>NC_138821.1:26040073-27240073 GCF_965178545.1 Coloeus monedula | reverse complement strand
CGTCCACATGGGACGAGCTGCTGAGAATACAGCCTCAGCTGTTCGCTGCTCTGCATGCCTATGGATTAGAGGTAGCTCCGGAGAAAGTTCAACAGCATCCTCCTTGGAAATATTTAGGAGTAAAAATTTTGGACCAAACTATCCAACGCCAAGAGGTGCAATTCCCGGATTCGATTGAAACCTTGAATGATGCTCAGAAACTGCTGGGTGTCATCAATTGGTTACGGCCTTATCTAGGTCTAACCCCAAAGCTACTTTCCCCGCTTTTTAATACATTAAAAGGGGATCTCGATCTGAATTCACCTCGGGAGATGACTCCGGGAGCGCGACGAGTGCTGCAAGAGGTCCAACGGGCTGTTTCCGCTCGTCAGGTTTATCGAGTGGATCCCTCCATTGCTATCACTGTTTTCATTACTATTCCAGACCTCCATCCTACAGGTATCATTGGCCAGTGGAATGCACAATGGCCTGATCCTTTGCATATCCTAGAATGGGTCTTTTTGCCTCACCAGCCAAAAAGGACGGTGACCACAGTGTTTGAATTGGTCGCTTCCCTGATAATCAAATGCCGTCAATGGTGTTTGCAACTGGTGGCTGCGGATCCTGCAGTAATTGTCATTCCGATCTCAAAGGAATACTTTGAGTGGAGCCTCATCCATAGTGCTCCTTTGCAAAGCGCGCTGCAAAACTTTTCAGGGCAGATCACTTACCATCTGCCCAGCCATAAATTACTGCAGTTGGCAAAATTGACCATACTTTCCTTGCGGCCAAGAAATAGTCGAGTGCCGGTGCAAGGACCCACCGTCTTTACGGATGGTTCAGGGAAAACTGGGAAAGCCATTGTTACCTGGAAGGAGGGATTGGAACGGCAGGTGCTGAAGGGCCACGAGTCAGCCTCTGCTCAGTTGAATTAAGGGCTGTTACCATGGCTTTTCAACGATTCTCACAGGAACCTTTGAATTTGGTTACTGACTCTGCTTATGTAGCAGATATCACCCAACCCTTAGATTGTTCACTTCTGAAGGAGGTGAACAATGCGGCTCTGTTTTCGCTGTTGCAAATCTTGTGGTCTGCGATTCAGGCTCGAGTGCACCCGTATTACATTCTGCACATTTGAAGCCACACCAATTTACCAGGGTTTGTAACAGAAAGCAATGCCAGGGCTGACATGCTGGCCAACCCTGCGTGGGTAGGGCCTCAGCCTGACAAAATTGCACAAGCCAAGGCATCACACGGTTTCTTCCATCAAAGTGCACATACCCCGCAGAAGCAGTTTTATTTAACGCCAACCGAAGCGTGCGACATTGTCAGCGCTTGTGCTGTCACGGACTCACTGTGCCTTTGCCAGTGGGGGTAAACCCCAGAGGGCTAAAAGCCTTGCAGATTTGGCAAACAGATGTAACTCACATCCCAGAATTTAGTCGGCTAAAATATGTGCGTGTGTCTATTGACACTTTCTCCTCAGCTGTGTGGGCTACTGTTCACACTGGAGAGAAGGGCCATGATGTCACTGCCCATTGGAAATTGGCTGTCTCGGTCCTGGGCATGCCAGCTTCTGTGAAAACCGATAATGGTTCTGCCTACGCCTCGGCGAAGACGCAGCAGTTCTTGCACCTATGGGGTGTAGACCATACCTTTGGTATCCCACATTCTCCTACTGGCCAAGCCATTGTCAAATGCGCTCATGGTACCTCGAAGCGTGTTTTGGACAAACAGAAAAGGGGAATGCATGGAGAAACCCCACAGAGCCGACTAGCAAAAGCTTTGTATACAATTAATCACCTTACAGTACCACAAAATTCAAATAATCCTGTTATTCTGAATCATTTTCTCTCATTGCAGTCTTCAGGAAAGACACAACTGCCCCAGGCAAAAGTCTGGGTACGGAATTTACTTACTAACCAGTGGGAAGGCCCACGTGAGCTTATCGTTTGAGGTCGTGGGTATGCTTGCGCTTCCACAGATACTGGGATACGGTGGTGTCGCGGGTTCGGTTTGTAACCGGGCGGAAACACCAATTTAGTGTAGTGGTTTGGTCCAAAATACTCATTACTGTTTATCTGCTGTGAGATAAGAATTAGGAGAAATGCAAAGCAGGCACCAAACTTGAAAGAATATAAAGAAGTTTATTAACAACTCTAAAAGAGGGAAGGAAAAAAAAAGTATACCACCTTCAAAACTATCCTCCTCCCCCCACCTTCCTCCCTTCTCCCACTGACAATGTGAAAAAACAACCCTTAAGATGTTCAGTCTATTTACCACTTCCATAATAACCTTGTTTAGTCCATTTAGAAAGAGAAGTCTCTTCTTGCTCATGCTATGAAAACATTATCACAACGAGACAGCCGCCCACTTCCAAATATTGTTCAGTCCATTTAGGAAGAGGAGTCTCTCTGCCTGCGTGTGAGTCCTTTCCCCCGACTTGCAGCTTTTCCCGCAACTGCTTTTGAGGGTCCACTCTTGAAGTTTCTTGGGGTACAATTTTAACGTTGAGCCGTTCAGAAACAAAAACGGAGGCCCTTCTCCTTCCCTGGGAGCAAAGGGTCTTCATCATCTTCATCGTTAAGACTATCTCTGGGAGCATCTCTAGGTACTGAGGTTTTCTCCTTTCCCGTTTGGAGCAAAAGTCCTCATCTGGTTCATCTCTCCCTGTCCAAACTTCTCATGAAATTACAGCTGCGTCAGCATCTGCCTATCTCGGCGCAGGTGTTTTTGCTTACGAGTTGAACACTCCACCCCCCATATCTTCATGAAATTACAACAGGATACTCTGATATATCATAGCTTCACAACAGAATTTCAGCTTTAAGCATCTCCTCTCTCTCTTCCCTCAGGTTTTCAGCTCTTCACAGCAGTAAAAGGGTTAATCTCACCTCGGCCTTGCAGCTTTGCAGCTGGAATGTTGAATTTTCCTTATCGCAGTGGAGAGGGGGGAGAGCCGAGCCGCTCCGGCTGCCCACGGCAAGGCAGTGGGGGGGGGGTTCCATGGCTGGAACAGGTCCATGGCTCCAGGATGGCCGTGGCCCGGCCCGGCCTGGCCCAAGCAGGGCCTGGCCGGGCCCACTGGCCCCCACACGGGGCCCGCAGCCACCTGTGCCAGCGCCGGAAACGAGAGAGAGCTTGGAGGGGGAGTTTGCCTATTCTTAAATGTGGATCACAGAGGTGTTCACAACTTTAAGTGGCTTAGAGAATTGTCCATATTCAAACTGGCCAGCTGATAGGTTCTATCAGTTCCCAGAGGAAACTGTAAGCACCCCTTAGCAAGGACGTCCCTTCCGGGACTATGCTTGCTAACCTATGACAGGTGGCTACCTTCAAAATGTGTTCGCCCTGACTTATGGCACCAGAAGCAGAACAGGCAACCTCCAAATGATGACCAGAATGTAGATCAGCAGCCTAATGACTCTTCTGATGATGACCAGGATGTAAACTGTCAGGCGGATGGTCCTTCCACAAGCAGAGACTTAACTTTAAATTTCTTGTTATCGAGTCAGATAGTTAAAGCCTTAAGGACATATTTAGAATTAATAACTGATGTAGATTTCTATTTAGGATTAATAGTAGAGTTGTTATCTTATAAAACAAAAAGGGGGAATTGTGGATACAAAAATGCTGCTAGCAAGGATTTTCTTGCTATTTTCTATGTCCATGAGAGACTTTTCTCTCTCAGAGATAGTAGCAGAGTTCTGTAAACAATGAAACACATGCAACCTTGAAAAGTCTTGTTTATAGCACAGTAGAAAAATATTTTGACAATGGATGTTTTAGGATTCTAGCCAATCACCCCAAAGGGGTGGCTGGTCCTTTGTCCAATTAGACTTTGAAGAAAATAGTCTATAAAAGAGTTTGTAAAATAATTAAATAAAGCAATCTTGCTGCACAATTCCTGCCTGCTGGATCTTCTCTCCTCCTCCTCCCTATGGCTGCAGGACATGGTAATATACCCTCTAGGGCATTTTAATACATGTGTACCACTGGAACCTTATTCCCATCTGTTGTTTGTAGGGGTTTAGATTGGGCAGGGCCTGCTCGGCTGGTGGAACCTCGGGTGTTAACTAACCAGATGGCTCTTGCTAAATGTACTTCCCAGTTTTTCAAAGTCTCCCCACCCCGTGCCTTCAAGGTGGTTTTAAGCAATCCATTACACCGCTCAACCTTCCCAGCTGCTGGTGCATCATAAGGGATGTGGTACACCCATTCCATGCCATGTTCTTGTAGAGGGATTCCTTATGGAACAAGGGCATATGATACCCTTCCGGGATCACTTCCGGGACTATGATTGCTAACCTATGACACCCTAGAAAGATTGGATAACCCAGGGTTGCTGAGGAAAAGATCCTGAACAGGGCCCTGGCTGCAGGCAGGCCGGGAAATCACCTGGCTACAGGCCACCTTGAGAGTCCTTGGCAAAGTTATACACTGGTCAGCTCCCCCGCTGATTAGAGGCTGTCTAGCGGGACTGGGCGTGAATCTTTGCAAAAGTAGATATAAGCTTGCATAGTTGAACAATAAACGGAGAACGATGCTTAATCGTATCTGTGTACGTGTCGTTTATCTGTCTAGCTCTCCGGACTCGGTCCTTAACACCTGGCTCCTGAGCAGGGACTCGAGTCATCTTACTCGCTTAAATGCAGTTTGCCTAAATGCGGCTTGTTTCGCTTAAATGCGGTTCGCCTAAACGCGGCAAGACTCCGAATCACCGCACCAATGGTGAGGAGCCTGGAGAGCTGAAGTATGAGTGTCCCAGCAAAAAGCTGAGTGGTGCCAGAGACCGGAGCTTGCGCGGCCGAGCGAGCCCCTGCAGGTAAAACAGCTATGGAAAACGAGGCTGGCACTCGTCTCCTAGTCAGTATCCTCTCTAAGAGAGGCGAGACTATAAAAGATCAAGATCTCTATGCCCTAATAACGTGGGCCCGGGAACAAGGGTTTTTGAAATGTACTTCGCTTTTGTTTTCAACCGAAGTGTGGTGGGAAGTTAGAAACAGACTATGGCAGTTCACAATTGAGGGTGGAAAGGAAGGTAAAGAAGCTAAAGCTCTTGGATTAACATGGAGAGCTGTGATTAATACCCTCGCAGAAATGAAAGCAGAGAGGAAGTTAGCCGCGGCAGCCATGGAGGCGCTAGGGGATGGTGGCCCCGGAAAAGAAAGAGAGGGGGGTCTTACGGAGCGGCGGCCAGAGGCCAGGGCAGAGTCCAAGGTTGCGTGATTCTTCAGGCTGACCGCGGGTCGACCGATGAAGGGGACATCAGCGCCTGTACGCTCGCTGCAGGAGTTGCTGGACCCAATGGGGAAAGAAGTTACCCTGCAAAAGCCTGAGGGAGAACTGGTAGCAAAAGCGGAAGTAGACCCTCCCGACTCTGGGGGCAGGGCGCAGGCGAGCAGAGGAGAAGCAAGCGGTCCTAGCTGCTGGCCGAAAACAGCAGCGCACTACCCCCCTCTGCTGGACAGCAGATCATCGTCCAACTGCGAAGCAGCCTCTACGGCTTTGTTGCCTGCAGAGCCAGAGCCAGCCAGGGCTGCCAGGGGTCAGCCCAAGAGGAGGAGAAGCACCGAGAGATGATGCATGAATTAATGAAAAAGCTTGCTGAATTGTCTACCCCCCAGGACGCGCTGGAGTCTAAGGCTCGCGAAACCACACCATCAGCACCGTGGCGTCCCGTGGACCCACCAGTCAAGATGGCCACCAGAATTCCTCCGTTCCCGTTGGGAGAACCGGGCACAGGACCTATGGCCCTTCCCTTCCCGCAAGAGGAGGTACAGCCATAGCCTCAGTCAGCCCCGACAGCGAGGACTGACCCATTGGTAGGAGATGGAACGGAATTGTCCGTAACGCAATTATTGAAGGAGATTGGCAAGCTATAAATGCCCTAGCCTGCCCTGTACTGATACAGGGAGACACCGCAAGGTGGGAGCCCCATGACTGGAAGATCTTGCAGCAAGCCAAGCAAACAGTCACCACACATGGCCTCCGGTCCGAAGTTACACGGAACATCCTGCAGTTTATCTTTACAGCAGATGTCCTGTGTCCTAATGATTGCATCAGCATCGCACAATTGTTGTTAACCCCTTCACAGTTCCTGCTCTGGTAGCGAACATGGAAGCGGCTAGCACAAGAAGAAGCTAGAAAACACCAAGGCGATACACAAGACCCACTGTATGCGATCCAAGCCGACATGCTAACTGGGAGTGGGGCTTATGGACGCAGCTGACCATGCCCACAATCATTCATCAGTTGTCACAGACTCTTGCCAACAAAGCCTTGTTGTCAGTACCCGAAAAGAAGAAGTCTCCTCCATATGCAGCAGTCCGACAGGGGCTGTTGGAGCCACATGGTCAGTTCATCAACCATCTGTCAGCAGCCTTGAAGGATGCAACTGAGCTCTCTGAAGAGCTCCAGGAGCAAATGTTCCAGAACCTTGCCTTTGAAAATGCTAATAGGCAAACTAAGACGATTCTTGCCACGCTGCCCCAGGGAGCAGGAGTATACGAGATGCTAGTGCGCGCTAGCCGTGTGGAGCAGTCGTCTCAAACAGCTGCTTTTCCCGCCACGCTGCAGAATGTCCTGCAAAAACCGGGACAAGTCATCGCCGCAGCGCTGACAGGAGGGGCGCAAAGCAAAAAGGGGGTGAGGGCTGCTGGCCATCTCCTGGTCCCCAGACAGGCAGAGTAGCCTGTTTCTGGTGCGATAAAGACGGGCACATTAGGCGCACTTGCCGGAAAACGGTGTGGGACCACAACTGCAATTCTGAGACCCATGCCAACATAGTATGCCGCCATGCGGGAAAATGGCCGGCGCAGCACGGTGAGGCCATGCGCCAGGACACAAGAGCCACGAGCCGAGTGCAACCCTGGTGGTTTCCTTCAGCAGAACCAGCCAGCCACCCGAGGGAGCCTCGGAGTGGATGTGGCAACCTCAATAGAAGTCATGCTGACGAACCACCAGGTCACCCTGATCCCGACCACAGCCAAGGGCCCCCTGTCATCACATGGCCCTCGTCTGGGTGGCCTACTCGTGGGGCGGTCATCAACCAGCCGGCAGGGAATAGTGGTGCTCCCTGGAGTCAACAACGCTGACTACACCGGCAAAATTAAGATCATGGCCTACACGCTGCAACCAACCGTGACTATCCTGCAGGGCAGTCGCATTGCCCAAATCGTCCCCATTCCCCTAATGACCAACGGGGGAACCAGCAACAGCAGTGTCCGCAGAGACCACACTTTTGGGTCCTCTGGGGTCGATGTGTTTTGGACATTGAACTGGCCCAAAGACCTCAGCGGCAAGTGATCCTGTGAAGGGGGGCAGAAACCATCAAAATACGGCCGCTTTTCGACACAGGGGCTGACGTTACCATAATCAACCAGGCAGTATGGCCACCTGGTTGGAGACTGGAAAAACCAGCAGCCACGCTGGTAGGGGTAGGAGGAACGCAAATCCCCCAAGTAAGTGCAACCCCAATTACCCTAAAATTTGAGGACAACCAAACCATTGTGTGTCACCCCTATGTTATGAGGCTGCCTCAGACCCTCCAAGGACTGATCGGACGTGACATCCTTGCACAACTAGGCATTGTGCTCACCACAGACCAGCTGCCCATACGGGCTCTCACCTGGTTAACAGATGACCCTGTCTGGGTTGAGCAGAGGTCGGTCACAGACGAAAGGCTGAAGATAGTAGAACAGCTTGTTGCAGAACAGCTAGCGGCAGGACGCATCAAGCCTTCAGTCAGACCATGAAACACCCCCATCTTTGTGATCCCAAAAAAGTCAGGAAAGTGGCACCTCCTTCACGACCTTCGACAAGTGAATGCGCACATGCAAACTACGGGGGCGCTGCAACCTGGGCTACTGGCTCCTACAATGATCCCAGCAGGATGGCAAATCACTGTAATTGACTTAAAGGACTGCATTTTCACAATCCCACTGCATCCAAAGGACACAGAATGTTTTGCCTTTACAGTGCCCTCAAGGAATCACAGTGAGCCTACTAAGCACTACGAGTGGGTTGTCCTGCCCCAGGGGATGAAACATTCCCCCACACTGTTTCAGCTATATGTTGACTGGGCGCTATGTCCGATTCAACGACGCTACGCAGAAGCACTCATCTACCATTACATGGATGACATCCTGATAGCTACTGATAAAGAGTTCCCAGATAAAGAGATGAAATGGGTCAGAGAGCAACTGCATGAGACTGGATTAGAGATCGCCCCCAAGAAGATCCAGCACACTGCACCATGGAAATACCTGGGCTGGCTCATATCAGAATCGCAAATTAGGCCCCAAAAGATTGAGCTAAACACAGAAATCTCCACACTCCATGATGCACAACGGCTGCTAGGAGATCTGCAATGGGTCTGCGGAGTCACGGGAATCACAAACGCTGACCTCGCCCCCTTCCTGCCACGGCTGCATGGGATGAATGCTGCCGAACCTCGAGAATGCTCCCCAGACCAAGCAGCAGCTCTTGCCAAAGTTGCAGATAAGCTGCGGCACGCATGGGTTTTACGCAGAGAAGAAGGAGTCCCACTCGCCATCCTCATGACCCTGACCGGCACAGCGGGTTCACATGCCATCATCCACCAATGGCAAAAGAAAAAGGGGGAGGACATCCGGATTCTGGAACGGATCTTCCCACCGACTCAGCCACACTTCAGACTGTAGTCCAGGGTAGAGATGGTGGTGCTTTTAATCTGAAAGAGTCACGACCGAGTGGTGGAGTTGGACGGCAGGGAGGCAGAGGACATCAGTATACCAGTCTGGACAGGGGACTTGGAGTGGATGCTACGCCATGTGGAGGCACTGCAAGAAGCTCTGCTCAGATTCACCAGCGTGGTCCATAACAAGCGCCCACAGGGAAGGCTGGTGCAGCTGCTGGGGCACTATGAGTGGCTGGACCACCTGCTGAATGTAGAACGGCCAGTACTAGGGCACACAGTGTTCACGGATGCGGGGAGGAAGATGAAGCGGGCCGCCTGTGCGTGGAAAGAGAACGACCGCTGGAAGACTCATGTCATAGCAGGAGAACCGGCTGACAGCTTGCAAACACTTGAACTGCGGGCCGTGATACGGGCCTTACAACAGTGGTTGAAGGAACTGGTGAATGGAGTCAGTGATTCCCTATATGTCGCTGGAGTAGCCCAACAGATCCATGATGCAGAAATCCGGCGTACTAACAACAAACATTTGGGAAGACTGCTTATCACATTGCTGCATACCCTGTAACAACGGACACACCCCTACTGTATCCTGCACGTTCGGAGCCACCAGTGGAACATCGGGCTGGGCGAGGGCAATGCCCGTGCAGACGAGGAGGTGACCCGTGCCCCCATAGTGCATCTCCCGCCCACAAGCATTTTTGAGCAAGCCAGATGTAGCCATGATTTGTTCCACCAAAATGCAAAATCCCTGCAGAGACAGTTTAGGATCCCGCTGATAGATGCGAAAGGCATAGTGCAGGCTTGTCCTCGCTGTAGCCATCACGGCCCTGGGTTGGGTGTGGGTGTTAACCCCAAGGATTTGAAAGCCCTCGAGCTCTGGCAAATGGACGTCACTCACGTCCCTGAGTTCAGCCGACAGCGCTATGTCCATGTAACAATTGACACCTTTTCACACTTTTTATGGGCTACCGCTCAGACAGGAGAGAGGGCACTGCATGTGGAGTGGCATCTGCTCTCTTGTTTCGCAGTAATGGGGGTACCCAAAAAGATCAAAACGGACAATAGGCCAGCATACACCAGCGGTCGCCTAGACAGATTTATGCAGCAGTGGGGGGTAGAACATATCACGGGGATCCCACACTCACTCACCGGTCAGGCAGTGGTAGAGAGAGCCCATCGTACACCAAAAGAATATCTGGGCCGACAGAAAGGGGAAGAGATGGAACCAAGTAAACGGCTAAGCAAAGTGCTGTTTCCATTGAACTTCCTCTCTCTGGCCGGGGATAGGGAGGAGCCTCCAGTGGCAATCCATCATCAGGCGGTTTGTAGGGGAATCGAGCAAGCTCTTCCAGGAATAAGTGTTTTGTACCGTAACCCTTGAACGGGGTTGTGGGAAGGACCCAGCCCAGTGCTATTTAATGGCCGAGGATATATGTGTGTTTCCTCCCCAGAGGGACCACTGTGGGTGCCCAGCAAGTGGTGCCGTGCTACACATGCAGGACCCCAAAGCAAGAAGGTGCAGTCAGCATTGGCTCCTGAGGAAAGTAACACCACTACTAAAACAGCTGGAACTCTGGGACCCCTGTCCCAAGAAGCCTTGGGAGAGGCTGCAGACACGGCTGAGTGAGGGGGCTGAGAACTTGCCAGGTCCACCACTCTCTGTAGTGGGGGAAATAGCGAGACCCTGTGGCGAATGTAGCGGCTGCCCTGGGTGGTTGCTAGTGACTTGCGGTGGTTGTCGGGGGACCCTCTGGACACACAAGCTAACGTTAGAAAGTGGGTGGTATACGTGCCCGCCTTGTGCGGACCGTGATCGAAGGCGGAACCAAGAAGGGGAGTTGAGTAAATTCTTGGGTATAGCACCAGACACAGAGGTAGAGTGGAAAATTGTTTTTGACTGTCTTGAGACAAGGGTATTGGCGGACATCTTTGATCAGCTGTCCGCCCATTTAGACCGAGTGAAGGCAGTACGGAGTGTGGCAGTGTTAGGGCAAGAGTGTAGCACACAGGTTCGTGTCCCGTGGCAGCATGTGGCGGGCCCCGAGCGCTGGGAAGCGACAAAGCAGCACTGGGCCCGCAAACATTCTGAGAGGTTTGCTTCTCGTAAGCATCCTAGCAATGTCCCACTGTCTTGGGGTGACCTTATGATGTGTATCCCATATTGCTGCCTATGCCCAGAAATTAATTTTTGTGCCTTTCTATGCCTCTAAACTGAGCCTGAGAGGGGGAAGGAAAAAACTGAGCAAAACTTTTTCAAAGCAGTTTGCAGCTTGTTCAAGGTCACACAGAGATAGCAGGTTTTTTTTCCCCAGCTGAGGCAGGGGAGCGAGGAAGCACCCGGCTTGCTGTTTTGCACTCAGCTTTTGGCCAGTTGTTTCAGTTTCTTGTTCTCCAGAGAGAGACTGAGATTTGGACTTTGTTTTTCCTACCTTGGAATTCCGGATTTTCTCCCTTTCGTACTGGATCGCTTTCAACCTCAGAGCACATCGGGAGGACTTTCCACCAGGCACAAAGGGCCTGGCCCTGGCCCTGGCCCCAGCTCCGAGGAGACCAAAGGGAGGACTCTAACACTTAACCAGGTTTTTCCTCCACAGCGAAAGATTTTATTATTTAGCATTATTTTCCTTTTCCCGTGTGTTTTTTAAATAAATAGTTTTATCTCCTTCACTTTCCTTCGAGGATAATTTATTTTTTCCCGAACCTGGGGGGGGAAGGGGTGGTTGTGCCTTCTCTGAGAGGATATATTTCTAAATTTGGCCAAACCGGAACACCCACGCAATGTTGACAGCAATCCAAAAGAGACAAAACATGTGGGTCACCCTAGCTAATTTAACGGGGCAAGACTATGTGTCTGAACCTGGCCATGCCAGGGGACCCATTCCGCACCTGCTTAATTGGGGTCCCATACTTTAACCCGCAAGACTTCCGAGGGATGCTAGACAACAGCTCCCTGATAGGGAACGCCACAGGCAATGGAAATTGTTCAGGGCTGATCGGACTCAAGACTGCGCAACAGTGTGCCTGCTGGCAAGCTGCATTCTTGAAAAGCATCCATGTTTTTACCTGGTGCTTCAATGGCTAGGGCGCACGCAACATTACATAAACTTGCTTGCTGGGCGAGAGACGACCTAAACATGACTTCGCAGATGCTTGACAAGCTAAGCGCAAATGTTACTAGTGTTAGGCATGTAGTATTACAAAATCAAGCAGCCATTGATTTTTTACTATTAGCCCACGGCCACAGCTGTGAAGTTTTCCAAGGTATGTGCTGTATGAATCTTTCTGACCACTCTGTCTCAATTCACAAGCACCTCTCCGACCTCAAGAGGGGCCTGCACAACCTTCAGGAGACAGACGACCCTATTGGAGATTGGCTTAGGGGTCTGGGTATCACCGGATGGCTGCGTACCTTGGTAGTAGAAGGCTGCCGATTGCTATTTGTAGTTATAATAGGCTTAATAGTATTTGGGTGCAATTTTTCCTGCGTAAAAGCAGGGCTGCAAAAAGATTATCGTCAAGGCCTGGGTTGCCCAAAAAGAAAACGGGGGATGTGTAGAGGGATTCCTTATGGAACAGGGGCATATGATACCCCTGGAAAGATTGGACAACCCAGGGTTGCTGAGGAAAAGCCCCTGAACAGACCCCTGGATGCAGGCAGGCCGGGAAAGCACCTGGCTGCAGGCAGCCCTGAGAGTCCTTGGCAAAGTTATACACTGGTCAGCTCCCCCGCTGATTAGAGGCTGTCTAGAGGGACTGGGCGTGAATCTTTGCAAAAGTAGATATAAGCTTGCATAGTTGAACAATAAATGGAGAACGATGCTTAATCGTATTGGTGTACGTGTCATTTATCTGGCCAGCTCTCCGGACTCAGCCCCTAACATGTTCTCTAGCCCAGGTGTTCATAAGGCTGTTCTTGAAATGAGTCCCATTGTCAGATTCAATTCTCTCGGGGGTACCATGCCTCCAAAGGACCTGCTTTTCAAGGCCCAGGATGGTGTTACGGGCTGTAGCGTGAGACACAGGGTAGGTCTCCAGCCATCCCGTGGTGGCTTCTACCATTGTGAGCACATAGCGCTTGCCTTGGCATGTTTGCAGCAGTGTGATGTAATCAATCTGCCAGGCCTCCCCATACTTGTATTTGGACCATCGCCCACCATACCACAAGGGCTTCACCTGCTTGGCCTGCTTGATCGCAGCGCATGTCTCACAGTCATGGATCACCTGGGAGATACTGTCCATGGTTAGATCCACCCCTCGGTCTCATGGCCACTTATAGGTGGCATCTCTGCCTTAATGGCCTGAGGCATCATGGGCCAATCGAGCTAAGAACAACTCTCCTTTATGTTGTCAATCCAAGTCTATCTGGGACACCTCAATTTTCGCAGCCTGATCTACCTGCTTGTTGTTTCAGTGTTCCTCATTAGCTCGGCTCTTGGGGACATGGGCATCTACATGACGGATTTTCACGGGTAGCTTTTCTACCCGAGTGGCAATGGCTTTCCACTCCTCAGCAGCCCAGATTGGTTTTCCTCTGCGCTGCCAGTTTGCCTTATTCCACCTTTCCAGCCAAGCCCACAGAGCATTGACTACCATCCATGAATCAGTGTAGAGGTAGAGCTTTGGCCACTTCTCTCTTTCAGCTACGTCCACAGCTAATTGGACAGCTTTGAGTTCAGCAAATTGGCTCGATCCACCTTCTCCTTCGGTAGCCTGTGCAACTTGTCGTGTGGGGCTCCATACAGCGGCTTTCCATTTCCGGCTAGCACCTACAATTCGGCAGGAACTAACAGTGAAGAGGGAGTATTGTCTTTCACTCTCTGGTAGCTCGTTATATGGTGGGGCTTCTTCGGCACGTGTCACCTGCTCCTCTTCTTCTTCAGAAGATAACCCAAAAGTCTCACCTTCCGGCCAGTTCGTAATAATTTCCAAGATCCCAGGGCGACTTGGGTTTCCAATTTGGGCACGCTGCATGATTAGGGCGATCCATTTGCTCCAAGTAGCGTCGGTGGCGTGATGTGTGGAAGGAACCGTTCCCTTGAACATCCACCCCAGCACCGGTAGTCGGGGTGCCAGGAGTTGTGCCTCTGTGCTGATTACTTCTGAGGCAGCTTGGACTCCTTCATATCCTGCCAAGATCTCTTTCTCTGTGGGAGTGTAGTTGGCTTCAGACCCTCTGTAGCTTCGGCTCCAGAATCCCAGTGGTCGGCCTCGAGTCTCACCAGACACCTTCTGTCAGAGCCTCCAGAACAGAGCATTGTTCCCGGCTGCGGAGTAGAGCACATTCTTCACCTCTGGTCTTGTCCTGACTGGGCCAAGGGCTACAGCATGAACAATTTCCTGCTTGATCTGGGCAAAAGCTTGTTGCTGTTCGGGGCTCCAATGGAAATCGTTCTTCTTGCGGGTAACCAAGTAAAGAGGACTCACAATCTGGCTGTACTCAGGAATATGCATCCTCCAAAAGCCTATGGCACCTAGGAAAGCTTGTGTTTCCTTCTTGTTGGTTGGTGGAGACATTGCTGTGATCTTATTGATGACCTCAGTGGGAATCTGACGCCGTCCATCTTGCCATTTCACTCCCAGGAAATGGATCGCTTGAGCAGGTCCCTTGACTTTGCTCTTCTTGATGGCGAAACCAGCTTCCAGGAGAATTTGGATGATTCTCTCTCCTTTCTCAAACACTTCTGTTGCGGTGTTCCCCCACAAAATGATGTCATCAATGTACTGCAGATGTTCTGGAGCCTCACCCTTTTCTAGTGCAGTCTGGATCAGTCCATGGAAGATGGTGGGACTGTGCTTCCACCCCTGGGGCAGTCGGTTCCAGGTGTACTGCACACCCCTCCAGGTGAAGGCAAACTGAGGTCTGTACTCTGCTGCCAGAGGAATGGAGAAAAATGCATTAGCAATGTCAATAGTGGCGTACCACTTTGCTGCCTTGGACTCCAGCTCGTACCGTAGCTGCAACGTCCGGCACAGCAGCACTCAATGGTGGAGTCACTTCATTCAAGCCACGATAGTCCACTGTCAACCTCCATTCCCCGTTAGACTTGCGCACAGGCCAGATGGGGCTGTCGAAGGGTGAGTGGGTCTTGCTGACCACCCCTTGGCTCTCTAGCTCACAGATCATCTTGTGGATGGGGATCACAGCATCTCGATTTGTCTGATACTGCCGGTGGTGCACTGTCAAGGTGGCAATTGGCACTCGTTGTTCTTCCACTTTCAGGAGCCCGACTGCAGAAGGATTCTCTGATAGTCCAGGCAGGGTGTTCAATTGCCTAATGCCCTCTGCCTCCACAGCAGCAATCCCAAATGCCCACCTGAGTCCTTTTGGGTCTTTGTAGTAGCCGTTCTGGAGGAAGTCTCTGCCCAGAATACACGAGGCCTCTGGGCCGGTCACAATCAGATGCTTTTGCCACTCCTTCCCAGTCAGGTTCACCTCAGCTTCCAAAAGGGTCAACTGCTGTGATTCCCCGGTCACCCCAGCAATAGAGACAGGTTCTGCCCCCACATGTCCCAATGCCATTGAAAAGTACACTGTGCCCCAGTATCAACCAATGCATCATATTTTTGTGGCTCTGATGTGCCAGGCCATTGGATCCACACCGTCCAGAAAACCCGGTTCTCCCGTGCCTCTTCCTGGCTAGAGGAAGAGCCCCTCTAGCCCTGGTTATCATTCTTTCCCTGGGCGTACATGCTTGAGGTACCTTCTAGGGGATCTGACATATCATCCTCCCCTTTGTAATACCTGGCAGCTCAGTCATGGGAGGCTGAGGCTACTTTCACCTTAGCGGAACCCCCTCGGTTAGTGTCTCCCTCCTTGAGTTCACACACCTGCACTGCCAGGAGAGAAGTGGGTTTCCCATCCCACCTTCTCATGTCTTCCTCATGCTCGCACAGAAAAAACCACAGCTCAGCTCGTGAAGTGTACCGTCTCTCCCTAGATGGAGGACGTCGGGCTCTGACTTGGGGGCCTGTGACTTGCACTGTTGCCACACTGATCTTCCTCATCTCCTCCCTCATCTCCTTCATCTCCTCTTTGAGGTCCTGGACCACAGCAGAGACAAACTTTCAGCGGGCCACTGACCATACTGTCATAATTCCTGAGCCTGTTGGTGACAGAGCCTACTGTTTCTCGGATATTCTTGGCATCAATCATTGCAATGAAGGAGGTGTATTGCTGTGGCCCTAGCTTTGCCAGGTTCCACAACATCTGTCCTGTGCACCTGACCTTATCAGGGTCATTATCATGCTGTCCATCCCTCCCAAAGAGTACCTCTAATACTGCCACCTCTCTTAGCTGTTGGATCCCTTGCTCGAGTGTCTTCCACTGCATTCTATGATGATACTCCTGCATTCTTTCTTTGTGAATGAACCTTTCTCTCACACTCGTTAAGAGCCGCTCCCAGAGAGAAAGGGGCCCTGGCTCCCTCACAAATATCTGGTCCACACCTGGGTCCTGGGTCAACGATCCCAGATACCTTGCCTCACCACTATCCAGTTGCACACCTGTGCCCATAAGGTCCCAAACCCGAAGCAGCCAGGTTGTATAAGGCTCACGCCCCCTTCGCACAATGTCTTTTCGCATATTACGGAGACTGTTGTACGACAGGGACTCAGTAATGATTGCTGGCTCTGGCTCTCCTGCTGGTTGTGAGGGCCCTGGTTCCCCATCATCATCATTAACTGGTCATACTGATTTGGTCTTATACTTCCTCCTTTGCACAGGGGTCACTGCTGCTTGCTGTGATTGTCCTTGTGGTTCAGCTGGAACCTGGACGGTTGTAACATCCGTGGGTTCCACTGCTGCACCATTGGACTCACCCTCTTTGGGGCAGGGAGAGGGTTTTTCACTAGCTGAGGAGGTGTATTCCCTTAGCACCTGGCATATCTCCTGGCGCATCTCCTGCATCCCCTTCACCAGTATCCCCACCCAGTTCGGGTAGTCCATTTCTGAGGTGGGCTGTTGGGCGATATCAGACTGTGGGGCAGGATCTTTAAGTGTCTGGGGCTGTGTCAGGTTCTGGGGCAGGATCAGCCTCTGGGGTAGGATCTCTAGTCTCTGGGGCCGGTGTCTGGGTAGTTATTCAAGCCAATCTCAATTTATCTATGAGTGATAAATAGAGTAGGCCTATCAGCACCAGTTGGTTAGTACCCAGAGGAAATCTAAACCCTTCGAAAATTGGTGGGGTGGGCCCAAAGAACTGGTTGAGGGGTTGGGAGAAAACTTCCCCTGGTGTCATTTCCTCACAGAAGGTACCATTTTTAACATAACCCCAAAAACATGCACTTAATGTGTGATAGCCCTTTATCCATGTGCCCACATTCCAGAGGAAGTTAAAAGCCCATGAATTCCTCACTGTCCTGGGTTGCAGTGTATTCTATCACCATCCTCATGAGGTGTTGAAATCAGGTGGGGCAGTGTTTCCTTGCCTCCTCCCCCGAGACTATCTTGCTGTTAATGGCCCATCATTGTCCTGCTGCATGACTCATAGATAATTCCCTCTGGACTATCTTCTGTTAATGAGCCTAATCAACACTTGGCCTCATGACTCATTACCACATTGTGAGATGCTCCACCCAGAGGGAGGAACCAAGCATCCCATCGTGGATATAAGCTGAGGCTGAACACCAGAGACAACGCCTTTCCACTGGATTTCCAGAGGACAGGAGCTACACAGCCACCACTGGACCTTCTGAGGAAGAGCAGACCCTTTTTTCTACAGGATCACTGCTTCAGAGGACTGCAGCCACCATTCTACCAGACTGCTACCACCACCCTGCCTAACAGGGACTCAGGTTGTATCTTGACTCTGTCAGTTTGAACCAGTGTTTTCTTTTAGTTTTTTTCTTTCCTTTTCTTCCCCATTAAATTGTTATTCTGACTTGGTGCCTCCCACTGGTTTGTTTTCAAACTAGTACACTCACCTTCTCGACCCATAGTGCAAACTGGATAACAGTAATGGCAGCCTTAGTCAGAGGACCTATGTTTAGGTAAGGAGCTGCAAAGGGGAAGAATATAGCCACGACCACCTGCCACCCGAACCAGGGTAAACTAGACCACATAGTGCTGCCTAACAAGGTTCCTATATTCAGCACACAAAATTAAGTTACCCAGGAACTGTTATTCCTTTTTCACACCTTTCTCTTAATGCCCTCAGGCCCCACATTGGGCCCCAAGATCTGTCTTGGTTTGAAAGACAGGCGTCTGCTAAGGAAGGCAGTAGCCTCCTTGGAATGGCAGATGCAACCCCCCTTCCCTCTGAGTTATTATAATTTTGAAATCAAGGGCTTTCAGGCAAAGATATGGGAAATAGGAATAACAGTTCTTTACTATTATATATGTGTATAACCAGTCAAACAAACAACAATAACTATTGCAGTAACAGCAAACAATCACCAACCCAGTGCCAGCCTTCTGGGCTGTCAGGCCCTTTCCCCTTGGGTGCAGTTCCGGTCGCAGCCAGAAGGGGCGCTGGCAGCTCCCGGTGTGCAGGGCAGGTGCGATGGTTCCTCCGCGGCTGCAGGGGGCGCTCCGGAGTGAGCTCGGGGAGCATGCGGCACTGGTGGCCTGGGATCCCAGGGAGGGATGGAACAAAGGCTTCACAAACCCCTGGGCAGCCGATCCCGGTGTCTGGCCGGACACTCGGGAACAGCAGGCTGGAACAGCAGGGACGAGCACAAATCCCGGGTGGCAGATGAGATGTATCAAAATTCCGGAGCTGCAGTGGAAAACCCCCGGAGGTCTCAGCAGGCAGGGCGAGTGGGGCTACAGAGTAGTGAAGGCTCGAAGCAACAGCGGGAGCAGGGCGGCCGCGGCCCAGCTTCCCAGCGGGGCAGGGACGGCAGGCTTGGGAATACTGGGGTTTCTCCGGTAGAAGGAAGGCAGCCGAAGAAGCAGCCTCTCTCCCCGTCCAAATGCCAGGAACTGACTACCCACAAACCTAGGTGAAGGAGATGCACCCCTCCCTCTGTGACCAGGTCCTTTGTTTTTCTTAAGCACCCAGTAATTTGTCCCCCTGGCAACATGTATGGGGAAAATTCCTTTAAGAGAAAAAAAAAAAACAGGAGGAGAACTAAAACCCCAACAGAGTTGACCTTTTTTCCCCTTCCCTGGAATTTCGGATTTTCTCTCTTTTCTGCTGGACTGCTTTCAATATCAGAACACATCAGGAGGACTTTCCACCGAGCACAGAGGGCCTGGCCCTGGGCCAAGCCCCAGCTCCGAGGAGACCAAAGGGAGTACTCTAACACTTTCCCAGGTTTTTTCTCCACAGTGAAAGATTTTATTATTTAGCATTATTTTCCTTTTCCCGTGTGTTTGTTAAATAAATAGTTTTTATCTCTTTCACTTTCCTTCGAGGAAAATTTATTTTTTCCCGAACCTGGTGGGGGAGGGATGGTCTGTAGCCTGCCTTCTCACAGAGGATATGTTTCTAAATTTGGCCAAACTGGCACAATAGGTAAAGAGCTTAATGTAACCAACTGTTGGGTCTGTGGAGGGCCTCTGATGACAGAGGAATGGCCATGGAAAGGCAGTAGCTTAAGCCCAATAGAACTCCTTAAGTGGAAGCAAAGATAAGGGGAGAAAACAGACCAGAAGGATGGGTACTAAGTTCAACAGTGATAGGAGAGGAGTGTCTCTGGCGTACCGGAAACAATTTCCTTAACGAAGTAGGAAATACTCCCTGTAAGAAATATAAGGTCAGTAACGGAACTTTTACATGGTGGGTCTCTGAGAAACCAGCTCTGTATTGGACGGGAAAAAACAAAGGAAAAGAATTGTAAGTACAATAATAAGGTCAAACTCTTTCAATGCAATGATACAATCAAAAATCCTTATTTTGGGATCCCAGACATTTCAGAATATTGGGAAAATATAAATCAACAAAAATTTTGATATTTCTGGAGGGCACCAGATGGCCTATTTTGGATATGTGGAAAAAGGGCATATGCAAAACTCCCCTCTCGGTGGAAAGGGAGTTGTACCCTGGGAATCATACACCCAGGATTCTTTCTTTTACTAGAACCAGATGGAGATCAACTAGGAATACCAGTGTATGAGGATCTAAAAAGAAATAAAAGAGAATTGATTGGAGGATCGCAAAAATAGAGAGACGAGGAATGGCCCGCTGAACGCATAATTGAAATGTATGGGCCAGCCACTTGGGGGCATAAGATGGGAGTTGGGAATATCAAACCCCAATTTACATGCTAAATCGGATTATAAGACTCCAAGCAGTTGTAGAAATAATAACAAACCAAACTGGTCAGGCATTGGAATTACTAGCTAGCCAACAAAGCCAAACAAGAGCTGCGGTGTATCAGAATAGGTTGGCTTTAGACTATCTTTTGGCTGAAGAAGGATGTGTTTGTGGAAAATTTAATACATCAGACTGTTGTTTGAAGATAAATGACCATGGGGATGCCATCCTAGATATAGCAAAAAATATCAGAAAAATAGCCCACGTACCGGTCCAAAAGTGGGAATCTGCACTAAAACTTAGCTGGTGGGATAATGTATTGGGAACAGAATGGTGGAAGAAGCTAGGTTTCTTCCTTTTATGTGCCACTGCAGGCTTGATTTTTCTCCCTTGCCTGATCCCCTGTTTTATTCGATTAATATCTACCGTGGTCCAAGGCATGCAAATAGTACCAATGCCCGTGGAACCAAAATTGGCTACATCTGGAACGGCACAAAAGATCATGGTGTTGAAGAAGCAAAATGATATCAAAGACCCCTTTGAAGAAGCAAGATTGATTTGTGAAAAAAAATGAGCAAATAATAAAGGCTAGAAAACAAGGGATACTGCTCAAGCCAAATGATCTATAAAAAAAAGGAAAAGTGAGGTATTGTTATGAATGTATTGTGATGTTGGCTTTTCACATGTTATATAATTGTTATGAATGTATCGTGATGTTGGCTTTTTGCATGTTCCTTAATGTTAGAAAAACTTTACCTAGGTTCTGTAATGTCATACATGATATAGAATGCCTATTGTTTATGTAGTCAATTTAGAAAAGATAGGCAGAGAAAGTCTTCACATTCCTGGAGTATCTTATCAGAGAAGAAGAAAACCAGAAACCAGACAGAAGAATTTATGGAGGGAGCAGAGACAGAATGGAGCCAAGGAGGAAGATAAGACTGATGGGATGATACATAGAAACTCTAAAGAATTTATGAATCATGCATGATTGTGATGAATATGCAATAAGAGATGTACTTTTAAAGACGATCTTTTGGATGTAGAGGTGTGCCTTTGGATCTCTGCCAAAGCACCCAGTCGTAATATCCTTTTTGCTATTGTCTCCTAATTGTCCCCTTTTATTAAACTTTTCTTAAAATTTTACTAAGAGTGAACCGTGTTTTTCACAATATATAGTATGTTGTGTCAACCTTCTCACCCTTTATATGGGTTTTTATCAAAGCTATTAGTAGACAATTATAATATTAAGGAAATGCCTTTATTGTGAATATAATATTTCATTCTTCAACAGTGGCAAATAATCTTCCATATTTATTCTGGACCTCCACGCTGTAAAATAAAAGCATATAGTTAAATATATTCCACTAAAAGAATGGAAAATGGAGATCTCATCTTTTTCAGTGTTCTAGATTAACAAATAGTTTTAGTTTTAATTTTTGATTTAGACATTGATTTTTAACCTGTATAGGAACATGCATAGAGTGTCAAAGTATCAGCATCTACCCATAAGAACTCCATTTTTTCAGGGGAGAATACAAAAAGATCAATACCTGCAACCTATAATTATAGTTTCTTCCAGTTCTCCCACTGAAGAAACATGACAATCACTTTAGAAAGGTCTGATAAACACAGCAGTAGTAAACAGAAGTTTTAGAATTATTTTCACTGCCCAAATTCCAAAGCAAAAACAAACCCCAGGTCAGCCATTACAATCTTTATGAGAAATCAGAAAGGTACTCAATTCATTATTTTGCCAGTAAAATTATTTGACAATTTACCTCACCATTAGAAAATTTATGCTAGAGATCAAGGAGCATATTACTATGCAAAATTATTAGTTTTATTTCTAATTTTAATACCCTACTGATGTACATGCAGGAAAACTGATTTCCTCTATTAATATGATCCCACTGTAGGTGTCCTTATAATTTAACAAAGCTATGTGTCTTTTCATTTCAGACTCACACCTGTCTCTCCATATTTTGTGCATTCTCCCCTTTTAAGCATCGGTGTTTAAAACTGAAAATTGTTACAGAACAAAAGCAGGTTTTTCTTGCTTTTTATGTACAGTGGCATATTTACAAATATTGCAGAAAATATTTATATCAAGTTTAATAAAATATTTCCACTACTAGAAATACAAGCGGTAACTTACTAATACATAACTTATAAAAACTAGTTTGAGGAATATTTTGGACTTCAGTCACCTGGTAATAGCCTTTGCTGGTCTAAGAACAGACTCTTGTGCTCCTGTACAGCATATTTAAATTACATGTTAAACAGCTGTTACAAAACAGGTAGTGACTGTGATTAATGTAGGCTACGACTATCAGAAGCTGTCTGCATGTCTGTATCTCTCTAATTAGTGATACCACAAGCTACTAATTAGTTGGGTACCTTGTGTATTAAGATTTTGTAGTTTGGGCACTGTGTATCAAAGCAGTGAAAACTCCAAGTATACACTTGCCAAGAATTACAATGAAATACTGTATTTTTAACTTGGAAGGAGGTGTAGAAATAAGATAAATACTAGGTAAATACAGACAATACACACCAATAAATGAAACTTACTTGAATATATTCAATCTCTTCATCTGACATTAGTTTTCGTCTGTATTTCTGAGGTACGGTTCTTGTTAATTCAGAAGTGTCTGGTATACCTTGTACTCTACTAACAGGTGAAATATTTTTAAATGCTGGTGATCTGCTTCCTACAGACTCCTGTGCTTTTGAAGCATCAAGAGATGGCATACTTGTTTGTAGAGATTCCAGTACTGAAATCCAGATTGCAAAACCATTAAAGAAATATAACAAGACAGTAAAACTAATTAGTAAGCAGCCAATAAAAGTTACCAGTTATTGACAGTGTTCTTCATTATAAAAAATACTTAAAAGAATTAAAATAATTAAAAGATACTCTACTTCTCACAAGCTGTTTTTATTGTTGTTAAATATACCCAGAATACAGTGAAAAAATTCTGAAAGTAAAAGAAAGCCTATTTGAGTGGCCATAAAATACTGATGTAGAAACAATATAAATCAACACAGATCCTAACAAAGGCTTTTTCACTGGGAAGCTGTACTTGCAGAAGCAGCATGAAGTATCAAATGTGCGTGTGGAAGGGATTATGTAGAAAGATAAACAAATAACTAATATCCAACTAAGATGATGCTTTTTGTTTACTGCAACTGTAAAGAAACAAATGAAAAAGAGGTAGAGGCTTAGAGAAAGAAAAAGCTCACAACTATGGCAACCACAACATGTAATAGAATGCTATACCCATTCTTAATATTACAAAATGGCATCAAGAAAGTAAGGTCCCAAACAGAGCAAGGAGGAAGAGAACCCATCAGAAGGAGCAGAATCTGAACAGGGGGCATGCCATTAAGCTGAAATGTTAAACTTTAAGAGCAGAAGGCAAAGGAAACAGAAGATGAAAACAGAAGAAAACAACACACATATGATAATAGTTTTGGCTAGTAATGACTACAAAGTATTTTTGTTTTAATAAGTAACATACCTTATATATGAAAAAAAAAAGTTTCTCCAAATTTGTTTTATATACCACATAAATATTTAGAGATTTGCCTGGCCTTTAAAGCACTAACATCCCTAAAAGTATAGTCTTGATCCACAGAGCTCTGTTTAGCTATGTAGAAGCAACATTCCGGTGCGGTGAAACAGTTATTGCTACAGCATTCAAGCAAAGCAAAGTAGATTGCAATTTACTAGTGAGGCAACAGAAAATAATTAATGTAGAAAGGTCTAACATACTTAAAATACATAGACACAAAAATATTGTGATGCAAAGATAAGCATAAGCTAAATAACATGTTTTTAAGCCTTTGAGAAAGCAATTCACTGGCATGAAAGGTGGTGCAATTGGCTGAACTGGGCACAACATACAAAATTCTGACTGAAAGTTATTGCAGAAAATAGTTCCTGAAGAATTCACAGGTAAGTCAGAAGTGACACTGATGTTCATTGTAGATACTTTGCAGTGTTAATGGATAAACTAAGCTTAAAGCTAAATCCTAAATATAATGCTGGGGCAAATACATGGTATGGTATCATTTCTAAACAAGCGAGAATAACAACAGAGCTTCTTAAAACATCTACTACTTTAGTTTCAAATGCTTTATTGACTCAAAAGTAATATTAAAACAACATATAGCTCATTAACTTTGATGTTCTAAATGTAACAGTATTGAGGTTCTTGTAAATATACACATAGCTATATGTGTAAAAATTAATGTCAAAGATTGCAATGAAGTTAATCTTTTTCTCAGCATTAATTATTAGCACAAAGAAACACTTCTTAAAATGTACAGTGGAATGGCTCTTAGCCATAAATCAGGGTTTTAAATACCCCCGACATCACACACTCCAATTAGGAAAAGAAAGGATGAGGAAAATGCAACATCATTTTCTGCAAAGATCACCAAATACCTAAGGCTGTTTCAAATTCACTTGGATACTATCACTTCAGGCAAATATTAGTATTTTCAAAAATGTGACTTTTTATATAAGTAGAAAAACATCACTAGAAATCCTTGTGAATCTGCCTTGACCAAAAAATAAAGGCATGCATGTATTATTTATATTCCCACAGCTGTATAGAGTCTGAAAAGGAAGCCTTCAAACTAAAACAACTATGATTCAGAAACCCTGCTCAAAATCAGTTGAGTTGCATAGTTGAAGCAGAAAAATTGTGTGCTGATTCTTATATAAAACAGTTTATGCAAAGAAATATGACATAAATTGTATCTATAGATTAAATACTTACTTTTAGTTCTGGGACTACTTTTTCTGTCTGGGAACTTTATTAAAGGAGTATGTGGCTTGACTACCTAGAACAAGACAACGTAGTAGGAGAAACAGGGAGAATAAAATATATTTCTAGACAAACATTAACTTTACAATAATAAAATGGAACATACGACATATTAAACAACCACTTCTATACTGCTGCTTTATGCACCAGCACTGTGATAAAATTACTACTTAAATTCTATTTTTACCCAAGGAGAAATTTCACCTTTAAAGGCACTACCCCACTCTAGTGTTCAGAACAGGAATAAGCATTCTCTTCTCACAGCAATCAGTGTGTATGCAGAAATAGCTACTACAGTAGCAAAAATGGAATTAAGTTTTAGCATGTGAAACTGCTAGCAGTGCTCTCCACCTGTACATATTTGTTCAGCTGGCTGGCTGGGATTGACTAGTTCAATTAAGAAAAAACCCCTATAAATTATAACGTCTGGTATTCAAAGCCACTGTGCTTATTTTTGAAATATGTATTTTCAAGAAGACTACGTTTTACCTTTGAAGGGAAGAAAGATAGCTTAGAAATGAGATACTGATTAGCGCCCTCCCCTCTTGAACAGCGACCGAAAAGGTCTGCAGACTGCTCAGTAACATCCTTTGGTACCAGAACCAGGCACAGGAATCAAATGACCGGCGCCACCAGGCCGGCCTCGCCGCATGCTTCTTCCCCCGCGCCAAGGACACCGGCCTCTCCAGAGGCGCCTCGGGCCTCGGCCACCTCAGGCCCCGGAGGCCGCGCGCGAAGCGAGGCCTGCCATCCGCCCCAGGCTCCCAGCCCCAGCCGCCCGAGCCGCCTCCCGGTCCGCAGGCCGCGCACCGCTACCTGTACTAATCTAGCGACAGCCGCCATCTTACTGCCCATGGTGACGCCACGTCCCAGCGCCGGAGGAGCAATACCAGGCCACGCCCACTATGAGGGGGGCCCAGATAAGGGGCTGTTTGAGGCAGTGCCAAAATACAAATAAAATAAAGGGGCAACACATTAAAATTTAAAAATCGCTTCAAGTAGCTCTGCATTTTATTTGAATTCGATCAAGACAGCCGATCCACATTTTAAAAGCTGATCCTCACTTATAAAGAGTGCCAATGTTTTAATTTAACATATTACTTTTGTGAGTTGACCTTGGCTAGACATCAGATGCCTGCCAAGCTGCTCTATCCCTTCCCCTCCTCAGCAGAACAAGGGCGAAAAAAAGACGACAAAAGGCTTGTTGAGAGTCTTTCTGAAGAATGGCTAAAAAGCAAAGGTCATGATAACACAGCAGGCTTAGTAAAGATGCAGACACTGAGTCCTTGAGCAAGAGGTTGCATAGATAACAGAATGTGCATTCAGATAAGTAAGAAGACAGAAACCATATGGAAGAGGAAGATAAGACCACCGTGTTTGCAGATCCCACGGAATAGCTCCCACCAATGAGGAGCTCAACTTTTGCAATATGTATGAGCTAATTAAAGGTACTATAAGTAAGTGTAGTTTTGAAAAATAAATGGAGACTTGCTGAACATGATGCCTTGAGTGCTTGTCTCCCGCGACTCCACCCAACATCTGGCGCCCGAACAGGAGAAGTTGCCCTTGCCTTATGCGACGGGGGAGTTGCGTTGGGGTCGGGTCCCGCAGCTAGACGGACGGCGAAAGAGGTCTCGTATACTGCAGCGATTTCCTCCGCGCCCGAGTGACCGCACAGGCGGGCTCGCCGATACGTGCTGCCGAAGCCTGGAGGGGCTAGCAACGGTACCGTCGTAAGTATGGAAAGGCAAGCAGCACAGGAACTTTTTAAGGCTTTTTTGCTTAAGCGTAATTTTAAGGAGATTAATCTTGATAAAGACCTCCCCGCCCTTTTAACGCATGCGCGCTCTTACGGTTTTTTCGCTGACCCCCACTCCATTCATGAATTAAGTCAGTGGCGCGCGTATAGTGACAAACTCTGGGATCTTGTCTTAGATGACGATAAGCCAGCTAAAAAGATGGCTAAACTATGGAGAGTTGTCTATAATGAACTTTTAATGGTACAAGCAGAGAAAAGGGCAGCAGAAAAAATTAAGGCAGCCCATGATAAAAACTGTAATTACGATTCTGCTGCTTCCCTTTACTCCGCTGCCCCTAACCCCCCCACCTTTGCTACAGTCGAGGTTCCGCCTGAAGCATTTGCCTCCGGCCCGGCTTCACACTCACCCTCTGCGCCCCCTAATCCTCCCCTGCAGTCTCCGCCCCCGTCCCCCTCGCAGCAGCCGCCGCCGCCGCAGCCGTCTGTTCCTCCGGATCGCTCTCGTTCGCAAACCCCTTTCCTAAGCCATGAGCCTGTCCCTGGGGCAGATTCTGACCTCGCGGAGGCCATGGCCAAGGGTCATAGAGAGCTGTGGGCAGCTCTCGCTCGTGACGGTTTGCATAAGGGCGATGCAGAGATGCTAGCGGCTGCCCAGGAAAGCTTGGCTTTCCCTGTTCTGTTTGTTCCTAATCCACAGGGAGGCAATATTGCGCAAGTTACTAACCTCGACTGGAAGCTGTTAGCTCAGCTACGAGCAACGGTGGGGAATTACGGTGTTACGAGCGAGCCCGTAAAACAGATGCTTGACTATATTTTTAATGCCTTTACTCTCCTTCCTGCTGACATTAAAGGCATCACTAAATTAATGTACACTCCGCACCAGCGATTACTCTGACGCTCGCTGGAGAGAAGAAGCAGCTGTGAGCGCAGATCTTAACAGACCCCAGGGGGACCCCTTGGCTGACATTACGGTTGATGAGTTACTAGGACAGGGTCAACATATGAGGGTTGAGGCTCAGGCTGCACTAGGCCCTGCTAAATTGCGGGAGGCCATGGCAGTTGCTAAGAGAGCCATGGACAAAGTTCGAGCCCCGGGTGGAATTCCTATGTACATGAGCATTAAGCAAGGTCGGGAAGAGTCTCTAGGCTCTTTTGTTGATAAAGTCATGGAGGCAATTTCAAAAGCCGGGGTGCAAGAGCACATGCACGACCCATTATTAAAACAATGTCTCCTACAAAATGGTAACCAAGCCACTCGTGCCCTTATTACTTCCACCCCAGGGGATTGGACTGTCCAGCAACTTTTAGAGAAAGCTGCGACCATGCCCACTGGCTCGCAACTATTCTTAGCACAAGCCTTAGCAAAATTAGGTGAAGGGCTTAAAGAACAGGCTATTAGCTCTCAAAATCAGGTTATGGCAGCCCTTGCTCCTCTCCAAGCGGCAGCAGCACGTCCCCGCCCAGCTCCAGGTGGCCGCATGAAGTGTTATCGCTGTGGGACACCCGGTCATATTCGTCGCGAATGTACAGCCGCAGGAATTTGACTATTCCATTGCATCCAGATGACACCAAGCGCTTCGCCTTTACCTTACCTGCCCTGAATAAAGAACCAGCTAGACGATTTGAATGGACTGTATTGCCGCAAGGGATGAAAAACTCACCTACTTTGTGCCAACTGTATGTTGATGCTGCCTTGCAACCCTTACGGAGACAGATGCCTGATGCCATTATTTATCACTACATGGATGACATTCTCTTTGCTCAAAGGGATCCCTTCACCCCTGCCCAGATGCAAATTATTGTTGCCTCCTTGGCTGCCTGGTCCCTTGTTGTGGCACCCAACAAAATACAAGTTTCTGCTCCATAGAAATATCTAAGATGGACTATTACCGCTCAGAGAATAAAACCTCAGAAGTTACATATTCAAGCATCTATTTCAAACCTAAATGAGGCCCAGAAACTTCTAGGAGACCTACAATGGCTTAAACCCATTACAGGAATTCCCAACATGCTATTGGAACAGCTACGTCCTTTGCTAAAGGGCACAGACCCATGTACTCCTGTGACGCTTACGCCTCAACAGTCTAAAGTCTTGCAGCAAATTACATCCTGTATCTCCAGAGGCTTTGTTGACCGTCTAGACCCCGACACCCCCTTATCCTTAACTGTCTGGAACAGTAGAGAACATCTCTTAGGAGCCATTACTCAGCAAAAGAAAACGGGGGACATCTCCGTTCTAGAATGGATTTCGCCCCCCTTGCAGCAAAGAAAAACAGTCACTCCAAAGATTGAAATTTAGCAACTCTTTTAAAGAAAGGACGTCTACGCACCTGGGAAATTAGTGGCCTTGAACCTGCAGTTATCTACCTCCCCATGGAAAAACCTACCTTAGACTGGTACCTACTCAACTCCTCGCAGCTCACTGAAGCATTGCTCTCTTCTGGAGCAGAAGTTCGCACCGGCCCATTAGCTCCAAAATTACTCAACTGGTTGGGAAGCTGGACCTGGATATCCAAACCGTTGCAGCACCGAGGGCCTATCCCTGATGCTCTGACAGTTTTTACTGATGCCAGACGCAGAACCAGGACAGCTGCCGTTGTTTGGCACTATAATCAACAATGGTGCCACCATAAGATCGCAGCTACCCCTACTGATACATTACAAACCTTAGAACTTGTAGCAGTACTGTGGGCTGCCCTTCATTTTTCGGAACCCCTCAATGTCATTTCAGACTCTCTTTATGTTGTAGGAATTGTTTCTAGAATCGAGGACGCTGTCATCAAGGAAGTGAAAAACCAGCGACTTTTTGATCTGTTATTACAACTAAAACGTCCCCTATGGGTTCCGGCCAAATGGACTAAGCCTGTTGTCACTGATGAGCAACCCACAACAGAGGAAGAAAAGAAGGGTACAGAGGAAGATCTCACAAATCCTGCAGGAAGTTGAGCAGCGGTTTTGCATTACCTTCCTTGTGGACTCTGAACAGGAGATAGAGGGTTATCTCCTCCCACATTTGCAGAGACATTTTTTACGCTTTTGCCAGTCTAGTTGCTTTGCATGTAATTGTAATAATCATAAGGCGTGGGTAAGATTGCTTTGCGGAGGCTGTAAATTACAGTGGTGGGTCCACCAGCGACATCTATCAGAAGGGTTTTGGTGTCAGTCTTGCAGTTTTCACTGGCACCGTGAGACGGCTCAAGGAGCATTAGTACAACTCACAGGCAAAAATATCATTGACAGTTTGCAATTAGTTGAAAATCTTGAAGATCTGCGGCTAAGAGAATTAGTGTGGTCAGTACAGCATTTAGCAAAAAAGATCTTAGCCGATAGCTACTCTGTAGTTTTGCAATCCTCATGCCAACCAAATATCGGGGTCCCCATTCAGTGGCAAGTTGACCCAAGAAAGTGGGATCATGTTTGCCGGCGGTTTAAGCATCGTGCTGCTAATCGCAGGCTCAGTAATGGGTCACCCCCTTTCCTATCCTCCTAAGGTGTTTGACCCTAGAGATAATATCTGGGTCTCCTTGCCACGTGAATTGAACACTACAACATTCTGTGCTTCCTTAGCCTCGCCCAGTGCCCCCTTCTTAACATGTTTGATTGGGGTGCCGTTAAATGATAGTACTTGGCGTCTCTTTGTTACAGAGACTCAAACACTTAAGACTACCCGGAGCCTCTGGCCCTTGACTACCACTACTAACGTTACGCATGGGCTACAAGAGTATGATAGCTGGGATGATAAACTCCCGGTGGGCCCTGAGCCACAAGAGATAGAACTAGTTGATTCTCTTAACGCTACAGCCTGTATTTATATTAATAGTTCACGTAATTTATGCCAAGAGGGCAGCCTTAATGGCTGTCGACTGAATGAATCCAACCCCACCTTGATTTATCCTATTGGCAATGCTTCACAGTGGGATTTAGAATGGTGCAACGTTACCGTGAGAAATCGATCTCTTGCAGCCCCTGGAACGTTTTTCCCTCGAAAGTTACCCAGAGGGTTTTTCCTAATTTGTGGGAATCGTGCCTGGTCAGGTATTCCATCCAGGCCTGTAGGTGGGCCCTGTACCTTTGGCCAACTGAGTCTTGCACTTCCACAGCACCATCCTAATGCTACACACCGAACACGATGGCGGAGGTCTTTAACAGAAACTATAACACCTGAATGTCAGGATGACCTCACGCTATGGAGCAAATCAGAAGTGCTTTTTACCTCCCTTTTTGTTCCTGGTGCAGCTGCGGCACGAGCCCATCGTCACTTAGAAAAACTGGCATGTTGGGTAGTTAAACAGGCAAACGGTACCAGCCGAGTGTTGTCTGAACTTGCAGAAGACCTGAGTTCAGTCCAACACGCCCTGCTTCAGAATAGAGCAGCTATAGATTTTCTACTCTTAGCCCACGGCCATGGCTGTGAAGACTTTGAAGGAATGTGCTGTATGGATCTTGAGGATCATTCTAAGTCCATCCACGCCGAAATTAAGAATTTGATTGAACACTCACAAAAAATAAAAAAAGACTCCGGATTTTTCGGATTAGAAGGACTTACAGAGTGGATGGGCTTAGAAGGATGGATGAAAAGTGTGATTAAATCCTTAATGCTGTTGCTAATAATTGTTTTGCTTGGTTTACTTATGCTTAGCTGTATAATGTCATGTGTAAAAAATTTAATTTTGAAGTCAGTCGATATGACTATGATCATGCAAAAAGAAAACAGGGGAAGTGTTGAGAGTCTTTCTGAAGAATGGCTAAAAAGCAAAGGTCATGATAACACAGCAGGCTTAGTAAAGATGCAGATACTGAGTCCTTGAGCAAGAGGTTGCATAGATAACAGAATGTGCATTCAGATAAGTAAGAAGACAGAAACCATATGGAAGAGGAAGATAAGACCACCGTGTTTGCAGATCCCACGGAATAGCTCCCACCAATGAGGAGCTCAACTTTTGCAATATGTATGAGCTAATTAAAAGTACTATAAGTAAGTGTAGTTTTGAAAAATAAATGGAGACTTGCTGAACATGATGCCTTGAGTGCTTGTCTCCCGCGACTCCACCCAACAAAGGCTCATGGGTTGAGATAAGGACAGGGAGATAACTCAGCACTTAGCATCACAGGCAAAACAGACTCATTTGGTTCTCAACTGATATCTTCCTGATTACTGATACTTCTTTTTTATTCTCCACAGAGCACTTTCAGTTTGATTTCCAATTATTTCGATTAATGCTGAAATATTCTCAATTGCTTTTTCCAATTCACTAACTCCTAACCAGAGGATAAACCATCTGGCAATGGAATGGAAAGCTGTGGATCTCTTTATCAAAGGATTGCTAATTCTTTTGGTTCATTTTAGATCAGCCTTCAAATTCTTTGTAACTGTAATATTTGGGATTACAGCTCCAAAAGTGCAAGTACCCTTGTCACCAAAAATCGGGAGTAAAACTCTCTAACACTGTAATTTCAGTACTAGAAAGCAGCATCACTTTTATTCACGATGCCAGGCATGAGTGGGATATTCCCACCTAATCCATGCACCACATGATACAATCAACTTTGTCTAGTCCTTTTTGGGGGATTACATCTGTTTATACATGTGCTATGGTAAGGTGATGTCTCCAGATCCCAGTCCTGATTTTTTTCTTCTTGATCTATATTAAATGAGGTACTTACCCAGAACGTTACCCATTTTATATCGGTGGGGATTGGAACTCCAATTAAATGTATTCCTTTTCCCAAATGTTCAGGCATACAAGCACATATCCAACAATCACTCAGATTAGCTCTTTGTTACTTCCTCCATCAATTTCAGGTGGAGATTGAAGCTCCATTGGTTTCCCAGACCTGATCTCGATGGTATTGTTAAACTTAGTCCACTTAACAAGATAAATCAGAGTTAAAACTTCATACTGCTTTGAATAGAAATATACAAAATTTAATCCAAATAGAAATACAAACAATGTTGTAAAATAACTCCATTCACACGTGTCGTGGTTTGACACTGACCAAATGCCAGGCACCCATGAAAGCTGCTCACTCACCCTCCCCTGCCACAGCTGGGCAGAGGAGAGGAAAATTTAACAAAGGGTTCATGAGTTGAGATAAGGACTGGGAGAAAACACTCCAAGGGCAAAACAGGCTTATCTTAGAGGTACAAAGTGAATTTATTACTAAAAACGTCAGAGGAGTATAAGTAAAATAAGCCCTTAAAGGCACCTTTTTTCCCCCAACCCCTCCCTCCTTCTCACCGACAGCTCAGGGAGACAGGGCATGGGGGTGTTTGTCAGTTCGTCACCTGAGATCTTCTTCTGCTGCTCAGGGAGAGAAGTCATTCCCCTGCTATGCCGTGTGGTTCCTTCCCATGGGAGACAGTTCTCTGTGAACTTCTCCAATGTGGTTCCAATCTCACGAGCAGCAGTCCTCCCAGAACTGTTGCGGTGTGGGTCACTCTTCCACAGGGTGCAGTCCTTCAAGGACAGGCTGCTCCAGCCTGGAAGCAGAGGCCCCCTCTCTCCACCAGGTCTCCCACTGGAACGCAGCCTCCTCTAAGCATTCACCTCCTCCAGCTTGGGCACCTCCCCCACAGGCTGCAGGTGAATCTCTGCATCCCCCGTGGCCCCTCATGGGCTGCAGGGGGACAGCCTGCTTCACCATGGTCATCACCACGGCCTGCACTGGAATCATGGCTCCGGTGCCTGGAGCACCTCCTCCCCCTCTTTCTCCACTGACCTTGGTGTCTCCATGTTGTTTCCCTCACATGTTCTCACCTCCTCCTCTTCTTTGGCTAGAAAAACTGTGCCTCTCTTTGTTTTGAGTTTCTTCTTAAATATGCTGACACAGAGGCGTTACCATCATCTCTAATTGGCCCAGCCTTGGCCAGCGGCATGTCTATCTTCAGAGCCATCAGGGATTGGTTCTGCCAGACATGGTGGAAGCTTCTAGCAGTTTCTCACAGAAGCCACCTCTGTGGCCCCCCCGCTACCAAAAACTAGGCTGTGCAAAACCAATACAACATGTTATTTCCCAATAACTCACAAAGTCCTCCCACGTACAGTTCATATGGGATCATATTAAACTTTAATCATAGAGGTCCAATTGATTTACTTTCCATTCAGACTTTGGTGCTACTTCAAGTCTTCAGTAATGAATCCATGGACCGATACTGTCAAGCTTGGCTGCTGTATGGGTGGTTAACAAAACTTGAAATGGTCCTTTCCACCTTTCATTTAAAGATTCATCATTCCAGGTTAGAAGATACACCCAATTTCCTGGTTGAAAGGGATGCACTTGGACATTGAAGGTAACAGGTGATCCTAAAACAATAAACATATGCAAGGATGAGAGATTTTTCCCCAAGATATTACATATACCCAGAAATTGTGATTCCCTATTATGTGACTTTCCTGTGTATAGTTATAGCCTGATATGATCTCCCATGAGAGATCTCTCTTCATATGGACGTACCTTTTCCTTAGAGCTTGGATGAATTCTAATTCTCAGCAATGCCAGGGGAAGAGCCTGTGGCCACTTAAGTGATGCTTCCTGACAAATTTTACTCATTTGCCTCTTTATGCTCTGATTCACTCCCTCAAACTTCCCACTAGATTGTGGTTTCCATGGAATATGTAGGTCCCACCTTATTCTTAATGCTTTGGACAAAGTTTGTACAATTTCAGCTTCAAAATGGGGTCCTCTGTCTGATTACATTCCTAATGAGACCCCAAATCTGGGTATTATTTCATTTAACGATATTTTGGTTACCTCTTTAGCTTTGTTGGTGTGACAGGGGAAAGCTTCAGGCCAACCAGAAATGGTATCCACTAACACCAGTAAATACCTATATCACTCCTGTCGAGGAAATACAGAGAAATCTATTTGCCAATAATCTCCTGGACAATTTCCTTTCTTTGTAATTTCTTGGAGAGGATGAAAGTTTGGTAAGAAAGTTTCACAGATATGTAGGCTTGGCAGAAAGATCTCTGAATGTAGAAACTGAGGATGAGATAGAAATGAAAGCAAGTTTTGATATAGAGTAAAAGATGTTTTGCTGAAACACTGACCACTGAATAACTGAGAAGGCAAAGGTTGGAGATGAGTTGGAAGGAGATTTTTATGAATAGGACAAAGGTATGTGACTACAAACAAAGACATGTTTTTCACCAAGTAAATAAGTCTCAAGAAGAGCATAAGTAAATAGAAAACATGTCTTTACCAAAAAGAGAGATATCGCAGGCAAACAAGAAATGTCGATGTAGCAAGAAGAAAAGAAGTCTGAGAATTTTCCATTGTAAGCTTAATTTCTAACTTACTTACTCTTGTGATTGGATAATAATGACTATAATATGGTAATGGTAGTAGTTATGATAGGCTATAGGCAAATGTAAAGGTATTGTGTATGGTGCTTATTGGTTGTTATGTATTAAGATACTCTGCAAAGAAAAGTATAAAATGCTTTGTAACTTGAACAGAAGGCGGCTTCAGGTATGCCTACAAGCTGGAGCTGGCAGCTGTAGGGCTGGCTCTGGATACCCACTCCCTGAAATGCTGTAACTTTGCCTATGCAATAAACAGCTTTCAAGAGAGCCGCCTGAAGTCCAGACATCCTTCGTGAAACTTTTTCCTATAGTAATTCCTGTAGGTGTTAATTTATTATTTTGTAGGAGGTATTACCAAGATGCATTTTTCAGCTTTTGCCATTTTATACACTATCTAATAATTGTTTGATTATGCTTCCATACTTAACAAGCTAGCTTTGAAATGTTAATAGTTCTCTTTCTTTCCATAATGCACCATGAGTATGCACTACACTGAAAGCATCTTTTGACTTACTTTCCTTTGGACAATTCCAATGCCTTCTGTAAAACAATAAGTTCAGCCTTCTGTACAGAAGCAGGCAAAGGGCAAGCTTTTACAGCCTCTGAGTTTTACCAGAGTATCTGGATTTGTTATGGGAACATCCTTTAAATCCTCTCTGTTCGAGTAGTCTTGTTCAATGGTTTGTAAACAGTCATGTTGTAATTCCTCTCCTCCTGTTTTCTGAGGATCTAAAACCATAGATGGATTAAGTGCAGAAGTTACTTTGAGTTCAACACTGTCCTGTTCCAAAAGAACTTGATATTTTAGCATTCTGCTAGCAGACAACCAATTATTTATTTCCATTTTTGTTCTAAAAGAATTGTAAGCATGTGTAGCACATAGATAATGATCTTTTGTCCCAGAGTAAATTTTTTGAGCTTCTTGAATCAACAGAACTGTAGCTGCCACTGCCCTAAGGCATGCAGGCCAGCCTTTACTAACATTGTCCAATTGTTTGGAAAAGTATCCCACAGCTCATTTCCATTACCCTAACTTTTGGGTCAACACCCCCAGGACTAAATGAAGCCTCTCATGTACAAAGAGCTCAAAGGGTTTCATTAGGTCCAGCAATCCCAATGCTGGTGCAGACATCAAAGCTTTCTTTAAAGTGTTAAAGGGAGACTTACAGTCAGGATTTCAGTGTAATACTGTTACCAAAAATTCAGTAAAAATAAAAAAAACCTCCTTAACAACAATGTAGCATTAAGAAGCAGGCATTCTTTATTTGGCCAGATGCATGAGGGGATATCTCCTCTGAAATATTGTGCATGCTGAGTACAGAAAAGCTCCTGCTTCTATACTATATTTTACATACATATTCATTGATTTTCCCAAAATAAACATATATATGATAATCATTAACATCTGTTCCCTCCCCTTTACACATGTGTTTTTCTGTCCTGAGGGTCTCTTTGGTGGTTCTTGGTGGTTGGCGACCCCAAAGTCATACCTGACTGCCCAGTGAACTGGTAAAAGTTGGCACAACTGGGCTGGTTGCTTTCCAGTTCTTCTTACACAATGGGCATTGTGCAGTTCCATAGGTCAGTGGTTTTTGAAGAATAAGCATTATGTTAGCCCACCAGGTGCAGAAAATTCATCTGGCAACATCCACCCCCCATTGAAACTTATGAAGCTCGTCTTCCCTTTAAGTCTTCCTTATAGGAGAAAGTTTCACGAAGGATGTCTGGACTTCAGGCGGCTCTCTTGAAAGCTGTTTATTGCATAGGCAAAGTTACAGCATTTCAGGGAGTGGGTATCCAGAGCCAGCCCTACAGCTGCCAGCTACAGCTTGTAGGCATACCTGAAGCCGCCTTCTGTTCAAGTTACAAAGCATTTTATACTTTTCTTTGCTGAGTATCTTAATACATAACAACCAATAAGCACCATACACAATACCTTTACATTTGCCTATAGCCTATCATAACTACTACCATTACCATATTATAGTCATTATTATCCAATCACAAGAGTAAGTAAGTTAGAAATTAAGCTTACAATGGAAAATTCTCAGACTTCTTTTCTTCTTGCTACATCGACATTTCTTGTTTGCCTGCGATATCTCTCTTTTTGGTAAAGACGTGTTTTCTATTTACTTATGCTCTTCTTGGGACTCACTTACTTAGTGAAAAACATGTCTTTGTTTGTAGTCACATACCTTTGTCCTATTCATAAAAATCTCCTTCCAACTCATCTCCAACCTTTGCCTTCTCAGTTACTCAGCGATCAGTGTTTCAGCAAAACATCTTTATATCAAAACTTGCTTTCATTTCTATCTCATCCTCAGTTTCTACATTCAGAGATCTTTCTGCCAAGCCTACATATCTGTGAAACTTTCTTACCAAACTTTCATCCTCCCCAACCCTTCATAAGCCTCACTTTGTTTTTTGCTAACATATAAATTCCTCATGTTGCATTAGCAATCATGTTTTTATGCAGCTTAAAAAAAGCATCATAATCATAATTATTACTATGATCGCACATACTTTTCAAAAGCGAGGCCAACCAACCAACCAACCAACCAGAGAAAATCCAAATCCTTTAAATATTTTGTTTAACTAGTTACTTTCTAATCCTGCCCTTAATTCTCTGCTAGATGCAGCAACCGATTTTATCCTCTCTATCTGATCATCCAATTTAGCAGTCACATTTGTAATGTGCACACAAGTACTGTTTTTTAAATTCAAATAACCACATACTCCATGTTAATGTCGTAGAAATAGGTCTAAAGCAAATCTGTTTTGTAAGGTCATTTGAGTTGTGGCTTGCAATTGTCCATTTATTTCAGTAAACCCCAATTGAGTTGCATTTGCTAAAGTTTCCATTTGCAGAGTCAAATTGTGTATGGCCAGACTATTCCTGAAGGTGGATATTTGGGGAGTAAAGATGGATTATAAAATCCATCCCACTATAGATCCTGAACTGGGATGTTTCCAAGTTGTATCACTTTTAACTTTTTCCCATAGTCAGGCTCCCAATGGTGACTCCTTCCACAAGGGACATGACATTAATACTCCCAGTGTCCATTGTACTCTTGATTCTCCTGAGGGCAAATGTGTGATCCAAATTCCATTACTTCCCACCCATACTGTGGGTCCTAATGATTTTACTGAGTCCTGCTGACAGTCTATATCTTTCCAAGTCTCATTGTTTATTAGGTGAGACCAGGTGTCATTAAGAAAGGTAGAATAATTTCTACAAATACATCCCAATCTTAGAACTTGTGCCACAGTCATGAGCCACTGTACCTCAGGATTCCTACTAGTACAAGTGTATATTTGAGTGCAATTCCACTTTTCCTTTGCCCTTGAATCTTTTTGCCTTGACCTTATTAAATCAGAATATTTTATACTGACCTGTAAGGGGTCCTCTGGGAGGCCTGGACTCCCTTCCCAGTCTAGACAACATTGAACTGGCTGGATGTATTCCCATTGTCCTGTCTGAGGGCTATTCCATATTTCTGGTATTTGACATCCCCAAGGGGTATTAGTGCAATCTGTCAGCCAATAGATATTTCCTGAGGTTATTTTCAGATCTGGATTTGAGATATTTCAATTCTCAACAGTATCATTCCTACGTGTCCATAGTAAGGAATATTCTCCTTTCATCTCTCTCCAATTGGCATGGATGCTATTTCCTTCCCACATGTGTTCCAAAATTTTTGTCAAATTGCTGACTAAAGCTCCCCATGGAACTGGATTTTCTGCAGAGGTTTATGTTGGCAAACAAGCTGTTATAGAGGTTACATTCTGTAATCTGCCAAAATCTTGCAATAGCTTTAAGATCACATATTCCCTCACAGACATTAACAACATCATTTCTATTATTATTATAAATATGCAATTATTCATCAACTTCATCTAGATCCAATAAATAATATCCCCCTAGAAAATCATATCCTATACCTAAAAAATAGGATTTATTTATAAAAAAACTTCCATGGTTTTAGTCAGTCTTGTTTCTGCTGTATTTGATGTGTGGTTGCTGGTTTTACCCATGTGTGATGAACCCAGGGTTTGATTCCTTCCACCTTGAATGCAGTGTAGGTTATGAGGAGGACTTGGAAAGGTCCTTTCCACTTTTCTTTCAAGGATTCAGAGTTCCAGGTCTTTACATATACAAAATCCCCAGGTTGGTATGGGTGAACAGGTGCATCCAAAGCAAGTGGTCCCAATAGGGTTACAAACTGATGGAGCCCAGCAAGTTTTTCCTAAACAAATCAAGTATAGATTTAAATCTGTTTCTCCTTTTGAATGTATTTTCCTCATTACAGGAGGTGGAACTATAATCTGATGGGTGTCTATTATTACAGCTGGTGAATGGGGTCAGTGGCCCTGACCCAGGAAGAGGTGACTGGTCCGGGGAGATGGTCCCGAAAGGAATCACCTTCCCAAGGCCCGGTGTCTTCCCTCAGCTGCTGGCAGGAGGGCCCTTGCAGAGGCTGTCAGCTCTTTAGTGATTATCAGCTCATGATTTCAGCTCAGCTCTGCAGGGCAGCCTCCAGGCCAAGCCAGACCAGGGAGAGAGACAAGAGGCTCGTGTGGCTGGTTCCGCACAAAGGTAGCTTTATTGCTGGTCCCCTCCGGCGAAGGGGAGAGCCAGGGACAAGAACTCTCTCTGACCCCCACAGGGGCCAGAGGGCTTGCTTTTATAGGGATACAGGGGATCGGTAAAGGCCAATGGGTTACAGAGGATCTGGGATGGGTAAAGGCCAATGGGTTACAAAGGATCTGCATACGGTCTCCTAAAGAATTGTGGGTCTGTCTTTTCTCGCCGTGACCAAAGAAGTGGTTGCCTTTCCAGGGAGTCCTGCTGGGCGATTGTGAAATCTCTTACCTCAGCAGAGATCCCTCCAGGGCAGGGGCTGGGCATACCCCACAGTCTATTACCCACCATCCCTCCTGATTCTTAGTGGCTTTTAATATATTTGCTAAGCATTGAATCTCACTGTCATAATTAGGCTTAAATTCAGATACGTCAATTTGTTTTTGTGGCACTAACACTAGGATGTCTTTTTCAGCTATTCCTCGAGCTTCTTTGTCTTCCAATTGGTTTCCCTCTATAACATTAGTTTGTCCAGATTGATGTGCTTTGCAATGCATCACTGCCACCTCCTTTGGTTTTTTAATTTCTTCTAAAAGTTGTAAAATTTCTTCTTTGTGTTTAATAGCTGATCCTTCAGCTGATAGCACTCCTCTTTCCTTCCATATAGCTCCATCGGCATGAATTACACCAAATGCATACCTAGAATCAGTCAAAATATTCACCCTTTTGCACACTGCCAAATTCAATGCTTGTTTTAGTGCTATTTCTGCTTTTTGGGCTGATGTATTAATTGGTAAAGATCGAGCTTCTACTATCTCAGTAGCAGTCACCATATCCTGCCATCCGTCTTCCATCTTTTACAAAACTGCTGCCATCTGTAAATAATTCTAAATCAGGATTCTCTATTGGTTCATCCTGCAAATCAGTTCTGCTGGAATATACATGTTCCATGGTTTGAAGGAAGTCATTATTACCGCAGGCCTGGTTCCTACGGTATATCACCGTGTCCCGCAGCCATAGGGAGGAGGAGGAGGAGAACATCCAGCAGGCAGGAATTGTGCAGCAAGATTGATTTATTTAATTATTTTACAAACTCTTTTATAGACTTTTTTCTTCATAGTTTAATTGGACAAAGGACCAGCCACCCCTTGGAGGTGATTGGCCAAAATCCTAAAACATCCATTATCAAAATATTTTCTACTATACCATAAACAAGACTTTTCAAGGTTGCAGGTGGCTTGGTTGTTTACATTCCCTGCTACCTCTTCTGTGAGAGAGAAAAGTCTCTCACGGACTTAGAAAATAACAAGAAAATCCTCGCTAACAGCATTTTTGTACCTACAAGTCGTGTCAGGGCTCCGTCATCCACTGCCTTTGGGTTGAGAAACACGGCTGGATTCATGGCTGCTGTGTTCTTCAATTCCATATCATCCTGTTCCAAGAGCACAACTTGATATTTGAGCATCATGCTGGGGGATAGCAAATGCCCTTTTACTTTAATATGGATATCACCATGTGAGGGACAAAACCAGTTATGTTTTGTCCCGTCATGAGCTTCCTGGACTCTTGGATCAGTAGAACAGTTGCAGTAATTGCTCTCAAGCATCCTGGCCATCCTTTGCTCACATTGTCCAGCTGTTTGAAGAAATAGCCCACGGGTCTTCTCCAGGTTCCCAACTTCTGCGTCAGGACCCTCCAGGGCTAAATACTGCCGCTCATGTACAAACAGTTCAAAGGGTTTGGATAAATCAGGAAGCCCTAATGCAGGTGCCATCAATAATGCCCTTTTCAGTTCTCGGAAAGCAGTTTGGCACTCGCAAGTCCACACCAATTGTCCTTCCTTTGTCTCTTTTAGAGCTTGTTCCGGTTTGGCCAAATTTAGAAATATATCCTCTCAGAGAAGGCACAACCACCCCTCCCCCACCAGGTTCGGGAAAAATAAATTTTCCTCAAAGGAAAGTGAAGGAGATAAAACTATTTATTTAACAAACACACGGGAAAGGAAAATAATGCTAAATAATAAAATCTTTCACTGTGGAGGAAAAACTTGGGAAAATGTTAGAGTCCTCCCTTTGGTCTCCTCAGAGCTGGGGCTTGGGCCAGGGCCAGGCCCTCTGTGCCTGGTGGAAAGTCCTCCCAATGTGCTCTGATGTTAAAGCAATCAAGCAGTCCAGTAGAAAAGGAAGAAAATCCGAAATTCCAGGGAAGGAAAAATTCAACTCTCAGTCTCTCTCCAGAGAGCAAACAGCTGAACCACTGGCCAAAAAAAAAAAAAAAACAAACAACTCTCCTGGGAGCAGCCAGCCAGGTGCTTCCTCCCTCCCCTGCCGCAGCTGGGAAACAAATTGCTATCTGTGTGTGACCTTGAACAAGCTGCAAACTGCTTTGAAAAAGTTTTGCTCAACTTTTTCTTTCCCCCTCTCAGGCTCAGTTTAGAGGCATAGAGAGGCACAAAATTAATTTCTGGGCATAGGCAGCGATATGGGATACACATCATAAGGTCACCCCAAGACATTCCACCCCTTATCCCATATTGTTGGCTCAATGACCAAACTAAGATATTCTAATTCTACACCCACATTAATACATACATATATATATATATATATACACAGCTGTATATGAACAGTGACTGTGACAACCAGCAAGCAGGGGTATACAAGCATTTCACACTACAGGTGGTTTTCATACAACAATCAGATCTCCCTGTGGTACACAACGCGTTGTTCCATCTTTCTGCATTACCCACCATGTGCAACCAGGTCCCTGAGCAAAGACAACCCCACGGATGGGTTTGTCGGTACTCGAGGCAGAATTTATCCACACAGTCTTTCCTAACAGACCTCTGGCATGCACTACTGGGACCTTATCTCCATCTGTTGTATGCAGGGATTCAGATTGGGCTGGACCATCTCCATTGGTGGAACCTCGGGTGTTAACTAACCAGGTGGCCTTTGCTAGATGCTGTTCCCAATTTTTGAAAGTTCCCCCACCCAGTGCCTTCAAAGTGGTTTTCAACAATCCATTGCATCGTTCGACTTTGCCTGCAGCTGGTGCATGGTAAGGGATATGGTACACCCATTCAATGCCATGTTCTCTAGCCCAGGTATTAATAAGGCTATTCTTAAAATGAGTCCCATTGTCAGATTCAATTCTCTCAGGGATGCCATGCCTCCAAAGGACTTGCTTTTCAATGCCCAGGATGGTGTTCCGGGCAGTAGCGTGAGGCACAGGGTAGGTCTCCAGCCATCCTGTGGTGGCTTCTACCACTGTGAGCCCATAGCGCTTACCTTGGCGTGTTTGAGGCAGTGTGATGTAATCAATCTGCCAGGCCTCCCCATACTTGTATTTGGACCACCCTCCACCATACCACAGGGGATTCACTTGCTTGGCCTGCTTGATCGCAGCGCATGTCTCACAGTCATGGATCACCTGGAAGATACTGTCCATGGTTAGATCCACCCCTCGATCTCATGCCCACTTATAGGTGGCATCTCTGCCTTGATGACCTGAGGCATCATGGGCCCATCGAGCTAGGAACAACTCTCCCTTGTGTTTCCAGTCCAAGTCTACCTGTGACACTTCTATCTTTGCAGCCTGATCTACCTGCTTGTTGTTTTGGTGTTCTTCATTAACCCTACTCTTGGGGACATGGGCATCTACACGGCGGACTTTCACGGGTAGCTTTTCTACCCGAGTGGCAATGTCTTTCCACTCTTCAGCAGCCCAGATTGGTTTTCCCCTACATTGCCAATTAGCTTTTTCCCACTTTTCTAGCCATCTCCATAGAGCATTGGCTACCATCCATGAATCAGTGTAGAGGTAGAGCTTTGGCCACTTCTCTCTTTCAGCAATGTCCAGGGCTAGTTGAACAGCTTTGAGTTCAGCGAGTTGGCTTGATCCACCTTCTCCTTCAGTAGCTTCTGCAACCCATCGTGTGGGACTCCATACGGCTGCTTTCCACTTTCGTTTCATCCCTACGATGCGACAAGAACGGTCGGTGAAAAGAGCGTAGTGTGTGTCTTCTGATGGCAGTTGGTTGTACAGTGGAGCTTCTTCAGCACGTGTCACTTGTTCTTGTTCCTCTTCATCAGTGAGACCAAAGTTTTCACCTTCAGGCCAGTTTGTGATTATTTCCAAAATCCCAGGGCGATTCAGTTTTCTGATACGGGCGCGCTGTGTGATGAGAGCAATCCATTTGCCCCATGTGGCATTGGTGGCATGGTGGGTAGAGGGAACCTTTGCTTTGAACATCCACCCCAGCACCGGTAGTCGGGGTGCCAGGAGGAGTTGTGCTTCAGTGCCAATTACCTCTGAGGCAGCTTGTATTCCTTCATAGACTGCTAAGATTTCCTTCTCTGTTGGGGTGTAGTTGGCTTCAGATCCTCTGTAGCTTCGGCTCCAGAATCCCAGTGGTCGACCTCGAGTCTCACCAGACACCTTCTGCCAAAGCATCCAGGACAGAGCATTGTTCCCGGCTGCAGAGTAGAGCACGTTCTTCACTTCAGGTCCTGTCCTGACTGGGCCCAGGGCTACAGCATGAACGATTTCCTGCTTGATCTGGGCAAAAGCTTGTTGCTGTTCGGGGCTCCAATGGAAATCGTTCTTCTTGCGGGTAACCAGGTAGAGAGGACTCACAATCTGGCTGTACTCAGGAATATGCATCCTCCAAAAGCCTATGGCACCTAGGAAAGCTTGTGTTTCCTTCTTGTTGGTTGGTGGAGACATTGCTGTGATCTTATTGATGACCTCAGTGAGAATCTGACGCCGTCCATCTTGCCATTTCACTCCCAGGAAATGGATCGCTTGAGCAGGTCCCTTGACCTTGCTCTTCTTGATGGCGAAACCAGCTTCCAGGAGAATTTGGATGATTCTCTCTCCTTTCTCAAACACTTCTGTTGCGGTATTCCCCCACACAATGATGTCATCAATGTACTGCAAAAGTTCTGGAGCCTCACCCTTTTCTAGTGCAGTCTGGATCAGTCCATGGAAGATGGTGGGACTGTGCTTCCACCCCTGGGGCAGTCCGTTCCAGGTGTACTGCACACCCCTCCAGGTGAAGGCAAACTGAGGTCTGTACTCTGCTGCCAGAGGAATGGAGAAAAATGCATTAGCAATGTCAATAGTGGCATACCACTTTGCTGCCTTGGACTCCAGCTCATACCGTAGCTGCAACATGTCCGGCACAGCAGCACTCAATGGTGGAGTCACTTCATTCAAGCCACGATAGTCCACAGTCAACCTCCATTCCCCGTTAGACTTGCGCACAGGCCAAATGGGACTATTGAAGGGTGAGTGGGTCTTGCTGACCACCTCTTGGCTCTCTAGCTCACGGATCATCTTGTGGATGGGAATCAAGGCATCTCGAGTTGTCCTATACTGTCGGTGATGCACTGTCGAGGTAGCAATTGGTACTCTTTGTTCTTCCACCTTCAGAAGGCCTACTGAAGAGGGGTTCTCTGATAGTCCAGGCAAGGTGTTCAATTGCTTAATGCCCTCTGTCTCCACAGCAGCTATTCCAAAAGCCCACTTGAGTCCCTTTGGGTCTCTAAAATACCCGTTCCGGAGGAAGTCTATGCCCAAAATGCACGGGGCCTCTGGGCCAGTCACAATGAGATGTTTCTTCCACTCATTTCCAGTCAGGCTCACCTCAGCTTTCACCAAGGTCAAATTTTGTGATCCACCTGTTACACCAGAAATAGATTCTACCCCCACATGCTGCGATGGGATTATTGTACACTGCGCACCAGTGTCAACCAAGGCATCATATTTTTGTGGTTCTGATGTACCAGGCCAACGAATCCACACAGTCCAAAAAACACGGTTTTCCCTGGCCTCTACCTGGCTAGAGGCAGGGCCCCTCTATGCCTGGTTATCCTTCTTTCCCTGGGCCTGCATCTTAGAGGTTCCTTCATGGGAATCGGACATGCCATCGTCTTTTCCATCATTTCCGGCAGTTTGGCTACAGGCAACTGGAGCTACTTCCTTTTTGGTAGAACTTCCTTTCTGAAACTTGTGCTCCTTCAATTCACGCACTCGTGCTGCCAGACCAAAGGTGGGTTGTCCACCCCACCTCCTCATGTCTTCCCAACTGTCACACAGAAATTTCCACAGCTCACTTCGTGGGATGCTCCTTCTCTCTGGGGAATGTCCGCGGAGAAGGCACTCTTTAATCTCCTGGTCATTCTTCTTTATTTCATCTTCCATTTTCTGCATATGTGTTTCCACAGCTGCGATTCTTGCATGTGTTGGGCCATGCACAGAGTCTGCATATGCTCGGAGCTGCACTGCCATATCCTGCATGGTCTCATTCGCACCGTAGTCCAGTTTCATTATTGCTAAAGCAGAAGCGTATTCTTGTGGCCCAAGTTGTATGAGTTTTCGCCACATATATGGAGTAACTCTGGCCCGGTCTGGACTCCTCAATCCTGGGTCATTTGTGAAGACAACCTCTACCACCCCTAGTTCTCTCAGGTGCTGGATCCCTTGTTCTATGGTCTTCCACGGGGTTTGCTGCATGTAGAGATCATCTCCGCACATATATCTTTCAACCACACCTGTTAAGACCCATCTCGACACTGGCAGAGTCAGCGTCCCTTATCATTGCTTGGTCGATCACTGGATCACGTGACAGGGATCCCAAATGCCTCGCTTCAGCACCGTCCAGCATCACATCATCACCTGCCGCATCCCAAATACGGACCATCCAACTTATTATGGATTCATTGGACCGTCGGGTGTAATCCTTTCTTAGGCTGTGAAGGTCCTTTATGGACATAGACTCAGTAATGGTTTCTGTGCCTGTCAGTTGGTGGTTTTGAGGTTCCTTTCCCTGCATCCTTTGAGGTCCCTTCCCCTGCATTATCCTCATCTTTCACTGGGCGATTAGTTTTGGTTGTGTGCTTTTTCCTCATGACAGGAGCCACTGTCAGTGGCTTAGACTCTCCATCTGGTTTGGGCTTGCTGTCTGGTTTATCTGCAGCCTGAGTGACTGGGGTGTCTACAGGCTTTACTGATTTATCTTCCTGCCCCTCTTCCTTTACCTGTTGCAGTGTGCGATAGGCATATGCCAAAGCCCAACATATTGCAAGGATCTTGTTCTCATTGGAATTGTCATTGTATTTCTCTTTCAGATATTTCGCCACCTCAGCTGGTTTCTGAACTTGTTCAGGGGGAAAATTGCAAACCATTGGGTCAGAGAATTTCTTCAAGATTTGGCCATATCCTCCCATTCCCCACACCACTCAGGATGTTCCACCTCTGGGTCAGGTGTCTCGGCAGTCGCCCGGGAAATCTGAGCTCTTATTCTAGACAAGCTGCAAACCACATAGAGGAAGCTTACCAGATTAAATACCAGGAGGGTGGTCTCTTTAACATCCAGGGGATACTGAACACTCTCAAAAGATAACCTATCAAATTTAAAGGGAAGGGAAACCCCGTCTCCTCCTCCTCTAACAATCTGGGTGCAATTACTAATAAATTCCCCAAACAGGCTACTGAAGCTAGGACTGGGGTTAGGACGGAGAAACCACATATCATATACACCTCGAACAGCTGCCTGTACATCTGTTAACTTCTTATAAATCATTATCACCGAGCACAGCAAGATAGAAATCTTGATTCATCTCCCTTCTCTGTAAAATTTACATATCAAGGACAAGACTGGAGCAAGTTGTGGATAGGCAAACAACCCTAGGGACCAAAAAAGCACTAGTACCTCAATGAAGCCTAAGGACCAGAAAGACATGAGTACATCGAGCCAGAGAGACATTATGAACTCAACCAGCATGGTGACTACTTTACCCCAATACAGAATAAGTAAATTCAAACAAAAATGTAATTACTACAGGTTCTTGTCACTTTCCTTTGAGCCATGCAGTTGGGCGCCACTAAATTTGTTCTGGTTTGGCCAAATTTAGAAATATATCTAACGCAACCGGGGGCTTGTCAGCACAAGCCCCGGCGTGCCCTCGGGCAGAGGGGACGCAGCGTTAGCCTCCACAACGTCCTCGCTGGAAAGCTCAGTGGAATAGGCGTGGGATGGGTGTGTGCGCTGGCTCCTCCTCAGAGGAAGCACGTTGGGCGGCCGATGAATTAGGCTCGTGTTAGCCCGGAGGCAAAGAAGGCGGGAGGGGCTTCTGGTGTGAGTTCCAACAGGTTTATTTGCAGGAGGGTCCAGGGACCAGAGCAGCCTCGAGGAGATGTGGGCTAGCCCCTTTATGGGAGGGTGGAGCAAGGCAGGGAGAGAGAAAACAACCAGTGGGGTACAAGCAGAGGGGAGGATACAATTTTTCAGAACAAATGGGGAAAACAGGGAGGCAAGAGTCATAACAGGGAACCAATTAATAACTAAAAAAGGGAGAACTTTCTGGAACAGGGAGAGGTAATTTAGGATTGGGAGCCACCCAGGGGGAGGTAACCTAGTGATCTCTTCTGGTGACTGACATTTGATGGTTTCAGCCTGAGAGCAGGCTGACCCACCCCAACATATATCCTCTGAGGGAAGGCACAACCACCCCTCCCCCACCAGGTTCGGGGAAAAAATAAATTTTCCTCAAAGGAAAGTGAAGGAGATAAAACTATTTATTTAACAAACATAACAAACACACGGGAAAGGAAAATAATGCTAAATAATAAAATCTTTCACTGTGGAGGAAAAACTTGGGAAAATGTTAGAGTCCTCCCTTTGGTCTCCTCGGAGCTGGGGCTTGGGCCAGGGCCAGGCCCTCTGTGCCTGGTGGAAAGTCCTCCCGAAGCGCGCTGATGTTAAAGCAATCAAGCAGTCCAGTAGAAAAGGAAGAAAATCCAAAATTCCAGGGAAGGAAAAAATTCAACTCTCAGTCTCTCTCCGGAGAACAAAGCAGCTGAACCACTGGCCAAAAAAAAAAACAAACTCTCCTGGGAGCAGCCAGCCAGGTGCTTCCTCCCTCCCCTGCCGCAGCTGGGAAACAAATTGCTATCTGTGTGTGACCTTGAACAAGCTGCAAACTGCTTTGAAAAAGTTTTGCTCCGTTTTTTCCTTCCCCCTCTCAGGCTCAGTTTAGAGGCATAGAAAGGCACAGAAAATAATTTCTGGGCATAGGCAGCGATATGGGATACACATCATAAGGTCACCCCAAGACAGAGCTTCATAGAGAGGCTTCACTAAAAGTCTATATTCACAGTTAAAAGTTAATATTCACAACCAGCACCACCTGACCACTCCTAGAAAGCCTCGTAATTCTCAGCTGTTCCGAGGTTCTGGAGTTTGGCAGATTGCTTCCTTTCTGTCAGGGCCAAGAATTCTCTGCCCTTGAGTGATCCTGAAGCCCAAATAGCTCACGGTTGCCTTTCTTATTTGAGCTTTTTTTTTAGTTACTCTGTAACCATTTTGTCGCAGAAAGTTCAACAGACTTATGGTCATTTGTAGGCATTGTTCTTGTGTGCTGCCAGAAGAATGTCATCCACATACTGTAAAACTGCTCCTCCAGTGTTATTTTTCTTCCATTGTTTTAATTCTTTTGCTAGTTGATTTCCAAATATTGTTGGACTATTTTTAAATCCCTGCGGTAGGACCATCCAGGTTAACTGAACTTTACGTCCAGAGGTGGGACTTTCCCATTCAAAAGTTAATATTGCTAGACTATTTTACTCCAAGGATATGCAGAAAAAGGCACCCTTAAGATCAATAACTGTAAACCATTTATATTCCCCTTTTAGTGCTGTCAAAAGTTTGTACGGATTAGCTACTACTGGATGAATATCTGGTACTATTTTATTAATGACCCTTAAATCTTGTACTAACCTGTATTCTCCATTTTGCTTTTTAACTGGTAATATCCATATGTTATATTCTGATTCACACTCCTTCAATAACCCATATTCTAAAAATTTTTCTATAAGCTTCTCCAACCCTTTCCTTGCTTCCCAATTAATAGGATATTGTTTTTGCCTTACCGGTTTAGCTTCAGGTTTGAGAGTAATCCTCACCGGTTTGGCCACCTTTGAACATCCAGGCATCTCAGTTGCCCATACCAACAGGGTTACAGCATTCTCTGCCTCCTCTGCGATTTCTTCCAATTCATTTAATTCCTGTAACATAAAAATGTTTGCCTCAACGTCTTTTGATTCTGGTATTTGAATTTGTATTTCCTCATCCCAGTGTTGCCAGAATGATTTTTGATTTTATATATTCTCTATATTCTTTACACATATATTTGTAGCTCTGTAGTCTATTATTGTATTCATAGCTAGTCCTAGTACTTTTCCCTACCTTTTTGCTACCCTGATAGGCAGAAAGACAGAACACAATCCAGAGCTCCAAGCCCCAGGGGGTACAAGGCTCCTATCCTATCTTGGTTCTTCCTGGGAACCAAGGCTGAAAACAGCTCTTCAAGACAAATTTTTAAAAACAATGTTTAGTCCCTAACTAAAGGGGGGGGGGGGTGGGGGGGGTGGAATTAGGAGCTGGTTGAACCGGGAGGAATTGCTTCATCACTTGTGCTCCTAACTGGGGATTTTTGTCAAATATGCTAATTTGCTAAACTTATAAAACTGTATTCACCCCATGTGGGGGTGGGCATTTTGGGTATTTTCCATATCTGCCCCTTGGAGGCCTTCAATAAAGACTAGCCTTTATATTACTTCCTATACTAATATTATCTCAAAAGCATGTTGTTTCATTTCTAGATTCTTTAAGGAATCACCAGAAAGTTATTTGTGCATCCAATTTTCCCAATAAATCTCTCCCCAACAAGGGGACTGGGCATTCAGGCTTATATAGAAACTGATGAGTAATCCCATTCTTTCCTAATTTAAATTTCATGGGTTGTAAAAAGGACCAAGTTTTGCTTTTCCCTGTGGCACCAATTACATTTACCGCATCCTTAATAAGTTTCCCTTTACATGTATTCGATATAGAATAAGTTGCCCCTGTGTCTACCAAAAATTCCACTTCTTTCCCTAGCTCCAATGTAACCAGGGGTTCAGCTGAGGTAGAATCCCCTGGTTCCCTTCAATGTTCATCTTGTAATGTAACAGGCTGTAAGGCCGGGTCTAGCTTTCCAGCCTGTAGGCATTCTCGCTTCCAATGCCCCTTTTCCTTACAGAGTGCACACTGGTCTTCCCCTAATCGTTGTCAGGGAAACAGTGGGAACCTCCAGCCTCCCCTTTCCCTTGTTCTTCCCCTACCCCCTCTTTCCCCTCCCCTGTTGGCCAATCCCTTAGTACCCTCCAGAGGTCCCTTAGCGCCCCCTAGAGTTGCAAGTAGGTTCTCGAGTCTCTTGTTTTCCTTTCTAGCCTGCTGTATTTCTTTTTCCCTATCCCTGTCATGATATGCTTTCCATGCTTCATTTAACAACTTTCCTAAGTCATGTGATTCCTCTCCTTCCAGTTTCTGGAGTTTTCTTCTAATATCCGGGGCCAACTGCCCTATATAGTTGCTAACTGTACAGCCTCCTCTGAATTCTCAGTATCCAGATTAGTATATTTTCTGGCAGACACTTTGAATCATTCCATGAAAGTCATGGGGGATTCAGTAGTCCTGCTTTACCTCATGCAGTTTTGACCAGTTCATGGCTTTTGGTATAGCATGCTTTACACCAAATAATACCCATCACTGCTACCTTGTTAAATGTTCTCAGGGCCCTGGTAAATTAGGGTCCCACCATGGATCTGTTGAAGGAAAATTCTGATCTACAGTTCCTTCTAAGTCTCCATTAGCATGTGCCCCCTCCATCTGCTTTCTGGAAATGGTCAACACCATCTTTTTTTCTGTCCTATCCAACAACATATCTAACATCACTTGTATATCATTCCAGCTAGAGTCCTGAGTCCTAATTATGGTTTCAAATACTTTAGCAACTCTATCCAGATCCTCTCTATAAACTCCTGCTGCCTTTCTCCATGACATTAAATCCACAATTAAAAATGAGGTTTTTACTGTTACTGGACCATGATTCCCGACTGCCTGCTGGAGGGGAGCCATCAGAACTTCCCCGGCATCTTCCTCAACATCTCCTTGCCGCCTTCTAGTGCGTCCTGCAATTGGGCTAAAATCCTCCAATCCCCTAAAATGTTCTCTCTGTTCCAGTCCACTTCCCCACTGCTGACTCATATGTCTAAACATATTTCCCAGTGATTCATCATTCCTCTCCCCCCATTCTTAGCCAAGGAGCAACCATCAGCTCTAAATCCTCCTCCTCTTCTCGCCCGCACTTTAAGCACCTCTGTCCTATGCTGCACACAGAACATCTTTTCAACCCTTTGCCTTTCTTTTCCTTTTCAAGTGCTAAAATTAATGGATCTTAGGGGGTCGTCCCGCATTCCTTTTGCCATTCTGGATGATTTCTCAGGGTGAAAAACAAGTCAACATAAGGAACTTCATCCCACTCATTCTCCCTTCTACAAAAAAACATTAATAACAATATGGTATTATACTGTAAGGTTCCATCCTTAGCCCACTTCTCTTGATCTTCCAGTGTGTAAAGTGGCCACCACTGATTACAAAATTTTATACATTTTTATCGCATAAGGGGAATCACCTCCAATTTGTTTCCAGTGTTTCAAGATCCATCCCAGCAGTGACACCTGTGATAGCTCTTTCGAGGTTTTGTTTCCCGTTACAACCAATTGCCATTTAGGAGCTTCTAGAAGGGACTCTAGCCCTTTCCTCTTCCCACCTTAGGTACCTCTAAACCCAACCCTGCAAAGCTTTTGCTGTGCCTTACAGGCAGGTTAACAGTTAACACCTTTAAGTAAAGAATGTCTTTATCTTACCAGGGGTCTTGCTCCTATTTCCTTCAGACCGGGGATTGAAAGTTCTCCCCAAGAATCCCTCAGTGCTGGCTGGAGGTCCTGCAATCCCTCGGATCCGTTGAAATTCAAGAGTATCTCTCATCTGAGTTGCCAAAACTGTTACCAAAAATTTGGTAAAAATAAAAAAAAAAAATTCTTCATGGTGTTGTATAAAGGTTTTCCTGTTACTCCATGTTTCAGACTCCACAAGCAACATCATCCAGCCATTTCCAGGAAAGCACAGAGCTCTCTCACAGTCTGGGGTTTCTTCCCCTCAGTTCCCAGGCTTTTTTGTCTTTGCGAAATAGTAAACTCCAGATATAAGATTTGAATTTTCACTATCTGGGCCTCCTTCTTGGACATTTGATAACCTGCTAGTCCAAGGAAATTTAGCAAATTGATAGTAAAGTTTATGCAATTCTCCCTTGTATTTGTCACTGAAGAGCGGAAAGAACTCCACTACTAAATAAGTAGTAAAGTAGGTATGTTTTATTCCAGCTGGGACGCACGGGGGATCGCTCCTCCAAAATCATGCGTGCCGACAGCTGCATTCAGCTCGGTATTTATCGGGTTACAAGTTCCATATTCATTAAGTTTCGCAACACGACTATACATATTCATCATCTAGCCCCGCCCAGCCTCGCTTCGTATTATAATGAACCCAAAAGTCATTTGCATCCGCGTTGCGCTTGTGCAGTGTTGTTTGGTGTTTTTGGTAGGGGTCTCCGAGGGTCTTTTTGATGAAGTCAGGAGGTCTCCCTCATCCTGAACTATTACAGCTGGTGGTGGGGTCCGAGGCTGTGACCCAGGAAGAGGTGACCGGTCCGGGGAGATGGTCCCGAAAGGCTGTCAGCTCTTTAGTGATATCAGCTCGTGATTCCAGCTCAGCTCTGCAGGGCTGCCTCTAGGCCAAACCAGACCAGAGAGAGAGACGAGAAGGCCCGTGTGGCTGGTTCCGCACAAAGGTAGCTTTATTATGGGTCCCCTCCGGCGAAGGGAAGCCAGGGATGAGCTCTCTCTTGAGGGGCTCGAGGGAGCTTGCCTTTATAGGGATACAGGGGATCAGCAAGGGGACCAATGGATTACAGAGGGTCTGGGACAGACCAATGGGTTACAGAATGATCTGCATAGGGTATCCCAAAGGATTGTGGGTCTACCATTCCTCGCCATGACTCAAAAGTGGTTGCCTTTTCAGGGAGTCCTGCTGGGCGATTGCAAAATCTTTTATCTCAGCAGACATCCCTCCAGGGCAGTGGCTGGGCATATCCCACAACTTCCCCTTCTGTATTTATTAAAAGGGCATTCCCAGCAGCCTTTCTGCAGCAACGTAGGAGGCAAGAGAACATAAGTAACACAATAATAATTACAATGAATACCCACAAAGCTCCCTTAATCAAAGATGCAATCCATCCCGTTATTCCCCAGCGTCCAAAAAGGTCATTGACTACTTTTAGGTCATCAAGGCTGTGGTGAGGACAGCATCAACATAGACACATTTCATCTTTGGGCAGGGATAGGGCTTCTGAGAGGGAATACAAGCAAGATTTGTTAGCTTTGTGGTGAGAGGGGAGGTTTTGGGGTTTAGGGAAGTTTGACAAGGGTTGAGGGAAGGGGATATTTTGGGGTAGCAAGGGGTGATAACATATAAACTAGGGATCAGTTTTTCCAGGCTGTGTCTGGCCTACGGCTTGACTTTTTGCTGTAGCTTCTTGTTCAGCTTTCTGTTTCGTCTGTTGCCGTGTGGTGGGACAATCTTTTTCCTGGTTGGTGGGCATCCGGCGACGTTTTCGTCTCCATGCCGAGCTGGTCTGGTTTTGTGGAGGTCCTGTATTTGTCTCAGGAGAGTTCTTGGTGTTTGTGGTAGCAGTGTTTGTAGGGTCTAAGTATGGTTTTATACTTTTTCCTGGGAACCACTTCGGGCCAGATGGTAGCTGGACACAGGCGTAGCCTCTCCCCCAGGTAATCAATTGGAAAGGCCTAGAGACCTGGTGTGATTCTGGGTCCTTCACCAGCACTGGTGGCTTCTCCGTGAGCTTAGCTTGGGTTGAATTTGAGAAGTGGCGGAGTACTGGGGGCTCAGGCTCTGATGAGGTACCATTTAGGAAGTTAATGACATAGAGAGCCTTACAGAGTCTTTCAACAGGAGACAAGATTTCTGTTTCTCTCCGTTGCTGGTTGAGAACTCTTTTGAGGGTTTGGTGGGTCCTTTCTACGATGGATTGTCCTGTGGGATTGCTAGGTATGCCTGTCTTGTGTTTTATTCCCCATTGGTTGAAGAAATCTTTTAACTTGTGAGAGGTGTAGGCAGGCCCATTATCTGTTTTGATTTCTTCAGGGACTCCCAGGGTGGCGAAGGCAAGGAGAAAATGCTTGATGACGTGGATGGCACTTTCTCCTGCATGGGCTGACGCAAACACTGCCCCAGAAAATGTGTCAACTGACACGTGCACGTATTTGGATCTCCCAAAGGATGGGAAGTGGGTTACATCAGTTTGCCACAATTGGCAGCTGTTCAGACCACGGGGGTTGACTCCGGTACCCATAGATGGTATTTGGTAGTTCTGGCAGTTCGGGCACATTGCAATGATAGCTTTTGCTTGATCTTTTGAAAGCTTGAACATTCTGATGAGGGCAGGAATTTTTTGGTGAAAAAATGCATGTGACAACTTCGCCTGGGCAAAGATGTCAGGGATGTTTGCAGTCTCTGCTGGCAGGGCCAGTGAATCTGCTCTCCTGTTCCCTTCGGCAATGGGACCAGGGAGGTCAGTGTGTGACCTCACATGCATAATGTAGTAAGGCTGTTTTCTGTGCGAGATTAAATGGATTAATGTAGAAACCAATTGGTATAATTTTTGGTTGGAGACCTCCTTTAGAAAAGCATGTTCAGCCCTCATAGCTATACCAGCAACATAAGCCAAATCTGTGACCAGATTAAAAGGTTCATCTTTAAACTTCTCAAAGGCTCTGACAACAGCTGCTAATTCAACAATCTGTGGAGATCCCTCTACTATTTGGATATCAGATTCCCATTTCTGGGTATTGGGTTGTCTCCATGTCATGACAGACCAATGTGACAAACCAGACCCATCAGTAAAGACGGTCAGAGCTTTAAGAGGTCTTCTACTTTGGATTAATTTTGGAATCAATTTAAAAGCTGCCTCATGGTAGAAAAGTCTATGTTTTGGCATGTGAATGGAAATTTGGCCTGTGTAGCTATCTAGGGCTAACTGGAGGCTCTCATTGGTCCGGAGCAACAGCTTCAGATCTTCAGTGGTCAATGGCAAGTATATGCATGTGAACTCACACCCTGCAAGAGAGCGGAGATGAGTTCTGGCCTTTTTTATTAAATGAGCCATTACTTCTTGGAAGGTGGTTAATGTCTTTGTAGGTTGATGGCTTGTGAAGACCCATTCAAGTATCAGCAAAGGGTCTCTGAGTTGAGGGTCCCATTGGAAGATCAGTCCGTGGAAACGGGGAGCTTTACCCAAAACTGCAAACTGGAGAGGCAGGCTGGGTTCAACGCGATGGGCTTGGCGTGAAGATAGGGCTTCTTGAACTTTAGTGATGGTATCTCGGGCTTCAGGTGTGAGGGCGCATGGAGAGTCCAAGTCTTTGCTGCCGTGGAGGAGGTTGAAGAGGGGATCAAGGTCTTCATTTGTGACTCCCAGTAGGGGGCGTATCCAATTTATGGATCCACACAGGCTGTGTAAGTCCCTTAGGGTTTTGGGGTCCTTTTTGATGGAGAGTTGCTGGGGTACGATGGTTCTCTCACGGATCTGGAGGCCAAGGTAAGTCCATGGGCTGGAGTGCTGCACTTTGTCCTCACGAATCTCGAACCCTTCTTTTTCTATGGTTTCAATTGTCTTTTTAAGAGTTCTGTCCAAGTAAGTTTTTTCTGATGCACAGATTAGTATGTCATCCATATAGTGGTAAATGATTGCTTCTGGGAACAGGCTCCTGATGGGGGATAGAATGTGGGCCACGTACCACTGGCAGATGGTTGGGCTGTTCTTCATGCCTTGTGGGAGGATGAGCCAATGGTATCTTCTGAGTGGGGCTTGTTCGTTAAGAGAGGGGATGGAGAAGGCGAAGCGTGGTGCATCCTGAGGATGGAGCGGGATGTTAAAGAAACAGTCTTTAATGTCTATGATGGCCAGCAGCCAGTCTCGGGGCAGCATCGATGGTGATGGCAGGCTGGGTTGGAGGGGGCCCATGTCTTCAATGACCTCATTGATCTTTCGTAGGTCATGGAGTAGTCTCCATTTGTTTGTGCCGGGCTTTTTCAGTACAAAGACAGGGGAATTCCAAGGACTTGTAGTCTCAGTGATATGACCTTTGGCAAGTTGCTCTTCCACCAGGGCTTCCAGCGCGCTGAGTTTTTCTTTTTCAAGGGGCCACTGCCTTGTCCATTTTGGGTTGTCAGTCTTCCAGGTGAGCGGGGGAGTAGATGGCAGCGCGCGTTTCTCAGTGGCCCCAGTCAGAAATCCTGGCTGGGAATGGTGAGGGTGGCACCCCACTGGGATAGAAGGTCTCTGCCCCATAAGGTGATGGAGGCTCTTACCACGAATGGTCGGGTGGTCGCTATCTTGCCCTCAGGTCCTTCAATGACAACATTTTGTTTGCTCCTCATGGATACTGCAACTCCACCAATCCCGGAGATCATACCTGCCACTGGCTTCAGTTCCCAATTCCCTGGCCACTCGGAGCGGGTGATGATGGTCACGTCTGCTCCGGTGTCCAGCATCCCTGGGTGGTAGACCCTCTCTCCTTTACAGAACAAGCTGCACTCAATGGTCAGTTGGTTTGAGCCCACGATCTCTATCCACATTGCTGTAGGATTGAGGGGAAGCTGTTCTGGGCGGTTCTGTGGAAGTAAAAAAGCTTGAGCAATCGGTGTTCCCTGTGGGAGAAAGAAAGGTATGTCCATGCAGCAAAGCTGGACAAGAATCTCTTGTCCAGGGTGCACTGTTTGTATCTCAGGTAATACAAAGAGTTGTTCTGGACCATGGATGGTATCGCTTAGGGTAAGAATGTCCCATGGGCCGTCATACGGTCCATACTTTCCTGTGGGAATACGATAAAAACTCTTGTCAACAAAGTTAATTGGCAGTGATGTTACCAGTTGGCGTCTCGTTCCGATTGGTAGCGCTCCGTGTGTTGGATCCTTCTCACGTATTCTGGGATCGCCTGGGATGATGGTGCCGGGCGAGGTCCAGCTGTCTGCTCTCAGTGGTCCGATGTGGAGTTCACAGCTGGGGCGGGGCAGTATGGCCTTTGATTTGTTGTCTGAACGCGGGGCCTTGACACCGCGCTCCGATAGAAGTTTTTTGGACGCTGCTGGTGCTGTTGCTGTCTCTGGTGCCTTTGGTAGGCGGCACGATGGTCCTGGGTGGGTGACCTTTGTGGGCAGTCCTTTATAAAGTGTCCAAGTTCGCCACAATAGAAACAGCGGGCATTCTCCTTAGACTGCTGCAGCAAATGCACCGGAAACTCCCTCTGTGATGCCCTTTACAACTGCTTGGGTCATTGTGTTCTCTGTGGATGTGTGTCTAGTACAGGTCTCTATCATTTGTTCTATTGTGGGTTCTGTGTCCATGGGTAGGGCCCTCAAGATATTCTTACATTGTTCGTTAGCATTTACCATGGCAAGTTTGCCCAAAAGTTCCTTTCGTCCATCCGGACTTTCTATCTGTTTTTCTAAGCTAGCTTTCAAACGATCAACAAACTGAATGAAGCTTTCATTTGCTGACTGTTTGATGTTAGAGAAATATTGTGTAGGAACAGAATCATCAGGGGTGAGAAACAGCGATGTCTTAGCTGCAATAGCTATGTCTTGTAATGCTACTTCAGGTAAGGTTGTAGCTTGATCTAAGGGTTTTTGGAGGTCACCTTCTCCAGCCAGTTGTTCGATGGTCCAATCTGTCTGATTTGAATCTTTAGCATAAGTGTCAGACAGTGTTTTTAAGTGTCTTTTCCAATGCCTTTCCCATAACATATATTCGGCAGGGGAAAGGATGCAGTTAATAATGTTTTTAATATCATGTGGTACTAATGTATAGGCAGAGAAAGTGGCTTCCAATAAGTTTCTAAAGAAATGTGACCCTCTCCCATGGTCTTTTGCTGCCTTGCTAAGCTCTTTGATTTCTTTGTATGGGATAGGTTCCCATGTTTTTGTAGATGGACCACCCCTCCTCCCTCTCCCTATAATGACTGGAAAGGCTGAAATTTTATGAGCCAACTCCCAATCCCCCTCCCGGTTCGCTTCCCTGCGTGTCTGTGCCCATCGGTCTTCAGATTCAGAGTCCGAGCTGCTGCTACTGTCATCTGAACAGGAGGGATAGGCTGTGGCAGGGTGGGGCTGGGATACAGGGGGCGTAGCGCGGCGTTTTTGAAATGCCGGCTCTGCTTTACCCAGGGCGGGAATGGAGGGGGGTTCAGGGGTGTTTTGAGGGGTGGGAAGGGGTCCTGTTATGGCAGCATGGGGGTGGAGAGGTTGTACAGCAGCAGGTCGTTGGGGGGGGGGTTCAGGTTACAGGTAGTGCCAGTTTTGCAATTCCATGTGGAGTCGGGGTGGGCGAAAGGAGGGTGGGGGGGGGCAGTAGGCTCTAGCGCAGCAGCGGGGGGAATGCGGATTGCGCAAGAACCCGTCGTAGGGGGAGGGGGGGGTGCAGGGAGAGGGGGAGCATCAGCAGGGATTGCGCAAGATGCAGCTGGGGGCGGGGGGGAGCCGGTGTGCCGGCGTCTGCCAGGGTGTCAGAGCAATTTGCGGTGGGGGAAGAGGGGAGGGAGATTCCATTCTATGGGCGATAGCCTGAGGTAGTGCCGCGGATAGCTGCGTTCCGCCAGCGGCGAGAGGGGCAGACGCTGGCGGGGGGCGCGACGCTTGTTCCGTGCCCCACGATGTGTGCACGGAGCTCTGTGGGACCGGTCCCGGTCCCGTGTTGTACCATGGTTGCTCCGTGGGTGTGGGGGGGGGGCAGCGGCCGCCGCGCCGGGGTGTGGGGGGGCAGGACCACGTGGAGCAGGGACGCGGCAGGAGACTGGGACGCGGGGACGTGGGACGCGGTGGGGTGGGGGGGGGTCGGAGGCACCGCGGGCTGGTGCGAGAGGGGGAAGGTTGGTGTCGTGTGGGGAGGGTTGCGGGATACCAGGGGCACAGGGAAACGGGGCTGGGGGCGGCTCAGAGGCATCCATCCCGGGGAGGGGGGATGGGTCTGGGATGGGTGCCGTGTGCGCTGCCTGGGGGGTGACAGCGGAACCGAGGGGGCGAGCGGGGTGACAGCGGAACCGAGGGGGCGAGCGGGGGGGGCCGGGTACGGGAGGACTGTCGGGAACAGGGGATTGGGGAAGGGAAGTGGGGGGGCCAGCGCCCCGGCCGGGCGAGGGCCGGGGCAGCTGGCAGAGTCCATGCTCTGGCTGGCCATTACAGGAGGCGGAGAGGGGGGGTGGGAGGGGGGAAGGGCAGAGAAGGGGTTTGGCTGAGGGGGGGGTTTCACACGACACATTTTAACCAGTAAATGAAATAAAGGAATGAATTTGGAGACGGAGAAGTTTCCTGAGGCTTGAGAGGAATACAGTTTGTTCCCCACACTGTCCCAGAACGAATCAGAAAGAACAGAATCGGTGGTAGCATTAGGGAAATTTAGAGATATCCAATTACTGAAAGATTTAAGATTTTTCTTAGAAAGAACACCTTTACGGAATTTAAAGTCAGATTTTAAGAGAAGGGTTAGAAGAAAGGGGTATAGGTCTCTCTCAGATTGGGAAAGGCTGGGTTTAGCTTGCCTATTTCCCATCTTAGTTCCTCCCTCAGCAGAAAAAGAGAAAAAAAACCAAAACAAAACCAAAATTACTTAAAATGCGCACAAGAGGAGAGCAGAGCCCCAAGTTTAAACTTACAAATCCCGTTTCTGGTGGGGCTGGCTCCTGGAAAGGTCTGCTGGGGGGAAGGTCTGGCAGTTCAATCCTCAGGGACTTCCGTCCTAGGTGGGAGGCGAGGGTCTCAAACTGTCCCCTTCCAAAAGGCCTGCTAAAACGTAGGTCTATCTTCAGAGGATCAGCACACGAATGGCTGGTTCTGTCTTGGCGATCAAGACTCAGCTCAGGCCAGGTCTGGGGGTCCGGGGTCCAATGGCTGTTCGGGCGCCAGTTATTACAGCTGGTGGTGGGATCCGAGGCTCTGACCCAGGAAGAGATGACCGGTCCGGGGAGATGGTCCCAAAAGTAATCGCCTTCCCGGGGTCCGGTGTCTTCCTCTCAGCTGCTGGTAGAGGAGCCCTTGCAGAGGCTGTCAGCTCTTTAGTGATATCAGCTCGTGATTCCAGCTCAGCTCTGCAGGGCTGCCTCTAGGCCAAACCAGACCAGAGAGAGAGACGAGAAGGCCCGTGTGGCTGGTTCCGCACAAAGGTAGCTTTATTATGGGTCCCCTCCGGCGAAGGGAAGCCAGGGACGAGCTCTCTCTCGAGGGGCTCGAGGGAGCTTGCCTTTATAGGGATACAGGGGATCAGCAAGGGGACCAATGGATTACAGAGGGTCTGGGACAGACCAATGGGTTACAGAGTGATCTGCATAGGGTATCCCAAAGGATTGTGGGTCTACCTTTCCTCGCCATGACTCAAAAGTGGTTGCCTTTTCAGGGAGTCCTGCTGGGCAATTGCAAAGTCTTTTATCTCAGCAGACATCCCTCCAGGGCAGTGGCTGGCCATATCCCACACTGAAGTTTTCACCTTTCTCCCCTGCACATGCTCTTTTGTACCCCTGGCCTTCGAGACTGGTTTGAGCTAGTTCGCAGGATGTCTGTCTAAGACTCCCCCGGGTTTTATCAGAGGTCTCTTATCTTTTCTTCCTGCCCTGGTATGCTGACCAAGCTGGATGCATTGTTCCTGACAAACTAATTCTCCTGCTTACTATCCCCCTGATTCAGTCCCCCCTTTTCTAAAGAGTTAGTAAATTCTTTTACTAATACTTGAATTATTTTTCTAATTAATTTTTTGGTAGGCATCCCTTAATATATTTCAGTGTGCGTTTGACAAAGTAGTTAGAACTGATAACCTTTTTAGTACTCTATAGTTCCAAATAAGTAACGTGATAGACAGCACGAGGCAGGTACTAACCAAGGTTAATAAGACAATGATGGGGTGACATAACGTATTTAGGATACCAGTTGCGGTAGGTGACCACCCGAAAAGCGAGTCCCACCAGTTATGGCTTGCGTCTTGTTTTACTCTTTGCAAGATTCTGCTGATTTCTTGTGTGTCATAATGGACGGTGACTAAGGTTTTTTCTCCGTTTCTTTGGATTTCTCTCAAAATTTCCATTAGGACCTGATGTTTCACTAATTGCTTTACTAATGTTAGGTCCATCCCAATAGGCGTGGGTAGCAATTTATGGTAAATGGTGTAGTTAGACCTTATTAATTGATGAGATACGACTGGTGCTAAATACGAAAAGTCACACCCAACAATCTTGGCAAAATTACAAATACAAAAATTAGAGTGATTCCTGGCAGTTACATTAATAACATTGTTATCTATCATCATAGAAGTGCAGGTAGTTCTTAAGCACACACAGCCTTGACCAATATATACAAGTACAGTTTTTGGTGAAGTGTCTGGGTGGACCTCAAAGCGACACATGCCTTGTTCTGCATCAAGACATATGTCTCTGGCATCAAGTGTATTACTTTCACAGATAAATCCTTGTTGTTCCCGTGTGATGCAAGATTCTAAATTCACCATTTGCCATTTTTCTCCTACCATCCGAGCTCATACTCTATGTTCAGAGGGGTAAAAAACTGTCCCTTTATGGTTTAATCCCAATGCAACAATAGGATGAATTACATAAACTGTGGCATTCCGTATCGTAAGCACAAAGGCAGTACCTATGTTAGTCATTGGGTCATAGGTGAAATTTACCAAGGTCCACCAGGATTGGAGCTTTCTTTCTAATTTAGTAGCATTGTTCCAAACCGCCTCTCAGATTTCAATAGGAAATACACCTTCATTACCTTCTCTTATGATTAAGGAAGCTGTGGACTGCATCCATAATTGAGCTTGTATGCAGCTAAGGGCTAATGAGACGTTGTCTTGAGCTGTGCCAAGTGTGTTTAATACTAGTTCATGGTCCGGTCCAGGTTGCTGAGTTTTGCTAGGTCTGGGAGTATTTTTGAGACTTGCCACTGGCTGTTTCCTAATGCTAAGAGGGAGGATTGTAGGGGCTGTTTTAATTTGGTCAGGTCACTGGTCGCTGTGGCCAATTTGTTCATCAGTATCTCTGAATCAATCCCATTTATAACTCCCAGTTCTGTTCCCAGCATGCCAGTCAGGTCTCTCCGCATTCTGCCTTTGAGGGGGGTTTCCTTCTGCAGCCAGGCTGTCCACCCTTCAAGGGATGTTTGAATTAAAGGGGAGCAGGCTGGTTGGATTTCAGAAATGTTAATTTGCATTAGTAGTTCTACACACTTAAGAGACCATTCTGGATTAAACAGCAGTATTTGCTGGCCTGTGTTCCTCACTACATAAGGGCCAATCTCATAAACCTTTGGCTCAGGTTTGAGTAATGTGACCTGGGTTTGGATCTGATTGTCAGAGTAGGTCGTAGTAGGCCTAGCCATGGCATTTATCTGGAATTTGAATGAGAGTCCATTGCTGTCTTGGCCCCAAAGACAAACCACTTCCACAGTCTGTACTAATGTAAAATTATACCAGCAATGTGCTTCACTTGAATAACTACAGATTTCACGGTGTTTGTCTGTAGGAGTAGTTGAGACACTGATTTGGGTGGCTTTTCTATGAGTAGTCCCGTTAACCATTCGGCATCCTGTCTTGATTTTTTCTCCTACAGTCCCCTGGAGCTGCCAAGTTCTTTGTTTTTTCTATTCTTGCTTTGTATACACTTGGTTTCTGTGCATGACTACAGTCAACAGGTTTAAATTTTTTATATCAGAATACTTCCCCATGAGTCCAGTAACCCGCATAAAGGCTTGGGACCATATGTCCTCTCTCTTATGAATAACTTCCCAGCTGAAGGTTACAATTATAACTGTGAGAAAAACAATTTTCTGGGTTATACTTGCGTGCCACCCTGACATTTTCATTTTGTTCGGGTGAACTTCAATTTCAGTTCATCATCTCCAGGGGTCACTTTCCAAGGGGTCTCTGGAGCCTTCTTTACTCGGGTGTGGTGAATCCAGGCACTCTGTTCTCTGATCTTAATCGCGGTGTAAGTGGTGAGGAGCACCTGGAATGGTCCTTCCCACTGTGGTTCCAGAGTCTTTTCTGTAAGAGACTTAACATATACATAATCTCCAGGCTGGATGTCATGTACAGGACCGTCCAAGCCTCGACTTTGGGTTCCAGCCACATGTTTTCCAATTTCTCTAAGCTGTTTGTCTAAGGCAATCATGTAGGTGGTTAGCGTCTCTTCCCCTATTTGGGTAGATATGCCTTTCTGTACCCCATATGGTCTCCCATAGAATATTTCAAAGGGACTTAACTTTTCCTTAATTCTGGGCTTGGTCCGAATTCGTAACAATGCAAGTGGAAGAGATTGGGGCCAGGGTAGGTTAGCTTCTTGCCCTAATCTCACAATTTGCTGTTTAATCAAATGGTTCATTTTCTCTACTTGGCCACTCGACTGGGGATGGTATGGAGTGTGGAGTTCCCAGTCTATGCCTAAATGTCAGCTAGTTTGTTGTACCACCCTTGAAATAAAATGTGGTCCCCTATCTGAGGATATCGTGGCTGGAACTCCAAAGCGCGGTATTATTTCTTGTAGTAACACCTTGGTTACTTCTCGAGCCTTAGCAGTCCTAGTAGGAAAGGCTTCCGGCCATCCTGAAAAAGTATCTGTTAGCACTAATAAATACCGGTACCCCCCTTTTCTTGGAAGTTCTGTGAAATCAATTTGCCACTGCCGTCCAGGCCCATGACCTCTCTCAATCTGGCCCATTTTTGGTTTGGGGGTGTTTCTGGGGTTAGTCTGGAGGCAAAGGTTACACTGTCGAGTTACTTGCACAACTGTTTCATGTAAGTTTCTGGCGATAATTTTCCCAATTAAGTAGTTATATAAGGCATTTGTTCCCCAGTGTGTTTTCTGGTGTTCCTCTCTAACTACGGCCCATAGCAAATGAGAGGGAATAACTAATTTTCCTTCTGCATTGATGGCCTATGACTCTTGGTTAAATGTTCCCCTTTCATCTTTAATCAATTTCTTGTCTTTTTTATTATATGTTGGCTTACCCTCTAAGGAAAGTTGTCCATCTGGGATCAAGGCTCCAGTTATTGTTACCTCACCTTTTGCTGCTTCTTTTGCCTCTCTGTCCGCCAGTTCATTTCCTTCTTCTAATTCTGAGCTCACCTTTTGATGCGCCTTTATGTGCATGATTGCTACCTTCTCAGGTAGCTGGACTGCTTCTAACAGCCGCATTATTTCTTGTGCATGTTTGATGTTCTTTCCATGCGAATTTAACAGTCCTCTTTCTTTCCAAATGGCCCCGTGTGCGTGCACAACTCCAAAGGCATACCTTGAGTCTGTATAGTTGTTTATTTTCTTTCCTTTTGCCATCTCTAAGGCACGGGTTAGGGCGATTATTTCAGCCTTCTGCGCAGAGGTGTTTGTTGGCAGGGGTCCGGATTCTATCACCTCCCGGCAGGTGGTAACTGCATAGCCAGCATGCCGCTTTCCACTGATAATGTAGCTGCTTCCGTCAGTAAACCAGGTCTCTGTGTTGCTTAAAGGGGTATATCCTTTAGATCCAGGCGGCTGGAGTAGGTAGCTTCGATAGTCTCCAGGCAATCATGGCGTACCGGTTCCCCTTGATTCCCACTGAGAAAGGAAGCGTCCAGGCTGTGCAAGCTTCCTCTGTTCGGGTAGCTATTAGGAGATCATCCACGTACTGCAATAGCTTCCCTTCTCCTGGTGGGGCTTCCCAGGACTCTATGTCTTTTGCGAGCTGTTCTCCAAACAGGGTGGGACTGTTCTTAAGTCCCTGAGGCAACACCGTCCACGTGAGCTGGGTTTTGCGCCCACTCTTAGGGCTTTCCCATTCGAATGCAAAAATTTTCTGGCTGGCTTCATGGAGAGGGAGGCAAAAGAAGGCATCTTTTAGATCTAAAACGGTAAACTAAGTTAGCTCTGGTGTTAAACATGTTACCAGAGTGTAAGGGTTTGCCACCACAGGATAGAGGTCCTCAGTTATCTTGTTAACAGCCCATAAATCCTGTACCACCCGGTAAGACCCATCAGGTTTACAGACAGGCAAGGTAGGAGTATTGAAATCAGACTGACACTCTTTTAGTAATCCCAACTGCAAGAATTTTTCAATTATCGGGCCAATTCCTTCCCTGTCTTCCCTTTTAAGGGGGTACTGTTTAATTCTAACTGGTTGTCTCCCTTCTTTGAGTTTGATCTGTATTGGGGTTGCATTTTTGGCTCTCCCAGGTACATCTGTGGCCCAGACTCCTGGGAACACTTGCCCCATTATCTCTTCCCTAATTTCCTCTACAGGGTCTTTGGTTGTTAATATTAGGCTCAGTATTTCTACATAATGTTGGTCATTTACCTTCAGAATAACTTCCCCATTCCTAAAAATAATGGTTGCTTGTAATTGTTCTAATAAATCTCGTCCCAAGAGTGCCTTTGGAGAATTGGGTAAATATAAAAACTTGTGAATACCCCATTGTTTCCTGATTTTATATTTCAATGGTTTAAAAAAATAAGCTTTTTCAGATTGGCCAGTTGCTCCATGTACCACAATATAGTCATCCCCCACAGGCATTAAAGCTTTATTTAAAACTGAATATGTTGCCCCTGTATCCACCAAAAATTCTGTTTCTTTTTCCTTGTCCCCTAGCTTCATTATAACCAGTGGATCTGCTAGGGTAGAAACCCCCGGTCCTCTTCAATCTTCTTTCACGTGTACAACCACCCTCCCCCTTCCTCGGTTTCCCTTGTTCTGGTGGTCTTCTTGTCTTCTTTCTGGGCACTCGTTTTTCCAATGACCAAACCTCCCACAAATCGCGCATTGGTCTCTACCTAGCCGGGGTGGGCCTTGTCTGGGAGGTCCTTGTCTGAGGGGTCCTTGTCTAAGTTTTTCTCTATTCCCTTCTTTTACTACTGCTACTAATTTCCTCATCCCTCGCTTGTAACCTTCTTCTCGATTACTGAATACCCTCCAAGCTGCATCCAATAGAGTTTCCAGGTTCCTCCCTTCTGGCCCCTGAAGTTTCTGCAATTTACGTCTGATATCTCCTGTGGATTGTCCTAGAAACAAAGACACCAGCTGTTTTACCCCCACCTCGGTCTCAGGATCCAGCTATGTGTTGCGGCGCATTGCATCCCTCAGACGATCCAGGAATTCGGATGGTGACTCGGAAGGACCCTGTCTTATTGCGTACAAAGCTGACCAGTTTAGGGTCTTGGGAATAGCTCTTTCCACCCCTTTTGCTATCCATTCTTGATAACCTTTTAATTTCTTTAATTCAGCTGTTCTATTCGGATTCCAGTGTGGTTCCTGGAGTGGGAAGTAATCTTTTACATCTAATTGTTGTGTTTTGTAATAGTCCTCTGCCAAGTCTCGAGCTGTTTTCAAAACTAGCTGTCTTTCTGTCTCTGTTAGTCCACCCAATAGTAGTTGTATATCAGCCCAATCTGGATTATGCTGTTTGTTGGGGTTTTAGTTTAGTCTTAGGTTTTTTTTTTCTGTTAAAGGAATTTTCTCCCATATGCATGTTGCTAGGGGACAAATAGCTGTACTTAAGAAAGACAAAAAAGGGAGTGGGGCGGGCCTGGCTACTTTTTTGTCTACACCTGGGTGTGGGGGCAGTTCGCTCTGAGCGTCCGGAGAGAGAAGCTGCAGAGAAAGGAGCTGCTGCTTCTTTCTTTTTGGCCGTTCTTCTCTTCCTGCTGGAAACAACGCCGGGACCCCAAAAGCCGCTTTCCCTGCCCTGCTGGAGGCCGAGCTGTGGCTGCCCTGACCCACTGCTGCTGCTTCGAGTTTTCGCTACGCTGTAGCCCTGCTCGCCCTGCCTGCCTGGGCACCCGTGGGGTTCTCCCATCTGGATACATCTCGCCTGCCACCCGGGATTTGCGTTCGTCCCTGCCGCTCTAGCCTGCCGCTTTAGCCTGCTGCTCCCGCCTGCCGTTTCCAGCCTGCTGTTCCTGAGAGTCCGGGATCGGCTGCCCAGGGGTTTGTGAAGCCTTTGTTCCTTCCCTTCCCGGGATTCCAGGGCACGGGTGCCGCGTGTTTCCTGAGCTCGCTCCGGAGCGCCCCCTGCAGCCGCGGGGGAACCATCGCACCTGCCCTGCTCACCGGGAGCCGCTAGCGCCCCTGCCGGCTGCGAGCGGAACTGCACCCGAGGGGAAAGGGCCTGACAGCCGAGAAGGCTGGGACTGGGTTTGTGTGTGCTGTTACTGCCATAGTTGTTGTTGTTTTGTTTGACTGGTTATATACATATACATATATATATATATATAGTAAAGAACTGTTATTCCTATTTCCCACATCTTTGCCTAAAGGCCCTTGATTTCAAAATATAATAACTTGGAGGGGAAAAGGGTTATATCTGCCACTTCAAGGGGGGCTTCTGCCTTCCTTAGCAGACACCTGTCTTTCAAAACCGAGACAGATCTTGGCGCCCAATGTGGGGCCTGAGGGCATTAAGAGAGAGAGGTGAAAAAAAGGAATAACAGTTCTTGGATAACTTTATTTTGTGTGCCAGATATAGGAACCTTGTTAGGCTGCACTATGTGGTCTAGTTTACCCTGGTTCGGGTGGCATGTGGCCGTAGCTATATTCTTCCCCTTTGCAGCTCCTTACTTGAATATGGGTCCTCTGACTAAGGCTACCATTGCTGTTATCCAGCTTGCGTTATGGGTTGAGAAGGTGAGGAATTCATGGGTTTTTAGCTTCCTCCGGAATGTGGGCACATGGATAAACGGCTATCACACACTGAGCACATGTTTTTGGGGTTATGTTAATAATGGTACCTTCTGTGAGGAAATGACACCAGGGGAAGTTTTCCCCCAACCCCTCAACCAGTTCTTCGGGCCCACCCCATCAATTTTCGAAGGGTTTAAATTCCCTCTGAATATTAACCATCTGCTGCTGATAGGCCTACTCTATTTAGCACTCAAGGATAAGTTGAGATTGGCTTGGATATCTACCCGGACACCAGCCCCAGAGACTAGAGATCCTGCCCCAGAACCTGACATGGCCCCAGAGAGTAGAGTTCCTACCCCAGAGCCCTATCCTGCCCCAGAACCTGACATGGCCCCAGACACAAGAGATCCTACCCCAGAGACCTATCCTGCCCCAGAACCTGGCACGGCCCCAGACACAAGAGATCCTACCCCAGAGACTGACGCAGCCCCAGACACTAAAGACCCCGCCCCACAGACTGATACCGCCCAACAGTCCACCTCAGAAATGGACTACCCAAACTGGGTGGGTGTACTGGCAAAAGGGATGCAAGAGATGTGCCAAGAGATGGGTCAGGTGCGCCAGGGGATATGCCAGGAGATGGGTCAGGTGTGCAAGGAGATGTGCCAGGAGATGGGCCAGGTGTGCCAGGAGATATGCCAATTGCTAAGGGAATACACCTCTTCAGCTAGTGAAAAGCCCTCTCCCTGCCCCAAAGAGGGTGAGTCCGATGGTGCAGCAGTAGAACCCACTGATGTTACAACCGTCCAGGTTTCAGCTGAACCACAAGGACAACCACAGCCAGCAGCAGTCGCCCCTGTGCAAAGGAGGAAGTGTAAGACCAAATCAGTACGACCAGTTAATGATGATGGGCAACCAGGGCCCTCACAACCAGCAGGAGAGCCAGAGCCAGAAATCATCACTGAGTCCCTGTCGTACGACAGTCTCCGTGCTATGCGAAACGACATTGCGCGAAGGGGGCGTGAGCCTTATACCACCTGGCTGCTTCGGGTTTGGGACCTTATGGGCACAAGTGTGCAACTGGATAGTGGTGAGGCAAGGTATCTGGGATCATTGACCCAGGACCCAGGTGTGGACCAGGTATTTGTGAGGGAGCCAGGGCCCCTTTCCCTCTGGGAGCGGCTCTTAATGAGTGTGAGAGAAAGGTTCATTCACAAAGAAAGAATGCAGGAGTATCATCATAGAATGCAGTGGAAGACACTCGAGCAAGGGATCCAACAGCTAAGAGAGGTGGCAATATTAGAGGTACTCTTTGGGAGGGATGGACAGCATGATAATGACCCCGATAAGGTCAGGTGCACAGGACAGATGATGTGGAACCTGGCAAGGCTAGGGCCATCGCAATACACCACCTTCATTGCAACGATTGATGCTGACAATACCCGAGAAACCGTGGGCTCTGTTGCCAGCAAGCTCAGGCATTATGACAGCATGATCAATGGCCCGCTGAAAGCTCATGTCTCTGCTGTGGTCCAGGACCTCAAAGAGGAGATGAAGGAGATGAGGAAGGAAATGAGGGAGGAGATGAGGGAGGAGATGAGGGAGGAGATGAGGAGGGTCAGTGTGGCACCAGTGCGAGTCACAGGCCCCCAAGTCAGAGCCCGTTGTCCCCCTGCTAGAGAGAGAGGGTACACCCCACGAGCTGAGCTGTGGTTTTTCCTGTGTGAGCATGGGGAAGACATGAGGAGGTGGGATGGGAAACCCACCTCTGTCCTGGCAGCGCGGGTGCGTGAACTCAAGGAGGGAGGCACTAACCGAGGGGGTTCCGCTAAGGTGAAGGTAGCCTCAGCCTCCCGTGATCGAGCTGCCAGGTATTACAGAAGGGAGGATGATATGTCAGATCCCCTTGAAGGTACCTCGAGCATGTACACCCAGGGAAAGAATGATAACCAGGGCTAGAGGGGCCCTGCCTCTAGCCAGGAAGAGGCACGGGAGAACCGGGTTTTCTGGACGGTGTGGATCCGATGGCCTGGCACATCAGAGCCACAAAAATATGATGCATTGGTTGATACTGGGGCACAGTGTACTTTAATGCCATCGGGACATGTGGGGGCAGAACCTGTATCCATCGCTGGGGTGACCGGGGGATCACAGCAGTTGACCCTGTTGGAAGCTGAGGTGAGCCTGACTGGGAAGGAGTGGCAAAAGCATCCGATTGTGACCGGCCCAGAGGCCCCGTGTATTCTGGGCATAGACTTCCTCCGGAATGGTTATTACAAAGACCCAAAAGGACTCAGGTGGGCATTTGGTATTGCTGCTGTGGAGGCAGAGGGCATTAGGCAATTGAACACCCTGCCTGGACTATCTGAGAATCCTTCTGCAGTTGGGCTCCTGAAAGTGGAAGAGCAACGAGTGCCAATTGCCACCTCGACAGTGCACCGCCGGCAGTATCGGACAAATCGAGATGCTGTGAGCCCCATCCACAAGATGGTCCGCGAGCTGGAGAGCCAAGGGGTGGTCAGCAAGACCCACTCACCCTTCAACAGCCCCATCTGGCCTGTGCGCAAGTCTGATGGGGAATGGAGACTGACTGTGGACTATCGTGCCCTGAATGAAGTGACTCCACCGCTGAGCGCTGCCGTGCCGGACATGTTGGAGCTCCAGTACGAGCTGGAGTCCAAAGCAGCAAAGTGGTACGCCACTATTGACATTGCCAATGCATTCTTCTCTATTCCTCTGTGTATTGGGTTGACCCTGAGTTGATGGACAGTCTTTAAGACCAATTACGCTTCTCACAATTTACATATTTAAACCGCACAGAAAGGCGGGACTTCCCCTTTGGTCGGAGCTCGCTTGCTGGGAGGTGGGGGCTCCGGAGCCTCCCGGCCCCGCCGGGCCGGGCCGGGGCCACTGCCCCTTTCCCCCTCTCCCAATGCTGCGGCACGGACCCTGGGTGGCTGGGGGGGGGGGACTGCCTCAGAGCCACAGGCAGCTAAACCCAGCCATGGACTGCCACAGCTAAACCCATCCAGCGCAGCTTCTGGGGACCGGCGGGTCCCTCTCCTCTCCATGCGGAGCCGGCGGAGTCAACGGGAGCCGGCAGAGCCTCCTGTCTGCAGCCAGCACACTTCGTGCTGAACTGAAGAAGACACCACGCAGCCAGCAGCACAAAGGGAGCGAGGCTTTCCCCACCGTAAAGGCCGAACAAGAACACCCTTCAGCATGGCGGCTTCAGAGTCAGAGAGAAAGAGAAGTGAGTCACATGGGACGGAGCTGAGCATGGCGACGGGAGAAAAGAGGGCGGTGCCACGATTCTGGCGCGCAGCTTAAAAGAAACCTTCTTGCATGCCGTGGTAAGAAACTGTAATACCACAAACTGTTTGTCTCTTTAATCCATTTGAAGAACATGGGGGGATGGAGTATCTTCGTGTGCCTGTGGAGATTGTGAAGAATGCCGATGCCAGGCTTTATAGTAGCAAGAGGCTGTTAGAGACTTGTGGCAAAGAAGAGCCTTTGTGTGCAGGCCAAAAGAACTTATCCTTAAAAAGATGAATAACCCCATGTGATGGCCCATGTTTTGCAGTGTGAAAGAACTGTGAGATTTTTCATGGGAGAGATGTTCTACACACAGCAGATTGTTTGTTTCCGGGCGGATCTGCTGTTAGTGGCAGTTTGGGAACCACGTGCAACTGAAGGAAAAAACCCTTTTTTCCCTTAAGCATAAGAGAGAGACTTTTCAAGAACTGGAACACTGAATAACATCCCATGTTTTGTTATCCCTTGTGTGAGCTAGGTAAAAGGAGAGAAGTGCTGGCTGGAGGGGGGGGGGGGGGGGATTTGCTTTAATTTTGTTTTGTTATTGTCTCTTTACTTTTAATTCTATTAGTAATAAAACTCTTTCATTGTACTGCAACTGTTTAAGGTTTGTGCCTGCTTTGCTTTTCTCCTAATTCTTATCTCACAGAAGGAAAACAAGTAAGTAATGAATATTTTGAACCAAAACCACTACATTTAATTGGTGTTTCTGCCCGGTTTCGAACTCAACCCGCTACACTCTGGCAGCAGAGTGCAGGCCTCAGTTTGCCTTCACATGGAGGGGCGTGCAGTACACCTGGAACCGACTGCCCCAGGGGTGGAAGCACAGTCCCACCATCTGTCATGGACTGATCCAGACTGCACTAGAAAAGGGTGGGGCTCCAGAACATCTGCAGTACATTGATGACATCATTGTGTGGGGGAACACCGCGACCAAAGTGTTTGAGAAAGGAGAGAGAATAATTCAAATTCTCCTGCAAGCTGGTTTTGCCATCAAGAAGAGCAAGGTCAAGGGACCTGCCCGGAGAGATCCAGTTCCTGGGAGTAAAGTGGCAAGATGGACGGCGTCAGATTCCCACTGAGGTCATCAATAAGATCACAGCAATGTCTCCACCGACCAACAAGAAGGAAACACAAGCTTTCCTAGGCGCTATAGGTTTCTGGAGGATGCACATTCCCGAGTACCGCCAGATTGTGAGTCCTCTCTACCTGGTTACCCGCAAGAAGAACGATTTCCACTGGGGCCCTGAACAGCAGCAAGCCTTCGCCCAGATCAAGCAGGAAATTGCTCACGCCGTAGCCCTTGGCCCAGTCAGGACAGGACCAGAGGTGAAGAACGTGCTCTACTCTGCAGCCGGGAACAATGCTCTCTCCTGGAGCCTCTGGCAGAAGGTGCCTGGTGAGACTCGTGGCCGACCACTGGGATTCTGGAGCAGAAGCTACAGAGGATCTGAAGCCAACTACACTCCCACAGAGAAGGAAATCCTGGCAGCTTATGAAGGAGTCCAGGCTGCCTCAGAAGTAATTGGCACAGAGGCACAACTCCTCCTGGCACCCCGACTACCGGTGCTGGGGTGGATGTTCAAAGGAAAGGTTCCCTCCACGCATCACGCCACCGACGCTACTTGGAGCAAATGGATTGCCCTCATCACGCAGCGCGCCCGAATTGGAAACCCAAGTCGCCCTGGGATCTTGGAAATAATTACGAACTGGCCGGAAGGTGAGACTTTTGGGTTATCTTCTGAAGAAGAAGAGGAGCAGGTGACATGTGCTGAAGAAGCCCCACCATATAACGAGCTACCAGAGAGTGAAAGACAATACGCCCTCTTCACTGATGGTTCCTGCCGAATTGTAGGTGCTAGCCGGAAATGGAAAGCCGCTGTATGGAGCCCCACACGACAAGTTGCACAGGCTACTGAAGGAGAAGGTGGATCGAGCCAATTTGCTGAGCTCAAAGCTGTCCAATTAGCTCTGGACATAGCTGAAAGAGAGAAGTGGCCAAAGCTCTACCTCTACACTGATTCATGGATGGTAGCCAATGCTCTGTGGGGTTGGCTGGAAAGGTGGAATAAGGCAAACTGGCAGCGCAGAGGAAAACCAATCTGGGCTGCTGAAGAGTGGAAAGACATTGCCACTCGGGTAGAGAAGCTATCCGTGAAGGTCCGTCATGTAGATGCTCACATTCCCAAGAGCCGGGCTAATGAAGAACATCGTAACAACAAACAGGTAGATCAGGCTGCGAAAATAGAGGTGTCCCAGATAGATTGGCAACATAAAGGAGAACTGTTCCTAGCTCGATGGGCCCATGATGCCTCAGGTCATCAGGGCAGAGATGCCACCTATAAGTGGGCACGAGACCGAGGGGTGGATCTAACCATGGACAGTATCTCCCAGGTTATCCATGATTGTGAGACATGCGCTGCTATCAAGCAGGCCAAGCGGGTGAAGCCTCTGTGGTATGGTGGGCGATGGTCCAAATACAAGTATGGGGAGGCCTGGCAGATTGATTACATCACACTGCCTCAAACCCGCCAAGGCAAGCGCTATGTGCTCACAATGGTAGAAGCCACCACTGGATGGCTGGAGACCTATCCTGTGCCTCATGCTACTGCCCGGAACACCATCCTGGGCCTGGAAAAGCAAGTCCTTTGGAGGCATGGCACCCCTGAGAGAATCGAGTCTGACAATGGGACTCATTTCAAGAACAGCCTTATAAACACCTGGGCTAGAGAACATGGCATAGAGTGGGTGTACCACATCCCTTACCATGCACCAGCAGCTGGGAAGGTTGAGCGGTGTAATGGATTGCTTAAAACCACCTTGAAGGCACTGGGTGGGGGGACTTTCAAAAACTGGGAGATGCATTTAGCAAGAGCCACCTGGTTAGTTAACACCCGAGGCTCCACCAGCCGAGCAGGCCCTGCCCAATCCGAACCCCTACAAACAACAGACGGAGATAAGGTTCCAGTGGTGCACATGAGAGGTATGCTTGGAAAAACTGTTTGGGTAAAGTCTGCCTTGAGCAAAGACAAACCCATCCGTGGGGTCGTTTTTGCTCAGGGACCAGGTTGCACCTGGTGGGTGATGCAAAAGGATGGAGAGACCCGATGCTTACCTCAAGGGGACCTTGTTTTAGGGTGAACTACCCATGGCTCTGTACTTGTATCACTATCAGCATGTATATTTGTATATAATTTGGGTAATGCATAGATTTATATGGTTAAGAAAAAAAGTTAAGTTTCATGTAACATGTTAGTATGGGAAAAAATTCGGGGTGGATAATGTTGGGGTTTTAGTTTAGTCTTAGGTTTTTTTTTTCTGTTAAAGGAATTTTCTCCCATATGCATGTTGCTAGGGGACAAATAGCTGTACTTAAGAAAGACAAAAAAGGGAGTGGGGCGGGCCTGGCTACTTTTTTGTCTACACCTGGGTGTGGGGGCAGTTCGCTCTGAGCGTCCGGAGAGAGAAGCTGCAGAGAAAGGAGCTGCTGCTTCTTTCTTTTTGGCCGTTCTTCTCTTCCTGCTGGAAACAACGCCGGGACCCCAAAAGCCGCTTTCCCTGCCCTGCTGGAGGCCGAGCTGTGGCTGCCCTGACCCACTGCTGCTGCTTCGAGTTTTCGCTACGCTGTAGCCCTGCTCGCCCTGCCTGCCTGGGCACCCGTGGGGTTCTCCCATCTGGATACATCTCGCCTGCCACCCGGGATTTGCGTTCGTCCCTGCCGCTCTAGCCTGCCGCTTTAGCCTGCTGCTCCCGCCTGCCGTTTCCAGCCTGCTGTTCCTGAGAGTCCGGGATCGGCTGCCCAGGGGTTTGTGAAGCCTTTGTTCCTTCCCTTCCCGGGATTCCAGGGCACGGGTGCCGCGTGTTTCCTGAGCTCGCTCCGGAGCGCCCCCTGCAGCCGCGGGGGAACCATCGCACCTGCCCTGCTCACCGGGAGCCGCCAGCGCCCCTGCCGGCTGCGAGTGGAACTGCACCCGAGAGGAAAGGGCCTGACAGCCGAGAAGGCTGGGACTGGGTTTGTGTGTGCTGTTACTGCCATAGTTGTTGTTGTTTTGTTTGACTGGTTATATACATATACATATATATATATATATATAGTAAAGAACTGTTATTCCTATTTCCCACATCTTTGCCTAAAGGCCCTTGATTTCAAAATATAATAACTTGGAGGGGAAAAGGGTTATATCTGCCACTTCAAGGGGGGCTTCTGCCTTCCTTAGCAGACACCTGTCTTTCAAAACCGAGACACTGTTTAATTATAAGTCGCAAGCGCTCAGCAGTACCTGCTGGATCACTTCGGTAATTTTTGGCAACGTTATACCATACATCTAGGTCAGCAGTAGAAAAAGGTACTCTAATCAACATTGTATCCCCATCAGGTGCCACTGCCTCTCTCAGAGGTGCCATCAGTACCTGTTTCCTGCTTTGGGACGAGACAGGACTGCACGGGGGAGAGGGGGTTGGCGTTGGTGTTCCTTCCGTGTCCGCATCCTCCTCCTGTCTCTTAAGGGGAGGCTTAAGCAAATCGGTTAATTCATCATCATCTTGTCCCTGAGCTGCTGCTTGATAGACTTTGTCTGACCTTGTGCATCTCTGACCTATACTGCATGACGAGCAGCATCGTTTGATTCTTCTTCGGCCCTTTTTATTTTCCTTTTCCAGAGCTAACACCATAGGATCACTGGGGGGTTTGATTCCACAATCTCTCTGCCATTCAGGGTGTTTTCGGAGAGAAAAAAATGCGTCAGCGTAGGAAACTTCTTCCCATTTACCTTCCCGCCTCAGAAACAGCATTAACTGAAGCAAGGTATTATAATCTAAAGTTCCATTAGATGGCCATTTGGCTTCATTTTCTAATTTATACAGTGGCCACCACTGGGTACAATATTTTATAAGGGTTCTTTTATTTTCTGTGCCTCCAGCTCCTACTATCTCCTTCCAATGTACCAGAATACAGCCGAGCGGGCTTGCTCTGGGGATTTCTTTACTTTGTCTGGTTCCCATACTGTGCCACCCCCTTCGGGTCACCTGTATAGTGTATAAGTCACTCTTTATAAATTCTCTTGTGCCTTCTGCCAAGCCTGCTTTGCTGCTGCTTGAAATCCCCTTTTTTCTTTTTTTCTTTTTTTTTTTTTTTTTTCACACTCTCTCACAGTTCTTTCCCAATTTCTCCACGAACTTCCTAAATCTCAGGTACCAAATGCGACTTCCCACACACAATCTTTAAAATCTCAGGCTCAAAATAAGACCTCTAATAGCACTGAGAGCACAGGCTCTGCCATCTGGCAGAAGAGCAGTACCACCTCCTCGTACAAACTTTACACTGTATTAATACCCATGCAACCTGCCATCCTCCCGTTGAATAAAAGGTTCTGACGCATCCACAAAAACAAGTTATTCCACGTACTCTTTCAAACTCTAAATTCTCTGCCACTAATCCTTCTGCAGAGGTTCTCCCAGCCACAATTCCAAATTCAAAAAGCAAGCACTCCCCCCCCAAACAAATGTCTCAATATCACACTCTCAAACAACACACGGCAACACGCACGCTCCAGTTTTACAAACTAATAGGCGACCTAATACACATCTACACACATAAAAGCAGTCCGACAACAACCAGTATCCACACAGACATATAAGTAACACAACAACATTCAAACCAGCTACTAGCAGCAAAAATGTTCGCAACACTCGCTTGTAATAGTTTCAGTGTCCCGCTTATATTTTCCCAACACGGTAACAAGTTTTGGTGGGACCCCCCCTTGGAATCACCCGATCCGCTCCCAGGATTGCTAGCGGCCGCTCTATTGGACGGCGATTTCCCCTTGCCGGCTCCGGTAGCCGGTTGCTTGCAAGCCCCACCTTTACCCTCACAGGGACTGTGCTCTTGTGCGCGGGACGTCTCCTCACGGCTTACCAGCAGCCCTGGCCACGCGTACGACTTATAGGCACCCTAAATACAAAACATACCGTTTATCTGCAGTTCCAGGTCGTTGTCTGTCCGCCGCAGTGAGCGAGCCGAGAGGCGGAGATCCTCCAGGAAAGCCCTGGGGCGCGCCAAGGATGTCCGCTCCTCAGCCGATCCTGCAGCCGGACAGAGGTTCTCCTGGCTGGCTCGCCAAATGAAGAGCGGACAAAACTCCACTATTAAATAAGTAGTAAAGTAGGTATGTTTATTTCCAGCGCTGGGACGCACGGGGGATCGCTCCTCCAAAATCATGCGTGCCGACAGCTACATTCAGCTCGGTATTTATCGGGTTACAAGTTCCATATTCATTAAGTTTCGCAACACGCCTATACATATTCATCACTGTCTTGGGGTGACGTTATGATGTGTATCCCATATCGCTGCCTATGCCCAGAAATTAATTTTTGTGCCTTTCTATGCCTCTAAACTGAGCCTGAGAGGGGGAAGAGGAAAAAAAACTGAGCAAAACTTTCTCCAAGCAGTTTGCAGCTCGTTCAAGGTCATATAAAGATAGCAGGTTTTTTTTTTTCCCCCCCAGCTGCGGCAGGGGAGTGAGGAAGGACCCAGCTTGCTGTTTTGCACTCAGCTTTTGGCCAGTTTTTTGAGTTTCTCGTTCTCCGGAGAGAGACTGAGAGTTGGACTTTGCTTTTTCCTTCTCTGGAATTCCGGATTTTCTCCCTTTCCTACTGGACTGCTTTCAACCTCAGAGCACATCAGGAGGACTTTCCACCGGGCACAGAGGGCCTGGCCCTGGGCCAAGCCCCAGCTCCGAGGAGACCAAAGGGAGGACTCTAACGCTTTCCCAGGTTTTTTCCTCCACAGTGAAAGATTTTACCATTTAACATTATTTTCCTTTCCCGGGTGTTTGTTAAATAAATAGTTTTATCTTCTTCACTTTCCTTCGAGGAAAATTTATTTTTTCCCGAACCTGGTGGGGGGAGGGGTGGTTGTACCTTCTCTCAGAGGATATATTTCTAAATTTTGCCAAACCGGGACAAATTTAGTGGCGCCCAACTGTGTGGCTCGAAGGAAAGTGAAAAAAAACTTGTGCTAATTACATTTTGGTTTGAATTTACTTATTTTGTGTTGGGGCAAAGTAGTCACCATGCTGGTTGAGTTCATAACATTTCTCTGGCTTGATGTATTCATGTATTTCTGGTCCGTAGGCTTGTTTAAGGTACTAGTGCCTTTCTGGTCCCTAGGCTTATTTGCCTATCCACAACTTGGTCCGATCTTATCCTTGATAAGGAATTTTTGCAGAGCAGGGACACGAATTCGGATTTCTATTTTGCTGTGCTCGGTGATAATGATTTATAAGAAGTTGACAGAGGTACAGGCAGCTGCTCGAAGTGTGTATGATAAATGGTTTCTCCCTCCTAACCCCAGTCCTAGCTTCAGTAGCCTGTTTTGGGAATTTATTAGTAATTGCACCCAGATTGTTAGAGGAGGAGGAGACGGGGTTTCCCTTCCCTTTAAATTTGATAGGTTATTTTTTGAGAATGTTCAGTTTCCCCTGGATGTTAAAGAGACCACCTTCCTGGTATTTTATCTGGTAAGCTTCCTCTATGTGGTTTGCAGCTTGTCTAGAATAAGAGCTCAGATTTCCCGGGCGACTGCCGAGACACCTGACCCAGAGGTGGAACATCCTGAGTGGTGTGGGGAATGAGAGGATATGGCCAAATCCTGAAGAAATTCTCTGACCCAATGGTTTGCAATTTTTCCCCTGAACAAGTTCAGAAACCAGCTGAGGTGGCAAAATATCTGAAAGAGAAATACAATGACAATTCTAATGAGAACAAGCTCCTTGCAATATGTTGGGCCTTGGCATATGCCTATCGCACATTGCAGCAGGTAATGGTAGAGAGGCAGGAAGATCAATCAGCAAAGCCCGCAGACACCCCAGTCACTCAGGCTGCAGATAAACCAGACAGCAAGCCCAAACCAGATGGAGAGTCTAAGCCACTGACAGTGGCTCCTGTCACGAGGAAAAAGCACACAACCAAAACTGATTGCCCAGTGAAAGATGATGATGATGCAGTGGAAGGGACCTCAAAAGATGCCGGGAAAGGAACCTCAAAACCACCAATGGACTCAGGCACAGAAACCATTACTGAGTCTATGTCCATAAAGGACCTTCACAGCCTAAGAAAGGATTACACCCGACGGTCTGATGAATCCATAATAAGTTGGATGGTCCGTATTTGGGATGCGGCAGGTGATGATGTGATGCTGGATGGTGCTCAAGTGAGGCATTTGGGATCCCTGTCACATGATCCAGTGATCGACCAAGTGATGAAAAGGGGGGCTGACTCTACCAGTCTTTGGAGGCGGGTTTTGACAGGCGTGGCTGAAAGATATATGTGCGGAGATGATCTCTACATGCAGCAAACCCCGTGGAAGACCATAGAACAAGGGATCCAGCACCTGAGAGAACTAGGGGTGGTAGAGGTTATCTTCACAAATGACCCAGGATTGAGAAGTCCAGACCGGGCCAGAGTTATTCCATACATGTGGCAAAAACTCATACATCTTGGGCCACCAGAATACGCTTCTGCTTTAGCAATAATGAAACCGGACTATGGTGCAAATGAGACCGTGCAGGATATGGCAGTGAAGCTCCGAGCATATGCAGACTCTGTGCATGGCCCAACACATGCAAGAATCGCAGCTGTGGAAACACGTATGCAGAAAATGGAAGATAAGAAGGAAAGGAATCACCAGGAGATTAAAGAGTGCCTTCTCCGCGGACGTTCCCCAGAGAGAAGGTACATCCCACGAAGTGAGCTGTGGAATTTCCTGTGTGACAGTGGGGAAAACATGAGGAAGTGGGGTGGACAACCCACTTCTGCTCTGGCAGCACGAGCGAGTGAATTGAAGGAGCGCAAGTCTCAGAAAGGAGGATCTACCAAAAAGGAAGTAGCTCCAGTTGCATGTAGCCAAACTGCCGGAAATGATGGAAAAGACGATGGCATGTCCAATTCCCATGAAGGAACCTCTAAGATACAGGCCCAGGGAAAGAAGGATAACCAGGCATAGAGGGGCCCTGCCTCTAGCCAGGTAGAGGTCAGGGAAAACCGTGTTTTTTGGACTGTGTGGATTCGTTGGCCTGGTACATCAGAACCACAATAATATGATGCCTTGGTTGACACTGGTGCACAGTGTACAATAATTCCATCACAGCATGTGGGCATAGAATCTGTTTCTATTTCTGGTGTAACAGGTGGATCACAAAATTTGACCTTGGTGGAAGCTGAGGTGAGCCTGACTGGAAATGAGTGGAAGAGACATCTCATTGTGACTGGCCCAGAGGCCCCGTGCATTTTGGGCATAGACTTCCTCCGGAACGGGTATTTTAGAGACCCAAAGGGACTCAAGTGGGCTTTTGGAATAGCTGCTGTGGAGACAGAGGGCATTAAGCAATTGAACACTTTGCCTGGGCTATCAGAGAACCCATCTGCAGTCGGCCTTCTGAAGGTGGAAGAACAAAGAGTACCAATTGCCACCTCGACAGTGCATCGCCGACAGTACCGAACAACTTGAGATGCTGTGATTCCCATCCACAAGATGATCCGTGAGCTAGAGAGCCAAGGGGTGGTCAGCAAGACCCACTCACCCTTCAATAGTCCCATTTGGCCTGTGCGCAAATCTGAAGGAGAATGGAGATTGACTGTGGACTATCGTCCTTGAATGAAGTGACTCCACCATTGAGCTCTGCTGTGCCGGACATGTTGGAGCTCCAGTACGAGTTGGAGTCCAGAGCAGCGAAGTGGTATGCCACTATTGACATTGCTAATGCATTTTTCTCCATTCCTTTGGCAGCAGAGTGCAGGCCTCAGTTTGCTTTCACCTGGAGGGGTGTGCAGTATACCTGGAACCGACTGCCCCAGGGGTGGAAGCATAGCCCCACCATCTGCCATGGACTAATCCAGACTGCACTAGAAAAGGGTGAGGCCCCAGAACATTTGCAGTACATTGATGACATCATTGTGTGGGGGAACACTGCAGCAGAAGTGTTTGAGAAAGGAGAGAAAGTTATCCGGATTCTCCTGGAAGCTGGTTTTGCCATCAAGAAGAGCAAAGTCAAGGGACCTGCTCAAGAGATCCAGTTCCTGGGAGTAAAGTGGCAAGATGGACGGCGTCAGATTCCCACTGCGGTCATCAATAAGATCACAGCAATGTCTCCACCAACCAATAAGAAGGAAACACAAGCTTTCCTAGGTGCCATAGGCTTTTGGAGGATGCATATTCCTGAGTACAGCCAGATTGTGAGTCCTCTTTACCTGGTTACCCGCAAGAAGAACGATTTCCATTGGGGCCCCGAACAGCAACAAGCTTTTACCCAAATCAAGCAGGAAATTGCTCGCGCCGTAGCCCTTGGCCCAGTCAGGACAGGACCAGAGGTGAAGAACATGCTCTACTCTGCAGCCGGGAACAATGGTCTGTCCTGGAGCCTTTGGCAGAAGGTGTCTGGTGAGACTCGAGGTCGACCACTGGGATTCTGGAGCCGAAGTTACGGAGGATCTGAAGCCAACTACACCCCAACAGAGAAGGAAATCTTGGCAGCCTATGAAGGAATCCAAGCTGCCTCAGAGGTAATTGGCACTGAGGCACAACTCCTCCTAGCACCCCGACTACCAGTGCTGGGGTGGATGTTCAAAGCAGAGGTTCCCTCTACCCACCACGCCACCAATGCCACATGGAGCAAATGGATTGCTCTCATCACACAGCACGCCCGTATCGGAAAACTGAATCGCCCTGGGATTTTGGAAATAATTACAAACTGGCCTGAAGGTGAAAACTTTGGTCTCACTGATGAAGAGGAACAAGTGACACGCGCTGAAGAAGCTCCACCATACAACCAACTGCCATCAGAAGACACGCTATGCTCTTTTCACCGACGGTTCTTGTCGCATCGTAGGGATGAAACGAAAGTGGAAAGCAGCCGTATGGAGTCCTGCACGACGGGTTGCAGAAGCCACTGAAGGAGAAGGTGGATCAAGCCAACTCGCTGAACTCAAAGCTGTTCAACTAGCCCTGGATATTGCTGAAAGAGAGAAGTGGCCAAAGCTCTACCTCTATACTGATTCATGGATGGTAGCCAATGCTCTGTGGGGATGGTTAGAAAAGTGGGAAAAAGCTAATTTGCAGCGTAGGGGATAACCAATCTGGGCTGCTGAAGAGTGGAAAAACATCACTGCCTGAGTAAGAAAGCTAACTGTGAAAGTCCGCCATGTAGATGCCCATGTCCCCAAGAGTAGGGCTAATGAGGAACACCAAAACAATGAGCAGGTAGATCAGGCTGCAAAGATAGAAGTGTCACAGGTAGACTTGGACTGGAAACACAAGGGAGAATTGTTCCTAGCTCGATGGGCCCATGATGCCTCAGGCCATCAGGGCAGAGATGCCACCTATAAGTGGGCACGAGATCGAGGGGTGGATCTAACCATGGACAGTATCTCCCAGGTTATCCATGATTGTGAGACATGCGCTGCGATCAAGCAGGCCAAGCAGGTGAAGCCCCTGTGGTATGGTGGGCGGTGGTCCAAATACAAGTATGGGGAGGCCTGGCAGATTGATTACATCACACTGCCTCAAACCCGCCAAGGCAAGCGCTATGTGCTCACAATGGTAGAAGCCACCACAGGATGGCTGGAGACCTACCCTGTGCCTCACGCTACTGCCCGGAACACCATCCTGGGCATTGAAAAGCAAGTCCTTTGGAGGCATGGCACCCCTGAGAGAATTGAATCTGACAATGGGACTCATTTTAAGAATAGCCTTATTAATACCTGGGCTAGAGAACATGGCATTGAGTGGGTGTACCATATCCCTTACCATGCACCAGCTGCAGGCAAAGTCGAACGATGCAATGGATTGTTGAAAACCACTTTGAAGGCACTGGGTGGGGGAACTTTCAAAAATTGGGAACAGAATCTAGCAAAGGCCACCTGGTTAGTTAACACCCGAGGTTCCACCAATAGAGCTGGGCCAGCCCAGTCTGAATCCTTGCATACGACAGATGGAGATAAGGTCCCAGTAGTGCATGCCAGAGGTCTGATAGGAAAGACTGTGTGGATAAATTCTGCCTCGAGTACAGACAAACCCATCTGTGGGGTTGTCTTTGCTCAGGGACCTGGTTGCACATGGTGGGTAATGCAGAAAGATGGAACAACACGTTGTGTACCACAGGGAGATCTGATTGATGGGTGAGAACCACTGTAATGTGGAATGCCTGTGTACCACTGCTTGCTGAGTGTCACTGTCACTGTTCATATATAGCTGTGTATATATATATATATACGTATTAATGTGTGTGTAGAATTAAAATATCTTAGTTTGGGCATTGAGCCAGCAATATGGGATAAGGGGTGGAATGTCTTGGGGTGACGTTATGATGTGTATCCCATATCGCTGCCTATGCCCAGAAATTAATTTTTGTGCCTTTCTATGCCTCTAAACTGAGCCTGAGAGGGGGAAGAGGAAAAAAAACTGAGCAAAACTTTCTCCAAGCAGTTTGCAGCTCGTTCAAGGTCATATAAAGATAGCAGGTTTTTTTTTTCCCCCCCAGCTGCGGCAGGGGAGTGAGGAAGGACCCAGCTTGCTGTTTTGCACTCAGCTTTTGGCCAGTTTTTTGAGTTTCTCGTTCTCCGGAGAGAGACTGAGAGTTGGACTTTGCTTTTTCCTTCTCTGGAATTCCGGATTTTCTCCCTTTCCTACTGGACTGCTTTCAACCTCAGAGCACATCGGGAGGACTTTCCACCGGGCACAGAGGGCCTGGCCCTGGGCCAAGCCCCAGCTCCGAGGAGACCAAAGGGAGGACTCTAACGCTTTCCCAGGTTTTTTCCTCCACAGTGAAAGATTTTACCATTTAACATTATTTTCCTTTCCCGGGTGTTTGTTAAATAAATAGTTTTATCTTCTTCACTTTCCTTCGAGGAAAATTTATTTTTTCCCGAACCTGGTGGGGGGAGGGGTGGTTGTACCTTCTCTCAGAGGATATATTTCTAAATTTGGCCAAACCGGAACAATCACCTAGCCCCGCCCAGCCTCACTTCGTATTATAATGAACCCAAAAGTCATTTACATCCGCGTTGCGCTTGCGCAGTGTTGTTTGGTGTTTTTTGGTAGGGGTCTCTGAGGGTCTGTTTGATGAAGGCCGGCAGACTTCCTCGACCTGAACTTTTAACCTTTCTTCCCCACGCATGCTCTTTTGTATCCCTGGCCTTTGAGACTGGTTTGAGCTAGTTCTCAGGATGTCTGTCTGAGACTCCCCCTGGTTTTATCAGAGTTCTCTTATCTTTTCTTCCTGCCCTGGTATGCTGGCCAAGCTGGATGCATTGTTCCTGACAAACTAATTCTCCTGCTTCCCATCCCCCTGATTCACAGGAATGCAGAAAAAGGCATCCTTCAGATCTAAAACAGTGAACCACCCTAATTTGTTTGTTAGTGTTGTCCAGGGTGTGTAGGGATTCCCTACCACTGGGTATATGTCCTCTGTTATCTTGTTAATTTCCCTCCAATCTTGTACCAATCTGTAGCTTTTACTGTCAGCTTTCTTTACTGGCAAGATTGGTGTGTTGTACTTGGATTCACATTCTACTAACAACCCAAATTTGAGAAACTTCAATCACAGGTACTAATCTCTTGCGAGCTTCTAATTTCAGAGGATATTGTCTTTGCCTTACTGGTGTAGCCTCTACTTTGAGTGTGATACTCACAGGTTCAGCTTTTTTGGATACCCCAGGAGAATCATTGGCCCACACTATTTGAATGACAGCTTCTTCAACTTCTTTGGGAATTTTTCCATGGCATTCCTGTGTAAGTATAGCAGCTGCTTCAATAATTTTAGATTCTGGGATTATAACTTTCACTCCCCCCTCCTTGGAAAACTTAATTTATGCTTTCAATTTTTCCAGTAAATCTCTGCCCAATAATGGCATGGGGGAATTTGGCATATACAGGAACTGGTGAGTGACCCAGTGTTTTTTCAGTTTAAATTTTAGAGGTCGGAAAAAAGGCCTTGTTTCACTTACCCCTGTAGCTTCAATCACATCCACAGTGTCGTGACTCAGTTTACCTTTTAAAGTATTTAACACAGAATATGTTGCTCCTGTATCAACTAGAAATTCAACATCATCATTCCCCAGCTTAGCTACAACTGAAGGCTCTACTGGGGTAGTTGCCTTCGGTCCCTGTCAGTTCGTATTTACAGTTAGTTCCGGAACTGGGGACTTCTTTTCTGCTCGTGATGAACACTCATTTTTCCATTGCCCCCGCTTCTTGCAAATTACGTACTGGTCCTCAGCTAGGGGAAAAGGGGGACCCCTTTTTGATGTGTTAGTTGACTTTCTCTTATCATACTTCTTCTTGTGGTGGGGTTTATTATGTTTATCTTTGTTTGTTGAGTCTTTGTTCTGGTATATCTTCCAGGCTACATTCAACAATTTACTTATGTCCAGTGGCCCATCTATCTTTTGCAGCATTTTCTTTATGTCATTAGCAGATTGGCCTATAAACAGGTAGGCCAGGTAGAACTTCTGCTCAGGTGAGTCATGGTCTAGGGTAGTGTATTTTTGTGCAGCTTCTTTGAGCCTATTCAGAAACTCTGTGGGGGTCTCATTTGGAATCTGTTTGATCTCATATAACCTAGCCCAATTCACTGCTTTAGGAATGGCACATTTTAACCCAACAACCACCCATTTTTGGTATTGCTTCAGCTTTTCTGTCTGTTCTGGGACATTGGAATCTCAGCCAGGGTTTGCTAGGGGATAGATGTTATTAACTGACCCCTGGAGATTCTCAGCTGTAATTTGAGTTTCTATAGCAGATATAGCAGCTTTGTTGACCATTTCTTTTTCTGTGTTATCCAATAATTCATCTAGCATAACATTTCGATCACCCCAATCTGGGGTTTGGGATTTTATGGCCATTTCCACATGCATATCTACTCTCTCCGGGTTGTTCTTGTATTTCGCAATTGAGTTTTTCCACTGTTGTAATTCTCCGAGGGAAAATGGTGTCTTTATATAAATCACTCCTTGATTTCCCACAGCTTGTCTCAGAGGTGCTTCTAATGTAGTTTCTTCCTCCCCCCTTTATCTACGTTGGACCTTGTGTGTTTAGCGATGGGACAGACTGCTTTCATAGCTTCTGGGGCTATCTTCCCCCTTTTTCTACCACCCTCTCCGTGGGAACCATCTGTATTGGAATCATCTCATTCACTTTTAATTGAAACTACTTCATTGGTATTAAAGATTGTTCCCGCCAAATGTTGATCAGGGACTGTCTTGCTTCTCATGGCAGTGGAGGAGTAAGGAGGCAGGGGTTGATAGCAGCTTCTTATGTCCCTAGCTCCGCAAGAGCTGCCTGGGTTGGGACCATCCTGTCTGCCCCCAGCTTTCACATTGCCTGTGCTGCAGGGTGGGGAGAGCGAGCGGCTCTTCCTGTCTCTAGCTTGGAAACCTGCTGTTCGCCGCCCTGGGGAAGGCACTTGGAACCACCTGTGCTCATTTTTGCCTTCACTTCCGTGTTCGGGGAGCTCGGGGAGAGGCGGTCAGCCCGCCCCTTCCCCTCCCCCATCCTCACCTCTGGAAAAGTCAGGGGGCAGTGGCCAGTCTGACCCTTCTCCGCCTCTCGGGCGTTCAGGGGGTGGTGGCATGCTCTCCTCTCTCTCGCCTCTCTGCCCGCTCTCTGCTCTTGACGAGACTGGGGGCGGGGGGGGGCCCGCGCTGCTCCTCTCGCTTGGAGCTGGCCGCTCGCTCCCTCCCCATACCCCGCTCGGACGGCGGCGGCGGCGGCAGCGCCGCCGCTCTTTTATCTCCTACTTGTGCGGGCTGCCCCGGCAGCAGAGGCGGCGGCGGACGAGCCGCCTCCGTGCCCTGCCCCCACCCCCACTGGCTGTTTCATTCTTCTGTCCCCCACCCCCACCTGTGCGTGCTGCCCGGGTGGTTGAACGGGGGGGAGACCCCCCCCATTGCGCAAAGCTGGTGCCACCATATCTACATCTGTCATATCGATCTCTCTGTTCGTATTCGTATGCGAGTTAGCTTGCTGCAGCTTTTTCTCTCCCCTCCTCTTTCTTAAAGTCATTTCCATGGTATTTTTCTCTACTACATATGCTTCTTCCCTGTTCAGATACATAGTAAAAAGTTCTGCATATCTTAGTTCATCAAACCTACGTAATGATCTCACTTCTACCATCATGTCAGTAATGAGATCATTTTCTAAGCTACCAAAGCGAGGCCATTTTCTCTGACTTAACTTTAAAGTCGGCTAAACTCTTGTGGACAGTCTGATTAACTCTTGCTTGTCTAGAGTAGTTCTTCGCCCTGTCAGCCATTTCCAGTGTTTTATTATCAACTCTAATGGGCTGTTAGGAGGGATTTTCTCATTTTCATCTGAAAAAACACCACCCATATTTTCTCACAGACAGGAAAACTCTGCCAGAGGGAAGCTTTTAACTCCAGAATTCAGCCTGCAATCTGGCCTCAGAATTCTGACTTCCCAGGCAGTTTATCTAGCTTACTACACAAACTACAGCACTTTAAAATACTAAAAAGCAACTAGTTTAGCAAACAGTAAATACACATGCAAATCTGGTCTCAACAGGATTCAAAACCTCAACCTTCCGAGCTCCCAACAAACTAACCAACCAGCCAACCAACCTCTCAAACCTCTGAGCTACTCCTGTGGCTGCATGGAGCACAGCCTCTGGGCTCTTGTGGATTCTACGGAGGGCGTCCTCTCCTTTCCACAGTTTGCAGGGGAAAGGTTTAAGCTTTCCCCTTTCGTGGGCTTCTCTGCCCTTACCTTTTCCACCTCCTTCGGAGATCTCCTTCTCTAGTGCTAGCACAATATCGCTCCCTTTTAAACTCACTTTCCTTTCGGTGCTTCTGCCTTTCCGTGCTGGGTCCTAAAGTCCTGGTCACAGTCCTGGATCGTTGCTCCAGCCCCTCTGTAATTTGCCGGCAGAGAGAGAAGAAAAGCAAGATGTGTTCTAACCCAAGACGGCGAGTTTCAAGGTCTTTAGGGTCCCTTCGTGGTTGCCAGCAACTGATGCCTTTTCCTGGTCTTAAAATCAAGAGTCAAACACAGTTAGAAGGGGAAAAGGGATTTTACTTTGGTATTTATTTTAAGGATCCTTAGGTGCACTACGTCCAGGTCGAATGCACCAAAATGCACACCACAACGCCTACCACCAAAAGATCTGGTATAACATTATAGGTCTTACTAATTAGCATATCTATCAAAAATTCTCCAATGAGAGGCTTGAATGAGCCCTCCTCCCCAAGGAACCTTCCCCTGGATGGTTCTATCTTAGTTTACAAAATGTGTTCTGGAGAGGACCTTGGGGTCTGGGGCACACTCTCCTCTGCCTATGAAGCTTCTAAAATGTTTAGTCTCCTAGCTGAACAAACAAGTCTAAGAATGTAGGCAAAAAGCACTAGGAATACGGAAGTTGTATAAATGTATAACAGGGGTATAAAAGAAAAGGCAAAAAATCTTCATGGCATCAGGGAGAGGGATTAGGATTGCTTTGTTGCTGTACTGCATGATAGCATCTTATGGCATGATAACATCAAGGGCAATGAGGGTAATTTGGGAGGTATATTCATTGTTGCTCTCTGTTGGGAGGAAAGGGTTAAAAACTGAAGATTTGGTGAGGAGGATGATAGAATGGTTCAAAGTGACCTTGTAGCTGGGGAGGTTAAGAATATCCGTGTGGAAAACTTCACATATTTAATGCTGATTATCCTCTGTCTGAGAAGCAGAACTTCTGTAGAGATAATATAAAAGCTATCAGAAACTTAAGAGGTATCTCTCACAGACAGGCTTGAACCTCCTGCTGGGACAGAGAGATCAAAAAGCTCAGAGGTCATAAAAGCACAGCACTGTGATAAACTACCGGCACATGAGGCCCCTTGATATACTGGGGAGTGTCTTGGTTTGAAAGACAGGTGTCTGCTAAGGAAGGCAGGAGCCTCCCTTGAAATGGCAGATGTGACCCCCCTTCCCTCCAAGTTATTATAATTTTTAAATCAAGGGGCTTTTAGGCAAAGATGTGGGAAATAGGAATAACAGTTCTTTACTATTATATATCTATATGTATAGAACCAGTCAAACAAACAACAATAACTATGACAGTAATAGCAAAACAATCACAAACCCAGTGCCAGCCTTCTCGGCTGTCAGGCCCTTTCCCCTTGGGTGCAGTTCTGGTTGCAGCCGGCAGGGACGCTGGTGGCTCCCGGTGAGCAGGGCAGGTGCAATGGTTCCCCCGCGGCTGCAGGGGGCGCTCCGGAGTGAGCTCAGGGAGCACATGGCACTGGTGGCCTGGGATACCGGGAAGGGATAGGTCAAAGGCTTCACAAACCCCTGGGCAGCCGATCCCAGTGTCCGGCCGGACCCTCAGGAACAGCAGGCTGGGACGGCAGGCTGGAACGGCAGGGACAAACACAAATCCCGGGTGGCAGACGAGATGTATCCAAACTGCGGAGCTGCGGTGGAAACCCCCCAGAGGTCTGGGCAGGCAGGGATAGCAGGGCTACAATGTAGCGACGGCTCGAAGCAACGGCGGGGGCAGGGCGGCCACAGCCCGGCTCCCAGAGGGGCAGGGAAGGTGGCTTGGGATCCCGGGATTTCTCTGGCAGAAGGAAAAGCAGCCGAAGAAAGCAGCCTCCCTCTCCGTCCAAACACCAGGGACTGACTGTCCGCACACCCAGGTGAAACAAAAGAGTAGCCAGATGCACCCCATCCCAAATGGGTAGGTCTTTTGTTTTTCTTAAATACCCAGCAATTTGTCCCCCTAGCAACACATATTGGGAAAATTCCTTTAACAGAATAAAAAACAAAAACCAGAAGAGCTCCTAAAACCCCAACAGGGAGGCAGTGGGTCCTCCTGCCCCACTAGGATCGGACTAAGCCTAATGGTATCTGCTTCCCTGATTTGTGTGCCTGCAGCCCGGCAGTGTCTCGGGACCCTTCAGCTAGCAAGGTAATTAAATAAATCTACTCTTTGCATTTCAGCTGTGAATCAGGGGGATGGGAAGCAGGAGAATTAGTTTGTCAGGAACAATGCATCCAGCTTGGTCAGCATATCAGGGCAGGAAGAAAAGATAAGAGAACTCTGATAAAACCAGGGGGAGTCTCAGACAGACATCCTGCGAACTAGCTCAAACCAGTCTCAAAGGCCAGGGGTACAAAAGAGCATGCGTGGGGAAGAAAGGTTAAAAGTTCAGGTCGAGGAAGTCTGCCGGCCTTCATCAAACAGACCCTCAGAGACCCCTACCAAAAAACACCAAACAACACTGCGCAAGCGCAACGCGGATGTAAATGACTTTTGGGTTCATTATAATACGAAGTGAGGCTGGGCGGGGCTAGGTGATGAATATGTATAGCCGTGTTGCGAAACTTAATGAATAAGGAACTTGTAACCCGATAAATACCGAGCTGAATGCAGCTGTCGGCACGCATGATTTTGGAGGAGCGATCCCCCGTGCGTCCCAGCGCTGGAAATAAACATACCTACTTTACTACTTATTTAATAGTGGAGTTTTGTCCGCTCTTCATTTGGCGAGCCAGCCAGGAGAACCTCTGTCCGGCTGCAGGATCGGCTGAGGAGCGGACATCCTTGGCGCGCCCCAGGGCTTTCCTGGAGGATCTCCGCCTCTCGGCTCGCTCACTGCGGCGGACAGACAACGACCTGGAACTGCAGATAAACGGTATGTTTTGTATTTAGGTTGCCTATAAGTCGTACGCGTGGCCAGGGCTGCTGGTAAGCCGTGAGGAGACGTCCCGCGCACAAGAGCACAGTCCCTGTGAGGGTAAAGGTGGGGCTTGCAAGCAACCGGCTACCGGAGCCGGCAAGGGGAAATCGCCGTCCAATAGAGCGGCCGCTAGCAATCCTGGGAGCGGATCGGGTGATTCCAAGGGGGGGTCCCACCAAAACTTGTTACCGTGTTGGGAAAATATAAGCGGGACACTGAAACTATTACAAGCGAGTGTTGCGAACATTTTTGCTGCTAGTAGCTGGTTTGAATGTTGTTGTGTTACTTATATGTCTGTGTGGATACTGGTTGTTGTCGGACTGCTTTTATGTGTGAAGGTGTGTATTAGGTCGCCTATTAGTTTGTAAAACTGGAGCGTGCGTGTTGCCGTGTGTTGTTTGAGAGTGTGATATTGAGACATTTGTTTGGGGGGGGAGTGCTTGCTTTTTGAATTTGGAATTGTGGCTGGGAGAACCTCTGCAGAAGGATTAGTGGCAGAGAATTTAGAGTTTGAAAGAGTACGTGGAATAACTTGTTTTTGTGGATGCGTCAGAACCTTTTATTCAACGGGAGGATGGCAGGTTGCATGGGTATTAATACAGTGTAAAGTTTGTACGAGGAGGTGGTACTGCTCTTCTGCCAGATGGCAGAGCCTGTGCTCTCAGTGCTATTAGAGGTCTTATTTTGAGCCTGAGATTTTAAAGATTGTGTGTGGGAAGTCGCATTTGGTACCTGAGATTTAGGAAGTTCGTGGAGAAATTGGGAAAGAACTGTGAGAGAGTGTGAAAAAAAAAAAAAAAAAGAAAAAAAGAAAAAAGGGGATTTCAAGCAGCAGCAAAGCAGGCTTGGCAGAAGGCACAAGAGAATTTATAAAGAGTGACTTATACACTATACAGGTGACCCGAAGGGGGTGGCACAGTATGGGAACCAGACAAAGTAAAGAAATCCCCAGAGCAAGCCCGCTCGGCTGTATTCTGGTACATTGGAAGGAGATAGTAGGAGCTGGAGGCACAGAAAATAAAAGAACCCTTATAAAATATTGTACCCAGTGGTGGCCACTGTATAAATTAGAAAATGAAGCCAAATGGCCATCTAATGGAACTTTAGATTATAATACCTTGCTTCAGTTAATGCTGTTTCTGAGGCGGGAAGGTAAATGGGAAGAAGTTTCCTACGCTGACGCATTTTTTCTCTCCGAAAACACCCTGAATGGCAGAGAGATTGTGGAATCAAACCCCCCAGTGATCCTATGGTGTTAGCTCTGGAAAAGGAAAATAAAAAGGGCCGAAGAAGAATCAAACGATGCTGCTCGTCATGCAGTATAGGTCAGAGATGCACAAGGTCAGACAAAGTCTATCAAGCAGCAGCTCAGGGACAAGATGATGATGAATTAACCGATTTGCTTAAGCCTCCCCTTAAGAGACAGGAGGAGGATGCGGACACGGAAGGAACACCAACGCCAACCCCCTCTCCCCCGGGCAGTGCTGTCTCGTCCCAAAGCAGGAAACAGGTACTGATGGCACCTCTGAGAGAGGCAGTGGCACCTGATGGGGATACAATGTTGATTAGAGTACCTTTTTCTACTGCTGACCTAGATGTATGGTATAACGTTGCCAAAAATTACCGAAGTGATCCAGCAGGTACTGCTGAGCACTTGCGACTTATAATTAAACAGCATAATCCAGATTGGGCTGATATACAACTACTATTGGGTGGACTAACAGAGACAGAAAGACAGCTAGTTTTGAAAACAGCTCGAGACTTGGCAGAGGACTATTACAAAACACAACAATTAGATGTAAAAGATTACTTCCCACTCCAGGAACCACACTGGAATCCGAATAGAACAGCTGAATTAAAGAAATTAAAAGGTTATCAAGAATGGATAGCAAAAGGGGTGGAAAGAGCTATTCCCAAGACCCTAAACTGGTCAGCTTTGTACGCAATAAGACAGGGTCCTTCTGAGTCACCATCCGAATTCCTGGATCGTCTGAGGGATGCAATGCGCCGCAACACATAGCTGGATCCTGAGACCGAGGTGGGGGTAAAACAGCTGGTGTCTTTGTTTCTAGGACAATCCACAGGAGATATCAGACGTAAATTGCAGAAACTTCAGGGGCCAGAAGGGAGGAACCTGGAAACTCTATTGGATGCAGCTTGGAGGGTATTCAGTAATCGAGAAGAAGGTTACAAGCGAGGGATGAGGAAATTAGTAGCAGTAGTAAAAGAAGGGAATAGAGAAAAACTTAGACAAGGACCCCTCAGACAAGGACCTCCCAGACAAGGCCCACCCCGGCTAGGTAGAGACCAATGCGCGATTTGTGGGAGGTTTGGTCATTGGAAAAATGAGTGCCCAGAAAGAAGACAAGAAGACCACCAGAACAAGGGAAACCGAGGAAGGGGGAGGGTGGTTGCACACGTGAAAGAAGATTGAAGAGGACTGGGGGATTCTACCCTAGCAGATCCACTGGTTATAATGAAGCTAGGGGACAAGGAAAAAGAAACAGAATTTTTGGTGGATACAGGGGCAACATATTCAGTTTTAAATAAAGCTTTAATGCCTGTGGGGGATGACTATATTGTGGTACATGGAGCAACTGGCCAATCTGAAAAAGCTTATTTTTTTAAACCATTGAAATATAAAATCAGGAAACAATGGGGTATTCACAAGTTTTTATATTTACCCAATTCTCCAAAGGCACTCTTGGGACGAGATTTATTAGAACAATTACAAGCAACCATTATTTTTAGGAATGGGGAAGTTATTCTGAAGGTAAATGACCAACATTATGTAGAAATACTGAGCCTAATATTAACAACCAAAGACCCTGTAGAGGAAATTAGGGAAGAGATAATGGGGCAAGTGTTCCCAGGAGTCTGGGCCACAGATGTACCTGGGAGAGCCAAAAATGCAACCCCAATACAGATCAAACTCAAAGAAGGGAGACAACCAGTTAGAATTAAACAGTACCCCCTTAAAAGGGAAGGCAGGGAAGGAATTGGCCCGATAATTGAAAAATTCTTGCAGTTGGGATTACTAAAAGAGTGTCAGTCTGATTTCAATACTCCTACCTTGCCTGTCTGTAAACCTGATGGGTCTTACCGGGTGGTACAGGAGTTATGGGCTGTTAACAAGATAACTGAGGACCTCTATCCTGTGGTGGCAAACCCTTACACTCTGGTAACATGTTTAACACCAGAGCTAACTTAGTTTACCGTTTTAGATCTAAAAGATGCCTTCTTTTGCCTCCCTCTCCATGAAGCCAGCCAGAAAATTTTTGCATTCGAATGGGAAAGCCCTAAGAGTGGGCGCAAAACCCAGCTCACGTGGACGGTGTTGCCTCAGGGACTTAAGAACAGTCCCACCCTGTTTGGAGAACAGCTCGCAAAAGATATAGAGTCCTGGGAAGCCCCACCAGGAGAAGGGAAGCTATTGCAGTACGTGGATGATCTCCTAATAGCTACCCGAACAGAGGAAGCTTGCACAGCCTGGACGGTAAGCCTTTTAAACTTCCTGGGACTCCAAGGGTACAGGGTATCCAAGAAAAAGGCTCAGGTGGTGAAACAAAAAGTGATCTATCTGGGCTATGAAGTCCGTGCTGGGCAACGAACTTTGGGGCAAGATCGCAAAGAAGTGATATGCCAAACCCCGAAACCCCAGACAGTGAAAGAGTTACGGACTTTTCTGGGGATGACAGGGTGGTGCAGACTGTGGATTTACAATTACGGGCTGCTTGTGAAACCACTATATGAGCTCATTACAAAGGAAAGCAGAGATCTCCAGTGGACAAAGGAGGCCACGCGGGCCTTCAGCCAGCTGAAGAATGCCCTCATGTCACCTCCAGCTCTAGGACTTCCAGACGTGAGTAAGCCATTCTTTCTATTTTCCCATGAGAAGCAAGGGATCGCCCTGGGAATACTAGCACAGGACCTGGGCCCATACCGATGGGCAGTTGCCTATTTCTCTAAGCAGCTAGATGCAGCAGCCAAAGGATGGCCTGGGTGCCTCAGAGCTGTTGCAGCAGTCGTGCTAAACATCCAGGAGGCACGCAAAGTCTCCTTTGGCCAGAGAATGATTGTGCTGGTGTCCCACACTGTGTCCGCAGTGCTGGAAGTGGAAGGTGGGCACTGGCTCTCCCCACAAAGGTTCCTGAAATATCAAGCCATCATGGTAGAACAAGATGATGTAGAAATAGTGGTAACTAACATTGTCAACCCAGCTTCCTTTCTCAGTGGAAATCAAGGGGAACCGGTACGCCATGATTGCCTGGAGACTATCGAAGCTACCTACTCCAGCCGCCTGGATCTAAAGGATACCCCTTTAAGCAACACAGAGACCTGTTTTACTGACGGAAGCAGCTACATTATCAGTGGAAAGCGGCATGCTGAGTATGCGGTTACCACCTGCCGGGAGGTGATAGAATCCAGACCCCTGCCAACAAACACCTCTGCGCAGAAGGCTGAAATAATCGCCCTAACCTGTGCCTTAGAGATGTCAAAAGGAAAGAAAATAAACATCTATACAGACTCAAGGTATGCCTTTGGAGTTGTGCACGCACACGGGGCCATTTGGAAAGAAAGAGAACTGTTAAATTCACAGGGAAAGAACATCAAACATGCACAAGAAATAATGCGGCTGTTGGAAGCAGTCCAGCTACCTGAGAAGGTAGCAATCATGCACATAAGGGTGCATCAAAAGGTGAGCTCAGAATTAGAAGAAGGAAATGAACTGGCAGACAGAGAGGCAAAAGAAGCAGCAAAAGGTGAGGTAACAATAACTGGAGCCTTGATCCCAGATGGACAACTTTTCCTAGAGGGTAAGCCAACATATAATAAAAAAGACAAGAAATTGATTAAAGAGGAAAGGGGAACATTTAACCAAGAGTCATAGGCCATCAATGCAGAAGGAAAATTAGTTATTCCCTCTCATTTGCTATGGGCCGTAGTTAGAGAGGAACACCAGAAAACACACTGGGGAACAAATGCCTTATATAACTACTTAATTGGGAAAATTATCGCCAGAAACTTATACAAAACTGTTGTGCAAGTAACTGGACAGTGTAACCTTTGCCTCCAGACTAACCCCAGAAACACCCCCAAACCAAAAATGGGCCAGATTGGGAGAGGCCATGGGCCTGGACAGCAGTGGCAAATTGATTTCACAGAACTTCCAAGAAAAGGGGGGTACCGATATTTATTAGTACTAACAGATACTTTTTCAGGATGGCCAGAAGCTTTTCCTACCAGGACTGCTAAGGCTCGAGAAGTAACCAAGGTGTTGCTACAAGAAATAATACTGCGCTTCGGAGTTCCAGCCACAATGTCCTCAGATAGGGGACCACATTTTATTTCAAGGGTGGTACAACAAACTAGCCGACATTTAGGCATAGACTGGGAACTCCACACTCCATACCATCCCCAGTCGAGTGGCCAAGTAGAGAAAATGAATCATTTGATTAAACAGCAAATTGTGAGATTAGGGCAAGAAGCTAACCTACCCTGGCCCCAATCTCTTCCACTTGCATTGTTACGAATTCGGACCAAGCCCAGAATTAAGGAAAAGTTAAGTCCCTTTGAAATACTCTATGGGAGACCATATGGGGTACAGAAAGGCATATCTACCCAAATAGGGGAAGAGACGCTAACCACCTACATGATTGCCTTAGATAAACAGCTTAGAGAAATTGGAAAACATGTGGCTGGAACTCAAAGTCGAGGTTTGGGCGGTCCTGTACATGACATTCAGCCTGGAGATTATGTATATGTTAAGTCTCTTACAGAAAAGACTCTGGAACCACAGTGGGAAGGACCATTCCAGGTGCTTCTCACTACTTACACCGCAATTAAGATCAGAGAACAGAGTGCCTGGATTCACCACACCCGAGTAAAGAAGGCTCCAGAGACCCCTTGGAAAGTGACCCCTGGAGATGATGAACTGAAATTGAAGTTCACCCGAACAAAATGAAAATGTCAGGGTGGCACGCAAATATAACCCAGAAAATTGTTTTTCTCACAGTTATAATTGTAACCTTCAGCTGGGAAGTTATTCATAAGAGAGAGGACATATGGTCCCAAGCCTTTATGCGGGTTACTGGACTCATGGGGAAGTATTCTGATATAAAAAATTTAAACCTGTTGACTGTAGTCATGCACGGAAACCAAGTGTATACAAAGCAAGAATAGAAAAAATAAAAGAACTTGGCAGCTCCAAGGGACTGTAGGAGAAAAAATCAAGACAGGATGCCGAATGGTTAACGGGACTACTCATAGAAAAGCAACCCAAATCAGTGTCTGAACTACTCCTACATACAAACACCGTGAGATCTGTAGTCATTCAAGTGAAGCAGATTGTTGGTATAATTTTACATTAGTACAGACTGTGGAAGTGGTTTGTCTTTGGGGCCAAGACAGCAATGGACTCTCATTCAAATTCCAGATAAATGCCATGGCTAGGCCTACTACGACCTACTCTGACAATCAGATCCAAACCCAGGTCACATTACTCAAACCTGAGCCAAAGGTTTATGAGATTGGCCCTTATGTAGTGAGGAACACAGGCCAGCAATTACTGCTGTTTAATCCAGAATGGTCTCTTAAGCGTGTAGAACTACTAATGCAAATTAACATTTCTGAAATCCAACCAGCCTGCTCCCCTTTAATTCAAACATCCCTTGAAGGGTGGACAGCCTGGCTGCAGAAGGAAACACCCCTCAAAGGCAGAATGCGGAGAGACCTGACTGGCATGCTGGGAACAGAACTGGGAGTCATAAATGGGATTGATTCAGAGATACTGATGAACAAATTGGCCACAGCGACCAGTGACCTGACCAAATTAAAACAGCCCCTACAATCCTCCCTCTTAGCATTAGGAAACAGCCAGTGGCAAGTCTCAAAAATACTCCCAGACCTAGCAAAACTCAGCAACCGGGACCACGAACTGATATTAAACACACTTGGCACAGCTCAAGACAACGTCTCATTAGCCCTTAGCTGCATACAAGCTCAATTATGGATGCAGTCCACAGCTTCCTTAATCATAAGAGAAGGTAATGAAGGTGTATTTCCTATTGAAATCCGAGAGGCTGTTTGGAACAATGCTACTAAATTAGAAAGAAAGCTCCAATCCTAGTGGACCTTGGTAAATTTCACCTATGACCCAATGACTAACATAGGTACTGCCTTTGTGCTTACGATACGGAATGCCACAGTTTATGTAATTCATCCTATTGTTGCATTGGGATTAAACCATAAAGGGACAGTTTTTTACCCCTCTGAACATAGAGTATGGGCTCAGATGGTAGGAGAAAAATGGCAAATGGTGAATTTAGAATCTTGCATCACACGAGAACAACAAGGATTTATCTGTGAAAGTAATACACTTGATGCCAGAGACATATGTCTTGATGCAGAACAAGGCATGTGTCACTTTGAGATCCACCCAGACACTTCACCAAAAACTGTACTTGTATATATTGGTCAAGGCTGTGTGTGCTTAAGAACTACCTGAACTTCTCTGATGATAAATGACAGTGATATTAATGTAACTGCCAGGAATCACTCTAATTTTTGTATTTGTAATTTTGCCAAGATTGTTGGGTGTGACTTTTCGTATTTAGCACCAGTCGTATCTCATCAATTAATAAGGTCTAACTACACCATTTACCATAAATTGCTACCCACGCCTATTGGGATGGACCTAACATTAGTAAAGCAATTAGTGAAACATCAGGACCTAATGGAGATTTTGAGAGAAATCCAAAGAAACGAGGAAAAGACCTTAGTCACCGTCCATTATGACACACAAAAATCAGCAGAATCTTGCAAAGAGTAAAACAAGACGCAAGCCATAACTGGTGGGACTCGCTTTTAGTGCGGTCACCTACCGCAACTGGTGTCCTGAATACGTTATGTCACCCCATCATTATCTTATTAACCTTGGTTAGTACCTGCCTCGTGCTGTCTATCACGTTACTTATTTGGAACTATAGAGTACTAAAAAGGTTATCAGCTCTAACTAGTTTGTCAAACGCACACGGAAAAACATTAAGGGATGCCTACCAAAAAATTCATTAGAAAAAGAATTTAAGTATTAGGAAAAGAATTTACTAACTCTTTAGAAAAGGGGGGGCTAAATCAGGGGGATGGGAAGCAGGAGAATTAGTTTGTCAGGAACAATGCATCCAGCTTGGCCAGCATACCAGGGCAGGAAGAAAAGATAAGAGACCTCTGATAAAACCAGGGGGAGTCTCAGACAGACATCCTGCGAACTAGCTCAAACCAGTCTCAAAGGCCAGGGGTACAAAAGAGCATGCGTGGGGAAGAAAGGTTAAAAGTTCAGGTCGAGGAAGTCTGCCGGCCTTCATCAAACAGACCCTCAGAGACCCCTACCAAAAAACACCAAACAACACTGCGCAAGCGCAACGCGGATGTAAATGACTTTTGGGTTCATTATAATACGAAGTGAGGCTGGGCGGGGCTAGGTGATGAATATGTATAGCCGTGTTGCGAAACTTAATGAATATGGAACTTGTAACCCGATAAATACCGAGCTGAATGCAGCTGTCGGCACGCATGGCTTTGGAGGAGCGATCCCCCGTGCGTCCCAGCTGGAAATAAACATACCTACTTTACTGCTTCTTTAGTAGTGGAGTTCTGTCCGCTCTTCACCTGTGCATAAGAATAGCCAAGAACTCTTTGCTTGTGAGTGGGAGAATCCTGAAACAGGGGGAAAGACCCAGCTCCCCTGGACAGTTTAACCACAAGAATTCAAAAACAGCCCGACCATATTTGGAAATGTAGTGGTTTGGCCCAAAATACTCATTACTGTTTATCTTCTGTGAGATAAGAATTAGGAGAAATGCAAAGCAGGCACCAAACTTGAAAGAATATAGAAAAGTTTATTAACAGACCGAAAAGAGGGAAAAAAAAATTATACTATACCTTCAGAACTCTTCTCCTCCCCCCACCTTCCTCCCTTCTCCCACTGACAATGTAATAAGACAACCCTTAAGATGTTCAGTCTGTTTACCACTTCCATAATAACCTTGTTCAGTCCATTTAGGAAGAGAAGTCTCTTCTTGCTCATGCTATGAAAACATTATCACAACGAGACAGCCGCCCACTTCCAAATATTGTTCAGTCCATTTAGGAAGAGGAGTCTCTGCTTGTATGTGAATCCCTTCCCCCGACTTGCAGCTTTCCTTTGAAAGATCCAGACTGGGAATTGTACACTGATGAGAGCAGCTTCATGAGAAACGGTAGGAGGATGACCGGTTATGCCATAAGCACCTCAGATAAAATCATTGAGGCAAAAGCCTTGCCTCCAGATGTATCATCACAGAAAGCTAAACTCATTGCACTAACGAAAGATCTAGAACTGAGCAAAGAGAAGGTGAGCATATGGACTGATTCTAAATATGTCTTCAGTGTTGTTCATGCCCACGGAGCTATTTGGAAAGAACGTGGCCTGCTGACTGCTCAAGGTAATGAGGTTAAGCATGGTAAACAGATTCTTGCACTTTTACAGAGCATTTGGAAGCCTACGGAAGTGGCTATCATGCATTGCAAGGGTCATCAAAAAGGGAAAACAGCCCCTCAACTGGGAAATTGTTTTGCTGACGAAAAAGCAAGAGAGATTGTAAAAAAGGGCATTTTTGCAGTGGTACCACAAAAAAAGATAGATTTGTCATCATTCACCCCAAAATACAATCAGAGAGATCACAAATTAATTATGTTCCTTAAGGCTGAAATCAAAGAAGGTGAGTGAGCTGTTACCCCGGTAGGACAAGTCATAGTTCCACCCCTGATCCTTCAGGAAATAGCCCAAAAAGACCATGAAAGTACCCATTGGGGAACAGAAAATCTTTTAAAACATCTGAAGAAAGTAGTGATAGAGAGAGGGATGACTGATATTGTACAATCTGTAACAAGCAAGTGCGAAACCTTCTGTAAAAACAACCCTGACACAAGCAAGAGAGTTGTGTTAACAGTGAGATCTCCTGGGAGATTATTGGCAAATAGATTTTGCTGAGATGCCACGCTGTTGGGGAGGATAAAAGTTTGGTAAGGTATGTAGGCTTGGCAGAAAGGTCTGTGAGTGTAGAAGCTGGGGATGAGGTAGAAACGAAAGCAAGTTTTGATATAGAATAAAATAACGCAACCAGGGGCTTGTCAGCACAAGCCCCGGCATGCCCTCGGGCAGACGGGATGCAGCGTTAGCCTCCACAGCGTCCTCGCTGGACGGCTCAGTGGAATCAGCGTGAGATGGGTGCGTGCGCTGGCTCCTCCTCAGAGGAAGCACGTCGTCGGGCAGCCGATGATCAGGCTGGCGTTAGCCCGGAGGCAAAGAAGGCGGGAGGGGCTTCTGGTGTGAGTTCCAACAGGTTTATTTGCAGGAGGGACCAGGGACCAGCAAAAAGCCCCGAGGAGATGTGGGCTAGCCCCTTTATTGGGGGGTGGAGCAAGGCAGGGAAAGGGAAAACAACCAATGGGGTACAAGCAGAGGGGAGGATACAATTTTTCAGAACAAATGGGGAAAACAGGGAGGCAGGAGTCATAACAGGGAACCAATTAATAACTACAAAAGGGAGAACTTTCTGGAACAGGGGGAGGTAATTTAGGATTGGGAGCCACCCAGGGGGAGGTAACCTAGATCGCAGTGATCTCTTCTGGTGACTGACATTTGATGGTTTCAGCCCGAGAGCAGGCTGAGCCACCCCAACATCTCCCCCTTCTTTATTACATCGAAATGAGGGGAAAGGCTTAAGGGATTTCAAAACCAAACACTTAAAAATGGGAAGGGCTAATAAAATTAACAACTCCATAAAGAAACCCCATACAATGTCCTTGATAATTGAAAGAATTCGGCTACTGGAGCTCCCAGTGTACAGGAGGAGCTGCAGCAGCAGGTAGGACAGCAGCATGTAGGATGTCATCACGCAGTTATGGGAGATAACTTTAGGAACAGTGTAACATAAATAAAATTAATACAAATACAATTAACTTAAATAACAATGGCTCCCTTGGACTCCCCCTCTTTCAAAACAAAGGGCCAATTAGGGGAGGGAAACACAGAGAAGGTGGGAAAGGGAAAGTTTGTCTTTGCAGCCTGGGAGGAGAATTTCTTGTTTATTCGGGAGGTCTTGTTTCTCCTCTTTTTCCAGGCAGTTGCTACTGCATTTTCAGGCTGCTTTGGTTTTGATGTCTTTGTTAAGAAAGGTTTGATCCACTTTCCAGGGATCCATTTAGGTCCTTCTGGGGTTGAAACACACCCGTAGCCTCTACCTTGGGTGACTAGGGGGTACGGGCCACGTATCTGTAAAGTGTCAGGGTCCTTTATTAGGACCTCAGGTCTCTCAGTCAGTTTATGTTTAGCAGAGTTTGTGAAGTGCCTCAGGATGGGAGGATCAGGTTCCTCATTGGAATAGTTTAAAAAGTTCAATGTGAACAACGCTTTGGACAGTCTTATGGTGGGGGCAGCGATCTCATTGCCACCCTTTTGTTGTTCAAGCAGTCTTTTTAGTGTCTGATGTTTCCTCTCCACGATGGCTTGGCCTGTGGGCGAGTGAGGGATGCCAGTGATGTGATCCACACCCCACTCACTCATGAATCTGTTCAACTCTGCAGAGGTGTACGCAGGGCCATTGTCAGTTTTTAATTTATTTGGTGTCCCCAACACAGCAAAGGCCTGTACCAGGTGGTTGATGACATCTTTGGCCCTCTCCCCACGGTAAGCTGAGGCAAAGGTTGCACCAGAAAAAGTATCCACAGAAACGTGAATATATTTCTGGCGGCCAAATTGGGGGAAATGGGTGACATCTGTTTGCCATACCTCACAACTGCCTAGGCCTTGGTGGTTAACCCCCTGACCTAGTGATGGAAGCTGATGTTTTTGGCAGTTGGGGCACGTCACCACAATGGCTTTCGCCTGGTCTCTAGTGAGGTGGAACATCCGGATGAGAGCTGGAGCATTTTGATGGAACATTGCATGGCTCAGCTGGGCTTGCTGGAATCTATTAGGCAGATTCGCTAGCTCAATGGGCATAGCTAGGGCATCTGCTCTCCTGTTCCCTTCGGCAATAAATCCTGGCAGGTTAGTGTGTGACCTCACATGCATTACATAAAAGGGTTGCTTTCGGTGGGAAACAATTTGGATTAGCTTCGAATGCAATTCATAGATTTTTGGATTTGCCACCTCTCTGAGTGATGCTCTTTCTGCTCTGGACACCACTCCTGCTACATATGCGGAATCTGTTACCAAATTAAAAGGTTCCTTGAACCGCTCAAATGCTCTGACCACTGCGGCAAGCTCTGCAACCTGCGGTGATCCTTCGACCACCTGCACATCAGACTCCCACTTCTGAGTGCAAGGATTCCTCCAAGCGATGACAGACTTGTGAGATGCCCCAGAACCATCCATAAAGATTGTCAGGGCATTGAGGGGTTCACGACTCTGAATTTCTTTTGGAATTAGTTTAAAGGCCAAATTGAACAATTTGTGTTTCGGGTTGTGAGCCGATATTTGTCCCGAATAACTATCAAAGGCAAATTGGAGATGATTGTTGTTTTGAGGGAGATGGTTCAGTGCATTGGTTGTCAGTGGCAAGTAAACACATGTGAAATCACACCCTGCAAGGGTACGGAGGCGAGACCTAGCCTTTATCACCAAGTGAGCCATGAGCTCCTGTGGCGTGGTAATACTTTTGGACGGCTGGTGCGAGAGGAAAACCCACTCAATAATCAGAAGGGGATCCCTCTGCACCTTGTCCCACTGGAAAACCAGCCCATGGAGGTATGGCATTTTCCCCAACACTATAAATTGAAAGGGCAGACCTGGGGCATAACGATTGGCTTGGCGAGATGACAGTGCCTCCTGGACTTTGATGAGGGAGTTTCTTGCCTCTTCTGTCAACTGTCTCGGGGATTTGAGATCCTCGTTCCCACAAAGCAGGTTGAACAGAGGGGCAAGGTCCTCAGTCATCAGTCCCAGGAGCTGCCTCACCCAGTTGATGGATCTGCAGAGTTGATGGAGTTCCTGCAGAGTCCTGGGGTTATCATTGATCTTTAACGGTTGGGGCACCACTGTCTGCTCCTCAATTTTGAGTCCTAGATATTTAAAAGGTGAGGTCTTCTGGACCTTTTCGGGATGGATTTCGAATCCATCAGCCTCTAAAGCCCTGATTACCTCCCCCAGAGTCCAGTCCAGGTACTGCTGTGTGGGCGCACACACCAAAACATCGTCCATGTAGTGTAGGATCACAGCTCTAACTGCCTTTTTCCGGACAGGGGACAGAATGCGAGCGACGTACCACTGGCAGATGGTGGGCGAGTTTTTCATGCCTTGCGGCAGAACTCGCCAGTGGTAGCGCTGCATGGGAGCCTCTCGGTTGAGGGAAGGCACCGAGAAGGCAAACCGGGGCGCGTCGTCCGGATGCAGGGGGATATGGAAGAAGCAGTCCTTGATGTCTATGACTGCTAGTTTCCACTGCCTAGGGAGCATAGAGGGTGATGGCATTCCAGGCTGCAGGGGTCCCATGTCCTCAATGACCTCATTAATTTTCCACAGGTCGTGAAGGAGTCTCCACTTGTCTGTCCCCGGCTTCCGGATCACAAAGACCGGGGAGTTCCAAGCGCTGTTGGAAGGCTCAATGTTCCCCTTCCCCAGCTGCTCCTCCACGAGTGCAGTGAGCGCTCTCAATTGGTGTGTTTTTAAAGGCGACTGATCCACCCAGACCCTTTTATTGGTGAGCCAATTCAATTTCTGGGTGGGGCGCTCCACAGTGGCCCCTACTAAAAATCCCGGGGTTGAGATGGGATCTCAACCCGGGCTCCCCACTGGGACATGAGATCCCTGCCCCACAATGTAAACCCAGAGTCAATAACAAATGGAATGACTGTTGCAATCCGCCCCTCTGGACCCTCAATCTGGACAAGAGTCCTGCTTCTCTGGGCAGCCACAGATCCTCCCACACCTGTAACAATACCTTCCGCTGGTTGTAACCCCCAATGTGACGGCCAGTTGTTGGAGGCGATGACTGTCACGTCTGCCCCCGTGTCCATCATCCCTGCTAGGTTGATGTCCTAGCCCTGGCATGAAATCTTGCAGCTTAGCATCGGCTTGTCCTCCCCTACCACCTCAGCCCAGAAGACAGATGGGTTGTAGTTTTCTGGTGAACTTCTGGGCATGAGGATGGCCTGGGCGAGAACCTGGCCAGCTGCAAGAAAGAAAGGTGGATGAATACATTGGATGTTAATTGTAAAGAGTCCTTGTGATCCTACTTGGACGATCTCTGGTGTTATTGAGATCTCTGGTGGTGTACGTGTGGTGTCTCCTATTATAAACAAGCAGCAGTCTTTCAGTCCTTTGCAGCTCACGAGAACCCGTTGAGGTGTGATAGAGTCCATCGTGGTTGCAGTGGCTGCAGTCACAGTTTTTCTGGTTACGGCTTCTTTATTTATGTCATCACACGGGGCCGCAGATCCGCGCTGGGTCCTCAGTTTCCCGGCTGTACCTCCATGGGAGTGGGTGATGGTACTTGCCTTGGGGAAACAGCTCGGGAACTTTGATTAATTGGGGCTGGAGCTCTGCAGTTCCGGGCCACATGTCCTGGCTTGCCACATCTGTGACAGGTCCAGGTTCTGTTTGTCATCCTCCTGTCCTGAGGTGCCGTTGCCTCAGCGGCACCTACAACTCCTACCACATTCCCCCTCATTTTTAAATTTGGTTGGCCAATTGGAACTAAGGTTGTGCAGTGCCGAATCATCTGCTTTAACGTTGGTGGAGGATCAAGTGGAAGGGTCATAATCACTCTCTTACAAGGTTCATTTGCATTAGCTTTAGCTATTTGAGTGATTATGCTTTCTCTAATTCTTGTATCTTCCACTTGCTTCTCCACCACTAATTTTAATTTGTCAATAAAGTCAATAAATGGCTCATTTGGGAGTTGCCGAATTTCAGTAAAATTTAGTAGAGGCGCCGATTTAGGGGGCATCATTAAAAATGTTTGCTCCGCCGCATGTTTAACAGCACTTAAGACCGTCTCTGGGGTGTTTCGGGCCTGGTCTTGTGGCTTGGCAAGCAACCCCTCACCAGTAAGGTGGTCCATGGAAACCCCTGCTTTATTAGGGTCTTGCAACAGGATTGGGAGGACCTCTCTTAGCTGCTTTCTCCACCCATCATCCCACAACTCGAATTCGGCTGGAGAAAGCAAGCAGGAAAAAATGCTTTGGAGGTCTGCTGGGACCAACACTGTATTAGTGAGGGTGGCCCCCAGGAGATTCCAGAAATAGGGACACTCCCTCCCAAACTCCTTCTGGGCTTTACAAAGTTCTTTGAGCCCAGCAGAGTCAAAGGGTTTCAAAGTGGGGTTGCCGCCAGCTCGGTTATAAGTAACCGGAGCGGTGAAGGGACCGGAGGAGGCTCCCGGTTCCAGGTTCAAGATGGCGTCGGTTCCGGTTTCCACAGCGTGGGAACCGGAAGACGAGGCGTGGGAACCAGAAGGCTCCTCCCGGTAGGTGGGGGCTGAGGACAAAGAGGAGTGGCCACGGGAAGGGCGGGGACTCCCGACGCAGGGGGCGGGACCCGGCACGAAGGAGGAGCTCACAGACATCACGTTAGGAGGGGGCGGGGCCAGGACAGGTCGAGGAGGAGGGGGGAGAAGAGTATTTTTGGAAGAAGAAGGAAAAAAGGCGGGCTGTGCCATGCGGTCTCCTCCATTTTGGGGGAGTGCAGGAACAGCAGGGAAAGGGGACAAACCGGTGGACAGAGAAAAGCCTTCACCGTCATTTTCAGGGCAATAAAACTGGGAACCGCTTTTTGGGAGAACAACCGGGGAAGAGGGCATAGGAGAGAGGGTTTGGGTAGAAGCCGAAACAGCTTGGCCAGAGCTACTTCGGCAGGGCGGCTGAGAGGATCGAGGAGAGTCAGGGAGACGGTGGCAGCCCTGTGCCTCTGGGCATTTTACAACTCCCGGTCTTTTCAGCGACGGAGTAGTGGGATGAGGAACGCGAGGAGGGAAAGAGGGACTTAGGAAGAACTGGGGAGAATTCGGGGCTTTTCTTTAATTTTCCAATTAGCTTTGTGTATATCTCTCAAAGCCCAGACCATGTAGAGAAACCTCTCTCCGGAGGAATCTCCCCTTTGGTTTAATTCTAATATTTTGTCCCCCACAAATTGCCAAAACGTGGCTGACTTCAAATTAGCAGGGGACATCTGGGGAAAATAAAAGAACAGCCACTTAACAAACCTTTTCAAAAACCCCCTTGATAACTTTAATCCACAATTCTTCAGGGATTCCCCAACTTGGACGTAGACCTCCCGCTGAGGCTGAGAAAGCTTAGCTCCCATCTTAAACCTCAGCCTCTACTTCACCCACCACCAGCAAAAAGGAGAAATTAAAAGTAATTTTCCAGGGGCTGGGAATCACAAGAATACTCACAAGAAGACACAGGCTTCCAGTCCCGGAAACAAAAAGGCACGGTGGGGTCCTCCGGTACAGGCTGCTCTCCTGGCAGGAGTTGGCAGCCTCCTCTCGGAGCGCGGCTTTTAAAACAGAGCGCGCTGCCGCAAGAGGCGTCGGCGTCTCCGAATCGCTGACACTCGCAGCCTTCTGGCAGCGAGGACTGTTGGGGTCTTCTCTCCCCGCTGTGTAGCCCTGGGAGAGGGGCCCTGAGGGGACAGACACGGGGTTTCCCTGCCCCTGCTCAGCCTCGTTCCCATTGGTTGTTTTGTGTTCCCCTGCGCGGGCAGAAGGACCCTTGGTCCCGTGACTGTAACAGTTCCTGGGCAGAGCCCCGGCCATGCGGCTGGAGAAATAAACATCTCTCTGAAACAGCTATCAAGAATCTGTCTGTCCATATATATTTCCTTTCCACGGGACTCCTGGTTTGGTATATGCATGTTGCAGTATCCCCACTGCAACAAATGGTGGTGAATGAGGGCAGAACGATCCCCGATCCCTAAGCGACTGATTTGTGTGAGTAAACCCTGGAATCTTTGGATTCCTCTTCTTGGTTTTGCTTTGTTATTCCATATCTAAACTATGGAGGAACCGTGGGAAGACTCTTGGCTTTCAGAGCCGCATATGGACATTTATCTTAAACTTAAAATGATTCTTGAACAACGATTTGTAAATTTTAGCTTGATTCAAGCTCAAAAAGAACTGAAACACTTCCTGGTATGGTTGTTTAAGAACTTTTTCTATGTTTCTTGGGATTTAATTCTTACCAAGGGCTTTTGGAAAACCGTTTGGACACAGTTAATATTGGAGTCAAAATATATGCCGATGGAAGAATATTTTCGTGAATATTATTTAGTTACCGAGACTGTTGAGCAATGTCAGCTGTGTCCTGGCGAAGGGAAGCCTGGCGCAGGGACCGTGCGGCCCCGGCCACGTGCACCGAGCCCTCTGGGAGCAGCGGAGCCAAGCGAGCCGCAGTGTCGGCGGCGAAGCGAGGCGCGGCGGGACCCGGCGGTGCCCGCCCGGCCACGCGCAGCGCGTGGTGGAGTGAGCCCCGTGAACGCCCGACCGAGAGGGGTGGCGCGCGGGTAGCGGCTGGCGGCGGTGGCGGTGGAACGGAGCCGCACCCAGCCGAGACGTGTGCTGGACCAGGGCGCGGGGGGGTCGTCGCTCGGGGGCCCGGCCGAGACGTGGGTACAGCGCCTGGCATCGGCAGCGAAGCTGCGACCAGAGGAGCCGACGCACGGAGAACTGAGTGGCGTGGCCCGGCCCGGCCCGCGCAGCCCCGAACGCGACCCCGGGAAGAGCACGCAAGCCCCAGCAGCTCCGACAATTCCAACACGGGAGCGACCGAAAGAGAGAGCAAAGACACAGCGAGACAGAAAACAGCAGCCACTCGAAAAAAGGAAAAAATCATAGTACCTAAGATCTTTGGGATAGTAAAATGGTATAATGTTAAGTAAAATTATGGTTTTATAACAAGGTGTGACAACCAGCAAGACATATTTGTGCATAGAACTGCTATTAAAAAGAATAACCCTGAAAAATGCATCCCAAGCTTGGGAGATGGAGAGGTGGTGGAATTCGAAATTGTACTAGGGAGAAAAGGGTTACAAGCATCGCAGGTCACTGGGCCTGATGGTGTTCCTGTAAAAGGCAGTATATATGCAAAAAATCGTAGTCATGTTAGACAATATCTCCATTGTAAGCCCCCCCTACAGTCTCCCTTTCCTAATCCCACCTTTCCCTTTTACCCTATGTCCTATTACCCCCAGTGTATTCCCAATCTGTTTTTTCATCCATGGTTTCCCTCACAAAACCATGCTTTTGCCAATTGTTTCCCCAAAAATCCCTTTCCAATGCTGAGTGGGGGATGAAAAGGGGGAGGGAAGAAATTAAACCCTCTCCTGCCTCAGTTTCCCCACAAAGCATGCTCAGAGAGTTCTGTCTCCCTTCTGTCAGCCCTAAGATGTTCCACAGAATCTGTTTGGACATTTAAAGACTCAGGAGGGTGGCTTGTTTTGTTTTGAAACTGTTCTTGTTATGTTTATCCAGTTGTTTTCATTCTCCTTTTATTAAAATAAAACGGGTGAGGTGTTGGGGTCTCCTCTCCCCGCTGTGTAGCCCTGGGAGAGGGGCCCTGAGGGGACAGACACGGGGTTTCCCTGCCCCTGCTCAGCCTTGTTCCCCATTGGTTGGTTTGTGTTCCCCTGCGTGGGCAGAAGGACCCTTGGTCCCGTGACTGTAACAGTTCCTGGGCAGAGCCCCGGCCATGCGGCCGGAGAAATAAACATCTCTCTGAAACAGCTATCAAGAATCTGTCTGTCCATATATATTTCCTTTCCACGGGACTCCTGGTTTGGTATATGTATGTTGCAGTATCCCCACTGCAACAGAGGACGATGCAGGAACGCACATGTGTGTCGTCCCTTTTCGGGCGCCAACCTAACGCAACCGGGGGCTTGTCAGCACAAGCCCCGGCATGCCCTCGGGCAGACGGGATGCAGCGTTAGCCTCCACAGCGTCCTCGCTGGACGGCTCAGTGGAATCAGCGTGAGATGGGTGCGTGCGCTGGCTCCTCCTCAGAGGAAGCACGTCGTCGGGCAGCCGATGATCAGGCTGGCGTTAGCCCGGAGGCAAAGAAGGCGGGAGGGGCTTCTGGTGTGAGTTCCAACAGGTTTATTTGCAGGAGGGACCAGGGACCAGCAAAAAGCCCCGAGGAGATGTGGGCTAGCCCCTTTATTGGGGGGTGGAGCAAGGCAGGGAAAGGGAAAACAACCAATGGGGTACAAGCAGAGGGGAGGATACAATTTTTCAGAACAAATGGGGAAAACAGGGAGGCAGGAGTCATAACAGGGAACCAATTAATAACTACAAAAGGGAGAACTTTCTGGAACAGGGGGAGGTAATTTAGGATTGGGAGCCACCCAGGGGGAGGTAACCTAGATCGCAGTGATCTCTTCTGGTGACTGACATTTGATGGTTTCAGCCCGAGAGCAGGCTGAGCCATCTCCGCCCCTGCCGGGCACCATCCCCGCGCCACAGCCGCCCCCGCCGGGGTCCCCCGGAACCGCGCAGCTTTATCCCTCTGTGCAGCGCAGCCTCGCCTCACAAGCCGCGAGCAGGGGGGGAACGGATGGGAATGATGCAGCTCCAGTGGCAGGGGAGACGGAGAGCCGCTCTGCCGGAGCTGATGCTTTCGATCTAACACAAGGAAACCCTGGAAAGCAGCCAGATTTGTTTGCAATGAGCCCCAGAGTCCCGCCAGCGAGCGGCGGGGATCTTGCAACCCAGAAAGAGAAAACGAGTTCTGAGAGTTTGTCAGCACTACTTTCTGAATCAAAAAATCCTCCAAAGTGCTCAGATTATTCTCAGTTAACAGATTGGCATGAAATAAGACGCCAAATCTGTAAAGATGAAAGTCTTAGTCTATTAGCTAAGCCTGCGATAGCTAGCCAACAGCCTCACAGTCCTAAAACGTGGGTTCCCATCCCCACTCTTGAAATTAAAGAACTAAGAAGGGCTGTAAGATACAGTGGTATTTGCTCACCGTATCTTAAACAACTGCTAAAAAGTACCCTAAAAAGAACATATCAAACTTTAAAACGCATTTTAGAGCAACAGAAAGGGGGAGAAGCCCAGGCTACACCTCAAAGAAGGTTGAATAAAGCCTTGTATGTTTATAATTTCTTGAACAGCTCTGCAGAAGAGCCTGACCCCCCCATTTACCGATATTTCTTAAACAACAAAAAAGCAAAATTGAAAGAACACCCCCCAGTTTTAATTAAGAATTTAGAATCAGGAAAAAGAGAAAGACCATATGATCTTATAACATGGGGAAAGGGATTTGCATGTCTCTCCACAGGTGAAGGAATCAAGTGGATTCCAGCAAAGAACGTGAAGCTGTACCATGCATCAAAGCCTGTTGTCGGTTCCACTTCAGCCAGTGACCCCGTGAGTGGAAGCAGAGGAGCAGGCACCCAAATGTGAACTACGCAGAACCACTGAGAGAAGATCGTCTGCCAGAAACGGCTCGATAAAAGAATGGAGTTTTAGTATTATTTGTGCAGATGCATGTTGCTTTTACCTTTTGTTTTTATTTTTGCAGTGAAGCTTTACCTGTAAATCAACCAAAGATAAATGTTTGGGTTGCTTTAGCCAAGTCCGCAGGCTCCGACACCATCTGTTTATCCAACACGAGCCCTGACAAACCTTTCTCAACTTATTTAGTTGAGTGCCTTTCCCAGAAGGTTTTGGTAATGTTACTTTTGATAAATATTAGCCATATGATGTTCATCACATTTCTCCAACTCCCAGCCCGAGACATATAACTTATATTGATAATTTTAAAGTTGATAAATTTGACCTTCAAAAATTAGAAATTTTAGGCACAGTAAAGAAGTAGGTGCCACTTCTTCTATGATCAGTGACTTGCTGACAGATGAAGACGCTGTCAAACATGCCACTTTACAAAACAGAGCTGCCCTTGACTGTCTTTTACTAGTACATGGGCATGGCTGTGAAAATTTTGAAGGATTGTGTTGTATGAACTTATCTGATCATTCTGCTTCTATTCATAAGCAGCTGCAGAACTTAAGAAATCTAGCTAACCAAATTACAACAGATGAACCATCTTGACTAGACAGTTTGATGCTTGGAGCTTTGCATCTTGGCTGAAGGAACTTTATAAAATAAGCTTAATTATTTTAGTAGTGATAATTGTGATTATAGTAGTAATACCCTGTGTACTTCAATGTGTGCAGAAAATAATGAATAAGACAATTTCTAATGTTTTAATAGTTCAACAGAAAGGGGGAGATGTTGGGGAGGATGAAAGTTTGGTAAGGTATGTAGGCTTGGCAGAAAGGTCTGTGAATGTAGAAGCTGGGGATGAGGTAGAAATGAAAGCAAGTTTTGATATAGAATAAAAGATGTTTTGCAGAAACAGTGATCGCTGAGTAACTGAGAAGGCAAAGGTTGGAGATGAGTTGGAAGGAGATTTTTAGGAGCAGGACAAAGGTATGTGATTACAAACAAAGACATGTTTTTCACCAAGTAAATAAGTCTCAAGAAGAGCATAAGTAAATAGAAAACATGTCTTTACCAAAAAGAAAGATATGTCAGGCAAACAAGAAAAGTTGATGTAGCAAGAAGAAGAAAGGTCTAAGAATTTTCCACTGTAAGCTTAAATTCTAACTTACTTACTCTTGTGATTGGATAATAATGACTATAATATGGTGATGGTAGTAGTTATGATAGGCTATAGGCAAATGTAAAGGTATTGTGTATGGTGCTTATTGGTTGTTATGTATTAAGATACTCTGCAAAGAAAAGTATATAATGCTTTGTAACTTGAACAGAAAGTGGCTTCAGGTATGCCTACAGCTGGAGCTGGCAGCTGTAGGGCTGGCTCTGGATACCCACTCCCTGAAATGCTGTAACTTTGCCTATGCAATAAACAGCTTTCAAGAGAGCCGCCTGAAGTCCAGACATCCTTCGTGAAACTTTCTCCTATACCACGCAAAGAGAAATGCAGGTATATACTGGTACTGGTTGACACCTTCAGTAGATGGCCTGTGGCATTCCCCTGTTGCACCAACACAGCAAAAGAAGTAGTGAAAGCTTTGCTCAATCATATAATACCAAGATTTAAGGTTCCTTTGAGAATGTCATCAGATAAGAGACCACATTTTGTTGCAACGGTAGTTGAGAAAGTTAGCAAGATTTTGAGTCTTACCTGGGACCTGCACATACCATACAGGCCCCAGGCAAGTTGTAAAGTTAAACACATGAATAGAACCCTCAAAACCCAGATTTGCAAGATCTGTCAAGAGACATCCATGACACGGGTTCAAGCCCTGCCTATAGCCTTGCTGAGAGTCCGCATACAGCCAAGGCGAAGGGACAACATAAGTCCCTATGAAATATTATATGGCAAGCCATACCAGGTTCCACACATCCTGAGAGAAATTCATATGAAAGGTAAAAATGATTTGCAGAAATATTTAATGGCTCTGAGTTCCACTTTGCAGAAGCTCCAGAGATTCGTTGTGTTATCCAAACCAATAGGATTGGACACACCTGCTCATCCATTCCAGCCTGGAGACTGGGTCTACATCAAGTGGTGGGACAGCGACCCCTTGCAAGCCAAGCAGAAGGGACCATTCCAAGTTTTGCTGACCACTTTTATTGCAGTCAAGGTTGCTGGCAAGGGACCGTGGATTCACTACTCCAGGGTGAAGAAAGCTTCTGCTCCTGAAACTACCAAGAAGACAGAGACTGATACAAATCAGAAAGATGCAGTTTAAACTGTTTTTTACATGTTTGCTGTTTGCCCAACTAGTAACCATGGTTCAGAGTTCACCCTATGATTTGCATAAGACTGTGGTCCAAAATGTGTCCAAGAATCTTAATAAGAGCGATTGCTGGATCTGTACTCAGTTACCACCCCTAGATGGGAGGGGTTACTGGCCATTGATTGGCACTTTAATGGAAGAGAACCGCACTGAAACATGAGAACCAGTTAATAGCACCCTTCTGCCTCCCATACCCCTGAGCGGCCTGGTAGAGCATGCAAGCTATAAAGTTCCTTGTGCAATTGTAAACACGACAGGAAAAGCCGTTCTTCCTTCATATTGTCATAAGACCCATTTCAGGGAAATAATAGACCCAAGAATTGTGGCCAAGATGAAATTGTCAAGGTGGAGACTGGCTCAGCCATTTGGGACGGGGTTGTATTGGATATGTGGCGATAAGGCCTGGAAAGTTATGCCCGTGAACAAAGACCAGGCTTGTGCCATTGGGGCTGTGGTCCCAAATATAACAATATTTGACCATCTTGAAAAACCAAATGAGAGGAGAAAAAGATCTCTTAATCCCCTTATTGAACGTCCCACACTTTTCCATAGCATAGTCAGAGCTCTCATACCTTCTTATGGAGTGGTTGAACTGGAGAGAGCAATTGTAAACATCTCGGCTGTCATTGAACATATTGAGCAGCATACTGCAGATGTAATTTCAGCCTTACAAGAAGAAGTTGACAGACTGTCCCATGCAGTTATGCAAAACAAGATAGCTCTCAATTTCATACTGGCTGCACAAGGAGGTGTATGTGCTATTGTCAATACCACCTGTTGTTCTTATGTGGACCAAAGTGGGAGAATTAAGAAAGATTTGGATGAAATTTGAAAGAGAACTCAAATTCTACATGAAGTAGCCTCCAGAAATAACACCTTAAAATTTGATCATATTTTTGATACCCTCACCTCATGGTTACCAAACTTAGCCTGGGTAAAAGAAACATTTATAATAGCTGTAATTGTAGTTATTATCTGTGTAATAGCCTGTAGAGGAGCCAGTTGTGTAAACCAGTTCTGCGGGTAATGTAAAGACTAGACTAAGTAAAGTTTTTTTAGTCTCTAAAAGGAGGGAAATGATGCCATGAAGATTTTTTTGCCTTCTCTTTTACCCCTGTTATACCTTTTTACAACTTCTGTATTCCTAGTGCTTTTTGCCTACATTCTTGGACTTGTTTGTCAAGCTAAGAGACCAAACATTTTAGAAGCTTCACAGCTAGGGATCAGTGTGCCCCAGACCCCAAGGTCCTCTCCAGAACACATTCTGTAAACTAAGAACCATCCAGGGGAGGGTTCCTTGAGGGGGGGGGGCCCTCATTCAAGCCTCTCATTGGAGAATTTTTGATAGATATGCTAATTAGTAAGACCTATAATGTTATACCAGATCTTTTGGGGGTAGGCATTGTGGTGTGCATTTCGGTGCATTCGACCTGGATGTAGTGCACCTAAGGATCCTTAAAAGAAATACCAAGGTAAAATCCCTTTTTTCCTTCTAACCGTGTTTGTCTCTTGATTTTAAGACCAGGAAAAGGCATCACCCTGCTCTGAAAAAGAGCACCATGATGGGCACATAGTGCATATATGGGAATGTGTACAGGCTTAGGTACTACAACCACATGAACAGACAATGCAACACTGTGACCAGTGGCTCTGCACCTAATACACAAATGCTTAGATCAAACTTGTTTCCAACCAGCTCTGGGCAGATATGTTGCTATCTCAACCCTTTGCACCCTATGTTGGGCGCCAAATAAGGCTGAAGTGGTTTAGGAATGGTTTTCCCCAATTTAGTGTTCCCACTGAAACACTCCAAATCACATGCCACTCACTCACTCCCCCCTCCCCCTTCATCAGGCTGGAGAGGAGAATTGGAGGCACAAAAGGTAAAGATCATGGGTTGATGCTGGCTGCACCCACCAAAGTTGCTCTCTCGCTCCCCTCTGCAGCTGGACGGGGAAGGGAAAATATAACTGTCCTGGGTTGCAGTGTATTCCATTACCATCCTCATGAACTGTTGAAATCAGGTGGGGCAGTGTTTCCTTGCCTCCTCCCCCGAGACTTTCTTTCTGTTAATGGCCCATCATTGTCCTGCTGCATGACTCAGAGATAACTCCCTCCGGACTATCTTCTGTTAATGAGCCTAATCAACACTTGGCCTCATGACTCATTACCCCATTGTGAGATGCTCCACCCAGAGGGAGGAACCAAGCATCCCATCGTGGATATAATCTGAGACTCTGAACACCAGAGACAACCCTTTCCACTGGATTCCCAGAGGACAGGAGCTACACAGCCACCACTGGACTTTCTGAGGAAGAGCAGACCCTTTTACTGCAGGATCACCGCTTCAGAGGACTGCAGCCACCATTCTACCAGACTGCTACCACCACCCTGCCTAACAGGGACTCATGTTGTATCTTGACTCTGTCAGTTTGAAACAGTGTTTTCTTTTAGTTTTTTTTTCCTTTTCTTTAATTTCCCCATTAAATTGTTATTCTGACTTGGTGCCTCCCACTGGTTTGTTTTCAAACTAGTACAATAACAAAGGGTTTATGAGTTGAGGTAAGGACCAGGAGAGATCACTCACCAAATATGGTCAGAGTGACTCATGCTGCAGCAGTTTGAGGGGAGGACTGTGGCCTGTGGGATGGACTCACATTGGAGAGGTTTACAGAGAACTGTTGCTTGTGAGGTGGACTCACATTGGAGAAGTTAGTGGAGAACTGTCTCCTGTGGGAGGGGCCCCACAGTGCAGCAGAGGAATGACTCCTCTCCCTGAGCAGTGGAGGAAACCACAGGTGATGAACTGCTCATAACCCCCTGTTCTGGGGTGACTATGATACTGTATTCCCTATTGTCTGCCCTATGCCAGTAATGAGTTCTGTGCCTTTAAAGCTAGCTCCAGGAGAGGGGGGAGAGCCGGTGGAATTTTTTTGGCACTTTGTGTTCAAAACAGAGATAGCTCGCTTCTCAGCTCTCGGCTTCTGCAGCAGAGAAGAGAGTGGCATTCTCTTGCTTTTTAGCTAGCTTTTCGTTCATTAGCTGAGAAAAGAGGGTTTCCTGGGACTTTGACTTCTTCTTCTTCTCTTCTGGACTGTTCAGCAACACCAGAACATTACTGGGAGGCCTTGCACGGCAGCCCGGAGGGGCCCGCACTGAACCCCAGCTCCAGAAGAGAGAGACCAGAGCCATGCCTCCAAAGGACTTTGAATTTTACCAGGTTCTCTCCACAGTGAGAGGTTTTATTATTTAGCATTATTCTTTTTTCTGTGCCTCCGTGCACTCTGCTTGTTAAATAAATAACTTTTTTTTCACTTTCCTCCAAGGAAAAATTCTTTCCGAACCTGGTCGGGGAGGGGTGGCTGTAACCTGCCTTCTATCAGAGGATGTTCATTTTGGACATTACTCCGAATTCGTCTCAAACCGGGACACCCCCATTCCCTGTCTTCTTGCACCATTGGTGGGAAAGAGGGAAGGGTGGGAGGTGGGGAAGATGTTTTTAAGGGTCTTGTTTTACTTCTCATTATCTTGCTCTGATTTTGTTAGTAATAAATTCACTTCATATCTCTAATTAGAGCCTGTTTTTCCCGTGATGGTATTTGATGAGTGATCATTCCCAGTCCTTATCTCAACCCATGAACCCGTTGTTAAATTTTCTCTCATCTGTCCAGCTATGGAGGGGAGTGAGTGAGCGGCTTTGGTAGGTGCCTGGCATCCGGCCCAGGTCAACCCACTACATAGGGTTAGACTTAGGTAGTCGTTAGGGTTAGGTTATGGATATGGTTTGGGTTAGGGTTTGGTTAGAGGTTAGGTTTAGGGTTTGGTTAGGGGTTAAGTTTAGGCTAAGAGTTTGTGTTAGGGTTAAGGTTAGCATTAGAATTTGTGCTAGGGTTTGGTTTTGTTTAGGGTTAGGCTTAGGCTTAGGGTTATGGTTAGACTTTAGGGGTAGGGTTACGTTCAGTGTTAGCATTAGGGTTAGTGTTAGGGTTAAGTTTGGTTTATGTTTTTGTTAGGTTTGTTTTTAGGGTAAGGTTAGGGTTTGGATTTAGGTTATTTTATAGTTAGGATTAGGGTTACCGTTAGCTTAGTGTTTTGGTTCGGTTTAGGGTTATAATTAATGTTAGATTTGTGTTTTTGTTAGTTTTATGTTTGCCTTAATGGTTAGCCTAAGGGTTGCCATTAGGGTAAGTTTTAAGTTTGGGGTTATGGTTAGGATTACGTTTAGGATTTGTTTAAGGTTAGGTTTAGGTTTAAGCTTATGCTTAGGTTTTGATTAGGGTTGATGATTGGTGAGGGTTAGGTTTAGGCTAAGGATCAGTTTTAAGGTTAGGTTTAGGCTTAGTTTTAAGGTTACATTTGAATCAGGATGACGGTTTGGGTTAGGGTTTGGTTTGGGTTAATGTTTCGGGTTTTTTAATGTTTTGTTTAGGGATAGCTTTCGGGTTGCGTTTAATGTCAGCATATGGTTTTGGGTTAAGGTTAGAGTTAAGGCTAGGATTAAATAAGAGTTGGAGTTAAGGTTGGATTTAGGGTTAGGATTAGGTTCATGGTTTGGGTGAAATTAGGGTGTGGGTTAGGATTGAGGTTTGAGTCATCATTATGGTTTGTGTTAGGGTTTATTTCAGATTAGGATTAGATTTTGTGTTTGGTTAAATTTAGGTTTTTGGTTTGGGTTTTTTTATGCTTAGGGTTAGGCTTAAGTTTAGTTTATGTTTTTGAGTTTGCACTGTGTTTAATTTTAGGGTTAGGACTTGCCTTAATGTTAGGCTTAAATTTAGGGTTAGGTTTAGGTTTTAGGGTTTGTGCTTGTGTTTTCATTAGGGTAAAGTTTAATGCTAGGTTTAGTGCTTTGTTTAGGGTTAGGGTTATGGTTAGGTTTAGTGTTATGTTTAGGGTTAATGTTCAGTTAGGCTTTTTGTTATGGTTTACTTTGGGTTTAGGGTCGATGTTTAGGGTTTGAGTTGCTGCTACGGCTAGGGTTGGATTCAGTTATTAATGTGCATTAATTTAGTGTTGGGGGTTAGGTTTTTTCAGGAAATTTTCTTCCCATTTATTCTCACTGCGATGGGAAATGGGCATTGGATAAGAGAGAAAAGATGCAGCCAGTGTCTTCGCATACTGTTGGAATGGTTCGGGGTGGACTGGCAGGGGAAGCATGTGCTTTCTGCAGTATCTTACCTGGGGGTCGGTTCAGTCTTTGCCTGTCTTTGAGGGGAGACTGTTGTTGTGTTTGGTGCTGGACTTCTCCTCTCCACGGGGTTTGGCGCTGTTGTGGAGTTTCTCCTGCCTGCCTATTGGTAAACCCGCTGCTTACAGTGAACTGTCTGTGGACTGGGACTTTCTCTGCAGCATCCACCCTCGCCGGGAGAGACACCCACCATCTGCGTGGGTGTTCCCAAGGGAAAAAGACCAGACACCCACCTCCTCTCTCTCTTCCTGGAGCCGCCATTAACCCCTAAGTAGGCTCAGGGCTTGTATCGAAGTGCCTTCTTGAAGCTGCTGGGTAATCGCTGCAGCCTCGCTGCCTTAACACCGGCCAACATCGCCCCCTGCCTGTTGTGGCCGTAATTACACCAAAGAGGAAATTGCTTGATGGGTGCAAAAAGGCTGTTATTGGGTGTTCTTTTTTTCTGTGTTGTTGCTGGTGTTGTTTGCATGTCTTGTTATATATATATATATATATATATATACACACACATATTTTAGTAAAGAACTATTATTTCTTTTCCCATATATTTGCCTGAAAGCCCCATAATTTCAAACATAATAATTTGGAGGGAGGGGACAATCCTTTCCATTCCAGGAAGACACCTGTCCTTGGCAGACACCTGCTTTTTAAACCAGGACATTTAGTTTTATGGTTAGGGTTAAGGTTAGGTTTTGGTCTGGGTTAGAGGTAGGATTAAGGTTATGGTTAGATTTACTATTTTAACACTGTTGCAAGGGTTTTTTTCCTCTTTTGATTGTAGGCAACAATCCAATTAAAGTAAGGCACTTCGCAAAGCACTGACTTAGCAAACTCTAACCCATCCAACTTTAAGTTACCCAGATTTTGAGAAGTTAGGGGAAGAGAGAAAGGTCTGCAAAACCAAGGCAATGGACTCTGGCTACAGGCCTGAGCTCATGCCCATGGCAACCACCCCTGGAAACAGGTCTCCATGGAGCTGCCAAGGGCCTGACCATAGCAATGGATCCTGGTGATGATTGCCTGTTAAGGAGCCAATTTTCACAAGCACTCAGAGGGGCTCCATGGTGACATTCAAAGAATCTCCAGGCTGCTAAAGAGCCATGATGATGTCACATGCTGTCCCTGGGGCTCCATGGTGATATCCCAGGGTTCTCTGGGGACAATAAAGAGCAGTGTGGTCAGAGGCACTTAGAGTGATTCCATGGTGACATCCCAGGGTCTCCAGGTTTAAAGATCTGTGAGCTCATGTGAAGTCATGGGGGTTCCATGGTGACATCCCAGGGGTCTCTGGAGCTTCTAACGAGCCATGAGGTCACTGGCAGTGACAGACGCTCCATGGTGACATCCCAGAGGTCTCTATGCTGCCAAGGAGTCGATTTCCAACCGATTTACCACACTCAGAGGAGTTCTTATCACAGGCAGAGTGGGAACTTCAGACAAAATTTATCAGAGGAGCTCCTGTTGAGTGATGAGGTGCAGAAAGGACCCCCAACACCCCCCATAGACCCCCAAACCCCCCAGGACTCCCAGGCTTTCTAAAATCTGTCTCCGATCCTAGCCCCAGACATTGTCAATGGTTTATGTGCAAAGGATTATACAGGTGTAATTGAACCTTTATATAGTTTGTTCCACAGGATTAACAATGGCAAACCAGATATATTTATATAAATATAGATATGATTTATTGTGATAATGATTAGACAAAAAGATCTTAATCGGAATTATTTCCTACACAGTATGGAAGTGAAAAGGGGATATGTTTTGTTTAGCCAGAAATTCAGTGATCTCCTGAACTTTGTAAGGACCTGTGCTGTAGTTAGCTAAGAAATCTACATTTTTCTGATTTTGTTATTCTAGCTGGTTTTAGCTTAAGCCGGTGTCTAATTTTGCCTCAATGGATACTCCAAGAAAACTAGGAAGTAACTCAGAGCTTATACACTCCAGAAGTTTTAATAAATGTGATCCACCTGCAGAACTTAATCGATAGGGAATTGTTTAGCTAAGAAATTAAAATTAATAAAGTATTGTTAAAGTAGGTAAGCTCTAACTTAACCTTTAGCTAGAAATGGATGAGTTGTCCTTACCATAATTAAAACAATAAGATAAAAAAATTAGGACTCAGCAAAGGAAGAACATGCATGCGTCAATGGGTGCCAGACTTTAAAGGTCACTTGGAGAACAGAATGATGAAGATGAAGGTGATAAAAGAAGATGAGACCCCTCCTCAAAATTACCAGAAAAGGATGCTTAGATGATAGTCTTGCTCCATAAAAGAGGAGCAAGAAGAAACTGGACACCTATCCTGTGACGTAACGTGCTGGGAGGGCACGAGGGGGAGCTATGGGAAAGCCTTTGTGTTACAATGTGTATAAACCCTGGAAAGGTTTTATTTCTTTGGACATTCTTGGTGAATAAATAACCGTATGCCCCCAACTGTTGGCCAGAGTTGTTCTTAGGAATGTTAGCCCCACAGCTCACGGTTGCGGGGTCTTAAACCCTTTATTTCAGCCCTTTGTTCCAGAAGCTGTAACAACTATTATAATATTGTGCACTAGGAAGCAAAATTGAAGCAATTGTATTAAAGCAATTGTATTAAATCAAAACCAATTACTAAATAGAGGTTGTTACCCAGACCAAAAACCGTGGGCAAATCTCTTTGGCTCAGCCTCGGGGAGTGACCTTGAGGGGCCTTCCCACTCCAGGGAGGCATCTCCACACACACACTTCAGGAAGCGATATGTTAGGACACACTGCTGTTAAAATTTGTGACTGGGCTTTTATAATCTAAAGTGCTGGACTGTCAGTTGGATGTGTCCAGGCCAGCTATGCCAGCTCAGCAGCTTTGAAGAAGTCATCAGTGATATCACTTCTTTGTTCCTTTATCCAGATATTTTATCAGCTCTGCCACATCTTCACCTCCCTCTCAGGATTTTTAAGTGTGGGATTGATGAGTCAGGCTGGTTTCAGCATTATTCACCCCAAAAGCAGTGTGACTCCCCTTCTTCATTTACCTTTGAAAACAGGGCATTGTTGGAGTTGTTTTACCCCATTCCAGGAAGAGCATCCTGCTACAGAACTCCTATGGGATGCCCCTGTCCACTGTCCCGCCTCTTTTCCTCACTCTCACACCCTTTTCCCATGGTCCTCGGAATCCCTAGCTTCCCCACAGATCGGTTTGGGGATGTCCCCCCCACGCCGTGCTCGGTTTTGGGGTCTTGGCCCCTTCCCGCTCAGTTTGGGGGTCCAAAGTCACCTCCCACTCCGTTTGGGGGTCCCACTCCATCTTGTACACCTCTTCCCCCCTTTCTCATCGTCCTCCTCCCTTCCCGTGCCCCCCGCTCACCCGAGAGCTCCTCGCCGGCAGCCGGGGGGGCTCCAAGCACCTCCAGTACCACCAATACGGCCCCAGCTCCTCATCCATCCCCATCCCCAGCGCCGGGCAGGTGGTGACACCTCAAAAGCAGTCAGGCTGTGCCGGGGGTAGTCCCCGCGGCTGCGTGGCACCGGGAGCACCAGTATGGACCAGTGCGGAGCGCGGGGCGGCGGCATCAGCCGTCCCTGGGCAAGGCCGGGCCCCGCGGGGTTCCCGCCCGCTCTCGGCCCCCACTGCAGCCGCCACCCCTGGGACAGTGCGAGGGGGCTGGCCTGGGCGTCCCCCACCTCCCCTCTCCCCAAATTCCCCTCTCGGGGGGAGCTGGAGGAGAGGGGGGGACGCCGGTGGGGTCCAGGTGGGGAGCGCTGAGCCCTGCGTGTCCGCCTGGCAACTGGTGGGAAAAGCTCTGATTGGCTGAAAATTGTTGAGGGCTCTGGGCTCTCCATGTCTCTCTGGCAACTGATGAGTCAAAATCTGACTGAGCTCTGATTGGCTGAAAATTGTTACGGGCTCTGTTTGCTGTGTGTCAGTCTGGCAACTGGTGAGTCATCAGTGAAGCGCGCTCTGATTTGCTGAGAGCTGCTTTAGGGGTGGGGGCTGGAGGAAAGGAGGACACCCTGTCCATCTGAACGTTGGACCCCCCACAAGCCGCTTGTAATCCCCCAAAATTGGGGGTTATAAAACCCTCTCAGCCACCGGTGAAGCCATGGGGTCACCCCAACCCCCCAAAATGAGCGGGAAACCCCCAAAAGCCATTTCTAACCCACTCGAATTGGCAGAAAGCAGCAGGATCCTCCCTAAAATGGGCTCCTTTAATCCCTCCCTGTAGGGTGAAAGAAAGTGACTGAATTCTCATAGTATGTGGCTAAATCTGTAATTAACTAGCAAAACGTTTTTATGACCTTTTGCCCTACCGCATGACAAAGATAAAGGGAATATTGTTTAGAAACAGGATGTATAGATTATGTTTAACCCGAGACTAAGAAATGTTCAGGAAGAATATAGCTGAATAGGCATATGTTGAGGGAACATTGTTTAAAAACAGGATCTATAGGCTAACAGATGTTCAGGATATGTTAAATAATTTCTTTGCAAGTAGACAGGATATATCACTTTAAATAAATAAGTAACCAATCAACAACCAACCTTCAAGGTTGTGAATCAAGCCATCCAGGACTATAAGGAAATAACACCAGAAAGAACCAGTTCCGTAGTTTGAAAACAAGATAACAGAGACTGAGCATGCACCAATTAAGAAAGTACAATTAAAGGACAAGTGATGAAGACTATGGAATGACCACCAGAGGAACTGTGTTCTTACAAAAGGACAGTAGATGGCAGAAAAACACCGTAAATTGTAGCAAGCAAATAACTATGGAAATAGGTGTGTTTAGGTAAAATATATCCAAGAAAACTCATTAATATGTAATAACCTTTTTAAATATAAACTACCTGAAATCCCTATTTCATTGGGAGCACTCATGGAAGGAAAATCCCCAGTGCTACTCCAGCACTGCTAATAAAGAATGCCTGCTTAACTCTGATCAAATCTCGGTGTTGAGTGATTTCTTTGTTTCAAGGGCCCCATTCCAAGTGCTGGAGACACATGTCGTCCCACTCTCAGTACCCCCCCCAAAGAATTGGGGAGTACCCCAAAACCGCCTCAGAAATGGAGGGTACCCCAAAATCCCTTCAGGAACGTGTGATACCCCAAAATCCACTCAGGAACCAGGTCTCAGCCACCTCATCATCCCCAACCTTTGGCTGTCTTATTCCAGACCCCATCCCACCCTCCTAATCCCCACACCACTGCATCCCACCCCTCCTGGGCATGAAGACCACCTTTCCAAGGCCTATTTCCCCCATCCCACTCCTCTCAAACCCCATTCCACCAATCCCACCCTACCCAATCCCCATCCCACCCTCCCAATTTGCATCCCACTTTGTCCAGTCCTCTTGCAACCCTATCTCACCCCCTGCCCCAATTCCCATCCCAACCTTCCTAGTAGATTTGGGGGGGCTATGGAATAGAGTAATTTTGGGGTGGGATTGAGTTGATTTGAGGTGGGATGGAGCCATTTTGAGGTGAAATCAAGACATTTTGGGGTAGGATTGAGTAGTTTTCAGTGGGACTGATTTGTTTTGAGGTGGTGGATCGATCCATCTCAGCTTTTGGAGTGAAAAGAGATGGAGAAAACTCCCTCAATTCTCTCCAGAAACCCCCAATCCTCATGAACATCCCCCCAAACTCCAAATTCTGCCCCTAATACCAGTAAAATGGTGGGACTTTAGATGTCTTTGATCAATTTCTTTATTTTTACCCTTATTTCAGGTGTTTTTAAGGGATGAAGATGAATCAAAAGTAAATTAAGGCCAAAATAAAAGGACTGCCAACCAGGTGTCTTCCCAATGCAGATCACCAGGAATGTGGGTCACCAGGTTTCTTCCCAATGTGGGTTTTCCAATGAGGGATGAAGTTGGAGCAGCGGAGGAAGTTCTTCCCACAGTTGGGGCACTCTTAGGGCCTCTCCCCAGTGTGGATGCACTGGTGGGTGATGAGGCTGGAGTTGCAGTTGAAGCCCTTTCCGCAGTCAGTGCAGTGGAGGGGCCTCTCCCCTGTGTGTGTCCGCTGATGCCTGATGAGTTCCGAGATGCTTGGGACACTCATAGGGTAGTTCCCTGCTGTGGATCTTCTGCTGGCAGATCAGGTGCGAGCTCCAGTTGAAGCCCTTCCTACATTCCAAGCACTTGTAAGGCTTCTCCCTGGCGTGAAGCCACTAGTGGAACACCAGGTCACAGCTCCAGATGTAGCTCCAGCTGCCTTCCCAGCAGAGGGTGGATCTTTCTACCTCGGAGCACCATGGTATTCCGAACTGGTTTAACACAGAAGAGCAAAGAAAACTAAGTGTCTGAATAAAATGGTTCAAACCAAGAAAGGTTGGAAATATACCCAAAAACTTGTTTAAAACCAAACAAGGATACATGTTGGTGCCAAAAAAAATTGATGTGTTTTATTAATAGTAAAGGAGGCAAAAAGAAAGACATTAAAAACGAGGTGTGTGGGAGCGAATGGACGGATACAGGGAAAGAGTGCCAGGGGTTAGGTAGAAACATATCACCCTTCTGAGGATCCCAATGAGATCTCGTTGCTCCCCTCCATCTGATCTTCTTGGTGGTGAGGGTCCCCTGTTGCCCTGCGCAGAAAAGTATAAAATCCAATGGATTAATATACATTTGGGCCAGGTGGGACACACCCAGGTACCTCCCCTGGGGAAAGCAAGTTTGACACTGTCCCTTGCAACACTGTGGATCTGTTGCATCATGTTACAGTGCTCTGGTGCAGGGTCCAGGGACCCCTTTGGGGAGGGCCTTTGATGGGCCATGACACCCCCCTCTACTGTCCTTCAGTGGATGTGCCTTTTCCTGGGGTGAAGGGACCCTACAGCTGAGCTGGTCTGCACAGCAGAGGAAGGCCCTTCACTGCCTCAGACCAGAGGCTTTTTCGTTACACACCCAAAACCTCTCCTCCCCTCCTTTGGTATGAGGGCCCGTTCAATCCTGGCAGCTGATAGTCCTGGGGCTGTGGTCTCTGCCCTGAAGGTGCTAAGCTTGGTCCTCTTGTGAGTGTGTTCTTCCTCCCCCAGCCCAGACCTGAGTCACTTTCTCTTATTTCCATCAATGTGCAGTGTAGGGCCTTAGTCAGGGCCCCATTCAGGGTGTGGTGGTCTTCAGTTTCTTTTATACAGTTTTACTATAATAGGTAAAAGTCCTTCATGCAGATGTTTAACCCATAAATTATAACATTTCGGACTCCAACACATGGGCTTTTTCGGAGCCTCTCCTTGTGCGGGATTTTCATGGGTTTTCCTCCCTGTTGACTTCCTGTGCCATGGAGCTGTTAAAAATGGGCTCTTCCACAAGGTTCTGCTGGGGGGATTTGTCCTCCTTGGTGTCCGTCCTCAGCTTGTTGTCTGGGGAGGGAAGGAAGAAGGAGAGGAAGGAAGGAGGAAAATGAAAAAGGGGAGGAAGGAAGGAGAGGAAGGAGAGGAAGGAGAGGAAGGAGAGGAAGGAGAGGAAGTATGGCCTATGAATGCGAGACACACAAGCTGAGAGCGAGTGAATCTGTTTAATGCAGAATTAAGACAGTGCTTATAGACTTAGTGGGAGAAACTGTGTTCAGTAGTTCTCAAAAAACCGGTTGCAGGCCTGTAATAAATCTGTCGCCCTGACAGTTTGTTATTTTTCTCAAGGTTTACAGGCTCGAAAAACAGGATGCCTTTCCTGTTTACAGATGGTGTGTAATCTTTCTTCCCTGTTTCTCAGCATTTTTGCTGCTGCAGCATTCAGCAGTGGTGGCTTCCTGTAACAAAGGAAGGAAGGAAGGAAGGAAGGAAGGAAGGAAGGAAGGAAGGAAGGAAGGAAGGAAGGAAGGAAGGAAGGAAGGAAGGAAGGAAGGAAGGAAGGAAGGAAGGAAGGAAGGAAGGAAGGAAGGAAGGAAGGAAGGAAGGAAGGAAGGAAGGAAGGAAGGAAGAAGATGGAATGAGGGATAGGAAGGAACGAGGAGAGGAAGGAGTGAGGAAGAAAGAAGAAGGAAGAAGGGGAGGAAGGAACACGAAGGAAAAAGAACAGGAAGAGGAACAAGGAGAGGAACAGAGAGGAAGGGGATTTGCTTCCATGCCAGAAGGAAGGGGAAGGAGATCTCCCCAAATCTGTCCCTGACAGGACGGCATCGGCAGCAGGATTGTCTTGCAGCCAGGGGCGATGCTCGGCTGGAAGATAGAGGAGATGAAAGGGGGAAAGGTGAAGCAACTTCCTCCTCACCTGCCTGGGTGTCCCATGGCGTTTTCCTCTTCCTTGCAGCCTCCTCTGTCCAGCCAAGGTTTGAGAATGAGGAATCCTGTTTGGGAGGAAAATCACGGTGTGAGGGTATTGGGTTGGGGGTTCCTCCTGCCCACGTCCATCTCTAAAAGCCACTGGTGATACCGAAACAAACTTTCTAACATAATATAAAGCATTAGAAAGTAGGCATTCTTTATCACAGTGCTGGACACACACAGAGGTTTTTCCTCTAATTGGATGTGTGTGGTGAAACTTTACAACAGGGTATTTATTCCATCATGATCATACATATTCATTACAATGTGCCTCCTAGCTAATACATAAACATCACCTTTCCTAGAACTAATTTGCATGCATCTGTCTCCTACTGGAAGTCCTTTTATGGTCCTAGAGTGTTGTCTAAAGGGGTCTCTGGTGGTTGTATTCACGGTATGCTTCAATATTACTGGTGACCTTTCCTTGAACTTTTTCTTTGGGCATGAGCTGTTGCTTCTTGTTACATAACTTGAAAAAAAAAACACTATAGTCCTCATTATCTGTTCATCCACTGGTTCCAGCTACCTTTATCATCCTGTATTGTTGGGGGTTTAGTTCTCCTCTTTTCTTTTTCTGTTAAAGGAATTTTCCCCATACATGTTGCCAGGGGGACAAATTACTGGGTGCTTAAGAAAAACAAAAGACCTGGCCACAGAAGGGGGGGGGGGGGGGGGGGCGCATCTGGCTACTCTCTTTCACCTGGGTTTGTGGGCAGTCAGTTCTCGGCGTTTGGACGGAGAGAGAGGCTGCTTCTTCGGCTGCCTTCCTTCTACCGGAGAGACCCTGGGATTCCCAAGCCCGCCTTTCCCTGCCCTGCTGGGAGCCGGGCTGCGGCCGCCCTGCCCCCGCAGTTGCTTTGAGCCTTCGCTACTTTGTAGCCCCACTCGCTCTGCCTGCCCAGACCTCCGGGGGGTTCCCACCGCAGCTCCGGAGTTTTGATACATCTTGTCTGCCACCCGGGATTTGTGCTCGTCCCTGCTGTTCCAGCCTGCTGTTCCCGAGGGTCCAGCCGGACACCAGGATCAGCTGCCCAGGGGTTTGTGAAGCCTTTGTTCCATCTCTTCCTGGGATCCCAGGCCACCATTGCCGCGTGCTCCCCGAGCTCGCTCCGGAGCGCCCCCTTCAGCAGCGGGGGAACCATTGCACCTGCCCTGTTCACTGGGAGCCGACAGCGCCCCTGCCGGCTGTGACAGTAACTGCACCCCAGGGGAAAGGGCCTGACAGCCGAGAAGGCTGGCACTGGGTTTGTGGTTCTGTTTGTTGTTACTGCCATAGTCATAGTTTGTTTACCTTGTTATACACATATGTATATATATAATAGTAAAGAACTGTTATTCCTGTTCCTCATATCTTTGCCCGAAAGCCCCTTAATTTCAAAATTATTATAATTTAGAGGGAAGGGAGTTGCAATTTTTTTTCTTCCATTCCAAGGGAGACTACTGCCTTCCTTGGCAGACACCTGTCTTTCAAATCAAGATGCGTGCATACTTTTACAGTCTTTTATCTTTTTTTGCTAGTTAGTTTTCAGGCTCTATCTGTGGCAGAACATCCCCGCTACCACAGAAGGGCTTATCTGCTCTGTCCATTAGCTGGTGTGATAGCTCTGGACATTCTCCTCCTCACGTGAATTGATGAGATAACCCAGGCCTGCTCTCTAAGTCATCACGAGCTAGTGAGTTATTTCTCTCTCTGGCACCAGGGGTGGAATTCCCAATAAACAACTTGCCTAAGAACAGGATGTGGGGAGATAAGCTGGAAATTCTTGACTGAGAGACACTACAAACTATAAAAGCTACACAAACTTTCACGGAGGCAGAAGCCTCCTACACACAGCCTGAAAATGTGCAGCAATTCTCCCACGGAGTTTGTACGCAAATTTCTCAGATACTTTCCCTGGGAATTGAGTGAAAGAATTCTATGTGTACTCCATCACCAATTCGGTGTTAAGTTGCATTGACTCCTAATCTATACTATTTCTTCGCTAGCTGTAATATAGGTACCTTTATTGTGCACTGTATTTAATCTACTAGTAGTTCTTTTTGTTTTATTCCTGTATAGTAAGCAGTCTGTTTAAAGTTTTATATCTGTTAATTTTGTGTCTATTCAATAAATATTTCATTTTGTAATAGACCTAATCGGCCATTATTAAGAACTTGCAAGCGAGAGCAATCTGGGGCGCAGGCCACCTCAAACAGCTACTGCCAGAAATCTGAGTCAAAGGCAGGACTTGCCCAAGCTCTCCCCTCTCATTCGTAACACTATCTAGCAACTTCAGGGGAACTGAAAATTTCTATTCTCTATGTTATTTATCACTGGGCATCTGGTGTCCATAAAAAGCTTCAAAACACCAAGTACCAGCCCACAAAAACCCTCCCAGAACTTCCTCCTCTCTGGTCTCCCCACTTTAGGGTCCTATGGGTCCCCCTTCTTGGGGGTTCCCTTGCTCAGGGATGCCAGGGGTTTTGGGGGTCCCAGGGGTCCCTTCTTCCCTGACTCTCTGCTTTGGGATGCTGGAGGTCCCAGGGTTTCCCCCTCTCTCTCTCCCTCTCCCTCTCTCCAGCCTCTTGAGGGTCATGGGAATCCCAGTGGTCCCGCCCCTCTGGGTTCCCCACTTTGGGGCCCTGGGGGTCACAGGGGTCCCCTTCCTCCAGACTCCTCCTTCTCCAGACTGCCAGGGGTCCCCCAGTCCTGGTATTGCCCCTCTCTGCTCTCCCCACTCCAGGGGTCCCGAGGTTCACCCCCCCTCCATCTCTTCAGGGTGGGTCCCCCAGCCACCTGGCTCCGGGCTGGAGGAGGCAGTGCCTGACCCAGGAAGATCAACTCCCACCCGGGGGGGGGAGATGGCCCTGCATCCCCCTGCCATTACCAGGGATCTGCCAGAAGCTGCCATCAGGACCCCCCCAAAAAATTCACCTCCCAGGGCCCCCCTGTGTTGGGTTTCCATGGCCAGGTTTTGGTAGCCGAGGGGGCTACAGGGGTGGTTTTTGTGAGCAGCTGCCAGAAGCTTCCCCAATTTCCTGCAGATCCAACACCAGCTGGCTCCAGGACAGGCCCACCACTGGCCGAGGCCGAGCCCAGCACAGAGAGTGGTGATGCCTGGAGGATCATGGATTTAAGAAGGAAAAGAAGTCTTCAAGCAGATGTAACTGGGTGCAGAGAAGAGTGGGATGAGAATATGGCAGAGGAACAGATCTGCAGACACCCAGGGCAGTGCAGAAGGAGGGGCAGAAGCTGCTCCAGATGCCGGAGCCATGACTCCCCTGAGATTCCGTGTGGAAGACCATGGTGATGCAGATGTGCCCCTGCAGCCCCTGGAGGACGCCACACCAGAGCAGGTGGATGCCCGAAAGATGATTCCCTTTGGTTTTGTTAGAAAATAGCATCAAAAGTCTTTGAAATTAAAACTGAAGATGTTGCACTGATACAGGGGGCTCAGGCTTTAAGAGGTTAATTGCTGTGGGTACTGCTAGTACTGCAAAATTTTGCAGCTGCTTGCTAAACAATGTACTGCTTGCTGAACATTTGCTATGCCAGCCAGGCAAAGGGGAAGGATGTATGGGAGGATAAGGATAGGATGCCAGACTGTTGATAAGAGGAAGAAACCATGACCAAAGGTCCTGCTTTCAGACCTTGGAACCGGCCCAAACCAGCCTTGGGGTTTTGGACTTGGACCAGGACCTCAGAGAGCATGTGCAAGGAAGCAAGGTGAAGAGTTCAAATCTGAGGAAGACTGCTTACTTCATCCCAGAGACCCCAGCCCATGACCACCAGGCGGCACTGCGCAGGCGTAATAAGATGCTGAGGTAATTATAATACGAAGCGGAGACAGAGGAAGAATATGTATAGGCGTATTGTGTAACCTGATGTATATGCAATTTGTAACCAGATATATTTCAAGCTGAGTACCGCAGTCAACACACATGGTTTTTTGGGGGTTACCCCCCATGCATCCAGCACTGCAATACACATACCTACTTTACAACTTTCGAGTTGTAGAGTCTGTGGATAATTCAGGATAGAGGGGGGGGAAATGTAGGAGATTAGGGACAGGCGTTAGGAAGATATTGCATTGTACGGGACAGGTAAAACCCCTCCCCTCTACAGGTAATACGTGACCAGAAGGAAGTGACGCGGTAAACCCAGGTTATTTAACCCTATGTAACCCATGAATAAACGCCATTTGCTGTCCACCACATTGGTGCCTGTGAGCTGATGGCCCAAACGACCTGAGGTGGTCGTCGTACCGTTCCTGAACCAGGTCGCTACGCCTCCAAGAGGCAACAAGTGGTGCCGAAACCCGGGAATCCGGAATCGGAATCGGGATCGGGAATTCGCCTGGACGGGTGAACGGTGGCCAGCGCGGCTGGACCAGCCCGGTGGGGAGGACGGTCCCGGACCAGCGAAGAGGATGCAAGCTCTCGCGAAGGTCGTATCTCAGATTCATAAGCAATGGGGCATTGATTGCAAGCCAAAAGATTTTACTCTCACTGTTGCGAGGCTTTTGGAAATTGGGGTCATAGACCGACCGGTGGATATACTCCACCCAGAATTATGGGACAAATGTTCCAAGGCTCTGGCCGACGAAACAATGTCCTCGGGTTGGGGGAAAAACCTTAAATTATGGGGAAAAGTCGTGCAGGCTTTGCGTAAGGCCCTGCAAGAGCAGGAGACCTGGAAAGCCGCACGGAACTGTTTGCTGGCCACACTTCAGCTGGGAGTTGGGGCGGCTACACAAATGGCGGATGAAAGCAGCCCTGCCGAGCATACAGGCTCGCAGGAGCAGGGACCCTCTCCACGGCCCCCCAGCCCAACCCTACCTACAGAGGGAAAGGAGCGGGTGCAGTCATTCTGGGGCGGGCTGGTGGAGGAGGCATGGGGGGCTGCCGCTAAAGCGGAGTCCGAAACGGCGTGGGTGAGACCCCCACCCTATGCCCCGCAGAATGGCACCGACCCCGGAGGGGATGGGGGGGGCACACAACCGGCCGGCACAAGCAGGGGAGGTGCACAGGGAGACAAACAGGCGGCCAGGGGGAGCGGGGGTGGTGCGCCAGGTAGCGCAGACACGGCTGGTGGGATCAAAGAAGGGCCGCCAGATAATGCAGACGCACGTGAACGGAAAAGGGGGGGGAATCCCGGAGGGGGAACCAAGGCCAACCAGAGCACTTGCCCGGAAACATGCCCATATATAGCAAGAGCCTCCCTCAGCAGGAGGCGGGGCTAGCCCAGGGGGAAGGAACGGCCCAATCCTAAGAGAAGGGGGCGGGGTAGGAGCCCGGTGAAAAAGCTCGGGAGCCCGGAAGTATCCAGTCAGGTGACTTCTGGCTCTGAGTCGGACTATAGCTGGAGCGAGTGGCCCGACAAATCGTCCATAACCGACTATGACTCTGACCAAGATTATTTAAGAATAGATAAAAGCTATAACCACCCCACTCCTACTCGGGCCAAGGGCAAATTTGAAAAAGAACGTACTCCTCTTACAGACTGGAGAAAGATAAAAACAGCCTGTGCTGAATGGGCCCCTTCAGCCACACTAGCTTTCCCGGTCCGGGTAGGAGGGCAAGGCGGAAACCAGAGGACTTACTGATAAATCCTAAAGATATACAAGCAATTGTTAAAGCAATTGCAGACAGAGGGATTAATTCGGCTATGGTTTCCACTCTCATCGACAGCCTTTTTGGAGGGGATGACATGCTCCCATTTGACATTAAACAAACCTGCAGATTAATTTTTGATGGGGCAGGGATGATTGTTTTCAAACAAGAGTGGGAAGACAATTGCGCAAAGCAACTAGCCCTAGCAGCTGGGGTAGACCACCCCCTCCACGGCTCCAGCCTACAGCGGCTAATGGGCACGGACCCAACCATGATCACACCCCAGGCGCAGGCCGAGGGCCTACGGGCCCACGAAGTCATGGCAACTACCCGCCCCGCCAGAGAGGCTATTTGCTCTGCTTCCAGAGTTATTGCTAGACCATTGCCATGGTCCACAATAAAGCAGAATGAGGACAGAGCAGTGGCCCTTGTCAAAGCCTCTAATGACCGCCCTCCTCGAGCTAGTTAGCCGCGAGCTACAGCGGAACCACATAGAGCCCTCCACAAATCCATGGAACACCCCGGTTTTCGTAATGCCCAAACTATCTGGCGAGGACTTTTGCCTCCTGCACGACCTGCGGGAGGTGAACAAAAAAATCCAACCAATGGGTCCAGTCCAAACCTTGCTGCCCATGAACTCGATGATACCAAAGGGGCAGCCCTGCGCGGTGCTTGACATTAAAGACTCTTTCTTTTCCATAACCCGACATGATGAAGACAAAGAGCGGTTTGCCTTTTCCATCATCTTCCCAAACAGCCAACGGCCTAACCTGCGCTTCCAGTGGAAGGTGTTACCCCAAGGGATGGCCAACTCCCCCACCATCTGCCAGATCACGGTAGACCGAGCACTAGCGCCAGTAGACCGACTGGTATCGACAGTCTCAGAGACCCTGAAAGCAAATGGCTTTGAAATCGCGAGCGCAAAGATAAAAAAGGGACCATGTGTAACCTTTCTCGGAGTGGGAATTACAAGCTCCTACATAACCCCGCTCCAGATAAAAATCCCCAGGGATATCAAGACGCTCCATGATATGCAGCAGCTGGTGGGATCTCTACAATGGCTCCGCAACATCATCCTGATTCCTCCCGAGGTCATGGACCCTTTAAATGACCTCCTGAGAGGAAAAAACTCATGGGAACAGAAAGTTCTGACACCAGAAGCGACAAGCTCTCTCGACTTTATCGAGCAGCAAATGTCTGTGAGTACGCTTACCAGGTGGGACCCAGGAACACCGCTTGATTTATATGTTCACTTTACAAAGAAAGGAGGGGTAGGAGTGCTAGCCCAGGGGCCCCCTGACAAAGCCCAACCGATACAGTGGGTAGTCTTGGGAAAGCCATCGTGTGCATTTTCCCCGGGAGTTGAGTGTCTTGGCAACCTTATCATGAAAGGGAGAAGACTTGCCCTAAGGCACTTGGGCACGGAACCTGCCAAGATATACCTACCCTTCCGCAAACAGCTCTCCGCGCAATCAACGACAATGTCAGAGCTTTTAGCCATAGCCCTCACTGGTTTTGGAGGAGAGATTCGCTATGCCGCAAAACCCCCATGGACCCAGCTGCTTGCGATCATCGACATCGACCTCCCGCTGAAAGTCATTGACTGACGGCAACCGGGACCGACGGTCTTCACGGACGCATCGTCGCTAACCTCAACTGCAGCAGCGGTGTGGCAGTCGGGAGAGCAGTGGCAGTGCATCAAAGCAACCGACCCTACGCTTTCAGTCCAACAACTCGAAGCAGCTGCCGTTGTGTTGGCGTGTGGACTGTTCCCAGAAGAGCACCTCAGCATTGTGACTGACTCTATGTTTGTGGCTAAGCTTTGCCTAGCCATGTCAGGGCCTGGCGTGTCAGTGTCCACGGTGGCTGTGATGCTTGAAGAAGCACTCTCTTCGCGGAAGGGCACCATATCTGACATCCACGTTAACAGCCACAATCCGGTTAAAGGATTCCTTCAAATCGGAAACGACAAGGCAGACGCTGCCGCAAAAGGACTGTGGACACTGAGAGATGCCCGTCAGCTACACGAGTCTCTCCACATCGGAGCTAGAGCACTAGCAAAAAGGTGCAGGATTTCAACTGCTGATGCGAAACGCATCGTAGCCACATGCCCCCACTGTCAAAAATCACTGCTGTGGTCCAGTGGAGTTAACCCCAGAGGCCTTAAAGCCTTAGAAATATGGCAAACAGACTTTACACTATGCCATCTGCTAAAACCCCGAGCGTGGCTTGCAGTGACTGTGGACACATATAGCGGAATGATCGTGGCCACACAACACCTAAGAACTGATTCTAAAGCAACCATCCAACATTGGCTAACAGCTATGGCATGGCTTGGCATTCTGAAGCAGATCAAGACAGACAACGGTCCGAACTTTATTTCAAAATCGAGCCAAACATTTGTTTCAAGGTGGGGTATCACTCTGGTACATGGCATCCCGTACAATAGCACCGGGCAGGCCATTGTTGAGCGGGCAAATCAAACCCTGAAAACCAAATTGGAAGTGTTAGCAAAAACAGAGGGCTTTACCAATTCTATTCCCCCAGGGGACCAGGCACGCATATTGGCAACTGCCCTGCTAGCACTGAACCAATTCCCTAGGGGGGATGAGACAAGTAGTCCCACTCAAAAACACTGGGCCACTCGAGCACTAGACGAAGGCCCGCAAGTTGTAATCAAAAATGAGTTGGGAGAATGGGAACGAGGCTGGAGACTAGTGCTCACGGGGCAAGGGTACGCGGCTGTTAAAAAAGATGGTAGAGTCAAATGGTGTCCACTTAAGTCTATCAAACCTGACCTTCAGAATAAGACTAATGAAAGCTGCGAGGTTTTGTTTGCAGGACTGGATCTTTGGACGCCCCCGTGACCGATACATCCCTGTGCCTGAGGGAAGCGACAAGTCATCGAGCAGCCCAGCAGCACCCAAGAATCCTACACCAATGAAATCCAAGCAACAACGGTATCTTTGCATAATTTTGCTTTTACAGCTCCTTGGCAGAGGGCAAGCCGATGCAGAACATCATTCTCACCAGCCATTCAGGTGGGTCCTACGCCACCTTTCGGGTGACAAAGCAATCAAAGAAACCATCACACCAGACAGCCCATCTTTCGAGTTTAAGTTAAAAGACGTTTTTCCCTCGCATCAACAACTCCCTAATTTCGGTGATTTCTCACTGTACCAAGCCTATTGGTGTCCTGCTTCAAACCCAGGTAAAAGCTACTGTAACTATCCTGGGTACAGTTATTGTGGGTATTGGGAGTGTGAGACTATCGTGACAAGCGATAGATGGCTACCACAGCAACCTGATGAGTTCCTTCAAGTCAAGTATGCACCCCAAGGCTGTCTCGAGCCAAAATTCTCACTTGACAAACGAATATACCTGCCCCAAGACGGAACGAGACACACTTGCACATACTACAGAATGACAATTCTACAGCCAGCCCATAAGAGCTGGGCCTCAGGTAGAGCGTGGACAGTGTATGTTCGCGCCCCTCACAACTATTGGGTGAACGTACAAATTGTCAAGCCCCTACCATCAGAATCCCGACCAGTCGGGCCTAATCAGATTCTTACGGTAAATAGAAATCCTATCTTCACCCCACCTGGCCCATTAGGTACCTATCAAATACCTAAGTCAGCTCCTTACGATCCGTTTCTCAGCGTACTGAATGCTACCTTTTTGTGATTGAATCAATCAAACCCGAACTTTACAGAATCATGCTGGCTGTGTTATGACGCGCAACCCCCTTTTTATGAGGGCATTGCACTTAATGTTCCTTTTGGCTACTCAGCAGCACAAAATCCACACCAGTGCAGGTGGAACACCCCCCGCAGAGGAGTTACTCTGAGTCAGATCACAGGCCAAGGCAAGTGCTTTGGCAATGCAGTCTTAGCAAAACGAATGGGCAATGTCTGTACTGAATTTGTCAAACTTGACAAAACGATCAATAAGTGAGTGGTCCCATCCCCGTCAGGAATGTTTGTTTGCCAGCAATCTGGAATAAGCCCCTGTGTGCTTCTTGATATGTTCGATAACTCTGCTGATTTTTGTGTCCAAGTTTTAATTGTTCCTAGAGTCCTGTATCACCAAGAAGAAGAAATGTACCACCTTTTTGAAGAACCTAGCCGGCTCCACAAGAGAGAAGTAATAACAGGCATAACCATCACAATGCTGGTCGGCCTTGGAGCCACCGGCGCGGCCACAGGTGTTTCAGCCCTCGTGACCCAACACCAGGGACTTTCTCAGCTGCAGATGACTATTGATGAGGACTTACAAAGGATTGAAAAATCCATCTCCTTTCTAGAGAAATCTGTCTCCTCTCTCTCAGAAGTCGTCCTGCAGAACAGGCAAGGACTGGACCTCTTGCTCATGCAACAAGGAGGCCTGTGTGCCACCTTGAAAGAGGAATGCTGCTTTTATGCAGACCACACTGGAGTTGTATGGGACTCAATGACTGAACTAAGAGAAAGACTAGCCCAGAGAAAAAGAGAAAGAGAAGCCCAACAAGGATGGTTTGAGTCATGGTTTAACCAGTCTCCATGGCTGACCACCCTTGTTTCCACTCTAATAGGCCCCCTCACTATGTTACTCCTAATGTTGATTTTCGGGCCTTGCATACTAAACAAATTAGTGTCATTTGTTAAAAGCCGGTTAGAAAAGGTTAACATTCTATTTGTTGACCGACAACAATTGCTCTAGAGATCATTTATTTTATAAATGTTATATCACTTTTTATAACTTGTTATGTAGGTTTTTACTAGCTCTTGAAATTTTATACCATTTATACTTTTCATGTTTTTTAATCAATCATGGGGGGGGGGAAATGTGGATAATTCAGGATGGGGGGGGAAATGTAGGAGATTAGGGACAGGCGTTCGGAAGATATCGCGTTGTACAGGACAGGTAAAACCCCTCCCCTCTGCAGGTAATACGTGACCAGAAGGAAGTGACGCGGTAAACCCAGGTTATTTAACCCTATGTAACCCATGAATAAACGCCATTTGCCGCCCACCACATTGGTGCCTTTGAGCTGATGGCCCGAACGACCTGAGGTGGTCGTCGTACCATTCCTGAACCAGGTCGCTACGCCTCCGAGAGGCAACAAGAGTCTTTTCCGCGTATCACCTCCTAGCACCAACGCTGTCACTCTGCAGAGAAATGAGAGCAATGCAGGAGCTGTCCTGCTTGTGTGTGTGCTCCAACTCAGGGCTCTGCTGAGGGACTCCCCAGGCACAGCAGTTGGTTTATACATTCTCCCAGAGGAAAATAAGGACATGGATGCCCAAAGGGGGAAATAAAGGAAAGTTGAGAAAGGGCCTTGACAATACATGCCCAGGGAGGGCAATAAGGGAAAGTTGAGAAGGGGTCTTGACGATCCATGCCCGGGGAGGGGGAAATAAAGGGAGTCAAGAAGGAGTCTTGACAACAGGAGATGGACAAATAGTGTTGATATGCTGAGAAAAAAAAATTAGTTGAAGTTAGGGAAATATGCTTGAGGCAAAGAGCAGCAGGACTTGGCGTGGATGTGCGGGACTGGGAGCATGGGCTGGGGGCCTGTGGGGGCTGTGGGGCAGCGGGGCCTCAGTGCCAGGCAATGCCTCACCCTGCCACCCTCGGGGAGGGACAGCAGTGGCCCCCTGACCCCCATGAGGCTGTGGGATGCCTGTGGTGCTGCTGGCCATGCCCACTGGGAGCGCTGGGGGATGAGCCATTTGGACACTGGAGAAGGACAGGGACCAGCTCTCGTATATGGTGTGTGATAAGGAGAGTGAGCACAAGGAGGAGGAGGAAGGAATATCCGGGAAATGCAGATTGTACGTGGAAGGATTAGGATTTTCTTTTAAGGATTTTGTTTGGTTCTCTGGAGAAATGAATAATTTTGAGCTGTGGGAGAATGAGCACCCACAGGCAGTAGCGGGGGGAGTAGAGGAAGGGCAGAATAAGCCCTTGGATGAACTGGTTAGAAAGATACAGCAAGTGTACGTAAGAAGGGATGAGGAAAAGGTGAAAGCAAAGGCAAAGCTGATGGCAGTTTTTATGGCCCCAGAGGGATAAACCGCAGGACCCAAGGGGTCCCCCGGGATAGAAGGGATGGGGTTGGCCACAAGGAAGTGGCAGAGGCATTCCCTCTCAGCAGAGGAGAGCCAAACCAAACAGTGATTGGGAAGGAATCAGTGTGCTATCTGCAGGGCAGAAGGACATTGGAAGCGGGACTTTCCCAGAGACAGCTGCATCCTCAGGAGGAGGAAGTCCAGAAGATAATGGAGATATATTGCTAGGGGTGTCAGGGGCTCCCATTATACCAGGGACCCACCACTCTGGAGCCCTTGTTAACTTTTAAGGTGGGTCCAGATCGATAGGAGGTGTGTTTCCTGATAGACACAGGGGCCTCTCCATCCACTTGGAATTTAACCATAAGGGGGGGAAAAATTGTCAAATAGATCTTCGATTATTCAAGGAGCAAGTGGAAAGGATGAGCAGGTATGTTTCATTCAACCACTATTAGTAGATGTGGGGGATAGCTTTGAAACGCATGCGTTCCTGTTTGTTCCTAATTGTTATTGTAATTTACTGAGAAGAGATTTGATGGCTAAAGTGGGAATGTGTGGCAAATTAGTATTGTGAAAAATGATACAGAGGCTAACACTGTGGTAACTTTGTGTAAAATGTCTGACAAGGCTTATGCTGAAATATACCCAGAAGAGTGAGCAGCCCCAGACAAATATGGAAAACTGAACATAGAGCCTCTCCAAATTACTCTGAGGCAACCAGGACAAGTGGTGTCTAAAAGCAATACCCTATTTCAAGTAAGGGAAGGAAGGGGTTACAGCCTGTCATTGAGTTGCTGCTAAAGGCAGGTCTTTTGGAACTGTGTATGTCTCCCTATAACACTCCTATCCTACTGGTTAAGAAACCAGATGGAACCAACCGTTTGGTGCAGGATTTAAGAATAATAAATGAAATTGTCAAACCAAGGCATCCCAGTTCTGGATCCCTATACCATCCTGAATCAAATCCCTTGTTGACATCAGTATTATTCAGTATTGGACTTGAAGGATGCTTTCTGGGGGTGTCTGATTACAGAGGAGAGTAAACAGTGTTTTGCCTTTGAGTGGGAACAGGAAGAAGAGAAAATGGTAAAACAAAAATTGACATGGACAGTCCTCCTTCAGGGATAGACAGAGTTACTGGTTGTGTTTGGGCAAGCCTTGCAGAAAATATTAAAACAGTTGACTCCACCCTTGGGAATTAGGTTGTTGCAGTACATGGATGATTTGCTTTTATCAGGGGAACAGGAAAAGGTGGTTGAAGAGGCTACTGTGAAACTGCTTAATTTTCTTGCTAAAAAGGGGCTTAGAGTGTCTGAAAAGAAAGCGCATTTGGTAGAGAAAAAGATTAAAATATTTAGGACACATTTTGACTGGATATTTATGGCGTACTGATCCAGAAAGAATACAAGGAATTTTACAAGTGCCATTACCCCAGATAAAAGAGAAATTGCAGCAGTTTTTAGGGTTGGTGGGGTACTGTAGAGCATGGATTGAGGACTTTTCTGGTTTAGCCAGACCTTTATATGACTTTTTAACCCAAGACAGTCCTAATGCTGTGGTATGGACACCAGAAGGAGAGCAAAGCTTTAGAAAATTAAAAGACAAATTGGTTAATGCCTCAGTCTTAGCTCTCCCAGACTCAGAAAAGGAATTTGAGCTATATGTGGATGTTAACAGGGCCATGCTAAAGGAATTTTGATACAAGAGCATGGGGGAACACAGTGGCCTGTTGCTTATTTTTCTAAGCTGTTAGACCTGGTGGCCAGAGATTGGCCTCATTGTCTGCAGAACTGTGCAGCCACAGTGTCTTAGGTTACAATGTAAGATGCAACCAAAAGTATGTATTCTATCACCATCTGTTAAAACCAGGTGGGGCAGTGTTCTTTATCTCTTCTGTGGATACTAAAGAGCAGGAGCAGAGGAATTTTCCAGCTGCTGAAGCATTTTGTGAAGTTTTCCTTTCTCATGCTTTAGCTGAGAAACAGCGAAAGACGGTTCTGTAAACTAACTATCTTGCACCTGCAAGGTCTTGTTTTGGTCCACTGAAGAAAAATATTTTGGAAATGGGTGTTATGCCGTTCAGCCAATCCCTCTGGGAGGCGGATGGTCAAACATCCAATGGTTTTATGCCACCCTTGAAAACAAAGCTATATAAGCTGAATTATATAATTAAATATAGCCATTTCTGGCCTTTGAACCCGATTCTGGACTTGTGTCGTTTCTCGCCGTCCCTGGGGACAACAGCGACACTCTTCCATAACTCCCTCCAGAGAGATATGTTCTGTTAATGGGCCATCTAGCCTCACTGCATGACTCATAAAATTACATCATCGCATTGTGAGATGCTCCGCCCAGGGGGAGGAACCAAGCATTCCTACCTGGATATAATCTGAGGTTTGGAACACCACACGCAACTCTTACCTCCTGGGTTCCCAGAGAACAAGAGCTACATAACCATCACTGGACCTTCAGAGGAAGACCAGACCCTTCTACAGGATCACCACTTCAACAGAACCATATCTATCACCTCAAGAGGACTGCTACCACCACCCTGCCTGGCAGGATGTCAGGTCGTATCCTGACTCTGTCAGTTTAAGCCAGTGTTTCTGTATTATTGCCTTGTTATATATACTAGTAAATAACTGTTATTCCTATTTCACATACCTTTGCCTGAAAGTCCCTTAATTTCAAAATTATAATAATTCAGAGGGAAGGAGGGTTACATTTTCCATTCCAAGGGAGGCTCCTGCCTTCCTTAGCAGACGCCGGTCTTTCAAACCAAGACACACAGCCTTGATGGTAACTGAGGCCTGAAAACTGAGAATGGGAAGATATCTGATTGTTAAAGTTTCGCATCAGGTTAAAGGTTTGTTAATTGAAAGAGCCTCTAAGTGGATGACCAGCTGTCTTGGGGTGACCTTATGATGTGTATCCCATATCACTGCCTATGCCCAGAAATTAATTTTGGTGCCTTTCTATGCCTCTAAACTGAGCCTGAGAGGGGGAAGGAAAAAACTGAGCAAAACTTTTTCAAAGCAGTTTGCAGCTTGTTCAAGGTCACACAGAGACAGCGTTTTTCTTCCAGCTGCAGCAGGGGAGGGAGGAGGCACCCGACTTGCTGGTTTTTTCCAGTCAGCTTTTGGCCAGTGGTTCAGCTTCTTTTTCTCCGGAGAGAGACAGAGAGTTGAATTTTTTTTTCCCTTCCCTGGAATTTCGGATTTTCTTCCTTTTCCACTGGACTGCTACAATATTAGAACACATCGGGAGGACTTTCCACTGAGCGCAGAGGGCCTGGCCCTGGCCCAAGCCCCAGCTCCGAGGAGACCAAAGGGAGGACTCTAACACTTTCCCAGGTTTTTTCTCCACAGCGAGAGATTTTATTATTTAGCATTATTTTCCTTTCCCCGTGTGTTTGGTAAATAAATAGTTTTATCTCCTTCACTTTCTTTGGAGGAAAATTTATTTTTTTTCCCCGAACCTGGTGGGAGAGCGGTGGTTGTGCCTTCTCTCAGAGGATATATTTCTAAATTTGGCCAAACCGGAACACCAGCGCTTGGTTATTACAGTATGAATCTTGTTTAATGGAACAGGAGGATTTAGAATTGAAAAGTGGGGAAGGGTTTAACTCAGCCTCCTGTCTGAACGGTGCTGAAGAGGGAGGCCAGGAAGAAACCCATGACTGCATTCAAGTGATAGATCTCCAGACCTGGGCTAGGAAAGATTTACGAGACAGTCTTTGGCCTGAGGGAGAAAATATGTTTATTGATGTGTCTTCAAGGGTGGTAGAAAGGAAGCAATTTACAGGATGCACTATCATTAATGGAAGGGAATTAAAAGAAGGGGAGAGATTGCCGCCCACATGGTCAGCTCAGACAGCAGAGCTGTATACGCTTGTGAGAGCCTGTGAATCATATTGGGACAAGATAGTGAATATTTTTACTGATTCTAAATATGCATATGGGGAAATACATGCATTTGGTAAATTATGGGAAGAAAGAGGTTTATTAACCTGCAGGGGAAAAATGTTAGCTCATGAGAGCTTAATTTCTCACTGTTGGAGGTGGTGAATTTACCAAAAGGGGTGGCAATTATGCACGTTAGGGGACACCCAGCAGTCCTCCTTCTGTATTTATTAAAAGGCATTCCCAGCAGCCTTTCTGCATCAACATAGGAGGCAAGAGAACATAAGTAACGCAGTAATAATTACAATGAATACCCACAAAGCTCCCTTAATCAAAGATGCAATCCATCCCGTTATTCCCCATCGTCCAAAAAGGTCATTGACCCAGTCTAGGCTCTTATCTACTTTTAGGTCTTTTACTAGTTCTTGTAGTTTCTGGATGTTCGCCTGGATGGATGTTGAGTGCGAAGAAAGATTGAAGCAGCACATCCCTTCAAAGTCTTGGCAGCCATGTCCATGGGCAAGCAGTAGGTAGTCTATTGCTGCTGGATTCTGTAGAGTTGCGTGTCTGGTAGTCTCCTCATCTCTTAAAAGATCCCTCAAGGCGGCAGATGTCGCATTGGCCTGTTTGCTTAGCCAACACCCTAGGTGATTGATATCCCCAAGGGCCTTGAGTGCAGCTAACCAAGGGGTGAACACAGAAGCTGCAATTTGTCCTGCCTTATTCCAATTGTAAATGTGGCTGTCACAACTTTTGTCAAACTCAGCAAAGGATCTCTTTTGACCTGTTGATGTGTCTGTTTGTCTCCAATTATGTAACAATGTAATATTTGGGGTGAGAGTAGAAAGCTTGCCAAGGCAACAGGGGCCTCCTTGGAGACGTGAGGGGATCCCGGCCCATACTCTGTCACCACAGACAAGAAACACTCCCCGGGGTAACACTTTTGGGTGGAGAGTGGACACAGAGAGTACGTGGCTGGTGTAATTGCACCAATCTTGACTATTATAGGCTTTGTTAATTGGCGATATGTCTTTTCTGTATGTGTTTTTTGTTTGGTCAATCCCTGGCCAGCATTGGCTTTGCAGTCTAAAATAAAATTTGACACAATATGTTGCTTTGGAGGACCCCAGCAGGTTTAATTCTTGGGGTTCATCTCGAGCATTTGGCAGAATCTTTGTCCACTCATCCCAGGTGTCTACCGGGTTGGGCCTCTTACCTGTGGTGCAGAGGAGCTCTGAGTTAGTGATGGGCCAATCATCTGCTACCAAGGGAATTCCTACCAGACACATAGAGAGTGGGTTGTCTACGCTGCCCATGGACAGGCACAGATTGTCTTGATTGAGTGTCTGTGCTAGGGTCACCCAAACATTATGGCTAGGCTGTGGGACAAGCCAGCTGAAGGCATGTGGTATGGCGAAGAACATCGAGGCAGCGGTGAGGACAGCATCAACATAGACACATTTCATCTTTGGGCAGGGATGGGGCTTCTGAGAGGGAATATAAGCAAGATTTGTCAGCTTTGTGGTGGGAAGGCAAGTTTTGGGGTTTAGGGAGGTTTGACAAGGGTTGAGGGAAGGGGATATTTTGGGATAAAAAGGGGTGATAACATATAAAGTAAGGATCAGTTTTTTCAGGCTATGTCTGGCCTACGGCTTGACTGTTTGCTGTAGCTTCTTGTTCAGCTTTCTGTTTCGTCTGCTGCCGTGTGGTGGGACGATCTTTTTCTTGGTTGGTGGGCATCTGGCGACGTTTTCGTCTCCATGCGGAGCTGGTCTGGTTTTGGGGAGGTCCTGTATTTGTCTCAGGAGAGTTCTTGGTGTTTGTGGAAGCAGTGTTTGTAGGGCCTAAGTATGGTTTTATACCACTTCGGGCCAGATGGTAGCTGGACACAGGCGTAACCTCTCCCCCAGGTAATCAATTGGAAAGGCCCAGCGACCTGGTGTGTTTCAGGGTCCTTCGCCAGCACTGGTGGCTTCTCTGTGAGCTTAGCTTGGGTCGAATTTGAGAAGTGGCGGAGTACTGGGGGGTCAGGCTCTTATGATGTACCATTTAGGAAGTTAATGACATGGAGAGCCTTACAGAGTCTTTCAACAGGAGACAAGATTTCTGTTTCTCTCTGTTGATGGTTGAGGAGTCTTTTGAGGGTTTGGTGGGTCCTTTCTACCATGGATTGTCCTGTGGGATTGCTAGGTATGCCTGTCTTGTGTTTTATTCCCCATTGGTTGAAGAAATCTTCTAACTTACGAGAGGTGTAGGCAGGCCCATTATCTGTTTTGATTTCTTCAGGGACTCCCAGGGTGGCGAAGGCAAGGAGAAAATGCTTGATGACGTGGATGGCACTTTCTCCTGCATGGGCTGATGCAAACACTGCCCCAGAAAATGTGTCAACTGACACGTGCACATATTTAGATCTCCCAAAGGATGGGAAGTGGGTTACATTGGTTTGCCACAATTGGCAGCTGTTCAGACCACGGGGGTTGACTCCGGTACCCATAGATGGTATTTGGTAGTTCTGGCAGTTCGGGCACGTTGCAATGACAGCTTTTGCTTGATCTTTTGAAAGCTTGAACATTCTGATGAGGGCAGGAATTTTTTGGTGAAAAAATGCATGTGACAACTTCGCCTGCGCAAAGATGTCAGGGACATTTGCAGTCTCTGTTGGCAGGGCCAGTGCATCTGCTCTCCTGTTCCCTTCGGCAATGGGACCAGGGAGGTCAGTGTGTGACCTCACATGCATAATGTAGTACGGCTGTTTTCTGTGCGAGATTAAATGAATTAATGTAGAAACCAATTGCTATAATTTTTGGTTGGCGACCTCCTTTAGAAAAGCATGTTCAGCCCTCATAGCTATGCCAGCGACATAAGCCGAATCTGTGACCAAATTAAAAGGTTCATCTTCAAACTTCTCAAAGGCTCTGACAACAGCTGCTAATTCAGCAATCTGTGGAGATCCCTCTACTATTTGGATATCAGACCCCCATTTTTGGGTACTGGGTTGCCTCCATGTCATGACAGACTGATGAGATGAGACAGAGTCATCTGTAAAGACGGTCAGAGCTTTGAGAGGTTTTCTACTTTGGATTAATTTTGGAATCAATTTAAAAGCTGGATCACGATAGAAAATCTATGTTTTGGCATGTGAATGGAAATTTGGCCTGTGTAGCTATCTAGGGCTAACTGGAGGCTCTCATTGGTCTGGAGCAACAGCTTCAGATCTTCAGTGGTCAATGGCAAGTATATGCATGTGAACTCACACCCTGCAAGAGAGCGGAGACGAGTTCTGGCCTTTTTTATTAAATGTGCCATTACTTCTTGGAAGGTGGTTAATGTCTTTGTAGGTTGATGGCTTGTGAAGACCCATTCAAGTATCAGCAAAGAGTCTCTGAGTTGAGGGTCCCATTGGAAGATCAGTCCGTGTAAACGGGGAGCTTTACCCGAAACTGCAAACTGGAGAGGCAGGCTGGGTTCAACGCAATGGGCTTGGCGTGAAGACAGGGCTTCTTGGACTTTGGTGATGGTATCTCGGGCTTCAGGTGTGAGGGCGCATGGAGAGTCCAAGTCTCTACTGCCGCGGAGGAGGTTGAAGAGGGGATCAAGGTCTTCATTTGTGACTCCCAGTAGGGGGCGTATCCAATTTATGGATCCACACAGGCTGTGCAAGTCCCTTAGGGTTTTGGGGTCCTCTTTGATGGAGAGTTGCTGGGGTACGATGGTTCTCTCACGGATCTGGAGGCCAAGGTAAGTCCATGGGCTGGAGTGCTGCACTTTGTCTTCACGAATCTCAAACCCTGCTTCTTCTACGGCTTCAATTGTCTTTTTAAGAGTTCTGTCCAAGTAAGTTTTTTCTGATGCACAGATTAGTATGTCATCCATATAGTGGTAAATGATTGCTTTTTGGAATAGGCGCCTGATGGGGGACAGAATGTGGGCGACGTATCACTGGCAGATGGTTGGGCTGTTCTTCATGCCTTGTGGGAGGACGAGCCAATGGTATCTTCTGAGTGGGGCTTGTTCATTAAGAGAGGGGATGGAGAAGGCGAACCGTGGTGCGTCCTGAGGATGGAGCGGGATGTTAAAGAAACAGTCTTTAATGTCTATGATGGCCAGCAGCCAGTCTCAGGGCAGCATTGATGGTGATGGCAGGCCGGGTTGGAGGGGGCCCATGTCTTCAGTGACCTCATTGATCTTTCTTAGGTCATGGAGTAGTCTCCATTTGTCTTTGCCGGGCTTTTTCAGTACAAAGACAGGGGAATTCCAAGGGCTGGTGGTCTCGGTGATATGACCTTTGGCAAGTTGCTCTTCCACCAGGGCTTCTTTTTCAAGGGGCCACTTCCTTGTCCATTTTGGGTTGTCAGTCTTCCAGGTGAGCGGGGGAGTAGATGGCAGCGCGCGTTTCTCAGTGGCCCCAGTCAGAAATCCTGGCTGGGAATGGTAAGAGTGGCACCCCACTGGGATAGAAGGTCTCTCCTCCATAAGGTGATGGGGGCTCTTACCACGAATGGTCGGGTGGTCGCTATCTTGCCCTCAGGTCCTTCGATGACAACATTTTGTTTGCTCCTCATGGATACTGCAACTCCACCAATCCCGGAGATCATACCTGCCACTGGCTCCAGTTCCCAATTCCCTGGCCACTCGGAGCGGGCGATGATGGTCACGTCTGCTCCGGTGTCCAGCATCCCTGGGCAGTAGACCCTCTCTCCTTTACAGAACAAGCTGCACTCGATGGTCGGTTTGTTTGAGCCCACAATCTCTATCCACATTGCTGTAGGATTGAGAGGAAGCTGTTCTGGGGGGTTCTGTGGAAGTAAAAAAACTTGAGCAATCGGTGTTACACCCTGTGGGAGAAAAAAAGATGTGTCCGTGCAGCAAAGCTGGACAAGAATCTCTTGTCCAGGGTGCACTGTTTGTATCTCAGGTAATACAAAGAGTTGTTCTGGACCATGGATGGTATCGCTTAGGACAAGAATGTCCCATGGGCCGTTCTGCGGTCCATACTTTCCTGTGGGAATACGATAAAAACGCTTGTCAACAAAGTTAAATGGCAGTGATGTTACCAGTTGCTGTCTGGTTCCGATCGGTAGCCCTCCGTGTGTTGGATCCTTCTCATGTGTTCTGGGATCACCTGGGATGATGGTGCGGGGCGAGGTCCAGCTGTCTGCTCTCGGTGGTCCGATGTGGATTTCGCAGCCGGGGCGGGGTAGTATGGCCATTGATTTGTTGTCTGGGCGCGGGGCCTTGACACCGCGCTCTGATGGAAGTTTTTTGGACGCTGCTGGTGCTGTTGCTGTCTCTGGTGCCTTTGATAGGCGGCACGACGGTCCTGGGTGGGTGACCTTTGTGGGCAGTCCTTTATAAAGTGTCCAAGTTCGCCACAATAGAAACAGAGGGCATTCTCCTTAGAGACTGATGCAGCAAATGCACCAGAAACTCCCTCTGTGATGCCCTTTACAACTGCTTGGGTCATTGTGTTCTCTGTGGATGTGTGTCTTGTACAGGTCTCTATCATTTGTTCTATTGTCGGTTCTGTGTCCATGGGTAGGGCCCTCAAGATATTCTTACATTGTTCGTTAGCATTTACCATGGCAAGTTTGCCTAAAAGTTCCTTTTGTCCATCTGGACTTTCTATCTGTTTCTCTAAGCTAGCTTTTAAACGATCAACAAACTGAAGGAAGCTTTCATTTGCTGACTGTTTGATGTTAGAGAAATATTGTGTAGGAACAGAATCATCCGGAGTAAGGAGCAGCGATGTCTTAGCTGCAATAGCTATGTCTTGTAATGCTACTTCAGGTAAGGTTGTAGCTTGATCTAGGGGTTTTTGGAGGTCTCCTTCTCCAGCCAGTTGTTCTATTGTCCAATCTGTCTGATTTGCATCTTTAGCATAAGTGTCAGACAATGTTTTTAAATGTCTTTTCCAATGCCTTTCCCATAACATATATTCGGCAGGGGAAAGGATGCAGTTAATAATGTTTTTAATATCATGTGGCACTAATGTATAGGCAGAGAAAGTGGCTTCCAATAAGTTTCTAAAGAAATGTGACCCTCTCCCATGTTCTTTTGCTGCCTTGCAAAGCTCTTTGACTTCTTTGTATGGGATAGGTTCCCATGTTTTTGTAGTTGGACCACCCCTCCTACCTTTCCCTATAATGACTGGAAAGGCTGAGATTTTCTGGGCTAACTCCCAGTCCCCCTCCTGGTTCGCTTCCCTGCTTGTCTGTGCCCATCAGTCCTCAGATTCAGAGTCAGAGCTGCTGCTACTGTCATCTGAACAGGAGGGATAAGCTGTGGCAGGGCGGGGCTGGGATACAGGGGGCATAGCGCGGCATTTTTGAAATGCCAGCTTTCCTTTACCCAGGGCAGGGATAGCGGGGGGTCGGGGGTGTTTTGAGGGGTTGGAAGGGGATCTGTTGTGGCAGCATGGGCGTGGAGAGGTTGTACAGCAGCAAGTCGTTTGGGGGGAGGTCGGGTTGCAGGTAGTGCCAGTTTGGCAATTCCGTGTGGAGTTGGGATGGGCTGTAGGAAGGTTTGGGGGGCGGTAGGCTTTAGGGCAGGAGCGGAGAAGATGGGGATTGCGCAAGAACCCGTGGTAAGGGGAGGGGGGGGTGCAGGGAGAGGGGGAGCATCAAGGATTGTGCAAGATGCAGCTGGGGGGGGGGAGAGAGGGTGTGCCGGCGCCTGCCAGGGTGTCAGGGCCATTTGCGGTGGGGGAAGGGAGATTCCATTCTATGGGCGATAGCCTGAGGCGGTGCCGCGGATAGCTGTGTCTTGCCAGCGGCGAAAGGGGCAGATGCTGGCGGGGACCGTGACGCTTGTTCCATGCCCCACAGTGCGTCAGCGAGTCTCTGTGGGACCGGTGCCGTGGTGTACCATGCTTGCTCCGTGGGTGCAGGAGGGGGCAGCGGCGGCGGGGCGGCTTTCTGGGACCGGGCCGCTGCGCTGGGGTGGGGGGGGGGGGGCAGGGCCGCCTGTAGCAGGGATGCGGCGGGGTCCTGGGACGCAGTGGGGTGGGACGCAGTGGGGTGGGGGGGGTCGGAGGCACCACGGGCCGGTGCGAGAGGGGGAAGGGTGGTGTCGTGCGGGGAGGGTTGCGAAATACCAGGGGCACAGGGAGATGGGGCGGGGGGGTCTCAGAGCCATCCATCCTGGGGAGGGGGGATGGGTCTGGGATGGGTGCCGCGTGTGCTGCCTGGGGAGTGGCAGCGGAACCGAGGGGGCGAGCGGGGGGGGTGGGTATGGGAGGACTGCTGGGAATAGGGGATCGGGGTAGGGAAGTGGGGTGGCCGGCGCCCCGGCCGGGCCAGGGCCGGGGCGGCTCGGGGAGTCCACGCTCTGGCTGGCCATTGCCAGATGCGGAGAGGGGGGGTGGGAGGGGGGAAGGGCAGAGAAGGGGTTTGGCTGAGGGGGGGTTTTCACATGACACATTTTAACCAATAAATGAAATAAAGGAATGAATTTGGAAACAGAGAGGTGTCCCGAGGCTTGAGAGGAATACAGTTTATTCCCCACTCTGTCCCAGAACGGATCAGAAAGGACAGAATCTGTGGTAGCATCAGGAAAATTTCGAGATATCCAATTACTGAAAGATTTAAGATTTTTCTTAGAAATAATACCTTTAGAGAATTTAAAGTCAGATTTTAAGAGAAGGGTTAGAAGGAAGGGGTATAGGTCTCTCTCAGATTGGGAAAGGCTGGGTTTAGCTTGCCTATGTCCCATCTTAGTTCCTCCTTTGTTGAGAGTCTTTCTGAAGAATGGCTAAAGAGCAAAGGTCATGATAACACAGGAGGCTTAGAAAAGATGCAGACACTGAGTCCTTGAGCAAGAAGTTGCATAGATAACAGAATGTGCATTCAGATAAGAAAGAAGACAGAAACCATATGGAAGAGGAAGATAAGACCACCGTGTTTGTAGATCCCACGGAATAGCTCCCACCAATGAGGAGCTCAACTTTTGCAATATGTATGAGCTAATTAAAGGTACTATAAGTAAGTGTAGTTTTGAAAAATAAATCGAGACTTGCTGAACATCATGCCTTGAGTGCTTGTCTCCCGCGACTCCACCCAACATCTGGCGCCCGAACAGGAGAAGTTGCCCTAGCCTTATGCGACGGGGGAGTTGCGTTGGGGTCGGGTCCCGCAGCTAGACGGACGGCGAAAGAGGTCTCGTATACTGCAACGATTTCCTCCGCGCCCGAGCGACCGCACAGGCGGGCTCGCCGATACGTGCTGCCGAAGCCTGGAGGGGCTAGCAACGGTACCGACGTAAGTATGGAAAGGCAAGCAGCACAGGAACTTTTCAAGGCTTTTTTGCTTAAGCGTAATTTTAAAGGGATTGATCTTGATAAAGACCTCCCCGCTCTTTTAACGCATGCGCGCTCTTACGGTTTTTTCGCTGACCCCCACTCCATTCATGAATTAAGTCAGTGGCGCGCGTATAGTGATAAACTCTGGGATCTTGTCTTAGATGACGATAAGCCAGCTAAAAAGATAGCTAAACTATGGAGAGTTGTTTATAATGAACTTTTAATGGTACAGGCAGAAAAGAAAGCCGCAGAAAAGATTAAAGTTGCACAGGACCGTAATCGTCTTTACGGGGAACATGGTCCCTCTCCCTTCTCTGGTCCGCCTAATCCCCCCACCTTTGCTACGGTTCACGTACCCCCTGAGGCTCTTGCCTCTGAGTTGCCTTCCGCGCCTCCCCCCCCCCCCCACCTCCTGCTCCTCCCACGCCTTCCTTGCCGCAGCCTGCTCCTCCGCCCTTGGCTCACCCGTCTCCGCCGGAATGTTCTCACTCGCGAAACCCCTTTGTTAGCCCTGAGCCTGTCCCTGGGGCAGAGTCTGACCTCGCGGAGGCCATGGCTAGGGGCCATCGAGAACTTTGGGCTGCGGTTGCTCGTGAGGGCTTACAAAAGGGTGATTCTGACATGCTAGCGGCTGCTCAGGACAGCATAGCGTTCCCTGTCTTATTTGTCCCTAATCCGCAAGGGGGCGGCAATATCGCGCAGGTGACTAATCTGGATTGGAAGCTGTTAGCTCAGCTACGAGCAACGGTGGGGAATTACGGTGTCACCAGTGAACCAGTTAAACAGATGCTTGATTATATTTTTAACGCTTTTACCCTTCTTCCTGCTGACATTAAAGGCATTACTAAGCTCATGTATACCCCGCATCAGCGACTGCTTTTTGAGGCTCGCTGGAGGGAGGAGGCAGCTGTTAGTGCAGATCTCGCTAGACCCCAGGGAGATCCGTTAGCAGATATCACTGTAGATGAACTACTAGGACAGGGTCAACATATGAGGGTTGAGGCTCAGGCTGCACTAGGCCCTGCTAAATTGCGGGAAGCTATGGCAGTTGCTAAGAAAGCTATGGATAAAGTCCGAGCCCCGGGTGGGATCCCTATGTATATGAACATTAAGCAAGGCAGAGAGGAATCTTTAGGCTCTTTTGTTGACAAAGTTATGGAAGCCATCTCAAAAGCTGGGGTTCAAGAGCATATGCATGACCCGTTACTTAAGCAATGCCTTTTACAAAATGGCAATCAAGCCACCCGTGCCCTTATTACTTCCACCCCAGGGGATTGGACTGTCCAGCAGCTCCTAGAAAAGGCTGCTACCATGCCCACTGGCTCTCAGCTGTTCTTAGCACAAGCCTTAGCAAAATTAGGTGAAGGGCTTAAAGAACAGGCTATTAGCTCTCAAAATCAGGTAATGGCAGCCCTTGCTCCTCTCCAAGCGGCAGCAGCACGTCCCCGCCCAGCTCCAGGTGGCCGCATGAAGTGTTATCGCTGTGGGACACCCAGTCATATTCGTCGCGAATGTACAGCCGCAGGAATTTAGCGACCCAGCGCGAACAGCGGCCGCGCGACGACACAAGTAACCGCTCCAGCACCTCTACCTGTCCCCGCCCAGCGACAAGCGGAAGTCTCGGCCTGGACCTGGCAGCCTCAGTAGATACCGAGTTGCTAACATCAGAAATCCATCGCATTCCCACTGGTGTCATCGGACCTGTGTACATTAATGGCCAAGCTATGGGAGGACTTATTGTAGGTCGTTCATCTGCAATTACAATGGGACTCCTAGTAGAGACTGGTCTTGTTGATGCTGACTCCGCTGGAGAAATTTTTATTTTAGCACATACCGATTATCCTCCCGTTAAGATCCCAGCAGGACAAAAGTTAGCACAACTAGTACCATTACCACATCTGGCTTCAAGCATTCCGCCTGTTTGTGATGCACCTAGGTGTCAGCCAAGTCCTGGCTCTACTGGATCTCTGACCTTACTCACTATTGATCTCACCTCCCGCCCACGGAAGCGTTGTCTCCTGCTGTATCAGGCAGAGTCCATCACCTTGGAAGCCCTTCTTGACACAGGAGCTGACTCCAGTGTCATCGACCCTGGAAAATGGCCTTCCAATTGGCCCATTTTGCCCGCTACAACTACAGTCACAGGTATCGGAGGTATGAGACTTGCCCAAAAGTCTCCTTTGCTCCACATTGAAGTTGATGGCAAACAAGTGCCGGCTATAATTTCCATCATGCCCCTACCAACAACTGTGGACTGTTTGCTGGGCAGAGATGTTTTGGCTCAATTAGGCCTCGTGCTGACCAACGACCACCATTTACACTAGAGGCCATTGCTTGGACATTCCCGTTGCCGCTGACATGGACTACTAACGACCCTGCAGTGGTAAAGCAATGGCCTTTAAAACGGGAAAATTTAGAGCAAGCCCATGCTTTGGTAACCGAACAACTCCAACAGGGCCACTTAAAACCATCTGTCAGTCCTTGGAATACTCCTATTTTTGTCATACGCAAGAAGTCTGGTGCGTTTCGCCTTTTACATGACCTCCGTGCAGTAAATCAACAGATGGAGTTTATGGGGGCATTACAACCTGGTCTCCCCAACCCAGCCATGTTGCCCCAAAACTGGCCTCTTTTAATTATAGATCTCAAGGACTGCCTTTTTACTATTCCATTGCATCCAGATGACACCAAGCGCTTCGCCTTTACCTTACCTGCCCTGAATAAAGGAGAACCAGCTAGACGATTTGAATGGACTGTATTGCCGCAAGGGATGAAAAACTCACCTACTTTGTGCCAACTGTATGTTGATGCTGCCTTACAACCCTTACGGAGACAGATGCCTGATGCCATTATTTATCACTACATGGATGACATTCTCTTTGCTCAAAGGGATCCCTTCACCCCTGCCCAGATGCAAATTATTGTTGCCTCCTTGGCTGCCTGGTCCCTTGTTGTGGCACCCAACAAAATACAAGTTTCTGCTCCATGGAAATATCTAGGATGGACTATTACCGCTCAAAGAATAAAGCCTCAGAAGTTACATATTCAAGCATCTATTTCAAATCTAAATGAAGCCCAGAAACTTCTAGGAGACCTACAATGGCTTAAACCCATTACAGGAATTCCCAACATGCTATTGGAACAGCTACGTCCTTTGCTAAAGGGCACAGACCCATGTACTCCTGTGACGCTTACGCCGCAACAGTCTAAAGTCTTGCAGCAAATTACATCCTGTATCTCCAGAGGCTTTGTTGACCGTCTAGACCCCGACACCCCCTTATCCTTAACTGTCTGGAACAGCGGAGAACATCTCTTAGGAGCCATTACTCAGCAAAAGAAAACGGGGGACATCTCCGTTCTAGAATGGATTTCGCCCCCCTTGCAGCAAAGAAAAACAGTTACTCCAAAGATTGAAAATTTAGCAACTCTTTTAAAGAAAGGACGTCTACGCACCTGGGAAATTAGTGGCCTTGAACCTGCAGTTATCTACCTCCCCATGGAAAAACCTACCTTAGATTGGTACCTACTCAACTCCTCGCAGCTCACTGAAGCATTGCTCTCTTCTGGAGCAGAAGTTCGCACCGGCCCATTAGCTCCAAAATTACTCAACTGGTTGGGAAACTGGACTTGGATATCCAAACCGTTGCAGCACCAAGGACCTATCCCTGATGCTCTAACAGTTTTTACTGATGCCGGACGCAGAACCAGGACAGCTGCCGTTGTTTGGCACTATAATCAACAATGGTGCCACCATAAGATTGCAGCTACCCCTACTGATACATTACAAACCTTAGAACTTGTAGCAGTACTGTGGGCTGCCCTTCATTTTTCGGAACCCCTTAATGTCATTTCAGACTCTCTTTATGTTGTAGGAATTGTTTCTAGGATCGAGGACGCTGTCATCAAGGAAGTGAAAAACCAGCGACTTTTTGATCTGTTATTACAACTAAAACGTGCGTTGCGGAACAGATCCCACCCTTATGCAATTCTCCATATACGCAGCCATAAGTGGCAAGAAGGCTTAGGAGAGGGCAATGAGAGAGCAGATCAGATCGTGTCACTCAGTCAGAATGTTCCCAAAAATACTAGGGCTCGAGAAAGTCACAGTATGTTTCACCAAAATGCGAAAGGATTAGTAAGAGATTTCCATATCCCCCTACGTGACGCACGTGCCATAGTAAAAGCATGTCCGTTATGTAGCTTTCATAATGCTGGAGTCGGTTTAGGTATAGGAGTCAATCCTCGGGGACTGAAAGCCAATGAAATATGGCAAATGGACGTCACACATGTCCCCAGTTTTGGGTGCTTGAAGTATGTTCATGTGTCAATTGACACATACAGTCATTTCATATGGGCTACAGCTCAGACAGGAGAACAAGCGAGACATGTTGAACGTCATTTGAATAGCTGCATAGCAGTTATGGGAGTTCCTTTAATAATCAAAACTGATAATGGCCCTGCTCATAGCAGCACCCGCTTTGACAGATATATGCAGAATTGGAGTATTACTCATAAAACAGGCATCCCCCACTCGCCCACAGGTCAGGCTATTGTAGAGAGGGCACATGGTACCCTCAAAACATACCTGCAGAAATATCCTGAATTGTCCAACCCACAAGATAAATTACTAAAATGCCTTTTTGTCCTAAATCACCTTTGTGTGTTCGGTGACAAAGAAGTGCCTCCTGCCATTGTTCATTTTACCTATCCTCAACCCCCGACGCCCATGCCTTGGGTGCGCTACAAAGACCCCAAGACGGGACTTTGGCAGGATCCTGTAAAAACCTTGTACTGGGGAAGAGGTTACTTATGTGTGTCCACTCCGACAGGTCCCCTATGGGTTCCGGCCAAATGGACTAAGCCTGTTGTCACTGATGAGCAACCCACAACAGAGGAAGAAAAGAAGGGTACAGAGGAAGATATCACAGATCCTGCAGGAAGTTGAGCAGCGGTTTTGCATTACCTTCCTTGTGGACTCTGAACAGGAGATAGAGGGTTATCTCCTCCCACACTTGCAGAGACACTTTTTGCGCTTTTGCCAGTCTAGTTGCTTTGCATGTAATTGTAATAATCATAAGGCGTGGGTAAGATTGCTTTGCGGAGGCTGTAATTTACAGTGGTGGGTCCACCAGCAACATCTATCAGAAGGGTTTTGGTGTCAGTCTTGCAGTTTTCACTAGCACCGTGAGACGGCTCAAGGAGCATTAGTACAACTCACAGGCAAAAATATCATTGACAGTTTGCAATTAGTTGAAAATCTTGAAGATCTGCGGCTAAGAGAATTAGCGTGGTCAGTACAGCATTTAGCAAAAAAGATCTTAGCCGATAGCTACTCTGTAATTTTGCAATCCTCGTGCCAACCAAATATCGGGGTCCCCATTCAGTGGCAAGTTGACCCAAGAAAGTGGGATCATGTTTGCCGGCGGTTTAAGCATCGTGCTGCTAATCGCAGGCTCAGTAATGGGTCACCCCCTTTCCTACCCTCCTAAAGTGTTTGACCCTAGAGATAATATCTGGGTCTCCTTGGCACGTGAATTGAACACCACAACATTCTGTGCCTCCCTAGCCACACCCAGTACCCCATTTTTGACATGCTTAGTTGGAGTACCACTAACAGATAATACATGGCGTAACTTCGTAATCGAGACCCAGAACCAGTTCAAAATTATTAGACCATTAAAATCCACAATGAATATTACCGCTGGCCTACAAGAGTATGATAGCTGGGATGATAAACTCCCGGTGGGTCCTGAGCCACAAGAGATAGAACTAGTTGATTCTCTTAACGCTACAGCCTGTATTTATATTAATAGTTCACGTAATTTATGCCAAGAGGGCAGCCTTAATGGCTGTCGACTGAATGAATCCAACCCCACCTTGATTTATCCTATTGGCAATGCTTCACAGTGGGATTTAGAATGGTGCAACATTACCGTGAGAAATCGATCTCTTGCAGCCCCTGGAACGTTTTTCCCTCGAAAGTTACCCAGAGGGTTTTTCCTAATTTGTGGGAATCGTGCCTGGTCAGGTATTCCATCCAGGCCTGTAGGTGGGCCCTGTACCTTTGGCCAACTGAGTCTTGCACTTCCACAGCACCATCCTAATGCTACACACCAAACACGATGGCAGAGGTCTTTAACAGAAACTATAACACCTGAATGTCAGGATGACCTCACGCTATGGAGCAAATCAGAAGTGCTTTTTACCTCCCTTTTTGTTCCTGGTGCAGCTGCGGCACGAGCCCATCGTCACTTAGAAAAACTGGCATGTTGGGTAGTTAAACAGGCAAACGGTACCAGCCGAGTGTTGTCTGAACTTGCAGAAGATCTGAGTTCAGTCCAACACGCCCTGCTTCAGAATAGAGCAGCTATAGATTTTCTACTCTTAGCCCACGGCCATGGCTGTGAAGACTTTGAAGGAATGTGCTGTATGGATCTTGAGGATCATTCTAAGTCCATCCACGCCGAAATTAAGAATTTGATTGAACACTCCCAAAAAATAAAAAAAGACTCCGGATTTTTCGGATTAGAAGGACTTACAGAGTGGATGGGCTTAGAAGGATGGATGAAAAGTGTGATTAAATCCTTAATGCTGTTGCTAATAATTGTTTTGCTTGGTTTACTTATGCTTAGCTGTATAATGTCATGTATAAAAAATTTAATTTTGAAGTCAGTCAATATGACTATGATCATGCAAAAAGAAAACAGGGGAAGTGTTGAGAGTCTTTCTGAAGAATGGCTAAAGAGCAAAGGTCATGATAACACAGGAGGCTTAGAAAAGATGCAGACACTGAGTCCTTGAGCAAGAAGTTGCATAGATAACAGAATGTGCATTCAGATAAGAAAGAAGACAGAAACCATATGGAAGAGGAAGATAAGACCACCGTGTTTGTAGATCCCACGGAATAGCTCCCACCAATGAGGAGCTCAACTTTTGCAATATGTATGAGCTAATTAAAGGTACTATAAGTAAGTGTAGTTTTGAAAAATAAATCGAGACTTGCTGAACATCATGCCTTGAGTGCTTGTCTCCCGCGACTCCACCCAACACTCCTTCAGCAGAAAAAAAGAGAAAAAAAAACCCCACCAAAATTACTTTGAGTTGCGCACAAGAAAGAAGAGACCCCCAAATTTAAACTTACAAATCCCATTTCCTGGTGGGGCTGGCTCCTAGAAAGGTCTGCTGGGGGGATGGTCTGGCAGTTCGATCCTCAGGGACTTCAGTCCTAGGTGGGAGGCGAGGATCTCGAACTGTCCCCTTCCAAAAGGCCTGCTAAAACGTAGGTCTATCTTCAGAGGATCAGCACACGAACGGCTGGTTCTGTGTTGGCGATCATGACTCAGCTCAGGCCAGGTCCGGGGTCCAAGGCTGTTCGGGCGCCAGTTATTACAGCTGGTGGGGGGGGTCAGCGGCTCTGCCCCAGGAAGAGGTGACCAGTCCGGGGAGATGCTCCTGAAAGGAATCGCCTGCCCGAGGCCCGGGGTCTTCCCTCAGCTGCTGGCAGGAGAGCCCTTGCAGAGACTGTCAGCTCTTTAGTGATTATCAGCTCGTGATTCCAGCTCAGCTCTGCAGGACAGCCTCCAGACCAAGCCAGACCAGAGAGAGAGAGGAGAGAGGTTCATGTGGCTGGTTCCGCACAGAGGTAGCTTTATTGTTGGTCCGCTCCGGCGAAGGGGAGAGCCAGGGACGAGAACCGTCTCTGAGCCACAGGGGCCCAGAGGGCTTGCTTTTATAGGGATACAGGGGATCAATAAAGGACCAATGGGTTACAGAGGATATGGGATGGGTACAGGCCAATGGGTTACGAAGGATCTGCATAGTGTCTCCTAAAGGATTGTGGGTCTGTCTTTTTTCGCCGTGACCAAAGTGGTTGCCTTTCCAGGGAGTCTTGCTGGGTGATTGTGAAATCTCTTATCTCAGCAGAGATCCCTCCAGGGCAGGGGCTGGGCATACCCCACAAGGCAGAGTGCTCAGAAGAGGCAATAGGTAACTGACTGGCTGATGATGAGGCTCAGAAAGCTGCCTTGTTGCCAGAAATCTCTAAGATCTTCCCCTTGTTCCCAGTAACCCCACAGCTGCCAGAGAAACTGTCTTTTCCACCAGAGGAGCTTAAGATAATTAAAAAGAGTGGGGGAGAGGAAAGAGGGGATAATTGGTTTACAAGGGAGGGTAAGCAGTGGATACCAAAAGCTCTGGCCTTACAAATATTAAGACAACTTCATGAACGAAGTCAGTGGGGCTCTTGAGGATTGGCAGAAGCCTTCCTCAAAATGCATGTTGCTGTGGGTCTTTTTGGTGTGGAAAAGCAAGCTATCGAGGGTTGTTTGATTTGTGCTAAAACCAATAACAGGGTTACAAAGAAAATTGCCAGGGGAGGGCGGCCTTGGGCTGTTGTCATGGTTTAGCATAGTTTGGGTTTTTAGTTAAAGAGGGCTCCAGCCACGGAAGTGATTCTCTTGCAAAAAGGTGCTTACAGCTTCCTCTATGACCCAACAGAACCAATCAACTGGCTAGTTTGAATATTGGCAACTTTTTAAAGCCACTTAAGAAGCTTGACAGGCCTCTGTGATCCACATTTAAGAACGAACAAACCCCGGGAATGCTCTCTTGCTTCCGGCTTTTGGACAGGTAACTGGGGGGCCCACGGTGCGGCCTGGCCGGGTCAGCGATGGTGTGGCTTGGCTGAGATCTCAGCCGCTTCTGCTCGCTGGACAACCGGTGCAGCCCCTAAGTGCAGGCCGGCCCCCGCAGCCCTGCTCCATGCAGGCGGCCTGCAACACGACTCGGCCAGGGGGGCCCCCCCCCTCCAGTGCAGCCGAAAATTCATCTGAGGCTGCTGCCCAGCAGAGATCATGCAACCAATAGTGAGAGGTAAATTCCAGCTGCGGGGCCCGGGTGAGATTAACTCTTTTAGTGCTATAAGATTCCTCCAGAACAGATGAAGCCTGCAGACATCAATCCTCTCCCAAGATAAAGGAAAGGGAAAGGTGAAGGACTGTGAAGAAAACACCATAAAGACACCAAAGTCAGTGAAGAAGGAAGAGCTGAAACCCTGAGAGAGGAGAAAGAGGTGATGCTTCAAGTCTAGAAGCTGAAATTCTGTTGTAAAGCTATGGTGATGGACTATGATACATCAGAGTACCCCTCGTAATTTCATGAAAGCATGGGGGGTAGAGCATTCAAACTGCAATTGTGAGCAAAAGTACCTGTGCTGAAACAAGCAAATGTTGAAGTAGTTGTGATTTGATGAGAAGCTTGAACAGAGACAGATGAAAGTGATGAGGACCCTTGCTCCCAGGGAAGAAGACCTCTGTTTCTAGAGATGAAGATGCTCCCAGAGATAGATGAAGAGAACCTTTGTTTCTGAACAGCTCAACCTTAAAATGGTACCCCATTAGCTCAAGATTGGACCCTCGAAAACAGTTGTGGGGAAAGCTGTAAGTCAAGGGAAGACACTTTCACATGCGAGCAGAGAACCAACCCAGGCGGCTGTCTCGCTGTGACACTGAAGCCATGAGAGAACTGTTTCTTGTGGAGATGTCTCCATAGCATGAGCAAGAGAGACTCCTCTCCCTAAGTGAACCACTACAGCTGTACATCCCTTCCAAAGATGCCAGGTGGATTTTGCTGAAATGCCCTGAGTGGCAAGGTTTAGATATATCTTCTGGTAATAGTATGTCAGCCAATCGGGTGGCCAGAAGCATTTCCAACTGTTTCAGCAACTACAGAATCAGTTATTAAAGTATTTTTTAACAAATAATTCCAAGATATGTTATTGTGGAAGCAATAGACTCAGGGGAACTCATTTTACAGGAAAAAATCTTCAAGGGGTTATGACTGCCTTAGGAATACAATGGAACCTCCATATCCCCTGTCACCCCCAGAGCTCGGGCCGGGTTGAAAGAATGAATGGAGAAATAAAGAAACACCTTCTGAAGCTGGTGATAGAAATTAAGATGCCAATGAGTATGGCTCTCACCACTGGCTTTACCAGGAATAAGGGCCAGAACCAGAGGAGATATTCAATTATCTCCCTTTGAATTGATGTTTGGAATTCCTTACCCTTGTAATTCTCAACCTAGTGGGGGGGGGGGGGGGTGGAAATAAGTGATGTATATTTAAAACAATATGTGGCCAGGATACTGTCTCTTGTGAAATGTCTTTGACAAGAAGCTCAGATGGCACAGACTCTGCTTTTGGACTTTGCTATTCATAACATCCAACCAGGAGATAGGGTCCTAGTTAAGGAGTGGAAAGAAGCACCACTGGTGGCAAAATGGCTTGGACCTTTCCAAGAGTTACTGACCACAGAAACAGCCATGAAGACAGTTGACTACTGGTGGACCCATCACACTCGGGTCAAGGTCTCTAAGGCCCCCGAGATTTGGACATCTCAGCTGGAGGAAAAGTAGGGGAGGCCATGACTGGCACTCCGCAGGAGTAGACCAGAGCAGAAGCCAGTGCGTAGACATCGAGGAAGCCTCATGTGCCTACCCACAGACTGCCTGCTGAAACAGTCTGTATGGGCATCCCTCCTTTAGAATCTCCAGTTACTGGGGGGCTAATCCTTGCTGTCAGTGTTTTCTTTATGTTAAGCTGTTTCTGTGCCTTCACTCACCACAGGTGTTGTGGTAGAAAATGTGAGAATGAGATTAAGTGATTAGATTACACCATTAGAATGTTTTTTTTAATAATCTTACCTTTATAGTATCAGTTAGGTTTGGGCCAGAGGTAGAAGAATAGTTTTTTAGTCCTCGGAGAGGAAGTAGCAAAAACCTTTAACCTTAGCAATTGTTGGGTTTGCGAAGGCCAGTAGGATCTGAAGACTGGCCATGGGTAACATTGCAGGTTACCTCCAAACTGGTCAGGAATACGTTATGTAGGGTATATTAGACTGTTGTTCTTTTTGCTACCACAAGTTCAGGGAAATCAGTTAGGAATCAAGGTATATGATGATCTAATTAGAGAAAAGCAGTCAATTGATGCAGCCCTGGCTGGAGGGAGCACCCAAAAGTGGGGAAAAGATGAATGGCCTCCAGAGCGAATCATGCAACACTATAGATCAGCCACTTGGAATCCTATGGAATTGATATCAGGTGCCAGAGAACCCATTTATAATTTAAATCGGATAGTTAAATTACAAGCTGTCTTTAAAATAATAACTGACCACACAGCTACAGCTCTTGACCTTCTTGAAAGTTAGCATATGTACCTGTCCAAAGGTGGAAAAGATGGAAATGGGACACGTTTTGTGGTTACCTGGTGGACTATGGGTTAAACGAATGCTTTTTTTCCTCTTATGTGCTGTAGCAACTCTAATCTTTTTACCATGCATCATAGGTTAGCAAGCATAGTCCCGGCTTGCAAAGGGGTGCTTTCAGCTTCCTCTATGACTGACAGAACCTATCAGCTGGCCAGTTTGAATATGGACAATTCTTTGAGCCACAAAATTGTGACCGCCTCTGTGATGCACACTTAAGAATAGAAACCCTGAGGCAGACTTTCTCTCTCGTTTCCAGTGCTGGGACAGGTGGCTGCGGGCCCCATGCAGGGGCCAGTGGGCCCGGCCCAGGGCCATCCTGCAGCCAATGGGCCCTGTTCCACCCGTGGAACCGCCCCCCCCCCCCCCCCCCCAGCAGGGCTGTGGGCAGCCGGAGCGGCTCGGCTCTCCCCCCTCTCCACTGCGATAAGCAACATTCCAGCTGCAAGACCACTGTGATATTAACCCTTTTATTGCTGTGAAGAGCTGAAAACCTGAGGGAAGAGAAAGAGGAGATGCTTGAAGCTGAAAGTCTGTTGTGAAGCTATGATATATCGGAGTATCCCGTTGTAATTTCATGAAGATATGGGGGGTGGAGTGTTCAACTCGTAAGCAAAAGCACCTGTGCTGAGATAGGCAGATGCTGACGCAGCTGTAATTTCATGAGAAGTTTGGACAGGGAGAGATGAACCAGATGAGGACTTTTGCTCCAAATGGGAAAGGAGAAAACCTCAGTTCCTAGAGATGCTCCCAGAGATAGTCCTAAAGATGAAGATGAGGAAGACCCTTTGCTCCCAGGGAAGGAGAAGGGCCTCTGTTCTTAGAGATGAAATGCTCCCAGAGATGGGTGAAGAGAACTTTTGTTTCTGAACAGCTCAACCTTAAAATTGTACCCCAAAACACTTCAAGAGTGGACCCTTGAAAGAAGTTGTGGGTAAAGCTGCAAGTTGTGGGAAGGGACTCGCATGCGAGCAGAGAGACCTCTTCCTAAATTGACTGAACAAAGTTATTTGGAAGTGGGCAGCTGTCTCCTTGTGATAATGTGTTCATAGCATGGGCAAGAGACACTCCTCTTCCTAAATGGACTGGACAAGGTTATTATGGAAGTGGTAAACTTAAGATGGAAGATCTTAAGGGTTGTCTTTTTACATTGTCAGTGGGAGAAGGGAGGAAGGGGGGGGGAGGAGAAGAGTTCTGAAGGTATGGTATTTTTTTTTCTTCTTTTAGGTCTGTTAATACACTTCTTTATATTCTTTCAAGTTTGGTGCCTGCTTTGCATTTCTCCTAATTCTTATCTCACAGAAGATAAACAGTAATGAGTATCTTGGGCCAAACCACTACACTAAATTGGTGTTTCTGCCCGGTTACAAACCCAACCTGCGACACCATGCATGATCCCTTGCTGAGCGCAGCTCATTCAGCAGGTGATCAAGGGGATGCAGGTAGTAGCCATGCCTGCAGATCCAGAGATGGCTACAAAAGGACAGAAAATGATATCACTGCAAATAATTGTAAAACCAAAAAAGACTCAGGAACAGAAAGTTAAGTCAATGATAACTAAAGTTTGTAAAGACAATTATTGAGAAAATAAGAAGAGGAGGGATTGAAAGGAATGAGAAGGAGGTGTCTTTACAAAAAAACTGTGGGCCTGATGGTATATAAGGCCAGATACTGAGGTGAAAGAAGCAATGGGCGGAACAATAAATTCCATAGTAATTCCACTAATTGACAGACTGTTACTCACTCAAGACTGTGCTAAACCCTGGATTTAGAGAAAAAGGAAAAGAATGGGAGGGGTTTTACACATTAGAAAAGAGGTCTGTATTAGGCAATTTGGGAAGTCTGTACCTCTCAAGTACCTCAGCCAATGTGGAAAGAGAGGGAAATGTGGCTGGGAAATTAGGATAAAAAGGAGGCTGCATCCTTCTAACAATTTGAGAGACCCCATAAGAAATGCCCATGACCTCTCCCTTTATTCGAATAAAGTTACAGGACTCCTCTCTCATTTTTGGACATAAACCTCTGGTGTTTGTGGATTAATTTTCCTTACAGAGCCAAAGCAGAGAAAATCAAAGCAGAGAAAGGTCAGGGAAGGAGAAACCTTTGCAGTGCTAGAAATGGTGAATCTGTGTGTGCAGGGCAATGCAGGGGCACTTCCTGGAAGCATCTCCTAAAGCTGGCATAGCCTCAGCTGATGGGATCTGTGCGGGGGGGCTGTTGGTGGGCAGTTTGGAACAGCTGTACAGCTGGGGGATGCAGTCAGGGGTGCCTAGGGTTGGGTTGCAGAGTAGGGTCCTGCACCCCTGGGCACTGTGCTGGGGGCAGGGACTATGATGCCTGCCAGGGGCAGCTCTCAGCCAGCCCGGAGAGCTGCTCACAGCCCTGGGGGTAAAGATCTGTGGGGAAGAAGCAACCCCTGATAGGGCAAGACCCATTTAATCTCACTGTGCTGCAGGGGTAAGGGCTGGTCACAGCTCCCAATCACTACAGAAGATTTCACAAGGCAGTTTTCAGGAACAGAAAGTTGGGGGCTATGTGACTGTTAGAAATTATATAATTTTTAAAATTATTTTTAATTAATGGATTTGATTAATGCTTAAATAATTTTTAATTGATCATAACCAGTATATTAATTATAAGCAGTGTTAACCTTAAATCACTTTTAGCCAGCATTTAGCAAAGTTTTGGTTCCCTGAAAATTACTGAATCTTGTTTTGCTTCAATGAACAAAGCCTGTGAGAGAGTGATGGATTGTTGAAACTGGATACAAGAAGTGCAGAATTTATGGACTACAAGGACATTTTGCAGAAACCAGAAGATAAAGAAGAGGCTAACAAAGAGTTTATGTATTTTGGAAAGTCCCTACCTGGAAGAAAGATATTAAAAAGAGTGAAAAATGTGGACTAATTACCATGAGAAGTGAGAAACAATAACCAATAGAGGATAGAATACCAATTAATGGTATAGAATTATGTAATTTAGAACCAATGAACATTAATTTCTTTGTTTGCTAAAAATGTATATATAAGTGAAAAAGTGTTCTATCAGGGTCTGTGTGGAGGCAGGAATTTTGTCAGCCACACACACACATCCTGGCCAAGAATAAAGTCATGCATTACTCCCTAACACTAAAAAGACAGTGTTAGAGGGTTTTATTTATGCCAACGATTTTGGAGGATTTCAGTAACACTTGCAGAAATTGAGTTTCAAACTGGAGTCTTCAACATAATCTACTTTATTTTTCAAGGACATTTTAAGTGTGATCATCCTCCAGTAGAGAGAGGTGTAACAAGCACATGGCATCTGAGTGGTGACCCACCACTTGTGGGCAGAGCAGCTCTCTGGGCTCTGCACTGGGGCACAGGGAGCCCTTCGGTCCCTTCAAGCTCCCCTGGGTTCAGGCTGAGAGCAATGGGGAAGGTGAGGATTCCTGCCTGGTCAAAGAAAGGGCCCTCACTCAGCAGCACAGACCTGAGCTCACAAAAAGGTGTTGAACAAAGTTTCCCAAAGAAAAAGAATTTGGAGTAGATTGTTTGGAAAATAGCATAGGATTGACTCAAGGAAGTCTGCTCTAACTTGTTAATGTCATCTTTCAACAGATTTCCATGCACAGAGTGAAGAAATGTCCAACAGCAGCTCCATCACCCTGTTCTTCCTCCTGGCATTCGCAGACGCTGCTCTGCTGCTCACAGATGATACATTTTCACTGTTCCTCTGCCAGGGCAATGCCCTGGGCCAGTTCTTCTGTGAAATCCCCCAGATCCTCAAGCTCTCCTGCTCACACTCCAACCTCAGGGAACTTGGGCTTATGATATTAACTTCTCTGCTAACTTTTGGATGTTTTGTGTTCATTCTTTTGCCCTATTTGCAGATCTTCAGGGCTGTGCTGAGGATCCCCTCTAAGAAGGGATGGCACAAAGCCTTTTCCACGTCTCCCTCACCTGGCCATGGTCTCCCTCTTCTTCAGCACTGCCATGTATGCCTACCTGGCCCCCCCTCCATCTCCACCCCACCCCTGAATCTGGTGGTGGTAGTTATGTCTTTTTCTTTTTTTTTTCTTTTTCTTTTTCTTTTTCTTTTTCTTTTTCTTTTTCTTTTTCTTTTTCTTTTTCTTTTTCTTTTTCTTTTTCTTTTTCTTTCTTTTTCTTTCTCTTTCTCTCTTTCTTTTTCTTTTTCTTTTTCTTTTTCTTTTTCTTTTTCTTTTTCTTTTTCTTTTTCTTTTTCTTTTTCTTTTTTTTCTCTCTTCTCTTCTCTTCTCTTCTCTTCTCTTCTCTTCTCTTCTCTTCTCTTCTCTTCTCGTTTTTCTTTCCTCCCCATCTTTATTTCATCTCTTCCTTTCTCTCTTTCCTTTCACTCTACCCCTTTATCCAAACCCCACTGCCATATGCTTATATAGTACATCAGGGACTCATACCAATTTCCAGGCCAAGTGTGCAATTTACCAATAAAACTTTGAGATGTTTTTTAGATCCTCTGACTTTTGTCATTCCTTTTCTCCATTAACATTTACAAATCTTGGGTGCTTCCTTGTCCTTAAGGGTGGGACATCCCATCAGGTTGACAAGAAGGCAAAGGGCATCCTTACTTGGACCAGCAATGGTGTGGCTGTTATGAATATTTTAATTAAATAATCAATGTAATCATATAAAAAGGGTTAGCTATGATTAAAATAGAAAATTGGGAAGTTTAAGGTATAGAGATATTAGGAGTGCTGTGTTTGAAATGGGCAACCATAGAAGCCTCACCAAGAAGTTACTGGACCCTTATGTTTCAGTTAAGAAACTATGGAGACTGTCATGCTCACCAGTTATGCTGCTTGGAAACCCACTACCCTTCCCATCTTGATTTTAATATCAAGGATTCCAATCAGTAGATCTCAGTAGAAATGACCAATGACTGTTTTAGGATAAGAATATTGATGAAGTTATTAACTATTGGAACCAATGAATGTAAAGGTTAAAGTTAAGAGCAGGCATAGTATGCGTGGACTGTAAAAGAACTGATGTAATGATGATTCAGCAGAAAAAGTATATAAAATGGATGGGTTTTGTTTGTTAAGCAGAACACGTTTTTGGAGGAGATATCCCCCATGTTCCTAGTGCCCTCAATAAAGAAGTGTCTGATTATTCGCATCAAATTGGTGTTGCATAAGTTTCTTTTGTCCCGTTTGGTGACATGGCCAGCAGGACCAGGGCAGTGCCTGTCCCCTTGTACTGGGCACTGGTGAGGCCCCTTGAGTGCTGGCCCCAAACAACCAGAAAGACATTGAGGTCCAAGCCCAGGCAACACCTCCAGGTCCCTGAATATCAATTCCTTTTCCTTTTCCTTTTCCTTTTCCTTTTCCTTTTCCTTTTCCTTTTCCTTTTCCTTTTCCTTTTCCTTTCCTTTCCTTTCCTTTCCTTTCCTTTCCTTTCCTTTCCTTTCCTTTCCTTTCCTTTCCTTTCCTTTCCTTTCCTTTCCTTTCCTTTTTCATTTTTTTCTCTTTCTTTCTCTTTCTCTCTTTCTCTCCCTCTTTCTGTTCCTTTTTGCTCTTTCTCTCTCTTTCTTTTTCTCTTTCTCTTTCTCTTTCTCTCTCTCTTTGGCTCTTTGTCTCTCTTTTTCTTTCTCTCTTTCTTTCGCTCTTTTTTTTTTATTTTCCTTTTTCTTTTTCTTTTTCTTAGCACATCACAGCCAGCCCCGCCCTTTGTGATGTCACAGGCACCAGAGGGCATCACAGCCAGCCCCACCCATCATCCCCACCCAGGCTCAACGACTCATTGTGGCTCCGGGCAACCAAAGCCCTGACACACACACAAAGTGCAGCCCCATCAATCAGGTCTGGAATGAGCCCCCAGAGTTCCCTTTACAAAGTAGGCAGAAGTCCCCCTAAACCCTTGCCAGATAGAAAATTGGGTGACGTGACCCATGGAAGCTTTTAGTAAGTAGGTATAAGCTTTTACTTAATATTGGACGGGGGCATTTTTACTATTAATATCTACAGTTATGCATTTGGGGGCAGGATGTCATATAGACTAATGTTGTGCTACATTTTTAGTGAGAAATACTTTTCAGAGGATTCCAAGGTGGCAGGGATGATGCAGAGGAACTTGTAAAGTCATCCAATGTTAAGCCCTACACTGCTTTACACCAGCACTGTCCTTTCTCCCAGATCTTTGCTGAAGAAATAGGTGTCAGGGTTTACTTTCTAAATTAGTAATTTTTCAAAGATCTGTTTATTAACTGACACCAAGATCACTTAGGAGCAACTTCTGTTTGGCATGTGGAGGAGCCCAGAAGAGAAAGGGTTGCTGGGTAAATCTCAGACACCAAGAGCCAGATGGCTCTGGAACCCACCAAAGACTGTTGGTGAAAAGGCAAAAACAAGATGTTACTGGAGAAGGGTCCATGCAGGGAGAAGTCAGCGCTTTTCTGACACAAGCATCTGTCGGGTGGAGTCGCGGGAGACAAGCACTCAAGGCATGATGTTCAGCAAGTCTCGTTTATTATCATAAACTACACATACTTATAGTACTACTAATTAGCTCATACATATTGCAAAAGTTGAGCTCCTCATTGGTGGGAGCTATTCCGTGGGATCTGCAAACACGGTGGTCTTATCTTTCTCTTCCATATGGTTTCTGTCTTCTTTCTTATCTGAATGCACATTCTGTTATCTATGCAACCTCTTGCTCAAGGACTCAGTGTCTGCATCTTTACTAAGCCTCCTGTGTTATCATGACCTTTGCTTTTTAGCCATTCTTCAGAAAGACTCTCAACACTTCCCCTGTTTTCTTTTTGCATGATCATAGTCATATCGACTGACTTCAAAATTAAATTTTTTACACATGACATTATACAGCTAAGCATAAGTAAACCAAGCAAAACAATTATTAGCAACAGCATTAAGGATTTAATCACACTTTTCATCCATCCTTCTAAGCCCATCCACTCTGTAAGTCCTTCTAATCCGAAAAATCCGGAGTCTTTTTTTATTTTTTGGGAGTGTTCAATCAAATTCTTAATTTCGGCGTGGATGGACTTAGAATGATCCTCAAGATCCATACAGCACATTCCTTCAAAGTCTTCACAGCCATGGCCGTGGGCTAAGAGTAGAAAATCTATAGCTGCTCTATTCTGAAGCAGGGCGTGTTGGACTGAACTCAGATCTTCTGCAAGTTCAGACAACACTCGGCTGGTACCGTTTGCCTGTTTAACTACCCAACATGCCAGTTTTTCTAAGTGATGATGGGCTCTTGCCACAGCTGCACCAGGAACAAAAAGGGAGGTAAAAAGCACTTCTGATTTGCTCCATAGCGTGAGGTCATCCTGACATTCAGGTGTTATAGTTTCTGTTAAAGACCTCCGCCATCGTGTTCGGTGTGTAGCATTAGGATGGTGCTGTGGAAGTGCAAGACTCAGTTGGCCAAAGGTACAGGGCCCACCTACAGGCCTGGATGGAATACCTGACCAGGCACGATTCCCACAAATTAGGAAAAACCCTCTGGGTAACTTTCGAGGGAAAAACGTTCCAGGGGCTGCAAGAGATCGATTTCTCACGGTAATGTTGCACCATTCTAAATCCCACTGTGAAGCATTGCCAATAGGATAAATCAAGGTGGGGTTGGATTCATTCAGTCGACAGCCATTAAGGCTGCCCTCTTGGCATAAATTACGTGAACTATTAATATAAATACAGGCTGTAGCGTTAAGAGAATCAACTAGTTCTATCTCTTGTGGCTCAGGGCCCACCGGGAGTTTATCATCCCAGCTATCATACTCTTGTAGGCCAGCGGTAATATTCATTGTGGATTTTAATGGTCTAATAATTTTGAACTGGTTCTGGGTCTCGATTACGAAGTTACGCCATGTATTATCTGTTAGTGGTACTCCAACTAAGCATGTCAAAAATGGGGTACTGGGTGTGGCTAAGGAGGCACAGAATGTTGTGGTGTTCAATTCACGTGCCAAGGAGACCCAGATATTATCTCTAGGGTCAAACACCTTAGGAGGGTAGGAAAGGGGGTGACCCATTACTGAGCCTGCGATTAGCAGCACGATGCTTAAACCGCCGGCAAACATGATCCCACTTTCTTGGGTCAACTTGCCACTGAATGGGGACCCCGATATTTGGTTGGCATGAGGATTGCAAAACTACAGAGTAGCTATCTGCTAAGATCTTTTTTGCTAAATGCTGTACTGACCACGCTAATTCTCTTAGCCGCAGATCTTCAAGATTTTCAACTAATTGCAAACTGTCAATGATATTTTTGCCTGTGAGTTGTACTAATGCTCCTTGAGCCGTCTCACGGTGCCAGTGAAAACTGCAAGACTGACACCAAAACCCTTCTGATAGATGTTGCTGGTGGACCCACCACTGTAAATTACAGCCTCCTCAAAGCAATCTTACCCACGCCTTATGATTATTACAATTACATGCAAAGCAAGCAGATTGGCAAAAACGCAAAAAGTGTCTCTGCAAATGTGGGAGGAGATAACCCTCTATCTCCTGTTCAGAGTCCACAAGGAAGGTAATGCAAAACCGCTGCTCAACTTCCTGCAGGATCAGTGAGATCTTCCTCTGTACCCTTCTTTTCTTCTTCTGTTGTGGGTTGCTCATCAGTGACAACAGGCTTAGTCCATTTGGCCGGAACCCATAGGGGACCTGTCGGAGTGGACACACATAAGTAACCTCTTCCCCAGTACAAGGTTTTTACAGGATCCTGCCAAAGTCCCGTCTTGGGGTCTTTGTAGCGCACCCAAGGCATGGGCGTCGGGGGTTGAGGATAGGTTCCAAGGTGATGGACTCTGCCTGATGCAGCAGGAGACAACGCTTCCGTGGGCGGGAGGTGAGATCAATAGTGAGTAAGGTCAGAGATCCAGTAGAGCCAGGACTTGGCTGACACCTAGGTGCATCACAAACAGGCGGAATGCTTGAAGCCAGATGTGGTAATGGTACTAGTTGTGCTAACTTTTGTCCTGCTGGGATCTTAACGGGAGGATAATCGGTATGTGCTAAAATAAAAATTTCTCCAGCGGAGTCAGCATCAACAAGACCAGTCTCTACTAGGAGTCCTATTGTAATTGCAGATGAACGACTTACAATAAGTCCTTCCATAGCTTGGCCATTAATGTACACAGGTCCGATGACACCAGTGGGAATGCGATGGATTTCTGATGTTAGCAACTCGGTATCTACTGAGGCTGCCAGGTCCAGGCCGAGACTTCCGCTTGTCGCTGGGCGGGGACAGGTAGAGGTGCTGGAGCGGTTACTTGTGTCGTCGCGCGGCCGCTGTTCGCGCTGGGTCGCTAAATTCTTGCGGCTGTACATTCCCGACGAATATGACTGGGTGTCCCACAGCGATAACACTTCATGCGGCCACCTGGAGCTGGGCGGGGACGTGCTGCTGCCGCTTGGAGAGGAGCAAGGGCTGCCATTACCTGATTTTGAGAGCTAATAGCCTGTTCTTTAAGCCCTTCACCTAATTTTGCTAAGGCTTGTGCTAAGAATAGTTGCGAGCCAGTGGGCATGGTCGCAGCTTTCTCTAAAAGTTGCTGGACAGTCCAATCCCCTGGGGTGGAGGTGATAAGGGCACGGGTGGCTTGATTGCCATTTTGTAAAAGGCATTGCTTAAGTAACGGGTCATGCATATGCTCTTGAACCCCAGCTTTTGAGATGGCTTCCATAACTTTGTCAACAAAAGAGCCTAAAGATTCCTCTCTGCCTTGCTTAATGTTCATATACATAGGGATCCCACCCGGGGCTCGGACTTTATCCATAGCTTTCTTAGCAACTGCCATAGCTTCCCGCAATTTAGCAGGGCCTAGTGCAGCCTGAGCCTCAACCCTCATATGTTGACCCTGTCCTAGAAGTTCATCTACAGTGATATCTGCTAACGGATCTCCCTGGGGTCTAGCGAGATCTGCACTAACAGCTGCCTCCTCCCTCCAGCGAGCCTCAAAAAGCAGTCGCTGATGCGGGGTATACATGAGCTTAGTAATGCCTTTAATGTCAGCAGGAAGAAGGGTAAAAGCGTTAAAAATATAATCAAGCATCTGTTTAACTGGTTCACTGGTGACACCGTAATTCCCCACCGTTGCTCGTAGCTGAGCTAACAGCTTCCAATCCAGATTAGTCACCTGCGCGATATTGCCGCCCCCTTGCGGATTAGGGACAAATAAGACAGGGAACGCTATGCTGTCCTGAGCAGCCGCTAGCATGTCAGAATCACCCTTTTGTAAGCCCTCACGAGCAACCGCAGCCCAAAGTTCTCGATGGCCCCTAGCCATGGCCTCCGCGAGGTCAGACTCTGCCCCAGGGACAGGCTCAGGGCTAACAAAGGGGTTTCGCGAGCGAGAACAGTCCGGCGGAGACGGGTGAGCCAAGGGCGGAGGAGCAGGCTGCGGCAAGGAAGGCGTGGGAGGAGCAGGAGGTGGGGGGGGGGGGGAGGCGCGGAAGGCAACTCAGAGGCAAGAGCCTCAGGGGGTACGTGAACCGTAGCAAAGGTGGGGGGATTAGGCGGACCAGAGAAGGGAGAGGGACCATGTTCCCCGTAAAGACGATTACGGTCCTGTGCAACTTTAATCTTTTCTGCGGCTTTCTTTTCTGCCTGTACCATTAAAAGTTCATTATAAACAACTCTCCATAGTTTAGCTATCTTTTTAGCTGGCTTATCGTCATCTAAGACAAGATCCCAGAGTTTGTCACTATACGCGCGCCACCGACTTAATTCATGAATGGAGTGGGGGTCAGCGAAAAAACCGTAAGAGCGCGCATGCGTTAAAAGAGCGGGGAGGTCTTTATCAAGATCAATCCCTTTAAAATTACGCTTAAGCAAAAAAGCCTTGAAAAGTTCCTGTGCTGCTTGCCTTTCCATACTTACGACGGTACCGTTGCTAGCCCCTCCAGGCTTCGGCAGCACGTATCGGCGAGCCCGCCTGTGCGGTCACTCGGGCGTGGAGGAAATCGCTGCAGTATACGAGACCTCTTTCGCCGTCCGTCTAGCTGCGGGACCCGACCCCAACGCAACTCCCCCGTCGCATAAGGCTAGGGCAACTTCTCCTGTTCGGGCGCCAGATGTCGGGTGGAGTCGCGGGAGACAAGCACTCAAGGCATGATGTTCAGCAAGTCTCGTTTATTATCATAAACTACACATACTTATAGTACTACTAATTAGCTCATACATATTGCAAAAGTTGAGCTCCTCATTGGTGGGAGCTATTCCGTGGGATCTGCAAACACGGTGGTCTTATCTTTCTCTTCCATATGGTTTCTGTCTTCTTTCTTATCTGAATGCACATTCTGTTATCTATGCAACTTCTTGCTCAAGGACTCAGTGTCTGCATCTTTACTAAGCCTCCTGTGTTATCATGACCTTTGCTTTTTAGCCATTCTTCAGAAAGACTCTCAACAAGCATCCTTCTTCCATTCCCTGGAGACACAACAAACAAAAGACAGTATCAGCACAGGAGCAGGCAAGAACTGTTGATCTATGGTCGATCTGGTAAGTGGGCAGAGATCACCCATTAAAGGAATGAGAGGGATCTGTCTTTACAAACGAACTATAGGTCCCTGGTAGATAAAGGTAGATACTGAGAGATGAAAGAAGCAATGGGAGGAACCATAAATTCCATAGGAAAATAAAAAATGGGGGGGTATACATTTGAAGGAAGGTCTATATTAGGTGATTCGGGATGTCTGTACCTCTCAAATATCTCAGCCAATGGGGAAAGAGAGAGGGAAATGCAGCCGGGAAATTAGGATTAAAAGGAGGCTGCATCCTCTAACAATTTGAGAGACACCAGGGGAATGCCCCATGGCCTCTCCCTTTATTTGAATAAAGTAACAGGACTCCTCTGTCTCCTTTGTGGACATAAACTTCTGGTGTTTTTGGATTAATTTTCCTGACACCCAAGACCCCAAAGCCTTGGACCCACTTCCAGAAAGGTCTGAAAGAACGGACTGCTCATGAGAACTAATTTGCAGAGAAAGTGACAAACCTGTGTCGGGGGAAATCTGTCCATAAAAAGGTACCCTCACCAAGCCCAGGCAGTGCCTCCAAGACCCTGAGTATCCCAGCACTTGCTTGCTTGTTTTCTATCTTTCTTTCATGGCCTGCAGGAGGACACAGTGAATGTGGCAGCTACATGGTACTAAATATCATCTCCTAGAACAAATCGTCCATCTGCTTTTCTCCTCCCACCTTGCTGATGGCTGCAGAATCAAGAGAAAACTCAGAGTGACTTGTTAGAAAATAAATCATCTGGATTTGCTCTATAGAAATTTTTACTTCTCAGTACTAGCATATTAACAGATATAATGAATTGGAAATCTGTGTCACATGGCCAAATCACTTGAACTCACATCAAACCAAGAAACTTGCTGAAAGGTTGTCCTGGTTCAGGCCAGAAGAGGGTTAATTTTTGCAGTTGTCAGGAGGGGAATGGCTGGGACTTAGAGGTTATTCTATACCACCTCATGCCATTTTCCAGGTATGGATGAAGGGATCCCTCCTGGGTTGTGTAGTAGGGGAAGGAAGCAGTCAGGAAGTGTTGGGGATTTCTGCATAGAAAGCTTGTGTCATGGTTACAAGAGAAGAGTGCCAATATGGGTGTAACCAAACTGTGTATTCTACTCCCCTCTACATCATTTGTGATAAACTGTTAATGATGGGTCGTTTAACAGTAGCTGCCCAGTGCACACCCAACCCCTCAGTCTACAAGCTGAGTGTTAAATGAGAAGAGGAAAACCCTGCAAGGCAGGGTAGTGTCTCTTTGTCTTCACAAATGACTCAGCCCTGATAACTCCCTCCAGGAAAGCACCAACACAGTTACACCCATCCTGAGGGGGTCATCTCTGCTAATGGGCCATAATGGCTCAGCAGCACCAGCAAAATAGACAGCTGCAATGACCATCAAGGACTCAAAAAATATCCTATGACAGGATTACATCATTCCATTGTGAAACTCCCTGCCCTGGGGAAGGTACTGAGCATGCCTGCCTGAATCTGAGCATATATAATCTCGAGGTCTGGGACTTAGAATACACCACCACCACCACCACCGGATGGATCCAGAAGAGGACCAGAACTTCCACAGGATTACTGCTTTTGACTGCAACCATTACTTCAACAGGAATGCAATCACCACTTGATAGGACTGTGACCACCACCCTGACCAACAGGGTGCCAGGTTGTACTCTGACTTAGTGAGTTCAAGCCAGTTTTTCTGTATCATTGCATTTATTGTAATCTTTCTATTAAATTGTAACTCCGACCTGAAATCACTCTCAAGGTATTTGTGTGTGGGGGGTCATTTCTCCAGCTGTTTTACTTTCAAATCACCATAGCATGTGAATAATTCATCTCTTTCTTGTACATTTTGTCATTAGTATTGCTGTTACTGTTCCTTTTCTTATCTCATTGCTGTTTCCAGTAAATTGTTCTTATCCCATGATCTTTAACTTTTGTACCTCCAATTCCCCTCTCCAGCCCCCACAGGGGAGGGGCAAGGGGGATGGGGGAGTGAGCAAGCAGTGCGTGGTTTGGAGTTTCTTGGTGGGAGCACTAAAGTGGGAAATACTATTCCTAAACCACAACACAGGTTTCCCCCAGAAAGCAGTGGAAATTTTCAAATAGTCTGAAGCTCTGCTGGGCATCAGAACAGCTCTATAGGCAGCTTTGTCAAATGTAAACTCAAAACTGTAATTGCTGAGAATATTGTGATTAGAGTCAGAGGGTGCTTGGAGGAGATTCTTGGGGAGGGGAGAGGGGTTGCAGGCATTCGTCAAAAGCTAAAGACTGTGTAACTTTAATAAGACATGGGGATTTTTTGCTTAGTCTGAATGCACCTTTCATGAGGGAGTGAGGAAAACTAGAACTTTCACACCAGTCAGACTACTGCTTGATGAAAGTGAAGACTGTCCAATGATGGATAAGCAAAACATTTTTTAAATCTCCCTTGCCTTAGGTCAATTCCATAAACCAGCTGCTGCCACATCCATAAGGAGGCAGTTCCATTGATTTATTATTATTATTTATTGATTTACCAAAATATGAATATCAATCTAGTATCGCTATCCAACAGTTTAGAGTTAGAAAGTGTATGTTTTATTTGGCTCCAGACACTGCGTGGGATAGCTCCCTAAGACACAGGGCCCCAATACAAGCAAACACGATACCTTTTATTTCCAAATATTATGAATATGCAAAATACAAATGTATATTCATAATGTTAACACCTCCCATTCTCCGCTTCATATGGAAATGAGCTTAAATGTCATTAAGCATGCGTAGTGTGTGTTCTGAATTGAGTCGGTGGTCTTGAATTGGGTCAGTGGTCCTAAGAAAGATGAAATAACTCATCTTCTTAATTTTGACCTTTTTGCCTCTCTGAACTTTAACAATCCTAATTACTTTAGTGACCTCTAAGTTTCTTCTTGCATGACTTTTGGATGGGTTCCTACAAAGGGAGGAAATTGGTGATTGTCCTTGCTCTCTACACCAAATTATCAATGTTTCTACTCCTCGTTCTAAGCACAGCTAAGCAAACATGCAAATGACAGATCATCAGTTATTTGGCAATCAGTTACTAACATCTTAAAACCCATTTCAGGTCCAGCTCTCTTAACTATTTTAATTAACTCTCACTGGGCCCAAGTTCTTTCCAACTAATCTCAACACAGCTAGCCTATAACTAAAATCTTTATGTTTCTTCTAAATCTATGTTTCACCATGCTCTGGGACACAGTGACTGCCCTTGGCTCACTGAGAGGGGGATGCAGCTTTAGGCCATCAGGTGCTGCCATGGAGCAGACTTGGGCAACTCCATGGGTTTTTCCCATTTGTTCCTACTTTTCGTCAAGAATCTCCTCTAGAACAGTGTGTTCTAGGGCATCATTTGTTTTTACTACAGGAGGAAGCATCTCATGAAGATACACAGGGTTTTTTTGTTTTCTTACAATTGGTTATTTCAAAAAGGCAGGCAGTTCTGCAATTCGAAGTTTGAAGAACTCAGTGCCTTCACTGCAACAGCTTCAATCTGCTGCACTTTGTCCCCATTAGATCATTTTCACTGATTTGTGGTTAATGACTGTCCTGGTTTAAGACAGGTGTCTGCCAAGGAAGGTAGGAACCTTCTTAGAATGGAAAATATGACCCCTTCCCTCCAAATTATCATAACTTCGAAATTACAGGGCTTTCAGGCAAATATATGGGAAAAGGAATAACAGTTCTCTACTAGAAAATTATTACAGCTGGTGATGGGTCAGTAGCTCTGACTGAGGAAGAGGTGACCGGTCCAGGGAGATGGTCCCAAAAGGAATCGCCTTCTCGAGGTCCGGTGTCTTCCCTCAGCTGCTAGCTAGAGGGCCCGTGCAGAAGCTGTCAGCTCTTTAGTGATTATCAGCTTGTGATTTCAGCTCAGCTCTGCAGGGCAGCCTCCAGGCCAGACCAGAGAGAGACAAGAGGCTCGTGTGGCTGGTTCTGCACGAAAGGTAGCTTTATTTTTGGTCCCCTCCGGCAAAGGGGAAAGCCAGGGACGAGACCTCTCTCTCTCGCAGGGGCAGAGGGCTAGCTTTTGTAGAGATACAGGGGGTGGGTGCCAGAGGGTAAAGGCCAATGGGTTACAAGGGATCTGCATAGGGTCTCCCAGATAATTCTGGGTCTGTCTTTTCTCGCCCTAAGTGAAAAGTAAGCTGCCTTCCCAGGGAGTCCTGCTGGGAGATTAAACAATCTCCTTATCTCAGCAGACATCCCCCCAGGGCAGGGGCTGGGCATGATGCCATGAAGATTTTTGCCTTTTCTTCTTTAGCCCTGTTATACCCGTTATACCTTTTTACAGCTTCTGTATTCCTAGTGTTTTTGCCTACATTCTTGGACTTGTTTGTTAAGCTAAGAGACTAAACATTTTAGAAGCTTCGTAGCTAGGGATCAGTGTGCCCCAGACCCCAAGGTCCTCTCCAGAACTCATTCTGTAAACCAAGATAGAACCATCCAGGGGAAGGTTCCCTGGGGAGGGGGGGGGGGTCACTTGAGCCTCTCATTGGGGAATCTTTGATAGATATGCTAATTAGTAAAGCCTATAATGTTATACCCAATGTTGGGGGGGACACACGAGAGGAGAGACACAGAGACACAGGGAAAGACTCGGTGGGGTACATCTCGATGCATATGACCTGGAAGTGTACACCTAAGGATCCTTAAAAATAAATACCAAGGTAAAATCCCTTTTCCCCTTCTAACCATGTATGCGGCTTGATTTTAAGACCAGGAAAAGGCATCAGTTGCTGGCGACCACGAAGGGACACTAAAGACCTTGAAACTCGCAGTCTTGAGTTGGAACACATCTTGCTTTGCCCCTCTCTTTGCCGGCAAATTACAGAGGGGCCGGAGCAACAATCTGTGACCAGGACTTTAGGACCCAGCACGGAAAGGCAGAAGCACGGAAAGAGGTGAGTGAAAAGGGGATCAGTACCACTGAGACTGTGCTAGCACTAGGGAAGGAGATCTCCGAGGGGGTTGGAAAGGTTGGGGGCATAAAAGCCCACAAAAGGGGAAAGCTTAAACTTTTCCCCTGCAAACTGTAGAAAGGAGGGGACGCCCTCCAGTAGCCCAGAGGCTGCACCGTACGCAGCCGCAAGAGAGGCTCAGAGGTTGGTTGGTTGGCTGGTTGGTTGGCTCAGACGTCAAGAGTTGTGGGTTCAAATCCTGTTAAGATCAGATTTTCGCGTGCCCGCATTTACTGCTTGCTGAAACTAGTTGCTTTTTAGTATTTTAAAGTGCTGTTTTGAAGTGTTTGTGTAGTAACCTAGATAAACTGCCTGGGAAATCGGAATTCCAAGGCCAGATTGCAGGCTGAATTCCAGAGTTAAAAGCTTTCCTCTGGCAGAGTTTTCCTGTCTGTGAGAAAACATGGGTGGTGTGAATGAAAAAATTCCTCCTAACAGCCCGTTAGAGCTGATAATAAAACACTGGAAATGGCTGGCAGGGCGAAAAACTACTTTGGACACCCGAGAATTGATCAGGCTGTCCACACGGGTTTGGCCGACATTAAAATTAAGTCAAGGAAATTGGCCTCGCTATGGGAGTTTGGAAAATAACATAATTAATGACCTGATGGTAGAATTGAGATCATTACGTAGGTTTGATGAACGAAGATATGCAGAACATTTTACTATGTATTTGAACAGGGAAGAAGCATATGTGGTAGACAAAAGTAATATGAAAATGACTTTGAGGAAGAGAAAGGAAAAGAAAAAGTTGCAGCAAGCTGACTCGTATACTAATACGGACAGAGAAATCGATATGACAGATGCAGATATGCTAGCACCAGCTTTGCGCAATGGGGGAGGGGTCTCCCCACCCTGTTCAACCGCCAGGGCAGCCCGCACAGCGGGGGGTGGGGGAGCGGTGGCTCCGCCGGCGGGGCAGCCTGCACAGGTGGGGGAGGGGGATGGGGGAGCGGCGGCGTTACCGCCGCAGCCTCCGCCGCCTCCGCCTCTGCCTCCGCGGGCGCAGCAGCTCGCACAAGTGGGGGCGGGGAATGGGGGAGCAGTGGGTCCCCCACCGCCGGTACCGCCGGTGCCGCCGCCACCACCGCCGCCGCCGCCGCCGCCTCCACTGTCCCCGCCGCTGTCCGAGCGGGGGCAGGGGAGGGAGCAGGCGGCCAGCTCCAAGCCGGAGGAGCGGCGCGGGGCCCCCTCACCCCCAGCCTCGTCAGGGGCAGAGGGCGGGCGCGGAGGCAGAGAAGGGGTGGATTGGCCACCGCCTCCTGACCGCCCCAGAGGCGGAGAAAGTGCAGAATGGCCACCGCCCCCTGACCGCCCCAGAGGCGGAGAAGGGGTGGATCGGCCGCCGCCCCCTGACCGGTCCAGAGGAAGAGACGGGGAAGGGGGAGGGGAAGGGGCAGGCTGGCCGCCTTTCCTCGAGTACCCTGAACACAGGAATGAAGGTAGAAATGGACACGGGCAATTGCAGCGGCATTCCCCAATACAGAGAACCGCAAGTTTCCGGCCCAGAGACAGGAGGAGCCGCTCGTTCTCCCCACCCTGCAGCACAGGCAGTGTTAAAGCTGAGGGCAGATGGGATGGCCCCGACCCAGGCGGCTCTTGCAGAGCTAGGGACGGGAGAACCTGCTTGCACCCCCTGCCTCCCTACCCCTCCACTGCCGCAAGGAGCGAGACAGTTCCTGATCAACATTTGCCTGGAACAAGTTTTAAAACCAATGAACCAATTTCAATTAAAAGCGAATGGGATGATTTTGATACAGATGGTTCTCACGGGGAGGGTGGTAGAAGGAGGGGCAGGATAGCCCGAGAAGCTATGAGAGCAGTCAGTCCCGTCGCTAAACACACAAGGTCCAAAGCAGGTAAAGGGGGGGAGGAAGAACTTGTATTAGAAGCACCTCTGAGACAGGCTGTGGGAAATCAAGGAGCCATTTATATAAAAGTACCATTTTCTCTCGGAGAATTACAGCAGTGGAAAAACTCAATTGGGAAGTACAGGGACAACCCAGAGAGAGTAGCTATGCGTGTAGAAATGGCCATAAAATCCCAAAACCCAGATTGGGGTGATCTAAATGTTATGCTAGATGAATTATTGGATAAAACAGAGAGAGAAATGGTCAACAAAGCTGCTATATCTGCTATAGAAACTCAAATTGCAACTGGGAGTCTTCAAGGGTCAGTTAATGATATCTTTCCCCTAGCAAACCCTGGCTGGGATCCCAATGTCCCAGAACAGATGGAAAAGCTGAAGCAATACCAGAAATGGGTGGTTGTTGAGTTAACAACGTATTCTGTGTTAAATACTTTAAAAGGTAAACTGAGTCAAGACACTGTGGATGTGATTGGAGCTACAGGGGTAAGTGAAACAAGGCCTTTTTTCCAACCTTTAAAATTTAAATTGGGAAAACACTGGGTCACTCACCAGTTCCTGTATATGCCAAATTCCCCAAAGCCATTATTGGGCAGAGATTTATTGGAAAAATTGGAAGCAGAAATTAAGTTTTCAAAGGAGGGGGGAGTGAAAGTTATAATCCCAGAATCTAAAATTATCAAAGCAGCTGCTATACTTGTACAGGAATGCCATGGAAAAATTCCCAAAGAAGTTGAAGAGGCTGTCATTCAAATAGTGTGGCCCAATGATTCTCCTGGGAGATCCAAAAAAGCTGAACCTGTGAGTATTACACTCAAAGCAGGGGCTACACCAGTAAGACAAAGACAATATCCTCTGAAATTAGAAGCTCGTAAGGGATTAATACCTGTGATTGAAAAGTTTCTCAAATTTGGGTTGTTAGTAGAATGTGAATCCAGGTACAATGTAGGTGCAAGGGGGCTCGGTTGGGGACGCTCGGTGCGGGTTCGGACGGTCGGGGACGGAGACGAGAGATCTCTGTAGTCAGGTCTTGGAACATGCGGTTTATTGCGAAGGGCGTGGGTACAGAGGCACTGCTTAGAGCTGCAGCTGGCAGCTCTGAGCAGGCCCAAGAGAGCAAGAGAGTACGCAGGTAAGCAAAGAGAGAATAGTAAGAGTCTACAGTAAGAGTGTATAGTAAGAAGTGTAGTGAAAGAAGTGTAGTAAAAAGGAGTCTGAAGTCCTGGTTACAATACAATAAATCATCTTCTGTACTGAATATTCTAATTGTCACTAACCAATCTAATACAAGATACAAATCCTATAGCATTTACATACAGCCTATAAGAGTTCTTATATTACCATAGAGTGTTACATCTTAACTTCTAAAAACTACTCTTTGGACCCCTTCTGCTGAGCTAGTAGGGTCTGCTCTGACCCTTGGACCTGCCTGCAAGCAGAGGGTATTGTTCAATCAAGAGGGGATTACATTCAGTCGGCCATACCATTGTTTTCCAGTTGTTCAGTAACTAAGATTTGGTATCTCAAAGGTGGCTTTCATTTCGATGTCGCTTATAGTTTTCATATTCCCAAAATCTTTTGTCAGGCAATCATATTTATAAGGCTTTCCTGTTTCATCTTTCCCAACATCTCCCCCGTTCCGATGAACAACTAAGATATTAGACACAGTCCTACTCGTCATTTTTTTGCACACACTGAAGTATACAAGATACTGCTACTAGAACTATAATTATTACTACTAGAATAATCAAGCCTATTTTACAGAGTTCCCTTAGCCAAGGTGCAAAGGTCCAACCATTAAACAAGCTGTCTAGCCAAGACGGGTTATCTGTTGTAATTTGGTTAGCTAGGTCCCTTAGGTTTTGTAACTGTACTAAAACCTTCTGGGAAAGGCACTCTATAAGTTGAGGAAGGTTTGTCAGGGCTTGTGTCAGACAGACAGATGGTATCGGAGCCTGCAGATTTGGCTAAAGCAACCCAGACATTTGTCTTTGGTTGATTTACAGGTAAAGCTTCACTGCAAAAACAAAAAACAAAAGGTTAAAAATAACATGCATCTACACAAATAATACTAGAACTCCATTCTTTTCTTGAGCCGTTTCTGGCAGACGATCTTCTCTCAGTGGTTCTGCCTAGTTCACATTTGGGTGACGGCTTCTCGGCTTCCACTCACGGGGTCACTGGCTGAAGTGGAACTGACAACGGGCTTTGATGCGTGGTACAGCTTCACCTTCTTTGCTGGAATCCACTTGGTTCCTTCACCTGTGGAGAGACATGCAAATCCCTTTCCCCACATTATGAGATTGTATGGTCTTTGTATTTTTCCTGATTCTAGAATCTTAATTAAAACTGGGGGGTGTTTTTTCAGTTTTGCTTTTTTATTGTTCAAGAAATATCTGAAAATGGGGGGATCAGGCTCTTCTGCAGAGCTGTTCAAGAAATTAAAAACATACAAGGCTTTATTCAACCTTCTTTGAGGTGTAGCCTGGGCTTTTCCCCCTTTCTGTTGATTTAAAATGGGTTTTAAAGTTTGATGTGTTCCTTTTAGGGTACTTTTTAGCAGTTGTTTAAGATACGGTGAGCAAATGCCACTGTATCTTACAGCCTTTTTTAGTTCTTTAATTTCGAGAGTGGGGATGGGAGCCCACGTTTTAGGACTGTTAGGCTGTTGGCTAGCTATCACAGGCTTAGCTAATAGACTAAGACTTTCATCTTTATAGATTTGGAGTCTTATTTCATGCCAATCTGTTAATTGAAAATTATTAAAACATTTTTGGGAGTTTTCTACTTTTGGGATTAACGCAGGCGAATTTTCAGGGTTTAGTGTCTCTTTTTGGGTTGAGGAGTCTGTCCCAAACACTGGGGGGACAGTGAACCTGTTTGGGAACAGACTTAATTCTTTTTCGGGATTGTTTTGTATTGGGATTAAGGTGTTGGCATTTGCAGGGGCAAAATAGTTCTCAGTCTGTCCTGTATTTATAAAAGCAGGTGTCATATTCCACCCTCCCCCTCCTCGTTGCACGGCTTGTGTGCCTGGCTGTGGCAGTGCGATCGATTGGTGATACAAAGTAGTTCTATTCGGTGCCAGGAGCGCAGAGGGCGATAGCGCGGCTGGGTGTTCGAGGGAGTGCGGGCGTGATTCGGTGCTGCTTGGGTTGGCTCCGGGATGCGGCGGCGGAGGCAGGGGGGCAGGCGGCGGAGCCGCGGGGTGATGTGCGGCTGGTCCCGGGAGCGGTGCTGCGGTTGGAGGAGTGTGAGCAGAGTGATATCGCTGCTCCGGGGGTTGCAGCAATTGCGCATGCGTGGGTTGCATCATCAGGTCAACGTGGCAGGCTGTGATGGCGGCAGTCCGTGTGGCGGGCGGTTCGGGCAGAGCGGGAGATGGCAGGACTGCAGAACCAGGGGCTGGGGCTGCGGCCGCGGTCGAGGGAGGGGGCGATGGGACGATCATGGATGCCGGTGGCGGTGGGACTGCACTATTTGGCAGCTGAGAAGCGGGAGGCTGCGGTGGATACAGCAGGGTGCGGTCTGGGGCCACGGAGGCGGGCGGCGGCGGCAGGGCTGCCCTGTCGGCAGGAGAGGATCTCGGGGCGGCGGGAGGCAGGAGGGCCGGCGGCTGGATCGCGGCGGGCAGGAACGACGCTGCCGGAGCGGCGGTGCCGGGAGACGGGGCTGGGACAGCGGCAGTCACGGAGGGGGCTCCAGTCATCCGTGCAGACGCTGCGGCACCAGCAGCAAGTGGCTCGCAGGGCTGGGGCGCTCCGCGTTCTAGCGCGAGCGATGGTGTGCCGGGATCGGGGGATTGCGCAGGGACGCCGGCAGGGACGGGAGTAGACATAGGCGTCTGTGCTGCCGCGGGGCCGGGGGACAGCTCGGGGCGTGCTGTGTGCGCTTGAACGGTAGGGTGAGGGGGCAGGGTTCCCTCGGCAACGTGTACCGGGGGCACCGGGGGCCCCAGCGCGGTCGTGACAGGCGCTGTCGGTACTGGTGGTTCGGGAGCGGCAGGAGACTGTGAAGACGCAGCAGCGACGGACGCGGATGGGCTATCAGCTACCACCGGCGCCGTGTCGGTGGCGGCAAGGGGGACCTGGGGGGCTGGAAGAAGGGTCGCCGCTTGGCTTTGCGGGGGGCCGGCTATAATGGCAGCCATGGCCATAACCGGCGCGGCTGGGGGAGCGGTAGCACCCGTAGCTAGCAGGGGGGTGGCCGCTGCCCCCGCCGGGGTATCGCCGGGGGGCGGGGCCACGAATATGCCAGCAGTGGGGGGTGGGGTAACAATGACGGCAGCAACGGGGGGGCACGTGGGGGCAGGGGCAAGGGGCGGGGTCGCGGAGACGCTGGCGGACGGGGTGATAGAAGCGAGGGGCGGGGCCGCGAAGACGCTGGAACCTAGGGCGGGAGCCGGGACAGCGGGGACGAGCGGGATGGCGGGGGCGGGGATGGTGGGAGGGGCCGTAGGGTCCGGTGGGGTGGCTGGGGCCGGGGCAACGGGTGCCGGGACCGCGAGCGCGGGGGGCGGGGCGGCGCGAGTCAGCCGGACCGCGGGTACTGGAGCCGCGAGGACCGGCGGAGAGGCGGGGGCCGCGCCCCGTTGCGGGCTCGCGGCGGCAAGGGGCGGGCTCGCAGCAGGAGCCGAGCTCGGCGGAGTGACTGTTGCGGGCGGCGCCTTCGCAGCAAACAGCTCCACCAGCGCTCTGCAAGCTGGGAGCAGCTGCGCGGCAGCCATATCCCGGTAGGAAATATTATTAAAGAGCTTAACCCCAACTGTGTCCCAGAAGTCTCTTGTAAAGACGGCTGAACGGTCAGCATTTGGGAAATTAATCAGAGTCCATTCTAAGAGGTTTTTTAGCTCCTGTTTAGGTAATTGTCTTGAACTAGAGCTTAGTAAATGCTTAAGTTGCTTATAGAGATCTCTGTCATGGGCAGAGTGCATTTGTCCCATTATCAGACCAGTATGATACTCACTTAGATGTCGTAGGAGCAGTGTCCTTGCTCAGGGGTCCGTCGTGGGGGGCTGGCCAGGCACTCCACTCGGCGCTCAGGACGCTGCTTTTGGGTCCTCTCTCAGAGCTCCGGTTTTAGGCGTCGCGTGGCAACGGCTTTCCGTGCTCAGGACCTCACGGGTGGGTCACACTAAGAGCTCCAGTGCGGGCGGTGCTGAGCACTACTCGCCTGTGCTCGGGACGCGCGGCAGGGTCCCTCCTTAGAGCTCCGGTCAGCACTGCTTAGCAGCGTGTCCGTGCTCGAGGGGTGCCACGGCAAACTTCCTCACAGAGCTCCAGGTAGCCGCTGCGCAGCAGTGGCCGCCTGTGCTCGAGGACTGCCAGGCAATTCCCTCCAAGAGCTCCAGGTAATACCCGTGCTCGAGGGCTGCCTCGGCAGAATTATAGAGCTCCGGCTTTTACGATGCGCAGCAACGGTATGCCGTGCTCACGACACGTTCTAGGTGGCTATAACTGGTCTTTTAGTTACCGTCCATGGAGAAGTCTCCCACAGATGGAGAAAGCTGAACCGAGCCTTCAATCACGTTGTGCGCCAGACTGAAGGTTCTTGGGGGGTTCGGCAATCACGATGGGCGCCAGACTGTAGGTGCAAGGGGGCTCGGTTGGGGACGCTCGGTGCGGGTTCGGACGGTCGGGGACGGAGACGAGAGATCTCTGTAGTCAGGTCTTGGAACATGCGGTTTATTGCGAAGGGCGTGGGTACAGAGGCACTGCTTAGAGCTGCAGCTGGCAGCTCTGAGCAGGCCCAAGAGAGCAAGAGAGTACGCAGGTAAGCAAAGAGAGAATAGTAAGAGTCTACAGTAAGAGTGTATAGTAAGAAGTGTAGTGAAAGAAGTGTAGTAAAAAGGAGTCTGAAGTCCTGGTTACAATACAATAAATCATCTTCTGTACTGAATATTCTAATTGTCACTAACCAATCTAATACAAGATACAAATCCTATAGCATTTACATACAGCCTATAAGAGTTCTTATATTACCATAGAGTGTTACATCTTAACTTCTAAAAACTACTCTTTGGACCCCTTCTGCTGAGCTAGTAGGGTCTGCTCTGACCCTTGGACCTGCCTGCAAGCAGAGGGTATTGTTCAATCAAGAGGGGATTACATTCAGTCGGCCATACCATTGTTTTCCAGTTGTTCAGTAACTAAGATTTGGTATCTCAAAGGTGGCTTTCATTTCGATGTCGCTTATAGTTTTCATATTCCCAAAATCTTTTGTCAGGCAATCATATTTATAAGGCTTTCCTGTTTCATCTTTCCCAACAGTACAACACACCAATCTTGCCAGTAAAGAAAGCTGATGGTAAAAGCTACAGGTTGGTACAAGATTTGAGGGAAATCAACAAGATAACAGAGGACATACACCCAGTGGTAGCAAATCCTTACACACTTTTGGCAACGCTAACCAATGAATTAGGGTGGTTCACTGTTTTAGATCTCAAGGATGCCTTTTTCTGCATTCCTGTGCATAAGAATAGCCAAGAGCTCTTTGCTTTTGAGTGGGAGAATCCTGAAACGGAGGAAGACCCAGCTCACCTGGAGAGTTTTACCACAAGGATTCAAAAACAGCCCGACCATATTCGGAAACCAGCTGTCAAAGGAGCTTGAGGACTGGAGGAAACAAGAACCAGGAGGAGCAGTTCTCCAGTATGTTGATGACATCTTAACAGCAGCCAAGACATGAGATGACTGCATCGAGCTCACTGTAAGTCTGTTGAACTTTTTGGGCCAAAGCGGGTATCGGGTCTCGAAAGAGAAGGCACAGGTTGCCAGGGAAACAGTAGTATACCTGGGCCTGGAAATTTTCCGTGGACATCGCCAACTCAGCAGAGAACGGAAGGAAGCCATCTGTCGACTTCCAGAGCCCCATACCGTAAGGGAGATGCCGGCCTTCCTGGGAATGGTAGGTTGGTGTCGCCTGTGGATATCAAACTACGGTATACTGGTGAGACCTTTATATGAGGTCCTTAAAGCAGCTGAAAAGGGGACAATCATGTGGACAGAGAATGCCAGGGCTGCATATAAACAGCTGAAACATTCCTTGATGTCGGCCCCAGCTCTGGGGCTGCCGGACTTGACTAAACCTTTTGAACTCTTTACACATGAGCGACTGAATGTTGCTCTGGGGGTACTGGCACAGCACCTTGGAGACCAGCGAAGAGCTGTGGCCTATTTCTCAAAACAACTAGACAATGTAGCCCAGGGCTGGCCAGGATTCTTGAAAGCTGTGGCAGCAACAGTCCTTCTGATACAGGAGGCCCGTAAATTCACCCTTGGGCAGCACATTGTCGTGTATGTACCCCATGCAGTGATAAATGTGCTGCAGCAAAAGGGGGGACAATGGGTCTCCCCTAGCAGGATGCTCAAATACCAATCTGTGTTGTTGGAACAGGACGATGTTACTCTAAAGACAACTTCTGTGGTAAACCCTGCGATGTTTTTATCATCCACATTACTTGACAGTGTACCTGAGCATGATTGTTTGCAGACAATAGAGGAAACTTATTCCAGCAGACCAGACCTGAAAGATGTTCCTTTGAAAGATCCAGACTGGGAATTGTACACTGATGGGAGCAGCTTCATGAGAAATGGTAGGAGGATGACCGGTTACGCCATAAGCACCTCAGATAAAATTATTGAGGCAAAAGCCTTGCCTCCAGATGTATCATCACAGAAAGCTGAACTCATTGCACTAATGAGAGCTCTAGAACTGAGTGAGGGGAAGAAGGTGAACATATGGACTGATTCCAAATATGTCTTCAGTGTTGTTCATGCCCACGGAGCTGTTTGGAAGGAACGTGGCCTGCTGAGTGCTCAAGGTAATGAAGTTAAGCATGCTAAACAAATTCTTGCACTTTTACAGAGCATTTGGAAGCCTACGGAAGTAGCTATCATGCATTGCAAGGGTCATCAAAAAGGGAAAACAGCCCCCGAACTGGGAAATTGTTTTGCTGACAAAACAGCCAGGGAAATTGCAGAGAAAGGCATTTTTGCAGTGGTACCACAAAAAGAGATAGATTTGTCATCATTTACCCCAAAATACAATCAGAGGGATCACAAATTAATTAAGTTCCTTAAGGCTGAAATCAAAGAAGGTGGGTGGGCTGTTACCCCAGTAGGACAAGTCGTAGTTCCACCTCTGATCCTTCGGGAAATAGCCCAACGAGAGCATGAAAGTACCTATTGGGGAACAGAAAATCTTTTAAAACATTTGAGGAAAGTAGTGATAGGGAGAAGGATGACTGATATTGTACAATCTATAACAAGCAAGTGTGAAACCTGCTGTAAAAACAACCCTGACACAAGCAAAAGAGTTGTGTTAGGAGTGACAAAGACAGGAGATCTCCCAGGAGATTATTGGCAAATAGATTTTGCTGAGATGCCACGCAAAGAGGGATGCATTTAAAGACTCAGGAGGGTGGCTTGTTTTGTCTTGATACTGTTCTTGTTATGTTTATCCAGTTGTTTTCATTCTCCTTTTATTAAAATAAAACGGGTGAGATGTTGGGGTCCCTCCCCCTGCCATGGAGCCCTGGGAGAGGGGCCCTGGGGGGGAGACACGGGGTTTCCCTGCCCCTGCTCAGCTTCATTCTCCTTTGGTTGGTTTGGGTTCCCTGATAACGCCAAGGACCCTTGGGTCCCGTGACTGCAGAGTTCCTGAGCTGAGCCCCGGCCATGCGGCTGGAGAAATAAACATCTCTGAAACATCTACCACGAATCTGTCCATATATACTTCCTTTCCACGGGACTCCTGGTTTGAAATATGCTTGTTGCAGTAATCCCCGCTGCGACAGTTAGTATAATGGGAAAGATAGACACAGGTGCTGATGTGTCTGTCATTCCATTTGATAAGTGGCCTGCACAAAGGGAATTGCAATCTCAGGGCATCATACATGGGATTGGAGGTATCCAAATTGCAAAGCAGTCCAAACACACCATCCAAATTGAAGGTCCTGAAGGACAAATAGCGACACTTCGTCCGTATGTCGTAGACACCAAATTCACCCTGTGGGGAAGGGATGCCATGTCTCAGTGGGGAACAAAAATTGATATCACCCCTAGACATCAAAATTTTCCCTTGCAGGCCACTGAAGCAGAGTGCCATCCACAGAAATGAACTTGGAAAACAGATGAACCCGTGTGGGTTAACCAGTGGTCGCAAAAAAAAGAAAACTTAGAGGCACTCAAAGTATTAGTAGCTGAACAATTGGCTAAAGGAAATATAGTTCCAACTAACAGCCCATGGAACACACCCGCGTTTGTAATACAAAAACCGGGAAAGAACAAATACAGGCTACGCCAAGATTTTAGAGAAGTTAATAAGGTTATTGAAGACATGGGACCCCTTCAACCAGGTATGCCATCACCTTCAATGCTCCCACAACATTGGCATTTAGCTGTTCTTGACATTAAAGATTGCTTCTTTCATACTGCACTCCACCCTGCAGATGCCCCTCAATTTGCATTTTCTGTACCATCTCTTAATCGTGAAACTCCCATGGAATGTTACCATTGGCTTGTGCTTCCCCAAGGTATGAAAAGTTCCCCAACTCTCTGCCAAGAGTATATTGCTAAAATTCTATCTCCCATCCGTGCCAAAGCAGAGAAAGCCATCATCCTGCATTACATGGATGATGTGCTGGTGTGTGCTCCCAATAATCAATATCTCGAGCAGACACTTAACATGGTGATTGAGGCCCTAGAGGCCAAGGGCTTTGAATTAAAACCTGAAAAAATGCAGAGAACAAGCCCTTGGAAATACCTCGGACTCAAAATCACAGAAACCTCTATCACCCCAACACCCGTCACCATTAATAATAACCCTAAAACACTAGAGGAAGTGCAACAGATCTGTGGGACACGGAAGTATTTAAGGTCCTGGTTAGGACTCACCACAGAGGATGTAGCTCCTATTGCAAACCTGTTAAAAGGGGAAGGCGGTCCAGCATCCCCTAGATCCCTGACAGAAGAGGCAAGGCAGTCTCTCAAAAAGATACAAGAGCTCATTTCCACCAGACAAGCACACAGGTATCAGCCCTCCCTACCCTTTAAGCTTGTCATTCTAGGGAAGGTACCATGCTTTCATGGCCTCATATTTCAGTGGGACAAAGAGCAGAAGGAACCCCTCATCATAACTGAATGGGTATTCCTTCCACTCGTACTTCCTAAAACCATCACACAGCCACAAGAACTAATGGCAAAAATTATCATGAAGGGTAGAGCAAGGCTCCGCACCCTGGCAGGATGTGACTTTGCATGCATCTACTTACCTGTAACAACAGACACATTAGACCACCTACGCCAAAATAATATAAATTTACAATTTTCATTAGATAGTTACTCCGGCCAAATCTCCAATCATTACCCAAAACATGACATGTTTAATCTGACATTCTCTTTCATCCCTTGAGAGATTCAAAGTAGAAAACCCCTCGATGTAATTACCGTTTTTACCGATGCTTCAGGAAAAAGTAAAAAGTAGGGGTCACATGGAAAAATCCAAAGACGCAAAAGTGGGAATCTGACATCGAGGTAATCCAAGGATCACCACAAGTCGCTGAATTAGCAGCTGTCGTTAGAGCATTTGAGAGGTTCAAAGAACCCTTTAATTTGGACACAGACTCAGCATATGTAGCTGGAGTAACTGTTAGAGCTGAGCATGCTCTCCTAAAAGAAATCTCAAACAAAAAAATTTATGATTTGCTCTCAAAATTAATTTATCTGGTTTCCCACAGAGAGCATCCCTATTTTGTCATGCATGTGAGATCACATACAAACCTGCCAGGATTTATTGCAAAAGGTAATTGTAGAGCTGATGCTCTGGCTATGCCAGCAGACATAGTTCTATCAGCCGACTTATCAAAGCTCCCCCAAGTTTTTGAACAAGCAAAATTGAGCTATGCCATGTACCATCAAAATATTCCTGCTCTTATCCGCATATTCCATCTTTCGCGGATGCAGGCAAAAGCAATAGTAGCAACATGTCCCAACTGCCAGGAGCTACAGCTTCCATCACTGGGTATGGGGGTCAATCCCAGAGGCATTAATAGCGGTGAAGTGTGGCAAATGGACATCACACATTTCCCTGAATTTGGGAGATTAAGATACGTTCATGTTTCTATTGATACCTTCTCTGGTGCTATGTATGCCTCTGCACATGCAGGTGAAAAAGCTAAGGACGTTGAAAAACATCTTGTCCAAGCTTTGGCTGTGCTCGGTATACCTGAGGAGATAAAAACTGATAACGGACCTGCCTACACCTCTCAGGAGTTTAAAAACTTCCGTCAGCAGTGGGGATTTCGACATGTTACAGGTATTCCTCACTCGCCAACTGGACAAGGCATTGTTGAACGTGCCCATCAAACCCTCAAGCGAATGCTGCTACAACAATCAGGGACCACCAAACTCAAATCACCTCTCCTCAGACTCAGCAAGGCACTGTTTACCATAAACTTCCTGAATGGCACCTTTGAGGATCCAAACCCTCCCATCTATCATCATTTCCAGAACACCAGGAGACAGAAACTGAAGGAAAATCCGGAAGTCCTGATCTGGGACCCAGAGACTCAAAAAATCCAAGGACCATACAAACTTGTAACTTGGGGACGTGAGTATGCCAGTGTATCTACCCCTCAAGGACTGAGATGGATCCCAGGGAAATGGGTAAAACCTTATGTCACTTCCTCAAAAGTTAAGGAGGTTAAAACTGCCTCCTGGAAGGGACACCGTAAAAAGAATCCTGATTTTGCACCTTCATGTAAACCCCCTACTGCAGATTTTGATGTTAATCCCTTAAGTTAAGTTGCACTGTTTTGCACTCAGGTTTTGCACTGTATTTTGTAAATCTTCGTCCTGATACTCCATACCATAGATGTCCTGACTAACCCCCTGAGTTTTGGCTGGGGAACTAGTTTAAAGACATCCTAGGTACTGTCGACTTGTAGGGACGATAGATTCCAATTATATTTTGCACTGTTGTTTTGTTACTGTTCTATGCACTTTTAAGTTACTAAGAGTTACAACCCAGCTTTAAAGAAAAAATATAGGGAATTGTTGCTGCCTGTTCTGAGCTTCCCCTCCCCCTCCCAAAGACAAGTGCTCCTGCCCATGTGCTCCGAGCTCCTTTGTTCCAAGCGCGGGCAAAACCAAATGCAACTCAAACTCTTTAGCAGTGTCTGATTGGCCGGTCACCCCGGGTCCGCCCCCAGTCCTCCCCTTCCCCCTTCTCCGATGGTTATGGGGAGGCTCCACCCTCTCTCTCAGCTCAGCTACTTTCCTGTGAACATCTCTTGTTGTCTGTCTCATTTGAAAGCTTCTAACTGCAGGGAATTGAGCGAGCAGCGAGCTATATTTCTCCCTCTTTGCTTCTGCTGATGGTATTTGCTCTGCAGCTGATTCAGGTGCCGATTTTAGAGCTACTAAAGTGCTAGATCGCCCGTGCTACCTCTCAAGGCTGCTTGAGGGTTTCTAAGGCATTGAAATACAAGTGCTAGCCAGTATAAAGCTGAAAGATACCTTCCACAACGTTGGGTGTTAATGCTTATAATAAACAGTACATGGGACTTAAACCCTGGGCTTAATAAGGACAGATTCCCTGAGCAAGTCCCTAAACAAAGCAACTCGTGTGAACAAGGCACTGTGTCTGACTAACATGTAGGTGGTGGGACTTGAACCCTGTTATTGAATCACTCCAAACCAAGCCGAGAGACACTTCAGAGACAGTCAGAGAAGTGGGCATTTGCTTTATTTAGTGTGCCAGGTACGTGGGGGATCGCTCCTCCTAACACGCACACACAGCACTCCGTACAACACAGTATTACGGGTGAAATTCATGAATATTCATCACATTCCTTGGGATAGGAGGGGTTATACAAATTACTTCTCGGAAGTCATTAATATCGTTAGCATACATGATGCACAGGCGCTGTATACCCTGGTGGTCGCACTGAGGAAGGCTCTGCGTCTTCCTCGGGGGTCATTCTGATGAAGGCTAGTAGTCTACCTCACAATGCACTTTTCACCTTTCTGGAGCATGCACAGTCCTTCATTCACTGATTCAGAGTTTTCTTTGCTGGTTTCAACAGTTTCTGCTCTTATCTTGACAAGGTGCATTCTGTTTCTCTTATCTTGACAAGGCTAAGGCTCATCCTGCTTCTTAGGCTTGTGGTTAACATTTGCTGACTCTTAATAGGTAACTCGTGCTTACATGAGTTAACTATTGATCAACCCCTCTCAATCCTCCCTTTTTTTCTTGATCATTTGTAATTCTTTACAAATCTTACGTCTTGAAAGTAAGTACCCTTCTCTATCTTGCTTCTAAGTTTGTGTTTTTGCCACTGAGCATAAGCATGGTGATTCCAAGTACATAATATCATACAACAATAACTACTAATACAAACTGTAAATAACAATGTGATAACACAAATAAATATTACAAACAATTGTTTAAGCCAGGATAAGTTGGGTAACCATGCTGTAAGTTTGTCCCATACCTCTTTAAACCCCCAAGAAGTGTCATCTAAGGTAATCTGATGCAATGTTCACGTTTTGTACCAAATTGTCTGCAAATCTGTTTCTATGTGTTTATTTAAATCAACATAACTGCAACAGCTTGTATTTATAACTGTACATACTCCTCCTTCTTTGGCGTACAGCAAATCTAATCTATTTTGTAGAGTTAATTGTGAGATGCTCTTAATCTTGATTTGCTGTGCTCTTATGGCATCTGCAGTGGTATTTATTATGGTTTCTATGGTAGCGGAAAGATGCACAATTGATTTCTCTAGTTCGCTTACTCCGAATATGGCTATAAACCATCTGGCAAAGCTGTGAAATCCAGTGGGCCTATCTATTAAGGGGTTTGATGTCATTTTGGTCCTTCGTACAAAAGTTCGGAGTAAGCCTTGTAGTTGACAAACAACATTGATGTGGGGAAATACTGGTCCTATCGCACAGCGGCCTTGCCATCCCAAGGGTAAAACTGTATAGGCACTGTGTCCACATATCCAATACCAACCCTGTCCTGGGGGCACTGGCCAACCCTTGGGCTTTGGTCCTCATCTTGTTTGATTCTTATTCCACATATTAGCTCCCCCATAGGTCCAAAGTTCTGAGCAGTTAGAATAACTCCCTATAAATGTTAAGTTTCCGCATTTGGGGTCTGTCTTATTTCCTCCTGAGTTTTTAGGTATAGATTCCTCCCAGCACCGCTGCACACAGGGTACCAGTGAGGACTCATTTATCGGCTCTTCAAACTCTAATTTCCATTGAAGTTGATCTAGGGATATGCTGACATAATGTCAAAGGTTTGTAGTACTAAGTGCAGCATGGATTTCTGTTGTATTAGGGAATGTTGCCCCAACCAAAGGAAAGCCTCTAGCAGAATTTTCAGGCAGCTGGGAACACATCCATCAATCAGTTAGATTAAAATTCTCAACAAGACCTTTGAGCAATGGAAGGTATGTATTTTAGTCCCACATGCCCGCCCCAATTACGGATGTTACTAATATGATCCAAATCAGGTTTTGTTGATTTTTCATATTTGAAGGCCCAGGTGTCCCGTTCTTCTTGACTCCCATTGTGGTTTTGGTGCAGGTTTGGTCCTTGTATAATGAATCCAAATCGGTTTTCCTTGTACTTTAATTGCTGTATGAGTGGTCAGCAGTGTCTGATAAGGTCCTTCCCATTTTTCCTGGAGTGGATCCACTGAAGGAGACTTAACATAAACCAAATCCCCTGGATTCACATTATGAAAGAGTTTATCAGGTGGTGGTGGTTGACAATTAACAACTGTAGTGCATATTGATTGCAATTTTTGACCTAAATGCTTTAAATAATCTATTAAGTAGCTTTGCCCTACCAGAGGCACACTGTCATTGTGAATCACGTTTGTTCCATAGGGCCTTCCTATTACCGCAGGCCTGGTTCCTACGGTATATCACCATGTCCCGCAGCCATAGGGAGGAGGAGGAGGAGAAGATCCAGCAGGCAGGAATTGTGCAGCAAGATTGATTGATTTAATTATTTTACAAACCTTTTATAGACTTTTTTCTTCATAGTCTAATTGGACAAAGGACCAGCCACCCCTTGGGGGTGATTGGCCAAAATCCTAAAACATCCATTGTCAAAATATTTTTCTACTATACCATAAACAAGACTTTTCAAGGTTGCAGGTGGCTTGGTTGTTTACATTCCCTGCTACCTCTTCTGTGAGAGAGAAAAGTCTCTCATGGACTTAGAAAATAACAAGAAGATCCTCATTAACAGCATTTTTATAACTACAATTCCCCCTTTTTGTTTTATAAGATAACAACCCTACTATTAATCCTAAATAGAAATCTACATCAGTTATTAATTCTAAAAATGTCCTTAAGGCTTTAACTATCTGACTCCATAACAAGAAATTTAAAATTCAGTCTCTGCTTGTGGAAGGACCATCCCAGTCTCTGCTTGTAGAAGGACCACCCCAGTCTCTGCTTGTAGAAGGACCATCTGCCTGATGGTTGACATCCTGGTCATCATCAGAAGAGTCATTAGGCTGATGATCTACATTATGGTCACCATTTGGCTGGTTGGCGTTCTGGTCATCATTTGGAGGTTGCCTGTTCTGCCTCTGGTGCCGTAGGTCAGGGCGAACGCATTTTGAAGGTAGCCACCGTATCCCAGTATCTGTGGAAATGCAAGCATACCCACGACCCCAAATGATAAGCTCATGAGGGCCTTCCCACTGGTTAGTGAGTAAATTCCATACCCAGACTTTTGCCCGGGGCAGTTGTGTCTCACCTGCAGACTGCAATGAGAGAAAATGATTCAGAATAACAGGATTATTTGAATTTTGTGGTACTGTAAGGTGATTAATTGTAAACAAAGCTTTTGCTAGTCGGCTCTGTGGGGTTTCTCCATGCATTCCCCTTTTCTGTTTGTCCAAAACACGCTTCAAGGTACCATGAGCGCGTTCGACAATGGCTTGGCCAGTAGGAGAATGTGGGATACCAAAGGTATGGTCTACACCCCATAGGTGTAAAAACTGCTGCGTCTTCTCCGAGGCATAGGCAGGATTATTATCGGTTTTCACAGAAGCTGGCACGCCCAGGACTGAGAAAGCCAATTTCCAATGGGCAATGACATCACGGCCCTTCTCTCCAGTGTGAGCAGTAGCCCACATAGCCGAGGAGAAAGTGTCAATAGACATGTGCGCATATTTCAGCCGACCAAATTCTGGGATGTGAGTTACATCCGTTTGCCAAATCTGCAAGGCTTTTAGCCCTCTGGGGTTTACCCCCGCTGGCAAAGGCGCGGCGAGTCCATGACAGTCAGCACAAGCGCTGACAATGTCGTGCGCCTCGGTTGGCGCTAAATGAAACTGCTTCTGCAGGGTATGTGCACTTTGATGGAAGAAACCGTGTGATGCCTTGGCTTGTGCAATTTTGTCAGGCTGAGGCCCTACCCACGCAGGGTTGGCCAGCATGTCAGCCCTGGCATTGCCTTCTGTTACAAACCCTGGTAAATTGGTGTGGCTTCGAATGTGCAGAATGTAATACGGATGCACTCGAGCCTGAATTGCAGACCACAAGGTTTGCAACAGCGAAAACAGAGCCGCATTGTTCACCTCCTTCAGAAGTGAACAATCTAAGCGTTGGGTTATATCTGCTACATAAGCAGAATCAGTAACCAAATTCAAAGATTCCTGTGAGAATCGCTGAAAAGCCATGGTAACAGCCCTTAATTCAACTGAGCAGAGCCTGACTCGTATTCCTTCAGCACCTGCCATTCCGATCCCTCCTTCCAGGTAACAATGGCTTTCCCTGTTTTCCCTGAACCATCCGTAAAGACGGTGGGTCCTTGCACTGGTATTCGGCTATTTCTTGGCCGCAAGGAAAGTACGGTCGATTTTGCCAACTGCAGTAATTTATGGCTGGGCAGATGGTAAGTGATCTGCCCTGAAAAGTTTTGCAGCACGCTTTGCAAAGGAGCACTATGGATGAGGCTCCACTCAAAGTATTCCTTTGAGATCGGAATGACAATTACTGCAGGATCCACAGCCATCAGTTGCAAACACCATTGACGGCATTTGATTATCAGAGAAGCGACCAACTCAAACACTGTGGTCACAGTCCTTTTTGGCTGGTGAGGCAAAAAGACCCATTCTAGGATATGCAAAGGATCAGGCCATTGTGCATTCCACTGGCCAATGATACTTGTAGGATGGAGGTCTGGAATAGTAATGAAAACAGTGATAGCAATGGAGGGATCCACTCGATAAACCTGACGAGCGGAAACAGCCTGTTGGACCTCCTGCAGCGCTTGTCGCGCTTCCGGAGTCAACTCCCGAGGTGAATTCAGATCAGGATCCCCTTTTAATGTATTAAAAAGAGGGGAAAGTTGCTTTGCAGTTAGACCTAGATAAGGACATAACCAATTGATGACACCCAGCAGTTTCTGAGCATCATTCAAGGTTTCAATCGAATCCGGGAATTGCACCTCTTGGCGTTGGATAGTTTGGTCCAAAATTTTTACTCCTAAATATTTCCAAGGAGGATGCTGTTGAACTTTCTCCGGAGCTACCTCTAATCCATAGGCATGCAGAGCAGCGAGCAGCTGAGGCTGTATTCTCAGCAGCTCGTCCCGAGTGGACACTGCCACCAGGATATCATCCATGTAGTGGTAGCAGCGTGCATCAGGAAACTGCTTGCGAACTCCGGCTAAAGCTTGAGCGACATACCACTGACAGATAATTGGGCTGTTCCTCATCCCTTGAGGGAGGACCTTCCATTGGTATCTCTTAGCAGGTTCAGCACTGTTAATGGCAGGCACAGTAAAGGTAAATTTTGGTTTGTCATCAGGATGCAAAGGAATTGTGAAAAAATAATCCTTTAAATCAATTATCAGGATGTTCCACCCCGTAGGAATCATGGTGGGAGAGGGCATGACAGGCTGCAATGCCCCCATACCTTCCATTACTGCATTAACTTTCCGGAGGTCCTGCAATAACCTCCATTTCCCTGATTTCTTCTTAATTACGAAAACAGGAGTGTTCCAGGGGCTAGTAGAGGGTTCAAGGTGCCTCTGTTGTAACTGTTCCTGAACCAGCTGATGAAGGGCGTCTAACTTCTCTTTTGGTAGGGGCGACTGCGGCTCAAAGACTGGTGTGTTAGTCAACCACCGCAAAGGCAGTGTAGGATGCTGTGCGCCCTTACACACAGCGACCCCTGCTAAAAATTTGTCCCAATCCGTACGCCCCAAGCTGCCAACACATCCCTCCCCCAAAGGTTAAGGGAAGTGGTAGCAACATAAGGCCTAATTGTAGCTGTGTGCCCCTCTGAGTCCTTCACCACCACAGGCCATTCGCTTAAATAGCTCTGTGTGGTTCCTCCTAATCCTGCCATGGCCGATCCCACCGGGGCTAAAGGCCATGAGGGAGGCCATGCAGAGAAGGAGATGATAGTTACATCAGCACCCGTATCAATCAAACCTCGAAGCTGAGTCCGGGGTGGACGGGCATTCAGCAGGATCAGGGTACATGTCATCTGTGGCCTTTGGTCAGAGATGTCTGCAGTCCAGAAGGCCTGCGGAAGTCCCGTAGATCCACTGCCGCTATCTTTGTGAGTTTGTTCTATCCTGGGGACACAAGACTTAAAAGGCACTAATTTAGCAAGGCAGATCTTTTCAGGAATAGTTACAGGGGGTTTTTGCGTGGAGACCATAGTGTAAATCTGACCGTTAAAGTCAGCATCAATAACTCCTGAGTGCACTAAGATTCCTTGATGGGCAACGTCAGGTTTTCCCACCAGCATTGCACTGGATCCCTGGGCTAAGGGTCCATATGCATCCAAGGGAACCTTATAAATACCGCTAGAGTCTAAGATGACTGCGGCTGCGGTGTGGACGTCAAAACAGTCTGATCCGTGGGTGCTGTCTCTAGGGTGGCTGGGTAGGCTTGTGCCTGTACCTGTGCCACTCTCTGGGGGAGTGACTGCATCGGAGAGCAATTCCCCCTCCTTGCACCCCGGCGGAAGTATCCTGGCAACAGCCAACCATTGGCATGAGTCTGGGATCTACAGTAGCCTGAGCAATGCCCTGGCCTGCCACACCTCTTGCACTGGGGGATCGGTGTGTTCTCTTTTTGGCTCGGCTTAGGCCGCTTCGGTTTCTTCACCTGTTTTGGTTGCTTTGGTTCACGACCAGAAGATGCGTGAACAGGCTGCAGGAACGCAGCTAAAGCAGACCTTCTCTGGTTCCCAGATCCCACCTTAGAGCAGGCTTTGACCATGTCTGTTACCTCAGGATCCCCTGGTAAGGCATCTATGATTTTTCTGCACTCCTCGTTTGCGTTATCTCTCACTAACTGCCTTAACAACAACTGTCTTAACCCGTCATCCTCAACCTGCTTCTCGAGAGAAGCAGCAACTTTCTCTACAAAAGAGAGGAATGACTCTGATTTGCCTTGAACTATGTCAGTATATCGCTTTCTGGGTGCTGACAACTCTATGGTTTTCAACAGGGCAGCCATGCCGACCTGTTGAGCTTGCTGCAGGACGCTAGAGGACAAGTTACCCTGCAGACTGGGATCAGAGAAGGGACCAGTCCCCATCAAAGCATCCATTCCTGCTGTCTGTCTAGGATCAGCAGCAGGGAGCTGCATATTCGCTAATGCAGCCTTGCTGGCCAGCTTTCTCCAGGTTTTCTCAAAAACTGTAAATTGTACAGGTTGAAATAGAATTTGACCTAAGTGTCTGATATCAAATGGAGAAAGCAAATCTGTATTTATCACCCTTATTATCTGCATAACCTCAGCAGAACCTAGCCCATATTGTGCCACCTTGGATTGGAGGTCCTGGGCAACTTTCCAAGCAATTGCCTCATGCTTATCATGCTCCCCTGAATCTGGGAGAGCCTTATACACTGGGAAAGCTTGGATCTCTCCTTTTGGGGAAGCACTACCATCCTGAACTTCTGGAACAGCCTGCGGATGGAGTGTAACAGCTCCCCGGTTAAGCCCAGAATCCTCAGATCTATTTGGCATTCCAAGGGTTTCTAATAACCTCCAGTCACCCTCTTCCAATGCTCGCATCTTAATAGACTCTAAGAAGTGATTATAATGGGTCGGACGCACTGTTACCGTGCAGTCCTGAAAGGTCCAGGGGTGAGACCGGCGCAGCCTTTTTCTTCGCCGCGCGGCCACAGCCACCTGACGACCTGGGGCCAGAACCTCATCTGCCTCACTGCCTGATGAGGAATCATTAGGCAAAGGCAACTCTGGGGTGCTGGGAGTGAACAGAAATGTGCGGGGAGGAGGGGCACTTTTACTGGGTTCGCTAGAGGCAGAACAGCCAGCACAGACTGCAGCTGGCTGTGGGGCAGTTTGTACAGCAGTTTCTTTACGGGAGGCCATCTCGGCCAGTCCCGACCAAGCCGGTACTGGGACTGCTGCAGCCGTCGTCTCTGGGGCTATGGCCGAGTGCAGCGCTGTGCCCGGCGCCGTGCTCGGCACCGCGCTTCTCTCTCGGACAGCAGCCACGTTCGGCGCGGTCGCCGCTTCCACTGCTGTATCATGCTCCCCAGCCGCTCTCGGCGCCGCTGTCTCTGGCCCGAGCTCTGCTGATCCGCCCAGCTCTGCTGCTCCTGCCCGCCGCTCCGCAGCCACCGCCGCTTCCGAGTTTTTCCACGGCAGCGCTGTTTCCGGTTTCGCCGCTGACCATGCCGTTTCTTGGCTTGGAGCGGCGTGTCCCATGGCTGGCAGGGGGGGTGCGGCCGGCACGGTCGGCGCTGCCGGCGCGGGCTCAGGCATCCGCCACTCTAACAGGCTGAGCAGGTCCTCCAACCTTCGGGATAGGTTCGGCAGCTCTGTCAGAAAAGGCAGATGCTGCATTAAAAGGTCGATGGCTCGGTTCTGCGACTGTGCAGAACAGTCCAGTGCCAAGGAGGGCAGCGGACCATTACCAGGCAGTCTCGGGGCAGGCACGCCCAGTGCTATGCTGGCTAAGTTAGATCCAGGTGCATACAGAACCGAGCTAGGAGCCGCTCTGGGTGTCCAAGTTGCTAAGCTGCTGATTTGCCGCCCTGGATAAGCTGTGGCCGCTGCCCCGCCGAACGGCAAGGCAGGCTGTGCTCCCTCTCGCTGCCCTGACCCCCCCGCCTCTGGCGGCGCGGGGTTCCTGGGGGCTGCGGAGTCCAGCAACTGTGCAGGGTGAGCTGGCGCAGGCTCTGCCTGTGGAGCCGGGGGGGTTTTCCAAATCCACCATCATTTGCCCCAGAAGCCCAGTCAGCGGGGCCCCCCTCGGACATTCCTCCGTCACTCATCACCGAAATAGGTGATCCAGCCCTGCTATCACAGTCAAGGTCTGTCAGCAGGATAAATAACGACCGCCAGGTTTTGTATAATTCTAACGCTGCTGGGTCCCCAGTCGGGAGCTCGTGTCAGACAGCGCAGCCAAGTTCCTGCCACAAGGCAAAGTCCAGGGCAGTATCTCTGTCCATGGAAATCCCTTTTAAAGTAGCCTAGTCTAATAATTCCCGAACTGAGTTTTCAGGAATGGAGGTGCGCAATGTGCTAAACACGCCTTTCCAGACCAGTATGACAGCGTCGTTCTGTGAGCCGCTGTTCGCCATTTCTCAGTCCTGTCGGACCTCCCGGTCCCGGAGAGGAAGAGGAACAGCGTACCTCTAGAGCAATTCGGCTTGGCTCGCAGCAGCAGGACACGTCAGAGAGTGCAGATCACGTTGGGCAGCACCAAATATTACCGCAGGCCTGGTTCCTACAGTATATCACCGTGTCCCGCAGCCATAGGGAGGAGGATGAGGAGAAGATCCAGCAGGCAAGAATTGTGCAGCAAGATTGATCTATTTAATTATTTTACAAACTCTTTTATAGACTTTTTTCTTCATAGTCTAATTGGACAAAGGAACAGCCACCCCTTGGGGGTGATTGGCCAAAATCCTAAAACATCTGTTGTCAAAATATTTTTCTACTATACCATAAACAAGACTTTTCAAGGTTGCAGGTGGCTTGGTTGTTTACATTCCCTGCTACCTCTTCTGTGAGAGAGAAAAGTTTCTCACGGACTTAGAAAATAACAAGAAGATCCTCGCTAACAGCATTTTTGTACCTACACCTTCCATACAGAATTTCAAAGGGACTTAGTTTTTCCTTAAGCCATGGTTTTACTCTAATTCTTACCAAAGCCATGGGCAGAGCCTGATACCAATATAAATTAGTTTCTTGACAAATTTTGGCCAAGTGTTGCTTTATTAAGTGATTCATCTTTTCTACTTGCCCACTTGCCTGTGGTCTTTATGGTGTATGTAGCTGCCATTGTATACCCAGTAGATGACTCACTCCCTGCACCACCTGGGCTACAAAGTGTGATCCCCTATCAGAATTAATTTCCCTGGATACCTCAAATCATGGAATAATTTCTTGTATTAAAGCTTTAACAACTTCTCTAGCTTTATTTATTCTACAAGGGAAAGCGTCTGGCCAACCTGAGAAAGTGTCTGTGAGGACAAAAAGATACTTGTATCCCCCTTTTCTAGGTAATTCAGAAAAGTCAATTTGCCACACGTCCCCTGGTAAAACTCCTTTAGGGATAGTCCTTGTGTTTAGCCTAACAGTGGTAGAAGGGTTGTTTTTAAGACAGATTTCACAAGTGGAAATTATGTCCTCTATTGTCTCCTTTAATTTTGATGCTATCACTTTGTCCTTTAAGTGGTTATGTAAGGTGTCAACTCCCCAATGTGTTTTAGAATGTTCGCTTTGGATAAATAATTTTAGCAGTTTTCTGGGTATGACTAGGAGGTCCTTTATTTTAGACCACCCATCTGTTCCTATTTGTCCCTTTTCTTTTTGCATCCAATTTAAATCGTCAGTGTCGTATGGTGGGGGTTTTTCACCCATAAGGATATTAGAAGGGATTAAAGCTAGGGCTTGAACCTGGACCCCACTAGCCACTGCCTTTGATGTTTTGTCTGCCATAGCATTTCCCAGTTCAGGGATGGTGTTACCCTGGGAGTGTCCTTTACAATGCATTATAGCTACTTTTGAAGGTTTTAACACTGCTTCCAGCAACTGTAAGATTTCAGTAGCATGCTTGATTTCTTTCTTCTGTGAGGTCAATAAACCCCTTTCTTTCCAAATAGCTCCGTGAACGTGTACCACCCCAAAAGCATACCTTGAATCAGTCCAAATGTTGATAGGTTTTCCTTCGGCTAATGCCAAGGCTCGAGTTAGGGCTATTATTTCAGCCTTTTGAGCTGATGTCCCCACAGGTAATGGCTTTTCTTCGATGACGGCATCTGTGGTTGTAATTGCATACCCAGCGAGTCGCTTACCATTCTTGACATAACTGCTTCCATCAGTGAACCAGCTTTCTGTGTTTTCTAGTGGAGAGTCCTTCCAAGTCTGGGCGGCTAGAGTAAACTGCCTCCATGGTTTCGATGCAGTCATGCTGTACGGACTCCTCAGTAACTTTGCCCTGGAGGTAAGCTGCTGGATTTAAAAAGTTAGTTACTTGGATACTCACATCTTCTGATTCTGCTAGGACAGACTGGTATTTGAGAAAGTGAGATGGGGTTAATCAGTGATTTCCTTTCTGTATGAGCACTGCTGACACTATGAGAGACAAAAACAGTTATCTGCTGGCCCATTGTGAACTGTTGTAGCTGCTGAGCCAGTGATTGTGATGGCTGAGGGGCCAAGGAGCCCCAAAATAGCAGGGGCCTGCTGGTGGATCGATTCTGAGGCTTAAGAACACCCCCTGACCTCATGGTGAGAAAGGAAAAGCCTCTCCTGTCACGCTTTGTGGTGCCATGCAGACTTGGTCTGTCTGAATGGCTTGCTACCCTGCATGCACCCAGACCCTCCCCATTGGATCCCTTTCCCTAGCCCCGCCTTTGTACCGCCCCCGTGCCCTCAGATCATTGGTTCCTGATGCTCCCTCAGCTCCCATACATAAACCCTGGACCCTGCATGATCTGCTCTCTTTTGCCTCTGGTCTCCCTCTGTGGATGCAGCAATAAACTGTCCTCTGTGGAATGCCACGCGGGAAAGCCCTCCTGACTCTTTGCTTCTGGTAACGCATGAGCTATCCAGCTTGAGTGTGTGGTGAGAGTCTGCGCCTAAACAGCTGTGGGGGTGAAAGGAGTAAGCTTGCTGGAATGCTATACTGCACCCACCGGAACGATTCCTTTGCCAGGGATGTTTCAGGGAAATGCAGCTACCCTTCACGAACCCACATACAGTGCATTAGTGAACTTGCGAGCTTCCTCTATGTTCAGGATCATGGCTGCCACTGCACGCAGGCAGGCCGGCCATCCTTGGCTGACCACATCCAGTTGCTTGGAGAAATAAGCCACTGGCCTTTTGTACGGTCCCAGATTCTGTGCCAAAAGTCCCAACGCTAGTCCTTGCCTCTCATGTGAAAACAACAGAAAAGGTTTAGTGACATCCGGTATGCCCAATGCCAGAGCTTGCATCAACTCACATTTCAGAGTTATAAATGCATTATTAGTCTCTGGTGTCCAGCATAGGTGGGTCCCCTCAGTTTCTTTTAGGAGCTGGCACAAGGGTTTCACAATTATTCCATAGTTGTAGATCCATAACCTACACCATCCTTTCATTCCCAGAAAAGTTCTCCGTTCTTTGGTTGTAGTTGGCTGGGGCATTTGACAAATTGCCTCTTTCCTGTTATTTCCCAAGGCTCTCTCTCCTCTTGCCAGTTCATACCCCAGATATGTAACTTTCTGCAGGACTAGCTGAGCCTTTTCAGGGGAGACCCTATATCCACTTAGTCCCAGAAAGTTTAAAAGACTTACAGTCCAGTCCTTGCAGTCTTCACGGGTCCTTGTTGCTATTAGTAGGTCATCAACGTACTGCAGAAGTGCACCTTCCCCAAGTGGTGATGTCCAGGCTTCCAGTTCTTTAGCAAATTGAGTTCCAAATATCATGGGGCTATTTTTGAATCCTTGTAGCAATACAGTCCATGTAAGTTGGCTTTTTCTCCCTGTTTTGGGGTTTTCCCATTCAAAGGCAAAAATTTCCTGACTGCTTTCAGCTAATGGCAGACAAAAGAAAGCATCTTTGAAATCTAAAACTGAAAACCACACCCAGTCACTTTGTAATTTTGTAAGTAAAGTGTAAGGATTGGCCACTACAGGATGTAGCGTTTTTGTTACTGTATTTATTACCCTCAGGCCCTGAATTAATCAATACCTTCCATTTGGCTTTTTTACTGGTAGAATTGTGGTGTTGTAGGGAGATCTACACTCTCTTAACAACCCTTGATCAATAAATTTAGCAATTATTGGTTCTATTCCTACTCATGCTTCATGCCTTAGGATATTGTTTTACTGACACTGGTCGTGCCCCTTCCAGTAGTTCAGTAATCACTGGAGAAGCCTGTTTTGATCTCTCTGGAATTTCAACATCCCATACTAATGGGATCACTTGATCTGTTATTTCACTATCTATGGGTATTTCTCCTCTTTCAGGGACATTTGCTAAACTTAAGGCCATAATTAATTTTTCCTCGGGAACTTGTAGCCTCATTCCTTGTTCTGTAAATTCTATTTTTGCTTCTAACCAGGTTAATAGATCCCTGCCTAACAGTGGTTTTGGTGAATTTGGAAGATATAGAAATTGGTGTATTCCCATCTTTTTGCCTAATGTAAATTTTAAGGGTCTCAAAAAGTAGGCTTTTTCGGTTTTCCCTGTAGCCCCAGCAACTTGAACATAATCATTGCTTATAGGACTCAAAGTCTGATTCAGGACTGAGAATGTGGCTCCAGTATGCACCAAAAACTCCACCTCCCGTTCCCCTAGCATAACTTTAACCAGCGGGTCTGCTAGGGAGGGACCTGCCGGTCCTCATCACTCTGGATACAGCTGTGCTACAGTCACTGGTTCTGGCGGCTCTGATGGTTGTGCCATTGGAATCGCAGCACGGTTCATAGGGCAATCTCTTTTCCAATGTCCCTGCTGCATACATAGTGTGCACTGGTTAGGGCCTAGGCATTGCTGTCTTTGTCCTCTAGGTGCAGGCCTTCTTCCACTTCTGGGGAATCTCAGACCTGTAACCTGGGCAACCGCCACCATAAGGGGCTCTGTTCTATTTTTATAAACTTCCCATGCTGCTGCTAAAAGTTTCTCTAAGTTCCGGTTATCTGGTTCCCTAATCTTTTGCAATTTTCTGCTCATATCTGGTGCTGATTGAACCATCAATAAAGATATTAACTGTTGCTGTCTGATTTCAGAAGCTGGATCCAGTGTAGTGTGTCTCCTCATATTATCCCTTAGCCTTTCTACAAATGAGCCTGGGGACTCAGTGGTTTCCTGGTGAATACTGAATAACAATGACCAATCAACTGTTTTAGGTATAGTGTTTAGCAGTCCCCAGTATCCTAATTTCCCGTATCTAACCAAAAACGGATATGTTTGTGTCACTGTTGAGATGGACGTGACACTTGCGAATTAAGCCCACCAACTCCGTCAGAAGGTAAAAGAACAGAAAAGACATTTTATTCTTCAAAGTTTCCATTTATATAGTCTCTTGGCACTCGTGCTGTGTCCCCATAGGCTTCTGCATTAACACCTCTTAAAACTTATTGGAAGGTTGCAACCACCACCCATAAGAAAACAAATCTAAGCTAAAAACAACATGCCATGGACAGCTGCATGTTTTCTTCTCTTGTTTTTGGTTTCTTGCTTCTGTTGATGTTAAAGTTCTCACGGGTGCAAGCTGAATTCTCAAGGGCAAAGAGTAATTGTGCTCAAATCAATGTCTGTGAAGCTTTCTGACCAGCTGTCAGTTTCCACAGCTCCCCCTTTTTGTTTCTCAACCGGAAATGCAGCGTTTGTGGTCCTCTGCAGGACCCTTTGCAGAAAGGAGAACAAACACGGCACAAGGAGGAGAATGAGAGGGATAACAATTATAATTAGACCTCCCGTTTTTATGAGGTCTTTGATCCATTTAGTAATTCGCCAGTTACCAAACAGATCGTTAAACCAACCAGACTCATTTTCTTCTCTTAATTTTGAAAGACCTATTTGCAGTTCGTTGATATTAGCAAAGACTGACTTAGAGTGGTCAGAAAGATTCATGCAGCACATGCCATCGAATTCTTTGCAACCGTGTCCCTGTGCCAACAGCAAGAAATTGATGGCTGCTCGATTTTGCAGGGTAACGTGTCTAATAGAATCAACATCAGTTAACAATCCTGACAAAGCAAGCGAAGTGGCATTAGTCTGTTTAGCAAGTCAACAACCTAGCTTGTCTAACAGTCCCAACGCTTTTTTTTAGCCACTACTCCTGGGACAAAAAGAGAAGTTAAAACACATTTCTCCAGATTCCAAAAATCAAGAGTGTCATCGCAGTCTCTTGCAAAAGAATGCAAGGACCGTTTGTCACAAGTTGCATGCGTGTGATTTAAGAGCATAGTTTAATTTAGAGTAAGCATAGTCAGGTGGCCAATGGTACATGGTCCACCAACAGCGCGTGAGGGTATTACAGGCCACGCACGGTCTCCACAAATTAAAAATATTCCTCGAGGTAATTTGCATGGAGTGGTCTGAAGCAGCTTGGTAGTATGTAACACCATCCTGATTTAAAACCGTCCAATTGCACCAAGCTGAAACATTTTGAAATGTAGGATTTGCGTGTGACACATCTTGAGCACTGGGACAACGTGCATTCTCCCAGCACCACGTCCGTGTGTAATTAAAGAAGACACACACTGGAGCCCTTATTGACCTCAAAATATCTATTTCTTGTGGCTCAAGGCCTACAGGGAGTGTGTGATCCCATACCTCAATGTCACGAAGGCACTTTTTCAGGTCAGCACTACAAGCAGTTTTAGGACCCTGGCCAAAGGTTTCCTGAACTATTAAAGAATTTTCGATCGGTACTCCAACCAAATGTGTGAAAAGGCGATTGTGGTGTTGCAAGAGACATGCATGTGAGAAATGAGACAAGTCTTTAAAAGATTAATTTATTGAAAACAGAAAAATTGAAAAATTACAGAAATTAGAAAAATATAAAAACTTGGGATCCTATGGCTCAGTAGATGGTATGCCCCAGGAGCGCAGGGATTTGAGATCTTCTGGCTGAGACAGCACTAGACCTCAGGTAGAGAAAAAGAACTTGCAGTGCTGGGCTGACTTTAAAAAAATTACTAAAGGCCCCTTAAAAGGAGTAAGGCTTTGAATGCCCAGCACCGACGTCTACCACAGCTAGCCTGCAGAGAGCGAGAGAGGAAAAGAGACCCCGCCTCTCTGCCTCGTTCTTTTTATAGTGTCTTTGCTCTGCCCCCAGTCCACCCCTTCGGTTTAAAGTGATTGGTGCTTTCCCTTTGATAGATCATCTCCGTCCACCAATGGCTCATCGTTGTCAGATGGCTGGTATTAGTTGAGATAAGGGAGCTATAATGCCTTCATTAAAATTCAGGTATTCAGGTTGCCATGGAGCTTGCCTGCAGAGTAATGGCTCTGTGGCTAAAAATAGCTGCTGGCTGTTAGAACTGGGGTTTTTGGCCTTGGAATCAGAATGCAAATGAAAACACCTAAAAAAGGTATTAAAATACATCCAACACATCTTAAAACACTTGTAAAAGTATACAGTAAACACAGGAAAGGTAACTCTTATGGTGTACCAGTGGTTTGAAGTTTGAAAGGGGCAAGTTAGTGATTTTTAACTGGGGAATTTTTAACTGGGAAGGGTGCAACTCTCTTAATAAACTACTTTGAACAATTGAAAACACTGATAATGGAACTGGATTTTTGTACCTGGGCTGATGGGTTAATTTTAAGATTTAATCTAAAAATATTTAACTCAAAATTAATTAAATAAAGCACTTAATATGCAAAGACCAAGCACAAATAGGGATTTCATGTATGACATACACAAAGTCGATTGGTTCAGGGAGTTGGCAAGGGTTACCCACACATTTTCTTTTGGCATTGGGGGTAACATGGCTAGTCCTTGCTCCATGTCAACCTGAAGCAGGATCATCCAACAGATGGCCCACACCGTCGTCATCTTTGGAAGGTTGCCTGTTGGTCTCATGACATTTTTGGTGTTGCAAATCAGGGCAAACACACCTCGCAGTTATCCACCCCACACCGGTATCTGTGGAAACACAAGCATACCCATGCCCCCAAGTGATAAGGTCCCACGGGCCTTCCCACTTGTTAGTGAGTAAATCTCGTAGCCATACTTTTGCTCGGGATAGGTGTGTTTCGCCTGTAGACTGTAATGAGAAGAAATGGTTCAAAGAACAGGTTATTAGAATTTGGTGGCACTGTAAGATGATTTATCGTATATAAGGCTTTTGCCAGCCTTCTCTGTGGGGTTTCTCCAGTCATTCCCCCTTTTTGTTTTTCCAAACCATGTTTTAAATAACCGTGAGCACATTCAATAACAGCTTAAATGATGCCATGATTTTTTGCCTTTTCTTTTATACCCTTTTTATACCTTTTTATAACTTCTGTATTCTTAGTGTTTTTTTGCCTACATTCTTGGACTTGTTTGTTAAGCTAAGAGACTAAACATTTTAGAAGCTTCATAGTTAGGGATCAAAATGCCCCGGACACCAAGATCCTCTCCAGAAGACATTTTGTAAACTAAGATAGAACCATCTGGGGGAAGGTTCCTTGGGGAGGGGGGCTCATTCGAGCCTCTCATTGGGGAATCTTTGATAGATATGCTAATTAGTAAGACCTATAATGTTCTACCAGATCTTTTGGGGGGGGGGGGGGCAATTGCTGTGTGCATTGAGGTGCATTTGACCTGGACATAGTGCACCTAAGGATCCTTAAAATAAATACTGAGGTTAAATCCCTTTTTCCCTTCTAACCATATTTGACTCTTGATTCTGAGACCAAGAAAAGGCATCTGTTGCTGGCGACCCAGATGGGACTCCAAAGACCTTGAAACTTGCAGTCTTGGGTTGAAACACATCTTGCTTTGCCCCTCTCTCTGCTGGCGAACTACAGAGGGGCTGGAGCGATGATCCAGGACTGTGACTAGGACTCTAAGACCCAGCACGGAAAGGCAGAAGCATGGAAAGGAAGGTGAGTTAAGAGGGACTGGTATTGTGCTAGCACTAGAGAAGGAGATCTCCGAGGGAGGTGGAAAGGTTGGGGTTTGAAAGTGTGGTCATAGAAGTCTGCAAAAGGGGAAAACTTCAGTCTTTCTTCTGCAAAACTGTGGAGAGGAGGGGACGCCCTCCATTGAATCCACAAGAGCCCAGAGGCTATAGTCCACACAGGTGTGAAAGTGGCTCAGAAGCTTGAGAGGTTGTTTGGCTGGTTGGGAAGTCAGAAGCCTGTGGGTTCGAATCCTGCTGAGACCAGATTTTCGCGCTCATGCATTTGCTGTTTGCTAAAATTAGTTGCTTTTTCGTATTTTAAAGTGCTGTAGTTTGTGTAGTAAGCTAGATAAACTGCCTGGGAAGTTGGAATTCTGAGGTCGGATTGCAGGCTGAATTCCGGAGTTAAAAGCTTTCCTCTGGCAGAGTTTTCCTGTCTGTGAGTAAACATGGGTGGTGTTTCTTCAGATGAAAATGTGAAAATTCCCCATAATAGTCCTTTAGAGTTGATAAGAAAACACTAGAGATAGCTGACAGGGCAGAAAACTACCCTGGACACCCGAGAATTGATTAAGTTGTCAACACGGCCGACTTTAAAGTTAAGTCAAGGAAATTGGCCTCGCTTTGGTAGCTTGGAAAATGACATCATTACTGACCTGATGGTAGAACTGAGATCATTATGTAGGTTTGATGAACTAAGATATGCAGAGCTTTTTACTATGTATCTGAACAGAGAAGCATATGTGATAGAGAAAAACACTGTAGAAATGACTTTAAGAAAGAGAAAGGGAGGGAAAAAGCTGCCTCAGGCTAGCTTGGATACGGACAGAGAAATCTATAGGACAGATGTAGATATGGTAGCCCCAGCTTTGCGTGACGGGAGGGAATCTTCCCCCCTGTTCAGCCACTGGGGCAGCCTGCACAGGTGGGGGTGGGGGATAGAAGAGCAGGACAGCCAGTAGGAGTGGGGGTAGGGGGTGAAGGAGAACCAGCCGCGCCGCCACTGCAGCCACCGCTGACGCAGCCACCGCTGCAGGCCACCGCCGCTGTCTGAGCAGGGGCAGGAGAGGGGGCAACTGGTTGCTCCAAAGCCAGATGCAGCTGGTCGAGGGCTTTGACATGCAGCCAGCTCCAAGCCAGCGTTGGTTCGGCGTGGAGCCTCCGCCCCCCCCGTTCCTCCTCTGGAGCAGAAGGTGGGCACAGGGGTAGAGCAGAGGCGAGCTTGCCACCGCCCCCTGACTGCCCCGGGGGCGGGGAAGGGGTGGGTTGGCCCCTGCCCCCTGATTTCTCCAGAGACAAGCATGGAGGCAGGAGAGAGGCAAGCTTGCCACCGCCCCCTGACTTTTCCAGAGGCAGGGATGGGGCGGACTGGCCGCCGCTCCCCAAGTTCCCCGAACACAGAAGTGAAGGCGGAAACGGACACAGGCAGTTCCGGCTGCCTTCCCCAGTACAGTGAACTGCAAGCTTCAGAGCTAGAGACAGGAAGAACCGCTCGCTCTCCCCACCCTGCGGCGTGGCCAGTGTTAAAGCTAGGAGCAGACAGGATGGCCCCGACCCAGGTGGCTCTTACGGAGCTAGGGACGGAAGAAGCTACTTGCAGCCCCTGCCTCCCTGCCCCTCCACCACCATAAAAAGCGAGGCAGTCCCTGATCAACATTTAGCTGAGAAAATCTCTAATACCAATGAAGCAGTTTCAATGAATGGTGAATGAGATGATTCCGATACAGATGGTTCCGGCAGGGACGGTGGTAGAAAAAGGGGGAAGATAGCCCAAGAAGCCATGAAAGCAGTCAGTCCCATCTCTAAACACACAAGGTCCAAAGCAGATAAAGGAGGGGAGGAAAAACCTGTATTAAAGGCACCTCTGAGACAGGCTGTGGGAAACCAGTGAGTGATTTATATAAAGACACTATTTTCCCTTGGAGAACTACAGCAGTGGAAAAACTCAATTGGAAGGTAGAGAGACAACCCGGAGAAAGTAGCTATGCATGTGGAAATAGCCATAAAATCCCAAAACCCAGATTGGAGTGATCTGAATGTTATGCTAGATGAATTATTGGATAACACAGAAAAAGAAATGGTCAACAAAGCTGCTATATCTGCTATAGAAACTCAAATTACAGCTGAGAATCTCCAAGGGTCACTTAATGACATTTATCCCCTAGCAAACCCTGGCTGAGATCTCAATGTCGCAGAACAGATAGAAAAGCTGAAGCAATACCAAAAATGGGTGGTTGTTGGGTTAAAATGTGCCATTCCTAAAGCAGTGAATTGGGCTAGGTTATATGAGATCAAACAGATTCCAAATGAGACCCCCACAGAGTTTCTGAATAGGCTCAAAGAAGCTGCACAAAAATACACTACCCTAGACCCTGACTCACCTGAGCAGAAGTTCCACCTGGCCTACCTGTTTATAGGCCAATCTGCTAATGACATCAAGAAAAAGCTGCAAAAGATAGATGGGGCACCGAACCTAAGTAAATTGTTGAATGTAGCCTGGAAGATATACCAGAACAGAGATTCAGCAGACAAAGATAAACATAATAAACCCCACCACAAGAAGAAGTATGATAAGAGAGAGCCATCTGACACATCAAAAAGGGGTCCCCCTTTTCCCCTAGCTAAAGACCAGTGCACAATTTGCAAGAAGCGGGGGCACTGGAAAAATGAGTGTCCAACACGGACGGAAAAGAAGCCCCCCTTTCCGGAACTAACTGTAAATACGGACTAATGGGGACCGAAGGTAACTACCCCAGCAGAGGCTTCAGTTGTAGCTAAGCTAGAGAACGATTAACACAGTACTTGTGCTCGAGGCATGAGCTCTGGCGAGCCCCTGGTCAGAGAGAGTCCAGCTGCGTTACTTCTGTGCATCGCAGAAGCGACTTCAGCATCAGGAAGGGAGCTGCTGGCTGAGCTAGCTAGCTGGCTTCTTTGCAGAGGGAAATGCTTTTGAGGTCATGCGGCACAATCACTGTACTGGTGAGAGTTATCTTATGAAGGTTCTTAAAATACTGACTCTCCCTCCCAAATTCTTTCTGGGCTTTGCAAGGCTCTTTCAGCCCTGCCGGATCAAAAGGTTTCCATGTGGGATTATTGCCAGTTTGATCATATGTTACAGGAGCAGCAAAGGGGTAGGAGGGGGCTGAGGGGACTCCCGGACCCGATTCCAAGATGGCGTCAGTTCCGGTTTCTACCCCATGGGAACTGGAAGAGGGGGCGTAGGAACCAGGAAGTCCTCCACAGGGGGCAGGGTTGGAGGACCAGGAGGAGTGGTCACAGGACGAGCGGGGATTCCCGACACAGGGGGCGGTACCCGACGCGTGGGAGGAACCCAGTGACGTCAGGTCTGGGGGCGGGGATAGGAAAGGTTTGGGGGCAGGAGGGCAAAAGGGACTGTGGGAAGAAGAAGAAGAGGGGGGAGGGGTGAACTGTGCCATGCGGTCAGCTGTTGCTGCCTGTTCTGAGCTTCCCCTCCCCCTCCCCAAGACACTTGCCTCTGCCATGTGTTCTGAACTTCTTTGTTCCAAAGCGCGGGCAAAACCAAATGTAACTAAAACTCTTTAGCAGTGTCTGATTGGCCAGTCACCCTGGGTCCGCCCCCAGTCCTCCACTTTCCCCTTCTCCGAATAAAAGAAAAGGCCAAGGCAGGGCCCGCCCTCTCTGGCTTTGCAACTCTTTCTGCGAACATCTCTTGTTGTCTGTTTCTTTTGAAAGCTTCTAACTGCGGGAAATTAGGCAGGTCGAGAGCTATATTTCCCCCTCCCCCAACCCCTTTTCTCCGAGTTTGTTTGTCTCCAATAATGGCGGACGCAATGTTTCTTCATCCCCAAACTACACTTCCCACAATCCCTTTCTCCCCCACCCCACAAATCCCTTCTTGTCCCCATCCCCACCCACTCCTGTGTTGGAACCTGACCCCACCCCTAACCCCACCCCCACAGTGTCGTATTTCACCCCTCCCTCTGTTCCCGCCCATGACTCAAGTACCGCCCCTGCCTCCCACAACCCCGCCGCCATCCCCTCCCCTCCTTCTGCTGCGTCCCCTCCTCCACTCCCCGCCCCTGCCCCTCCACTCCCCGCCCCTGCTTCCCATTGTCCCACCCCAGGTTCCCACAATCATGTGACTACCTCTCTAAATCCAGGAACCCATGGCTACCAGGAAGTAACTCCAAATGCTTCTACTACACTCTCTCGTACAGGAGCTAACCCTGGCTGGACACCCTTTCCTTATTCTAGTATTAAGGATTTGTGCAAGGCAATTAAGGACTTTGGGATGCATAGTAATTATTTTAAGAGCCTTTTAAGTGCTATTTTTGCAATTCACTTACTTGTACCTCATGATTTACTTACAATAATGCAAACTCTTCTCACACCTGGTGATTTTGTGTTGTGGAAACAACAATGGAAAATAATTTTATCTGATTTATTGAAAATTTTGTGGCAAACTCCAGATAATTACCTGGACTTTGAGAATAATTATATCACATTAGACCTTTTATCTGGTGACAATAATATGGCAAATCCTCAAAAACAAGCAATGCTTATCCCTCATCCAGTTCTTACTGAAATCACATGTGCTGCTGAAAAGGCCTTAACATTACTACCATCTCAGACTCCTACATCTCATTATACCAACATTAAACAACTGCCAAATGAAAATATTATTCATTTTTATAACCGTTTGTGCAAAGCTATCTCTTCCCAGGTCCCTAATCCTGACGTCCAACAAACACTCCTACTCGAACTGCTCCAAGTGAATACGAATGATGCTTGCAGACAAGTCATTCTCACTCTCCCTCTGCACCCAGCTCCGACTGTTGAATCCATCCTCGAAGTCTGTACAAAGAAGGTGCAGCTGAACACAGCTGCTCCCTTTTTGAAAAAAGTGGGGATGGTTGGGGAAGTTGTGGAGAATGCTAAGGGTACAGGAGAAACTCAATCATGAGGTAACTTCATATGCTACCGTTGTCAGAAAAAGGGACATGTAGCTCGCAATTGCAGAACAATTATAATTGCTGATAAATACTCTCCAAAGACTGTTTCCCCAGGTCAACAGCAGGGAAACTAGTGACTCAACGCGTCCTAACAGCTCCACATTCAGACATAAATAGGGCTGCAGACAAAGCAACTTGGACTTCTGGACTCAAAAGTAACCTGTGATGAAACGCACCATTTCAACAACAACAAACAGACTGTAATACCCATCTCATTCCAGAATGTGGACCACATGCCAGACTTTACATACCTTTTTCTTATTGGGGACACTCGGGAAACACCTGCTGGGATAGAGGTTACACCCACACTCATGAAAGTGGATCAGAACGGGTGTTCTAACCTCATTGCACAATGTATATATCCACCGTACTTTATGCCAAAGGGTGAGGTCATTGCACAGGCCTTTCCACTGCCCAAATACCTGCCCACAGAGGGTCATATCCCAGCTATCTGTTGGACTGAGGTTTTGGGAAACGATAAACCTGTAGTAGAATGTAAGCTCCGTCACGGATCACATAAAATCAGTATAATGGGAATGATAGACACAGGTGCTGATGTGTCTGTCATTCCATTTGATAAGTGGCCTGCGCAATGGGAATTGCAGTCTCAGGGCATCATACAAGGGATTGGAGGCACCCAAATTGCAAAGCAATCCAAAAACCCCATTCAAATTGAAGGTCCTGAAGGACAAATAGCGACACTTCGTCCATATGTCCTAGACACCAAATTCACCCTGTGGGGAAGGGATGCCATGTCTCAGTGGGGAACAAAAATTGATATCACCCCTAGACATCAAAATTTTCCCTTGCGACCGCTGGAGCAGAGTGCCAGCCACAAAACCTAACTTGGAAAACAGATGACCCAGTGTGGGTTAACCAGTGGTCGCTAAAAAAGAAAAACTTAGAGGCACTCAAAACATTAGTAGCTGAACAATTCGGAATATCGTACCAACTAACAGCCCCGGAATACTCCCGTGTTTGTAATACAAAAACCGAGAAAGAACAAATATAGGCCTCTCCAAGATTTTAGAGAAATCAGTAAGGTTATTGAAGACATGGGACCCCTTCAACCAAGTATGCCATCACCTTCAATGCTCCCACAACATTGGAATTTAGCTTTCCTTGATATTAAAGATTGCTACTTTCATATTCCACTCCACCCTGCAGATGCCCCTCAATTTGCATTTTCTGTACCATCTCTTAATCATGAAACTCCCATGGAATGTTACCATTGGCTTGTGCTTCCCCAAGGTATGAAAAATTCCCCAACTCTCTGCCAAGAGTATATTGCTAAAATTCTATCTCCCATCCGTGCCAAAGCAGAGAAAGCCGTCATCCTGCATTACACGGATGATGTGCTGGTGTGTGCTCCCAATAATCAATATCTCGAGCAGACACTTAACATGGTGATTGAGGCCCTAGAGGCCAAGGGCTTTGAATTACAACCTGAAAAAATGCAGAGAGCAAGTCCTTGGAAATACCTCGGACTCCAAATCACAGAAACCTCTATCACCCCAACACCCGTCACCATTAATAATAACCCAAAAACATTAGAGGAAGTGCAGCAGATCTGTGGGACACTGAATTATTTAAGGTCCTGGTTAGGACTCACCACAGAGGATGTAGCTCCTATTGCAAACCTGTTAAAAGGGGAAGGCGGTCCAGCATCCCCTAGATCCCTGACAGAAGAGGCAAGGCAGTCTCTCAAAAAGATACAAGAGCTCATTTCCACCAGACAAGCACACAGGTATCAGCCCTCCCTACCCTTTAAGCTTGTCATTCTAGGGAAGGTACGTTTTCACGGCCTCATATTTCAGTGGGACAAAGAGCAGAAGGAACCCCTCATCATAACTGAATGGGTATTCCTTCCACTCGTACTTCCTAAAACCATCACACAGCCACAAGAACTAATGGCAAAAATTATCATGAAGGGTAGAGCAAGGCTCCGCACCCTGGCAGGATGTGACTTTGCATGCATCTACTTACCTGTAACAACAGACACATTAGACCACCTACGCCAAAATAATATAAATTTACAATTTGCGTTAGATAGTTACTCAGGCCAAATCTCAAATCATTACCCAAAACATTACATGTTTAATCTGCCATTCTCTTTCATCCCTCGAGAGATTCAAAGTAGAAAACCCCTCGATGCGATTACCGTTTTTACTGATGCTTCAGGAAAAAGTAAAAAGTCTGGGGTCACATGGAAAAATCCAAAGACGCAAAAGTGGGAATCTGACATCAAGGTAATCCAAGGATCACCACAAGCAGCTGAACTAGCAGCTGTTGTTAGAGCATTTGAGAGGTTCAAAGAATCCATTAATTTGGTCACAGACACAGCATTTGTAGCTGGAGTAACTGCTAGAGCTGAGCACGCTCTCCTAAAAGAAATCTCAAAAAAAAAAATTTATGATTTGCTCTCAAAGCTAATTTATCTGGTTTCCCACAGAGAACATTCCTATTTTGTCATGCATGTGAGGTCACATACAAACCTGCCAGGATTTATTGCAGAGGGTAATCGTAGAGCTGATGCTCTGGCTATGCCAGCAGACATAGTTCTATCAGCCGACTTACCAAAGCTCCCCCAAGTTTTTGAACAAGCAAAATTGAGCCATGCCATGTTGCCATAGGTTAGCAAGCTGAGTCTCGGAAGTGATGTTCTCCTTACAGCTTCCTCTATGATCTAGTAGAACCTATCAGATGGCCACTTTGAATATGGACAATTCTTTAAGCCCATTAAAATTGTGACCGCCTCTGTGATACACACTTAAGAATAGACAAACTCCCCCCCCAAGCTCTCTCTCGTTTCCGGTGCTGGGACAGGTGGCTGTGGGCCCCCGTGCGGGGGCCAGCGGGCCCAGTCAGGCCCTGCTCGGGCCAGGCTAGGCCAGGCCACGGCCATCCTGGAGCCATGGGCCTGTTCCATTCGTGGAACCTCCCCCACTGCCTTGCTGTGGGCAGCTGAAGCAGCTCGGCTCTCCCCCCCCTCCACTGCGATAAGCAACATTCCAGCTGCAAGGCCACGGTGATATTAACCCTTTTATTGCTGTGAAGAGCTGAAAACCTGAGGGACGAGAAAGAGGAGATGCTTAAAGCTGAAAGTCTGTTGTGAAGCTATGATATATCAGAGTATCCCGTTGTAATTTCATGAAGATATGGGGGGTGGAGTGTTCAACTCGTAAGCAAAAGCACCTGCGCTGAGATAGGCAGATGCTGACGCAGCTGTAATTTCATGAGTAGTTTGGACAGGGAGAGATGGACCAGATGAGGACTTTTGCTCCAAATGGGAAAGGAGAAAACCTCAGTCCCTAGAGATGCTCCCAGAGATAGTCCTAAAGATGAAGATAATGAAGACCCTTTGCTCCCAGGGAAGGAGAAGGGCCTCTGTTCTTAGAGATTAAATGCTCCCAGAGATGGGTGAAGAGAACTTTTGTTTCTGAACGGCTCAACCTTAAAATTGTACTCCAAAAACCTTCAAGAGTGGACCCTCAAAAGCAGTTGCGGTAAAAGCTGCAAGTCAGGGGAAGGGACTCACATGCGAGCAGAGAGACCTCTTCCTAAATGGACTGAACAATATTTGGAAGTGGGCGGCTGTCTTGTTGTGATAATGTGTTCATAGCACGAGCAAGAAGAGACTGCTCTTTCTAAATGGACTAAACAAGGTTATTATGGAAGTGGTAAACAGACTGAACATCTTAAGGGTTGTCTTTTTACATTGTCAGTGGGAGAAGGGAGGAAGGTGGGGGGAGGAGAAGAGTTCTGAAGGTGTGGCATAATTTTTTTTTCCCTCTTTTAGGTCTGTTAATAAACTTCTTTATATTCTTTCAAGTTTGGTGCCTGCTTTGCATTTCTCCTAATTCTTATCTCACAGTAGATAAACAGTAATGAGTATCTTGGACCAAACCACTACACATGTACCATCAAAATATTCCTGCTCTTATCCGCATGTTCCATCTTTCGCAGATGCAGGCAAAAGCAATAGTGGCAACATGTCCCAACTGCCAGAAGCTACAGCTTCCATCACTGGGCATGGGGGTCAATCCCAGAGGCATTAATAGCAGTGAAGTGTGGCAGATGGACGTCACACATTTCCTTGAATTTGGGAGATTAAAATACGTTCATGTTTCTATTGATACCTTCTCTGGTGCTATGCATGCCTCTGCACATGCAGGTGAAAAGGCTAAAGGCGTTGAAAAACATCTTGTCCAAGCTTTTGCTGTGCTCGGTATACCTGAGGTGATAAAAACTGATAACGGACCTGCCTACACCTCTCAGGAGTTTAAAAACTTCCGTCAGCAGTGGGGATTTCGACATGTTACAGGTATTCCTCACTCGCCAACTGGACCAGGCATTGTTGAACGTGCCCATCAAACCCTCAAGCGAATGCTGCTACAACAATCAGGGACCACCAAACTCAACTCATCTGTCCTCAATCTCAGCAAAACACTGTTTACCATAAACTTCCTGAACGGCACCTTTGAGGATCTGAACCCTTCCATCTATCGTCATTTCCAGAACACCAGGAGACAGAAACTGAAGGAAAATCCAGAAGTCCTGATCTGGGACCCAGAGACTCAAAAAATCCAAGGACCATACAAACTTGTAACTTGGGGACGTGGGTATGCCAGTGTATCTACCCCTCAAGGACTGAGATGGATCCCAGGGAAATGGGTAAAACCTTATGTCACTTCCTCAAAAGTTAAGGAGGTTAAAACTGCCTCCTGGAAGAGACACCGTAAAAAGAATCCTGATTTTGCACCTTCATGTAAACCCCTTACTGCAGATTTTGATGTTAATCCCTTAAGTTGCACTGTTTTGCACTCAGGTTTTGCACTGTATTTTGTAAATCTTCGTCCTGATACTCCATACCATAGATGTCCTGACTAAACCCCTGAGTTTTGGCTGGGGAACTAGTTTAAAGGCATCCTAGGTACTGTCAAGTTGTAGGGACGATAGATTCCAATTATATTTTGCACTGTTGCTTTGTTATTGTTCTATGCACTTTAAATTGCTAAGACTTACAACCCAGCTTTAAAGAAAAAAAAAATAGGGAACTGCTGCTGCCTGTTCTGAGCTGCCCCTCCCCCTCCCCAAGACACTTGCCTCTGCCATGTGTTCTGAACTTCTTTGTTCCAAAGCGCAGGCAAAACCAAATGTAACTTAAACTCTTTAGCAGTGTCTGATTGGCCGGTCACCCCGGGTCCGCCCCCAGTCCTCCCCTTTCCCCTTCTCCAAATAAAAGAAAAGACCAAGGCAGGGCCCACCCTCTCTGGCTTTGCAACTCTTTCTGCGAACATCTCTTGTTGTCTGTTTCTTTTGAAAGCTTCTAACTGCGGGAAATTAGGCAGGTCGAGAGCCATATTTCTCCCTCTTTGCTTCTGCTGGTGGTATCATCTTTGCAGTTACCATTTGCCGACTTTAGAGCTACTGAAATGCTAGATTGCCCGTGCTACCTCTCTAGGCTGCCCGAGGCTTCCTAAGGCATTGAACTACGAGCGCTAGCCGGTAGACCTGAAAGGATACCTCCACAGTCAGTGCCATTGTTCAGACATATGGGGGGGGGGGGGGGGGGGGGGGGGGGGGACAATGGCAAATAGCATTTAGAACAGTTTTCTGGGCTTACAACTGGGGAAGAGTGCGAGGGATATGGGGTTTGGGAAGGGGTCGAGGCAGCCTGGCCAGGGCTAACTCAACAGGGTGGCTGAAAAGACCGAGAGGGGTCAGAGAGAAGGTAGCAATCCTGTGCCTCTGGGCATATCACCCCATTAGGTTTTTCCAACGAAGGGGAAGTGGGATGAGGAGCAGGAGGGGAGGAAGGAGGGATACGGGAAGAACTGCAGGAGGGGTTGTGCTTTTCTTTTATTTTCCAATCCATTTTATGCAAGTCCTGAAGAACTAGAACTAGAGGAAAGAATTTTTCTCCAGATGAGTCCCCTTTTCTCTTTAAATTAGTAATCTTATCCCCCACAGCCTGCCAGAAGGCAGGAGATTTTAAATTTGTGGGAGACACTTGAGGAAGGTAAAAGAAAAGCCAGCGAACAAACTGTTTTAACAGACCCTTTGAAAATTTAAAACCACTAACTGCAAGGAATTTCACAACTTGGAGAAAAACCTCTCTTTGGGGCTGAGAGAGTTTTGATCCCATTTCTCTTTCTCAGCACTTCTTCCACCCGCCACCCGCAAAATGAAAAAAGAAACAAAATATCAGGGACAAGGGATACTCACACAAGTTTCAGAAATCAGTTAAAAGGCTTCCGGTCCCAAACTAAAAAGCACAGGTGGGGTTCTCCGAGGCACGGCTGCTCTCCAAAGTCAGTTCAGTGCAAAATCAGTGGGAGTTAGCAACCTTCTCTCAGGGCACCGCTACTAAAACAGAGCGGACTGCACCGAGAGGCATCGGCAGCTCCAAAGTTGCTTCTTCTCGCTGTCCACCGACAGCCATGATGTCGCAGGGATCCACTTGCGTGAGCCCCACTTTGGTGCACCAACCTAACGCTGGCTTGAGCTCGAGGCACGAGCTCTGGCAAGCCCCCGGTCATAGAGAGTCCAGCTGCGTTACTTCTGTGCGTCGCAGAAGCGACTTCAGCATCAGGAAGGGAGCTGCTGGCTGAGCTAGCTAGCTGGCTTCTTTGCAGAGGGAACACGGCAGGAGACGACGGTATCGGCTCACGTTAGCTCAGAGACAAAGGAAGAGAGAGGCTGTTCTGGTCTGGCTCCTAACAGGTTTATTGTTAGAAGTTTCACAACCCGAACAAGCTCGGAAGGGATGGAATGCGATGGGATCCTTCCCCGAGGCTTATTGTTGGAATTGTAACAAGAGGAAGGCCCGGTGGCTCCAGCGGGGGGAGAAATTTGCAGTCCAAAACCAATGTGGTTGATAAGAGCAAAACTCCGTTTATTAGCAATCCAGAGGCACTTATATAGTATACCAGCTTGTTAAGTGGCTTAAAAGTTATCAAAGCGCATTTCTACTTCTACCTAATTCGACTTACATTGGCAAGCTTCTACAGTTATGTCATGATTAAAATAATTCAGAGCTTACCTCCCCTTCTCTGGCTTTTATCTGAACAGCTGCAAATCTTCAAACTCCCTTCTTGTTCCCAGCCCTGTTTTTTTCACACAAGAATTTTCTCATGGAGAGTTTTTCTCACACACAGGCCTTTTGCTTAAAGGCCTATTGCTACAGTTCTTTTATTGATCCCATAATTCTATCAATGATCCATGCCCCTGATCCTTTAATAATTGCAACAAATTCCCTCTTTTTTTTTTCTTTTTGTACAAGCAATACTTGATTGGCTACAGATGTAGTGACTTTGTATATTATCTTTTGCAAGCATTGGAAGGCAAGGTGAACACACTATTATTAATAATATTACTAGTCCTACAGTAATCAAATGCTACACAAATAAAACTAGCCATGATTTTAACATAGTAACTTTAACCATCCCTCTAAGTTGAGACCTTTTTCTGTAATTGTGTAGTTAATTGATGTAACTCACTTATCTGCTTGTGAAGTAGGAAAAAGTGGTTAGAATGATTTATACAGCACATACCTTGGAACTTTTCACAGCCGTGGCTGTGGGCTAATAGTAGAAAATCAATGGCTGCTTAATTTTATAATATTATATGTCTAACACTAATAACATTCACACTTAACTCATTAAGCATTTGCAAAGTTATGTTAAACTTATCCCTCTCCCAGCAAGCAAGTTTATGCAAAATAGTGTAAGCCCTGGCTGCTAAAGTACCAGGTAAAAACATAAATGCTAACTAAATTAACTGCTTTCACTTGATCTAAATGGGCAGACAGCTGATTGAAAATGCCTGCTAATGCTCTTGTTTCAAGACAGTTAAAAAACAATTTTTCACTTTACTTCTGTGTTTGGTGTTATACCCAAAAATTTATATAATATACCCAAAAATTTATGCCTTTTTTTTTTTTTCTTAGTTTTGTCTTTGGAAAGGGTTCCCTGACACCCACCACAAGTCACTAGCAACCACCCAGGGCAGCTGTTACATTCGCCCCAGAGTCTCACTATTTCTCTTGCTACGGAGAGTGGTGGATCTGGCAAGTCCTCAGCTCCTTCACTCAGCAACGTCTGCAGCCTCTCCCAAGGCTCCTCAGGACAGGTCTCAGAGTTCCAGCTGTTGAAGTAGAGGCGTCACTTTCCTCAGGAGCTGATGCTGACTGTGCCTTCTCGTTTCGGGGTCCTGTAGCATGGCACCACTTTGCTGGACACAGCTCTGGTTAGTGATGCAGCGATGACTTGTCCCTGTTGTTGCAGGACATTTTGTAGCATTGCAGTCCACGTTCGCTCCCAGAGCAGGAACTGTGAAGGGGTTAATAACAACTGTACGATGCTGATGTAGTCATTTGAACACAGGACATCTGCTGTAAAGATAGACTGCAAAATGCTTTGTGTAGATAAGTCAGCAAGCTTTTTGATTACTTTTTCCATTATTTGTTGGTACTTCTTCTTTTGGGGGCTGCTTCCGGCCTGCCTCGGCCGGCTTTGGCGTTGCAGGCGAAACCGCAGAAGCCGCTCTGCTGCCGGACGTCCCGCTGTTCGGTGGGGGGGGATTACTCTCTGCCGCTTTTGGCCGGGTTTGAGGACCTCTCCGTTGCTCTGCTGCTTTCGGCGGGGCACCAGGACTGTCTGTGTCTCCTTGGCCCGCCTGCGCCGCGCCCCCTGGGTCTGGTGTCTCTGCTTCCGCGTTCGCGGCCATTTCTCCCTCGGTCGTCGGAGAAGTAACACCTGGCTCTGCCGAGTTTAGCAGCTCCTGCAGTGAGCGGACGGGTGCTGCTGTGGTTTTAACCGGTTTTCTCGCGGCCAGCCCGAAGGACCGTGCGACCCCGGACTCCGCTGCGGTCTCTGCCCGCCGCTCCGTAAGACCCGCGTCTGTTTCTTTCCCAGAGCTGCCACTCTTTAAAGTCTCTATGGCAGCTGAGGCCACTGTCTGTTCTGTTTTTATTTCTGTGAGAGTGTTAGTTACTGCTCTCCAGGTGAATTTGAGAGCTTTTGTTTCTTTAGCTTTCTTTTTAAACGATCTTGGATCAGCTAGTTCTTTATAAAGGTGCACTTCTTTAAGTCCCCGCTTTTCTAAAAAGCATAAACCAAGGGCCACCTCTGTTTCCATAACTGGGTCTCACCGCAAACTGCGTCCAACCGCAAACACACTGCGTCTCTCCGCAAACTGCGTCTCTCTGCAAACTGCGTCTACCTGCAAAACTGCGTCTTACCGCACTGTCCCTGCTGTCAGGGTCATGAAGCCTTCAGGTTTAGCTCTTGTCAGCCAAGCGGTGGACCCCGCCGTTTGGTCGGTCCAGGCTGGGATCAGGCGCCGGCCCGCAGCTGCTGATCCTCCGCCCCCAGTCGCTGCTACCGTGCCGCAGTTGGCTTCCGCCGGGTCAGGAGGAACAAAGTGCCAGTCCGAGTTTGAGTTCCGAGTTCCAAGTTCGAGTCTGAGTTCCGAGTTCGGGCACCAAATGTTGGAATTGTAACAAGAGGAAGGCCCAGTGGCTCCGGCGGGGGGAGAAATTTGCAGTCCAAAACCAATGTGGTTGATAAGAGCAAACTCTGTTTATTAGCAATCCAAAGGCACTTATATAGTATACCAGATCGTTAACTCTTAAGTGGCTTAAAACTTATCAAAGCGCATTTCTACTTCTACCTAATTCGACTTACATTGGCAAGCTTCTACAGTTATGTCATGATTAAAATAATTCAGAGCTTACCTCCCCTTCTCTGGCTTTTATCTGAACAGCTGCAAATCTTCAAACTCCCTTCTTGTTCCCAGCCCTGTTTTTTTCACACAAGAATTTTCTCATGGAGAGTTTTTCTCACACACAGGCCTTTTGCTTAAAGGCCTATTGCTACAGTTCTTTTATTGATCCCATAATTCTATCAATGATCCATGCCCCTGATCCTTTAATAATTACAACAGCTTATCCTTCGTTTTTATAGGGAATTTGAAAACCGCGGTAAAAGGGGAAAACAACCAATGAGTTACAAGCCAGGGGGAGGATACAATTTAACAAGAACCACTGGGGGAAAATGAGAGGTGGGAGTTATAACAAAGAACCAATGAACAGCCGATTAACCGAGAATTTTCCCGAATCGGGGGAGGCGGCTTGTACCCGGGCACCGCCCAGGAGGGGTGCGGCTTAGGCTTCTGAGCCGCCCATCGACCCATCCTCTGAGTCTGCCTCTTCGGGAAACTCAATCCAGGGGATGGGCTGGGATTGATTGGCATCACGCTGCCCCAGCCCCCCAGTGGGTTGGGTCACCACAACAAATGATGATGTTGAATTTCTGGTTGATACAGGGGCAACGTATTCTGTGTTAAATACTTTAAAATGTAAATGACACTTTATTGTGCCATAAATTGAGTCTCTCCTGATGGGAGAGAATTTGCTGAAAGTCCTTGCAAGGTGCTTAAAAGATAAAACGAGACGTCTTCTGTAGTTTCAATGCTTCTAGATAGTTGTTTATTAAATCTTATCAGAGAAACTGAGCCACTAGTGTGACCCAGGTAGAGCATAGAAGGAAGAAAAGTAGGAGTGAGAGCAATTATCAAGATTTACACAGCCTTTTAAAGATAATTTTAACCAATAGTTACTAAAAACGTACATTATTTTTACTTTCTTACCAATTATTCAGTAACACGACTAGGAACTGTGGAATTTTCTATCCAAACAATCCAAACTACTTTTACTGCAAAATATGGAGTGGTAGAAGAAGGAGAAGAAGGTTTAGAGAACAACAATCCTCCATTTTGATATTTTTTACTCTTATCTATATCCTATAAAAAGAAGCCTAAAACCTCTAAATCTTTCACCCTGTGACAATCTTACATAGTAGACTATAACCTAATTCACACCACTGTATTTTCTAGTTGTTGTCTGACTGTTGGTAATTTTTTCCAAGGTTTAAAGCTATACCAGTGGTGTCCAGGGGGGTAAAAACCTTTAAGAACAGGCAGAGAAATAATCTCAGCACTCTGGGTTCCTACATCTCCCCCTCCTGTTTGAACCAAAAAGACTTCTTTAACAGCTTTGTCCGTGGTTCGTCTAGCACAGTGAAGCATACAAGGTAAAAATACTAAAAGAATTATAACAATAGTTAAAACATACAAACCTATCTTCAAAATTTTTCTCCATAAAGGTGTAAAGTCAAACCAATTGAACAAATCGTTCAACAATGATCTGCTTTCTTCTCCAAGTTTAGCTATTCCATCCTCTAATTGCCATATACTTTCATGGATGGATTTCGAATGATCTGACAAATTCATACAACACATACCTTCAAATTCTTCACATCCATGTCCAAGCACTAATAAAAGATAATCAATTGCTGCTCTGTTTTGCAGAGTTGCTTGTCTCACACTCTGAACATCAGTTAACATATCGCTCAGTGCGAGAGAGACAGCACGGGAGTTCTTACTTAGCCAACAGCCCAATTGAACCAATTGTCTCAAGGCTGCTCCTGCAGCAGCACCAGGTAAAAGGAGAGCTGCAGAAAACCTTTGTCCAAAATTCCAAGCTACAAATTTGTCATTACAATCAGATTTATATTGCTCAACAAATCTTTTCTCCCTTCCCTTATGTTCTTTTATCATTTTTGCATTAGGCATTAGCAAAGAAAGCTTTCCAAAGCTGCATGGACCGCCCTTGATATTTGAGGGAATTGCAGGCCAAATTCTGTCTCCACAAATGAGAAACATCCCTCGTGGCAATTGCAATGGATCCTGGTTGAACGATATGCTCATCTTTACTGTTGAATTACACCAAGATGTTGCATTCCTATATATTTTGTAATTTGGAGTGACATCTCTTACCTTGTCTTTATTTTGTTTCAACCCTGGAGAACTGAATACTACACAAAACTCCATTTTTATTGAACCAAGAATTTCCAATTCCTGAGGTTCATAAGGAGCCTCCGGAAGGGATTTGATCCAAACGTCCCAGTTCTCCACTGGATTTGAACTGAATCGTGAAAGTTTTAGATTAGCATGTTTGGAAGGTGGCCATTTGTCTGCTGGTAGACCGACCAAACGTTGAAAATGGCTTCTTTGGCCTTGAGAATGAGTTAGACAGATGGTATCTAGGCTTGATGCAATGGCCAAAGTCTCCCAGACATTTTCTTTTGGTTGCTTTACTGGGAAAGCTGCATTGCTTAAGGCAATCAGTGAGATGATAAGGTACAAGTGTAATACCTGATTGAACTTCATTCTTAACAGCTTTATCCCATATAAGAATCTCTGATCTGTAACAGAACTTCTAACACACTCTTACATACCAAATTTACACCCTTAACTTTCCCACGTTTTGCATAAGACTCAGTCCACAATTCTTGCACAAAAACCAATTTATGTCTGTGGCATCGACAGTAGTGTTGACGCTGATTCACGTCTGCGTGCTCGCCTCCTTGTTCCCGGAGTCAATTCCTGCTTGTTTCTGGACTTGATAAGGTTTCACGTTTTTGGCTGGAATCCACTTCGGTCCTGCACCTGTTGAGACACAAGCATATCCCTTTGCCCCAAGTTATTAGTTGAAATGGACCCTCGATCTTTCCTGTCTCTAAATCTTTGATCAACACTAAAGGATTTTCTCTCAATTTTGCCTGTTTGAAAAATGCCTGATAATTGGTGGAGTAGGTTCTTAAAAGGAGCTATTCAGGAAGTTTAAAACATACAAAGCTTTGTTCAATTGCATCTGAGGCGTAGCCTCTGCTTCCCCCCTTTTCTGTTTATCCAAAAGGGATTTTAAGGTATGGTGTGTTCTCTCAATGATGGCTTGGCCTGTAGAAGAATTAGGAATGCCAAATATGTGACGAACACCCCAGTTCTTCAAAAATGTGTCAAGGGTTCGTCCTCTGTAAGCTGGACCATTGTCTGTTTTAATTTCCTGAGGAACACCCAATGCTGCAAATGCTTGTAAAAAATGTCGACACGCATGTTTTGCTGTTTCACCTATGTGTACGGAAGCAAAGACTGCACCTGAGAAGGTGTCCACAGATACATGAATATTTTTAAATCTCCCTAAAGATGGGTATTTTGTAACATCTGTCTGCCATAATTGCAGGCTCTGCAATCCTCTTGGATTGACTGCTCCTGTGGATACAGGGGGTTGCACAAGCTGACAGTCTGGACAGGCACTTATAATGGCCTTTGCTTGATCTTTAGAAATGCGAAATGTGCGCATTAGCGCTTGTGCATTCTGGTGAAAAAATGCATGACTCAATTTTGCTTGTTCAAAAATGTTTGGCAAAGTGTTTGAAATGACCATGGTCAATTTGTCTGCTTGTGCATTTCCCTCTACCAAAAATCCCGGGAGAGAAGAGTGTGCTCTGATATGGGAAATAAAATATTTGTGTTGTCTCTGTTCTAATAATTTTTTCAAACACAAAAGATAAGAACACAGATCCTTATTATCACCTTCTTTCAAAAATGATCCTTCTATTCTTTTAATTATATTTGCTACATAAGCTGAATCTGTAACTAGATTGAGCAGTTCTTGAAACAAATGAAATGTGTGAACAACTGCTGCTAATTCCACAATCTGAGGTGAGCCTTGTACTTTTTGAATATCTGAGTCCCATTCTTTTGTAGTTGCATTCTGCCATGTTATTACTGACTTTTGTGTTTTCCCTGAACCATCAGTAAATAACGTCACTGCGTCTAATGGCACTTCACTTATCATAGGTTTTTCTCTGAAGCTTACTTTTGCTTGTAGCAGTTTGTGGCTTGGAAAATGAATTGAGCAAACGCCTGAGTAATCTAACAATGCAACCTGCAAATCATCTGATTTTTGCATTGCCCAATCAAAATATTTCTTTTTTAAAGGCAGATAAATTGTCGTGAAGTCCTTGCCTGCCATTGTTAGTAACCTTGTTCTAGCTCTGATTATAATTTGAGCTGCCATTTCTAAAGTTGTGAAAATCGTTTTAGGGGATCTATAGGGCAGAAAAATCCACTCTAATATCAATAGAGGATCTCACTGTGACGAGTCCCATTGAAATATGAGACCATACAATTGCATCTTTTCTCCTAACACTGCAAGGAAGAATGGTTGGCTCAGTATAAAGCGATGTGCTTGTCTCTGCTGAAGAGCTTCAGTAATCATTCCAAGAGCTTCTTGAGCTTCCGCTGAGAGGGTTCTAGGCGAATTGATATTACAGTCTCCCCTTAAGAGGTTAAAAAGTGGTGCAAGTTCATCATTTGTGATTCCCAAGATTGGTCTTATCCAGTTGATCTCTCCCAAAAGCTGTTGTAGATCTCGAAGGTTTTTAACTTGAGTTCTAACTTGTATTTTCTGTGGTCTTGTTGCTTGCTCTGTAAGTCTCCATCCTAGATATTTCCACGGTGAATTTTCTTGGATTTTTGAAGTAGAGATTTCCAGTCCGGCACTTTGGACTTCTGTGATCACACTATCACAAGCTCTTTGTAGCTCTTGTTGTGTGGGCGCTGCAGTGAGCAGATCATCCATATAATGAATGATCATTGCTTGTGGATGTTTCTTTCGCGCTGGATATAAGGCTCGCGCCACAAACCTTGACAAATAGTTGGAGAATTTTTGAGACCTTGTGGAAGAACAACCCAATGATATCTTTGCAGAGGTTCTTCTCTGTTGATGCTCGGGACAGAAAATGCAAATTGAGGAGCATCCTCTGGATGAAGTGGGATGTTGAAGAAACAATCTTTGAGATCAATGATTACGAGTGGCCAATCTCTCGGAATCATTCAGAGAGATGGAAGTCCAAGTTGAAGTGGTCCCATTTCTCCACTGACCTCATTAATCTTTCTGAGGTCATGAAGCAATCTCCATGCACCAGAGATTTTCTTATGAATGATGAATACTGGAGAATTCCAGGGACTATTAGTTGGTTTTATGTGGCCTTTTTGCAATTGTTCTTTAACAAGACTCTTGAGAGCACTCAATTTCTTCTCTTCCAGGGGCCACTGGTCCACCCATACCGGTTCATCTGTTTTTCCAGGTTAGTTTCAAGGTGGTGAGTGCTGCAGCGACCCCTATTAAAAATCCACTTCTATTTTGTTCCCCATTGTGATAAGATGTCTCTTCCCCATACTGTGATGGGCTTCTGCACAATGAAAGGACAAATAATTGCTGTCTTTCCTCCGGGTCCTGAAACAACAATTGCATGCTCACTCTGCAGGCATAAGGTATTTCCTCCAACACCTGAAAGCGAATTCAGAGGTGCTTTCAAGCGCCATTCTTTGCGCCAAAAGAGATAAGAGATTGTTGCTGCCTGTTCTGAGCTTCCCCTCCCCCTCCCAAAGACACTTGCCCCTGCCATGTGCTCCGAGCTCCTTTGTTCTAAGCACGGGCAAAAACCAAATGTAACTCAAACTCTTTAGCAGTGTCTGATTGGCCGGTCACCCCGGGTCTGCCCCCAGTCCTCACTTTTCCCCTTCTCCTAATAAAAGAGATGGTCGAGGGAGGCCCCACCCTCTCTTGGCTCAGCTATCTTCCTGTGAACACCTCTTGTTGTCTGTCTCATTTGAAAGCTTCTAACTGCAGGGAATTGAGCGAGCAGGGAGCTATATTTCTCCCTCTTTGGTTCTGCGGATGGTATTTGCTTTGCAGCTGATACAGGTACCGATTTTAGAGCTACTAAAGTGCTAGATCGCCCGTGCTACCTCTCAAGGCTGCTCGAGGCTTTCTAAGGCATTGAAATACAAGCGCTAGCCGGTAAAAAGCTGAAAAGATACCTTCCACAAGAGATGACTGTAACATCCGCACCAGTGTCTAACATTCCCTTGATTGAGATTGTTTTATCTCCACATGTTAAGCTGCAAACGAGCACAGGTCGATCACGGCCTATCTGCTTCATTCAACTGGCATGAATGTCCACATCTTCAATGTCAACTGAAGCTTGTTGATCAGTCACTGGCATGATCTGCTCTATTGCGTGAGATGGTAAAGCAATAGCTTTGGCTATTGGAGTATTTTCTGGAATAACTAGTGGAGGACGTAAAGGTTGAGCCAAAACTGTTAGCTCTTCATTTTGATCTGCTGAAACAATTGATGGAAAAACAATGAGCCCTATGATGCTAGATCTTTCCTTGCCCACTATTAAAAAGTCTTGTCTCTTCCAAGATGTTCCAGTGACCCCTGTGGGTATCACTGCATGATTTTCGTTCATAAAACATACTAATTTGGAAGCTGCCAATTCGCATTGCGCCCCTGGTGGCAGCAATTCTGTGTCACCGGGAAATCTACAGATGGTCCAGCTGACGGAGTTTGAGTGACCCTCTCCGATAACTGTGTTCCTTGTCAGATTGCGGATGGAGCCGTCACCATTACTTGTGTCATAGCGCGTTGGCGTCTCGCGCTCTTTTTTCAAGTTTCCCGGAAGTGGTAAAACATTTCCATCCACATCTGTTCTGGCGCGACATTGATTGGCATGATGTCTTTCTCTTCTACATCTTGGACAGAGGCCTGATATTCTCACATTTTTTTCAGGTCCTGGACAATACTTTTTCATGTGTTCATGTCTTTCGCATTTGAAACATGGTCTCCCAATGAATTCTGCTGCCATCACTTGTGTAGAGTTACTTCGTTGCAGATCTGAGTGAAGTGCTGATATTTGTTCTTTAAGAATTCTTCCAAGCTCTTGTCCAAAAGCATTCGCTTGGGATGTTGCAACATTCTGAGGTGTGCCCACCTTACTGCAAGCTTCTATCATTTCAGTTATGGTTGCATGACCAGGTATAGCACTGATTATGCATTTGCACTCTACATTAGCGTTTGCAAAAGCAAGACTTTGTAGCAGATATGGTTTTGCCGCTTCGTCACTGATTTGTCTGTCCAAGGCTTGCTTCAGACGATCAACGAATGAAGTAAAACTTTCAGCAAGACCTTGCTTTATTTCTGTGTAAACCCCTTCTGGGTTTCCAGTAGGTGGAATTTGTAAGATTGCTGTTTGTGCTGCTTCTTTGCTATCTATAAGCACATTTCGAGGCAAAACCACTGCCTGATCTTCAGGTCTAGCATGAGGTCCATCACCAGCCAATTGCTCTAATGTGAAGGCTGCATGTGGTCCTCCTGCATATTTCTCTCTTAGCTCACCAAGTGCTTTTCTCCATCTTGCATCCCATAGCAGAAGTTGTGCATCTGTAAGTATTGTTGAGGCAATGCTTCTACAATCAAAAGGTACCAAATCATAATTGTTAAATGTGCCTCTCAAAAGCTGTTTGAAGTATGGACTTCCCCATCCATCATTCCTTACTGCATCCATTAAATCTTTGATAACTTGATGATCCAAAGGTTGCCATGTAGGAGGATTTTGATTGTCTGGTATACGCAACTGGCATTACAATGCTATCTGTTTCAGCCATAGTAAAATTCCTGTCTCGAAGACCTTTTTTTCTAATATGTGACCAGTCTGTTGTGCTAGCTGTATATTTTGAAACATATTTGTCAGGTGAAACCATGTCCATACCAGCATTTAGTAAACTTGCAGCTTGATTGGACTGCTGGGATGCAGGTTCTTCTCCACCAAAGAATCCATGCATTCCATCATCTTCTCCCCCTCCTGGATGAGGAATAGGGGGCAGTATTCACGGCTGTGCACTGTAGGGTAATAAACGAGGAGTGGCAGAACCTGCCATTTCAGGTGGCTTTGATCTGGATGCTGAAGGAAAGGGTACAGTGGATGTGGGTAGGGTAGTGCCACCATGCGGGAAGGATGAGGGGTGGGGACCTAGTGCAGCAGCCTCTTGAGGTAGATAATCTGAACATTCTCTCCCTCGGAAGCAAAGATGACGAACAAAGTCATCTGAAAGCCGAAAGCGACCTTGGAGAAATGAGGAACTTGGTGTCTGTTGTGAAATTCGAAGCTGTGAAGAAGGCAGATGGGACGTTGGAGTTCCAGCATTCGTTGTAAAAAAACGAGGTGAAGGTCGAGAAGATAGAGGAATGCCTTCTGAAACTGTGATGGTCACCATATCCTCTGCACTTAGGTTCGGAATAGGCATTCGAGAATGACAAAGTCCCATAAAATCGGCTGAATATCCTTGAGAAGCTCGAGAAGAATGTGCATGGAGTGGAATGTCTCGATGCGAGACGTCACTTTGAAAGTGAATAACACGTGCTTGGTCCTGTTGTGATGGAGCAGGTAACAGTATAGAACTGAGAAAGTCCGCTGCCTCTTCAGGAGATAAAACTTTCCTCATTTCGTCGAAATTATATGGGAGATGTGATTCAACATCCTGTGATTGTAGTGCTAATTGTCCGAGTGGCGTTGCTAGAGGGATGAGAGGTGGTAAATGCGATGATGAGGCGGTAGTTGCTGACATGCTTCTGCTGTAAATTCTCTGCTGTGGCTGCGGTGCAGACGAGGGCTGTGTTGACACAGAGCTGGTAGGAGGTGGAGGTGCTGAAAGCTTGTACAACGGAGCTGCCGTTGCCGATGAAATTGCAGTGCTAGCTGGAGATGTCATGCGTACCGGCTGTGCCGGCGTAGCAGCTGAAGTGTCCGTGTGTGGCTGGTGTGCAGGTCGGGCGGGCGGGATCGTGGGTGGGGCCGGGCTGGCCTGAGAAGCGCTGGTGCCGGGCAGCGGTGGCGTGGCTTGGCTGGAAGCGGGGGCGTGGCTGACGCCCCGGCCAGGGCTGGGGGCGGGGCTAGGAGCGGCTTGACTTGCAAGCGGCGTTGCTGAGGTAACCGCGGTAGCTGTAGATGGATGGCTAATGCTGCGCCGCGCAGACGTGGAAGCGAGGTGTCCCGAACGCGGAAGTAAGGCTGGGCTGGCAGCGGCGGGAGTGATGACGTCAGCAGCAGGCGCCGCCGCCGCCGCCGCGGCGGCGGGCAGTTCAAACGCGGAAGCGGCCGCGAGTCTGGGCCGCGCGGGGGGAGCGGGAGAGCTAGATGGAAGCTCCGGGACCGCCCCTGGCCGCGCGCATGGCTCATCTGATGGGAGGACCCCAGGCTCGGGAGGTAGGGACTTGCCTCTGGCTTCCGCGGTAACGGGTTGTTCGGGCGAGATGGAAACCACGCCCTCCGAGGCAGGCTCCATTTTTAGGGAGGTGGCCGGGCCCCCCCTGTCCTCCCCCCGGGCCTGCGCGCGTGAAGGAAATTCTAAAACTAGCGTATCTTGCTCCTCCGTCGGTCCGATCAAAAGTTTTAACTTCGGTTCCGGCAAAAATTCGCGTTTCACCTCCGGAATGGCCGCGCTCCCTCTCCCCGCCGCCTGCGGTGTCTGCAGGAACTCATAACCGCTTTCGATAATAGTCGCGGGGACTTTCGCACGAGCCTCGTGTCCCTGTCCCGTTTCTGAGGGTGGGGAGGTTTTGAGCGGGGTTTTAAAATGTCCCGCTGCTTTCATGGGTGTAAGCGCAGCTTGCGCGGGAAATTTAAACATCTCTTCTTCAGAAGCAGGAGGTGCCACCTCCAAAAACGTTTCATAAATTACTCTAGCTGCTGGAATTAATTTTTGAGCTGTTTCGTCTTTTATGCTGGTGTAATTATATAGAATAGTATTAACTTTCTCCCAAAAAGATGGTAAATATAAATCTCCAATTATGGCATCTGGAAATTCAGCTTTCACCCAGGACAACAAGCTACATATTTCTTTTTTAGATATTGGTAAGGGATGGTTTCGAATCAGGTTTTCAAAACTACGGACCACATTTTCCTCCGCATGGGACGGAACTGCACCCATGATTTGTTTCTTGGTCTAGTTTTGGACAGCTTACCGTCTGTTTGATTGATGTTAGGCGGCTCGTGAAGTCCTAGGCCGAGTTCCGTCCAGCAGTCCACGGCTGCTCCTCCCCCCTGTGCACCGAGGTTAGGAGATCCTGGAGCTTCAAGGCCGACCCCGGGGTAGTCTTTTTGTCGGTGTTACGGTTGCGGTCTGCCGTCCAAAAGCTTCTGGGTTGCGTCGTTCTGTGGAGGTCAAACACGGGGCACCATTTGACACTTTAGTGTGCCATAAATTGAGTCTCTCCTGATGGGAGAGAATTTGCTGGAAGTCCTTGCAAGGCGCTTAAAAGATAAAACGAGACGTCTTCTGTAGTTTCAATGCTTCTAGATAGTTGTTTATTAAGTCTTATCAGAGAAACTGAGCCACTAGTGTGACCCAGGTACAGCATGGAAGGAAGAAAAGTAGGAGTGAGAGCAATTATCAAGATTTACACAGCCTTTTAAAGACATTTTAACCAATAGTTACTAAAAACGTACATTATTTTTACTTTCTTACCAATTATTCAGTAACACGACTAGGAACTGCGGAATTTTCTATCCAATCAATCCAAACTACTTTTACTGCAAAATATGGAGTGGTAGAAGAAGGAGAAGAAGGTTTAGAGAACAACAACAATCCTCCATTTTGATATTTTTTACTCTTATCTATATCCTATAAAAAGAAGCCTAAAACCTCTAAATCTTTCACCCTGTGACAATCTTACATAGTAGACTATAACCTAATTCACACCACTGTATTTTCTAGTTGTTGTCTGACTGTTGGTAATTTTTTCCAAGGTTTAAAGCTATACCAGTGGTGTCCAGGGGGGTAAAAACCCTTCAGAACAGGCAGAGAAATAATCTCGGCACTCTGGGTTCCTACAGTAAACTGAGTCAAGACACTCTAGATGTAATCAGAGCGACAGAAATAAGTGAAACAAGGCCTTTTTTCCAACCTTTAAAATTTAAATTGGGAAAACACTGGGTGACTCACCAGTTCCTATATATGCCAAATTCCTCAATGCCATTGTTAGGCAGAGATTTATTGGAAAAATTGGAAGCAGAAATTAAGTTTTCCAAGGAGGAGGGAGTGAAAGTTATAATCCCAGAATCTAAAAATATTGAAGCTGCTGCTGTACTCGTAAAAGAATGCCATGGAAAAATTCCCAAAGAAGTTGAAGAGGCTGTCATTCAAATAGTGTGAGTCAATGATTCTCCTGAGAGATCCAAAAAAGCTGAACATGTGAGTATCACACTCAAAGCAGAGACTACACCAGTGAGGCAAAGACAATATCCTCTGAAATTAGAAGCCCGCAAGGGATTAGTACCTGTGATTGAAAAGTTTCTCAAATTTGGGTTGTTAGTGGAATGTGAATCCAGGTACAACACACCAATCTTGCCAGTAAAGAAAGCTGATGGTAAAAGCTACAGATTGGTACAAGATTTGAGGGAGATTAACAAGATAACAGAAGACATACACCCAGTGGTAGCGAATCCTTCCACACTCTTGACAACACTAACAAATGAATTAGGGTGGTTCACTGTTTTAGATCTCAAGGATGCCTTTTTCTGCATTCCTGTGCATAAGAATAGCCAAGAACTCTGCTTTTGAGTGGGAGAATCCTGAAACAGGGAGGAAGACCCAGCTCACCTGGAGAGTTTTACCACAAGGATTCAAAAACAGCCCGACCATATTCGGAAACCAGCTGTCAAAGGAGCTTGAGGACTGGAGGAAACAAGAACCAGGAGGAGCAGTTCTCCAGTATGTTGATGACATCTTGATAACAGCCAAGACATGAGATGACTGCATCCAGCTCACTGTAAGTCTGTTGAACTTTTTAAGCCAAAGTGGGTATCGCGTCTTGAAAGAGAAGGCACAGGTTGCCAGGGAAACAGTAGTATACCTGGGCCTGGAAATTTTCCGTGAACATTGACAACTCAGCAGAGAATGGAAAGAAGCCATCTGCCGACTTCCAGAGCCCCATACCATAAGGGAGATGCAGGCCTTCCTGAGGACAGTAGGTTGGTGTTGCCTGTGGATATCAAACTATGGATTATTGGTAAGACATCTGTATGAGGTCATTAAAGCAGCTGAAAAGGGAACAATCATGTGGACAGAGAATGCCAAGGCTGCATTTAAACAGGTGAAACATTCCTTGATGTCAGCCCCAGCTCTGGGGCTGCCGGACTTGACTAAACCTTTTGAACTCTTTACACATGAGCGACTGAATGTTGCTCTGGGGGTACTGGCACAGCACCTTGGAGACCAGCAAAGAGCTGTGGCCTATTTTTCAAAGCAACTAGACAATGTAGCCCAGAGTTGGCCAAGATGCTTGAAAGCTGTGGCAGCAACGGTCCTTCTAATTAGGGAGGCCTGTAAATTCACCCTTGGGCAACACATTGTCGTGTATGTACCCCATGCAGTGATAAATGTACTCAAGTGAGGCGGCTGGTGTGGGGTCTGTAGCTCAGACCCAGGAAGCTGTGACCGGTCCGGAGAGGTGGTCCTGTGAGGAACCGTCTTCCCAGGGCCCGGTGTCTTCCCTCAGCCGTAGCCAGAGTGCCCTTGCAGAGAGTCTATCAGCCCTTTAGTGATTCTCAGCTCATGATTTCAGCTCTTGCTCTGCGGGCAATCTCCAGGCCAGACCAGAAGGAGAGAGATGAAGAGACTCGTATAGCACTTCTGCATGGGGTAGCTTTATTAGTCCGTGCCCTGCAAAGGGGAGGCCAGGGACGAGCTCTCTCTGGTCTCACAGGGGCAGAGGGCTCGATCTTATAGGGAAACAGGGGGTGGGTGTCAGGGTAAAAGCCAATGGGTTAGAAAGGATCTGCATAGGGTCTCCTAGAGGATTCTGGGTCTGTCTTCTTCTCACCGTAACTGAAAGGTGGTTGTCTTTCCAGGGAAGTTCTGCTGGGAGGTTATGCAATCTCCTTATCTCAGCAGGCCTCCCTCCAGGGCAGAGGCTGGACATACCCCACACTGGAGTAAAAGGGGGGACACTGGCTGTCCCCTAGCAGAATGCTCAAATACCAATCTGTGTTGTTAGAACAGGATGATGTTACTCTAAAGACAACTTCTGTGGTAAACCCTGCAATGTTTTTATCATCCATGTTACTTGACAGCGTGCTTGAGCATGATTGTTTGCAGACAATAGAGGAAACTTATTCCAGCAGACCAGACCTGAAAGATGTTCCTTTGAAGAGCCCAGACTGGGAATTGTACACTGATGGGAGCAGCTTCATGAGAAATGGTAGGAGGATGACTGGTTATGACGTAACCGCCTCAGATAAAATTATTGAGGCAAAAGCCTTGCCTCCAGATGTGTCATCACAGAAAGCTAAACTCATTGCACTAACGAGAGCTCTAGAACTTAGCAAGGGGAAGAAGGTGAACATATGGACTGATTCCAAATATGCCTTCAGTGTTGTTCATGCCCACAGAGCTATTTGGAAGGAATGTAGCCTGCTGACTGCTCAAGTTAATGAAGTTAAGCATGCTAAACAGATTCTTGCACTCTTGCAGAGTATTTAGAAGCCTACGGAAGTGGCAATCATGCATTGCAAGGGTCATCAAAAAGAGAAAACAGCCCGTGAACTGAGAAATTGTTTCGCTGACAAAACAGCAAGGGAGATTGCAGAAAAAGGCATTTTTGCAGTGGTACCAGAGAAGAGATAGATTTGTCAGAATTTACCCCAAAATACAATCAGGGGGATCACAAATTAAGTTTCTTAAGGCTGAGATCAAAGAAGATGGGTGAGCTGTTACCCCAGTAAGAGAAGTTGTAGTTCCACCCCTGATCCTTCGGGAAATAGCCCAACGAGAGCATGAAAGTACCCACTGGGGAACAGAAAATCTTTTAAAACACCTGAAGAAAGTAGTGATAGAGAGAGGGATGACTGATATTGTACAATCTATAACAAGCAAGTGTGAAACCTGCTGTAAAAACAACCCTGACACAAGCAAGAGAGTTGTGTTAGGAGTCACAAAGACAGGAGATCTCCCGGGAGATTATTGGCAAATAGATTTTGCTGAGATGCCACGCAAAGAGAGATGCAGGTATATACTGGTACTGGTTGCCACCTTCAGTGGATGGCCTGAGGCATTCCCCTGTCGCACCAACACAACAAAAGAAGTAGTGAAAGCTTTGCTCAATCATATAATACTAGGATTTGGAGTTCCTTTGGGAATGTCATCAGATAGGGGACTACATTTTGTTGCAACGGTGGTTGGGAAAGTTAGCAGGATTTTAAGTGGGAGAATGTGGAATACCAAGCTTGTGCATCACACCCCATAATTGTAAAAACCATCACGTATTCTGTGAGACGTAGGCAGGGCCGTTATCAGTTTTCAGAGAGGAAGGCACACTTAAAACAGCAAAACCCAGTCGCCAATGAGCAATAGCATCACGACTCTTTTCTCCTGCATGAGCAGATGCCCACATAGCAGAAGAGAAGGTATCAATAGAAACATGCACATACTTGAGATGGCCAAATTCATCAATATGGGTGACATCTGTCTGCCAAATTTGCAAAGCTTATAGGCCTCTGGGGTTAACACCTGCTGGTAAAGGTGTGGCGAACCCCTGACAATCAGAACAGGAATTAACAATTTTGCAAGCTTCGGTAGGCATTAGCAGAAATTGCTTTTCTAAATTACGAGCACTGATGGAAAAAGTCGTGCGAGGCTTTGGCTTGTGCTATTTTATCAGGCTGAGGTGCCATCCACACAGGGTTGGCTAACTTATCAGCTCTGGCATTACCTTCCGCTATAAATCCTGGTAAATTGGTGTGGCTCCTTATATGCAAAATGTAATAAGGATGAGTTTGATTCTGAATCACATACCACAAGGTCTTCAACAATGAAAAATGGCAGCATTATTAACTTCCTTTAAAAGTGAACAATCAAGGCGTTGTGTAATGTCTGCAACATAAGTAGAATCAGTAACAAGATTCAGTGGTACATGACAGAATCGCTGAAATGCCATGGCCACAGCTCTTAATTCAAAGAGCTGGGCAGAGCCTGATTCATGGCTTTTCAGCATCTGCCACCCAGACTCATCCCTCCAGGTGACAATGGCCTTTCCTGTTCTTCCTGATCCACCAGTAAAAACCATGAGTCCTTGTAATGGCACACGACTGTTCTTAGGTTGTAAAGACAAGCTGGTGGATTTTGCCAATTGCAGCATATTGTGGCTGGGCAGATGATAAACAATCTGTCCTGAAAAGTTTTGCAGTGCACTCTGTAAAGGAGCACTGTTTGCAAAACTGCATTCAAAATATTCTTGTTGAATGGGAAGTATGATTTTTACAGGGTCTTTGGCCATCAACTGCAGGCATCTCTGCCGACATTTGATGATCAGTTGAGCAATTAGTTCAAACAGTGTAGGTGCTGTTTTCTTAGGTTGGTGAGGAAAAAAGACCCATCCCAAAATGTGCAAAGGGTCAGGCCATTGATCATTCTATTGTTCAATGATGCCTGTAGGATAGAAATCTGGGTTGACGAGAAACACAACAATATCAATGGTGAGGTCCACCCTGTAGACCTGACGATTTGAAATAGCTTGTTGCACCTCTTCCAGCGCTTGTTCTGCTTCAGGGGTTAACTTCCTCAGTGGAGTTAACTCCCTCAGTGGAGTTAACTCTGGGTCCCCTTTAGGGATATTAAACAGTAGGGAAAATTGCGCTGTAGTCAACCCTAAATAGGGTCGTAGCCAATTTATGGTACCCAAAAGTTTCTGTGCATCATTCAAAGTCTGAATTGATTTTTCAATGGAACGTTTTGTGGCTGTATTGTTTGCTCAAATATTTTTACTCCCAGATATCTCCAAGATGGTTGCTGTTGCACCTTTTCTGGAGCTATCTGCAAACCATAATTTTGCAGCGCTTCGAGCAAATATGGTTGATTTGTAACAAATCCTCTTTCATGGGAGTTGCTACCAGGATATCATCCATATAATGATAGCAATATGCTCCAGGGAATTGTTCCCTAACTGTTGACAAGGCTTGTGCAACATACCATTGGCAAATGGTTGGGCTATTTTTCAGGCCCTGTTGTAGGGTATGCCCAGCCACTGCCCTGGAGGGATGTCTGCTGAGATAAGGAGATTGCTCAATCTCCCAGCAGAACTCCCCTGGAAAGGCAACCACTTTTCAGTTATGGCAACAAGAAGACAAACCAAGAATCCTCTGGGAGACCCTATGCAGATCCTTTGTAACCCATTGGCCTTTACCCTCTGACACCCATTCCCTGTATCCCTATAAGAGCTAGCCCCCTGCCCCTGCGAGGGCAGAGAGATGGTCGTCCCTGGCCTCCCCTTCGCCGAACTAATAAAGCTACCTCGTATGGAACAGCTATACGGGCCTCTTGTCTCTCTCCCTGATCTGGCCTGGAGGCTGCCCTGCAGAGCTGAGCTGAAATCACGAGCTGATAATCACTAAAGAGCTGACAGCTTCTACACAGGCCCTCTAGCTAGCAGCTGAGGGAAGGCACCGGGCCTGGGGAAGACAATCTCTTTTGGGACCATCTCTCCAGACCGGTCACAGCTTCCTCGGTGAGAGCTACTGACCCCACACCAGCTGCCATAACTGGCGCCCGAACAGCCATTGGACCCCAGACTTCCAACGGACTCCTGACCTGAGCTGCGTCTTGACCACGTCAGGACAGAACCAGCCGTTCGTGTGCTGCTCCTCTGAAAAAAGGACCTATGTTGTAGCAGGGCTTTTTGGAGGGGGACAGTTCGAGACCCTTGCCTCTCTCATCTGGAACAGAAATCCCTGAGGATTGAACTGGCCGGACCACCCCGCCAGCAGACTTTTTTTGGACTTCAGCAGGAGACAGCCTCACCAGAAGATAGGATTTGTAAGTTTAAAATCGGGCTCTCGTCTCTTTCTCGCACAAAACACTTTTTAAGTCCTTTTTGGTTTTTTTCTCTTTTTTCTGCTGAGGGAGGAACTTAACTCAAATGGGAAATAGGCAAGCTAAACCCAGCCTTTTCCAATCTGAGAGAGACCTATACCCCTTTCTTCTAACCTTTCTCTTAAAATCCGACTTTAAATTCTCTAAAGGTTTTCTTTCTAAGGAAAACTTTAAATCTTTCACTAATTGGATATCTTGAAATTTTCCTGATGCCACCAAAGACTCTGTCCTTTCTGATCCATTCTGGGACAAAGTGGGGAAGAAGCTCTATTCATTTCAAGTGGCAGGAGACCTCTCTGTTTCACAATTCATTCCTTTATTTCATTTAATGGTTAAAATGTGTCGTGCTACAAACCCACCTCAGCCAAACCTGTCCTTTGCCCTTCCCCCCCTCCCATTCCCCCTCTCCACCTCCGGCACCGGCCAGTCAGAGCGTGGAGCCCGCCTGCCCCCCCAGCCCTAGCCAGGCTGGGGCGCCGGCCACCCCACTTCCCTACTCCGATCCCCTATTTCCAGCAGTTCTCCCATACCCAAACCCCCCTGCTAGCCACCTCGGTCCCGCTACCACCCCCCAGGCAGCGCGCGTGGGACCCACCCCAAATCCATCCCCCCTCCCTGGGATGGACGGCTCTGAGCCCCCCCCAGCTCAATCTCCCTGTGCCCCTGGTATTTCGCAATCCTTTGCGCGCGACACCACCCCCCCCCCACCCCCGCACCAGCTCGCAGTGCCTCTGACCTCCCCCCCCGCCGCCACCGCGTCCCTGCTCCCTGCCGACGCCGTGTCCCTGCTCCCTGCCGACGCCGCGTCCCTGCTCCCCGCGGCCTTGCCCCTCCCCCACCCCAGCACCACCGCGGCGGCCCTGTCCCAGCAAGCCGCTCCGCCGCCGCTGTCCCTCTGAAGAGCGGGAAGAACTCCACTACTAAATAAGTAGTAAAGTAGGCATGTTTTATTCCAGCGCTGGGACGCACGGGGGATCGCTCCTCCAAAATCATGCCTGCCGACAGCTGCATTCAGCTCGGTACTTATCGGGTTACAAGTTCCATATTCATTAAGTTTCTCAACATGACTATACATATTCATCACCTAACCCCGCCCAGCCTCGCTTCGTATTATAATGAACCCAAAAGTCATTTACATCCGCGTTGCGCTTGCACAGTGTTGTTTGGTGTTTTAGGTAGGGGTCTTCCGAGGGTCTTTTTGATGAAGTCAGAGGTCTTCCTCGTCCTGAACTTTTCACCTTCCTTCCCTGCGTATGCTCTTTTGTACCCCTGGCCTTTGAGACTGGTTTGAGCTAGTTCGCAGGATGTCTGTCTGAGACTCCCCCTGGTTTTATCAGAGGTCTCTTATCTTTTCTTCCTGCCCTGGTATGCTGACCAAGCTGGATGCATTGTTCCTGACAAACTAATTCTCCTGCTTCCTATCCCCCTGATTCAGTCCCCCCTTTTCTAAAGAGTTAGTAAATTCTTTTACTAATACTTAAATTCTTTTCCTAATGAATTTTTTTGGTAGGCATCCCTTAATGTTTTTCCGTGTGCGTTTGACAAAGTAGTTAAAACTGATAACTTTTTCATTACTCTATAATTCCAAATAAGTAACGTGATAGACAGCATGAGGCAAGTACTAACCAAGGTTAATAAGACAATGATGGGGAGACATAACGTATTTAGGATACCAGTTGCAGTAGGTGACCACCCGAAAAGCGAGTCCCACCAGTTATGGCTTGCGTCTTGTTTTACTCTTTGCAAGATTTTGCTGATTTCTTGTGTGTCATAATGGACGGTGACTAAGGTCTTTTCCCCGTTTCTTTGGATTTCTCTCAAAATCTCCATTAGGTCCTGATGTTTCACTAATTGCTTTACTAATGTTAGGTCCATCCCAATAGGCGTGGGTAGCAATTTATGGTAAATGGTATAGTTAGACCTTATTAATTGATGAGATACGACTGGTGCTAAATACGAAAAGTCACACCCAACAATTTTGGCAAAATTACAAATACAAAAATTAGAGTGATTCCTGGCAGTTACATTAATAACATTGTCATCTATCATCATAGAAGTGCAGGTAGTTCTTAAGCACACACAGCCTTGACCAATATATACAAGTACAGTTTTTGGTGAAGTGTCTGTATTACAGCTGGTGGTGGGGTCCGTGGCTGCGACCCAGGAAGAGATGACCGGTCCGGGGAGATGGCCCCGAAAGGAATCGCCTGCCCCGAGGTCTGGTATCTTCCTCTCAGCTGCTGGCAGAGGAGCCCTTGCAGAAGCTATCAGCTCTTTAGTGATTATCAACTCGTGATTTCAGCTCAGCTCTGCAGGGCAGCCTCTAGGCCAAACCAGACCGGAGAGAAAGACGAGAAGACCCGTATAGCTGGTTCCGCACGAAGGTAGCTTTATTGTGGGTTCCCTCCGGCGAAGGGAAGGCCAGTGACGAGCTCTCCTCCCTTACAGAGGCGAACCGGTCTTTTATAGGGATACAGGGGATCAGCAAGGGGACCAATGGATTACAGAGGGTCTGGGATAGACCAATGGGTTACAGAAAGATCTGCATAGGGTCTCCCAAAGGATTGTGGGTCTACTTTTCCTCACAATGACTCAAAAGTCCTTTCCAGGGAGTCCTGCTGGGTGATTGCGAAATCTCTTATCTCAGCAGACATCCCTCCAGGGCAGTGGCTGGGCATATCCCACAATTCCCCCTTCTGTATTTATTAAAAGGGCATTCCCAGCAGCCTTTCTGCAGCAACGTAGGAGGCAAGAGAACATAAGTAACACAATAATAATTACAATGAATACCCACAAAGCTCCCTTAATCAAAGATGCAATCCATCCCGTTATTCCCCAGCGTCCAAAAAGGTCATTGACTACTTTTAGGTCATCAAGGTTGTGGTGAGGACAGCATCAATGTAGATACATTTCATCTTTGGGCAGGGATGGGGCTTCTGAGAGGGAATACAAGCAAGATTTTGTTAGCTTTGTGGTGAGAGGGGAGGTTTTGGGGTTTACGGAAGTTTGACAAGGGTTGAGGGAAGGGGATATTTTGGGGTAGCGAGGGGTGATAACATATAAACTAGGGATCAGTTTTTCCAGGCTGTGTCTGGCCTACGGCTTGACTGTTTGCTGTAGCTTCTTGTTCAGCTTTCTGTTTCGTCTGCTGCCGTGTGGTGGGACGATCTTTTTCTTGGTTGGTGGGCATCCGGCGACGTTTTCGTCTCCATGCCGAGCTGGTCTGGTTTTGTGGAGGTCCTGTATTTGTCTCAGGAGAGTTCTTGGTGTTTGTAGGAGCAGTGTTTGTAGGGCCTAAGTATGGTTTAATGCTTTTTCCTGGGAACCACTTCGGGCCAGATGGTAGCTGGACACAGGCGTAGCCTCTCCCCCAGGTAATCAATTGGAAAGGCCCAGAGACCTGGTGTGATTCTGGGTCCTTCACCAGCACTGGTGGCTTCTCCGTGAGCTTAGCTTGGGTTGAATTTGAGAAGTGGCGGAGTACTGGGGGGTCAGGCTCTGACGATGTACCATTTAGGAAGTTAATGACATAGAGAGCCTTACAGAGTCTTTCAACAGGAGACAAGATTTCTGTTTCTCTCCGTTGCTGGTTGAGGACTCTTTTGAGGGTTTGGTGGGTCCTTTCTACGATGGATTGTCCTGTGGGATTGCTAGGTATGCCTGTCTTGTGTTTTATTCCCCATTGGTTGAAGAAATCTTTTAACTTGTGAGAGGTGTAGGCAGGCCCATTATCTGTTTTGATTTCTTCAGGGACTCCCAGGGTGGCGAAGGCAAGGAGAAAATGCTTGATGACGTGGATGGCACTTTCTCCTGCATGGGCTGACGCAAACACTGCCCCAGAAAATGTGTCAACTGACACGTGCACGTATTTGGATCTCCCAAAGGATGGGAAGTGGGTTACATCAGTTTGCCACAATTGGCAGCTGTTCAGACCACGGGGGTTGACTCCGGTACCCATAGATGGTATTTGGTAGTTCTGGCAGTTCGGGCACGTTGCAATGATAGCTTTTGCTTGATCTCTTGAAAGCTTGAACATTCTGACGAGTGCAGGAATGTTTTGGTGAAAAAATGCATGTGACAACTTTGCCTGGGCAAAGATGTCAGGGACATTTGCAGTCTCTGCTGGCATGGCCAGTGCATCTGCTCTCCTGTTCCCTTCAGCAATGGGGCCAGGGAGGTCAGTGTGTGACCTCACATGCATAATGTAGTAAGGCTGTTTTCTGTGCGAGATTAAATGGATTAATGTAGAAACCAATTGGTATAGTTTTTGGTTGGAGACCTCCTTTAGAAAAGCATGTTCAGCCCTCATAGCTATACCAGCAACATAAGCCGAATCTGTGACCAGATTAAAAGGTTCATCTTTAAACTTCTCAAAGGCTCTGACAACAGCTGCTAATTCAGCAATCTGTGGAGATCCCTCTACTATTTGGATATCAGATTCCCATTTCTGGGTATTGGGTTGTCTCCATGTCATGACAGACCGATGTGACGAACCATCAGTAAAGACGGTCAGAGCTTTAAGAGGTTTTCTACTTTGGATTAATTTTGGAATCAATTTAAAAGCTGCTTCACGGTAAAAAAGTCTATGTTTTGGCATGTGAACAGAAATTTGGCCTGTGTAGCTATCTAGGGCTAACTGGAGGCTCTCATTGGTTCGGAGCAAATGCTTCAGATCTTCAGTGGTCAATGGCAAGTATATGCATGTGAACTCACACCCTGCAAGAGAGCGGAGACGAGTTCTGGCCTTTTTTATTAAATGTGCCATTACTTCTTGGAAGGTGGTTAATGTCTTTGTAGGTTGATGGCTTGTGAAGACCCATTCAAGTATCAGCAAAGGGTCTCTGAGTTTAGGGTCCCATTGGAAGATCAGTCCATGGAAACAGGGAGCTTTACCCAAAACTGCAAACTGGAGAGGCAGGCTGGGTTCAACGCGATGGGCTTGGCGTGAAGACAGGGCTTCTTGAACTTTAGTGATGGTATCTCGGGCTTCAGGTGTGAGGACGCATGGAGAGTCCAAGTCTTTGCTGCCGTGGAGGAGGTTGAAGAGGGGATCAAGGTCTTCATTTGTGACTCCCAGTAGGGGGCGTATCCAATTTATGGATCCACACAGGCTGTGTAAGTCCCTTAGGGTTTTGGGGTCCTTTTTGATGGAGAGTTGCTGGGGTACGATGGTTCTCTCACGGATCTGGAGGCCGAGGTAAGTCCATGGGCTGGAGTGCTGCACTTTGTCCTCACGGATCTCAAACCCTGCTTCTTCTATGGCTTCAATTGTCTTTTTAAGAGTTCTGTCCAAGTAAGTTTTTTCTGAAGCACAGATTAGGATGTCATCCATATAGTGGTAAATGATTGCTTCTGGAAACAGGCTCCTGATGGGGGATAGAATGTGGGCGACATACCACTGGCAGATGGTCGGGCTGTTCTTCATGCCTTGTGGGAGGACGAGCCAATGGTATCTTCTGAGTGGGGCTTCATTGTTAAGAGAGGGGATTGAGAAGGAGAACCGTGGTGCATCCTGGGGATGGAGCGGGATGTTAAAGAAACAGTCTTTAATGTCTATGATGGCCAGCAGCCAGTCTCGGGGCAGCATGGATGGTGATGGCAGGCCAGGTTGGAGGGGGCCCATGTCTTCAATGACCTCATTGATCTTTCGTAGGTCATGGAGTAGTCTCCATTTGATTGTGCCGGGCTTTTTCAGTACAAAGACAGGAAAATTCCAAGGACTTGTAGTCTCAGTGATATGACCTTTGGCAAGTTGCTCTTCCACCAGGGCTTCCAGCACGCTGAGTTTTTCTTTATCAAGGGGCCACTGCCTTGTCCATTTTGGGTTGTCAGTCTTCCAGGTGAGCGGGGGAGTAGATGACAGCGTGCGTTTCTCAGTGGCCCCAGTCAGAAATCCTGGCTGGGAATGGTAAGAGTGGCACCCCACTGGGATAGAAGGTCTCTGCCCCATAAGATGATGGGGGCTCTTATCACGAATGGTCGGGTGGTCGCTATCTTGCCCTCAGGTCCTTCAATGACAACATTTCGTTTGCTCCTCATGGATACTGCAACTCCACCAATCCCGGAGATCATACCTGACACTGGCTCCAGTTCCCAATTCCCTGGCCACTCAGAGCGGGCGATGATGGTCACGTCTGCTCCGGTGTCCAGCATCCCTGGGCAGTAGACCCTCTCTCCTTTACAGAACAAGCTGCACTCGATGGTCGGTTTGTTTGAGCCCACAATCTCTATCCACATTGCTGTAGGATTGAGGGGAAGCTGTTCTGGGCGGTTCTGTGGAAGTAAAAAAGCTTGAGCAATCGGCGTTCCCTGTGGGAGAAAGAAAGGTGTGTCCGTGCAGCAAAGCCGGACAAGAATCTCTTGTCCAGGGTGCACTGTTTGTATCTCAGGTAATACAAAGAGTTGTTCTGGACCATGGATGGTATCGCTTAGGATAAGAATGTCCCATGGGCCGTCATGCGGTCCATACTTTCCTGTGGGAATACGATAAAAACGCTTGTCAACGAAGTTAATTGGCAGTGATGTTACCAGTTGGCGTCTCGTTCCGATTGGTAGCGCTCCGTGTGTTGGATCCTTCTCATGTGTTCTGGGATCGCCTGGGATGATGGTGCCGGGCGAGGTCCAGCTGTCTGCTCTCGGTGGTCCGATGTGGAGTTCACCGCTGCGGCAGGGTAGTATGGCCATTGATTTGTTTTCTGGGCGTGGGGCCTTGACACCGCGCTCCGATAGAAGTTTTTTGGACGCTGCTGGTGCTGTTGCTGTCTCTGGTGCCTTTGGTAGGCGGCGCGACGGTCCTGGGTGGGTGACCTTTGTGGGCAGTCCTTTATAAAGTGTCCAAGTTCGCCACAATAGAAACAGCGGGCATTCTCCTTAGAGACTGCTGCAGCAAATGCACTGGAAACTCCCTCTGTGATGCCCTTTACAACTGCTTGGGTCATTGTGTTCTCTGTGGATGTGTGTCTAGTACAAGTCTCTATCATTTGTTCTATTGTGGGTTCTGTGTCCATGGGTAGGGCCCTCAAGATGTTCTTACATTGTTCGTTAGCATTTACCATGGCAAGTTTGCTCAAGAGTTCTTTTCGTCCATCCGGACTTTCTATCTGTTTTTCTAAGCTAGCTTTCAAACGATCAACAAACTGAATGAAACTTTCATTTGCTGACTGTTTGATGTTAGAGAAATATTGTATAGGAACAGAATCATCAGGGGTGAGAAACAGCGATGTCTTAGCTGCAATAGCTATGTCTTGTAATGCTACTTCAGGTAAGGTTGTAGCTTGATCTAAAGGTTTTTGGAGGTCACCTTCTCCAGCCAGTTGTTCTATTGTCCAATCTGTCTGATTTGCATCTTTAGCATAAGTGTCAGACAGTGTTTTTAAGTGTCTTTTCCAATGCCTTTCCCATAACATATATTCGGCAGAGGAAAGGATGCAGTTAATAATGTTTTTAATATCATGTGGTACTAATGTATAGGCAGAGAAAGTGGCTTCCAATAAGTTTCTAAAGAAATGTGATCCTCTCCCATGGTCTTTTGCTGCCTTGCTAAGCTCTTTGATTTCTCTGTATGGGATAGGCTCCCATGTTTTTGTAGATGGGCCACCCCTCCTCCCTCTCCCTATAATGACTGGAAAAGCTGAAATTTTCTGGGCCAACTCCCAATCTCCCTCCCAGTTCGCTTCCCTGCGTGTCTGTGCCCATCGATCTTCAGATTCAGAGTCAGAGCTGCTGCTACTGTCATCTGAACAGGAGACATAGGCCGTGGCAGGGCGGGGCTGGGATACAGGCGTAGCGCGGCGTTTTTGAAATGCCAGCTCTGCTTTACCCAGGGTGGGAATGGCGGGGGGTCGGGGGTGCTTTGAGGGGTAGGAAGGGGTCCTGTTATGGCAGCATGTGGGTGAAGAGGTTGTACAGCAGCAGGTCGTTTGGGGGGGCGGATTACAGGTAGTTCCGGTTTGGCAATTCCATGTGGAGTCGGGGTGGGCGATAGGAGGGTGGGGGGGGGCAGTAGGCTCTAGTGCAGCAGCGGGGGGAATGGGGATTGCGCAAGAACCCGTGGTAGGGGGAGGGGGGGGTGCAGGCAGAGGGGGAACATCAGCAGGGATTGCGCAAGATGCAGCTGGGAGGGGGGAGAGCGGGTGTGCTGGCGCCTGCCATGGTGGCAGAGCCATTTGCGGTGGGGGAAGGGGGGAGGGAGATTCCATTCTATGGGCGATAGCCTGAGGCGGTGCCGCGGATAGCTGCGTTCCGCCAGCGGCGAGAGGGGCAGACGCTGGCGGGGGGCGTGATGCTTGTTCAGTGCCCCACAGTGTGTGCACGGAGCTCTGCGGGACCGGTCCCGTGTTGTACCATGCTTGCTCCGTGGGTGCTGGGGGGGGCAGCGGCGGCGGGGCGGCTTGCTGGGACGGGGCCGCCGCGCTGGGGTGCGGGGGGGGCAGGACCGCGTGGAGCAGGGACGCGGCAGGGAGCTGGGACGCGGCAGGAAACTGGGACGCAGTGGGGTGGGGGGGGTCGGAGGCACCGCGGTTCGGTGCGAGAGGGGAAAGGGTGGTGTCGTGCGGGGAGGGTTGCGGGATACCAGGGGCACAGGGAGACGGGGCTGGGGGGGGTTCAGAGTCATCCACGTCGGGGAGGGGGGATGAGTCTGGGATGGGTACCGCGTGCGCTGCCTGGGGGGTGACAGCAAAACCGAGGGGGCGAGCGGGGGGGGCCGGACACGGGGGGACCGCCGGGAACAGGGGATTGGGGAAGGGAAGTGGGGGGGCCGGCGCCCCTGCCGGGCCAGGGCCGGGGCAGCTGGCTGGGTCCGCGTTCTGGCTGGCCATTACCAGAGGCGGAGAGGGTGGGTGGGAGGGGGGAAGGGCAGAGAAGGGGTTTGGCTGAGGGGGGGTTTTCGCACGACACGTTTTAACCAGTAAATGAAATAAAGGAATGAATTTTGAAACTGAGAGGTTTCCCGAGGCTTGAGAGGAATACAGTTTGTTCCCCACACTGTCCCAGAACGAATCAGAAAGAACAGAATCGATGGTAGCTTCAGGGAAATTTAGAGATAGCCAATTACTGAAAGATTTGAGATTTTTCTTAGAAAGAACACCTTTACGGAATTTACAGTCAGATTTTAAGAGAAGAGTCAGAAGAAAGGGGTATAGGTCTCTCTCAGATTGGGAAAGGCTGGGTTTAGCTTGCCTTTGTCCCATCTTAGTTCCTCCCTCAGCAGAAAAAGAGAAAAAAACCCCCAAAATAACTTAAAATGCGCGCAAGAGGAGAGCAGAGCCCCAAGTTTAAACTTACAAATCCCGTTTCTGGTGGGGCTGGCTCCTGGAAAGGTCTGCTGGGGGGATGGTCTGGCAGTTCGATCCTCAGGGACTTTGTCCTAGGTGGGAGATGAGGGACTCAAACTGTCCCCGTCCGAAAGGCCTGCTAAAACGTAGGTCTATCTTCAGAGGAGCAGCACACGAACGGCTGGTTCTGTCTTGGCGATCAAGATGCAGCTCAGGCCAGGTCCGGATTCCGAGGTCCAATGGCTGTTCGGGCGCCAGTTATTACAGCTGGTGGTGGGGTCCGTGGCTGCGACCCAGGAAGAGATGACCGGTCCGGGGAGATGGCCCCGAAAGGAATCGCCTGCCCGAGGTCTGGTATCTTCCTCTCAGCTGCTGGCAGAGGAGCCCTTGCAGAAGCTATCAGCTCTTTAGTGATTATCAGCTCGTGATTTCAGCTCAGCTCTGCAGGGCTGCCTCTAGGCCAAACCAGACCGGAGAGAGAGACGAGAAGACTCGTATAGCTGGTTCCGCACGAACGTAGCTTTATTGTGGGTTCCCTCCGGCGTAGGGAAGGCCAGTGACGAGCTCTCCTCCCTTACAGAGGCGAACCGGTCTTTTATAGGGATACAGGGGATCAGCAAGGGGACCAATGGATTACAGAGGGTCTGGGATAGACCAATGGGTTACAGAAAGATCTGCATAGGGTCTCCCAAAGGATTGTGGGTCTACTTTTCCTCACCATGACTCAAAAGTCCTTTCCAGGGAGTCCTGCTGGGTGACTGCTAAATCTCTTATCTCAGCAGACATCCCTCCAGGGCAGTGGCTGGGCATATCCCACATGTCTGGGTGGATCTCAAAGTGACATATGCCTCGTTCTGCATCAAGACATATGTCTCTGGCATCAAGTGTATTACTTTCACAGATAAATCCTTGTTGTTCCCGTGTGATGCAAGATTCTAAATTCACCATTTGCCATTTTTCTCCTACCATCCGGGCCCATACTCTATGTTCAGAGGGGTAAAAAACTGTCCCTTTATGGTTTAATCCCAATGCAACAATAGGATGAATTACATAAACTGTGGCCTTCCATATCGTAAGCACAAAGGCAGTACCTATGTTAGTCATTGGGTCATAGGTGAAATTTACCAAGGTCCACCAGGATTGGAGCTTTCTTTCTAATTTAGTAGCATTGTTCCAAACAGCCTCTCGGATTTCAATAGGAAATACACCTTCATTACCTTCTCTTATGATTAAGGAAGCTGTGGACTGCATCCATAATTGAGCTTGTATGCAGCTAAGGGCTAATGAGACGTTGTCTTGAGCTGTGCCAAGTGTGTTTAATATCAGTTTGTGGTCCAGGTTGCTGAGTTTTGCTAGGTCTGGGAGTATTTTTGAGACTTGCCACTGGCTGTTTCCTAATGCTAATAGGGAGGATTGTAGGGGCTGTTTTAATTTGGTCAGGTCACTAGTCGCTGTGGCCGATTTGTTCATCAGTATCTCTGAATCAATCCCATTTATGACTCCCAGTTCTGTTCCCAGCATGCCAGTCAGGTCTCTCCGCATTCTGCCTTTGAGGGGTGTTTGCTTCTGCAGCCAGGCTGTCCACCCTTCAAGGGATGTTTGAATTAAAGGGGAGCAGGCTGGTTGGATTTCAGAAATGTTAATTTGCATTAGTAGTTCTACACGCTTAAGAGACCATTCTGGATTAAACAGCAGTAATTGCTGGCCTGTGTTCCTCACTACGTAAGGGCCAATCTCATAAATCTTTGGCTCAGGTTTGAGTGATGTGACCTGGGTTTGGATCTGATTGCCAGAGTAGGTCGTAGTAGGCCTAGCCATGGCATTTATCTGGAATTTGAATGAGAGTCCATTGCTGTCTTGGCCCCAAAGACAAACCACTTCCACAGTCTGTACTAATGTAAAATTATACCAGCAATGTGCTTCACTTGAATAACTACAGATTTCACGGTGTCTGTCAGTAGGAGTAGTTGAGACACTGATTTGGGTTGCTTTTCTATGAGTAGTCCCATTAATCATTCGGCATCCTATCCTGATTTTTTTCTCCTACAGTCCCCTGGAGCTGCCAAGTTCTTTGTTTTTCCCATTCTTGCTTTGTATACACTTGGTTTCCGTGCATGACTACAGTCAATAGGTTTAAATTTTTTATATCAGAATATTTCCCCATGAGTCCAGTAACCCGCATAAAGGCTTGGGACCATATGTCTTCTCTCCTATGAATAACTTCCCAGCTGAAGGTTACAATTATAACTGTGAGAAAAACAATTTTCTGGGTTATACTTGCGTGCCACCCTGACATTTTCATTTTGTTCGGGTGAACTTCAATTTCAGTTCATCATCCCCAGGGGTCACTTTCCAAGGGGTCTCTGGAGCCTTCTTTACTCGGGTGTGGTGAATCCAGGCACTCTGTTCTCTGATCTTAATTGCGGTGTAAGTGGTGAGAAGCATCTGGAATGGTCCTTCCCACTGTGGTTCCAGAGTCTTTTCTGTAAGAGACTTAACATATACATAATCTCCAGGCTGAATGTCATGTACAGGACCATCCAAGCCTCGACTTCGAGTTCCAGCCACATGTTTTCCAATTTCTCTAAGCTGTTTATCTAAGGCAATCATGTAGGTGGTTAGCGTCTCTTCCCCTATTTGGGTAGATATGCCTTTCTGTACCCCATATGGTCTCCCATAGAGTATTTCAAAGGGACTTAACTTTTCCTTAATTCTGGGCTTGGTCCGAATTCGTAACAATGCAAGTGGAAGAGATTGGGGCCAGGGTAGGTTAGCTTCTTGCCCTAATCTCACAATTTGCTGTTTAATCAAATGGTTCATTTTCTCTACTTGGCCACTCGACTGGGGATGGTATGGAGTGTGGAGTTCCCAGTCTATGCCTAAATGTCGGCTAGTTTGTTGTACCACCCTTGAAATAAAATGTGGTCCCCTATCTGAGGACATTGTGGCTGGAACTCCGAAGCGCGGTATTATTTCTTGTAGTAACACCTTGGTTACTTCTCGAGCCTTAGTGGTTCTAGTAGGTAAAGCTTCTGGCCATCCTGAAAAAGTATCTGTTAGCACTAATAAATACCGGTACCCCCCTTTTCTTGGAAGTTCTGTGAAATCAATTTGCCACTGCTGTCCAGGCCCATGGTCTCTCCCAATCTGGCCCATTTTTGGTTTGGGGGTATTTTTGGGATTAGTCTGGAGGCAAAGGTTGCACTGTCGAGTTACTTGCACAACAGTTTCGTATAAGTTTCTGGCGATAATTTTCCCAGTTAAGTAGTTATATAAGGCATTTGTTCCCCAGTGTGTTTTCTGGTGTTCCTCTCTAACTACGGCCCATAGCAAATGAGAGGGAATAACTACTTTTCCTTCTGCATTGATAGGCCATCCCTCTTGGTTAAATGTTCCCCTTTCATTTTTAATCAATTTTTTGTCTTTTTTATTATATGTTGGCTTACCCTCTAGGGAAAGTTGTCCATCTGGGATCAAGGCTCCAGTTGTTGTTACCTCACCTTTTGCTGCTTCTTTTGCCTCTCTGTCTGCCAGTTCATTTCCTTCTTCCAATTCTGAGCTCACCTTTTGATGCGCCCTTATGTGCATGATTGCTACCTTCTCAGGTAGCTGGACTGCTTCTAACAGCCGCATTATTTCTTGTGCATGTTTGATGTTCTTTCCATGCGAATTTAACAGTCCTCTTTCTTTCCAAATGGCCCCGTGTGCGTGCATGTGGGATATGCCCAGCCACTGCCCTGGAGGGATGTCTGCTGAGATAAGAGATTTCGCAATCGCCCAGCAGGACTCCCTGGAAAGGACTTTTGAGTCATGGTGAGGAAAAGTAGACCCACAATCCTTTGGGAGACCCTATGCAGATCTTTCTGTAACCCATTGGTCTATCCCAGACCCTCTGTAATCCATTGGTCCCCTTGCTGATCCCCTGTATCCCTATAAAAGACCAGTTTGCCTCTGTAGAGGAGAGAGCTCGTCCCTGGCCCACCCTTCGCCGGAGGGAACCCACAATAAAGCTACCTTCGTGCGGAACCAGCCATACGGGTCTTCTCGTCTCTCTCTCTGGTCTGGTTTGGCCTAGAGGCAGCCCTGCAGAGCTGAGCTGAAATCACGAGCTGATAATCACTAAAGAGCTGATAGCTTCTGCAAGGGCTCCTCTGCCAGCAGCTGAGAGGAAGATACCAGACCTCGGGCAGGCGATTCCTTTCGGGGCCATCTCCCCGGACCGGTCATCTCTTCCTGGGTCGCAGCCACGGACCCCACCACCAGCTGTAATAACTGGCGCCCGAACAGCCATTGGACCTCGGAATCCGGACCTGGCCTGAGCTGCATCTTGATCGCCAAGACAGAACCAGCCGTTCGTGTGCTGCTCCTCTGAAGATAGACCTACGTTTTAGCAGGCCTTTCGGACGGGGACAGTTTGAGTCCCTCATCTCCCACCTAGGACAAAGTCCCTGAGGATCGAACTGCCAGACCATCCCCCCAGCAGACCTTTCCAGGAGCCAGCCCCACCAGAAACGGGATTTGTAAGTTTAAACTTGGGGCTCTGCTCTCCTCTTGCGCGCATTTTAAGTTATTTTGGGTTTTTTTTTCTCTTTTTCTGCTGAGGGAGGAACTAAGATGGGACAAAGGCAAGCTAAACCCAGCCTTTCCCAATCTGAGAGAGACCTATACCCCTTTCTTCTGACTCTTCTCTTAAAATCTGACTGTAAATTCCGTAAAGGTGTTCTTTCTAAGAAAAATCTCAAATCTTTCAGTAATTGGCTATCTCTAAATTTCCCTGAAGCTACCATCGATTCTGTTCTTTCTGATTCGTTCTGGGACAGTGTGGGGAACAAACTGTATTCCTCTCAAGCCTCGGGAAACCTCTCAGTTTCAAAATTCATTCCTTTATTTCATTTACTGGTTAAAACGTGTCGTGCGAAAACCCCCCCTCAGCCAAACCCCTTCTCTGCCCTTCCCCCCTCCCACCCACCCTCTCCGCCTCTGGTAATGGCCAGCCAGAACGCGGACCCAGCCAGCTGCCCCGGCCCTGGCCCGGCAGGGGCACCGGCCCCCCCACTTCCCTTCCCCGATCCCCTGTTCCCGGCGGTCCCCCCGTGTCCGGCCCCCCCCGCTCGCCCCCTCAGTTCCGCTGTCACCCCCCAGGCAGCGCACGCGGTACCCATCCCAGACTCATCCCCCCTCCCCGACGTGGATGACTCTGAACCCCCCCCAGCCCCGTCTCCGTGTGCCATTGGCATCCCGCAACCCTCCCCGCACAACACCACCCCTCCCCCTCTCGCACCGGCCCGCGGTGCCTCCAACCCCCCTCACCCCACCGCGTCCCAGTTTCCTGCCGCGTCCCAGCTTCCTGCCGCGTCCCTGCTCCACGCGGTCCTGCCCCCCCCACACCCCAGCACGGCGGCCCCGCAAGCTGCCCCGCCGCCGCCGCTGCCCCCCCCAGCACCCACGGAGCAAGCATGGTACAACACGGGACCGGTCCCGCAGAGCTCCGTGCACACCCTGTGGGACACGGAACAAGCGTCACGCCCCCCGCCAGCGTCTGCCCCTCTCGCCGCTGGCGGAACGCAGCTAACCGCGGCACCGCCTCAGGCTATCGCCCATAGAATGGAATCTCCCTCCCCCCTTCCCCCACCGCAAATGGCTCTGCCACCCTGGCAGGCGCCAGCACACCCGCTCTCCCCCCTCCCAGCTGCATCTTGCGCAATCCCTGCTGATGTTCCCCCTCTCCCTGCACACCCCCCTCCCCTTACCACGGGTTCTTGCGCAATCCCCGTTCCCCCCGCTGCTGCGCTAGAGCCTACTGCCCCCCCCCACTCTCCTATCGCCCACCCCGACTCCACATGGAATTGCCAAACCGGAACTACCTGTAATCCGCCCCCCCAAACGACCTCCTGTTGTACAACCTCTTCACCCACATGCTGCCATAACAGGACCCCTTCCCACCCCTCAAAGCACCCCCGACCCCCCGCCATTCCCGCCCTGGGTAAAGCAGAGCCAGCATTTCAAAAACGCCGCGCTACGCCTGTATCCTAGCCCCGCCCTGCCACGGCCTATCCCTTCTGTTCGGATGACAGTAGCAGCAGCTCTGACTCTGAATCTGAAGACCGGTGGGCACAGACACGCAGGGAAGCAAACCGGGAGGGGGTTTGGGAGTTGGCTCAGAAAATTTCAGCTTTTCCAGTCATTATAGGGAGAGGGAGGAGGGGTGGCCTATTTACAAAAACATGGGAGCCTTTCCCATACAGAGAAATCAAAGAGCTTAGCAAGGCAGCAAAAGACCATGGGAGAGTATCACATTTCTTTAGAAACCTATTGGAAGCCACTTTCTCTGCCTATACATTAGTACCACATGATATTAAAAGCATTATTAACTGCATCCTTTCCCCTGCCGGATATATGTTATGGGAAAGGCATTGGAAAAGACACTTAAAAACACTGTCTGACACTTATGCTAAAGATGCAAATCAGACATATTGGACCATCGAACAACTGGCTGGAGAAGGAGACCTCCAAAAACCCTTAGATCAAGCTACAACCTTACCTGAAGTAGCATTACAAGACATAGCTATTGCAGCTAAGACATCGCTGTTTCTCACCGCTGATGATTCTGTTCCTACACAATATTTCTCTAACATCAAACAGTCAGCAAATGAAAGTTTCATTCAGTTTGTTGATCGTTTGAAAGCTAGCTTAGAAAAACAGATAGAGAGTCCGGATGGACGAAAAGAACTCTTGAGCAAACTTGCCATGGTAAATGCTAACGAACAATGTAAGAATATCTTGAGGGCCCTACCCATGGACACAGAACCCACAATAGAACAAATGATAGAGACCTGTACTAGACACACATCCACAGAGAACACAATGACCCAAGCAGTTGTAAAGGGCATCACAGAGGGAGTTTCCAGTGCATTTGCTGCAGCAGTCTCTAAGGAGAATGCCCGCTATTTCTATTGTGGCGAACTTGGACACCTTATAAAGGACTGCCCACAAAGGTCACCCACCCAGGACCGTCGCGCCGCCTACCAAAGGCACCAGAGACAGCAACAGCACCAGCAGCGTCCAAAAAACTTCTATCGGAGCGCAGTGTCAAGGCCCCGCGCCCAGACAACAAATCAATGGCCATACTACCCTGCCGCAGCGGTGAACTCCACATCGGACCACTGAGAGCAGACAGCTGGACCTCGCCCGGCACCATCATCCCAGGCGATCCCAGAACACATGAGAAGGATTCAACACACGGAGCGCTACCAATCGGAACGAGACGCCAACTGGTAACATCACTGCCATTTAACTTTGTTGACAAGCGTTTTTATCGTATTCCCACAGGAAAGTATGGACCGCATGATGGCCCATGGGACATTCTTATCCTAAGCGATACCATCCATGGTCCAGAACAACTCTTTGTATTACCTGAGATACAAACAGTGCACCCTGGACAAGAGATTCTTGTCCAGCTTTGCTGCACGGACACACCTTTCTTTCTCCCACAGGGAACGCCGATTGCTCAAGCTTTTTTACTTCCACAGAACCGCCCAGAACAGCTTCCCCTCAATCCTACAGCAATGTGGATAGAGATTGTGGGCTCAAACAAACCGACCATCGAGTGCAGCTTGTTCTGTAAAGGAGAGAGGGTCTACTGCCCAGGGATGCTGGACACCGGAGCAGACGTGACCATCATCGCCCGCTCTGAGTGGCCAGGGAATTGAGAACTGGAGCCAGTGTCAGGTATGATCTCCGGGATTGGTGGAGTTGCAGTATCCATGAGGAGCAAACGAAATGTTGTCATTGAAGGACCTGAGGGCAAGATAGCGACCACCCGACCATTCGTGGTAAGAGCCCCCATCACCTTATGGAGGAGAGACCTTCTATCCCAGTCGGGTGCCACTCTTACCATTCCCAGCCAGGATTTCTGACTGGGGCCACTGAGAAACGCACACTGCCCCCTACCCCCCCGCTCACCTGGAAGACTGACAACCCAAAATGGACAAGGCAGTGGCCCCTTGATAAAGAAAAACTCAGCGTGCTGGAAGCCCTGGTGGAAGAGCAACTTGCCAAAGGTCATATCACTGAGACTACAAGTCCTTGGAATTTTCCTGTCTTTGTACTGAAAAAGCCCGGCACAATCAAATGGAGACTACTCCATGACCTACGAAAGATCAATGAGGTCATTGAAGACATGGGCCCCCTCCAACCTGGCCTGCCATCACCATCCATGCTGCCCCGAGACTGGCTGCTGGCCATCATAGACATTAAAGACTGTTTCTTTAACATCCCGCTCCATCCCCAGGATGCACCACGGTTCTCCTTCTCAATCCCCTCTCTTAACAATGAAGCCCCACTCAGAAGATACCATTGGCTCGTCCTCCCACAAGGCATGAAGAACAGCCCGACCATCTGCCAGTGGTATGTCGCCCACATTCTATCCCCCATCAGGAGCCTGTTTCCAGAAGCAATCATTTACCACTATATGGATGACATCCTAATCTGTGCTTCAGAAAAAACTTACTTGGACAGAACTCTTAAAAAGACAGTTGAAGCCATAGAAGAAGCAGGGTTTGAGATCCGTGAGGACAAAGTGCAGCACTCCAGCCCATGGACTTACCTCGGCCTCCAGATCCGTGAGAGAACCATCGTACCCCAGCAACTCTCCATCAAAAAGGACCCCAAAACCCTAAGGGACTTACACAGCCTGTGTGGATCCATAAATTGGATACGCCCCCTACTGGGAGTCACAAATGAAGACCTTGATCCCCTCTTCAACCTCCTCCACGGCAGCAAAGACTTGGACTCTCCATGCGTCCTCACACCTGAAGCCCGAGATACCATCACTAAAGTTCAAGAAGCCCTGTCTTCACGCCAAGCCCATCGCGTTGAACCCAGCCTGCCTCTCCAGTTTGCAGTTTTGGGTAAAGCTCCCTGTTTCCATGGACTGATCTTCCAATGGGACCCTAAACTCAGAGACCCTTTGCTGATACTTGAATGGGTCTTCACAAGCCATCAACCTACAAAGACATTAACCACCTTCCAAGAAGTAATGGCACATTTAATAAAAAAGGCCAGAACTCGTCTCCGCTCTCTTGCAGGGTGTGAGTTCACATGCATATACTTGCCATTGACCACTGAAGATCTGAAGCATTTGCTCCGAACCAATGAGAGCCTCCAGTTAGCCCTAGATAGCTACACAGGCCAAATTTCTGTTCACATGCCAAAACATAGACTTTTTTACCGTGAAGCAGCTTTTAAATTGATTCCAAAATTAATCCAAAGTAGAAAACCTCTTAAAGCTCTGACCGTCTTTACTGATGGTTCGTCACATCGGTCTGTCATGACATGGAGACAACCCAATACCCAGAAATGGGAATCTGATATCCAAATAGTAGAGGGATCTCCACAGATTGCTGAATTAGCAGCTGTTGTCAGAGCCTTTGAGAAGTTTAAAGATGAACCTTTTAATCTGGTCACAGATTCGGCTTATGTTGCTGGTATAGCTATGAGGGCTGAACATGCTTTTCTAAAGGAGGTCTCCAACCAAAAACTATACCAATTGGTTTCTACATTAATCCATTTAATCTCGCACAGAAAACAGCCTTACTACATTATGCATGTGAGGTCACACACTGACCTCCCTGGCCCCATTGCTGAAGGGAACAGGAGAGCAGATGCACTGGCCATGCCAGCAGAGACTGCAAATGTCCCTGACATCTTTGCCCAGGCAAAGTTGTCACATGCATTTTTTCACCAAAACATTCCTGCACTCGTCAGAATGTTCAAGCTTTCAAGAGATCAAGCAAAAGCTATCATTGCAACGTGCCCGAACTGCCAGAACTACCAAATACCATCTATGGGTACCGGAGTCAACCCCCGTGGTCTGAACAGCTGCCAATTGTGGCAAACTGATGTAACCCACTTCCCATCCTTTGGGAGATCCAAATACGTGCACGTGTCAGTTGACACATTTTCTGGGGCAGTGTTTGCGTCAGCCCATGCAGGAGAAAGTGCCATCCACGTCATCAAGCATTTTCTCCTTGCCTTCGCCACCCTGGGAGTCCCTGAAGAAATCAAAACAGATAATGGGCCTGCCTACACCTCTCACAAGTTAAAAGATTTCTTCAACCAATGGGGAATAAAACACAAGACAGGCATACCTAGCAATCCCACAGGACAATCCATCGTAGAAAGGACCCACCAAACCCTCAAAAGAGTCCTCAACCAGCAACGGAGAGAAACAGAAATCTTGTCTCCTGTTGAAAGACTCTGTAAGGCTCTCTATGTCATTAACTTCCTAAATGGTACATCGTCAGAGCCTGACCCCCCAGTACTCCGCCACTTCTCAAATTCAACCCAAGCTAAGCTCACGGAGAAGCCACCAGTGCTGGTGAAGGACCCAGAATCACACCAGGTCTCTGGGCCTTTCCAATTGATTACCTGGGGGAGAGGCTACGCCTGTGTCCAGCTACCATCTGGCCCGAAGTGGTTCCCAGGAAAAAGCATTAAACCATACTTAGGCCCTACAAACACTGCTCCTACAAACACCAAGAACTCTCCTGAGACAAATACAGGACCTCCACAAAACCAGACCAGCTCGGCATGGAGACGAAAACGTCGCCGGATGCCCACCAACCAAGAAAAAGATCGTCCCACCACACGGCAGCAGACGAAACAGAAAGCTGAACAAGAAGCTACAGCAAACAGTCAAGCCGTAGGCCAGACACAGCCTGGAAAAACTGATCCCTAGTTTATATGTTATCACCCCTCGCTACCCCAAAATATCCCCTTCCCTCAACCCTTGTCAAACTTCCGTAAACCCCAAAACCTCCCCTCTCACCACAAAGCTAACAAAATCTTGCTTGTATTCCCTCTCAGAAGCCCCATCCCTGCCCAAAGATGAAATGTATCTACATTGATGCTGTCCTCACCACAGCCTTGATGACCTAAAAATAGACAATGACTTTTTGGACGCTGGGGAATAACGGGATGGATTGCATCTTTGATTAAGGGAGCTTTGTGGGTATTCATTGTAATTATTATTGTGTTACTTATGTTCTCTTGCCTCCTACGTTGCTGCAGAAAGGCTGCTGGGAATGCCTTTTAATAAATACAGAAGGGGGAGTTGTGGGATATGCCCAGCCACTGCCCTGGAGGGATGTCTGCTGAGATAAGAAATTTTGCAATCGCCCAGCAGGACTCCCTGGAAAGGACTTTTGAGTCATTGTGAGGAAAAGTAGACCCACAATCCTTTGGGAGACCCTATGCAGATCTTTCTGTAACCCATTGGTTTATCCCAGACCCTCTGTAATCCATTGGTCCCCTTGCTGATCCCCTGTATCCCTATAAAAGACCAGTTTGCCTCTGTAGAGGAGAGAGCTCGTCCCTGGCCCACCCTTCGCCGGAGGGAACCCACAATAAAGCTACCTTCGTGCGGAACCAGCCATACGGGTCTTCTCATCTTTCTCTCCGGTCTGGTTTGGCCTAGAGGCAGCCCTGCAGAGCTGAGCTGAAATCACGAGCTGATAATCACTAAAGAGCTGATAGCTTCTGCAAGGGCTCCTCTGCCAGCAGCTGAGAGGAAGATACTAGACCTCGGGCAGGCGATTCCTTTCGGGACCATCTCCCCGGACCGGTCATCTCTTCCTGGGTCGCAGCCACGGACCCCACCACCAGCTGTAATACGTGCACAACTCCAAAGGCATACCTTGAGTCTGTATAGATGTTTATTTTCTTTCCTTTTGCCATCTCTAAGGCACGGGTTAGGGTGATTATTTCAGCTTTCTGCGCAGAGGTGTTTGTTGGCAGGGGTCCGGATTCTATCACCTCGCGGCAGGTCGTAACCGCATACCCAGCATGTCGCTTTCCACTGATGTCGTAGCTGCTTCCGTCAGTAAACCAGGTCTCTGTGTTGCTTAAAGGGGTATCCTTTAGATCCGGGCAGCTGGAGTAGGTGACTTCGATAGTCTCCAGGCAATCATGGCGTACCGGTTCCCCTTGATTTCCACTGACAAAGGAAGCTGGGTTGACAATGTTAGTTACCGCTATTTCTACATCATCTTGTTCTACCATGATGGCTTGATATTTCAGGAACCTTTGTGGGGAGAGCCAGTGCCCACCTTTCACTTCCAGCACCGCGGACACCGTGTGGGACACCAGCACAGTCATTCTTTTGCCCAAGGTGAATTTGCGTGCTTCCTGGATGTTTAGCACGACTGCTGCAACAGCTCTGAGGCACCCAGGCCATCCTTTGGCTGCTGCACCTAGCTGCTTAGAGAAATAGGCAACTGCCCATTGGTATGGGCCCAGGTCCTGTGCTAGTATTCCCAGGGCGATCCCTTGCTTCTCATGGGAAAATAGAAAGAATGGCTTACTCACGTCTGGAAGTCCTAGAGCTGGAGCTGACATGAGGGCATTCTTTAGCTGGCTGAAGGCCCGCGTGGCCTCCTTTGTCCACTGGAGATCTCTGCTTTCCTTTGTAATGAGCTCATATAGTGGTTTCACGAGCAGCCCGTAATTGTAAATCCACAGTCTGCACCACCCTGTCATCCCCAGAAAAGTCCGTAACTCTTTCACTGTCTGGGGTTTCGGGGTTTGGCATATCGCTTCTTTGCGATCTTGCCCCAAAGTTCGTTGCCCAGCACTGACCTCATAGCCCAGATAGATTACTTTTTGTTTCACCACCTGAGCCTTTTTCTTGGATACCCTGTACCTTTGGAGTCCCAGGAAGTTTAAAAGGCTTACCGTCCAGGCTGTGCAAGCTTCCTCTGTTCGGGTAGCTATTAGGAGATCATCCACGTACTGCAAAAGCTTCCCTTCTCCTGGTGGGGCTTCCCAGGACTCTATGTCTTTTGCGAGCTGTTCTCCAAACAGGATGGGACTGTTCTTAAATCCCTGAGGCAACACCGTCCACGTGAGCTGGGTTTTGCGCCCACTCTTAGGGCTTTCCCATTTGAATGCAAACATTTTCTGGCTGGCTTCATGGAGAGGGAGGCAAAAGAAGGCATCTTTTAGATCTAAAACGGTAAACCAAGTTAGCTCTGGTGTTAAACATGTTAACAGAGTGTAAGGGTTTGCCACCACAGGATAGAGGTCCTCAGTTATCTTGTTAACAGCCCGTAAATCCTGTACCACCCGGTAAGATCCATCAGGTTTACGGACAGGCAGGATAGGAGTATTGAAATCAGACTGGCACTCTTTTAGTAATCCCAACTGTAAGAATTTTTCAGTTATTGGGCCAATTCCTTCCCTGTCTTCCCTTTTAAGGGGATACTGTTTAATTCTAACTGGTTGTCTCCCTTCTTTGAGTTTGATCTGTATTGGGGTTGCATTTTTGGCTCTCCCAGGTACATCTGTGGCCCAGACTCCTGGGAACACTTGCCCCATTATCTCTTCCCTAATTTCCTCTGCAGGGTCTTTGGTTGTTAATATTAGGCTCAGTATTTCTACATACTGTTGGTCATTTATCTCCAGAATAACTTCCCCATTCCTAAAAATAATGGTTGCTTGTAATTGTTCTAATAAATCTCTTCCCAAGAGTGCTTTTGGAGAATTGGGTAAATATAAAAACTTGTGAATACCCCATTGTTTCCCGATTTTATATTTCAATGGCTTGCAAAAATAAGCTTTTTCAGATTGGCCAGTTGCTCCATGTACCACAATATAGTCATCCCGACAGGCATTAAAGCTTTATTTAAAACTGAATATGTTGCCCCTGTATCCACCAAAAATTCTATTTCTTTTTCCTTGTCCCCTAGCTTCATTATAACCAGTGGATCTGCTAGGGTGGAATCCCCCGGTCCTCTTCAATCTTCTTTCACATGTGCAACCACCCTCCCCCTTCCTCGGTTTCCTCTGTTCTGGCGATCTTCTTGTCTTCTTTCTGGGCACTCATTTTTCCAATGACCAAACCTCCCACAAATTGCGCATTGGTCTCTACCTAGCCGGGGTGAGCCTTGTCTGGGAGGTCCTCGTCTGGGGGGTCCTTGTCTAAGTTTATTCCCTTCTTTTACTACTGCTACTAATTTCCTCATCCCTTGCTTGTAACCTTCTTCTCGATTACTGAATACCCTCCAAGCTACATCTAATAGAGTTTCCAGGTTCCTCCCTTCTGGCCCCTGAAGTTTCTGCAATTTACGTCTGATATCTCCTGTGGATTGTCCTAGAAACAAAGATACCAGCTGTTGTACCCCTACCTCGGTCTCAGGATCCAGCTATGTGTTACGGCGCATTGCATCCCTCAGACGATCCAGGAATTCGGATGGTGACTCGGAAGGACCCTGTCTTATTGCGTACAAAGCTGACCAGTTTAGGGTCTTGGGAATAGCCCTTTCCACCCCTTTTGCTATCCATTCTTGATAACCTTTTAATTTCTTTAATTCAGCTGTTCTGTTTGGATTCCAGTGTGGTTCCTGGAGTGGGAAGTAATCTTTAACATCTAATTGTTGTGTTTTGTAATAGTCCTCTGCCAAGTCTCGAGCTGTTTTCAAAACTAGCTGTCTTTCTGTCTCTGTTAGTCCACCCAATAGTAATTGTATATCAGCCCAATCTGGATTATGCTGTTTAATTATAAGTCGCAAGCGCTCAGCAGTACCTGCTGGATCACTTCGGTAATTTTTGGCAACGTTATACCATGCATCTAGGTCAGCAGTAGAAAAAGGTACTCTAATCAACATTGTATCCCCATCAGGTGCCACTGCCTCTCTCAGAGGTGCCATCAGTACCTGTTTCCTGCTTTGGGACGAGACAGGACTGCCCGGGGGAGAGGGGGTTGGCGTTGGTGTTCCTTCCGAGTCCGCATCCTCTTCCCGTCTCCTAAGGGGAGGCTTAAGCAAATCGGTTAATTCATCATCATCTTGTCCCTGAGCTGCTGCTTGATAGACTTTGTCTGATCTTGTACACCTTTGACCTATGCTGCATGACGAACAGCACCGCTTAATTCTTCTTCGGCCCTTTTTATTTTCTTTTTCCAGAGCTAACACCATAGGATCACTGGGGGGTTTGATTCCACAATCTCTCTGCCATTCAGGGTGTTTTTGGAGAGAAAAAAATGCGTCAGTGTAGAAAACGTCTTCCCATTTACCTTCCTGCCTCAGAAACAGCATTAACTGAAGCAAGGTATTATAATCTAAAGTTCCATTAGATGGCCATTTGGCTTCATTTTCTAATTTATACAGTGGCCACCACTGGGTACAATATTTTATAAGGGTTCTTTTATTTTCTGTGCCTCCAGCTCCTACTATCTCCTTCCAATGTGCCAAAATACAGCCGAGCGGGCTTGCTCTGGGGATTTCCTTACTTTGTCTGGTTCCCATCCTATTCAGAGTTTGAGTTTACTCAAATACTGTGCCACCCCTTCGGGTCACCTGTATAGTGTATAGGTCACTCTTTATAAATTCTCCTGTGCCTTCTGCCAAGCCTGCTTTGCTGCTGCTTGAAATCTTTTTTTTTTTTTTTTTTTAATCTTTTTTTTTTTTCCCCTCTTTTTTTCAAAAGTTTTTACTATCTCCTCCCAGTCTGTTACACTATTTTGGGAATGTGATGCTCCTTACCACACAAAAGTTTCAACACAAAATGTTCCTTGCTTTCCCCACACTCTGGGCACAGATCTCTGTTTGCCGAATAAATAGAATTATAACATCTCCGACTTCTACAAAATTCGCACTGAGCTAAAATCCACAGCCAGTGTGGAGCTGGAGTTTTCTTACACCCACACACAAAGCAGGGAGTCCTTTCTGTCACTCAAGCAGATAGGACACATGAACGGAGAGAGTCGGGGCTATGCTTTTACCATATAGCTACTGGGGGGGGGGAGGGGGGGGGTAACGACCTCCCTCCCCGCTTAGCTGCTGTTGTTTCTATCTCTGTCCCCTAGTTTTATCTCGATTCCACCCAAATCTTTTTTCACACTCTCTCACAGTTCTTTCCCAATTTTCTTCCCAAACCTCCCAAATCTCAGGTACCAAATGCGACTTCCCACACACAATCTTTAAAATCTCAGGCTCAAAATCAGCTTCAGAGTACCCCTGATAGCACTGAGAACACAGGCTCTGCCGTCTGGCAGAAGAGCAGTACCACCTCCTCGTACAAACTTTACACTGTATTAATACCCATGCAACCTGCCATCCTCCCGTTGAATAAAAGGTTCTGATACATCCACAAAAACAAGTTATTCCACGTACTCTTTCAAACTCTAAATTCTCTGCTGCTGGTTGTTCCCAATCAAGAGCCACTAATCTTTTTGCAGAGGTTCTCCCAGCCACGATTCCAAATTCAACAAGCAAGCACTCCCCCCAAACAAATGTCTCAATATCACACTCTCAAACAACACACGGCAACACGCATGCTCCCGTTTTACAAATGAATAGGCGACCTAATACACATCTACACGCATAAAAGCAGTCCGAGAGCAACCAATGTCCCCACAGACATGTAAGCAACACAACAAGATTCAAACCAGCTACTAGTAGCAAAAATGTTCACAACACTCGCTTGTAATAGTTTCAGTGTCCCGCTTATATTTTCCCAACACGGTAACAAGTTTCGGTGGGACCCCCCCTTGGAATCACCCGATCCGCTCCCAGGATCGCTAGCGGCTGCTCTATCGGTCGGCGATTCCCCCTTGCCGGCTCCGGTAGCCGATTGCTTGCAAGCTCCACCTTTACCGTCACAGGGACTGTGCTCTGTGCGCGGGACGTCTCCTCGCGGCTTACCAGCAGCCCTGGCCACGCGTACGACTTACAGGCACCCTAAATGCAAAACATACCGTTTATCTGCAGTTCCAGCAAGTCGTTGTCTGTCCGCCGCAGTGAGCGAGCCGAGGGGCAGAGATCCTCCAGGAAAGCCCTGGGGCGCGCCTAGGATGTCCGCTCCTCAGCCGATCCTGCAGCCGGACAGAGTTTCTCCTGGCTGCTCACCAAAATGAAAAACGGAAAGAACTCCACTACTAAATAAGTAGTAAAGTAGGTATGTTTTATTCCAGCGCTGGGACACACGGGGGATCGCTCCTCCAAAATCATGCGTGCCGACAGCTGCATTCAGCTCGGTATTTATCGGGTTACAAGTTCCATATTCATTAAGTTTCTCAACATGACTATACATATTCATCACCTAGCCCCACCCAGCCTCGCTTCATATTATAATGAACCCAAAAGTCATTTACATCCGCGTTGCGCTTGCACAGTGTTGTTTGGTGTTTTAGGTAGGGGTCTTCCGAGGGTCTTTTTGATGAAGTCAGAGGTCTTCCTCGTCCTGAACTTTTCACCTTCCTTCCCTGCGCATGCTCTTTTGTATCCCTGGCCTTTGAGACTGGTTTGAGCTAGTTCGCAGGATATCTGTCTGAGACTCCCCCTGGTATTATCAGAGGTCTCTTATCTTTTCTTCCTGCCCTGGTATGCTGACCAAGCCAGGTGCATTGTTCTTAACAAACTAATTCTCCTGCTTCCCCTCCCCCCTGATTCACCTCCCCGCACACACGAAGCAGGCATGATACAACATGGGGCTGGTCCCGCACAGCCCCGTGCACGCACTGTGGGGCACGGAACAAGCGTCACGCCCCCCACCAGCATCTGCCCCTATCGCCGCTGGCAGGACGCAGCTATTGTGCAAAAAAGTATCCGTGCTGCTGCCCCAGGCTGCCACGCATGGAGTAGAATCTCCCTCCCCCCTCCCCCCACCGCCAATAGCCCCACCACCCTGGCAAACGCCAGCAGACCCCTTCTCTCCCCCCCAGCTGCATTTTATGCAATCCCTGCTACTAATCCCTCCCTTCCTACTCCCCCCCCTCCCCCTACCACGGGTTCTTGCACAATCCCCATCTCCTCCGCTCCTGCCCTAATGCCCACCGCCCCCCCACACCCTCCGACAGCCCAAGCCAACTCCACGCAGAATTGCGAAACCAGCAACACCTGCAGCCTGACCCCCCCCCAAACGACCTGCTGCTGTACAGCCTCTCCACCCCCGTGCTGCCACAACAGACCCCCTTCCCATCCCTCAAAACACCCCTGACCCCCCGCTACTCCCGCCCTGGCTAAGGCAAAGCCGGCATTTCAAAAATGCCGTCCTACGTCCCCTGTAGCCTAGCCCCGCCCTGGAACAGCCGACTCCTCATTTTCAGACGACAGTAGCAGCAGATCTGATTCTGAATCTGAGGTCCGCTGGGCGCACACATGCAGGGAGGCTAACCGGGAGTGAGACTGGGAGCTAGCGCAGAAAATCTCAGCCTTTCCAGTCATTATAGGGAAAGGTAGGAGGGGTGGGCCATCAACTACAAAAACATGGGAACCTATCCCATACAAAGAAATCAAAGAGCTTTGCAAGGCAGCAAAAGAACATGGGAGAGGGTCACATTTCTTTAGAAACATTGGAAGCCACTTTCTCTGCCTATACATTAGTGCCACATGATATTAAAAACATTATTTATTGCATCCTTTCCCCTGCCGAATATATGTTATGGGAAAGGCATTGGAAAAGACATTTAAAAACATTGTCTGATACTTATGCTAAAGATGCAAATCAGACAGATTGGACAATAGAACAACTGGCTGAAGAAGGTGACCTCCAGAAACCCTCAGATCAAGCTACAACCTTACCTGAAGTAGCATTACAAGACATAGCTATTGCAGCAAAGACATCACTGCTCCTTACTCCGGATGATTCTGTTCCTACACAATATTTCTCTAACATCAAACAGTCAGTAAATGAAAGTTTCATTCAGTTTGTTGATTGTTTGAAAGCTAGCTTAGAGAAACAAATAGAGAGCCCAGGTGGACAAAAGGAACTTTTGGGCAAACTTGCCATGGCAAATGCTAACGAACAATGTAAGAATATCTTGAGGGCCCTACCCATGGACACAGAACCCACAATAGAACAAATGATAGGGAGTTGTATGCACTACACATCCACAGAAAACACAATGACCCAAGCAGTTGTAAAGGGCATCACAGAGGGAGTTTCTGGTACATTGACTGCAGCAGTCTGTAAGGAGAATGCCCGCCATTTCTATTGTGGCGAACTTGGACACTTTATAAAGGACTGCCCACAAAGGTCACCCACCCAGGACCATCGTGCCGCCTGCCAAAGGCACCAGAGACAGCAACAGCACCAGCAGCGTCCAAAAAACTTCCATCAGAGCGCGGTGTCAAGGCCCCGCGCTCAGATAACAAATCAAAGGCCATACTACCCCACACCGGCTGCGAACTCCACATCGGACCACTGAGAGCAGACAACTGGACCTCACCCAGCACCATCATCCCAGGCGATCCCAGAACACGAGAAAGATCCAACACACGGAGCGCTACCGATGGGAACCAGGCATCAACTGGTAACATCACTGCCTCTTAACTTTACTGACAAGCGTTTTTATCGTATCCCCACAGGAAAGTATGGACTGCAGAACGGCCCATGGGACATTCTTATCCTAAGCGATACCCTCTATGGTCCAGAACAAATCTTTGTGTTACCAGAGATACAAATAGTGCACCCTGGACAAGAGATTCTTGTCCAGCTTTGCTGCACGGACACATCTTTTTTTCTCCCACAGGGAACACCGATTGCTCAAGCTTTTTTACTTCCACAGAACAGCCCGGAACAGCTCCCTCTCAATCCTACAGCAATGTGGATAGAGATTGTGGGCTCAAACAAACCGACCATCGAGTGCAGCTTGTTCTGTAAAGGAGAGAGGATCTACCGTCCAGGGATGCTGGACACCGGAGCAGACGTGACCATCATCGCCCGCTCCGAGTGGCCAGGGAATTGGGAACTGGAGCCAGTGGCAGGTATGATCTCCGGGATTGGTGGAGCTGCACTATCCATGAGAAGCAAATGAAATGTCGTCATCGAAGGACCCGAGGGCAAGAAAATGACCACCCGACTGTAGGAAGCCAGAGTGCCGAGAATATTTCTCTGCTTGTTTTTAAGGATTCTTACCCCCCTGAACAACACTGTTTTAGCTTCAAACCTTGGAAAAAATTACCAACAGTCAGACAAGAACTAGAAAATACAGTGGTGTGAATTAGGTGATAGACTACGATGTCACAGGGTGAAAAATTTAGAGGTTTTGGGCTTCTCTTTATATTAAATAGATAAGAGTAGAAAATATCAAAATGGTGGATTGTTGTTGCTCTCTAAACCTTCTTCTCCTTCTTCTACTACTCCATATTCTGCAGTAAAAATAGTTTGGAATGACTGGATAAAAAATTCCGCAGTTCCTAGTCGTGTTACTGAATAATTGGTAGGAAAGTGAAAATAATGTACATTTTTAGTAACTATTGGTTAAAATATCTTTAAAAGCTGTGTAAATCTTGATAATTACTCAGAAGATGCTCTCACTCCTACTTTTCTTCCTTCTATGCTGTACCTGGGTCACACTAGTGGCTCAGTTTCTCTGATAAGACTTAATCAACAACTATCTGGAAGCATTGAAACTAAAGGAAAAGTTTCGGTTTATCTCTCAAACTCCTTGCAAGGACCTTCAGCAAATTCTCTCCCATCCGGAGGGACTTGATTTATGGCATGGTACAGTGTCAATTGGTGCTCCATGTTCAGCCTCATCGGAACGAAGCAACCCAGAACTTTTGGACAGCAGCGCTCAACCAGAAACAAAAGAAAAGAAAACCCCAGGGTCGGCCTTGAAACTCCAGTATCTCCTAACCTTGGTGCACAGGGGGGAGGAGGAGATGTGGACTGCTGGATGGAACTCGGACTGGGATTTCACGAGCCAGTAACATCTACCAAAAACAAGGTAAGCTGCCCAAAACTAGACCAAGAAACAAATTATGGGTGCAGTTCCGTCCCAAGCGGAGGCAAACTTAGTTCGAAAGCATCCCTTACCAGCATTTAAAAAAGAAATACGTTGTTTGCTGTCCTGGATAAAAAGAGAGTTTCCTGATGCAGTGATTGGAAATTTATATTTACCATCTTTTTGGGAGAATATTAATTCTATTCTAAAACATTACGCCAGTCTAAGAGATGAAACGGCTCAGAAATTAATACCACCAGCTAGAGTAATTTATGAAATGCTTCTAGAGCTGGCACCTCCTGCTTCTGACGAAGAAGAGATGTTTAAAACTCCCGCGGAGACTTCGCTGACACCCGTAACAGCAGCAGGAGATTTTAAAACCCCACTTGAACCCTCCCACCCACAGAGACAGGCGAAAAACGCGATGTTTGTGCGAAAGTCCCCGAGGCTTTCAGCAAAAGCGGTTATGAATCCCTACAGCCACCGCAGGCGGTGGGGGGGGGGAGCACAGCCATTCCGGAGGCAGAATGGGAATTTTTGCCGGAACCTGTGGAAGGATGGCTGCAAGAAAGAGGACATAAAACTTAAAGCTCAGCAGCTAACCACAAGAATGAGCAAGGTCAACATGACCGTGAGCCTGCCTGCTAGACAAAGATAGGATCTTGCGGTCAAGCTAGACAAGGATGTGAGTTACAGCCCTAACCACAGCTGGGCAGAGCTAAGAAAATGTAACTTTTAAGAATTATCCAATCAACTAAGGACAACTATGATTAGCTAATAAAGCCGGCTATAAATGTAATCGCAGAATCACTAATAAACGAAGCTTGCTTAACAATCATATTGATTGTCCGCATCTTCCCTCATCCTCCGCAAATGGTGACGCCGACGTGATAAGCAAGACGCCACGATAAGAGGACGAGTGAGAAAGCCCCGGTAAGCAGCGACTGGGAGGCGAAGGAACCGTAGCGCTGGCGCTTCCTGTTCCCGTGCCTGGACCGACCTGATAACAGAGTGTCCGCCGCTCGGCGAGTTGCCTGCAGGGGAAAGACTGCAACGGGTACCCGTACTAATAGGCGGAAAAAATGGAAAGACAGGCAGCTCTTGATTTACTCACTTGCTTTTTAGAAAAGCGTAGAGTTCATGACCTCGATATAAAAAGGGACCTGCCCAGATTGTTAGCTTATGGCAACGCGCAGGGGTTCTTTAAAGACCCTAATACCGTGTTTGATGTGGCTGAGTGGCGGAGGTATGGGGACCAGCTCTGGGAGAAAGTTATTGATGATGATAAGGCTGCGAAAAAGCTTATGAAACCATGGTGTGCAGTCATTAACGGATTGAAACAGCACCACATTGAGCAGAACCTTGCCGCAGTGGCCAATTCCTACCTGAGTGGGGGAGGCACAGCCTCTCACTCAGGTACGAACGAGCCGGAGGTGAAGCCAGGGCAGCTGGTCTTGGGAAGTGATAATGTCCCCGTGCCTCCCACAACTCGGACAATATCAGTCGCTGCATGATCTAGCAGTGCCCCGACTGAATCCACATCGTCAGCCTGCACGGTGGAACCATCAGCCCCCCCCTGCAGAAGAAACTTGCTCCAAACCCACAGTTAAAGGAGTGGATTGGGGCCAGATAAAAAGGGAAGCCTTACAAGCCGGCGACAGCACTATTTTAAAGGAGCTTGAGGATGACTGGGCATTCCCTGTGGTATATGGCCAAGATAATCAGGGAAATGTCACTGCCACATACAGCCCTCTAGATTGGAAATTACTATCCCAGCTCCGCAGCACTGTCGCTGAGTCTGGCATCCACGGAGAGCCAGCAAAACAGATGCTGAATTATATTTGGGGAACTGGCATTTTACTGCAAGAAGACATTAAGACCATTATGAAAATGATTCTAACCCAATCCCAATTAATGCTATGGCAGTCTCATTGGAATGATCTATGCAACACTGCGGCCCATCTCCCCAGACCCGCCGGCGATCCTCTAGCCGGAATCACAGCAGACCAGTACACAGGAATAGGGATGTATGCCTCCATAGAGGAACAAGCTCGGCTAGGACCAGAATTACTGCGAGAAGCCATGCGACTAGCTAGGGCTGCCCTAAGTCGGGTCAGGACTGCCCCGCCAACCCCTTCTTATATGGGAATCAAGCAGGGGAGAGATGAAACTTTTGCCTCCTTTATTGACAGAGTCACCGATGCTATCAATAGGGCTGATGTACAGGAATGGATGAAAGGTGCTCTGTTGAGGCAATGTGCGATAGAGAATGCTAACTCTAGCACTCGAGCGATCCTAGTAACCCTGCCAGGAGACGCCACTGTAGAGGCAATGTTAGAGCGAATGAGCAGAGTCCCAGTAGGAGAGCGTGCCATGCTAGTAGAAGCAGTGAGAGAAGCAGGGCGCAGTATCAAAGAAAACCAGGGACAAGTACTGGCCGCCCTAGCCCCCCTGCAGGCCAGGCCAGCGGTGGCACCAAGGGGTTCGGCACGCCTTCGATGTTTTCACTGCGGCCAGCAAGGACACATTCGCCGAGAGTGCACCGCCTCGGAAGTTTGGTGTCAGAGATGCCAGATGGACAACCACAGCACCTCAGCATGCCGATGCAGACAGGGAAACGGGAAGTCGAGCGCTCAGAGCCGTGGCGCGATGACACCAACAGCAGCTCCCACAATAGCATCAGCACTCCACCCCACCCGCTCCAGCCAGCCGGTCGCCTCCGTCCCAGCACCTCAGGAAGCCTCGGCTTGGACTTGGCAACCACAGTAGACGTTATCCTTGCAAACAAAGAAGTCACATGCGCACCCACGGAGGTGTGTGGCCCTTTAAGGCACAATGGACAAACCTATGGAGCACTACTAATAGGCCGCTCCTCAGCAGCCCTGAAGGGCCTCCTCGTTATTCCCGGACTCATTGACGCCGACTACACAGGGGAAATTAGAATCATGGTTCAAGCACAGCTCCCCCCACTGATCATACCTGCCGGCAGCAAGATAGCTCAATTAATTCCTCTGCCGCACCTCATCCAAGATGCGAATAGCCGTGCCTTAGAACCCAGAGGCAATTGAGGGTTTGGATCTACCGGAGGCCTAGCGCTCTTGACAGTACCTATGAACCCTCGACCAGTAGTCCGCATTATGCTCAGCCATGGCTCAGAAAAAATTCACCTGCAAGCCCTCCTGGACTCTGGAGCCGATATCACTATCGTCTCCCACCGAGAGTGGCCGCCTCATTGGCCCCTGCAGAATGTAGCCGGAGCAGTAGAAGGAGTCAGAGGGGCATCAACAGTACAACGGAGTGCTCCTGTGCAGCTGGCCCTTGATGGTCGCCAACTTACCCTCGCACTTACAATGATGCCACTGCCAACAGGCGTATCTGCCTTAATTGGATGTGACGTGCTAAGCCAACTTGGTGCCATACTTAGCACAGAAGCGGCTTTTCACTAGTGGCCATTGCATGGACTTTCCCCATTCCGCTCACGTGGCTCAGTGATGATCCCGTCTGGACTGAGCAGTGGCCGCTAAAAGAGGAAAGTCTTGTCCAAGCACACTCCCTGGTGCAAGAGCAGCTAAACCAAGGTCATGTCTGGCCATCTACCAGTCCCTGGAATATGCCCATATTCATAATCAAGAAGAAATCTGGCAAGTACCGACTACTACATGACCTGAGGGCCGTGAACGCCCAGATGCAAGCAATGGGAGCATTACAGCCAGGGCCGCCCAACCCAGCAATGCTACCCGAGGGTTGGCCCCTGCTGATCATAGACCTAAAGGACTGCTTTTTCACCATCTGCCTGCACCCTGCAGACACACCGAGATTTGCCTTTACCTTACCATCAATTAATAAACAAAGCCCCGCACAACGCTTTGAATGGGTTGTGCTGCCGCAAGGCATGCGTAACTCTCCCACCCTGTGCCAGGTCTTTGTAGACGCTGCTTTGCAACCCCTTCGGCAAAGGTGGACACAAACAATCATTTATCATTACATGGATGACATCCTGCTAGCTCAGCCAGAGCCCTTCACCCCAGCACAAGAGCATGAGCTGGTAAAGCAACTGAAACTGCATGGCCTGTGGCACCAGAAAAAATTCAACGCACTGCTGCTTGGAAATACCTTGGCTGGGAAATCACAGAATCGCACATTCGACCTCAAAAACTTGCGCTGCAGACAAAAGTGCGCACACTCCACGATGCGCAATGCCTGCTTGGAGATCTGCAGTGGCTGCGACCAGTCATTGGCCTGTCCAACGACGACCTTAACTGCCTGCACCCCCTACTCAAAGGTGTTGACCCAGCAGCTCCAGTGCACCTGACGCCTCAACAAGAAGCACAAATTCAACAAATAAGTGACCTAGTCACACAGCGCGCAGTAGCGCATCGGGACCTCACAGCACCTATAGACCTTACAATCCTTACCGGTCCCGAGCAGCTCCCCGCCGCTCTCACACAAGAAAAGAAAATGGGGGAGCCACGAGTCCTAGAATGGCTCTTTTCAACCTTGCAGCCAAAGACAACACTGCAAGAGCAAATTGAAAATCTGGCCGAGCTGATCCGAAAAGGGCGAGACCAAGCACTTCAAGTAACAGGCCGAGAACCCAACACCATTTATGTCCCCATAAAAAAGGACGTACTAAATTGGTATCTACGGCATTCCAATGCCCTCCGTGCCAGCCTGCTCACAGAAGGGACTCCAGTTGATACCTGGCCAGTTAAAGTGCCTATGCTACAGTGGATGCAATTACACACTTGGATGCCTAAGCCAAAGCTCTCGCTACAACCCTTGTGAGACGCCACGACAGTGTTTACCGATGCAGGAAGAAGATCGATGAGAGCCGCCGCTGTATGGCACGACGGCAGACAGTGGTGCCAACATGTCCTGCCAGCCGACCCAGATGATTCCTTGCAGACACTTGTAGTGGTTTGGTCCAAAATACTCATTACTGTTTATCTGCTGTGAGATAAGAATTAGGAGAAATGCAAAGCAGGCACCAAACTTGAAAGAATATAAAGTTTATTAACAGACCTAAAAGAGGGAAGAAAAAAAAATTATACCACCTTCAGAACTCTCCTCCTCCCCCCACCTTCCTCCCTTCTCCCACTGACAATGTAAAAAGACAACCCTTAAGATGTTCAGTCTGTTTACCACTTCCATAATAACCTTGTTTAGTCCATTTAGAAAGAGAAGTCTCTTCTTGCTCATGCTATGAAAACATTATCACAACGAGACAGCCGCCCACTTCCAAATATTGTTCAGTCCATTTAGGAAGAGGAGTCTCTCTGCCTGCGTGTGAGTCCTTTCCCCCGACTTGCAGCTTTTCCCGCAACTGCTTTCAAGGGTCCACTCTTGAAGTTTCTTGGGGTACAATTTTAAGGTTGAGCCATTCAGAAACAAAAACAGAGGCCCTTCTCCTTCCCTGGGAGCAAAGGGTCTTCATCATCTTCATCGTTAAGACTATCTCTGGGAGCATCTCTAGGTACTGAGGTTTTCTCCTTTCCCGTTTAGAGCAAAAGTCCTCATCTGGTTCATCTCTCCCTGTCCAAACTTCTCATGAAATTACAGCTGCGTCAGCATCTGCCTATCTCGGCGCAGGTGCTTTTGCTTACGAGTTGAACACTCCACCCCCCATATCTTCATGAAATTACAACAGGATACTCTGATATATCATAGCTTCACAACAGAATTCCAGCTTTAAGCATCTCCTCTCTCTCTTCCCTCAGGTTTTCAGCTCTTCACAGCAGTAAAAGGGTTAATCTCACCTCGGCCTTGCAGCTTTGCAGCTGGAATGTTGAATTTTTCTTATTGCAGTGGAGAGGGGGGAGAGCCGAGCCGCTCCGGCTGCCCACGGCAAGGCAGTGGGGGGGGGTTCCACGGCTGGAACAGGTCCATGGCTCCGGGATGGCCGTGGCCCGGCCCGGCCTGGCCCAAGCAGGGCCTGGCCGGGCCCGCTGGCCCCCACACGGGGCCCGCAGCCACCTGTGCCAGCGCCGGAAACGAGAGAGGAGATGCTTAAAGCTGAAATTCTGTTGTGAAGCTATGATATATCAGAGTATCCTGTTGTAATTTCATGAAGATATGGGGGGTGGAGTGTTCAACTCGTAAGCAAAAGCACCTGCGCCGAGATAGGCAGATGCTGACGCAGCTGTAATTTCATGAGAAGTTTGGACAGGGAGAGATGAACCAGATGAGGACTTTTGCTCTAAACGGGAAAGGAGAAAACCTCAGTACCTAGAGATGCTCCCAGAGATAGTCTTAACGATGAAGATGATGAAGACCCTTTGCTCCCAGGGAAGGAGAAGGGCCTCTGTTTTTGTTTCTGAATGGCTCAACCTTAAAATTGTACCCCAAGAAACTTCAAGAGTGGACCCTCGAAAGCAGTTGCGGGAAAAGCTGCAAGTCGGGGGAAAGGACTCACACGCAGGCAGAGAGACTCCTCTTCCTAAATGGACTGAACAATATTTGGAAGTGGGCGGCTGTCTCGTTGTGATATTGTTTTCATAGCATGAGCAAGAAGAGACTTCTCTTTCTAAATGGACTAAACAAGGTTATTATGGAAGTGGTAAACAGACTGAACATCTTAAGGGTTGTCTTTTTACATTGTCAGTGGGAGAAGGGAGGAAGGTGGGGGGAGGAGGAGAGTTCTGAAGGTGGTATAATTTTTTTTTCTTCCCTCTTTTAGGTCTGTTAATAAACTTTATATTCTTTCAAGTTTGGTGCCTGCTTTGCATTTCTCCTAATTCTTATCTCACAGCAGATAAACAGTAATGAGTATTTTGGACCAAACCACTACACTAGATTGGTGTTTCTGCCCGGTTGCAAACCGAACCCGCGACAACACTGGAACTGGCCGCTGTCATTTGGGCACTCAGCAATTGGCTGAAAGACTGCGTCAACATCATTACAGACTCCCTGTACGTTGCGGGCGTGGCACAGCGAATCAAAACCGCTCGCATTAAAGAAGTGTCCAATAAAAGGTTGTTTACCCTACTATGCCAGCTAAGACAAGCAGTACAGCAGCGAGAAGAAGCCTACGCAGTACTCCACATCCGCAGTCACAAGTGGAACGAAGGCCTAGGAGAAGGCAATGCCCTCGCAGATTGACTAGTGACCACCATCGCCATGCCCCTCGATCAATTTCAGCTCGCACGACAAGCCCATGAGACATTCCACCAGAATGCCAAAGGTTTGCATCGGCAGTTTCGCATTACAATGGAAGACGCGAGAGGTATTGTGCGAACCTTCCCCACATGCGGTCATCATGGACTAGGCCTAGGAATCGGAGTCAACCCCCACGGAACAGGTCCCAGTATCCTCTGGCAGATGGATGTGACCCATGTCCCTGCTTTTGGTAGATTACAATATGTGCATGTCGCCATAGACACCTTTAGCCATTTCATATGGGCTACGGCACAGTCAGGTGAGAAGGCGCTACATGTAGCTAGACATCTCACAGTCTGCTTTGCAGTCATGGGAGTGCCAAATCAGTTGAAAACAGACAACGGCCCTGCTTACGCCAGCACGAACATGAGACGGTTCTGCCAAAAATGGGGCGTGAAGCATGTTCTAGGGATCCCGCACTCTCCAACAGGACAGGCCATCGTCAAGCGAGTGCACCAGACACTAAAGCAATACCTAGAAAAGCACCGTGAAGTCAAGGACCCCCAAGAACGACTAGCGAAAACGCTCCTTGTGCTGAACTACCTTTGTATTACAGGAGACAGAGATGTTCCGGCCGCCATAACACATTTTAAGGAATCAGAAGCCAAACTGAAGACACCGTCCATGAAAGTCTTATATCGGAACCCCTGAACCGGACATTGGGAAGGGCCAGCAGAAGTACAATATATAGGGAGAGGTCACATGTGTGTGCTTACTCCCACAGGTCCATTGTAGATACCAAGCCGTTGGACCCAACCTGCTCTAGCAGATGACAGAGAGTCGCCACAAGATCAGGCAAAGATATCTGTTTCGACTCCACCTAGCAACTAGAGATCCGCTTCAACAACTCGAGAAACTTTTGGGTCAATCCCTCCACTGGACTACTCAGCGGGAACTATTGGACCCAATAAGCTTGATTAAAAGGCAAGGTTGCCAAGGTGTGCAGTGTAACACTTGCTTACGCTGCGGACAAATAAGGTGTCGCGCTTGGGTAAAAATACTGTGTGGGGGTTGTCATCGCAAGGTGTGGATTTTCCAAGAGTGATTACGCTCCCGGTGGTGCCACGACTGCTATTCCAGGTGGACGCAGAGGTCTTGGGCCAGAGACTTGGCCGATTGGACAGGATACCCCACAGGAGTAGCGGTCAGCCTCATTGAGGACTTAGACACAAGAGCGCGGTGGGTCCTGGCGTGGGACCTCAGGCAGGCAGTAATTCGTTTGACTGCCCAAACAACTACACACATACTGGGGCACCACTGCAAAGTAGGGCTCAAAATTCCCCAGCTGTGGGAGGTTGAAGATGGGGATTGGGACCGCCTTTGCTGTTGCTTTGCTGTGGTCCCTAGGGTGGACCGCCAGGGCAATCATGCACCGCATAGACCACCGAGAGAACATGTGGGTCACTTGGGCTAACCAGACAGGCCAAAAGTCCTTCTGCTTATCACTAGCCACGCCTTCCGATCCCTTCCTTACCTGCCTTATCGGGCTCCCATTGACAAAGGCCAGTGGCCTCAAAAGCTACACCTCTAAATATCAAGAGCCAGAAGCCGCGCTCTAGGCCTTTTGTGTTGTTACGAGCGGTAGCACAACACTCGACATCTGCAAGACTCTTCAAATTAAGCAAAACCCTCTAGCCCCCCAAGCGCAGGTAATCGCCCAAGGCCTTAATACATCTACGCTCGAACCACAAGAGCTAGATCTCTTAGGCTCCCAGCCTGGTCCCTATTGCCTTATGTTTGGATACTATGGCTATAATGGCAATTTAAGGTCCCAACAGCCGATCAATGATAGCACATGGCTAAGCCCCACCACCTCGTGGTACTCCAACAGCACAGCCTACTGCAATGGATCAGTGTGGCCAGTTAATGACTCTCCACAAAAACCTAGGGCGTTACCCTTGGGAACCTTCCTTATTTGCGGAGATAGAGCATAGCCAGGAGTGCCTTCTAAACCGATGGGAGGGCCGTGTTATTTTGGGAAGTTAACGTTGTTTGCCCCTAGCATCCAGCAATTCCTAAACATCACGCACAAACGATCACGATGGAGCATTCGTCAGTTAGGCCCTGATTGCAGAGACAATGTGGAATTATGGGAACCCCCTGCTGTCTTTTTTGCAACACTCCTAGCACCAGGGGTCGCCTCAGCACACGCCCTCACCCAGCTTAAGAAGCTCGCATGCTGGGCAGGCAAGCAAGCAAATGTCACTTCAGACGTGTTGAGCGAACTCGCTACAGATGTAGATAGCCTGCGCCATGCACTGCTGCAAAATCGTGCAGCCATTGACTTCTTATTGCTAGCACAAGGCCATGGCTGCCAAGAATTGAAGGAATGTGCTGCTTTAATCTATCCGATCACAGCACTTCCATCCATAAGCAGCTGCAACGGCTGCGAGAGCATACTCAGAAGCTTACTGTAGAAAGCAACCCCTTTGATCAATGCCTTGCTAGCCTCTTTGGTAATCTTTCCCCTTGGATGCGAACCATTTTAACAGAAGCTTTTCGCTGGTTCAGTATAATTTTTGCCATGCTGCTTATTATCCGAATAGCTTATTCTTGCATTATTCGCCAAGTAACAAAGATCACAAACAATGTCCTGCTTGTGTAAAAAGAGAAAACGGGAATTGTGGAAGGATGGCTGCAAGAAAGAGGACATAAAGCTCAGCAGCTAACCACAAGAATGAGCAAGGTCAACATGACCGTGAGCCTGCCTGCTAGACAAAGATAGGATCTTGCGGTCAAGCTAGACAAGGATGTGAGTTACAGCCCTAACCACAGCTGGGCAGAGCTAAGAAAATGTAACTTTTAAGAATTATCCAATCAACTAAGGACAACTATGATTAGCTAATAAAGCCGGCTATAAATGTAATCGCAGAATCACTAATAAACGAAGCTTGCTTAACAATCATATTGATTGTCCGCATCTTCCCTCGTCCTCCGCAGGAACCGAAATTAAAACTTTTGATCGGTCTGACGGAGGAGTATGATACAGCAATTTTAGAGTTCCCTTCACGCGCGCATGCCCGGGGGGGAGAGGGGGGGTCCCTGACCACCTCCCTAAAAATGGAGCCTGCCTTGGAGGGCATGGTTTCCATTTCGCCCGAACCACCCGTTATGGCGCGAGTCAGGGGCAGGTCCATACCTCGCGGGTCTGGGGTCCTCCCATCAACAGAACCATGCTTGCGGCCAGGGGCACTCCCGCAGCTTCCATCCGTCCCTCCCGCTACCCCCACATGGCACGGATTTGCAGCTGCTTCCGTTTTTGAACGGCCCGCCATGGCGGCGGCGCCTGCTGCTGACGTCATCACTCCCGCCACTGCTGACCCAGCTGTACTTCCACGTTCGGGAGGCCTCGCTTCCACGCCTGCATGGCGCGGCATAAGCCACCCGTCCTCAGACACCGCGGTTACCCCAGCAACGCTGCTTGCGACTTGAGCCGCTCCTGGCCCTGCCCCCAGCCCTGGCCAAGGCGTCAGCCATGCCTCCAGCTCCAGCAAAGCCACGCCCCCACTGCCCATTACCAGCGCTTCTCGGACCAGCCCGGCCCCACCCCCGGTCCCGGCCGCTCGCCCTGTGTGGCCACCAGACACAGACACCTCAGCTGCTATGCCGGCACAGCTGGTACGTGCTGACTTCGGCGGGGGAAGACATGCAGACAATCAGTGTGATTGATAAAGCAAGCTTTGTTTATTGGCAATACAGAGGCACTTATATAGTATGAGTATACCTGCTTATCGGTTCTTAATTGGTTTAAACTTACGAAAGCGCATTCTTGTTTCTACATAATTGGGTTAGATAAAAGACTACATTTGGCAAGCTTCTATCATTTATGTTTTAACTAGAGAAATCAAAGTTCTTCCTCCCTTCTCATGGTCAGTACATCTTATCAGCACAGCACTGTACCTCCATAAAACTCCCTTTGGTTCTCAGGCCTGTTTCTCATGCAGGCATTTTCTCACGCAGGCATTTTCTCATGCAGGCCTTTGCTTGTACAGTTCTTTTATTGATCTGTACCCTTCAGCTTTATCAATGATCCATGTCCCTGATCCTCTAACCATTCTTCAACAGGTACGCACAGCACCTCCAGCCAGTTCTGCAATTCCATCGGCTACTGCAGCTCCATCGGCAACTGCAGCTCCATCGTACAAGTTTTCAGCAGCTACATCTCCTACCAGCTCTGTGTCAACACAGCCCCTGTCTGCACCGCAGCCACGGCCAAGGACACACAGCAGAGGCATTTCAGCAACTACCGTGTCACCATCGCATGTACCCCCTATCATCCCTCTGACAACACCACTCAGAGAATTATCACAACAATCACACGATGTTGAACCACATCTCCCATATGATTTCAGTGAAACAAAAATGATTTTATCTCCAGAAAAGAAAGAGGACTTTCTCAACTATATGCTGACACCTCTTCCATCACAACAGGACCAAGCACATATTATTCCTATTAAAAGTGAAGTCTCGGAGTGAGGCATTCCACTTCATGCACATTGTTCTCGAACTTCTCAGGGACATTCAGCTGATTTTATGGGACTTTTTCATCCTCAAGTGTCTATTCAGGACTTCAGTGGGGAGGATATGGTGACCATCACAGCTTCAGAAGGCATTCCTCTATCTTCCCAAGCTTCATCTCATTTTTTTTACAATGAGCACTAGAACTCCAACTTCTCGTATGCCTTCTTCAAAGCTTCGAATTCCACAACAACAGGCATCTGATCCCTCATTTTTCCACCGTTGCTTTCAGCTTTCAGATGACTTTGTTCGTCATCTTTATTTCCGACTCAGAGAATGTGCAGGAGATTATCTACCTCAAGAGGCTGACGTACTGGGTCCCCAGCCCTCACCCATCCTGCATGGTAGCAGTACCCTGTCCAGATCCACTGTATACTCTCCTTCAGTATCCAGGTCAAAGCCACCTGCGATGGCAGGTTCAGCCACTCCTCGTTTATTACCTTACAGTGCACAGCCACGAATACCGTCCCCTCTTCCTCATCCAGGAGGGGGAGAAGATGATGGAATGCATGGATTCTTTGGTGGAGAAGAACCTGCATACTTGCAGTCCAATCAAGCTGCAAGTTTACTAAATGCTGGTATGGACATGGTTTCACCTGACAAATATGTTTCAAGAGATACGTCTGCTACAACAGACTGGTCAAGTATTAGGAAAAAAGGACTTAAAGACAGAGATTTTAATATGGCCGAAACAGATAGTATTGTAATGCCGGTTACGTATACCAGACAAAATCAAAATCCTCCTGTATGGCAACCTATGGATCATCAAGGTATCAAAGATTTAATGGATGCAGTAAAGAATGATGGACTGGGAAGTCCATACTTCAAACAGCTTTTGAGAGGCACATTTAGCAATTATGATTTTGTGGAAGGTATTTTTTCAGCTTTATACTGGCTAGCGCTTGTATTTCAATGCCTTAGAAAGCCTCGAGCAGCCTTGAGAGGTAGCAAGGGCGATCTAGCACTTTAGTAGCTCTAAAATCGGTACCTGAATCAGCTGCAGAGCAAATACCATCAGCAGAAGCAAAGAGGGAGAAATATAGCTCCCTGCTCGCTCAATTCCCTGCAGTTAGAAGCTTTCAAATGAGACAGACAACCAGAGATGTTCACAGGAAAGTAGCTGAGCTGAGAGAGAGGGCGTAGCCTCTCCTAGACCATCTTTTATTAGGAGAAGGGGAAAGGGGAGGACTGGGGGTGGACCCGGGGTGACCGGCCAATCAGACACTGCTAAAGAGTCTGAGTTACATTTGGCTTTGCCCGCGCTTGGAACAAAGGAGCTCGGAGCACATGGGCAGGAGCACATGTCTTTGGGAGGGGGAGGGGAAGCTCAGAACAGGCAGCAACAATTCCCTATTTTTTTTTCTTTAAAGCTGGGTTGTAACTCTTAGTAACTTAAAAGTGCATAGAACAGTAACAAAACAACAGTGCAAAATATAATTGGAATCTATCGTCCCTACAACTCGACAGTACCTAGGATGCCTTTAAACTAGTTCCCCAGCCAAAACTCAGGGGTTTAGTCAGGACATCTATGGTATGGAGTATCAGGACGAAGATTTACAAAATACAGTGCAAAACCTGAGTGCAAAACAGTGCAACTTAACTTAAGGGATTAACATCAAAATCTGCAGTAGGGGGTTTACAAGAAGGTGCAAAATCAGGATTCTTTTTACGGCGTCTCCTCCAGGAGGCAGTTTTAACCTCCTTAACTTTTGAGGAAGTGACATAAGGTTTTACCCACTTCCCTGGGATCCATCTCAGTCCTTGAGGGGTAGATACACTGGCATACCCAAGTCCCCAAGTTACAAGTTTGTACGGTCCTTGGATTTTTTGAGTCTCTGGGTCCCGGATCAGGACTTCTGGATTTTCCTTCAGTTTCTGTCTCCCGGTGTTCTGGAAATGATGATAGATGGGAGAGTTTGGATCCTCAAAGATGCCATTTAGGAAGTTTATGGTAAACAGTGCTTTGCTGAGTCTGAGGACAGGTGAGTTGAGTTTGGTGGTCCCTGACTGTTGTAGCAGCATTCGCTTGAGGGTTTGATGGGCACGTTCAACAATGCCTTGTCCAGTTGGGGAGTGAGGAATACCTGTAACATGTCGAAATCCCCACTGCTGACGAAAGTTTTTGAACTCCTGAGAGGTGTAGGCAGGTCCGTTATCAGTTTTTATCTCCTCAGGTATACCGAGCAAGGCAAAAGCTTGGACAAGATGTTTTTCAACATCCTTAGCCTTTTCACCTGCATGTGCAGAGGCATACATAGCACCAGAGAAGGTATCAATAGAAACATGAACGTATTTTAATCTCCCAAATTCAGGGAAATGTGTGACGTCCATTTGCCACACTTCACCGCTATTAATGCCTCTGGGATTGACCCCCATGCCCAGTGATGGAAGCTGTAGCTTCTGGCAGTTGGGACATGTTGCCACTATTGCTTTTGCCTGTGTCCGCGACAGATGGAACATGCGGATAAGAGCAGGAATATTTTGATGGTACATGGCATGGCTCAATTTTGCTTGTTCAACAACTTGGGGGACCTTTGGTAAGTCGGCTGATAGAACTATGTCTGCTGGCATAGCCAGAGCATCAGCTCTACAATTACCTTCTGCAATAAATCCTGGCAGGTTTGTATGTGACCTCACATGCATGACAAAATAGGGATGCTCTCTGTGGAAAACCAGATAAATTAATTTTGAGAGCAAATCATAAATTTTCTTGTTTGAGATTTCTTTTAGGAGAGCATGCTCAGCTCTAACAGTTACTCCAGCTACATATGCTGAGTCTGTGACCAAATTAAAGGGTTCTTTGAACCTCTCAAATGCTCTAATGACAGCTGCTAATTCAGCTACTTGTGGTGATCCCTGGATTACCTTGATGTCAGATTCCCACTTTTGCGTCTTTGGATTTTTCCATGTGACCACGGACTTTTTCCTGAGGCATCAGTAAAAACGGTAATTGCATCGAGGGGTTTTCTACTTTGAATCTCTCGAGGGATGAAAGAGAATGGCAGATTAAACATGTAATGTTTTGGGTAATGATTGGAGATTTGGCCTGAGTAACTATCTAATGCAAATTGTAAATTTATATTATTTTGGCGTAGGTGATCTAATGTGTCTGTTGTTACAGGTAAGTAGATGCATGCAAAGTCACATCCTGCCAGGGTGCGGAGCCTTGCTCTACCCTTCATGATAATTTTTGCCATTAGTTCTTGTGGCTGTGTGATGGTTTTAGGAGGTTGGAGTGGAAGGAATACCCATTCAGTTATGATGAGGGGTTCCTTCTGCTCTTTGACCCACTGAAATATGAGGCTGTGAAAGCGTGGTACCTTCCCTAGAATGACAAGCTTAAAGGGTAGGGAGGGCTGATACCTGTGTGCTTGTCTGGTGGAAATGAGCTCTTGTATCTTTTTGAGAGACTGCCTTGCCTCTTCTGTCAGGGATCTAGGGGATGCTAGACCGCCTTCCCCTTTTACTAGGTTTGCAATAGGAGCTACATCCTCTGTGGTGAGTCCTAACCAGGACCTTAAATACTTCAGTGTCCCACAGATCTGTTGCACTTCTTCTAGTGTTTTTGGGTTATTATTAATGGTGACAGGTGTTGGGGTGATAGAGGTTTCTGTGATTTTGAGTCCGAGGTATTTCCAAGGGCTTGTTCTCTGCATTTTTTCAGGTTTTAATTCAAAGCCCTTGGCCTCTAGGGCCTCAATCACCATGTTAAGTGTCTGCTCGAGATACTGATTATTGGGAGCACACACCAGCACATCATCCATGTAATGCAGGATGATGGCTTTCTCTGCTTTGGCACGGATGGGAGATAGAATTTTAGCAATATACTCTTGGCAGAGAGTTGGGGAATTTTTCATACCTTGGGGAAGCACAAGCCAATGATAGCGTTCCATGGGAGTTTCACGATTAAGAGATGGTACAGAAAATGCAAATTGAGGGGCATCTGCAGGATGGAGTGCAGTATGAAAGAAGCAATCTTTAATGTCAAGAACAGCTGAATGCCAATGTTGTGGGAGCATTGAAGGTGATGGCATACCTGGTTGAAGGGGTCCCATGTCTTCAATAACCTTATTAATTTCCCTAAGATCTTGGAGTAGCTTACATTTGTTCTTTCCCGGTTTTTGTTTTACAAACACAGGTGTGTTCCATGGGCTGTTAGTTGGAACTATATTTCCTTTAGCCAATTGTTCAGCTACTAATGTTTTGAGTGCCTCTAAGTTTTCTTTTTTTAGCAACCACTGGTTAACCCACACGGGTTCATCTGTTTTCCAAGTTCATTTCTGTGGATGGCACTCTGCTTCAGTGGCCTGCAAGGGAAAATTTTGATGTCTAGGGGTGATATCAATTTTTGTTCCCCACTGAGACATGGCATCCCTTCCCCACAGGGTGAATTTGGTGCCCAGGACAGATGGACGAAGTGTCGCTATTTGTTCTTCAGGACCTTCAATTTGGATGGTGTGTTTGGATTGCTTTGCAATTTGGGTACCTCCAATCCCTTGTATGATGCCCTGAGATTGCAATTCCCATTGCGTAGGCCACTTATCAAATGGAATGACAGACACATCAGCACCTGTGTCTAACATTCCCATTATACTGATTTTATGTGATTTGTAACGGAGCTTACATTCTATTACAGGTTTGTCGTTTCCCAAAACCTCAGTCCAACAGATGGCTGGGATATGACCATCTGTGGGCAGGTATTTGGGCAGTGGAAAGGCCTGTGCAATGACTTGACCCTTTGGCATAAAGTACGGTGGATATATACATTGTACAGTTAGGTTAGAACACCCGTTCTGATCCACTTTCATGAGTGTGGGTGTAACCTCTATCCCAGCAGGTGTTTCCCGAGTGTCCCCAATAACAAAAAGGTATGTAAATTCTGGCATGTGGTCCACATTCTGGAATGAGATGGGTATTACAGTCTGTTTGTTGTTGTTGAAATGGTGTGCTTTATCACAGGTTACCTTAAACCTGAGTCCAGAAGTCCAAGTTGCTTTGTCTGCAGCCCTATTTATGTCTGAACGCGGAGCTGTTAGGACGCGTTGGGTCACTAGTTTCCCTGCTGTTGACCTGGGGAAACAGTCTTTGGAGAGTTTTTATCAGCAGTTATAATGGCTCTGCAATTGCGAGCTACATGTCCCTTTTTCTGACAACGATAGCATATAAAGTTACCACGTGATTGAATTTCTCCTGTACCTGTAACATTCTCTACAACTTCCCCAACCATCCCCACTTTTTTCAAAAAGGGAGCAGCTGTGTTCAGCTGCACCTTCTTTGTACAGACTTCGAGTATGGATTCAACAGTAGGAGGAGGATACAGCGGGAGAGTGAGAATGACTTGTTTGCAAGCATCATTTGTATTAACTTGGAGAAGTTCGAGTAGGAGCGCTTGTTGGAGGTCAGGATTAGGGACCTGGGAAGAGACAGCTTCGTACAAACGGTTATAAAAGTGAATAATATTTTCATTTGGCAATTGCTTGATGGTGGTATAATGAGAATTAGGAGTTTGAGATGGTAATAATGTTAAGGCATTTTCAGCAGGATGTGTGATTTCAGTAAGAACGGGATGAGAGATAAGCATTGCTTGTTTTTGAGGATTTGCCATATTATTGTCACCAGATAAAAGGTCTAATGTGATGTAATTGTTTTCAAAATCCAGGTAATTATCTGGAGTTTGCCACAAAATTTTCAATAAATCAGATAAAATTATTTTCCATTGCTTTTTCCACATCATAAAATCACCAGGTGTGAGAAGAGTTTGCATTAATGTAAGTAAATCATGAGGTACAAGTAAGTGAGTTGCAAAAGTAGCACTTAAAAGGCTCTTAAAATAATTACTCTGCATTCCAAACTCCTTAATTGCCTTGCACAAATCCTTAATATCAGAATAAAAAAGGGGTTTCCAGCCAGGGTTAGCTCCATTGCTAGTACAAGAGAGTGTAGTAGAAGCATTTGGAGTTACTTCCTGGTAGCCATGGGTTCCCGGATTCAGAGGGGCAGTCACAGGATTGTGGGAACCTGGGGCGGGGCAATGGGAAGCAGGGGCGGGGAGTGGAGGGGCAGGGGCGGGGAGTGGAGGCGGGACACGGCCGGAGGAGGGGAGGGGTTGGGGGCGGGGTTGTGGGAGGCAGGGGCGAGAACAGAGGGAGGGGTGAAACACAACGCTGTGGGGGTGGGGTTAGGGGCAGGGTCAGGTTCTGACGCGGAAGTGGGAGGGGATGGGGACAAGAAGGGATTTGTGGGGTGGGGGAGAAAGGGATTGTGGGAGGTGTAGTTTGGAGAGGAAGGAACATGGCGTCCACCATTACTGGAGACAAACAAACTCGGAGAAAAGGGGTTGGGGGAGGGGGTTTTTCCCGGGTTGCGTGCACATGGCAATGGCTGTCCCTGGGAACAAAGAGATCAGGGGAGAAGGGGTTTTTACGCGCGCTTGAAACATGAGGGCTAGAAACAGGGGAAAAGGGAGTGGAGAAAAGGGGTTGGGAAGGTCCTGGGATGGGCTCCGGATTCCCATCCAAGGCAGGGTGCTGAGGAAACACGGGTGAGCCAGGAGGACGATAGCTCTCCTGTGCTAAAAAGCAGTCTGCTCTAGCTGTGTTTTCCAGCGTAGGGGAAGAGGGGTCCGGGACACAGGGGTTGGAAGAGGGTATAAGGGAATTAACAGGGGGGTTTTGCAGTGGCTTTTCATGTACTGCCTTTTTCTCAGGCAAAGTATAACTTAGTAACAGGAGAGGAAAGAATTTTGAAACTGTTTTGTCTCCTGCACGCCTAAGAGAGGAGAGTTTTCTCCCCACCTTATCCCAAAATTCAGCAGATCTTATGTCTTCGGAGGTCAGATTAGGAAAGTACTGAAAAAGCCATTGTACAAAAGATTGAACTAGGCTTTTAGGGTATTTATCCCCAGTTAAAGAAAGGTAACTTTGAACTTGGTGGTATATTTCTCTATGGTGTGCAGAAACTTCAGATCCCGTTATGAACGCAGCACCAAACCTCAACCCCTTACTCGCCAAAAAGGAGGAAAAAAAAGAGAAAGTTTACACCGGCACCAGCTTAAGACAGGAGCCCCTAAACCAGCAAGGAAATACTCACCAGAATTCTGGATTTTACCACAGGAAAGCAGGTCCGGAGAAAAAAAACACGTGAGAAGGGTCTTCTGCTTACCAGCCGTTCCCTCGCCACGTGGTGTGGGGGAGGGTACAGGCCGAGGCTCTGGGCTCGATGTTACACAAAAAGTAACAGCTCGCTACACAGAGATGGCACAGCAGGACGTGCAGAGCTAACTCCAGCAGACACGCAGCTGCCGGGACACCCTGAAAGTCTCTCAGAACCGGAGTTCAGAGATAGCACGTTGGGTGCCAAATGTGGACGGTATCTTTTCAGCTTTATACCGGCTAGCGCTTGTATTTCAATGCCTTAGAAAGCCTCGAGCAGCCTTGAGAGGTAGCAAGGGCGATCTAGCACTTTAGTAGCTCTAACATCAGTACCTGAATCAGCTGCAGAGCAAATACCATCAGCAGAAGCAAAGAGGGAGAAATATAGCTCCCTGCTCGCTCAATTCCCTGCAGTTAGAAGCTTTCAAATGAGACAGACAACCAGAGATGTTCGCAGGAAAGTAGCTGAGCTGAGAGAGAGGGCGTAGCCTCTCCTAGACCATCTTTTATTAGGAGAAGGGGAAAGGGGAGGACTGGGGGCGGACCCGGGGTCACCGGCCAATCAGACACTGCTAAAGAGTCTGAGTTACACGTGGCTTTGCCCGCGCTTGGAACAAAGGAGCTTGGAGCACATGGGCAGGAGCACGTGTCTTTGGGAGGGGGAGGGGAAGCTCAGAACAGGCAGCAACATGATTTGGTACCTTTCGACTGTAGAAGTATTGCCTCGACAATTTTTACAGATGCACAACTCCTGCTATGGGATGCAAGATGGAGAAGAGCACTTTGTGAGCTGAGAGAAAAATAAGCAGGAGGACCACATGCAGCTCTCACATTAGAGCAATTGGCTGGTGATAAACCTCATGCTAGACCTGAAGATCAGGCAGTGGTTTTGCTTCAAAATGTGCTTATAAATATCAAAGAAGCAGCACAAACAGCAATCTTACAAATTCCACCAACTGGAACCCTAGAAGGCAATTACACAGAAATAAAGCAAGGTCTTGCTGAAACTTTTACTTCATTCGTCGTTCGTCTCAAGCAAGCCTTGGACAGACAAGTCAGTGATGAAGTGGCAAAACCATATCTGCTACAAAGTCTTGCTTTTGCAAACGCTAATGCAGAGTGCAAACGTATAATCAGTGCTATACGTGGTCATGCAACCATAGCTGAAATGATAGAAGCATGCAGTAAGGTGGGCACACCTTAGCATGTTGCAGCAGTCCAAGCAAATGCTTTTTGACAAGAACTTGGAAAACTTCTTAAAGAGCAAATAGCAGAGCTTCGTTCAGATCTATAACGAAGTAACATCAGAAGAAATGGCAGCAGAACTCTCAAAAAGGCCATGCTTCAGGTGTAAAAAATTTGGATACATCAAAAGATTTTGCCCTGAGTCTTCAGAGGATATAAGAGTACTGAATCACTGCGCAAGATACAGCGCTTAGAACCTGCTTCAACAATCTGCAGGATCTATAGTAGCTCTTAGGAACAATAAATTGAATCAGGACAATTTTGGAGAACACCGATGATGGACTTGCTTCACTTTTTGACTTGCTAAGAGGAGACTGTGACATCATGTCTCCCAGGACACTTACTCCTGAGGCTCAAAAGGCTCTTGACAGAGTGGCAAATGCCAAATGCTCATTTTTTGGAAAATATAAAAATATCCATCTGCCAGTGGATACATTTTCCAATGCGGTTTTTGCTTCCTTGCACACAGGAGAAATAGCGAAACATGCATCTCAGCATTTTCTGCAAGCATTTGCATTATTAGGTATACTTTAAAAGATAAAAACGAACAATAGTCTAGCTTATATAGCAAAAGAGCTACATTAATTATTAATGAGTTAGGGTGCATGTCACTCCTTCGGTATTCCTCATTCTCCTACAGGGTAAGCAATTATTTAAGGAACACACCAAACTTTAAAATCCCTTTTTGGTTAAACAAAAAAAGGGGGGAGGCAGAGGCTACGCCTCAAATGCGCTTGAATGAAGCACTGTACATTTTAAATTTTTTAAAGGCAGGTTTTTTTTTGCAGAATCAAATTTGCTTATAATTAGACATTTTTTCAGTACCATATAGGCAAAGTTAAGGGCAAACCCTTTGGTTTAGATCAGTAATTCAGAGACAGGGAAAACTGAAAGCCCATTTCAACTAATAACCTAGGGCAAAGAGTATGCTTGTGTCTTAACAGGTGCACGACTGAAGTGGATTCCAGCAAAAAATGTGAAACCTTATCAAGTCCAGAAACAAGCAGGAATCGACTCCGGGAACAAAGAGGCGAGCACGCAGACGTGAATCAGTGTCAACACTACTGTCAATGCCACAGACATCAGTTGTCTTTCTGTGCAAGAACTGTGGACGGAGTCTTATGCAAAAAGTGGGAAAGTTAATGGTGTAAATTTTGTATGTAAGAGTGTGTTAGAAGTTGTGTTATAGATCAGAGATTCCTAAGTGGGATAAAGCTGTTGAGAATGAAGCTCAATCAGGTATTACACTTATGCCTTATCATCTCACTGATTGCCTTAAGTAATGCAGCTTTCCAAGTAAAACAACCAAAAGAAAATGTCTGGGAGACTTTGGCCAATGCATCAGGCCTAGATACCATCTGTCTAACTCATTCAAGGCCAAAGAAGCCATTTTCAACGTTTGGTCGGTCTACCAGCAGACAAATGGCCACCTTCCAAACATGCTAATCTAAAACTTTCACGATTCTGCTCAAATCCAGTGGAAAGTTGGGATGTTTGGACCAAATCCCTTCCGGAGGCTCCTTACGAACCTCAGGAATTGGAAATTCTTTGTTCAATAAAGATGGAGTTTTGTGTAGTATTCAGTTCTCCAGGGTTGAAACGAAATAAAGACAAGGTAACAGATGTCACTCCAAATTACAAAATATATAGGAATGCAACATCTCGGTGCAATTCAACAGTAAAGATGAGCATATCGTTCAACCAGGATCCATTGCAATTGCCACGAGGGATGTTTCTCATTTGTGGAGAGAGAATTTGGCCTGCAATTCCCTCAAATATCAAGGGCGGTCCATGCAGCTTTGGAAAGCTTTCTTTGCTAATGCCTAATGCAAAAATGATAAAAGAACATAAGAGAAGGGAGAAAAGATTTGTTGAGCAATATAAATCTGATTGTAATGACAAATTTGTAGCTTGGAATTTTGGACAAAGGTTTTCTGCAGCTCTCCTTTTACCTGGTGCTGCTGCAGGAGCAGCTTTAAGACAATTGGATCAATTGGGCTGTTGGCTAAGTAAGAACTGTCATGCTGTCTCTCTCGCACTGAGTGATATGTTAACTGATGTTCAGAGTGTGAGACAAGCGACTCTGCAAAACAGAGCAGCAATTGATTATCTTCTATTAGTGCATGGACATGGATGTGAAGAATTTGAAGGTATGTGTTGTATGAATTTGTCAGATCATTCGAAATCCATCCATGAAAGTTTACGGCAGTTAGAGGATGGAATAGCTAAACTTGGAGAAGAAAGCGGATCATTGTTGAATGATTTGTTCAATTGGTTTGACCTTACACCCTTATGGAGAAAAATTTTGAAGAGAGGTTTGTATGTTTTAACTATTGTTGTAATTCTTTTAGTATTTGTACCTTGTATACTCCACTGTGCTAGACGAGCCACAGATAAAGCTGCCAAGGAAGTGGTTTTGGTTCAAACAGGAGGGGGAGATGTAGGAACCCAGAGTGCTGAGAATATTTCTCTGCCTGTTTTTAAGGGTTCTTACCCCCCTGGACAACACTGTTTTAGCTTCAAACCTTGGAAAAAATTACCAACAGTCAGACAAGAACTAGAAAATACAGTGGTGTGAATTAGGTGATAGACTACTATGTAAGATTGTCACTGGGTGAAAAATTTTAGAGGTTTTAGGCTTCTCTTTGTAGTACGTAGATAAGAGTAAAAAATATCAAAATGGTGGATTGTTGTTGTTCTCTAAACCTTCTTCTCCTTCTTCTACTACTCCATATTCTGCAGTAAAAGTAGTTGGGAATGACTGGATAGAAAATTCCGCAGTTCCTAGTCGTGTTACTGAATAATTGGTAGGAAAATGAAAATAATGTGCATTTTTAGTAACTATTGGTTAAAATATCTTTAAAAGGCTGTGTAAATCTTGATAATTGTCTTCACTCCTACTTTTCTTCCTTCTATGCTGTACCTGGGTCATGCTAGTGGCTCTGTTCCTCTGATAAGACTTAATAAACAACTATCTGGAAGCATTGAAACTAAAGGAAAAGTCTCAGCTTATCTTTGAAACTCCTTGCAAGGACTTTCAGTAAATTCTCTCCCATCAGGAGGGACTTAATTTACGGCACGCTATAGTGTCACGTAAAGATTTCTCAAAATTTTCCCAAACTGTATTCTCACAACAGCAGCTTATGCTGGCTACAGTGGAAAATTACAGTGCTTTTGATTAATTAATACAATTAATTAGGAAATGTATTAGGACAGTTATATAATTTCTAACAGTGGAGTCTCAATCCTTGGGGATATTTACCACCTGGCCCTTAGCACCACACTCAAGGTGCCCCTGCCCTGAGCAGGGTCCTGGGCTGGGGGATTTCCAAGGTCCCTTCACCCCTCAGCCGTTCCCTATGCAGCAAATAGTTTAAAAACCACACAGCTTGAACTTCTTGTGGTACAGAGTCTGTTTTGTCAAATGTCTGTGGATTCTCCACCTGCCCTCTGATTGCTGAATGATGTGACTGAAGGTGTGTTCAGGGTGCCTGTATGAGTCCCACAGCCCTGTCTGTGGGAAGTGCTCGTGTGTGTGTTCTGGGCATGGCTTGGTTTCTGCAGCTGTTGGACATGGGTGTTTTGACCCTACAAAGGAATGAATCCATGTGTAGTTTTTCATTGTGATAGTGTCAGCCAGTGCTTTGTCTTGAGAATATTCTGCCTTGTTTAGTAGGTTATTAATTTTCTCTTTTTATCTTTTCTTCTTTACTTTTGTTTCGCAAGCTCTTTTACTCAGAGTTTGGATTAAAAGGCAGAAGACTCTAGGTTGTTCTTCAGACTTAGATGTTTATTATTTTCTTATCTATAGCACAGCTGCACGGGATGTACCTCTTAGTTAACAAGGTAGAAAATGGCCGTGAGTTCTAACTTCCAAGGCCTTTTAAGGTCCAAATCACCCAATTATGGAATGCCAAATAATTTGTTTGCACTTCTAATCCAATAACTAACTATTCATGATCCGCACTGCGGGCTTTTTGACCCAATACCAGAACACCCAGATTTGTGAAGAAGAAAGAAGAAGAACAAATCCATACCCCAAATCCTCCATATTGTTACATATATCCCAGAAACCTAAATTCTTTAAACCCAGGGTTCCAACATCTCCCCCTCCTGTTTGAACCATGAACACTGTTTTAACTGCTTTGTTAAACCATTGTCGGATACACTGAAGTAGACAAGGTATAAGTACCATGATGACTATAATGACAATTAAAACATATATGCCCAATTTCAAAAGCTCTCTCCACAATGGAGCGAGGCTCAACCAATCAAACAGATCATCCAGCCATGATCCTCTTTCAACTTTGAGTTTGCTCAAACCTTCTTCTAATTGTTTTTCAAACAGAAATGCAGCGTTTGTGGTCCTCTGCAGGGCCCTTTGCAGAAAGGAGAACAAACACAGCACAAGGAGGAAAATGAGAAAGGTAATTATAATTGGACTTCTCATTTTTATGAGATCTTTGATCTATTTAGTAATTTGCTAGTTACCAAGCAGATCATTAAACTAACTGGACTCATTTTCTTCTTAATTTTGAAAGACCTATTTGCAGTTCTTTGATATCAGCAAAGACTGATTTAGAATGATCAGAAAGATTCATGCAACACATTCAAAAAAAAAAGGAGAATGTGTGAGGATCAAACTCACGACCTTCAGATTATGAAACTGAGGTGAAATTGTACCAAGATGTCGCATTTTCATACAATGCAAGATTTGGAGTGACATTTGTGATTTTGTTTTTATTCTGTTTTCACTCAGAATTAAATATTATGCAAAAATCAATTTTTACTGAGCCAAGAATTTCCAATTCTTAAGGTTCATAGGGTGTCTCAGGGAAAAATTTAGTCTAGACACCCCATTCCTCTGTGGGATTCATGAGGAATCTTGAAAGATCTGAAGAAACATTTTTTGGTATTGGGTAATTGTCTACCAGTAAGCTGACTAAGCAGGTTGAAAATGGATTTTCTGGACTTGAATAAGTCAAAAAAATGGTATCCAAACCTGAGGCATTGGCTAAGGTTACCCAAACATTGGTTTTAGGTTGACTAACTGGCAAAGCTACACCACTAAAAGCAGACAAAACAAGCGAAGCAAAAAAACAACATCTGATTAAACTTCATGTTTCTTTAAAGCTATCCTTTGGCAAAAGATTCTTTTATTAAATTTTAATTTTTTAAATGAATTTTTAAGAATATTCTTTTATATTTTTCAATCTTGTTCAAACATCGCCTAATGATGAGGTACCTTTGAAGGTACTTTTTGCCTTCTTTAAAATAAGAAAGTGAGGATTATTTGCCAAAAGAGCTTTACGATATTCTCTTTTTTCCGCACTCTTTATATTGACATAAAACCCAAAGTTCACAGTTTTAGCAATAAAAACAAGAGATTGCAGGTATAGGTTGTAGTCTCTGCGTAGTTCATGTCTGTGTACTTTCTTCTTTACTTGTGGGGTTGTCAACATGTTTCTGCGCGTGGTATGGTTTCACATTCTTTGCAGGAAGCCACCTAGGTCCCGTACCTGTAGAAACACAAGCAAACCCTTTCCCCAGGTTATTAGAGGAAATGGACTTTCAATTTGTCCTGTCTCTGGATTTCTAATTAGAACTAAAAGATTTTCCTTTAATTTTGCATGTGTGCTGTTAGAAAAAAATGTCTGATTATTAGTGGATTTGATTCTGCAAAAGAGCTGTTTAAAGAATTTAAAACATACAGCACTTTATTCAAGCGCATTTGAGGCATAGCCTCTGCCTCCCCCCTTTTTTGTTTATCTAAAAGGGATTTTAAAGTGTGGTGTGTTCTTTCAATGATTGCTTGCCCTGTAGGAGAATGAGGAATACCGAAGGAGTGACGTACACCCCAATTCATTAGGAATTTATGTGGCTCTTTTGCTATGTAAGCCGGACCATTGTCTGCTTTTATTTCTTGAGGCACACCTAATGATGCAAATGCTTGCAGAAAATGCTGACGTGCATGTTTCATTGTTTCTCCTGTGTGCAAGGGGGCAAAAACCACATTGGAAAATGTATCCGCTGGAAGATGGTGTAGCGGTTCGGTTCAAAATATCCATTACTTATTTTGTTTCTGTGAGATAAGAATCAGGAGAAAGCAAAGCAGGCACAGAACTTAAAAGAATATAGAGAAGTTCATTAACAGACCTAAAAGAAAGAAAAAAATTCAGACTAAACCTTCAGAACACTTTCCTCCCCCCCACCTTTCTCCCTTCTCCCACTGACAACATAAAAAGACAACCCTTGAGATTTTCAGTCAGTTTTACACCTCTATAACAATCTCTTTTCAGTTCACTTAGGGAGAGGAGTCTCTCTTGCTCATGCTATGGAGACATCTCTACAAGAGACAGTTCTCTCATGGCTTCAGTGTCACAGCAAGACAGCCGCCCGGGTTGGTTCTCTGCTCGCATGTGAAAGTCCCTTCCCTCGATTTACAGCTTTCCCCACAACTGTTTTCTAGGGTTCAATCTTGAGCTAATGGGGTACCATTTTAAAGTTGAGCTGTTCAGAAACAAAGTTTCTCTTCACCTATCTCTGGGAGCATCTTCATCTCTAGGAATAGAGGCCCTCCTCCTTCCCTGGGAGCAAGGGTCCTCATCACTTTCATCTCGAGGAATAGAGGTCTTCTCCTTCCCTGGGAGCAAAGGTCCTCATCAAATTACAGGTACTGTCATTTGCTTATTTCAGCACAAGTACTTTTGCTCACAATTATAGTTTGAACGCTCCGGCCCCCATGCTTTTCATGAAATTACAACGGGTACTCTGATGTATCATGGTCCATCACCATAGCTTTACAAGAGAATTTCAGCTTCTAAGCTTGAAGCATCTCCTGTTTCTCCACCCTCAGGGTTTCAGCTCTTCCTTCTTCACTGACTTTGGTGTCTTTATGGCGTTTTCTTCATGTGCCTTCACCTTCCTTCTTCCTCTAACTCGGGAGAGGATTGATGTCTGCGGGCTTCATCTGTTCTGGAGGAAACTTACAGCACTAAAAAAGGGTTAATCTCACCCAGGCCTTGCACCAGGAGTTCGCTTATCGCTGTTGGTCACATGATCTTTGCCAGGCAGAGGGGCAGCCCAAGATGAATCTTCGGCCGGTCTGGGGGGGGGGGGGGGGGGTGGGTAGGGCTGCGCAGCCTGCACGGAGCAGGGCTATGGGGGGGGCTGCTGATTGAACAGGGCGGCACCACAGCTTACCTGGCCAGGCTGAGTGTCATAGGTTAGCAAGCATAGTCCCGGAAGGGATGTCCTTGCTAAGGGGTGCTTACAGCTTCCTCTGGGACCTGATAGAACCTATCAGCTGGCCAGTTTGAATATGGACAATTCTTTAAGCCACTTAAAGTTGTGACCGCTTCTGTGATCCACATTTAAGAATAGACAAACTCCCCCTCCAAGCTCTCTCTCGTTTCCGGTGCTGGGACAGGTGGCTGCTTGGGCCAAGCCAGACCGGGCCACGGCCATCCTGGAGCCGATGGACCTGTTCCAGCCGTGGAACCCCCCCCCCCACTGCCTTGCCGTGGGCAGTCGGAGCAGCTCGGCTCTCCCCCCTCTCCACTGCAATAAGAAAAATTCAACATTCCAGCTGCAAAGCTGCAAGGCCGAGGGGAGATTAACCCTTTTACTCCTGTGAAGAGCTGAAAACCTGAGGGAAGAGAGAGAGGAGATGCTTAAAGCTGGAATTCTGTTGTGAAGCTATGATATATCAGAGTATCCTGTTGTAATTTCATGAAGATATGGGGGGTGGAGTGTTCAACTCGTAAGCAAAAGCACCTGCGCTGAGATAGACAGATGCTGATGCAGCTGTAATTTCATGAGAAGTTTGGACAGGGAGAGATGGACCAGATGAGGACTTTTGCTCCAAACGGAAAAGGAGAAAACCTCAGTCCATAGAGATGCTCCCAGAGATAGTCCTAACGATGAAGATAATGAAGACCCTTTGCTCCCAGGGAAGGAGAAGGGCCTCTGTTTTTGTCCCTGAACGGCTCAACCTTAAAATTGTACCCCAAAAAACTTCAAGAGTGGACCCTCGAAAGCAGTTGCAGGAAAAGCTGCAAGTCGGGGGAAGGGACTCACATGCAGGCAGAGAGACTCCTCTTCCTAAATGGACTGAACAACATTTGGAAGTGGGGGGCTGTCTCGTTGTGATAATGTTTTCATAGCACAAGCAAGAAGAGACTTCTCTTTCTAAATGGACTGGACAAGGTTATTATGGAAGTGGTAAACAGACTGAACATCTCAAGGGTTGTCTTTTTACATTGTCAGTGGGAGAAGGGAGGAAGGTGGGGGGAGGAGGAGAGTTCTGAAGGTGGTATAATTTTTTTCCTTCTTTTAGGTCTGTTAATAAACTTCTTTATATTCTTTCAAGTTTGGTGCCTGCTTTGCATTTCTCCTAATTCTTATCTCACAGAAGATAAACAGTAATGAGTATTTTAGACCAAACCACTACATTAAATTGGTATTTCTGCCCGGTTACAAACCGAACCCACGACACTGAGCAAGGCCTGGCCCGGCCCCGCTGGGTCGCCTGCAGGCTCCCCCGTTACCTGTCCGAAAGCCAGAAGACAAGAGAGCTTTCCTGGGGTTTGTTCATTCTTAAATGTGGATCACAGAGGCCTGTCAAGCTTCTTAAGTGGCTTAAAAAGTTGCCAGTATTCAAACTAGCCAGTTGATTGGTTCTGTTGAGTCATAGAGGAAGCTGTAAGCACCTCTTTGCAAGAGAATCACTTCTGTGGCTGATGGAGCCCTATTTAACTAAATACCCAAACTATGCTAAACCATGACAGGTGGATATCTTTATATTTTCAAAAAAATTAGTATATGGTGATATCTGTTTGCCACTCTGTCAAGAGCCTTTTGAGCCTCAGGAGTAAGAGTCCTGGGCGATGTGATGTCACAGTCTCCTCTTAGCAAGTCAAAAACTGGAGCAAGTTCATCATTGGTGATCCCCAAAACTGGCCTGATTCAATTGATTTCTCCTAAGAGCTTCTGTAGATCCTGAAGATTGTTGATGCAGGTTCTAAGTTGTATCTTCTGTGGCTTGATTGTTTGCTCTGTGATTGCTGCGGTGCCGTGCTGGCTAGCGTGCTGTCCCGGGCACCGGGCAATCTCTGCCTGCTCTGAAGGGGCGAGCGGAAGCTGAATCGTGGGGCAGGAGGGCAGGCGAAGCTTCGGGTCGGGTTCGCCTTGCCCATCGATGGCGAGGGTGCGTGAAGGAGGAAGAAGAAAGGCAGAGGGACTTCTTCGTGGGGGTAGACGGTTTACTGGGGAGGAAAATCCATGGAGAAAGCCGAAGCCACATGGCTTGCAGAGTGTCATGTACTTCCACAATATGGGTGGGGAAAACACACAGTAACCAATGGAACACCAGCTAGGGGGTGTTACAGAGGCGGGGAGAAGGAATTACAGCAAATGGGAGAAGGGGTAGGCGGGGAGGAATAACGAGGACCAATTAAGTATTGAGGAGCATAGAACTCTCTGGAAAGGCAACCAAATATGAGAAATAAGGGGAGGGGAGGTCTGCGGCCAATGATAAGGCACAGATTTATACATTTTTCACAGCCTTTTGAATTCTCAAGGCTTTTGGGCTGTGGAAGCATCAAACTAATGGACCTTTTGGTCCACTTGATTCAGCTGACCCTGGCTTTGGCCATGGTTCACCGCAACGTGTGATTCTCCATCCTTTGCTGCCTTTCTTCTAATCTCTGCCCAGTTGGTAAAGTTAGGCATATCTTCTGAAGAATTATTTGAATTATTGCTAGAAAATACTCCTAAGTTAGGAGAAAATGTGACTAATTCTCTATTTGCATTGTGTAGATTGTTTGCATTTTGTAGATTTATGCCCTGTAAAGATGTTTTTCCTTCTGGCTTCAAAGCTCTATTCATGCTTTCTTCCCTTGTGCAGAAATCCGGTCGTCTTTGTGTCTGTTTATATATATTTGAAGGTGCAATAGTAGAAGTGGCCACAAGTGGCGCTACAGCTGGAGGACGAGCAACTTTTTGGTCAAAAGATGGTGGAGGTGGAAGTACATAGGCATTGTTTACCGCCATTTTGTACTGCAGAAGTAAGCTGGGTGCTTCCATCTTCCTGTATGGTGGAGGTGGGCTGCGCGCCGCCATTTTGCTGTACGGCAGAGGTGAAATGCATGCCGCCATTTTGCGAAAACACTGTCTTGGGGTGACTTTATGATGTGTATCCCCTATCGCTGCTCTATGCCCAGAAATTAATTCTGTGCCTTTCTGTGCCTTTAAACTGAGCCTGAGAGGGGGGAGAGGAAAAAAAACCCGAGCAAACTTTTCAAAGCAGTTGTTCAAGGACACATATACACGCTCTTCTGCTTCTGCAGCAGCAAGAGCAGAGGAAGCACCCTTCTTTCTTTTCAGCCAGCTTTTGGCTCCTTTTCTCTGGAGGGAGACGATGACCTGAACTTTGTTTTCCTGGGACTTCGGGGGTTTTTTCCCCCCTTCTACTCTTCTGGACTGTTTCAATATCAGAACACATGGGGAGAATTTTCCACCAAGGCCCTGGAGGTGGGCCCACGACCCAGCTCCGAGGAGGAGGAGAGAGATCACATCTACAGGACTCTGAAATCTTCCCAGGTTTCTCTCCACAGTGAGAGGTTTTCTTATTTAGCATTATTATCCTTTTCCTGTGTGTTTGTTAAATAAATAGTTTTTATCTCTTTCACTTTCCTCTGAGGAAAATTTTTTTTTCCCGAATCTGGTGGGGGAGGTCTGGTTGTAACCTGCCTTCTATCAGAGGATATTTTCCTCCAAATTTGTCCAAACCAGCACAAATAATTAGTGGCGCCCAAGGTGTGGCTCGAAGGAAAGTGAAAAAACCTGTACTAATTACATTTTGGTTTGAATTTAATTACTTTGTGTTAGGGTAAAGTAGCCACCATGTGGGTTGAGTTCATAATGTCTCTCTGGCTTGATGTACTCATGTCTTTCTGGTCCTTAGGCCTGTTTGCCTATCCACAACTTGCTGCGATCTTGTCCCTGATATGTAACTTTTGCCGAGCAGGGGCACAAATCCGGATTTCTATTTCGCAGCGCTTGGTGATAATGATTTATAAGAAGTTAACAGAGGTACTGGCCGTTGTACAAAGCGTGTATGATTTGTGGTTTCTCCGTCCTAACCCCAGTCCTAGTTTCAGTAGCCTGTTTTGGGGGATTATTAGTAATTGCACCCAGTTTGTTAGAAGACGAGGAGACAGGGTTTCCCAGCCTTTCATGTCCCTCCCCTTTAAATTTGATACGTTATCTTTTGAGAATGTTCAGTTTCCCCTGGATGTTAAAGACACCACCATCCTGGTATTTTATCTGGTAAGCTTCCTCTATGTGGTTTGCGGCTTGTCTAGAATGAGAGCTCAGATTTCCAGGGTGACTGCTGAGACACCTGACCCAGACGTGGAAAATCCTGAGTGGTGTGGGGAATGGGAGGATATGGGCCAAACCCTGAAGGAATTCTCTGACACAATAGCTTGGAACTTTCCCCCTGAACAAATTCAGAAACTGGCTGAGGTGGGGAAATATCTGAAAGAGAAATACAGTAACAATTCTAATGAGAAAGAGCTCATTGTAATATGTTGGGCATTGGCATATGCCTGTCGCACACTACTAGGTACTGTAGAGCAGGAGGTAAAGGTAGAGGGGCAGGAAGATAAATCAGCAGACACCCCAGTCACTCAGGCTGCAGCCAAACCAGACGGCAAGCCTAAGCCACTGACAGTGGCTCCTTTCAAGATGAAAAAGCACACAACCAAAACAGGTTGAATGAAAGATAGGCGAATGAAAGCTAGCTGTGCGCAGACGACTTCTATATGCAGCAAACCCAGTGGAAGACCATAGAACAAGGGATCCAATGCTTGAGAGAACTAGCGGTGGTAAAGAGTGTCTACACACATGGCCCAGGATGGCGGAGTCCAGACAGGGTCAGAGTAGATGCAGTGATGTGGCGAAAACTCATGCGACTTGGGCCACAAGAATATGCTTCTGCTTTAGCAATGATGAAACCAGATTACGGTGGGAATGAGACTGTGCAGGATATGGCAACGAAGCTCCGAGCATATGCAGATGCCGTGCATGACCCAACACATGCAAGAATCGCAGCTGTGGAAACACGTCTGCAGAAATTGGAAGATAAGATGGAGAAGAATCATCAGGAATTCAAGAAGGAGATTAAAGAGGGCCTATCTCCAAATCTCGGTGGTACAGATCAGAGTTTCTGCTGCCAAATACAGACGTTCCCCAGAGAGAGAGAGAAGGCACATCCCACGAAGTGAGCTGTGGTATTTCCTGTATGATAGTGGGGAAAACATGAGGAGGTGGGAGAGACGACCCACTTCTGCTCTGGCAGCACGAGTGCGTGAATTGAAGGAACACAAGACTCAGAAAGGAAGTTCCCCCAAAAAGGAAGTAGCTCCAGTTGCCCATTGCCGAACCACCAGAAATGATGGAAGAGAAGATGACATGTCCGATCCCCTTGAAGGAACCTCTAAGATGTATGCCCAGGGAAAGAAGGATAACCAGGCATAGAGGGGCCCTGCCTCTAGCCAGGTAGAGATCAGGGAAAACCATGTTTTTTGGACTGTGTGGATTCGTTGGCCTGGTACATCAGAAGCACATAAATATGATGCCTTGGTTGACACTGGTGCGCAGTGTACAGTAATTCCATTGCAGCATGTGGGGGTAGAATCTATTTCTGGTGTGACAGGTGAATCACAAAATTTGACCCTGGTGGAAGCTGAGGTGAGCCTGACTGGAAGAGTGGAAGAAACATCTCATTGTGACTGGTCCAGAGGCCCCGTGAATTTTGGACATAGACTTCCTCCGAAGCGGGTATTTCAGGGACCCAAAGGGACTCAAGTGGGCTTTTGGAATAGCTGCTGTGGAGGCAGAGGGCATTAAGCAATTGAACACCTTGCCTGGGCTATCAGAGAACCCGTCTGCAGTCGGCGTTCTGAAGCGGTGTAGGAAACAGAGGAGTAAAAACTTCTGCAGTTAGAGGTGGATTTGATTTACAACCCTGGAAGAAACTAGGTCTGGCATAAGTGACAGAGATTTATAGACCTTAAGCAAGAGAAGCACAAACCTATGTTTCTATAGTTATAAGTAAAAATAAGTATTGGGTGTTATGGTGAAGGGTTTTAAGTATAATAATGTGATTTTATAGTTTTAGTTACATTTAAGTTAAGAATTTAGATGTTATAATAGAAGTCTCGGTGTGTACGTGACATGACAAGCTATTGGTCAAGACACAGCTGCACTGTAGTGAAAAGTACCATAGGTGATATGTCATAAAACAAAGTTTCATTTTAAGTGCCTATTGGATTAGAAAGTTATAAATTACCATGTAACCCTTTGTCTTGTGGCTATTTGCAAATCTCATGCCTCGACACTGATGCCTTATTTCTTATTTTAAGCAATAAATCCTGTGTAATTGCATAGTCCCATCTCTCTTAATTGAACAATCCGACGGGAGACCCGAAGATACGGGATCCAATTACTGGTGCCTCGGTGAGTCGAGTTATGCCCAGACGTCGGAATGGAGGACACCCTCGGTCGATGTGAGCCTCGTAAATCCGTGTTCTAAAAGGAAGGGTCATTCGATGTAAAGCCAAAGCTGAGAGGAACCTTAACCAATGGTCACTGGTTGATTTTTTTCCCTGGCGCATCGATGGAAGGTGCTGCCTTCTGAGTAGGTGAAGGTGGGGACCGTAAGGGAGGGAGATGGGTGAAAATATCTCCAAAGAACAGAGACGTTTATACCAAATTAGAGGCTTTGCTTAAATTGCATTCTGAGCCTCTTCCCAGCAGAGAAGTGAAAGATTTATTGCTTTGGGTTTTCCGTAATTGCCCAGATGTGGTCTTTAACCTTCTCCTCATTAAATCTGTCTGGGACGACATCCCAACTAAGCTTTATGACCTTGCTACTCGAAGAGATAAAACGGCAGCTGTTTTACTCCCTGCTTGTAGAGTCGTGATTGAACTTTTTAACAACTTGATAATTAATGGCGGCTCTTCTGAAACTTTAACTGCACCACGGGCTCCCCTACAATTGCCCCCTCTGGCAGCTTGTGATATTACACCCAAAAGGGGAGGTGGAGAAGAAGGGAGATGGGAGCCCCTGGAAGTAATGGATAGTGCAGGAGGGCGGGAGGCCCCGAACATGACATCTCCAGAAATTACATATCCGGAAGTGACATCCCCAGAAATGAAAACCCAGGAAATGATGAAAAGAAAAATGGATGCTGCGAAAACAAAACCGGGAGCTGGTAGTAGTAAAGCACATATGCAAATTCAGGATGAGTGTTTACCATCAGAGGATGAATTTGATTTAAGCCTTCAAGATATGAATAGGCTTTCTTCTGCCGATAAGCAGAAAGAAATGAATCCAAGAAAAAAGCCGGTTTTAACAAATTGGAATGCTAGTGTAGTGGTTTGGTCCAAAATACTCATTACTGTTTACCTTCTGTGAGATAAGAATTAGGAGAAATGCAAAGCAGGCACCAAACTTGAAAGAATATAAAGAAGTTTATTAACAGACCTAAAAGAAGGAAAAAAAATTATACCACCTTCAGAACTCTCCTCCTCCCCCCACCTTCCTCCCTTCTCCCACTGACAATGTGAAAAGACAACCCTTAAGATGTTCAGTCTGTTTACCACTTCCATAATAACCTTGTTCAGTCCATTTAGGAAGAGGAGTCTCTCTTGCCCATGCTATGAACACATTATCACAACGAGACAGCTGCCCACTTCCAAATAACTTTGTTCAGTCCATTTAGGAAGAGGAGTCTCTCTGCTCACGTGAGTCCCTTCCCCTGACTTGCAGCTTTTCCCGCAACTGCTTTCGAGGGTCCACTCTTGAAGTTTTTTGGGGTACAATTTTAAGGTTGAGCCGTTCAGGAACAAAAGTTCTCCTCACCCATCTCTGGGAGCATTTCATCTCTAAGAAATCTTTACTACCCTCTCTAGGAACTGAGGTTTCTCCTTTCCCGTTTGGAGCAAAAGTCCTCATCGCTTCCATCTCTCCCTGTTCAAACTTCTCATGAAATTACAGCTGCATCAGCATCTGCCTATCTCAGCGCAGGTGCTTTTTCTCACTAGTTGAACGCTCCACCCCCCATATCTTCATGAAATTACAACGGGCTCTCTGATATATCATAGCTTTACAACAGAATTTCAGCTTTAAGCATCTCCTCTTTCTCTTCCCTCAGGTTTTCAGCTCTTCACAGGAATAAAAGGGTTAATCTCACTTAGGCCTTGCAGCTGGAATGTGGCTTATCACTGTCGGTCACATGACCTCTGCCGGACAGTGGTGCAGCTTTAGCTGATCTTGGCCGAACTGAAGGGGGGAGGCGAGCTGAGCCGCTCCGGCTGCCCACAGCAGAGCTGGGGGGGGGGGGTGGGGTGTCCACGGGTGGAACAGGGCCCATCGGCTCCAGGATGGCCGTGGTCCTGCCCGACCTGGCCTGAGCAGGGCCTGGGCCGGGCCCGCTGGCCCCCCCATGGGGCCCGCAGCCACCTGTCCCAGCACCGGAAACGAGACAGAGAGTCTGCCTGAGGGTTTCTATTCTTAAGTGTGGATCACAGAGGTGGTCACAACTTTAAGTGGCTTAAAGAATTGTCCATATTCAAACTGGCCAGCTGATAGGTTCTATCAGGTCATAGAAGAAGCTGTAAGCAACCCTTTGCATTCCCGGGACTATGCTTTGCCAACCCATGACATTCTCCAAGCCGAACTGAAGATAACTATACATCGTGAGATATCTAAGGAGGATGATTTCATTCCAGCTCGTAAATTGTTGTTACCGTTTCCCGTGAGATATGGCAGAGGAGGAGCAAACCCGAGATGGGAAGCTCTCATACATGATGACATTAAGGATTTAAGGAGGGCTATAAAGGAGAGTGGCTTGGGATCTCCCTATTTTAATAATCCAAATAATTCTTCAGAAGATATGCCTAGCTTTACCAACTGGACAGACAAGCCCAAGAAAATACAACAACATCAATGAGATACCACAGCATCAAGCCACATGTAGCGGGTTCAGTTCGTAAACCGGGCAGAAACACCAATCAGGCGAAGTGGTTTGGTTCAAAATATCCATTACTTACTTATTTTGTTTTTGTGAGATAAGAATCAGGAGAAAGCAAAGCAGGCACAGAACTTAAAAGAATATAGAGAAGTTCATTAACAGACCTAAAAGAAAGAAAAAAATTCAGACTAAACCTTCAGAACACTTTCCTCCCCCCCCCCCCCACCTTTCTCCCTTCTCCCACTGACAACATAAAAAGACAACCCTTGAGATTTTCAGTCAGTTTTACACCTCTATAACAATCTCTTTTCAGTTCACTTAGGGAGAGGAGTCTCTCTTGCTCATGCTATGGAGACATCTCTACAAGAGACAGTTCTCTCATGGCTTCAGTGTCACAGCAAGACAGCCGCCCGGGTTGGTTCTCTGCTCGCATGTGAAAGTCCCTTCCCTTGATTTACAGCTTTCCCCACAACTGTTTTCGAGGGTTCAATCTTGAGCTAATGGGGTACCATTTTAAAGTTGAGCTGTTCAGAAACAAAGTTTCTCTTCACCTATCTCTGGGAGCATCTTCATCTCTAGGAATAGATGTCTTCTTCCCTGGGAGCAAGGGTGTTCATCACTTTCATCTCTCTCTGTTCAAGCTTCTCATCAAATCACAACTACTTCAACATTTGCTTGTTTCAGCACAAGTACTTTTGCTCACAATTGCAGTTTGAACGTGCCACCCCCCCATGCTTTTCATGAAATTACAATGGGTACTCTGATGTATCATAGTCCATCACCATAGCTTTACAACAGAATTTCGGCTTCTAGGCTTGAAGCATCTCCTGTTTCTCCTCTCTCGGGGTTTCAGCTCTTCCTTCTTCACTGACTTTGGTGTCTTTATGGTGTTTTCTTCATGTTCCTTTACCTTTTCTTTTCTTCTGACTTGGGAGAGGATTGATGTCTGTGGGATTCATCTGTTCTGGAGGAATCTTACAGCACTAAAAGAGTTAATCTCACCCAGGCCTTGTGGCTGGAATTCACTTATCACTGTTGGTCACATGATCTTTGCCGGGCAGCGGCCTCAGATGAATTTCAGCTGCACTAGGTGAGGGTTGGCCTGGCCGAGCCGCCCCGCTGGGCCACCTGCATAGACCAGGGCTGCAGGGACTAGCCCGCACAGAGCAGGGCCACAGATGGAACAAGGCCGCGAGGCTCTGGGTTGGCTGTCTCTTGCCTGGCCCGGGCCGCACTGAGGGGGCTGCGCCACGTGTCCAGCGAGCAGAATCGGCTGAGATCTTAGCCAAGCTGCGCCGCTGCCAACCCGGCCAGGCCGCACCAAGCAGGGCCTGGCCCGGTGTCATAGGTTAGCAAGCATAGTCCCGGAAGGGATGTCCTTGCTAAGGGGTGCTTACAGCTTCCTCTGGGACCTGATAGAACCTATCAGCTGGCCAGTTTGAATATGGACAATTCTTTAAGCCACTTAAAGTTGTGACCGCCTCTGTGATCCACACTTAAGAATAGAAACCCTCAGGCAGACTCTCTGTCTCGTTTCCGGTGCTGGGACAGGTGGCTGCCGGCCCCGTGTGGGGGCCAGCAGGCCCGGCCAGGCCCTGCTTGAGCCAGGCTGGGCCGGACCACGGCCATCCTGGAGTCAATGGACCTGTTCCAGCCGTGGAACCCCCCCCACTGCCTTGCCGTGGGCAGCCGGAGCGGCTTGGCTCTCCCCCCTCTCCACTTCGATAAGAAACATTCAACATTCCAGCTGCAAAGCTGCAAGGCCGAGGGGAGATTAACCCTTTTATTGCTGTGAAGAGCTGAAAACCTGAGGGAAGAGAGAGAGGAGATGCTTAAAGCTGAAATTCTGTTGTGAAGCTATGATATATCAGAGTATCCTGTTGTAATTCCATGAAGATATGGGGGGTGGAGTGTTCAACTCGTAAGCAAAAGCACCTGCGCTGAGATAGGCAGATGCTGGCACAGCTGTAATTTCATGAGAAGTTTGGACAGGGAGAGATGGACCAGATGAGGACTTTTGCTCCAAACAGGAAAGGAGAAAACCTCAGTTCCTAGAGATGCTCCCAGAGATAGTCCTAACGATGAAGATAATGAAGACCCTTTGCTCCCAGGGAAGGAGAAGGGCCTCTGTTTTTGTTTCTGAATGGCTCAACCTTAAAATTGTACCCCAAAAACTTCAAGAGTGGACCCTCGAAAGCAGTTGCAGGAAAAGCTGCAAGTCGGGGGAAGGGACTCACATGCGAGCAGAGAGACCTCTTCCTAAATGGACTGAACAATATTTGGAAGTGGGTGGCTGTCTCGTTGTGATAATGTTTTCATAGCACGAGCAAGAAGAGACTTCTCTTTCTAAATGGACTGGACAAGGTTATTATGGAAGTGGTAAACAGACTGAACATCTTAAGGGTTGTCTTTTCACATTGTCAGTGGGAGAAGGGAGGAAGGTGGGGGGAGGAGGAGAGTTCTGAAGGTGGTATAATTTTTTTTCCTTCTTTTAGGTCTGTTAATAAACTTCTTTATATTCTTTCAAGTTTGGTGCCTGCTTTGCGTTTCTCCTAATTCTTATCTCACAGAAGGTAAACAGTAATGAGTATTTTGGCCCAAACCACTACACCCGGCCCCACTGGGCCGCACCGCAGGCCCCCCAGTTACCTGTCCGATAGCTGGAAGCAAGAGAGCTTTCCTGGGGTTTGTTCGTTCTGAAATGTGGATAACAGAGGCCTGTCAAGCTTCTCAAGTGGCTTTAAAAAGTTGCCAATATTCAAACTAGCCAGTTGATTGGTTCTATTGAGTCATAGAGGAAGCTGTAAGCACCTCTTTGCAAAAGAATCACTTCTGTGGCTGATGGAGCCCTATTTAACTAAATACCCAAACTATGCTAAACCATGACACCACAGATGATACAACTTAGAACCTGTGTCAACGATCTACAGTATCTACAGCAACTCTTGAGAGAAATCAATTGAATCTGGCCAATTTTAGGGATCACCAACGATGAACTTGCTCCAGCTTTTGACTTGCTAAGAGGAGATTGTGACATCACTTCCCCAAGAACCCTCACACCTGAAGCTCTAAAGGCACTTGACAGAGTAGCAGAGGCATTTCAGAAAGGACGAGCACATCGTTGTGTAGCTTTACAACCATTTTTCCTTGCAGTGTTAGGGGAAAAAATGCAATTGTATGGTCTTATATTTCAATGGGATGCTTCTGCAAAAGATCATGTATTGATAATAGAGTGGGTCTTTTTGCCTTACAGGTCTCCAAAAACAATCTTCACAATGATGGAAATGTTAGCTCAGATTATAATCAGCGGTATATCAAGGCTGTTAACTATGGCAGGCAAAGATTTCACAATAATTTATTTACCTCTGAAGAAGCAATATTTTGATTGGGCATTGCAAAAATCAGAAGAACTTCAAATTGCATTATTGAATTACCCAGACACCTGTTCTATTTACTTTCCTAGTCATAAATTATTACAGGCAAAGTTAAGCTTTAGAGAAAGACCTCTGTTAAGTGAAGCGCCTTTAGACACTGTGATGATATTTAGTGATGGGTCAGGAAAAACAAATCATTCTGTGGTAGTTTGGCAAGACTCAGAAACTAAAGCATGGAAATCAGATGTCCAAATAGTAAAAGGCTCAACCCAGGTTGTTGAGCTTGCAGCAGTAGTTAGAGCATTTCAGCTTTTTCAGGAACCTTTTAATTTGATTACAGATTCTGCTTATGTTGCTAATATAGTTAAAAGAATAGAAGGATCAGTTTTGAAGGATATTAGCAATGATGCTCTGTATCATTATCTTACATGTCTCTATACACTTGTGCAAAATAGAACTAATCAATATTTTGTGTCCCATATTAGAGCTCATTCATCACTTCCAGGATTTCTGGTGGAGGGAAACTCCAGGGCTGATAAGTTAACAGTTGCCATAGTGAACACCTTACCTAACATTTTTGAACAGACGAAGCTGAGTCATGCCTTTTTTCATCAGAATGCACAAGCACTTATGCGAATGTTTCATCTTTCCAGTGATCAGGCCAGAGCAATTGTAAATACCTGCCCAGATTGTCAGCTTGTCCAGCCTCCTGTTTCCACAGGAGTGGTCGATCCCAGAGGACTACAGAGCTTGCAATTATGGCAAACAGATTTACTAAATATACACATCTTTTGGAAAATATAAAAATATCCATCTGTCAGTAGACACATTTTCCAATGCAGTTTTTGATTTGGTACACACAGGAGAGACAGCAAATCATGTGTGTCAGCATTTTTTGCAAGCTTTTACTTCATTGTGGGTACCTCAAGAAATAAAAACAGATAATGGTCCTGCTTATACAGCCCAGAAAGTAGCCACATTTTTAATGAATTGGGGTGTTTGTTATACCTTTGGCATTCCTTATTCACCCACGAGTCAGGCAATTGTTGAAAGGACACATCATTCCTTAAAATGTATCTTAGATCAGCAAAAAGGAGATGTAGCACAGGCAACACCACAGATGCAATTGAATAGAGCCTTGTATGTTTATAACTTTTTGAATAGTTCTTCTGCAGAGCCTGATCCTCCCATATTTAGGCATTTCTCTAACAGCACACATGCAAAATTAAAGGAGAATCCTTTAGTTCTAATTAGAAATCCAGAAACAGGACAAATTGAAGGTCCATTTCCTCTAATAACCTGGGGCAAAGGATTTGCTTGTGTTTCTACAGGTACAGGACCTAGATGGCTTCCTGCAAAGAATGTGAAGCCATACCACGCGCGGAAACATGTTGACAACCCCACAAGTAAAGAAGAAAGTACACAGACATGAACTACACAGAGACTACAACCTATACCTGCAATCTCTTGTTTTTGTTGTCAGAACTGTGAACTTTGGGTTTTATGTCACTTTAAAGAGTATGAAAAAGAAATTATTGTAAAGCTCTTTTGGCAAATAATCCTCATCTTTCTATTTAAAGAAGGCACAAAGTACCTTTGTGCCTCATCATTAAATGAGGCATAAACAAAATTGAGAAAATATAAAAAATATTCTTAAAAATTCATTTACAGATTAAAATTTGAGAAAAGAGTCCTTTTACCAAAAGATAACTTTAAAGAAACATGGAGTTTAATCAGATGTTAAGTTTGTTTTTTGCTCTGTTTGTTTTGTCTGCTTTTAGTAGTGTAGCTTTGCCAGTCAATCAACCTAAGACCAATGTTTGGGTAACTTTAGCTAATGCTTCAGATTTGGATACTCTATGCTTGTCTACCACATCTCCAGAAAATCCATTTTCAACTTGTTTAGTCAATGTTCCAGTGGAAAATTGGCCAATACCAGAAAGAATTGATAGAACCCTACAAGGTACCTTTGCAGGATCAAGAGTTTGGGAGTACTATACTCCGGTAAATATATGGGAATGGTGGACTCCCTATCTTCCTAAAGCCTCTGATGAACCCCAAGAATTAGAAATCCTTGGTTCTGTAAAAGTAAAATTCTGTGTTGAATTCCATTCTGCAAACATCAATCAATCAACGATGAGAGATGTCTCTCCACATCACCCTGTGTATAGGAACCACTCTTTTTGGTGTAATAGTACTTATATCGTTTCATCTGCACCTAGCTCTATTCCTCTGCAACTACCAAGAGGAATGCTTTTTGTATGTGTGGACAGAGTATGGCCCACTATTCCTTCAAACATTAAGGGAGGTCCGTGTACTTTGGGAGAACTTACACTATTTACTCCTAATATGAAGACAATTGCCAACATGAGACAGACAAAAAAGAACTTCTCCACATCAATATGGTTCAGAATGTAAAGATGATTTCACTCCGTGGGGCTATGGAAAAAGGCTTGCAACATCTCTCCTTATGCCACCAGTTGCCTCAGTAGTTGCATTAAAGCAGTTAGATCGGTTGGGATATTGTCTGAGTAAACAATCTAATGCCATGTCCCTTGCATTAAGTATCCTTTTAGCAGATGTCAAAGGTGTGAGGCATGCAACTTTACAAAATAGAGCAGGGATTGATTTTTTTTGCTGGCCCATGGACATGGATGCAAAGACTTTGAGGGAATGTGCTGTATGAATCTGTCTGACCACTCAGAATCTATTCATAAGAGCATACAACAACTTCAAGAGGGCGTGTCAAAAATAAGAATCGATGATGGAACTTGGCTGGATGATTTGTTTAGTGTATGGGGGTTAGCACCATGGATAAAGAAGTGTCTTACAACTGGCCTATAAATCTTGGTAGTCATAATAATATTTCTCATAATGGTACCTTATTTGTTTCAATGTGAACAACGAATGATTGATAAATCTATCAATAGAATTTATTTAGTGCAGAAAGGAGGGGAAGATGTAGAAAACAGAGGAATAAAAACTTCTGCAGTTAGAGGTGGATTTGGTTTACAGCCCTGGAAGAAACTAGGTCTGGCATAAGTGACAGAGATTTATAGACCTTAAGCAAGAGAAGCACAAACCTATGTTTCTATAGTTATAAGTAAAAATAAGTATTGGGTGTTATGGTGAAGGGTTTTAAGTATAATAATGTGATTTTATAGTTTTAGTTATGTTTAAGTTAAGAATTTAGATGTTATAATAGAAGTCTCAGTGTGTATGTGACATGACAAGCTATTGGTCAAGACAGCTGCACTGCAGTGAAAAGTACCATAGGTGATAGGTCATAAAGTCAAAACAAAGTTTCATTTTAAGTGCCTATTGGATTAGAAAGTTATAAATTACCATGTAACCCTTTGTCTTGTGGCTATTCGCCATTACTCTGATGTATTGCAAATCTCATGCCTCGACACTGATGCCTTATTTCTTATTTTAAGCAATAAATCCTGTGTAATTACATAGTCCCATCTCTCTTAATTGAACAATCCGACGGGAGACCCGAAGATACGGGATCCAATAAAGGAGGAAGAACAAAGAGTACCAATTGCCACCTGGACAGTGCATCGTCAACAGTACTGGACAACCCGAGGTGCTGTGATTTCCATCCACAAGATGATCCATGAGTTGGAGAGACAAGGGATGATCAGCAAAACCCACTCACCCTTCAAAAGTCCCATCTGGCCTGTGCGCAAATCTGAAGGAGAATGGAGATTGACTGTGGACTATCGTGCCTTGAATGAAATAACTCAACCACTGAGCGCTGTAGTGCCGGACATGCTGGAACTTCAGTACTAGCTGGAGTCCAAAGCAGCGAAGTGGTACGCCACTATTGACATTGCTAATGCATTCTTCTCCATTCCTCTGGCAGCAGACTGCAGGCCTCAGTTTGCCTTCACCTGGAGGGGAGTGCAGTACACCTGGAACTGACTGCCCCAGGGGTGGAAGCACAGCCCCACCATCTGCCATAGACTGATCCAGACTGCAGTAGAAAAGGGTGAGGCCCCAGAACATCTGCAGTACATTGATGACATCATTGTGTGGGGGAACACAGCATCAGAGGTGTTTGAGAAAGGAGAAAAAATCATCCAGATTCTCCTGGAAGCCGGTTTCACCATCGAGAAGAGCAAAGTCAAGGGACCTGCTCGAGAGATCCAGTTCCTGGGAGTGAAATGGCAAGATGGACGGTGTCAGATTCCCACCGAGGTCATCAATAAGATCACAGCAATGTCTCCACCAACCAACAAAAAGGAAACGCAAACTTTCCTAGGTGCCATAGGCTTTTGGAGGATGTATATTCCAGAGTACAGCCAGATTGTGAGTCCTCTCTACCTGGTTACCTGCAAAATGAACAATTTCCATTGGGGCCCTGAACAGCAACAAGCCTTTGCCCAGATTAAGCAGGAGATTGCTCATGCAGTAGCCTTTGGCCCAGTCAGGACAGGACCAGAATTGAAGAATGTGCTCTACTCTGCAGCTGGGAGCTATGGTCTCTCCTGGAGCCTTTGGCAGAAGGTGCCTGGTGAGACTCGAGGTCGACCACTAGGATTCTGGAGTCGAAGCTACAGAGGGTCTGAAGCCACCTGCATCCCAACAGAGAAGGAAACCTTGGCAGCCTATGAAGGAATCCAAGCCGCCTCAGAGGTAATCGGCACAGAAGCACAACTCCTCCTGGCACCCTGACTACTGGTGCTGGGGTGGATGTTCAAAGCAAAGGTTCCCTCTACCCAGCACACCACCAATTCCACATGGAGCAAATGGATTGCTCTCGTCACACAGCGTGCCCGTATCAGAAACCTGAATCGCCCTGGGATTTTGGAAATAATCACAAACTGGCCAGAAGGTGAAAACTTTGGTCTTACTGATGAAGAAGAACAAGTGACACATGCTGAAGAAGCTCCACCATACAACCAACTGCCATCAGAAGACACACGCTGTAAGAGACGGTCCGAAAATCCCTCATCTGCCTCACGATCATCGCCGAAGACAGAGACTGAATACACAGGAGTCCTGGCCTGGCTGAGGTGGGATGTCTGCCAAGTGTTGCCTACGGGTGTGCCCACTGGGAACTGGTACGCATTCCTGAGGAAAATTAGTGCAGGTCACAATGGACTGTGCCGTTCTTGCTGCCCAGGCGGGAAGGACTGCGCTGAAGCAGAAAGGAATGACCTGTCCTGTACGCCTGTTCTGTACGTCTGTCCTATACCTGTTTCCCAAAGCAACAGGCCCCATAACAACAGCTGTAGATTTCCCAACCTCTTGGCCAGTTGCCCCTCGCTTCTGAAAAGGACTATAAAGGGACTTTCTGAAATAACTGAGCCTGAGATCTCCCCACGGAAAGAAGACGAATCTACTGGCGGAAGACCACGAGGACTTCGTCTCATCCGTTGGTAGCTATTGCCCCCTCTTTTTCCCCCTCTCTACTTTGTGTTTCTTTATCTCTCTCTCTCTTTCTCTCTTCTATTGCATTACTGTGTTGTGGGCACTTAATAAAGTTGCACTGTTCTGATTAAAACTGAAATCTCTTGTGTCCTTTTACACTCTGAGGTCGATAAACGAACCATCACGACCCCCGTTTGCATTAGCGGATCGTGACACACGCTACACTCTTTTCACTGACGGTTCTAGTCGCATCATAGGGATGAAACGAAAGTGGAAAGCAGCCGTATGGAGTCCCACATGGCGGGTTGCAGAAGCTACTGAAGGAGAAGGTGGATCAAGCCAACTCGCTGAACTCAAATCTGTTCAACTGGCCCTGGACATTGCCGAAAGAGAGAAGTGGCCAAAGCTATACCTCTACACTGATTCATGGACGCTCTGTGGGGATGGCTGGAAAAGTGGGAAAAGGCTAATTGGCAGTGTAGGGGAAAACCAATCTGGGCTGCTGAAGAGTGGAAAGACATCGCTGCCCGAGTAAGAAAGCTGGTTGTGAAAGTCCACCATGTAGATGCTCATGTTCCCAAGAGTAGGGCTAATGAAGAACACCAAAACAACAAGCAGGTAGATCATGCTGCAAAGATAGAAGTGTCACAGATAGACTTGGATAGGAAACACAAGGGAGAGTTGTTCCTAGCTCAATGGGCCCATGATGCCTCAGGCCATCAAGGCAGAGATGCCACCTATAGATGGGCACGAGACCAAGGGGTGGATGTAACCATGGACAGTATCTCGCAGGTTATCTATAATTGTGAGACGTGCTGCGATCAAACAGGCCAAGCGAGTGAAGACCCTGTGGTATGGTGGGCTATCATCCAAATACAAGTATGGGGAGGCCTGGCAGATTGATTACATCACACTGCCTCAAACCCGCCAAGGCAAGTGCTATGTGCTCACAATGGTAGAAGCCACCACAGGATGGCTGGAGACCTACCCTGTGCCTCATGCTACAGCCTGGAACACCATCTTGGGTCTGGAAAAGCAAATCCTTTGGAGGCATGGTACCCCTGAGAGAATTGAATCTGACAATGGGACTCATTTCAAGAATAGCCTTATCAACACCTGGGCTAGGGAACATGGCATTGAGTGGGTGTACCATATCCCTTATCATGCACCACCTGCAGGCAAAGTGGAACGGTGCAATGGATTGTTGAAAACCACCTTGAACGCACTGGCAGGGAGAACTTTTAAAAACTGGGAGCAGCATCTAGCGAAGGCCACCTAGTTAGTTAACACCCGAGGTTCCACCAATAGAGCTGGTCCAGCCCAATCTGAACCCTTGCATACAGTAGACAGAGATAAGGTCCCAGTAGTGCATGTCAGAGGTCCGTTAGGAAAGCCCGTTTGGATTAATTCTGCCTCGAGTACAGACAAACCCATCTGTGGGGTTGTCTTTGCTCAGGGACCTGGCTGCACATGGTGGGTAATGCACAGAGATGGAACAACACACTGTGTGCCGCAGGGAGATCTGATTGTTTGGTTAAAACCACATGTAATGGGGAATGCCTGTATACTACTGTTTGCTGATTGCCTCTGTCACTGTTTGTACGTAGCTGTATATATATATGTATGCATTAATGTGCGTGTGTAGAGTTAGAATATATTAGTTTGGGCATTGAGCCGATAATTTGGGATAAGGGGTGAAATGTCTTCGGATGACTTTATGATGTATATCCCCGATAGCTGCTCTATGCCCAGAAATTAATTCTGTGCGTTTCTGTGCCTTTTTACTGAGCCCAAAAGGGGGGAGAGGAAAAAAACCAAGCAAACTTTTCAAAGCAGTTGTTCAAGGACTCTGCTTCTGCATTAGCAAGAGCAGTGGAAGCACCCCTCTTGCTTTTCAGCCAGCTTTCGGCTTCTTTCCTCCGGAGGGAGACGGGGAGTTGAACTTTGTTTTCCTGGAACTTCGGGGGTTTTTTCCCTTCTTCTTTCCTGGACTGTTTCAACATCATAACACATCGGGAGAATTTTCCACCCAGGCCCCGGAGGTGGGCCCATGACCAAGCTCCAAGGAGGAATAGGAGACAGACTACACCTATGGAAGGACTCCAAAATTTTCCCAGGTTTATCTCCACAGTGAGAGGTTTCCTTATTTAGCATTATTATCCTTTTCCTGTGTGTTTGTTAAATAAATAGTTTTTATCTCTTTCACTTTCCTCCGAGGAAAATTTCTTTTTTCCCCGAACCTGGTGGGGGAGGGCTGGTTGTAACCTGCCTTCTCTCAGAGGATATTTTTCTTCAAATTTGTCCAAAGTGGCACACCTGCCTTCTATCAGGGGATATTTTCCCCCAAATTCGTCCAATACGGCACAGCCAGGCACCTTGCTCGCCCTCCCCAGCCACAGCTGGGCAGAGGAGAGAAAGGAAAAAAGTTAACGAATGTGGAGATACAGCTAGAAAGCAGAAGTGAGAGCACTGCTAAACTCATGTCAGAAGTAGACGCGCTAACGCTGCTAGGCCGCAAACTGTGGCAGGCAGTAAGGCCTATAATGAAACAGTCAGCATAAAAGGTATGCTTGGTATGTACCTGTGATAGTTAGTGCTAGCTTCTAGTTTTGCAATGTTATTAAGAAACATAGATATGGTTGTTATAGTGATTGCTGCTTATATAACTGCTTATATAACTGAAAGGTATAAAAACCCGACCCTGTATCAATAAAATCGGCTTATTGCATCCAAGCAATCTGCCCCGTCTCTTTCATCGCCGACTGTCTCGCGACCGTATCGCGACAACTGGTGCCTCCGTGTGAGGACTGGGCTACTCCTACGGGACAGTTGGCGACGCCCTGCAGAACTCCAGTAACTTCGCCGAAGGTTAAGCCGCAGGGGAGCGGGAGCCTTCGGAACTGTGGTTAAGCCGCGGGGAGAAGCGGGAGCCATGCTGGCCGGCAATTGATCCTCTGGAAAAGAGGTGAGTCGCTGCAGGGAACTATGGGCCAGGGTCAGGGGATGACCACCCCAGAAAGAGACGTGCTTGTGCTTATGTCTATGCTGCTTGACAAGCAAGGCAAATTTTTGCCTGCGCACGATTTAAAAACTATACTTCGATGGACTGCTTCTAAATTAGGAGTAACCCAGTCCATGATTTTTACGGCAGATTTATGGGATAAAGTAGGAGTGGAACTTTGGAATGCTGCGGCTAATGGTGATAAAAATGCAGCACAAATGATTTCCTCCTGGAAAATAATTTTTGAAGCTTTAAAAGCTCATGAAAAATCTCTTGCTAAAGGTAATGGGGATGCCCTTTGCCCCCCCTCCGCAGAAGCGGAGTCTCAGAACTTTTTACAATCTGAAAAGACTCTGCCTTCTTCACCAAAAGCTTCAGCCCCCCTTGCAACAAAAACAGCGGTGGGAGCTTTTGTAGTGCCTGAGGAGAAGGGCTCCTCGCGACCTGTAAGAACATTTGCTGCTGGTTACAGTCCAGCTGACAGCAGCGAGGATGAAGGAGAGGATCCTTTTGACCCCGGATCCATTGACCCTGAAAAAGAGCCAGATTTGTTTCCCCCCGACCCTCACGAGACCTGGGTTCGCTTGAAATAACAAGCATTAAAAGAAGGGGACTTAGACTTTGCAGACAAGATTGTGGCACCGGTCTTGTATACGGGACCGAGAAAACGGAATGCCCATTGGGAACAGGTATCTTTTTCAGAGATCAAAGAGCTTCGGCAGGCAGCCACAGAGCATGGCATCAGTTCACCGTATTTTGTGACTTTGCTAGATTCTGTGCTTGCAGCTCATATTATGACACCATATGATTTAAAAACTTTGGCACGGCTGCTGCTGTCTCCTGCTCAAAACACTTTATGGGAAAAGGAGTGGGAAAAAGGTCTACAAGATCTGCTTCTAACTTATGTGGGTCATGCTAATCAGACCCTGGCAGCCCTTACAATTAGACAGCTTATGGGAACGGGACCATATATCGACCCTAATGTCCAAGCCCGAGACATTCCTCAGGAAGCTCTTGAAGGAGTCCGAAACGCGGCTCGCCAAGCTTTCCTGAAGGTTCCTGATGCAAAGACGCCTCAGAAATCATTTACGACCGTTGTCCAGGGGCCCCAAGAATCCTATATGCAGTTTATCGACTGACTTAAACAGGCGCTCGAACGCCAAATTGATAACGCAGCAGCTCGTGAAATTTTGCTGTTGAAGCTTGCTGTTGAAAATGCCAACGCAGACTGTAAAAAACTCCTTCAGTCTCTGCCTAACCAGAATCCTACTCTAGTCGAAATGATTGAGGCATGCAATCGTGCTGGCACCCTGGAACACCAATGTTCAGCCACGGCTGCAGCCCTTGCAGCCATGAGAGGGCCCCCTGCAACTTCAGGAGTCTGTTTCAGCTGCGGCAAACCCGGTCATTTGAAAAGAGACTGTCCTGCTCCAAAAAGAGATAAACCTGGGGTGACGATGGCTAGCAGGATGTGTGCCCGGTGCCGTAGAGGCCCACATTCCCCTAACCAATGTCGCTCTAAGTATGATTCCGAAGGTCACCTGCTCCAAGGATACCAGGGAAACTGGAACCAGGGCGTGGGACGGCGGCACCACGCTCTGACACGGATGCCTCAGCTGCCCCTGCAGATGCCTGCCCTGCAGATGCCTGTTCCTCAGATGCCAGCCTCGCAGATGTCCAGCAGCAGTGCCCCTCAAGTCTTCGCCCAGCAACTGCAGAGAGTGCCGGATTGGACCTACACACCTCAACCACAGTAACTTTAAACAATTCTTCTATTCATTTGCTTCCTACAGGAATTTTTGGACCACTAGGACCACAAAAGAGTGCCCTACTTTTAGGAAAGTCCTCCAACAGCCTTTTAGGACTTTCTGTTTTCCCTGTAGTTATAGACTTAAATTTTAAAGACGAACTTAAGATCATAGCTTGGACCTCTAATCCTCCATGTTTTATTCCACAGGGTACCTGTGTCGCTAAACTAATTCCTCTCCCATGTGATTCACCATCCATTGTAGAAAAATATAATACCAAGGTGAGAGAGCCTGGTTTTGTAATGACCCCGCAAATACTATGGGCACAAACAATTTCTGATAAGCTTCCTACCTGTCAGTGCACCCTGTCATTGCAGAGACAGCGAATAACACTCACCGGTATTCTAGATACTGGAGCTGACGTTACTGTCATTTCTCAAGATAAGTGGCCCCCTAACTGGGCCCTTATGGAGGTGCCTATGGCCCTCACCGGAATAGGAGGAAGTAGTCGCAGTTATGAAAGTCGCCATTTCATTCAAATAACAGGACCAGAAAACCACACAGCCTCTGTAAGGCCATTTGTTCTACCTGTGCCTATAGTATTATGGGGACGGGACGTACTCTCACAATGGGGTTTCAGAATTCAGTCGGATTTTTAATAGGGACCATTGAGGCATGCAACACCCTGAAATTAACCTGGAAAACAGAGACACCCATTTGGGTGGATCAATGGTCCCTACCATTGCCTAAACTGCGTGCACTCACTGAATTGGTCCAGGAACAGCTTCAGAAGGGACACATAGTCCCCTCTACCAGTCCTTGGAATTCATCTGTGTTTGTTATTAAAAAACAATCTGGCAAGTGGCGTTTGCTCCATGATCTCCACAAAATTAATGCTGCTATGGAGGATATGGGAGCCCTTCAGCCTGGTCTCCCATCTCCTACCATGATCCCCCGTGATTGGCACTTGACAGTCATTGATCTAAAAGACTGCTTTTTTGACATTCCCTTGCATCCTGATGATGCACCGAAATTTGCCTTTTCTGTCCCAAGCATTAATATGCAGGCACCCTTGCAAAGGTATCACTGGGTTGTCCTGCCCCAAGGCATGAAAAATAGCCCCACTATTTGCCAGTGGTTTGTTGCAAAGATCCTCAGTCCCATTCGCTTAGATATGCCTGATACTCTTTTGTATCACTATATGGATGACATTTTAATTGCTGCAGAAAAACAAGAAGTCATGGAGAAAGCCTTAGCCCTTGTCAGTAAGGCTGTAACTCAAGCAGGACTTTGTGTTGCTCCTGAAAAATTCAGTGTCAACCCCCTTGGAAATACCTGGGCTGGCGAATTAGGACCCAGAGTATTTCTCCTCAGCCTTTACAAATTCAAACAAACATTTCTACTTTGCATAATGCTCAGAAACTTTTGGGGACAATTAATTGGGTTCGTCCCCTGTTAGGAATCTCAAACGCAGACTTGAGCCCTCTGTTTGCTCTGTTAAAAGGAGAGCCTGATTTACTATCACCTCGGCAGCTTACACTGGAAGCTCGCCAGGCATTGCAAAAGGTAGCTGATGCTATTTCAAATCGGCAGGCGGCTCGTTGGGCTCCAGAGTTGCCTTTTTCCTTAATCATTTTAAATCCAGCTAAGCAACCCCATGCTTTAATTTTTCAGTGGGACCCTAACTTGCCAGACCCTCTATTAATTATTGAATGGATTTTTTTGTCACATCACATGTCCAAAACTGTCAGTACTCAACATGAAATGTTTGCTCTGCTTATTGTAAAAGCTAGACAGAGACTTGTTACACTTGCAGGTGTTGATTTCTGTTTGATTTATTTGCCTGTTACTGTTGTTTATTTACAATGGCTTTATCAACAGTCTGAAGTGTTTCAGATGGCTCTTACCGACTTTTCTGGACAACTTTCCACACACCCTCTGAAACACAAGCTTGTAGCAGCAGGATTCAACCTTTTAACACGACCCAAAAGAAGCGAAATTCCCTTGCAAGCATTAACTGTTTTTACGGATGGTTCAGGTCCCAGCCACAAATCTGTGATGTTGTGGTGGAATTCGAATCTCAACCGATGGGACTCAGATGTCACCACTGTTTCAGGATCTCCTCAAATTGCTGAATTAGCGGCCGTTGTATGAGCCTTCGAACGCTGGTCTATTCCTTTTAACCTAATAACTGATTCTGCTTATGTTGCAGGACTAGTGGAAAGAGCTGAAGCTGCTGTGTTGAAAGATGTGCCTAATGCAGATTTGTTTTATTGGTTACAACAGCTTGTTTTTCTTTTAGATAACAGACAAGAATCATATTTTGTGATGCATGTTAGATCTCACACTACCTTACCTGGTTTCATTGCAGAAGGGAACGGTCAAGCGGATTTACTTACGCTACCTGCGCAAGTAGTCCCTGATCGCTTTTCCCAAGCAAAAATCAGCCACTCATTTTTTCATCAAAATGCTGCTGCACTTGCGAGAACTTTTGCTTTGTCTTCTCGCCAAGCCTCTAACATTGTGGCTGTGTGCCCAGGCTGCCAAAGACACTCCTTTCCTTCTCTAGCTGGAGGTGTTAACCCTAGAGGACTCCAGAGCCTCGAAATTTGGCAAACAGATGTTACTCATTTTCCTGAATTTGGCAGACTTAAATATATACGCTCTTCTATAGACACCTTTTCAGGTGCTCTGTTTGCATCCTGTCATACAGGAGAATCGGCAAAAGATGTTTGCTGTCATTTCGCAAGTGCCTTTGCAGTCTTGGGAATTCCTTCACAGATTAAAACTGATAATGGTCCAGCGTATATTTCGCAGAGAGTTGCAAATTTCCTTGCCCTTTGGGGAGTTACACACAAAACGGGGATTCCTCATTCCTCCACGGGCCAAGCTATTATTGAGTGAGCCCACAGTTCACTTAAACGTCTTTTATTACAACAGAAAGGGGGAATGGGGAATGCTACCCCAGCTGAACGCTTGCAGAAAGCATTGTATGTATTCAACTTTTTAAATTGCTCCCTGATGGATCCCAACCCCCCAATTGTAAGGCACTTCGGCAGTAACCGACAGTTAGAAGTCAAACAGAAGGCCCCAGTCCTTGTTAAGGACCCAGAAACAGGTAAGATCCTGGGACCTTATCCCCTCATCACATGGGGAAGGGGTTTTGCCTGTGTTTCTACAGAGAGTGGCCCGAGGTGGATCCCAGCCAAGAGTGTGAGACCCTTCAGAGAATCCTTAAAAGCTTCTCCTGAGGACTTTGAAGATCTCGATCACCCTGGCACACTATCAGCAGAGACCCCGGCCATCCCAGCCTCTGCCTCGAGTTACGCCTCTTCCTGATTTCTCTGATCATCAGCTCGGCCAGTTTCTACTTAATTCCAGAGGACTTATTGACTTTACACCTCTTTTTGACTTCCAGGGATGACACACTCCAATAGAAGTACAAAATATAATTGCAGGTCAAGTCTCTCTCCGTGAACAGTACTGGGAACGGTTTAAGGAGAAACTCGGACTTGAGAGCAATCCTATTCCCTGTTTTATTTGTAAAAATTACTTTCATCAAGTGTGGGTTTTGTGTCAGTGTCGAAAGTGTCAAAAGCGGTGGTATTGCATATCGCATCGCCGCCGTAGCAATTGTCCACGTTGTGATTCTTTATGCCAATCTTATAGTAACTGTCTTGTTTTAAAATTTGTGTGTGGATATGGTTATGGCTGGCCTCCACAATGGTATCTTTGGGAGACAGACATGCCTTCTCAGACTAGCTCTCTTAGTAGGGCTCCTTCTCGACTATGGAGAAGTGGCCGCAATGCCACCCCTCCCAGAACATAATGTTTGGCTTACGCTTGCTGAACCTTTAAATGAGTCTACACTGTGCCTATCTATGACCTCCCCTGGTGACCCCTTCCAGACCTGTTTGGTGGCTATGCCCTTAGTGAAAAGTGAATGGGATACCTTATTCAATTTGACAGTTCGAAGGGAGTGTACTGCCATGGGCCGAATTGAGCCAACCTGGTGGTGCCAAGAAAGTTGGCGAAAAAGGGCTGGTGAATCAGCCGGATGGTACTTTTCTAACGACAGGGGTTTAGGAGTAAATAAGGTCCTTAATTTTCCCCCTCTCCCTATGCAGCCCCAAGAATTGGACATTTTTGGGTCTATGCAGTCTTTTGCATGTTTTTATCTAAACTATACTAACCGCCCCAGCAGAAAATTTGGCTTAGATGTTTCAGGAACAGGAATTTACACCAATGCTTCTGCCTGGTGTAATCATACATTGCCCCAACCAGTCACTCCTGGAAGTGATGCTATTGGACTGCTAGACAATATATTTTTGATATGTGGAAACAGAGCATGGAAGGGAATACCAGGCAAAGCTATAGGAGGTCCCTGTACTTTTGGACGACTAACTATGTTTCACTCTTTTCAAAGGAACTTGCCTTCTTTGCATAAACTGGTGCGAGCAAAACGCAGCACACACACATATAGCCAAGATTGTGATGATAATGTTCAATCTTGGAACTTGGGAGCCTGTGGGAGTGTGTTTTGTTTGGTTCAGTTCGGGTCTCCCCTTTGGGTTTCGTGTTACTGTACCATCCCAGTTTATATCCTCCTGGTTTCGTGTTCATAATCCTGCTCTCTATTTGTCTCCTCCCAGACCCCTGCCAATCGCCCCGGCACCCCTCCCAAGCTTCTAGAAAGTTCTGGCAGGGGTGTTGAGTGATTGGTCTTGGGGGGAGGATCCCTCCCTTCCTTTCCCAAGATAGGTTCCCTTGTGTGTCCCTCATCCCACAGACCCGTCCTTCTCCTTCCCTGATTCGATGCCGTTGTCATCCCTCCCCTGTCACCACCCCCCCCATAAAACCCCTGGCAGGCGCGTTCAGGGTTGCTCATTGCTGGACACCCCCGGGGGGCGAGGTCCCCTGTTCGGAGACACAATAAACCTTCCGGACTTCATCCACAATTGAGCCTGCCTCCTTCTTCCACCACCTGCCTCTATTGCCGCGGTCCTGTGGAAGGACCCACGAGCCAGACCTCTGGTCTCCCGGATTCCGGAGGCTGGCCCCCGCAGCCTCCTGCGTCCAGAGCTGACCGGGCAAAGTGGGAACTGCTCCAAAAAGGACGCAGAGGCAGCTTGGCGCCCATCACGGGGCCCCCGCTTCCACCGGACCCCATGGAAGGGACTGATTGGACTTCCAAGTGCGTCCTTGGGACATCAAGCTACCCCAGTTGCAGCAGGCTCTGTTTTAGTGAGCTGCGCTCCTGGGGAGGAGGACGGTAGCTCCGCCAGCGCCAGCAGAGTCGTCCTCGGTGGAAATCGGGACGGCTGGAGCTCGCCTGGACACCAGCAGGTAAGTATTTCCCCGGGGGGGGGAACTTACCGTAAAGCCTTTCGAGGCAGTTCCCGCGTGCGGGCGGAGCCACACGAGCCGCAGTGTCGGCGGCGGAGCGAGGCGCGGCGGGAGCGGCGGGACCCGGCAGTGCCCCCCCGGCCGCGCGCAGCGTGTGGTGGACGGCTTCGCACGGTCCGTGGCTCGTAGGAGCCCAGGGTAGGCTGCGCAGCCCCGGGGCGACTGTGGTCCGGTCGCCTCCGGTTTCTGTTGGGAGCTAGTGTCCAAGGGTTGGTTTATTTTTAAAGCTCCAGACGTCGTGCTGTGGATTATGGGCGCAAAATTGTCCACAGCACAAAAGGAGGTATTTTTCCAAGTTGCGGGACTCCTGGAGGGGGCGGGGGGAAACGTTTTTCTAAAGGGTGTTTAAAACAGTTTGTGCGGTGGCTGTTCCAGCACTTCCCTCAGTGCTCCCACAGTTCGGTTTTAAGCGATCCCTTTTGGAACGCCGTGGGAGCAAAATTGGTGCAATCTCAATTGGCAAAAGAAAAGGATTCAGATAAGTTTTCTTTGTTATATCTACAGATTCAGTCCGCTCTAAACAAAAAAAGGGAGAGGGAAGGACAGTCAACCCCGGGTTCCCCAGTTACCCCTAAGCCTTCTCCTAAACCGGGCGTCCTGAAGGAAGCAAACCGCGATGCTGCGCAGGGTTGCTACCGACTCCCTGGCTTCCCTCGGGATTCTCGGCCCCCCCACCCAGACAGTCCTGGCCAGACTGCCCGGGGCTCCTCCCGTTCCCCGACTTCCCCAGTTGCTAGACCCCGGGTTCGCTTTAGTTATATTGAGAACTTAGAAAATGGATTCCCTGCCCAACGAGGACAAGATGGCGGGTGCCACATGGCAGAAACCCCCTCTTGCCCTCCCCCCGTTTCTTCATCCCAAAACCCCTTTCTCTCAAGTCCCAACCCCTTTCGTCATGACCCCTCCCAGTACCCTAACTCCTCCCACACCCAAGCTGGGTCCACCCCTGTTGCCCCTCCCACCTGTCATCAGTGCACGCCCCCGTGCTCCACCCCTAGAAGTTGTTGTAGGTCCGTGTCTGGTTGCCACCCGCTTCCTGCTTCCGGTTCCCACGCTTGGCCTTCCGGTTCCCACGGTGAGTGGCCGGAAGGGGGAGGGCCTGAGGACCGGAACCCGGAACTGGACCCCATTCCTTCAGCCGTTCCGGTTCTTTATCAGAGGTCCCGGAGAGGGGGAATGACCCACGCCAGTTGGGAACTCCTCTCCCACCAAACAATAAAGGAGCTTTGCAAGGCGCAGAAGGAGTTCGGGAGAGAAAGCGAATATTTTCGCGGTCTTTTAAGGGCAAATCTCTCCAGAGCAGTAATGATGCCTTTTGATTTGCGTCAGCTTTTCTCGTGCTTGCTTTCCTCAGTAGAGTTTCTGCTCTGGAAATCAGCATGGGAAAAGGAGCTCCGTCGACTCCTTCTGATGCTTCTGCAAAGTTCAGATATGGCCGTTGATGCCGACAATCAGGAAATAACGATGGACCATCTGAGTGGTGAGGGAGAATGGGCGTTGGTGCCGAAGCAGGCCCAAGGTCTGCCTTTGGGGGTGTTGCAACAGGTCAAGGAAGCGGCCGGAAAGGCATTCCTTGGCCTGAGGCCGGACGCACCCGTGCTAACATACTCGCAGGTCTGTCAGCAACCCACTGAATCGTTCCTAAGGTTTGTGGAGCAATTAACCCGAGCCGTAGAGTTGCAGGTTAAGCAGCCGGCGGCCAGAGAGGAGGTCATCACAGAGATGGCAATGGTCAACGCCAACCCGCAGTGCAAGGCGGTCATCCTGAGCCTCCCCCTGGACCCTCCGCCGACGATACAGGCCATGTTAGAAGTCTGTGCTGCGAAAGCACTGCACCTGCAACCTGCCAGCTCGGACAAGCAACGGTCCCGAGGAGCGATTTCGGTGGGAACAGCAACACACCATACTGCTGTGGACCAGAAGAGGACCGCGGGCCGAAGCAACAGACCACCTCCGGCAGAGAACAGCCAGAAGCGGCCTCAACAGCAGACCAAGAACACCTGCTTCCTCTGCGACCAGCCCGGGCATTGGACCAAAGATTGTCCACTCAAGAGACAGCTTTATCAATTTAAAAGAGAACAAGGGTCGGGGGAGCTTGAGGGCCGGGAACAAAAAAACTGAATGAGGAGCGCGCGCCCGCCCCGCGTGAAGACAAAAAAGGGACGGGACGTGAGGGGGAGGAGGGACAGGGGAGGGCAGATAGCGATGACACAAAATCACCGGATATGACACTTCAGCCAAACTTGACTTCCTTTTCCGACGGTTCTTTCAGGTTGCAGCTGTTGACACCGCTCCTCCTGAGGAATAGCGAGTGGCACGCCGCACCGGTGAGCACCGGTGGTGAGCTGGGGGTGGGAGATCAGAGCCCTGACAGGTATGTCATCGTCGGAGGTGTTAACTGCACACCACCCGAGATCGAAGTCGCTCCGGGGCTAATGACATCTAGTCCCGAAGGACCCGTTCTCTGGCTGCGCTGTGTCCGTCCACCTCTGTTTCTGCCCAGAGGGCAGATGGTCGCCCAGGCTATCCCTGCAGGAGGGCCACACCCAATGGTGTGTGCCACTCATGTAATAGGGACAGGGAAGCTGAGGGTAGACTGTAAAATCAACAGAGGGGAAGAAGTCCTTCACCTCAAGGGACTTCTGGACACAGGGGCAGATGTGACGATCATTCCCACACAGGAATGGCCGACACATTGGGAACTGCAAAACATGGCAGGGCACGTACAAGGTGTTGGGGGCATCCAATTGGCGAAACAGTCTAAAAGCGTCGTACAAATTAAGGGGCCGAGCGGACAATTGGCCAATATACGTCCGTTCGTATTGGATTACAAGGAACCCCTCTTGGGGAGAGACCTCATGCAGCAGTGGGGAGTCACCATTGACATTCCTGACGCCCCGCAGAATTTTTGCGCAGCGGTCACTGAGGAGCGCCCTACCCAGAAATTGACATGGAAAATGGACCAGCCAGTGTGGGTAGAACAGTGGCCGCTCTACGGTGAGAAATTAGAGGCGCTCGAGAAGCTCGTGGAGGAGCAGCTCAGGAAGGGGAATATCGTGGAAACCAACAGCCCCTGGAATTCCCGTCTTTGTAATTAAAAAACCCAACAAAGACAAATGGTGGCTCCTCCAGGACCTTCGCCAAATTAATGATGAAATTGAGGACATGGGCTCTCTCCAACCAGGGATGCCGTCCCCGACGATGCTTCCCCAAAATTGGAATTTGGCCATGATTGACATTAAAGATTGTTTTTTCCAAATTCCTCTACACCCTGACGATGCCCAACGTTTTGCCTTCTCGGTTCCGGTCATCAACCGAGGAGCCCCAAGAAAGAGATATCATTGGAAGGTGTTGCCACAGGGCATGAAGAACAGCCCGACCATCTGCCAATGGTATGTCTCTTCCTTGCTTGCCCCAGTTCGCGCAACCGCAAAGGAGGCCATCATCCTTCATTATATGGATGATGTCCTCGTGTGTGCCCCTGATGATGACATGCTTGCGAATGTGCTTGACCTGACAATCGGAGCATTGGTTGCTGCAGGGTTCGAGCTCCAAAGTGAAAAAATTCAAAGGATGCCACCTTGGAAATACCTGGGTCTTGAAATTACAAAGCGGACCATTGTGCCACAAAAATTGGCAATTCAAACGGATATTAAGACATTGGCGGATGTCCACAAACTGTGTGGGTCCTTAAACTGGGTAAGGCCGTGGCTGGGTCTGTCCACTGAAGACCTAGCCCCCCTTTTCGATTTGTTGAAAGGGGGAGAGGAGCTTAGTTCTCCCCGGACGCTTACCCCAGAGGCACGGACAGCCTTGGAGAAGGTGCAACACCTGATGTCCACCAGGCAAGCAAGCAGGTATAGACCTGACTTGCCATTTAAGTTCATCATCCTGGGTAATCTGCCACACCTGCACGGGGTTGTCTTCCAATGGGAAGACAAGAGGAAGAGCAAGGAGGACCAGGACCAGAGGGACCCCCTCTTGATAATAGAGTGGGTCTTCCTCAGTCATCACAGGTCCAAAAGGATGACTAAGCCACAAGAGCTGATGGCGAAACTGATCCGGAAGGCTAGAGTCCAGATCAGGGAACTATCAGGATGTGACTTTGATTGCATTCACGTACCAATCAGGACACAAACAGGCCAAATTACCAAGGCAATGTTGGAGAGCTTGCTTCATGATTGTGAAGCCTTGCAATTTGCTCTGGAAGGTTACACAGGCCAGATTTCTCTACATAGGCCGGCCCACAAAATTTTCAATTCGGAAGTTCAATTCGAATTAAGCACAAAGAGTGTTCGGAGCAAAGAACCTTTAAAGGCCTTGACCGTTTTTACTGACGTGTCTGGGGCGTCTCACAAGTCAGTCATGACTTGGAAAAACCCCCAAACTCAGCGGTGGGAGGCTGATATTAAAGAGGTGGAAGGATCACCTCAAGTCGCTGAGTTAGACGCAGTCGTCAGGGCTTTTGAAAGGTTTCCCGAACCTCTAAATTTAGTAACCGACTCTGCGTATGTTGCAGGAGTAGTCTCCAGAGCCAAACATGCCATCTTACAAGAGGTCTCCAACACGGCTTTATATGAGTTGCTCTCGAAATTGGTTAACCTAGTCTCCCACCGAGAGCAACCATATTACGTGATGCATGTCAGGTCACACACGGACCTGCCCGGGTTCATCGTGGAAGGCAACAGGAAGGCAGATGCCCTTGCTGCCCCAGCAGCGATGGCCCCGATCCCAGATGTATTTGGGCAGGCCAAAATTAGCCATCAGCTGTTCCATCAAAACGCGCCTGCCCTGGTCCGGCAGTTCAATCTGAAGCATGACCAGGCCAGAGCGTTCGTGGCCACATGTCCCGAATGTCATCAATTAGATCTTCCCACCACTGGCACCGGCGTTAACCCCCATGGACTCAGTAGTTGCGAGGTGTGGCAGATGGACGTGACACATGTAGCTTCTTTCGGCAGAATGAAGTATGTACATGTGTCAGTGGACACCTTCTCCGGAGCCCTCTTTGCTTCTGCCCACACAGGGGAAAGGGCTAGCGATGTCGGAAGGCACTTAGTGCAGGCATTCGCCACCCTGGGCATCCCCAAAGTCATCAAAACGGACAATGGCCCTGTGTATTCATTCAAGGAGTTCAGGAGCTTCCTGCAGCAATGGGGAATAGAACATAAGACGGGCATCCCCTATTCCCCGACAGGTCAAGCGATAGTCGAGAGGGCTCACCAAAATATCAAGAGGATGCTACAAAGGCAAAGGTCCTCAAAGAAATTAGAATCCCCAGCTGTCAGGCTCTCAAGGGCACTGTTCACACTAAACTTCCTCAACTGTGCCTTTGAGAACCTGAATCCACCGATTGTGCGGCACTTCGGGCAGTCTCAGCAGCTGCAAATGAAAGAAAGGCCTCTGGTGTTGGTTAAAGACCTGGAGACTCGGGAAATACAGGGCCCTCATGAACTAGTTACATGGGGGAAGGGATATGCATGCATATCCACCCCCGAGGGCCCCAGGTGGATCCCATCAAAATGGGTGAAACCGTGTATTTCCCAGCCCACCGGAGGAAGGAGTCAAGCACCCCCTAAAACCGGGGTGGGTTAACCCTATGCCCCTCTGGACCCTAAGTTCGCCCCCAGGTATTCTTCCCAATTTAGATATTCTTCCTTTTGAGTTTCTTTCTAGTTTAGAAACTACAGAAATGGATCCTGCACCGTCCATCCGAGCCGTTGCCAGAAGCCTGCAGCTTGTTGTCATCCTGCAGCTGCTCCCATGGCCTGCGTCGCCATGGATAGTTCCCCAACCGGCAGCAAACGTGTGGTCAGTCCTGGCGCAAACCATGGGCCAAGACCACATATGTTTACATCAAGGGCGGAGAACATCCACAGACAAGATGCAGGCCATGGTGATGCAAATTCGGAAAGAAACTGGTGACTGGCTCAGCAACATCTTCAGCAAATGGGGACTATCTGGATGGGCAGGATCTATTTTCCGATCTGGACTGATTTTTCTTTTTGTTTTGTTGGTTGCCCTAATTTTGTTTGGACTCCTCAAGAGAATGTTAGTAAAGTTGATTACAAGCTCCCCCTCCCCTACAGATACTGACCAAGCCGAGGTACTCCCGGATGCAGAGACCCTGCAGGAACCGGAGCTCGAACCTACGGCTCCTGAGTTGCAAGAGTTTGAGGTCTTTTATCCGGACTCTGAATATTACCCCCAGCCGAACTTTAAACCATCTTAAAAAACAAAAAAGGGGGAGATGTGGGAATGTGTCTTGTTTGGTTCAGTCCGGGTCTCCCCTTTGGGTTTTGTGTTACTGTACCATCCCAGTTTATACCCTCCTGGTTTTGTGTTCATAACCCTGCTTTCTCTATTTGTCTCCTCCCAGACTCCTGCCAATCGCCCCGGCACCCCTCCCAAGCTTCTAGAAAGTTCTGGCAGGGGCGTTGAGTGATTGGTCTTGGGGGGAGGATCCCTCCCTTCCTTTCCCAAGATAGGTTCCCTTGTGTGTCCCTCATCCCGCAGACCCGTCCTTCTCCTTCCCTGATTCAATGCCGTTGTCATCCCTCCCCTGTCGCCACCCCCCCATAAAACCCCTGGCAGGCGCGTTCAGGGTTGCTCATTGCTGGACACCCCCGGGGGGCGAGGTCCCCTGTTCGGAGACACAATAAACCTTCTGGATTTCATCCACAATTGAGCCTGCCTCCTTCTTCCACCACCTGCCTTTATTGCCGCGGTCCTGTGGAAGGACCCACGAGCCAGACCTCTGGTCTCCCGGATTCCGGAGGCTGGCCCCCGCAGCCTCCTGCATCCAGAGCTGACCGGGCAAAGTGGGAACTGCTCCAAAAAGGACGCAGAGGCAGGAGCCCGAGTGTTTGCGTCTATCATTCCATCCATCGGAACGGCTCATGCTTTGAAAACCTTGAATAACCTTGGCTGCTGGCTTGCAAAACAAACTAATGTTACTAGCTCTGCTTTAACAGGCTTATTAACAGACGTAGATAGCGTAAGACATGCTACACTGCAGAATAGAGCTGCAATTGATTTTTTGCTTTTAGCGCATGGACACGGCTGTGATGAATTTGAAGGCTTATGCTGCATGAACCTGTCTGATCACTCCTTGTCTATCCATGCTAACATCCAAGCCCTTCGGAATAGTGTTAACAAATTGAGAGTTATGAATGATAACGAATGGCTTGGAAGCATACTTGGAGGATGGGGACTCACTGGCTGGCTTAAGCATTTAGCTAAAGCAGGAATTTATATTTTAGCCATGCTGTTGCTTATAATGATTTGTCTGCCATGTGTTTTGCAATGTGTTCAGAGACTGATCGATAAGTCAACAAAGAAAATTTTACTTGTGAATAAGAAAGGGGGAGATGTGGAGATACAGCTAGAAAGCAGAAGTGAGAGCACTGCTAAACTCATGTCAGAAGTAGACGCGCTAACACTGCTAGGCCGCAAACCGTGGCAGGCGGTAAGGCCTATAATGAAACAGTCAGCATAAAAGGTATGCTTGGTATGTACCTGTGATAGTTAGTGCTAGCTTCTAGTTTTGCAATGTTATTAAGAAACATAGATATGGTTGTTATAGTGATTGCTGCTTATATAACTGCTTATATAACTGAAAGGTATAAAAACCCGACCCTGTATCAATAAAATCGGCTTATTGCATCCAAGCAATCTGCCCCGTCTCTTTCATCGCCGACTGTCTCGCGACCGTATCGCGACAAACGAAAGGTTCCATGAGTTGAGATAAGGACTGGGAGAAAAAGAGCACTTCAAGGGCAAAACAGGCTTAACTTAAAGTTACTATGTGAATTTATTGCTAACAGAATCAGAGGAGCATAATGGGAAGTAAAATAAGCCCTTAAAACACCTTTTCCCACCAGCCCGTCCCTCCTTCCCACCGACAGCGCAGGGAGGCAGAGAATGGGGTTTGGTCAGTTAATCACCGAGATTCTCTTCTGCTGCTCTGGGAGAGGAGTCCTTCCCCTATGAGACCGTGGGGTCCGTCCCACTGGAGACAGTTCTCCACAAACCTCTCTGATGTGGGTCCACTCTCACAAGCATCTGTCCTACTGCACCCTGATGCAACTTGATTCCCTCCCACAGGCAAACAGTCCTCCCAAAACTGCTGTGCCGTGGGTGTCTCTTCCACAGGGTGCAGTCCTCCAAGGACAGGCTGCTTCAGCCTAAAAGCAAGGGCCCTCTCTCTCTCTCCACTGGGTCTTCCACTGGATCACAGCCTCCTCCAGACATCCACCCGCTCTGGCGTGGGCACCTCCCCCATGGGCTGTGGGTGGATCTCTGCATCCCCAATGGACCCATGGACTGCCGGGAGACAGCCTACTTCACGATGGTCTTCACCATGGCCTGCAGAGGAATCTCAGCTCCGGCGCCTGGAGCACCTCCTCTCCCTCCTTCTTCACTGACCTTGGTGTCACCATGTTGTTTTCCCTCATGTTCTCACGTCCTCCTCTTCTCTGACTAGAAGCAAAAACTGTGACTTTGTTTTGATTTTCTTCTTAAATATGTTATCACAGTGGTGTTACCAACCTCTCTCATTGGCCCAGTTTTGGCCAGCAGCATGTCCATCTTTCAGAGCCATCAGAGATTGGCTCTGCTGGACATGGTGGAAGTTTCCAGGAGCTTCTTACAGGAGCCATCTCTGTGGAACCCCTGCTACCAAAAAACCAGACTGTGAAAAACCAGTACAATCTCAGCAAAGCAAAGTGCTGCCACGAGATGGCAAAATGAGACTGAATCTTCTCTCCAACGTCAGCTCAAATTTTATTCCAGGGGGATAGAGATAGAAAGACATTAATATATTTTTATCAATTTTAGTCCTCTGAGATTTATTTGGAAAACAGTAATAGTTGCAGGTATTCTACCACGTGAAAGGGAACTTCCAGTTTTCCATTCATACATTTTAAAGCATCTTTGGGATCTCCCAACATTCACAATTTCCCCCCATCTTACTATAATTAGCCAGGATTTCTCATTTTCCTCATGTTCACGCTGATTATATAAAGGTATATTGCTTCCTTCATAGATGTTTTAAATTCATGTATTTTAATCCTAAACTAGAATTTTTCAACTCTCAAACTGCCCAAATCCATAATTTGATTAAACTGATTTTTATACCAGTTGAACAGATGCAATAGGAAATGCAAACCTGAGCTCCCCTGTATCCTGACTCCTTGGTCTATACCACACATGTACAATGGTCAGAAAGGAGTCCAAGCACCTCTGACCCTTGCTCATGCCATAAGCACCACCCAAGTCTCTTACACCATGTGGTGGTTTAACACCAGCCAGAAACTGGGCTCCAAAATAAGCGACTCCCCTTCCTTATACCCACTCCAGGAAGAGAGGGACAAAGGCAGAGGTTATGGGTTAAGATAACAATTTACTGAAAGCAAACAGCAATGGAATAAGACAACAACAATATTAATTAAAAAAATATACAAAAGAGAAGGTGCTTTACATGCAAAAAGGTGTTCACCACCTTGACCTAATTCCAAGTAGCCGCCAGAACAAACACAGGTGGCACCACATGGCCCCCGGGACAAAGGCAAGATAGCCAGTGCTCCCTTGGCTAGTGTTTCCCTTCCCCAAGCCCAAGCCAATGAAAAAACAATGACCAACAAACCCCCTTTGCTGGGCTCAGTCCTGTGTGGCTCTGGCCACTAGGTTTTGGTTTTTTCTAGGAGTTGCACCTCAGAGCTGCGTTCACTACTTTTTTTCAGAATCACGTCCTGAAGCTGCATTTGCCCCTTTGGACCACTCCACTATGCTGGGGCTCCATTGCCTATGGTGCAATTTCCTGCACCAGCAATGCTCCACCTGGCTCCGCAAGGCTCAACTGTGTTCTCACCTGGAGCTGCACTCTCCTGAGGGACAGGAGGGGATGGGCAGTGGCAAGAGAGGGCAGGGTCCAGGTGACTGGCCCCAGCAAACTGTCCAAGGAAGAGAGGGAAACAAAATGGCATCATTTTCTGGATGCACTCACCTTTTCTTCTCCCTGAAACCATGCCCCAAAGCAATGAAGAGAGTGGTATAGAAGAGCAACCTAGCCATGCCCACATGACTCTAGAACTCTGCCCCCTGTGAGCAAACCTAGGACACACCGACACTCAATATATAAAGGTGTTAATGAAGTATACTGAGAAAGTGTTTTTTAGATGATGCAGCATTTGGGAAATAGCTGGCCCTGGGCTGTTTGGTTCTAAAGGGAAAATAATAATCAGTAATAAGGATTACAGAGCTCCCCAAGCTGATTCAGCTACTGTTGGAACCCTGGGTTTAGAGAATTTAGGTTTCTGGGATATATGTAACAATATGGAGGATTTGGGGTGTGGATTTGTTCTTCTTCTTTTCTCCTTTCTTCTTCACAAATCTGGGTGTTCTGGTATTGGGTCAAAAAGCCCGCAGTGCGGATCATGAATAGTTAGTTATTGGATTAGAAGTAAAACCAAATTATTTGGCATTCCATAATTGGGTGATTTGGACCTTAAAAGGCCTTGGAAGTTAGAACTCACAGCCATTTTTCACCTTGTTAACTAAGAGGTACATCCCGTGCAGCTGTGCTACAGATAAGAAAATAATAAACATCTAAGTCTGAAGAACAACCTAGCGTCTTCTGCCTTTTAATCCAAACTTTGAGTAAAAGAAAAGAAGAAAAGAAAAGATAAAAGGAGAAAATTAATAACTGGTGCTCCCATGTGCCAGGACTCAGAGTTTGAACTTCCGTTAAGAAAACGAGAGAAAAGAAGAAAAAGCAGCTTTGAGCTGGAAAAGGAGGAATATTCCCCAGGGAAAAAAGAAAAAGGAGCTCAGAAAACCCTACAAGCTGGTGAAATGAGCCAGAACCTGTAGAGGGATTCCTTGTGGAACAGGGGCATATGATACCCCAGGAAAGTCTGGCCAACCCAGGGTGGCTGTGGAAAAACCCCTGAACTGGTCCCTGGCTGCAGGCAAGCCTGGAAGACACCTGGCAGCAGGCAGCCTTGAAAACCCTTGGCAAAGTTACTGGTCAGCTCCCCCGCTGCTTAGAGGCTGTCTCGTGGGAATAGGGCGTGAATCTTTGCAAAGTAGATATAAGTTAGCGAAAGTAAACAATAAGGGGAAAACGATGCTCAAATCATATCGGTGTTCGTGTCGTGACTCTGGCTGGCTCCCCTGCACTCGGGACCCCCCCCCCCCCCCCCGCAAAAAGAACCGATGCTGCCAGTCAGCCACAGAAAAGGGGAACTGAGGAAGACTTTGGACGGCAAAGTCAGGTATGATTTATGTGCTTCAGGGTGCCTCTGCATCCTTTTTGGAGCAGTTCCCACTTTGCCCGGTCAGCTCTGGACGCAGCAGGCTGCGGGGGCCAGCCTCCGGAATCCGGGAGACCAGAGGTCTGGCTCGTGGGTCCTTCCACAGGACCGCGGCAATAGAGGCAGGTGGTGGAAGAAGGAGGCAGGCTCAATTGTGGATGAAATCCGGAAGGTTTATTGTGTCTCCGAACAGGGGACCTCGCCCCCCGGGGGTGTCCAGCAATGAGCAACCCTGAACGCGCCTGCCAGGGGTTTTATGGGGGGGTGGCGACAGGGGAGGGATGACAACGGCATCGAATCAGGGAAGGAGAAGGACGGGTCTGCGGGATGAGGGACACACAAGGGAACCTATCTTGGGAAAGGAAGGGAGGGATCCTCCCCCCAAGACCAATCACTCGACGCCCCTGCCAGAACTTTCTAGAAGCTTGGGAGGGGTGCCGGAGCGATTGGCAGGGGTCTGGGAGGAGACAAATAGAGAAAGCAGGGTTATGAACACGAAACCAGGAGGATATAAACTGGGATGGTACAGTAACACAAAACCCAAAGGGGAGACCCGGACTGAACCAAACAAGACACACTCCCACATCAGGGTTATTCTAGATTCATAATGGGAAGTGTTATGTCAAAATCACAGAGAGACTCAATCAATAAGTTAGACTCTATGGTAAAAGAACACCCTACAGCTGTTCCGAAAGAAAAATTAAGAGACCTTGTATCTTGGATCAATCAGCAATTTCCAAATTCTAATCCAAACTTGCTTTTTACACTGTATCTCTGGGACTCTATACATTTGAGGTTATATAATGAAGCCTCCCGTGGAAATGGTCCAGCTGAAAAGCTTCTTCCCATTTGCAGAGTTGTATATGAAATTATAGAGAGGAAAAATCAGATAAAACAGTGCAGCGAGATGCTGGCAGCTTCTTACAGCGACAGATTCGGCAAATATGGCAGATCCTGGGGGCTCAAGCGAGGGCAGCGCGGGTTTTTCCCTAGGCGGTGTGCAAACCGTGGAACAGACCTATCCAGGGTGGCGGGAGGTACTAGAACAACAGGAGCCACCCCAAGCAAGAGAAGGAAAAGCAGGGCACGATATTGGAACGGCAGTTTCAAACACGGGACCAGAAATGACAAGCTGTAACTCCCTACTGCCCATCGCTGTGGCATGAGGTCCTTCTCGGTTGCCTGCTTTTGTGCTGGGTCCCGAAAGGTCTCTCACCATGGTGGCAAGCCCTGCGGCTTCCTGGTTGAGTCCTGGCATGGTTCAGGCAAGTGTATTTCCTTTCCTGGGGATTTGCTCCAAGAATTCCGGCTGCAGCCCCGAGACTGCATGCAGGATTTTGTGTTTGCTCTGGTTTGGACAAATTTGGAGGAAAAATATCCTCTGAGAGTGATGCCATGAAGATTTTTGCCTTTTCTTTTATACCCCTGTTATGCCTTTTTACAACTTTTGTACTCCTAGTGCTTTTTGCCTACATTCTTAGACTTGTTTGTCAAGCTAAGAGACTAAACATTTTAGAAGCTTCGTAGCTAGGGATCAGTGTGCCCCAGACCCCAAGGTCCTCTCCAGAACTCATTCTGTAAACCAAGATAGAACCATCCAGGGGAAGGTTCCCTGGGGAGGGGGGGGGGTCACTTGAGCCTCTCATTGGGGAATCTTTGATAGATATGCTAATTAGTAAAACCTATAATGTTATGCCCGATGTTGGGGAGAGAGACTCGGCGGGGTGCATCTCGATGCATATGACCTGGACGTGTGCACCTAAGGATCCTTAAAATAAATACCAAGGTAAAATCCCTTTTCCCCTTCTAACCGTGTATGACTCTTGATTTTAAGACCAGGAAAAGGCATCAGTTGCTGGCGACCACGAAGGGACACTAAAGACTGGCAAATTACAGAGGGGCCGGATCAACAATCTAAGACTGTGACCAGGACTTTAGGACCCAGCACGGAAAGGCAGAAGCACGGAGAGAGGTGAGTGAAAAGGGGACCGATACTACCGAGACTGTGCTAGCACTAGGGAAGGAGATCTCTGAGGGGGTTGGAAAGGTTGGGAGCATAGAAGCCCACAAAAGGGGAAAACTTAAACTTTTTCCATGCAAACTGTGGAAAGGAGGGGACGCCCTCCGTGGAGTCCACAAGAGCCCAGAGGTGTTGCAGTGGGGATACTGCAACATGCATATACCAAACGAGGAGTCCTGTGGAAAGGAAATATATACGGACCGACAGATTCTTGATAGCTGTTTCAGAGAGATGTTTATTTCTCCAGCTGCATGGCTGGGGCTCTGCCGAGGAACTGTTACAGTCACCGGACCAAGGGTCTTTCTGCCCACGCAGGGGAACACAAACCAACCAATGGGGAACAAGGCTGAGCAGGGGCAGGGAAACCCCGTGTCTGTCCCCTCAGGGCCCCTCTCCCAGGGCTACACAGCGGGGAGAGGAGACCCCAACACCTCACCCGTTTTATTTTAATAAAAGGAGAATGAAAACAACTGGATAAACATAACAAGAACAGTTTCAAGACAAAACAAGCCACCCTCCTGAGTCTTTAAATGTCCAGTCAGATTCTGTGGAACATCTTAGGGCTGACAGAAGAGAGACAGAACTCTCTGAGCATGCTTTGTGGGGAAACTGAGGCAGGAGAGGGTTTAACTTCTTCCCTCCCCCTTTTCATCCCCCACTCGGCATTGGAAAGGGATTTTTGGGGAAACAATTGGCAAAAGCATGGTTTTGTGAGGGAAACCATGGATGAAAAAACGGGTTGGGAATACACTGGGGGTAATAGGACATAGGGTAAAAGGGAAAGGTGGGATTAGGAAAGGGAGACTGTAGGGAGGGCTTACAATGGAGATATTGTCTAACATGACTACGATTTTTTACATATATACTGCCTTTTACAGGAACACCATCAGGCCCAGTGACCTGGGATGCTTGTAACCCTTTTCTCCCTAGCACAATTTTGAATTCCACTAACTCTCCATCTCCCAAGCTTGGGATGCATTTTTCAGGGTTATTCTTTTTAATAGCAGTTCTATGCACGAATATGTCTTGCTGGTTGTCACACCTTGTTATAAAACCATAATTTTGCTTAACATTATACCATTTTACTATCCCTAAGATCTTAGCTACTATGATCTTTTCCTTTTTCCGAGTGGCTGCTGTTTTCTGTCTCGCTGTGTCTTTGCTCTCTCCTTCGGTCGCTCCCGTGTTGGAATTGTCAGGGCTGCTCATGCCTGCGCGCTCTTCCCGGGGTGGCGTTCGGGGCTGCGCAGGCCGGGCCGGGCCGCGCCGCTCAGTTCTCCGTGCGTCACCTCCTCTGATCGCAGCTTCACTGCCGATGCCAGGCGCTGTACCCACATCTCGGCCGGGCCCCCGAGAGACGACCCCCCTGCATCCTGCTCCAGCACGCGTCTCGGCTGGGCGCGGCTCCGTTCTACCGCCATCGCCGCCAGCCGCTGCCCGCATGCCACCCCTCTCGGTTGGGCGTTCACGGGGCTCGCTCCACCACGCGCTGCGCGGGGCTGGGCGGGCACCGCCGGGTCCTGCCGCTCCCGCCGCCCCTCGCTCCGCCACCGACACTGCGGCTCGTGTGGCTCCACCCGCACGCGGGAACTGCCTTGCTGCTGCTCGCAGAGTGCTCGGTGCACGTGGCCTGGGCCGCACGGTCCCTGCGCCAGGCTTCCCTTCGCCAGGACACAGCTGACATTGCTCAACAGTCTCAGTAACTAAATAATATTCACGAAAATATTCTTCCATCGGCATATATTTTGACTCCAATATTCACTGTGTCCAAATGGTTTTCCAAAAGCCCTTGGTAAGAATTAAATCCCAAGAAACATAGAAAAAGTTCTTAAACAACCATGCCAGGAAGTGTCTCAGTTCTTTTTGAGCTTGAATCAAGCTGAAATTTACAAATCGTTGTTCAAGAATCATTTTAAGTTTGAGATAAATGTCCATATGCCGCTCTGAAAGCCAAGAGTCTTCCCACGGTTCTTCCATAGTTTAGATATGGAATAGCAAAGCAAAACCAAGAAGAGGAATCCAAAGTTTCCAGGGTTTACTCACACAAATCAGTCGCTTAGGGATCGGGGATCGTTCTGCCTGCATTCACCACCATTATGTTGCAGTGGGGATACTGCAACATGCATATACCAAATGAGGAGTCCCGTGGAAAGGAAATATATACGGACAGACAGATTCTTGATAGCTGTTTCAGAGATGTTTATTTCTCCAGCCGCATGGCTGGGGCTCTGCCGAGGAACTGTTACAGTCACCGGACCAAGGGTCCTTCTGCCCGCGCAGGGAAACACAAACCAACCAATGGGAACGAGGCTGAGCAGGGGCAGGGAAACCCCGTGTCTGTCCCCTCAGGGCCCTTCTGCAAGGGCTACACGGCGGGGGAGGAGACCCCAACACAGAGGCTGCACCCTACGCAGCCGCAGGAGTGGCTCAGAGGTTGGTTGGTTGGTTGGTTGAGACGTCGGGAAGTTGTGGGTTTGAATCCTTTTGAGACCAGATTTTCGCGCTCATGCATTTACTGCTTGCTAAAACTAGTTGCTTTTTAGTATTTTAAAGTGCTGTTTTGAAGTGTTTGTGTAGTAACCTAGATAAACTGCCTGGGAAATTGGAATTCCGAGGCCAGATTGCAGGCTGAATTCCGGAGTTAAGAGCTTCCCTCTGGCAGAGTTTTCCTGTCTGTGAGCAAACATGGGCGGTGTGAATGAAAAAATCCCTCCTAACAGCCCATTAGAGCTGATAATAAAACACTGGAGATGGCTGACAGGGGGAAAAACTACTTTGGACACCCGAGAATTGATCAGTGTCCACACGGGTTTGACCGACTTTAAAATTAAGTCAAGGAAATTGGCCTCGCTATGGGAGTTTGGAAAATAACATAATTAATGACCTGATGGTAGAATTGAGATCATTACGTAGGTTTGATGAACTAAGATATGCAGAACTTTTTACTATGTATTTGAACAGGGAAGAAGCATATGTGGTAGACAAAAGTAATATGGAAATGACTTTGAGGGGGAGAAAGGGAAAGAAAAAGCCGCAGCAAGCTGAGTCGTATACAAATATGGACAGAGAAATTGATATGACAGATACAGATATGGCAGCACCAGCTTTGTGCAATGGGGGGGGGTCTCCCCCTCTGTTCAACCGCCGGGGCAGCCCGCACGGGGGGGGTGAGGGAGCGGTGCCTCCGCCGCCGCCGCCTCCGCCGGCGGGGCAGCCCGCACAAGTGGGGGCGGGGGATGGGGGAGCAGTGGCTTCCCCACCACCGCAGCCACCGCCGGGGCAGCCCGCAAAGCGGGGGATGGGGGAGCAGTGGCACCCCCACCACCGCCGCCACCGACTCCACCGCCGGGGCAGCCCACACGGGGGGGGGTGGGGGATGGGGGAGCAGTGGCTCCCCCACCACCGCCGCCGCCGCCGCCACTGCCGCCACCGACTCCACCGCCGGGGCAGCCCGCACAGGTGGGGGCGGGAGATGGGGGAGCAGTGGCTCCCCCACTGCTGCCGCCGCCGCCTCCGCTGTCCCCGCCGCTGTCCGAGCGGGGGCAGGGGAGGGGGCAGGCGGCCGACTCCAAGCCGGAGGAGTGGCGCGGGGCCCGCCCACCCCCAGCCTCGTCAGGGGCAGAGGGCGGGCGCGGAGGTAGGAGAGATGCGGATTGGCCACCGCCCCCTGACCGCCCCAGAGGCAGAGAAGAGGCAGGTATGCCATCGCCCCCTGACTTTTCCAGAGGCAGGGAAGGGGTGGATTGGTCACTGCCCCCTGACCGCCCCAGAGGCGGAGAAGGGGTGGATTGGCCACCGCCCCCTGACCGGTCCAGAGGCAGAGAAGGTGCAGACTGGCCACCGCCCTCTGACCTTTACAGAGGCAGAGACGGGGGAGGGGAAGGGGCAGGCTGGCCGCCTTTCCCCGAGTACCCTGAACACGGAAGTGAAGGTAGAAATGGACACGGGCAATTGCGGCGGCATTCCCCAATACAGAGAACCGCAAGTTTCCGACCCAGAGACAGGAGGAGCCGCTCGCTCTCCCCACCCTGCGGCACAGGCAGTGTTAAAGCTGAGGGCAGATGGGATGGCCCCGACCCAGGCGGCTCTTGCAGAGCTAGGGACGGGAGAACCTGCTTGCACCCCCTGCCTCCCTACCCCTCCACTGCTGCAAAGAGCGAGACAGTTCCTGATCAACATTTGCCTGGAACAAGTTTTAAAACCAATGAACCAATTTCAATTAAAAGCGAATGGGATGATTTTGATACAGATGGTTCTCACGGGGAGGGAGGTAGAAGGAGGGGCAGGATAGCCCGAGAAGCTATGAGAGCAGTCAGTCCCGTCGCTAAACACACAAGGTCCAAAACAGATAAGGGGGGGGGGGGGGGGGAAGAACTTGTATTAGAAGCACCTCTGAGACAGGCTGTGGGAAATCAAGGAGTCATTTATATAAAGGCACCATTTTCTCTCGGAGAATTACAGCAGTGGAAAAACTCAATTGGGAAGTACAGGGACAACCCAGAGAGAGTAGCTATGCGTGTAGAAATGGCCATAAAATCCCAAAACCCAGACTGGGGTGATCTAAATGTTATGCTAGATGAATTATTGGATAAAACAGAGAGAGAAATGGTCAACAAAGCTGCTATATCTGCTATAGAAACTCAAATTGCAACTGGAAGTCTTCAAGGGTCAGTTAATGATATCTATCCCCTAGCAAGCCCTAACTGGGATCCTAATGTCCCAGAACAGATGGAAAAGCTGAAGCGATACCAAAAATGGGTGGTTGTTGGGTTAAAATGTGCCATTCCTAAAGCAGTGAATTGGGCTAGGTTATATGAAATCAAACAGATTCCAAATGAGACCCCCACAGAGTTTCTAAATAGGCTTAAAGAGGCTGCACAAAAATACACTACCCTAGACCCTGACTCACCTGAGCAGCAGATCCACCTGGCTTACCTGTTTATAGGTCAATCTGCTAATTACATAAAGAAAAAGCTGCAAAAGATAGATGGGCCACCGGACATAAGTAAATTGTTGAATGTAGCCTGGAAGGTATACCAGAACAGAGACTTAGCAGATGAAGATAAACATCATAAACCACACTACAAGAAGAGGTATGATAAGGAAAAGTCATCTGAGACATCAAAAAGGGGCCCCCCTTTTCCCCTATCTGAGGACCAATGCGCAATTTGCAGAAAACGGGGGCACTGGAAAAATGTGTCCACCACGAGCAGAAAAGAAGCCCCCAGTTCCGGAACTAACTGTAAATATGGACTGACGGGGACCAAAGGTAACTACCCCAGCAGAGCCTTCGGTTGTAGCTAAGCTGGGGAATGATGATGTTGAATTTCTGGTTGATACAGGGGTAACATATTCTGTGTTAAATACTTTAAAAGGTAAACTGAGTCAAGACACTGTGGATGTGATTGGAGCTACAGGGGTAAGTGAAACAAGGCCTTTTTTCCAACCTTTAAAATTTAAATTGGGAAAACACTGGGTCACTCACCAGTTCCTGTATATGCCAAATTCCCCAATGCCATTGTTGGGCAGAGATTTATTGGAAAAGTTGGAAGCAGAAATTAAGTTTTCAAAGGAAGGGGAAGTGAAAGTTATAATCCCAGAATCTAACATTATCAAAACAGCTGCTATACTTGTACAGGAATGCCATGGAAAAATTCCCAAAGAAGTTGAAGAGGCTGTCATTCAAATAGTGTGGGCAAATGATTCTCCTGGGAGATCCAAAAAAGCTGAACCTCTGAGTATCACACTCAAAGCAGGGGTTACACCAGTAAGGCAAAGACAATATCCTCTGAAATTAGAAGCTCGTAAGGGATTGGTACCTGTGATTGAAAAGTTTCTCAAATTTGGGTTGTTAGTGGAATGTGAATCCAGGTACAACACATCAATCTTGCCAGTAAAGAAAGCTGATGGTAAAAGCTACAGGTTGGTACAGGATTTGAGGGAAATCAACAAGATAACAGAGGACATACACCCTGTGGTAGTGAATCCTTACACACTTTTGACAACACTAACAAATGAATTAGGGTGGTTCACTGTTTTAGATCTCAAGGATGCCTTTTTCTGCATTCCTGTGCATAAGAATAGCCAAGAACTCTTTGCTTTTGAGTGGGAGAATCCAGAAACAGGAAGGAAGACCCAGCTCACCTGGACAGATTTACCACAAGGATTCAAAAACAGCCCGACCATATTTGGAAACCAGCTGGCAAAGGAGCTTGAGGACTGGAGGAAACAAGAACCAGGAGGAGCGGTTCTCCAGTATGTTGATGACATCTTGATAGCAGCCAAGACACAAGATGACTGCATAAAGCTCACTGTAAGTCTGTTGAACTTTTTGAGCCAAAGTGGGTATTGGGTCTTGAAAGAGAAGGCACAGGTTGCCAGGGAAACAGTAGTATACCTGGGCCTGGAAATTTTCCGTGGACATCGCCAACTCAGCAGAGAACAGAAGGAAGCCATCTGTTGACTTCCAGAGCCCCATACCGTAAGGGAGATGCCGGCCTTCCTGGGAATGGTAGGTTGGTGTCGCCTGTGGATATCAAACTACGGTATACTGGTGAGACCTTTATATGAGGTCCTTAAAGCAGCTGAAAAGGGGACAATCATGTGGACAGAGAATGCCAGGGCTGCATATAAACAGCTGAAACATTCCTTGATGTCGGCCCCAGCTCTGGGGCTGCCGGACTTGACTAAACCTTTTGAACTCTTTACATATGAGCGACTGAATGTTGCTCTGGGGGTACTGGCACAGTACCTTGGAGACCAGCGAAGAGCTGTGGCCTATTTCTCAAAACAACTAGACAATGTAGCCCAGGGTTGGCCAGGATGCTTGAAAGCTGTGGCAGCAACAGTCCTTCTGATACAGGAGGCCCGTAAATTCACCCTTGGGCAGCACATTGTCGTGTATGTACCCCATGCAGTGATAAATGTGCTGGAGCAAAAGGGGGGACACTGGCTATCCCCTAGCAGAATGCTCAAATACCAATCTGTGTTGTTAGAACAAGATAATGTTACTCTAAAGACAACTTCTGTGGTAAACCCTGCAATGTTTTTATCATCCATGTTACTTGACAGTGTGCCTGAGCATGATTGTTTGCAGACAATAGAGGAAACTTATTGTACTAGTTTGAAAACAAACCAGTGGGAGGCACCAAGTCAGAATAACAATTTAATGGGGAAGTTAAAGAAAAGGAAAGAAAAAAAACTAAAAGAAAACACTGTTTCAAACTGACAGAGTCAAGATACAACCTGAGTCCCTGTTAGGCAGGGTGGTGGTAGCAGTCTGCTAGAATGGTGGCTGCAGTCCTCTGAAGTGGTGATCCTGTAGAAAAGAGGGTCTGCTCTTCCTCAGAAGGTCCAGTGGTGGCTGTGTAGCTCCTGTCCTCTGGAAATCCAGTGGAAAGGCCTCCTCTCTGGTGTTCCACCTCAGCTTATATCCACGCTGGGATGCTTGGTTCCTCCCTCTGGGTGGAGCATCTCACAATGGGGTAATGAGTCATAAGGCCAGGTGTTGATTGGGCTCATTAACAGATGATAGTCCAGAGGGAGTTATCTCTGAGTCATGCGGCAGGACAATGATGGGCCATTAACAGCAAGATAGTCTGGGGGGAGGAGGCAAGGAAACACTGCCCCACCTGATTTCAACGGCTGATGGGGATGGTAATAGAATACACTGCAACCCAGGACACTTATTCCAGCAGATCAGACCTGAAAGATGTTCCTTTGAAAGATCCAGACTGAGAATTGTACACTGATGGGAGCAGCTTCATGAGAAACGGTAGGACGATGACCGGTTGCGCCGTAAGCACCTCAGATAAAATCATTGAGGCAAAAGCCTTGCCTCCAGATGTATCATCACAGAAAGCTGAACTCACTGCACTAACGAGAGCTCTAGAACTGAGTGAGGAGAAGAAGGTGAACATATGGACTGATTCCAAATATGCCTTCAGTGTTGTTCATGCCCACGGAGCTATTTGGAAGGAACGTGGCCTGCTGACTGCTCAAGGTAATGAAGTTAAGCATGCTAAACAAATTCTTGCACTTTTACAGAGCATTTGGAAGCCTACGGAAGTAGCTATCATGCATTGCAAGGGTCATCAAAAAGGGAAAACAGCCCCCGAACTGGGAAATCGTTTTGCTGACGAAACAGCCAGGGAGATTGCAGAAAAAGGCATTTTTGCAGTGGTACCACAGAAAGAGATAGATTTGTCATCATTTACCCCAAAATACGATCAGAGGGATCACAAATTAATTAAGTTCCTTAAGGCTGAAATCAAAGAAGGTGGGTGGGCTGTTACCCCAGTAGGACAAGTCGTAGTTCCACCCCTGATCCTTCGGGAAATAGCCCAACGAGAGCATGAAAGTACCCACTGGGGAACAGAAAATTTTTTAAAACATTTGAGGAAAGTAGTGATAAGGAGAGGAATGACTGATATTGTACAATCTGTAACAAGCAAGTGTGAAACCTGCTGTAAAAACAACCCTGACACAAGCAAGAGAGTTGTGTTAGGGGTAACAAAGACAGGAGATCTCCTGGGAGATTATTGGCAAATAGATTTTACTGAGATGCCACGCAAAGAGAGATGCAGGTATATACTGGTACTGGTTGACACCTTCAGTGGATGGCCTGAGGCTTTCCCCTGTCGCACCAACACAGCAAAAGAAGTTGTAAAAGCTTTGCTTAATCATATAATACCAAGATTTGGGGTTCCTTTGGGAATGTCATCAGATAGGGGACCACATTTTGTTGCAACAGTGGTTGGGGAAGTTAGCAAGATTTTGGGACTTACCTGGGACCTGCACACACCATACAGGCCCCAGGCAAGTGGCAAAGTTGAACGCATGAACGGGACCCTCAAAACCCAGATTTGCAAGATTTGTCAAGAGACATCCATGACATGGGTTCAAGCCCTGCCTATAGCCTTGCTGAGAGTCCACATACAGCCAAGGCGAAGGGACAACATCAGTCCCTATGAAATATTATATGGCAGGCCATACCAGGTTCCACATATCCCAGGGGAAATTCATATGAGAGGTAAAAATGATTTGCAGAAATATTTAATGGCTCTGAGTTCCACTTTGCAGAAGCTCCAGAGATTCGTTGTGTTATCCAAACCAATAGGATTGGACACACCTGCTCATCCATTCCAGCCTGGAGACTGGGTCTACATCAAGTGGTGGGACTGCGGCCCCTTGCAAGCCAAGTGGAAGGGACCATTCCAAGTTTTGCTGACCACTTTTACTGCAGTCAAGGTTGCTGGCAAGGGACCATGGATTCACTACTCCAGGGTGAAGAAAGCTTCTGCTCCTGAAATCACCAAGAAGATAGAGACTAATACGCATGAGAAAGATGCAGTCTAAACTTTTTTTTACATGTTTGCTCTTTGCCCAACTGGTAACCATGGTTCAGGGTTCACCCTATGATTTACATAAGACTGTGGTCCAAAATGTGTCCAAAATTCTTAATAAGAGCAATTGCTGGATCTGTACTCAGTTACCACCCCTAGATGGGAGGGGTCACTGGCCATTGATTGGCATATTAATGGAAGAGAACCGCACTGAAACGTGGGAACCAATTAATAGCACCCTTCTGCCTCCCATTACCCTGAGTGTCCTGGTAGAGCGTGCAAACTATAAGGTTCCTTGTGCAATTATAAACGCCACAGGAAAAGCCGTTCTTCCTTCATATTGTCATCAGACCCATTTCAGGGAAATAATAGACCCAAGAATTGCAGCAAAGATGAAATTGACAGGGTGGAGTCTGGCTCAGCCGTTTGGGACAGGGTTGTATTAGATATGTGGTGATCAGGCATAGAAAGTTATGCCCGTGAACAAAGACCAGGCTTGTGCTATTGGGGCTGTGGTCCCAAATATAACAATATTTGACCATCTTGAAAAACCAAATGAGAGGAGAAAAAGATCTCTTAATCCCCTCATTGAATGTCCCACACTTTTTCATAGCATAATCAGAGCCCTTGTACCCGCTTATGGAGTAGTTGAACTGGAGAGAGCAATTGTAAACATCTTGGCTGTCATGGAACGTATTGAGCAGCATACTGCAGATGCAATTTCAGCCTTACAGGAAGAAGTTGACAGTCTGTCCCGTGCAGTTATGCAAAACAGGATAGGTCTCAATTTCATGCTTGCTGCACAAGGAGGTGTATGTGCTATTGTCAATACCTCTTCTTGTTCTTATGTGGACCCAAGTGGAAGAATTAAGAAAGATTTGGATGAAATTTGGAAGGGAACTCAAATTCTACATGAAGTGGCTTCTAGAAATAACACTTTAAAATTTGATCATATTTTTGATACCCTCACCTCATGGTTACCAAACTGGGCCTGGGTAAAAGAAATATAATAGTTGTAATTGTAGTTATTATCTGTGTAATTTCCTGTGGAACAGCCGGTTGTGTAAACCGGTTCTGCAGGTAAAAAATAGAGTAAAGTAGAGACTAGACAAGATAGAGTTTTGTTAGTCTCTAAAAGGGGGGAAATGATGCCATGAAGATTTTTGCCTTTTCTTTTATACCCCTGTTATACCTTTTACAACTTCTGTACTCCTAGTGCTTTTCCCCTAAATTCTTGGACTTGTTTGTCAAGCTAAGAGACTAAACATTTTAGAAGCTTCGTAGCTAGGGATCAGTGTGCCCCAGACCCCAAGGTCCTCTCCAGAACGCATTCTGTAAACCAAGATAGAACCATCCAGGGGAAGGTTCCCTGGGGAGGGGGGCTCACTTGAGCCTCTCATTGGGGAATCTTTGATAGATATGCTAATTAGTAAAACCTATAATGTTATGCCCGATGTTGGGGAGAGAGACACTCGGTGGGGTGCATCTTGATGCATATGACCTGGACGTGTACACCTAGGGATCCTTAAAATAAATACCAAGGTAAAATCCCTTTCCCCCTTCTAACTGTGTATGACTCTTGATTTTAAGACCAGGAAAAGGCATCAAGAGAAGGCTGGTTATAACCAGCCCTCCCCCACCAGGTTCAGGAAAAAAGAAATTTTCCTCGAAAGAAAGTGAAAGAGATAAAAACTATTTATTTAACAAACACACAGGAAAAGGATAATAATGCTAAATAAGAAAACCTCTCACTGTGGAGATAAACCTGGGAAGATTTCAGAGTCCTTCCATAGGTGTAGTCTCTCTCCTATTCCTCCTTGGAGCTGGGTCGTGGGCCCACCTCCAGGGACTCGGTGGAAAATTCTCCCAATGTGTTCTTATGTTGAAACAGTCCAGAAAAGAAGAAGAGGAAAAAAAACCCTGAAGTGTCAGGAAAACAAAGTTCGACTCACCAACTCCCTTTTGAGAAAAGGAGCCAAAAGCTGGCTGAAAAGAAAGAAGGGTACTTCCTCCGCTCTTGCTGCCACAGAAGCAGAGGAGTGTGTATCTGAGTCCTTGAACAACTGCTTTGAAAAAGTTCGCTTGGATTTTTTTCCTCTCCCCCCTCTAAGGCTCAGTTAAAAGGCACAGAAAGGCACAGAATTAATTTCTGGGCATAGAGCAGCTGTAGATACAAAAATACTGCTAGCAAGGATTTTCTTGCTATTTTCTAAGTCCGTGAGAGATTTTTCTCTCTCACAGAAGAGATAGCAGAGCTATGCAAACAATGAAAACACCTGCAACCTTGGAAAGTCTTGTTTATAGTACAGTAGAAAAATATTTTGACAATGGATGTTTTAGGATTTTAGCCAATCACCCCCAAGGGGTGGCTGATCCTTGTCCAATTAGACTATAAAGAAAAAAGTCAATAAAAGAGTTTGTAAAATAATTAAATAAACCAATCTTGCTGCACAATTCCTGCCTGCTGGATGTTCTCCTCCTCCTCCTCCCTATGGCTGCAGGACACAGTGATATACCCTAGGGCCTAGGCCTGCGATAATAAGCAGCAATCGGGGATACACATCATAAAGTCACTCCAAGACATTCCACTCCTTATCCCATATTGTTGGCGCAATGCCCAAATATATTCTAACTCTACACACACACATTAATACATACATATATATATATATACAGCTATGTACAAACAGTGACAGTGACAATCAGCAAGCAGTAGTATACAGGCATTCCCCATTACATGTGGTTTTAACCAAACAATCAGATCTCCCTGCGGCACACAGTGTGTTGTTCCATCTCTGTGCATTACCCACCATGTGCAACCAGGTCCCTGAGCAAAGACAACCCCACGGATGGGTTTGTCTGTACTCGAGGCAGAATTAATCCAGTTTTTCCTAACAGACCTCTGACATGCACTAGTGGGACCTTATCTCCGTCTACTGTATGCAGGGGTTCAGATTGGGCTGGACCAGCTCTATTGGTGGAACCTCGGGTGTTAACTAACCAGGTGGCCTTCGCAAGATGCCGCTCCAAGTTTTTAAGTTTCCCCACCCAGTGCCCTTAGGGAGAATTTCAACAATCCATTGCACCGTTCCACTTTGCCTGCAGGTGGTGCATGATAAGGGATATGGTACACCCACTCAATGTCATGTTCCTTAGCCCAGGTGTTGATAAGGCTATTCATGAAATGAGTCCCATTGTCAGATTCAATTCACTCAGGGGTACCATGCCTCCAAGGGACTTGCTTTTCCAGACCCAAGATGGTGTTCCGGGCAGTAGTGTGAGGCACAGGGTAGGTCTCCAGCCATCCAGTGGTGGCTTCCACCATTGTGAGCACATAGCACTTGCCTTGGCAGGTTTGAGGCAGTGTGATGTAATCAATCTGCCAGGCCTCCCCATACTTGTATTTGGACCATCGCCCACCATACTATAGGGGCTTCACTCGCTTGGCCTGTTTGATGGCAGCACATGTGTCACAATTATGGATAACCTGCGAGATACTGTCCATTGTTAGATCCCCCCCTCTGTCTCGTGCCCACCTATAGGTGGCATCTCTGCCTTGATGGCCTGAGGCATCATGGGCCCATCGAGCTAGGAGCAACTCTCCCTTGTGTTTCCTATCCAAGTCTATCTGTGACACTTCTATCTTTGCAGCCTGATCTACCTGCTCATTGTTTCGGTGTTCCTCATTAGCCCTACTCTTGGGGACATGGGCATCTACATGGCAGCCTTTCATAACCAGCTTTCTTACTCGGGCAGCAATGTCTTTCCACTCTTTAGCAGCCCAGACTGGTTTTTCTGGACGCTGCCAATTAGCCTTTTCCCACTTTTCCAGCCATCCCCACAGAGCGTCCATGAATCAGTGTAGACGTATAGCATTGGCCACTTCTCTCTTTCGGCAATGTCCAGGGCCAGTTGAACGGCTTTGAGTTCAGCGAGTTGGCTTGATCCACCTTCTCTTCAAGTAGCTACTGCAACTCGCCGTGTGGGACTCCATACGGCTGCTTTCCACTTTCATTTCATCCCTATGATGAGACTAGAACCGTCAGTGAAAAGAGTGTAGCGTGTGTCTTCTGATGGCAGTTGGTTGTATGGTGGAGCTTCTTCAGCATGTGTCACTTGTTCTTCTTCATCAGTAAGACCAAAGTTTTCACCTTCTGGCCAGTTTGTGATTATTTCCAAAATCCCAGGGTGATTCAGTTTTCCAATATGGGCGTGCTGTGTGACAAGAGCAATCCATTTGCTCCATGTGGCATTGGTGGCGTGCTGGGTAGAGGGAACCTCTGCTTTGAACATCCACCCCAGCACCAGTAGTCAGGGTGCCAGGAGGAGTTGTGCTTCAGTGCCCAGTGCCGATTACCTCTGAGGCAGCTTGGATTCCTTCATAGGCTACCAAGATTTCCTTCTCTGTGGGAGTGTAGTTGGCTTCAGACCCTCTGTAGCTTCGACTCCAGAATCCTAGTGGTCGACCTCGAGTCTCACCAGCCACCTTCTGCCAAAGGCTCCAGGACAGACCATGGCTCCCAGCTGCAGAGTAGAGCACGTTCTTCACTTCTGGTCCCATCCTGACTGGGCCAAGGGCTACAGCATGAACGATTTCCTGCTTGATCTGGGCAAAGGCTTGTTGCTGTTCAGGGCCCCAATGTAAATTGTTCTTTTTGCGGGTAACCAGGTAGAGAGGACTCACAATCTGGCTGTACTCTGGAATATGCATCCTCCAAAAGCCTATGGCACCTAGGAAAGCTTGCTTTTCCTTCTTGTTGGTCGGTTGGTGGAGACATTGCTGTGATCATATTGATGACCTCGGTGGGAATCTGACACCGTCCATCTTGCCATTTCACTCCCAGGAACTGGATCTCTCGAGCAGGTCCCTTGACTTTGCTCTTCTTGATGGTGAAACCGGCTTCCAGGAGAATCTGGATGATTTTCTCTCCTTTCTCAAATACCTCTGATGCTGTGTTCCCCCACACAATGATGTCATCAATGTACTGCAGATGTTCTGGGGCCTCACCCTTTTCTAGTGCAGTCTGGACCAGTCCACGGCAGATGGTGGGACTGTGCTTCCACCCCTGGGGCAGTCAGTTCCAGGTGTACTGCACGCCCCTCCAGGTGAAGGCAAACTGATGCCTGCACTCTGCTGCCAGAGGAATGGAGCAAAATGCATTAGCAATGTCAATAGTGGCGTACCACTTCGCTGCTTTGGACTCCAGCTCGTACTGAAGTTCCAACATGTCCAGCACTACAGCGCTCAGTGGTCAAGTTACTTCATTCAAGGCACGATAGTCCACAGTCAATCTCCATTCTCCTTCAGATTTGCGCACAGGCCAGATGAGACTTTTGAAGGGTGAGTGGGTTTTGCTGATCATCCCTTGTCTCTCCAACTCACGGATCATCTTGTGGATGGGGATCACAGCACCTCGGGTTGTCTAGTACTGTCGACGATGCACTGTCGAGGTGGCAATTTGTACTCTTTGTTCTTCCCCCTTTATTGGATCCCATATCTTTGGGTGTCCCGTCGGATTGTTCATGTAAGAGTGTCTTGGGGTGACCTTATGATGTGTATCCGATATTGCTGCTTATGCCCAGATATTAATTTTTGTGCTTTTCTGTGCCTCTAAACTGAGCCTGAGAGGGGGAAGGAAAAACTGAGCAAAACTTTTTCAAAGCAGTTTGCGGCTTCTTCAAGGTCAAGTAGAGATAGTGACTTTTCCCCCCCCAGCTGGGGCAGGGGAGCAAGGAAGCACCCGGCTTGCTGCTTTCCAGTCAGCTTTTGGCCAGTTGTTTTTCAGTTTCTTGTTCTCCGGAGAGAGACTGAGAGTTGGATTTTGCTTTTCCTTCTCTGGAATTCTGGATTTTCTCCCTTTTCTACTGGACTGCTTTCAACCTCAGAGCACATCGGTTGGACTTTCCATCGGGCACAGAGGGCCTGGCCCTGGCCCAAGCCCCAGCTCCGAGGAGACCAAAGGGAGGACTCTAACACTTTCCCAGGTTTTTCCTCCACAGCGAAACATTCTATTATTTAGCCTTATTTTCCTTTTCCCGTGTGTTTGGTAAGTAAATAGTTTTATCTCCTTCACTTTCCTTCGAGGAAAATTTATTTTTTCCCGAACCTGGGGGGGGGAAGGGGTTTGTACCTTCTCTCGGAGGTATATTTCTAAATTTGGCCAAACCGGAACAAAGAGAGATGGGACTATGCAATTACACAGGATTTATTGCTTAAAATAAGAAATAAGGCATCAGTGTCGAGGCGTGAGATTTGCAATACATCAGAGTAATGGCGAATAGCCACAAGACAAAGGATTACATGGTAGTTTATAACTTTCTAATCCAATAGGCACTTAAAATGAAACTTTGTTTTGACTTTATGACCTATCACCTATGGTACTTTTCACTGCAGTGCAGCTGTGTCTTGACCAATAGCTTGTCATGTCACGTACACACCGAGACTTCTATTATAACATCTAAATTCTTAACTTAAAAGTAACTATAACTTAAACTATAAAATCACATTATTATACTTAAAACCCTTCACCATAACACCCAATACTTATTTTTACTTATAACTATAGAAACATAGGTTTGTGCTTCTCTTGCTTAAGGTCTATAAATCTCTGTCAATTATGCCAGACCTAGTTTCTTCCAGGGTTGTAAATCAAATCCACCTCTAACTGCAGAAGTTTTTATTCCTCTGTTTTCTACACCGCTTCAGAAGGCCTACTGCAGATGGATTCTCTGATAGTCTAGGCACAGTGTTCAATTGCTTAATGCCCTCTGTCTCCACTGCAGCTATTCCAAAAGCCCACCTGAGTCCCTTTGGGTCCCTGAAATACCCGCTTCGAAGGAAGTCTATGCCCAAAATGCATGGGGCCTCTGGACCAGTCACAATGAGATGTTTCTTCCTACATATTATGGATTCATCAGACCACTGGGTATAGACCTTTCTTTGACTACAATGATCCTTTATGGACCTGGATTCAGTAATGGTTTCTGTGCCTGAGTCAGTTGGTGGCTTTGAGGTTCCTTCCCGTGCATCATCATCTTTCACTGGGTGACCAGTTTTGGATGTGTGTTTTTCCTTGTGACAGGGGCTACTGTCAATGGCTTAGACTCTCCATCTGGTTTGGCTGCAGCCTGAGTGACTGGGGTGTCTTTTGATTTATCTTCCTTACCCTCTACCTTTGCCTGCTGCTCTACAGTACCTAGCAGTGTGCGATAGGCATATGCCAAGGCCCAACATATTGCAAGGAGCTTGTTCTCATTGGAATTGTCATTGTATTTCTCTTTCAGATATTTCCCCACCTCAGCTGGGTTCTGAATTTGTTCAGGGGGAAAGTTCCAAGCTATTGTGTCAGAGAATTCCTTCAGGGTTTGGCCCATATCCTCCCATTCCCCACACCACTCAGGATTTTCCACATCTGGGTCAGGTGTCTCATCAGTCACCCTGGAAATCTGAGCTCTTATTCTAGACTAGTTGCAAATCACATAGAGGAAGCTTACTAGATAAAATACCAGGAAGGTGGTGTCTTTAACATCCAGGGGAAACTGAACATTCTCAAAAGATAACGGATCAAATTTAAAGGGGAGGGACATGAAAGGCTGGGAAACCCCGTCTCCTCGTCTTCTAACAAACTGGGTGCAATTACTACTAAACTCCCAAAACAGGCTACTGAAACTCGGACTGGGGTTAGGACGCAGAAATCACATATCATACACACTCTGTTGGGGTCACTTTATGTTGTTGTATCCCCTATCGCTGCTCTATGCCTAGAAATTAACTTTGTGCCTTTTTATGCCTTTAAACTGAGCCTGAGTGGGGGGAGAGGAAAAAAGACCCAGAGAACTTTCAAAGCAGTGTTTCACGGACATACAGACTCCTCTGCGTTCTTCTGCAGAGCAAGAGCGGAGGAAGCACCCTGCTTGCTCTTCAGCCAGCTTTCTGCCCTTTTTCTCCGGAGAGAGAGACGGAGAGCTGAACTTTTGTTTTCCTGGGACTTTGGGGGTTTTTTCCTTCTTTTTTTTCTGGGCTGTTTCAACATCAGAACACATCGGGAGGATTTTTTTACATCAAGGCCCCGGAAGAGGGCCCATCCCGTCCCAGCTCCAAGGAGGAGGGAAGAGGCTACCTACAGAAACCCTGTGTCTGTCCCCTCAGGGCTCCTCTCCCAGGGCTACATGGCAGGGGGAGGAGACCCCAACAGAAGGACTCTGAAATTTCCCCAGGTTTTCTCTCCACAGCAAGAGGTTTTATTATTTAGCATTATTATCCTTTTTCTGTGTGTTTGTTAAATAAATAGTTTTTATATCTTTCACTTTCCTTCGAGGAAAAATTTCTTTTTTCCTGAACCTTGGTAGGGGAGGGCTGGTTGTAACCTGCCTTCTATCAGAGGATATATTTCCAAATTTGCTCAATCAGGCATTCACACTTTGAACAACTGCCAGTACGTCTAATAACTTCTTATAAATCATTATCACCGAGCACAGCAAAATAGAAATCCGGATTGGTGCCCCTGCTCAGCAAAAGTCACGTATCAGGGACAAGATCGAGGCAATCTGTGGATAGGCAAACAGGCCTAGGGACCAGAAAGACATGAGTACATCAAGCCAGAGAGACATTATGAACTCAACCCACATGGTGACTACTTTACCCTAACACAAAGTAATTAAATTCAAACCAAAATGTAATTAGTACAGGTTTTTTCACTTTCCTTCGAGCCACGCCTTGGGCGCCACTAATTGTTTGTGCCGGTTTGGACAAATTTGGAGGAAAATATCCTCTGATAGAAGGCAGGTTACAACCAGCCCTCCCCCACCAGGTTCGGGAAAAAAGAAATTTTCCTTGAAAGAAAGTGAAAGAGATAAAAACTATTTATTTAACAAACACACAGGAAAAGGATAACAATGCTAAATAAGAAAACCTCTCACTGTGGAGAGAAACCTGGGAAAATTTCAGAATCCTTCTGTAGATGTGGTCTCTCTCCTCCTCCTCGGAGCTGGGTCGTGGGCCCACCTCCGGGGCCTTGGTGGAAAACTCTCCCGATGTGTTCTTGTGTTGAAACAGTCCAGAAGAGTAGAAGGGAAAAAAACCCCCGAAGTCCCAGGAAAACAAAGTTCAGGTCACCATCTCCCTCCGGAGAAAAGGAGCCAAAAGCTGGCTGAAAAGCAAGAAGGGAGCTTCCTCCGCTCTTGCTGCCGCAGAAGCAGAGGAGTGTGTATCTGAGTCCTTGAACAACTGCTTTGAAAAGTTCGCTTGGTTTTTTTCCTCTCCCCCCTCTAAGGCTCAGTTTAAAGGCACAGAAAGGCACAAAATTAATTTCTGGGCATAGAGCAGCAATAGGGGATACACACCATAAAGTCACCCCAAGACACTGGCGCTGGGCCAGTGTCAAAGCACGACATCTCAGAAAAGCAAACTCATGTTACAGATGGTGTTGGGGTTTTAGGAGCTCTCCTGGTTTTTTTTTTTTCTGTTAAAGGAATTTTACCCATACATGTTGCTAGGGGGACAAATGACTGGGTACTTAAGAAAAACAAAAGAGCTGGTTACTCTTTTGTTTCACCTGGGTGTGTGGACAGTCAGTCTCCCGTCTCTGGCGTTAGGACAGAGAGGGAGGCTGCTTTTTTCGGCTGCTTTTCCTTCTGCTGGAGAAGCCCTGGGAACCCAAAGCCCGCCTTCCCTGCCCCGCTGGAACCCGGGCTGTGGCCGCCCTGCCCCGCCATTGCTTTGAGCCTTCGCTGCGTTGTAGCTGTGCTCGACCTGCCTCCCTGGACCTCCGGGGGGTTCCCCATTTGGATACATCTTGTCTGCCATCCGGGATTTGTGCTCGTCCCTGCCTTTCCAGCCTGCCTTTCCAGCTTGCCGTTCCAGCCTGCTGTTCCCGAGGGTCCGGCTGGACACCGGGATCGGCTGCCCAGGGGTTTGTGAAGCTTTTTTTGTTCCATCCCTTCGGGGGATCCTAGGCCACCAGTGCCGCGTGCTCCCCAAGCTCACTCCGGCACGCCCCCTGCAGCTGCAGGGGAACCATCGCACCTGCCCTGCTCATCGGGAGCCGCCAGCACCCCTGCCGGCTGCGAGCAGAACTGCACTCAAGGGGAAAGGGCCTGACAGCCGAGAAGAGATTTTTCTTTCCTTTCCTGAGTTGTTTATAGGCCAAGGGTTTAATGTAAGAATTTTCTGGACCCTGTTACTAGGAGAAACACAGTGAGCATGATCTGAGACATTGGAGCTGACTCTTTTGAATAGCCTGCCAATATTTTGGACTGGGCCATTGTAACATACATAGCTCAGTTGGTTAGAGCATAGTGTTAATAACACCAACATTATGGGTTCGATCCCCATAAGGGTCATTCACTTAAGACTTGGACTCGATGATCCTTGTGGGTCCCTTCCAACTCAGAATATTCTGTGATTCTGTGATACCTGAAGTTAAACTGGAGAGTGGTAAACTGTCCTGGGAAGTGAAAGCTTATATGAGATGTTACTGGCAAATTGCCTTGCTTAGAACACAGTTATTAATGAGATGCATTTAAGACTCCATCAAGTAGTAAATTTTTTGTGTGTTGTTGGAAATGGTATGGGGTTTATTTTTTTTCTTATATCTTCTGGATTCTAATGAGTATTTTAAAAGATTGGCCTTATTTTCAAATATACTTTATGAATAGGGATAACTTAATGAAAACAGAATTGCCTTCTACATTTTCAATATTACCATGAATAGCTAATGTTTAATGTTTCCACATCATGTATGTACATAGTAGGTTACGTTCATCAAATTCAACTTGTGTTGGAAAGTGAAGCATGTTTTAGATTTCCAAATAATTTGGAATTACTGGATAGAAGGAAATCTGAATGCCTCTTATAAATGGACTGGAAGATGTGAAGCTTTTCTATTTGACCAAACACAGCTGTAGATTCTAAGAATTTCAGTTGCTTTGTTTATTAATAAATCAGTCCAGCATTTGATAGATACTTTTCTACAGTCTCCAAAATTGTACATTGTAAATCCTTTCCATGAAACTGAAATCATCCTCCCAGCCCCCGTTTGGGGTGGAGAAGGAGCAGAGCTTTGTGCCCTGCCCTCTGGTGCTCAGTGCTGCAGTGCTGGAGCCAGTGGCCTTGTTCCCTGGATCTGCTGGGCTGAGCTTGGCATTTCTCAGGAGCGGACCTAGAGCTGCTGGAGTCTTAAAGAACAGTTTAGAAGTTTTAAAATGAGAGCTGGCTTGCTCAGTTTGTTAGAATTCACAGTCAAAATTCAGTGCTATCAACAGGGATGTGTGGAATAATAAAATCTTCATGTCCTATTTTTTAGGAAAACTGTTTGCCAGAGGATTATCCTGTTTTGCCTTGGAAGAAAATTCTGACAGACAAAGGGAGCTAAGAGAAAGGGCTGAATTTCTCCGACATTTTTAACCCACTGTAGTGCATATGGTAATAATGTGCTAATCTGACCTTTCAGTTAATGATATTTCTTATAATTTCAAACAGATAGACCATTGAGAAGATGTTGAGAAGAACCCTGGGGTTTTTAAGGGCTGCAAAAGCAAGGCCTGTATTTGCCTTTTAGTGGCCATTCTGGAAGTCCCTGATTGATTTCCAGAGGAGGTGGCTGGGCTGTAGAGAGGGTCTCATGTAATAACCCTTGCAGTGTGAGCTCCTGTCTTAATGGATACTGGAGAACTCTGCAGAGGTGTTTTATTACTCCACAGTGAGCTTCAGGGAAATCACTTTTGAAGATCCCAAGGTTAATGAGAGTCAAGAAAGATACACATAAAAAACCTAGGCTTTTAAAATTCCCGTGGCTACAGAAACACCTGGTTTCCTCCATGCTAGCAAAGATACTCTTAAAATAAATGTTAACTGCCTGTCTTGCTTTGAAAGACAGGTGTCTGCCAAGGAAGGCAGGAACCTCCCTTGAAATGAGAAAATGCAACCCCCTTCCCTCCGAATTATTATAATTTTGAAATTAAGGGGCTTTTAGGCAAAGATGTGGAAAATAGGAATAACAGTTCCTTACATATATATATATATATATAAAACAAGGCAAACAAACAACAATAACTATGGCAGTAACAGCAAACAGAATCACAAAACCAGTGACAGCCGCCTTGGCTTTCAGGCCCTTTCCCCTTTGGTGCAGTTACAGTCACAGCCGGCAGGGGCGCTGGCGGCTCCTGGTGAGCAGGGCAGGTGCGATGGTTCCCCCGCAGCTGCAGGGGGCGCTCCGGAGTGAGCTCGGGGAGCACACGGTAATGGCAGCTTGGGATCCCGGGAAGGGATGAAACAAAGGCTCCACAAACCCCTTGGGCAGCCAATCCCGGTGCCCGGCGGGACCCTCGGGACCAGCAGGCTGGAACAGCAGGGACAAGTACAAATCCTGGGTGGCAGACGAGATGTATCAAACTCCAGAGCTGCAGTGGGAACCACGGGAGGTCTCGGCAGGCAAGGCATGCAGAGCATACAGTGTAGCGAAGCAATGGTGGGGACAGAGCGGCCGCAGCCTGGCTCCCAGCAGGGCAGGGAAAGGCAGGCTTGGGAATCCTGGGGTTTCTCCCTGAGGCACCCGAGCAGATGGTGAAAAGGTCCCTCTTTTAGTAAGGTGGGGTGTTAGGGTCCCAGTATAACAGCCACTCCAGCAAGCAAGCTCCACACACGGTAGAAGCAAGGCAGCCGAAAGCAGAAGCCTGCAGAAGTGACGAACTCCCTCCACACTGATGGCTGCCCTCCTCTCCCTCCAAATACGGAGAAGAGAAAAAACAGCCAGGCAGGGGCTGTACCCAACCCCTTTTTCCAAGTTCAAATCTTGAGGCATCCCCCCACCCTACACGAGAAAACCCCAGGTGAAAGAGAGTAGCCAGTTGGACCCCTCCCTTTGTGGCCAGGTCTTTTGTTTTTCTTAAGCACCCAGTAATTTGTCCCCCTGGCAACATATATGGGGAAAATTCTTTAAGAGAAAAAGAAAACAGAAGAACTCCTAAAACCTCAACACTGCCTCATCTAAAGTGTGGCCATAGCTCCTCACCAATTTGTAAAATACTTTGAGAGGTAAATGTTTGCCAAAAAATAAAGGTATGAACAGTCAGTACTGGAAGACTGTCTTTTGTAGCAGTCTGTAATTTTGCAGGGGGCCTGAACACAGAAGAATGAGCAAAATTTCTGTTAGCCTGTAAGAGTGGAGATTGTGGGGGAAACTGGAGGGTTCTTGGTGTTCATACAGAAATTTGTGTTAATAAGAAATAGTTCCATTGATTTCAGCTTAGAATTAATTCATAGTTGCATAAGCAACAAAAAATGTAAATTCTGCATATTACTGAAATATTATTGTGCAGAAAATTTTAATCATATATATCCAGCTATAAAACTTTAAAAAATTATATATATCCAGCTATGTAGCCTTTGTGCTTTAAGGCTTTATTAAACCAAGTGTTAAGTAATATGTCTTGCTTCCTTAGCAAGTAAATGGAAAGATGAGCAGTTCTGCAGTCACCTGGGAGTTGTGCTTCTCTGGCCAGCCTCAAAGGGACTCAAACAGCACTGTCTGGCATCTCTTGTTCCTGTGTAAATTCTAGTGCAGTGCTTGAAAAATAAAGTGAAGCATGTAAGACACAAAAGCTGATAAATAGAGCAGTTCATTCTTATTATGCCATGCTGTACATTCTCTATATTTTGTAGCTTTAGAAGTCATCTGTTTGTAGCAGTCCCAACATAAAAATGTTAATCACCATTAAGTAATACTTTCTTTCACTACTTAACTGTAGCTGGGATTTTTTAGGAGATTCAAATTTAGTCCAGTAGCTCGATCTCATTAAAATGAATAGTACTTTGTATATTTATAGTATACCAGCTCTTGCAGAAATCCTAGTCAGGGTTGCTTTTAGGAAGCGGCACTCACAGTTCTGAGGAGATGCACAAGCAGTTCCTCAGGTTGTTCCTCTTTTCCACACACACTCAACAGTTCTCTGAACCGGCACAAAAGCCTCTGCTGTGCTGTTTGCTGGTCCTCCTGTAAGTAAACCAGTCGGGTTTCCTTCCTCTTGAGGAACCCCTGACTCTCCCAACTAACACTGACGGTCTGTTCTACCATTCTGCCACTCTCACATGTGGAACAGATAAATCTTTGTTCTCACTGGAATTTTGGGTCTGGCTCCTGCTTTCAAGCTTTCTTGCTTGGAGCAGATTTCATCCATTGAACATAACTGGATGTACATACCAGTAACACCACCAGCTGTTCTGGCTCAGTGACTGAGGGGTCTTGGCACCTGTGTGTTTAGATGACTTCAGATGCAAGATTTTGAGTGATTTATGAAAAAACAGTCAACTTTCCCAGTTTTTACATCTGTTACAAATCCCAGGCAGTGTTTCCAATGGGATGTTACTTTGTTTTGTGCAAAGGATATTTCTTGCCCCCGATAGGTGAGGCTCTCTCAAGATGAAATGGTACAGTTTAAAGCAGTAAAAGTAGGCTTGGAACTCCTTGACCTAATCTTCCATCACTAGACGGAATCCTGTAAATTAGCAAAGGAAACCTTTCAATTAATGCTGGTGATTCAGGGGTTGAATCAATGCAAAGTTCTAACAAATTTCTCCACTAACAATGTAGCTGAAGCTGTTTGGTGGCCTGAGGGTGCTGGTTTTGGGAAACTTCAGGATGTCTTGGGGTGACCTTATGATGTGTATCCCACATCGCTGCCTATGCCCAGAAATTAATTTTTGTGCCTTTCTATGCCTCTAAACTGAGCAAATTTTCTTCAAAGCAGTTTGCAGCTTGTTCAAGGTCACACTCAGATAGCAATTTGTTTCCCAGCTGTGGCTGGGGAGGGAGGAAGCACCCGGCTTCCTGTTTCCCAAGGATAAGGTTTTTTTTGCCAGGAGTTCAGCTGCTTTTTCTCCGGAGAGAGACTGAGAGTTCAATTTTTCCTCCCCTGGAATTTAGGATTTTCTCCCTTTTCTACTGGACTGCTTAATTGCTTTAACATCAGAGCACATCAGGAGGGCTTTCCACCAGGCACAGAGGGCCTGGCTCTGGCCCAAGCCCTACCTCCGAGGAGACCAAAGGGAGGACTCTAACATTTTCCCAGGTTTTTCCTCCACAGCGAAACATTTTATTATTTAGCATTATTTTCCTTTTCCCGTGTGTTTGTTAAAAAAATAGTTTTATCTCCTTCACTTTCCTTCGAGGAAAATTTATTTTTTCCTGAACCTGGTGGGGGAGGGGTGGTTGTGCCTTCTCTCAGAGGATATATTTCTAAATTTGGCCAAACGGGAACAAATTTAGTGGCGCCCAACTGCGTGGCTCGAAGGAAAGTGAAAAAAACCTGTAGTAATTACATTTTGGTTTGAATTTACTTATTCTGTGTTGGGATAAAGTAGTCACCATGTTGGTTGACTTCATAATGTCTCTCTGGCTTGATGTACTCATGTCTTTCTGGTCCTTAGGCTTCATTGAGGTACTAGTGCATTTTTGGTCCCTAGGGTTGTTTGCCTATCCACAACTTGCTCCAATCTTGTCCCTGATATGTAAATTTTACAGAGAAGGGAGACGAATCAGGATTTCTATTTTGCTGTGCTTGGTGATAATGATTTATAAGAAGTTGATAGAGGTACAGGCAGCTGTTCGAAGTGTGTATGATCAGTGGTTTCTCCATCCTAACCCCAGTCCTAGCTTCGGTAGCCTGTTTTAGGAATTTATTAGTAATTGCACCCAGATTGTTAGAAGAGGAGGAGACGGGGTTTAAGTTCCCTTTAAATTTGATAGGTTATCTTTTGAGAGTGTTCAGTATCCCCTGGATGTTAAAGAGACCACCCTCCTGGCATTTAATCTGGTAAGCTTCCTCCATATGTCTCGCAGCTTGTCTAGAATGAGAGCTCAGATTTCCAGGGTGACTGATGAGGCACCTGACCCAGAGGTGGAACATCCTGAGTGGTGTGGGGAATGGGAGGATATCTGCCAAACCCTAAAGAAATTCTCTGACCCGATAGCTTGGGATTTCCCATCTGAACAAATTCAGAAACCAGCTGAGGTGGGGAAATATCTGAAAGAGAAATACAATGGCAATTCCAATGAGAAAAAGATCTCTGCAATATGTTGGGCTTTGGCATATGCCTATCGCACACTGCAGCAGGTAAAGGTAGAGGGGCAGGAAGATAAATCAGCAAAGCCTGCAGCCACCCCAGTCACTCAGACTGCAGCCACACAAGACAGCAAGCCCAAAACAGATGGAGAGTCTAAGCCACAGACAGTGGCTGCTGTCACGAGGAAAAAGCACACAACCAAAACTGATCACCCAGTGAAAGATGAGGATAATGCAGGGGAAGGAACCTACAAACCACCAACTGACTCAGGCACAGAAACCATTACTGAGTCCATGTCCATAAAGGACCTTCACAGCCTAAGAAAGGATTACACGCGACGGTCTGATGAATCCATAAGTTGGATGGTCCGTATTTGGGATGCGGCAGGTGATGATGTGATGCTGGACGGTGCTGAAGTGAGGCATTTGGGATCCCTGTCACGTGATCCAGTGATCGACCAAGCGATGATAAGGGACGCTGACTCTGCCAGTCTCTGGAGACGGGTCTTAACAGGCATGATTGAAAGATATATGTGCAGAGATGACCTCTACATGCAGAAAACCCCATGGAAGACCATAGAACAAGGGATCCAGCACCTGAGAGAACTAGGGGTGGTAGAGGTTGTCTTCGCAAATGACCCAGGATTGAGGAGTCCAGACCGGGCCAGAGTTATTCCATATAAGTGGCGAAAACTCATACAACTTGGGCCACAAGAATATGCTTCTGCTTTAGCAATAATGAAACCGGACTACGGTGCGAATGAGACCGTGCAGGATATGGCAGTGAAGCTCCGAGCATATGCAGACTCCGTACATGGCCCAACACATGCAAAAATCGCAGCTGTGGAAACACGTGTGCAGAAAATGGAAGATACGATGGAGAAGAATCATCAGGAACACAAGGAGATTAAAGAGTGCCTTCTCCAAATCTCGGCAGTACAGATCAGAGATTCTGATACCAAACGCGGACGTTCCCCAGAGAGAAGGAACATCCCACGACGTGAGCTGGGGAAATACCTGTGTGACAGTGGGGAAGACGTGAAGAGGTACGGTGGGCAACCCACCTTTGCTCTGGCAGCAGGAGTGCATGAACTGAAGGAGCGCAAATTTCAGAAAGGAAGTTCTACCAAAAAGGAAGTAGCTCCAGTTGCCTGTAGCCAAACTGCCAGAAATGATGGAAAAGACAATGGCATGTCTGATTCCCATGAAGGAACCTCTAAGATGTATGCCCAGGGAAAGAAGGATAACCAGGCATAGAGGCGCCCTGCCTCTAGCCAGGTAGAGGTCAGGGAAAACCATGGTTTTTTGACTGTGTGGATTCGTTTGCCTGGTACATCAGAACCACAAAAATATGATGCCTTGGTCGACACTGGTGCGCAGTATACAATAATCCCATCGCAGCATGTGGGGGTAGAATCTGTTTCCATTGCTGGCGTGACAGGTGGATCACAGGATTTGAACTTGGTGGAAGCTGAGGTGAGCCTGACTGGAAATGAGTGGAAGAAACATCTCATTGTGACTGGTCCAGAGGCCTCGTGTATTTTGGGCATAGACTTCCTCCGGAAAAGGGGAATTTTAGAGACCCAAAGGGACTCAAGTGGGCTTTTGGAATAGCTGCTGTGGAGACAGAGGGCATTAAGCAATTGAACACTTTGCCTGGACTATCAGAGAACCCATCTGCAGTCAGCCTTCTGAAGGTGGAAGAACAAAGAGTACCAATTGCTACCTCGACAGTGCATCGCCGACAGTACTGGACAGCTCGAGGTGCTGTGATTCCCATCCACAAGATGATCCGTGAGCTAGAGAGCCAAGGGATGGTCAGCAAGACCCACTCACCCTTCAATAGTCCCATTTGGCCTGCGCACAAATCAGAAGGGGAATGGAGATTGACTGTGGACTATCGTGCCTTGAATGAAGTGACTCCACCGTTGAGCGCTGCTGTGCCGGACATGTTGGAGCTTGTGTATGAGCTGGAGTCCAAAGCAGCAAAGTGGTATGCCACTATTGACATTGCCAATGCATTTTTCTCCATTCCTCTGGTAGCAGAGTGCAGGCATCTGTTTGCCTTCACCTGGAGGGGTGTGCAATACACCTGGAACCGACTGCCCCAGGGGTGGAAGCACAGTCCCACCATCTGCCACGGACTGATCCAGACTGCACTAGAAAAGGGTGAGGCTCCAGAACATTTGCAGTACATTGATGACATCATTGTGTGGGGGAACACGGCATCAGAGGTATTTGAGAAAGGAGAGAAAATCATCCAGATTCTCCTGGAAGCCGGTTTCACCATCAAGAAGAGCAAAGTCAAGGGACCTGCTCAAGTGATCCATTTCCTGGGAGTAAAATGTCATTATGGACGGCGTCAGATTCCCACTGAGGTCGTCAATAAAATCACAGCAGTGTCTCCACCAACCAACAAGAAGGAAAAGCAAGCTTTCCTAGGTGCCACAGGCTTTTGGAGAATGCATATTCCTGAGTACAGCCGGATTGTGAGTCCTCTCTACCTGGTTACCCGGAAGAAGAACGATTTCCACTGGGGCCCCGAACAGCAACAAGCTTTTGCCCAAATCAAGCAGGAGATTGCTCATGCCATAGCCCTTGGCCCAGTCAGGATGGGACCAGAAGTGAAGAACGTGCTCTACTCTGCAGCTGGGAGCCATGGTCTGTCCTGGAGCCTTTGGCAGAAGGTGGCTGGTGAGACTCGAGGTCGACCACTGGGATTCTGGAGCCGAAGCTACAGAGGGTCTGAAGCCAACTACACCCCAACAGTGAAGGAAATCTTGGCAGCCTATGAAGAAATCCAAGCTGCCTCAGAGGTAATTGAAACTGAAGCACAACTCCTCCTGGAACCCCGACTACCAGTGCTGGGGTGGATGTTCAAAGCAAAGGTTCCCTCTACCCACCATGCCACCAATGCCACATGGAGCAAATGGATTGCTCTTGTCACACAGCACGCCCGTATTGGAAAACTGAATCACCCTGGGATTTTGGAAATAATCACAAACTGGCCAGAAGGTGAAAACTTTGGTCTTACTGAAGAAGAACAAGTGACACATGCTGAAGAAGCTCCACCATACAACCAACTGCCATCAGAAGACACACGCTACACTCTTTTCACTGACGGTTCTAGTCTCATCATAGGGATGAAACGAAAGTGGAAAGCAGCCGTATGGAGCCCCACACGACAGGTTGCAGAAGCTACTGAAGGAGAAGGTGGATCAAGCCAACTCGCTGAAGTCAAAGCCGTTCAACTAGCCCTGGACATTGCCGAAAGAGAGAAGTAGCCAAAGCTCTACCTCTACACTGATTCATGGATGGTAGCCAATGCTCTGTGGGTGTGGCTAGAAAAGTGGGAAAAAGCTAATTGGCAGTGTAGGGGAAAACCAATCTGGGCTGCTGAAGAGTGGAAAGACGTCACTGCCCGGGCGAAAAAGCTACCCGTGAAAGTCCGCCATGTAGATGCCCATGTCCCCAAGAGTAGGGTTAATATAGAACACCAAAACAACAAGCAGGTAGATCAGGCTGCAAAGATAGAAGTGTCACAGGTAGACTTGGACTGGAAACAGAAGGGAGAGTTGTTCCTAGCTCAAAGGGCCCATGATGCCTCAGGTCATCAAGGCAGAGATGCCACCTATAGGTGGGCATGAGATCGAGGGGTGGATGTAACCATGGACAGTATCTCCCAGGTGATCCATGACTGTGAGACATGCGCTGCTATCAAGCAGGCCAAGCGGTTGAAGCCCCTGTGGTATGGTGGGCAGTGGTCCAAATACAAGTATGGGGAGGCCTGGCAGACTGATTACATCCTACTGCCTCAAACCCGACAAGGCAAGTGCTATGTGCTCACAATGGTAGAAGCCACCACAGGACGGCTGGAGACCTACCCTGTGTCTCACGCTACAGCCTGTAACACCATCCTGGGCCTTGAAAATCAAGTCCTTTGGAAGCATGGTATTACCGCAGCCTGGTTCCTACGGTATATCACCGTGTCCCGCAGCCATAGGGAGGAGGAGGGGGAGAACATCCAGCAGGCAGGAATTGTGCAGCCAGATTGATTTATTTAATTATTTTACAAACTCTTTTATAGACTTTTTTCTTCATAGTCTAATTGGACAAAGGACCAGCCACCCCTTGGGGGTGATTGGCCAAAATCCTAAAACATCCATTATCAAAATATTTTTCTACTATACCATAAACAAGACTTTCCAAGGTTGCAGGTGGCTTGGTTGTTTACATTCCCTGCTACCTCTTCTGTGAGACAGAAAATTCTCTCACGGACTTAGAAAATAACAAGAAAATCCTCCCTAACAGCATTTTTGTACCTACAGCATGGCGCCCCTGAGAGAATTGAATCTGACAGTGGGACTCATTTTAAGAATAGCCTTATTAATACCTGGGCTAGAGAACATGGCATTGAGTGGGTGTACCATATCCCTTATCATGCACCACCTGCAGGCAAAGTGGAATGGTGCTATAGATTGTTGAAAACCACCTTGAAGGCACTAGGTGGGGGAACTTTCAAAAATTGGGAACAGAATCTAGCAAAGGCCACCTAGTTAGTTAACACCCGAGGTTCCACCAATAGAGCTGGTCCAGCCCAATCTGAACCCTTGCATACAGTAGACTGAGATAAGGTCCCAGTAGTTCATGTCAGAGGTCTGTTAGGAAAGACTTTTTGGATTAATTCTGCCTCGAGTACAGACAAACCCATCCGTGGGGTTGTCTTTGCTCAGGGACCTGGTTGCACATGGTGGGTAATGCAGAAAGATGGAACAACACGTTGTGTACCACAGGGAGATCTGATTGTTGTATGAGAACCACCTGTAGTGTGAAATGCTTGTATACCCCTGCTTGCTGATTGTCACTGTCACTGTTCATATATAGCTGTGTATATATATATATATATATGTGTAAAATTAGAATATCTTAGTTTGGGCATTGAGCCAACAATATGGGATAAGGGGTGGAATGTCTTGGGGTGACCTTATGATGTGTATCCCATATCGCTGCCTATGCCCAGAAATTAATTTTTGTGCCTTTTTAATGCCTCTAAACTGAGCAAAATTTCTTCAAAGCAGTTTGCAGCTTGTTCAAGGTCACACTCAGATAGCAATTTGTTTCCCAGCTGTGGCAGGGGAGGGAGGAAACACCCAGCTTCCTGTTTCCCAAGGATAGGGGTTTTTTTGCCAGGGGTTCAGCTGCTTTTTCTCCGGAGAGAGACTGAGAGTTCAATTTTTCCTTCCCTGGAATTTCGGATTTTCTCCCTTTTCTACTGGACTGCTTGATTGCTTTAACATCAGAGCACATCAGGAGGACTTTCCACCAGGCACAGACTGTGCCACAGACACAGGACTATCTGCAAAAAAATCAGATGAAGAAAGAAGCAGCTTTTCCTATTACCGATACTCAAAATTTTAGCTGTTGTTTTAAAGTTGTTTTGAGAAATATTTGCTCCTCATATTTATTATCATCCAGAGTGTGTGTGCTTCAAATTGGCAGGGAATTATTTTTCTCAGCCTTGATGCCCACTCCCAGGCTTTTCAAGATGAATTGGTAGTGTGAGACAGTAAAATTTACATGTATCTGAGCATGTGACCTCTCAAGTGGCTGTGGCCTCTTCCTCTCCTCCTCGACTTGCTCAACTGAGGTAGAAATAAGTGACAGTGTGAGCACAGGAGCTTAAACTGGTTTTCTGCCCAGTGGGATGTTGGGACAGGGATATTTGATAACTACTGATAATTGAATCTGAGCTGCATCGTGTGATCTTGGTTTTGCAGTAGTTGGGAGAAAAGTGGGGGGAAAAGTGGAATGGATACCTAATATTTCACTTTATTTTTTTATGAAGGGTTTTCATAACCTGAAAATTATTGATCAGTGACATCGGAAACCTCCTTCTCTGTAGTGACTGAAGACATATATTGAACAAGTTACTTGATAGAAGGTGAATATTTTCTTTGAAGGACATTCTGGTTTTTTACCTCATGAGCAGTGCAGAAAGAAGACTCATGGATTCTCCCAGGCATCTCCTGAAGTTTTTTCACATCTCCTTGGCAGAGCTGACATTCCTGGAAGCAGCCCGAGACTCCTCCAAGAGAAGTACCTGAGATGATTTTTCTCTTTTGAAAGAAAATTTATCCTGTGGGATACATCTGAGACACTTCTCAAGCATTGCCTGGAGTCCTGATCTTGATTTTGAGACCTGAAATCCCAGGTAGCAGCCCCAGAGTGTTCCAGAGAAGCTGCCTGTGATGATTTTTCACTTTTGCAGGAAGCTGTATCCTCCTGGATGCACCTGAGACTAGTTCCAGGCATCTTCCAGTCTTTTCACATCTCCTCTATGAAACGGAGATCCCAGGGAATGGCCCCAGACTCCTTCAGGGAAGCTTCCCAAGATGTTTTTTTCTCTTTTGGAAGTACCTGTCTGCTCTGGGATCTACTTGAGACTCCTCTGGGCATGTCCCAGGGTCTTTACATCTCTGATTTAGGCCCTTGATATCCTGAGCAGCACCAAACTTCTACCAGGAAGGTACCCAGAATGATTTTTCTCTTTTGAAGGAAAATGCATCCTCTGGGATTCATCTGAAGCCTTTCTGAAACATTTCCTGCAGCCTTGACCTCCATATTTGGGACCTGAAATCCCAGCTAGCAGCTACAGACTCCTTTAAGGTTACTGGAAAAGGTGTTTGGTCCATATTGAAGGCAGGCCAATTCCTGGAAGTTCTCCAGGACTCTGCTAAGGAATCTCCAAGAGTGTCAAGGCTCCTCTGAAGACAGCTGAAACCCTGGGCAGTAGCTCCAAACACCTCCCAGGTAGGCCATGTACCTGTTGTGTCTGTGTTAGAGGTGAGTCCCTGCCTGGTAGCCTCCCAGGATTCCTCCTGGGCATCCTCAAGAGTGCACTAATTTCCTCTGGAGGTGGCTGAAGTGTTGGGCAGGAGCCCAAGAATCCTCCTGGGTATTTTGTTTAAGAGTTCTGTTCCTGCTCAAGGCAGGTGCATGTCAGGCAGGTGTGACTCCTGGCAGGTGTCTCTGGGAGTGTGCTGCAGTCTCCTGGAGACAGCAGAACTGCCAGGGAGTAGCCCCAGACTTTCCTGCAAATAGCAGCCCAAAGAGAACTGACTCTGTTGGGGTTAGGTCCATGCGCCATAGCTCCTTAGGAATCTGTGGCAGCTTGGAATGTTTTGGCCTGCCCTTGCTACTGTGGCATTTGGCAGGGACCAGCCCTGACTCCTGCAGGGAATGCGCCCAAAGAGTTGTCTTAGTGTCAGAGGCAGGTCCATGCTCTGTCCCTTGCTGGGAGTGCTCCAGGGCAGCTTGGGAGTGTTTTGACCTTCCCTGGATAACTCTGGAGAACGTGGATAGCAGCCACAGATTGCTCCTCGGGAGAGAGTGAGAAGGATTCTTGACATAGGCCTCAGGTCCAGGCCCGGTATGTCCATGGGACTCCTGCCAGGAATCTTCACATGTGTTTTGGGCTACTCTGGAAACAGATAAGTTCTCAGTTAGCAGCCTCAGACTCCCCGGAGGTTGCTGGCCAAGGCATTTTGTCCATGTTGGAGGCAGGTGGAGGCCTGTGGCTGCCTGTGACCTCTCCCAGGCAGCTCCATAGCTGTTTTGGCCTTCCCTGAAAACAACTGAGGTCTTGGATGGAAGACACAGAGGAGTCCAAGGTGCTTCCCTGAAAGCTTTGCCCCTGTTGGAGGCAGGTGCATGCCTTGTCACTGGCCAGGACTCCTGTCTGCCGTCTCCAGGAGCATTTTGTTTTTTCCTGGAGAGTAGGGAATTACCTGGTAGGAGCCCCAGACTATTCTAAGGAAACTAACTACCTGAAGAGCAATGTATAGGTTGGAGGAAATTCCATGCCTGGTAGCTGTCCAAGACTCCTCCCAGGCAGCTTTAGGATCATTGGGGTGTCCTCTGGAGGCAGAGGAGTTCCCAGGTGTCAGCCCCAGATTCCTCCAAGGTGACTCATGGGGGGTTTTGTCAATGTTTGGGACAGATCCATGCCTGGCAGCTGCCCGACACTGCTCCCAGGATCACTGGGGTTTGCTCTGGAGACAAGTGAAGTCCCAGGGAATCTGTGTAGAGTTTTCTAGAGCAGCTCCCCAAAACGTACTGTGTCTTTTGGGAGAAGGGCTGTACATGTTTCTTGGTTTGAAAGACAGGTGTCTGCCAAGGAAGGCAGGAGCCTCCCTTGAAATGGAAAATGCAACCCCCTTCCCTCCGAATTATTATAATTTTGAAATTAAGGGGCTTTTAGGCAAAGATGTGGAAAATGTGGAAAATAGGAATAACAGTTCCTTACATATATATATATATATATATAAAACAAGGCAAACAAACAATAACTATGGCAGTAACAGCAAGCAGAATTACAAAACCAATGACAACCTTCTCGGCTGTCAGGCACTTTCCCCTTTGGTGCAGTTACAGTCGCAGCTGGCAGGGGCGCTGGCGGCTCCTGGTGAGCAGGGCAGGTGCGATGGTTCCCCCGCAGCTGCAGGGGGTGCTCCGGAGTGAGCTCAGGGAGCATGCGGTAATGGCGGCTTGGGATCCTGGGAAGGGATGGAACAAAGGCTCCACAAACCCCCTGGGCAGCTGATCCCAGTGTCCGGCCAGACCCTTGGGAACAGCAGGCTGGAACAGCAGGGACGAGCACAAATCCCGGGTTGTTGCTGCCTGTTCTGAGCTTCCCCTCCCCCTCCCAAAGACACTTGCCCCTGCCACGTGCTCTGAGCTCCTTTGTTCTAAGCGCGGGCAAAACCAAATGTAACTCAAACTCTTTAGCAGTGTCTGATGGGCCGGTCACCCCAGGTCTGCCCCCAGTCCTCTCCTTTCCCCTTCTCCTAATAAAAGAGATGATTGAGGGAGGCCCCGCCCTCTCTTGGCTCAGCTATCCTCCTGTGAACACCTCTTGTTGTCTGTCTCATTTGAAAGCTTCTAACTGCAGGAAATTAAGCGAGCAGGGAGCTATATTTCTCCCTCTTTGCTTCTGCTGATGGTATTTGCTTTGCAGCTGATACAGGTACCGATGTTAGAGCTACTAAAGTGCTAGATCGCCCGTTCTACCTCTCTAGGCTGCTCGAGGCTTTCTAAGGCATTGAAATATAAGCGCTAGCCGGTATAAAGCTGAAAAGATACCTTCCACATTTGGCGCCCAATGTGCTATCTCTGAACTCCGGTTCTGAGAGACTTTCAGGGTGTCCCGGCAGCTGCGTGTCTGCTGGAGTTAGCTCTGCACGTCCTGCTGTGCCAGCTCTGTGTAGCGAGCTGTTACTTTTTGTGTAATATCGAGCCCAGAGCCTCAGCCTGTACCCTCCCCCACACCACGTGGCGAGGGAACGGCTGGTAAGCAGAAGACCCTTCTCGCATGTTTTTTTTTCTCTGGACCTGCTTTCCTGTGGTAAATCCATAATTCTGGTGAGTATTTCCCTGCTGGTTTAGGGGCTTCTGTCTTAAGCTGGTGCCGGTGCAAACTTTCTCTTTTTTTCCTCCTTTTTGGCAAGTACGGGGCTGAGGATTTGTGGTGCTGCATTCGTAATGGGATCTGAAGTTTCTGCACACCATAGAGAAATATACCACCAAGTTCAAAGCTACCTTTCTTTAACTGGGGATAAAGACCCTAAAAATCTAGTTCAATCTTTTGTACGATGGCTTTTTCAGTACTTTCCTAATCTGACCTCCGAAGACATAAGATCTGCTGAATTTTGGGATAAGGTGGGGAGAAAACTCTCCTCTCTTAGGCGTGCAGGAGATGAAACAGTCTCAAAATTCTTTCCTCTCCTGTTACTAAGTTATACTTTGCCTGAGAAAAAGGCAGTACATGAAAATCCTCTGCAAAAGCCCCCTGTTAATTCCCTTATACCCTCTTCCAACCCCTGTGTCCCAGACCCCTCTTCCCCTATGCTGGAAAACACAGCTAGAGCAGACTGCTTTTTAGCACAGGAGAGCTATCGTCCTCCTGGCTCACCCGTGTTTCCTCAGCACCCTGCCTTGGACAGGAATCCGGAGCCCGTCCCAGGACCTTCCCAACCCCTCTTCTCCACTCCTTTGTCCCCAGTTTCTCTCCCTCATGTTTCAAGCGCACGTAAAAACCCCTTCTCCCCTGATCTCTTTGTTCCCAGGGACAGCCATTGCCATGTGCTCACAGCCCGGGAAAAAACCCCTCCCCCCAACCGCTTTTCTCCGAGTTTGTTTGTCGCCAATAATGGCAGACGCAATGTTCCTTCCTCTCCAAACTGCACTTCCCACAATCCCTTTCTCCCCCATCCCAAAAATCCCTTCTTGTCCCCATCCCCTCCCACTCCTGCGTCACAACCTGACCTCGCCCCTAACCCCACCCCCACAGCATCGTGTTTCACCCCTCCCTCTGTTCCCGCCCATGATGCAAGTACCGCCCCTGCCTCCCACAACCCCGCCCCCAACCCCTCCCCTCCTCCGGCCGTGTCCTCGCCTTCACTCCCCGCCCCTGCCCCTTCACTTCCCACCCCTGCTTCCCATTGTCCCGCCCCAGGTTCCCACAGTCCTGTGACTACCTCTCTAAATCCGGGAACCCATGGCTACCAGGAAGTAACTCCAACTGCTTCTACTACACTCTCTCGTACTAGCAATGTAGCAAACCCTGACTGGAAACCCCTTTCCTTATTCTGATATTAAGGATTTGTGCAAGGCAATTAAGGAGTTTGGAATGCAGAGTAATTATTTTAAGAGCCTTTTAAGTGCTACTTTTGCAACTCACTTACTTTTACCTCATGATTTACTTACATTGATGCAAACTCTTCTCACACCTGGTGATTTTATGATGTGGAAAAAGCAATGGAAAATAATTTTATCTATTAAAAATTTTATGGCAAACTCCAGATAATTACCTGGACTTTGAAAATAATTATATCACATTAGACCTTTTATCTGGTGACAATAATATGGCAAATCCTCAAAAACAAGCAATGCTTATCCCTCGTCCAGTTCTTACTGAAATCAAACGTGCTGCTGAAAAGGCCTTAACATTACTACCATCTCAAACTCCTAATTCTCATTATACCACCATCATGCAATTGCCAAATGAAAATATTATTCACTTTTATAACCGTTTGTGCAAAGCTGTCTCTTCCCAGGTCCCTAATCCTGACCTCCAACAAGCGCTCCTACTTGAACTTCTCCAAGTTAATACGAATGATGCTTGCAAACAAGTCATCCTCACTCTCCCTCTGCATCCTCCCCCTACTGTTGAATCCATACTCGAAGTCTGTACGAAGAAGGTGCAGCTGAGCACAGCTGCTCCCTTTTTGAAAAAAGTGGGGATGGTTGGGGAAGTTGTGGAGAATACTACGGGTACAGGAGAAACTCAATCGCGTAGTAACTTTATATGCTATCGTTGTCAGAAAAAGGGACATGTAGCTCACAATTGCAGAGCGATTATAACTGCTGATAAAAACTCTTCAAAGACTGTTTCCCCAGGTCAACAGCAGGGAAACTAGTGACCCAACGCGTCCTAACAGCTCCGCGTTCAGACATAAATAGGGCTGCAGACAAAGCAACTTGGACTTCTGGACTCAGGTTTAAGGTAACCTGTGATAAAGCACACCATTTCAACAACAACAAACAGACTGTCATACCCATCTCATTCCAGAATGTGGACCACATGCCAGAATTTACATACCTTTTTGTTACTGGGGACACTCGGGAAACACCTGCTGGGATAGAGGTTACACCTACACTCATGAAAGTGGATCAGAACGGGTGTTCTAACCTAATTATACAATATATATATCCACCGTACTTTATGCCAAAGGGTCAAGTCATTGCACAGGCCTTTCCACTGCCCAAATACCTGCCCACAGATGGTCATATCCCAGCCATCTGTTGGACTGAGGTTTTGGGAAACGACAAACCTGTAATAGAATGTAAGCTCCATCACAAATCACATAAAGTCAGTATAATGGGAATGTTAGACACAGGTGCTGATGTGTCTGTCATTCCATTTGATAAGTGGCCTGTGCAATGGGAATTGCAATCTCAGGGCATCATACAAGGGATTGGAGGTACCCAAATTGCAAAGCAGTCCAAAAACCCCATTCAAATTGAAGGTCCTGAAGGACAAATAGCGACACTTCGTCCATATGTCCTAGACACCAAATTCACCCTGTGGGGAAGGGATGCCATGTCTCAGTGGGGAACAAAAATTGATATCACCCCTAGACATCAAAATTTTCCCTTGCAGGCCGCTGGAGCAGAGTGCCATCCACAGAAATTAACTTAGAAAACAGATGAACCCGTGTGGGTTAACCAGTGGTCGCTAAAAAAAGAAAACTTAGAGGCACTCAAAACATTAGTAGCTGAACAATTGGCTAAAGGAAATATAGTTCCAACTAAGAGCCCATGGAACACACCCGTGTTTGTAATACAAAAACCGGGAAAGAACAAATATAGGCTACTCCAAGATCTTAGAGAAGTTAATAAGGTTATTGAAGACATGGGACCCCTTCAACCAGGTATGCCATCACCTTCAATGCTCCCACAACATTGGCATTTAGCTGTTCTTGACATTAAAGATTGCTTCTTTCATATTCCACTCCACCCTGCAGATGCCCCTCAATTTGCATTTTCTGTACCATCCCTTAATCGTGAAACTCCCATGGAATGTTATCATTGGCTTGTGCTTCCCCAAGGTATGAAAAATTCCCCAACTCTCTGCCAAGAGTATATTGCTAAAATTCTATCTCCCATCTGTGCCAAAGCAGAGAAAGCCATCATCCTACATTACATGGATGATGTGCTGGTGTGTGCTCCCAATAATCAGTATCTCGAGCAGACACTTAACATGGTGATTGAGGCCCTAGAGGCCAAGGGCTTTGAATTACAACCAGAAAAAATGCAGAGAACAAGTCCTTGGAAATACCTCGGACTCAAAATCACAGAAACCTCTATCACCCCAACACCCGTCACCATTAATAATAACCCTAAAACATTAGAGGAAGTGCAACAGATCTGTGGGACACTGACCTATCTAAGGTCCCTTTTAGGACTTACCACAGAGGATGTAGCTCCTATTGCAAACCTGGTAATAGGGGAAGGCGGTCCAGCATCCCCTAGATCCCTGACAGAAGAGGCAAGGCAGTCTGTCAAAAAGATACAAGAGCTCATTTCCACCAGACAAGCACACAGGTATCAGCCCTCCCTACCCTTTAAGCTTGTCATTCTAGGGAAGGTACCACGCTTTCACAGCCTCATATTTCAGTGGGTCAAAGAGCAGAAGGAACCCCTCATCATAACTGAATGGGTATTCCTTCCACTCCAACCTCCTAAAACCATCACACAGCCACAAGAACTAATGGCAAAAATTATCATGAAGGGTAGAGCAGGGCTCCTCACCCTGGCCGGGTGTGACTTTGCATGCATCTACTTACCTGTAACAACTGACGCATTAGATCACCTACTACAAAATAATATAAATTTACAATTTGCATTGGATAGTTACTCAGGCCAAATCTCCAATCATTACCCAAAACATGACATGTTTAATCTGCCATTCTCTTTCATCCCTCAAGAGATTCAAAGTAGAAAACCCCTCGATGCGATTACCGTTTTTACTGATGCTTCAGGAAATGTAAAGTCTGTGGTCACATGGAAGAATCCAAAGATGCAAAAGTGGGAATCTGACATCAAGGTAATCCAAGGATCACCACAAGTAGCTGAACTAGCAGCTGTCGTTAGAGCATTTGAGAGGTTCAAAGAACCCTTTAATTTGGTCACAGACTCAGCATTTGTAGCTGGAGTAACTGTTAGAGCTGAGCATGCTCTCCTAAAGGAAATCTCAAACAAAAAATTTATGATTTGCTCTCAAAATTAATTTATCTGGTTTCCCACAGAGAGCATCCCTATTTTGTCATGCATGTGAGGTCACATACAAACCTGCCAGGATTTATTGCAGAAGGTAATCGTAGAGCTGATGCTCTGGCTATGCCAGCAGACATAGTTCTATCAGCCGACTTATCAAAGCTCCCCCAAGTTTTTGAACAAGCAAAATTGAGCCATGCCATGTACCATCAAAATATTCCTGCTCTTATCCGCATGTTCCATCTGTCGCGGACACAGGCAAAAGCAATAGTGGCAACATGTCCCAACTGCCAGAAGCTACAGCTTCCATCACTGGGCATGGGAGTCAACCCCAGAGGCATTAATAGCGGTGAAGTGTGGCAAATGGACGTCACGCATTTCCCTGAATTTGGGAGATTAAAATACGTTCATGTTTCTGTTGATACCTTCTCTGGTGCTATGTATGCCTCTGCACATGCAGGTGAAAAAGCTAAGGATGTTGAAAAACATCTTGTCCAAGCTTTTGCTGTGCTTGGCATACCTGAGGAGATAAAAACTGACAATGGACCTGCCTACACCTCTCAGGAGTTTAAAAACTTTCGTCAGCAGTGGGGATTTCGACATGTTACAGGCATTCCTCACTCCCCAACTGGACAAGGCATTGTTGAACATGCCCATCAAACCCTCAAGCGAATGCTGCTACAACAGTCAGGGACCACCAAACTCAACTCACCTGTCCTCAGACTCAGCAAAGCATTGTTTACCATAAACTTCCTATATGGCACCTTTGAGGATCCAGACCCTCCCATCTATCGTCATTTCCAGAACACCAGGAGACAGAAACTGAAGGAAAATCCAGAAGTCCTGATCCGGGACCCAGAGACTCAAAAAATCCAAGGACCATTCAAACTTGTAACTTGGGGACGTGGGTATGCCAGTGTATCTACCCCTCAAGGACTGAGATGGATCCCAGGGAAATGGGTAAAATCTTATGTCACTTCCTCAAAAGTTAAGGAGGTTAAAACTGCCTCCTGGAAGAGACGCCATAAAAAGGATCCTGATTTTGCACCCTCATGTAAACCCCCTGCTGCAGATTTTGATGTTAATCCCTTAAGTTAAGTTGCACTGTTTTGCACTCAGGTTTTGCACTGTATTTTGTAAATCTTCGTCCTAATACTCCATACCATAGATGCCCTGAATAAACCCCTGAGTTTTGAGTGGGGAACTAGTTTAAAGGCATCCTAGGTACTGTTGAGTTGTAGGGACGATAGATTCCAATTATATTTTGCACTGTTGTTTTGTTACTGTTCTATGCACTTTAAGTTACTAAGAGTTACAACCCAGCTTTAAAGAAAAAAAAATAGGGAATTGTTGCTGCCTGTTCTGAGCTTCCCCTCCCCCTCCCAAAGACACTTGCCCCTGCCACGTGCTCTGAGCTCCTTTGTTCTAAGCGCGGGCAAAACCAAATGTAACTCAAACTCTTTAGCAGTGTCTCATTGGCCGGTCACCCCAGGTCTGCCCCCAGTCCTCCCCTTTCCCCTTCTCCTAATAAAAGAGATGATCGAGGGAGGCCCCGCCCTCTCTTGGCTCTGCTATCCTCCTGTGAACATCTCTTGTTGACTGTTTCATTTGAAAGCTTCTAACTGCGGGAAATTGAGTGAGCAGGGAGCTATATTTCTCCCTCTTTGCTTCTGCTGATGGTATTTGCTTTGCAGCTGATACAGGTAGCGATTTTAGAGCTACTAAAGTGCTAGATTGCCCGTGCTACCTCTCTAGGCTGCTCGAGGCTTTCTAAGGCATTAAACCGCTAGCCTAGCCGGTAAAAGCTGAAAAGATACCTTCCACACAGGCTTACCACTGCCCCCAACCGCCCTGAAAGTGAGAACAAGAGCGAAGATGGAAGTGAGCTCACCACTGCCCCTGGCTCCTCAGGTTCTGGGGACGGGGGGGGGGGGGGGGGGGGGCCAACCGTGGTTCCCACTCTGCGGTGCCATTGATGCCATGATGATTTTTTGCCTTTTCTTTTATATCCCTGTTATACCTTTTTACAACTTCGATATTCTTAGTGCTTTTTGCCTACATTCTTGGACTTGTTTGTTCAGCTAGGAGACTAAACATTTTAGAAACTTTGTCGGTAGGGGTTAATGTGCCCCAGACCTCAAGGTCCTCTCCAAAACGCATTCTGTAAACTAAGATAGAACCATCCAGGGAAAGGTTCCTTGGGGAGGGGGGGACTCATTCAAGTCTCTCATTGGGAAATTTTGGATAGATATGCTAATTAGTAAGACCTATAATGTTATATCAGATCTTTTGGGGAGGGCATTGTGGTGCGCATTTCGGTGCATTTGACCTGGACGTAGTGCACCTAAGGATCCTTAAAATAAATACCAAGGTAAAACCCCTTTTCCCCTTCTAACCGTGTTTGACTCTTGATTTTAAGACCAGGAAAAGGCATCACCATCAGTGCCAGGGCTAAGGGCAAAGCAGTCCTTGACTGTCATTTGGCTAAAACAACCTCTAATACTAATGAAGCAGCCCCGACTAAAAACAAACGAGATGATTCCAACACAGATGGTGCCTCCAAGGGGGGTGGTAAAAAAAGGAGAAAAGTAACCCGACAGGTCATAAGAGTGGCCAGTCTAATTGCCAAATGCACTAGATTGAAGCAAGATAAAACAGAGAGAGAAGAGCCTGCATTAAAGGCACCTCTGAAACAAGCTGTGAGAAATCAAGGTATAGTTTATATAAAGACACCCTTCTCCCTTGGAGAACTACAAAAGTGAAAAAGCTCAGGAGGTACAGAGACAGCCCAGAGAAAGTAACTATGCATGTAGAAAAGACTATCAAAACCCAAAACCCAGACTGAAGTGTTCTGAATATTATGCTAAATGAATTCTTAAATAACACACACACAAAAAAAGATAGTTAATAAAGCTGCTATATCTACTATAGAAGCTCAAATTGCAACTGAGTCTCCAAGAGCCATTTAATGACATTTTCCCCTTAACAGACCCAGGCAGGGATCCCAATGTACCAGAAAAAATGACAAAGTTAAAGCAATACCAGAGATCGATAGTCTTTGATTTAAAATGTGACATTTCTAAAGCCGTGAATTGGTCTAAATTATACAAAGTCAGACAAGACGCAAATGAGACCCCTGCAGACTTCCTGAAAAAGCTCCAAGAAGCTACATGAAAGACACCAATCTAGACCTGAACTCACCTAAACAACAGTCCCACCTGGCTTTCTGGTTTATAAGCCAATCTGCAAAGACATAAAGAAAAACTGAAAAAGATGGATGAGATGAATGACATAAATTATTAAATGCAGCCTAAAAAGTATACCAAAACAGAAATCCAGCAAATAAAGATAGACATGATAAACACCACCACAAGAAAAGGCATGATAAGGGAAAGTCATCTAACACACAAAAAGGGGTCCTCCTCCTCCTCTAGACAACGATCAGCGTGCCATCTGCAAGAAAAGGAGACACTAGAAGAATGAGTGTCCAACATGGGTGAAAAGAACACATCCAGTTCCTGAAGTAACTGTGAATAAGGACTGACGAGAACCGAAGGCATCACCTCCAATAGAGCCTTCGGTTGTAATTAAGCTGGAAAACGATGATGTTAGATTTCTGATAGATACGAGAACAACATATTCTGTATTAAATACTTTAAAAAAGAAATTGGATCAAAATACTGTAGATGTGGTCAGAGCCACAGGAGTAAGTGAAACAAGGCCTTTCTTTCAACCTTTAAAATTTAAACTTGAAAAACACTGACTGTCTTGGGGTGACTTTATGATGTGTATCCCCTATTGCTGCACTATGCTCAGAAATTAATTTTGTGCCTTTCTGTGCCTTTAAACTCACCCCGAGAGGGGGGAGAAGAAAAAAACGAGCGAACTTTTCAAAACAGTTGTTCATGGACAAAGATACACAATCCTCTGCGTTCTTCTGCTGTGGCAGCAAGAAGAGCAGGGGTAGCACCCTTCTTGCTTTTCAGCCAGCTTTTGGCTCCTTTTCTCCAGAGGGAGATGGATAGTTGAAGGTTTTTTTCCTGACACTTCGGTTTTTCCCTTCTACTCTTCTGGACTGTTTCAACATCAGAACACATTGGGAGAATTTTCCACCCAGGCCCCGGAGGTGGGCCCACACCGACCCAACTCCAAGGAGGAGGAATAGGAGAGAGACTACACCTACAGAAGGACTCTGAAATCTAACCAAGTTACTCTCCACAGTGAGAGGTTTTCTTATTTAGCATTATTACCCTTTTCCTGTGTGTTTGTTAAATAAATACTTTTTTTATCTCTTTCGCTTCCCCCCGAGGAAAATTTTTTTTCCCCAAACCTGGTGGGGGAGGGCTGGTTGTAACCTGCCTTCTATCATAGGATATTTTCCTCCAAATTTGTCCAAACCGGCACAAACAATTAGTGGCGCCCAAGGCATGGCTCAGAGGAAAGTGAAAAAACCTGTACTAATTACATTTTGGTTGGAATTTAATTACTTTGTGTTGGGGTAAAGTAGTCACCATGTTGGTTTTCATAATGTCTCTCTGGCTTGATGTACTAATGTCTTTCTGGTCCCTAGGCCTGTTTCTCTGAAAGAGAAATACAATGACAATTCTAATGAGAAAGAGCTCATTGCAATATGCTGGTGTGCCAGTTTGGACAAATTTGGAGGAAAATATCCTCTGATAGAAGGCAGGTTACAACCACCCTTCCCCCACCAGGTTCGGGGAAAAAAAAAACTTCCTCGGAGAAAAGTAAAAGAGATAAAAACTATTTATTTAGCAAACACACAGGAAAAGGATAATGCTAAATAAGAAAACCTCTCGCTGTGGACAGAAACCTAGGAAAATTTCAGAGTCCTTCCGTAGGTGTCGTCTCTCTCCCCCTCCTCGGAGCTGGGTCGCAGGCCCACCTCCCGGGCCTCCACCTCAGTAGAAAATTCTCCCAATGTGTTCTGATGTTGAAACAGTCCAGAAGAGCAGAAGGGAAAAAAAACCCGGAAGTCCAAGGAAAACAAAGTTCAATTCCCCATCTCCCTCCTGAGAAAAGGAGCCAAAAGCGGGCTGAAAAGCAAGAAGGGTGTTTCCTCTGCTCTCTACCGCAGCAGATGAAGGCAGAGGACTGTGTGTGTATCGGTGTCCTCGAAAAACCTGCTTAGAAAGTTTGCATGGGTTTTTTTTTTCCTTCTCCCCCCTCTCAGGCTCAGTTTAAAGGCACAGAAAGGCACAAAGTTAATTTTCTGGGCATAGAGAAGCAATCAGGGATACATATCATAAAGACACCCCAAGACATTCCGCCCCTTATCCCATATCATCAGCTCAATGCCCAAACTAATATATTCTAACTCTACACACACATATTAATACATACACATATACAGCTATGTACAAACAGTGACAGTGATACTCAGCAAGCAGTGGTATACAGGTATTTCACATTACATGTGGTTTTCATCCAACAATCAGATCTCCCCGCGGTACACAGTGTGTTGTTCCATCTTTCTGCATTACCCACCATGTGCAACCAGGTCCCTGAGCAAAGACAACCCCACGGATGGGTTTGTCTGTACTCGAGGCAGAATTAAACCAAACAGTCTTCCCTTACAGATCTCTGACATGCACTACTGGGACCTTATCTCAGTCTACTGTATGCAAGGGTTCAGATTGGGCTGGACCAGCTCTATTGGTGGAACCTCGGGTGTTACCTAACCAGGTGGCCTTCGCAAGATGCTGTTCCTGATTTTTGAAAGTTCCCCCATCCAGTGCGTTCAAGGTGGTTTTCAACAATCCATTGCACTGTTCCACTTTGCCTGCAGCTGGTGCATGGTAAGGGATATGGTACACCCACTCAATGCCATGTTCTCTAGCCCAGGTGTTGATAAGGCTATTCTTGAAATAAGTCCCATTGTCAGATTCAATTCTCTCAGGGGTGCCATGCCTCCAAAGGACTTGCTTTTCAAGGCCCAGGATGGTGTTCCGGGCAGTAGTGTGAGGCACAGGGTAGGTCTCCAGCCATCCAGTGGTGGCTTCCACCATTGTGAGCACATAGCGCTTGCCTTGGCGGGTTTGAGGCAGTGTGATATAATCAATCTGCCAGGCCTCCCCATACTTGTATTTGGACCATCGCCCACCATACCACAGGGGTTTCACTCGCTTGGCCTGCTTGATCGCAGCACATGTCTCACAATCATGGATAACCTGCGAGATACTGTCCATGGTTAGATCCACCCCTCGATCTCGGGCCCATCTATAGGTGGCATCTCTGCCTTGATGACCTGAGGCATCATGGGCCCTTTGAGCCAGGAATGACACTCCCTTGTGTTTCCAATCTAAGTCTATCTGTGACACTTCTATCTTTGCAGCCTGATCTATCTGCTCATTGTTTCGGTGATCCCCATTAGCCCTACTCTTGGGGACATGGGCATCTACATGGCAGCCTTTCACAACTAGCTTTCTTACTCGGGCAGTGATGTCTTTCCACTCTTCAGCAGCCCAGATTGGTTTTCCCCTACGCTGCCAATTAGCTTTTTCCCACTTTTCAAGCCATCCCCATAGAGCATTGGCTACCATCCATGAATCAGTGTAGAGGTAGAGCTTTGGCCACTTCTCTCTTTCAGCAATGTCCAGGGCTAGTTGAAAGTCACTGAGTTCAGCGAGTTGGCTTGATCCACCTTCTCCTTCAGTAGCTTCTGCAACCTGTCGTATGGGACTCCATACAGCTGCTTTCCACTTGAGTTTCATCCCTACGATGCGACAAGAACCGTCGGTGAAAAGAGCATAGCGTGTGTTGTCTGATGGCAGTTGGTTGTATGGTGGAGCTTCTTCAGCATGTGTCACTTGTTCTAGTTCTTCTTCGTCACTGAGACCAAAGTTTTCACCTTCAGGCCAATTTGTGACTACGGGAACCTTTGCTTTGAACATCCACCCCAGCACCGGTAGTCGGGGCGCGAGGAGGGGTTGTGCTTCAGTGCCGATTACCTCTGAGGCAGCTTGGATTCCTTCATAGGCTGCCAAGGTTTCCTTCTCTGTTGGGGTGTAGTTGGCTTTAGACCCTCTGTAGCTTCGACTCCAAAATCCCAGTGGTCGACCTCGAGTCTCACCAGCCACCTTCTGCCAAAGGCTCCAGGACAGACCATGGCTCCCAGCTGCAGAGTAGAGCACGTTCTTCACTTCTGGTCCTGTCCTGACTGGGCCAAAGGCTACTGCATGAGTGATCTGCTTAATCTGGGCAAAGGCTTGTTGCTGTTCAGGGCCCCAATGTAAATTGTTCCTTTTGAGGGTAACCAGGTAGAGAGGACTCACATTCTGGCTGTACTCTGGAATATGCATCCTCCAAAAGCCTATGGCACCTAGGAAAGCTTGCGTCTCCTTCTTATTGGTTGGTGGAGACATTGCTGTGATGTTATTGATGACCCCGGTGGGAATCTGACGCCATCTGTTGGGGTGGCTCAGCCTGCTCTCAGGCTGAAACCATCAAATGTCAGTCAAACCAGGGCCATCCACTGGGTGGATTTCCTCACCCAGGACTGTGGATCGGAAGGCGGACCAGAAGAGATCTAGGTTACCTCCCCCTGGGTGGCTCTCAATCCTAAATTACCTCCCCCTGTTCCAGAAAGTTCTCCCTTTTTTAGTTATTAATTGGTTCCCTGTTATGACTCCTGCCTCCCTGTTTTCCCCATTTGTTCTGAAAAATTGTATCCTCCCCTCTGCTTGTACTCCATTGGTTGTTTTCTCTTTCCCTGCCTTGCTCCACCCCTCCATAAAGAGGTAAGCCTGCTTCTTCTCAAGGCTTTTTCTGGTTCCTGGTCCCTCCTGCAAATAAACCTGTTGGAACCCACACCAGAAGCCCCTCCCGCCTTCTTTGCTTTCCGGACTAACGCGGGTCTAATCCATGGGCTTCCCAACCTTCTTCCTCTGAGGAGGAGCCAGCGCACGCATCTATCTCATGCCTATTCCACTGAGCCGTCCAGCGAGGACGTTGTGGAGGTAACCGCTGCTCCCCCTCTGCCCGAGGGCACGCCAAGGCTTGTGATTACAAGCCCCCGGTTGCGTTAGCCGTCCGTCTTGCCATTTCACTCCCAGGAGCTGGCTCTCTCGAGAAGCTCCCCTGACTTTGCTGTTCTTGATGGCAAAACCGGCTTCCAGGAGAATCAGGATGATCTTCTCTTCTTTCTCAAACACTTTCCCTGCAGTGTTGACCCACACAATGATGTCATCAATGTACTGCAGATGTTCTGGAGCCTCACCCTTTCCTAGTGCAGTCTGGATCAGTCCATGGCAGATGGTGGGACTGTGCTTCCACCCCTGGGGCAGTTGGTTCCAGGTGTACTGCACACCCCTCCAGGTGAAGGCAAACTGAGGCCTGCACTCTGCTGCCAGAGGAATGGATAAAAATGCATTAGGAATGTCAATAGTGGCATACCACTTTGCTGCTTTGGACTCCAGCGCATACTGGAGCTCCAATACGTCAGGCACTGCAGTGCTCAATGGTGAAGTCACTTCATTCAAAGCACGATAGTCCACAGTCAGTCTCCATTCCCATTAAGATTTATGCACAGGCCAGATGGGACTGTTGAAGGGTGAGTGGGTTTTGCTGATCACCCCTTGGCTCTCTAGCTTACGGATCATCTTGTGGATGGGAATCACAGCATCTCGAGTTGTCCGGTACTGCCAGCAGGGCAATGTCAAGGTTGCAATTTGTATTTGTTGCTCTTCCCCCTTCAGAAGGCTGACTGCAGATGGGTTCTCTGACAGTCCAGGCAAAGTGTTCAATTGCTTAATGCCCTGTATCCACAGAAGCTGTTCCTAAAGCCCACTTGAGTCCCTTTGGGTCTCTGAAATACCTGCTTCAGAGGACGTCAATGCCTAAATGCACGGGGCCTCTGGACCAGTCACAATGAGATGTTTCTTCCACTCATTTCCAGTCAGGCTCACCTCAGCTTCCACCAAGGTCAAATCCTGTGATCCACCTGTCACGCCAGCAATAGAAAAAGATTCTACCCCCACATGTTGCAATGGGATTATTGTGAACTGTGCACCAGTGTCAACCAAAGCATCATATTTTTGTGGTTTTGATGTACCAGGCCAACAAATCCACACAGTCCAAAAAACACAGTTTTCCCGGGCCTCTACCTGGCTAGAGGCAGGGCCTCTCTAGTTCTGGTTATCCTTCTTTCCCTGGGCATGCATCTTAGAGGTTCCTTCAGGGGGATCGGACATGTCATCATCTTTTCCATCATATTTGGCAGTTCAGCTATGGGCAATTGGAGCTACTTCCTTTTTGGTAGAACTTCCTTTCTGAGACTTGCGCTCCTTCAATTCACACACTCCTGCTTCCAGAGCAGAAGTGGATTGTCCACCCCACCTCCTCATGTGTTCCGTACTATCACACAGGAAATACCACAGCTCACTTCATGGGATGTACCTTGTCTCTGGAGAATGTCTCTGTTTGGTATCAGAATCTCTGATCTGTACTGCCAAGATTTGGAGAAGGCCCTCTTTCATCTCCTGGAGATTCTTCTCTATCTTATCTTCCAATTTCTGTACACATTTTTCCACAGCTGCGATTCTTGCATGTGTTGGGCCATGCGTGGCATCTGCATATGCTTGGAGACTCACTGCCGTACCCTGCACAGTCTCACTCGCACCGTAATCTGGTTTCATCACTGCTAAAGCAGCAGCATATTCTTGTGGCCCAAGTCGTATGAGTTTTCGCCACATGAATGGATTAACTCTGACCCGGTCTGGACTCCTCAATCCTGGGTCATCTGTGAAGACAATCTCTCCCACCCCTAGTTCTCTCAGGCATTGGATCCCTTGTTGTATGGTCTTCCACTGGGTTTGCTGCATATAGAGATCATCTTCGCACAGATATTTATCCCTTGCGCCATTCAAGACCCGTCTCCAGAGACTGTCCGACTCAGCCCTCCTTATTATCATTTGGTCGATAGCTGGATCGTGTGACAGGGATCCCAAACGCCTTGCTTCAGCACCGTCCAGCATCACATCTTTAGTGGTTTGGTCCAAAATACTCATTACTATTTACCCTCTGTGAGATAAGAATTAGGAGAAACGCAAAGCAGGCACCAAACTTGAAAGAATATAAAGAAGTTTATTAACAGACCTAAAAGAAGGGGAAAAAAAAAATCATACCACACCTTCAGAACACTTCTCCTCCCCCCACCATTCTCCCTTCTCCCACTGACAATGTAAAAAGACAACCCTTGAGATGTTCAGTCTGTTTACCACTTCCATAATAACCTTGTTCAGTCCATTTAGGAAGAGGAGTCTCTCTTGCCCATGCTATGAAAATATTATCACAACGAGACAGCCGCCCAGGTTGGTTCTTTGCTCGCATGTGAGAGTCCCCCTCCCACAACTTCCAGCTTTTCCCACAACTGCTTTCGAGGGTCCACTCTTGAGCTACTGGGGTGCAATTTTAAGGTTGAGCCGTTCAGAAACAAAAGTTCTCTTCACCCATCTCTGGGAGCATTTCATCTCTAAGAACAGAGGCCCTTATCCTTCCCTGGGAGCAAAGGGTCTTCCTCATCTTCATCTTTAGGACTATCTCTGTGAGCATCTCTAGGAACTGAGATCTTCTCTTTTTCCGTTTGGAGCAAAAGTCCTCATCGCTTCCATGACTCCCTGTCCAAACTTCTCATGAAATTACTGCTGCTTCAGCATCTGCCTATCTCAGCACAGGTGCTTTTGCTCACAAGTACAAGTTGAACGCTCCACCCCCAATGCCCTCATGAAATTACAATGGGTACTCTGATACATCATAGCTTTACAACAGAATTTCAGCTTTAAGCATCTCCTCTTCCTTCTCCGTCAGGTTTTCAGCTCTTCACAGCATTAAAAGGGTTAATCTCACCTAGGCCTTGCCAGACAGCAGGGCAGGTTCAGCTGAATCTTGGCCGCACTGGAGAGGAGGAGCTGGGCCGCTCCAGCTGGGGCGGGTTCTGTGGGTGGAACAGAGCCCATCGGCTCCAGGATGGCTGTGGCCTGGCCCAGCCTGGCCCAAGCAGGGCCTGGGCCAGGCCCACCGGCCCACCCAAGGGGCCCACAGCTACCTGTCCCAGCACCGGAAACGAGGCAGAGAGCTGGGGGGAGGGGGGGTTGTCTATTCTTAAGTGTGGATCACAGAGGTGGTCACAATTTTAAGTGGCTTAAAGAATTGTCCATATTCAAACTGGCCAGATGATAGGTTCTATCAGGTCATAGAAGAAGCTGTAAGCACCCCTTTGCAAGAACATCACTTCCGGGACTATGCTTGCTAACCCATGACAACATCATCACCTGCAGCATCCCAAATATGGACCATCCAACCTTTTATGGATTCATCAGACATTCGGGTGTAGTCCTTTCTTAGGCTAAAAAGGTTCTTTATGGACCTGGACTCAGCAATGGTTTCTGTGCTTGAGTCAGCTGGTGGCTTTGAGGTTCCTTCCCCTGCATCATCATCATCTTTCACTGGGCGTTCAGTTTTGGTTGTGTGCTTTTTCCTCGTGACAGGAGCCACTGTCAATGGCTTAGACTCTCCATCTGGTTTGGAGTTGCTGTCTGGTTTGGCTACAGCCTGAGTGACTGGGGTGTCTGCTGATTTATCTTCCTGCCCCTCTACTAACGCAGCCGGGGGCTCGTCACCACAAGCCCCAGCGTGCCCTCGGGCAGAGGGGACGCAGGGTTAGCCTCCACAGCGTCCTTGCTGGACGGCTCAGTGGAATCGGCGTGGGATGGCTGCGTGCGCTGGCTCCTCCTCAGAGGAAACACATCGGGCAGCCGATGATCAGGCTTGCGCTAGCCCGGAGGCAAAGAAGGCGGGAGGGGCTTCTGGTGTGAGTTCCAACAGGTTTATTTGTAGGAGGGTCCAGGGACCAGCAAAAAGCCCCGAGGAGACGCAGGCTCGCCTCTTTATGGGGGGGTGGAGCAAGGCAGGGAAAGAGAAAACAACCAATGGAGTACAAGCAGAGGGGAGGATACAATTTTTCAGAACAAATGGGGAAAACAGGGAGGCAGGAGTCATAACAGGGAACCAATTAATAACTAAAAAAAGGAGAACTTTCTGGAACAGGGGGAGGTAATTTAGGATTGGGAGCCACCCAGGGGGAGGTAACCTAGATCCCAGTGATCTCTTCTGGTGACTGACATTTGATGGTTTCAGCCCGAGAGCAGGCTGACCCACCCCAACACTCTACCTTTACCTGCTGCTCTACAGTACCTAGCAGCGTGCAATAGGCATATGCCAAGGCCCACCATATTGCAATGAGTTCTTTCTCATTAGACTTATCATTGTATTTGTCTTTCAGATATTTCCCCACCTCAGCTGGTTTCTGAATTTGTTCAGTAGGGAAATTCCAAGCTATTGGGTGAGAGAAATTCTTCAGGGTTTGGCCCGTATCCTCCCATTCCCCACACTGTTGGGGAGGATGAAAGTTTGGTAAGGTATGTAGGCTTGGCAGAAAGGTCTGTGAATGTAGAAGCTGGGGATGAGGTAGAAATGAAAGCAAGTTTTGATATAGAATAAAGGATGTTTTGCTGAAACAGTGATCGCTGAGTAACTGAGAAGGCAAAGGTTGGAGATGAGTTGGAAGGAGATTTTTAGGAGCAGGACAAAGGTATGTGATTACAAACAAAGACATGTTTTTCACCAAGTAAATAAGTCTCAAGAAGAGCATAAGTAAATAGAAAACATGTCTTTACCAAAAAGACAGATATGGCAGGCAAACAAGAAATGTTGATGTAGCAAGAAGAAGAAAAGTCTAAGAATTTTCCACTGTAAGCTTAAATTGTAACTTACTTACTCTTGTGATTGGATAATAATGACTATAATATGGTGATGGTAGTAGTTATGATAGGCTATAGGCAAATGTAAAGGTATTGTGTATGGTGCTTATTGGTTGTTATGTGTTAAGATACTCTGCAAAGAAAAGTATATAATGCTTTGTAACTTGAACAGAAAGTGGCTTCAGGTATGCCTACAGCTGGAGCTGGCAGCTGTAGGGCTGGCTCTGGATACCCACTCCCTGAAATGCTGTAACTTTGCCTATGCAATAAACAGCTTTCAAGAGAGCCGCCTGAAGTGCAGACATCCTTCGTGAAACTTTCTCCTATACCACACCACTCAGGATTTTCCACCTCTGGGTCAGGTGTCTCATCAGTTACCCTGGAAATCTGAGCTCTTATTCTAGACAAGCTTCAAGCCACATAGAGGAAGCTTACCAGATAAAATACCAGGAAGGCAGTCTCTTTAACATCCAGGAGAAACTGAACATTCTCAAAAGATAACACTTCAAATTTAAAGGGAAGGGAGATGAAAGGCTGGGAAACCCCATCTCCTCATCTTCTAACAAACTGGGTGCAATTACTAATAAACCCCCAAAACAGGCTACTGAAACTAGGACTGGGATTAGGACGGAGAAACCACATATCATACACACTTTATACGACTGCTGATATCTCTGTTAACTTCTTATAAATCATTATCACTGAGCACAGCAAAATAGAAATCCTGATTAGTCCCCCTGCTCTGCAAAAGTTTCATATGAGGGACAGGATCAGAGCAAGTTGTGGATAGGCAAACTGGCCTAGGGACCAGCAAGGCATTAATACCTCAAACAAGCCTAGGGACCAAAAAGACATTAGTACATCAAGCCAGAGAGACATTATGAACTCAACCAACACGGTGACTACTTTACCCTGACACAAAGTAATTAAATTCAAACTAAAATGTAATTAGTACAGGTTTTTCACTTTCCTTTGAGCCACGCCTTGGGCGCCACTAATAATTTGTGCTGATTTGGACAAATTTGGAGGAAAATATCCTATGATAGAAGGCAGGTTACAACCAGCCCTCCCCCACCAGGTTCGGTAAAAAAGAAATTTTCTTTGAAGGAAAATGAAAGAGATAAAAACTATTTATTTAACAAACACATAGAAAAAGGATAATAATGCTAAATAATAAAACCTCTCACTGTGGAGAGAAAAACCTGGGAAAATTTCAGAGTCCTTCCGTAGGTAGCCTCTCCCCTCCTCCTTGGAGCTGGGATGGGGTGGGCCCTCCCCCGGGCCTCAGTTGAGAACTCTCCCGAGGTGTTCTGATGTTGAAATAGTCCAGGAAAGAAAAGGGAAAAAAATGAAAGTCCCAGGAAAACTAAAGTTCAACTCTCTGTCTCTTTCCAGGATAAAAGCCGAAAGCTGGCTGGACAGCAAGCAGTGTGCTTCCTCTGCTCTACCGCAGAAAGCAGAATGCAGAGGAGTATGTGTATCTGTGTCCTTGAAAACAAACTGTAAACTGCTTTGAAAGTTTTTCTGGGGTTTTTTTTTTCTCCCCCCTCTCAGGGTCAGTTAAAAGGCACAGAAAAGGCAAAAAATTAATTTCTGGGCATAGGGCAGCGATATGGGATTAACATCATAAAGTCACCCCAAGACAATGGATGACATTTTGATCTGCACCTGACGACAATTACCTGGACCTGACCCTCCAAGAGACTCTCCGAGCCATCGAGAAAGCAGGGTTTGAGATTCAAACTGAGAAGATCCAGCGTACCTGCCCGTGAACTTACCTTGGACTCCGCATTGGTGAACAGATCGTCGTACCCCAGCAGCTCACCATCCAAGATGACCCAAGGACCCTTCGGGACTTGCATCAGCTTTGTGGGTCCATCAGCTGGGTACATCCTCTCTTGGGCATTACCACGGAAGCCCTCTTGCCCCTGTACAACCTTCTCAAGGGTTGTGAGGACCTGGACTCGCCACGTGCCATCACCGCAGAGGCCCGAGAAGCTATCAGTAAGGTGCAGTTTGCCCTGTCTTCTCGACAGGCTCACCAGACCCTTCCACACCTGCCTTTCAGTTTAATTGTTCCAGGTAATGCACCCAGATTTTATGGCCTGATCTTTCAGTGGGACACAGCGCAGAAGGACCCTCTAATCATTATAGAGTGGATCTTTCTGTTGCATCAGTTGCCCTAAAGCATCACAACACCACAGGAACTAATGGCCCAATTAATCATGAGGGCAAGGGCTCACCTCTGAACCCTCTCTGGGTGTGATTTTGCATGCATACACCTGCCATTAACAGTTGGTGCCTTGGGGTGACTTTATGATGTGTATCCCCTATCGCTGCCGTATGCACAGAAATTAATTTTGTGCCTTTAAACTGAGCCTGAGAGGGGGGAGAGGAAAAAACCAAGCAAACTTTCAAAGCAGTTTTGTTTCAAGGACAGAGATATACAGACTCCTCTGCTTCTGCGGCAGCAAGCAGCAAGAGTGAGAAGCACCTTTTTTTCCAGCCAGTTTTCCAGCTCCTTTTTCTCTGGAGAGAGACAGGGAGTTGAACTTTGTTTTCCTGGGCCTTGGGGTTTTTTTTCCCTTCTTCTCTTCTGGACTGTTTCAACATCAGAATACATTGGGACAATTTTTTCATCAAGGCCCCAAAGGTGGGTCCACCACAACCCAGCTCCAAGGAGGGGGAGAGAGACTACACCTACAGAAGGACTCTGAAATTTTCCCAGGTTTCTCTCCACAGCGAGAGGTTTTATTATTTAGCATTATTATCCTTTTCCTGTGTGTTTGTTAAATAAATAATTTTTATCTCTTTCACTTTCCTCTGAGGAAAATTTCTTTTTTCCTGAACCTGGTGGGGGAAGGTGGTTGTAGCCTGCCTTCTATCAGAGGATATTTTTCCTCCAAATTTGTCCAAACTGGCACAGTTGGTAACTTGGAGCATTTGCTCCAGACAAACGAACATCTCCAGTACGCTCTGGACAGCTACACAGGCCAAATTTCAGTCCACAAACCCAAACGTAAGCTGTTTAACACAGCATTCAATCTAGTGCCAAAATCACTGCTAAGTCAAACCCCTCTCAAGGCTCTGACAGTCTTTACAGATGGTTCAAGCTCACACAAATCTGTGATGACTTGGAGGGACCCCAAGACACAGATGTGGGAATCTGATGTCCAGGTGGTAGAGGGATCCCCACAAATTGATGAATTGGCCGCCGTGGTTAGAGCATTTGAAAGATTTCAAGAACCATTCAATTTAGTCACAGATTCGGCCTATGTAGCTGGCGTGACCACCAGAGCAGAACATGCCCTGTGTTAAAAGAAGTGGCAAATCCCCAATTATACCAACTACTCTCAGAACTGGTCTACCTTCTCTCTCACCAAGAGCAGCCTTACCATGTGATGCATGTAAGGTCACACACAGATTTGCCAGGACCCATCACAGAGGGAAACCGGAGAGCTGATGCCCTGGCCATGGCTGTGCACAGTCCCAACTTACCTGACACCTTTGCACAAGCCAAGTTAAGCCACCAGTTTTTCCACCAAAATGTTCCTGCCCTCATTAGAATGCTTTACATTCACAGAGCTCAAGCAAGGGCAATTGTAGCGACATGCCCTAGCTGTCAACAGTATTAGGTACCATCTTTAGGCACAGGGGTAAACCCCCGCAGCCTCAGCAGCTGCCAATTGTGGCAGACCAATGTCACCCATGTCCCCTGTTGGAATTGTAAAAAGAAGAAAGGCCAGGTGGCTCCGGCGGGGGGAGAAAATTGCAGTCCAAAACCAATGTGGTTGATAAGAGCAAACTCCATTTATTAGCAATCCAAAGGCACTTATATAGTATACCAGCTTGTTAACTCTTAAGTGGCTTAAAGCTTATCAAAGCGCATTTCTACTTTTACATAATTGGACTTACATCGGCAAGCTTCTACAGTTATGTTATGATTAAAAGAATTCAGAGTTCACCTCCTCCCTCCGGGTCTTATCTACACAGCTGTAAATCTTCAAAACTCCCTCTTTGTTCCCAGCCCTGTTTTTTTTCACATAGGGATTTTCTCATGGAGAGTTTTCCTCACACAGGACTTTTGCTTGCAGGCTCTTGCTACAGTTCTTTTATTGATCCCATAATTCTATCAATGATCCATGTCCCTGATCCTCTAACCAAATCCCAACAAATTCCCCCTTTTTCTTTTTGTATAAGCAATACTTGATGGGTCACAGATGTAGTGACTTTGTATATTATCTTTTGCAAGCATTGGAAGGCAAGGTGAACACACTATTATTAATAATATTACTAGTCCTACAGTAATCAAATGCTACACAAATAAAACTAGCCATGATTTAAAAAATAACTTTAACTATCCCTCTAAGCTGAGACCATCTTATTTTTTCTGTAATTGTGTAGTTAATTGATGTAACTCACTTATCTGCTTGTAAATTAGGACAGAGTGGTTAGAAAGATTCATACAGCACATACCTTAGAGCTTTTCACAGCTATGGCTGTGGGCTAATAGAAAATCAATGGCTGCTTAATCTTGTAATATTATATGTCTAACACTAATAACATTCACACTTAACTCATTAAGCATTCGCAAAGTTATGTTAAACTTATCCCTTTCCCAGCAAGCAAGTTTATGCAAAATAGCGTAAGCCCTGGCTGCCAAAGTACCAGGTAAAAACATAAATGCTAACTAAATTAACTGCTTTCACTTGATCTAAATGGGCAGACAGCTGATTGAAAATGCCTGCTAATGCTTTTGTTTCAAGACAGTTAAAAAACAATTTTTCACTTTACTTCTGTGTTTGGTGTTATACCCAAATTCTCTTATTACAACGATCACAAAGTATTTTAACCCAAGCTCTACAGTTCACAAAACCACAGTTAAAACAGTTTCTTGACATAAGGTGAGCCCTTATTCCAAGTCAGGTTTGCAGTCTATATACAGACGGCACAACTCTGGTTAGTGATGCAGCGATGACTTGTCCCTGTTGTTGCAGGACATTCTGCAGTGTTGCAGTCCATGTTCGTTCCCAGAGCAGGAACTGTGAAGGGGTTAATAACAACTGTACAATGCTGATGTAATCATTTGAACACAGGACATCTGCTGTAAAGATAGACTGCAAAATGCTTTGTGTAGATAAGTCGGCAAGCTTTTTGATTACTTTTTCCATTATTTGTTGGTGTTTCTCTCTGTCCCGGGGCCGACTCTGGCTTTGCAGGTGAAACCGCAGAAGCCGCTCTGCTGCCGGACGTCCCGCTGTTCGGCGGGGGGGGGGGGGGGGGGGTTACTCTCTGCCGCTTTTGGCCGGGCTTTAGGACCTCTCCATTGCTCTGCCGCTTTTGTCAGGGCACCAGGACTGTCTCTGTCTCCTTGGCCCGCCTGCGCCCCGCCCCCTGGGTCTGGTGTCTCTGCTTCCGCGTTCGTGGCCATTTCTCCCTCGGTCGTCAGAGAGGTAACATCTGGCTCTGCCGAGTTTAGCAGCTCCTGCAGTGAGCGGACGGGTGCTGCTGTGGTTTTAACCGGTTTTCTCGCGGCCAGCCCGAAGGACCGTGCGACCCCGGACTCCGCTGCGGTCTCTGCCCGCCGCTCCGTAAGACCCGCGTCTGTTTCTTTCCCAGAGCTGCTACAGCCAGCGCTGCCACTCTCTAAAGTCTCTATGGCAGCTGCGGCCACTGTCTGTTTTGTTTTTATTTCTGCGAGAGTGTTAGTTACTGCTCTCCAGGTGAATTTGAGAGCTTTTGTTTCTTTAGCTTTCTTTTTAAACGATCTTGGATCAGCTAGTTCCTTATAAAGGTGCACTTCTTTAAGTCCCCGCTTTTCTAAAAAGCATAAACCAAGGGCCACCTCTGTTTCCATAACTGCGTCTCACCGCAAACTGCGTCCAACCGCAAACACACTGCATCTCACCACAAACTGTGTCTTTCCGCAAACTGCGTCTTCCCGCAAACTGCCTCTAACTGCAAACTGCGTCTACCTGCAAAACCACGTCTTACCGCGCTGTCCCTGCTGTCAGGGTCGTGCAGCCTTCAGGTTTAGCCCTTGTCAGCCAAGCGGTGGACCCCGCTGTTCGGTCGGTCCAGGCTGGGATCAGGCGCCGGCCCGCAGCTGCTGATCCTACGTCCCCGGTCGCTGCTACCATGCCGCAGTTGGCTCCCGCCGGGTCGAGAGGAACGAAGTGCCAGTTCGAGTTCGAGTTCCGAGTTCCGAGTCCGAGTCTGAGTTCCGAGTTCGGGCGCCAAATGTTGGAATTGTAAAAACAAGAAAGGCCCGGTGGCTCTGGTGGGGGGAGAAAATTGCAGTCCAAAACCAATGTGGTTGATAAGCAATCCAAAGGCACTTATATAGTATACCAGCTGTCCCTCAATTTGGGAGACTAAAATATGTCCATGTGTCAATAGAAATTTTCTCTGGAGCCGTCTTTGCATCTGCCCATGCAGGAGAAAAGGCAACAGACGTGGTAAAACACTTTCTCCTTGCCTTTTCCACCCTCGGAGTGCCCAAAGAAGTGAAAACAGACAATGGTCCTGCCTATGTTTCTAATAAATTGCAAGATTTCTTTAGTCAGTGGGGCATCCAGCACTCCACTGGCATACCCCACTCCCCCACAGGACAGTCTATTGTTGAAAGGACCCACCAAACTCTCAAGAGGGTCCTTGACCAACAACATGGAGGTGCAGAGGTTAATTCTACTGTTGTGAGACTCTGCAAATCTCTCTTTACCATCAATTTCTTAAACAACTCCCTCTCAAAACCCACCCCCCCTGTATTCCGACACTTCACCAATTCAACACAGGCTAAATTAAAAGAACAGCCACCGGTGTTTGTCAAGGATCCAGAGAGCTGTCAAATTCAGGGACGCTTTCCATTCATCACCTGGGGAAGGGGATATGCTTGTGTTTCCACTCCAGCAGGTTTGAAATGGGTGCTGGGAAAGAATATCAAACCCTGCCTTGGACCACCGACAACAGCTCCTGAGAACATGAGAAAAAACACAGATAATCCTGACGCTGAATCAGCCAAAGACGAGACTAGTGTCACCTGGAGGCAACATTGACGCAAAGTGACAAGCCACGTGAATATCTAGTTTGTGCTTCCTCCAGACTGTTTCACTTAAAGATCCCCCTGAACCCCTCTGACCTTCCCTCATGGTTTCCCCGCCCGAATAATCCCTTACTCTTTCTATACCCCATACCTACCTTCTTTGAAAAGGGAGGATGGCAACGGGAAATTGATAAAGGGAGAATGAACATTTCCAGTTTCAGGTATTCTCAAGTGATTTGACCTTTCAATAATCTTGCCATGATCCTTAACAACTTTGTTTGCGACCCTTACAGAGACACCGGCCCCAGCTCCCCCATGGAACCTGGCACCTGTCACCCTGCCGTCTCCTGGATGTCCGTAACCCAAGCAAGTACCCAGAGACGCTGCTGTGGTTACGGATGTTGTGGCTGATAGGAGCATGGAAATAGCAGCCTCGGTAGCACAGAAAGGTCCACAGCGTTGAAGAAACTTGGGACTTGTTGGGACATTGGGAACTCGGGGGGGGGGGGGGGTTGCCTCCCTTCAGAGGCTTTGCAGGTGTTTCTGGTTGTTCTGCCATCCATTCATTGTTTGAAATACTGGCATAACCCTGGACCCTCACTGTTAAAATCAAAATACCCTTTCCCCACTCATAGAAAGGGGAAGAACTATTCCCACCTTAGTTAGTTCCAAGTAAATGGGGGAGGCCTTCTTTTAAAGTAAATTAGGGGGAGATGTTGAAGTGGCTAAGTCCACTTTACACCCCCCAAGTTGCCCTAAAAGTGGTCTCTCCTTACAACACTGTGCTAGAAAGTTCTCTCTTTATCTAGATCCTGCTGGTCACTGGCCCTCTCCCCCCTCCCATCCCTTTTCCCATTGGCCCCTGTTATGTCATTCAACCTTGCCTCTGCCCTCTAGCCCTCAGACTATTGGTTTTGGATGCTCTGCACGCCTTTGGGAGTTTTCGGGATAAAACTGGCGCGGGCTTTCGGTTGTTGTTCTTTTTTGCCTCTGTTCCCTTCAGGTGTGTTGCCATTAAACGCCTCGGAATTGCATGGAGAGAACCCCTCTCACCTCTTTGTCTCCGGTTCGCGCATAGACTGTGTGTGTGAGCGGCGGTTCGCGACTACCTACAAAGGTGAGATTGTATGTACGCGTAGGTGCTAGGAGAGTGCCGCCTAAGTGGTCCATGAGGGACCCAGTAGGGACAAACATGGCATTGATCCACCGAAGCCCTCTTCCATACACAGGTGTTACTGCCTGGGGTTCTTTACATCCCTTTGCCCAGTGCCCTGGCTTCCCACAGTGGTGACACCTGCTCTGGGATGGAGGTTTTCCTCCTTGACTCACCACCCCCACAACTTCCCCTCTTTTATTATTTTGAAATTCAGTGTTCATTGATACTAATTTTACATAGGTTTCTACCATTAGATCTAAGGTGGGAGGAGGATCTAAAGGTAGGGCTCTGAGAACTGCTTTGCAGGCTTCGTTTACATTAGAGCGGGCCAACTCCATCAGCAGCTGCTGTTGGAATTCATGCTCCTCTGTCTGCGAGCGAACTGCCTGTGTGAGGCACTCTACAAAATCTACAAAGGGTTCTGATCGCCCTTGGAGGACTTGTGTGAAGTGGGTCTTAGGGGTGGCAGTGGCGGGAGTAAGGAACAGATCTCTCTGGGTAGCCTGCTTGATGTCTTGCGGGACCGCTTCAGTGATGTTGGCAGCCTGATTTTGGGGCTTAGTCCAAGCCCCTTCCCCACAAAGGTGGTCCAAAGAGACTACTGCAAGCTGGGGGTTGCTCTGGTAGGACGCAAGAAGATCTCGCAGTGCCCTCTTCCACGTCCTTTCCCAGAGGAGATACTCGGTCTGGGAAAGGAGGCAGGCCATGACATTCTTAAGGTCATGAGGGACTAAAACTCTAGGGGAAAAGGAGGCAAGGAGCAAGCTCCGAAAGTACTGAGACTCTCGACCAAACTCCTTGCTCACTTTGCACAGCTCTTTTAGGTCGGCATGGGGAAAAGGTTCCCACCAGAGGTATGCTCCGGCTCAGCTGTAAACAACTGGCGAGGCTTGCACTTGGTCTGTGTCCCCACTTCTGGATCCGGACCCATGGGAACCAGAAGAGGGGGCATGGGAACTGGATGCAGGGAGATAGGGGGTGAAGCTTTCGGGGTGGGGAGGAGCTGGTGGGACAGAGACGGGGAGGGGGAGGAGCCCAACGAGGTAGGAGGGGCCCCATGTGGGAACACTCATCGACGTAGGAGTGGGAGGTGCTGATGCGAGGGAAGGGGGCAGAGAGAAGGGGAGAGGAACAGGGGAGGGGCCGAGGGTGGAACTGTGCTAAGTGGCAGGAAACTGGGAGGACGAGGGATACAAAATGGAGGATCCTTTGTCTTCTCCCAAGATGGTGGGAGCTGCCACAAGGTCGCAGGCGCCATCTTGGGTGGATAAAAAGGGATTAACAGGGGAAGAGTAGGAGAGGGGGGGGACTCGGGCGAGAAGGTATTGAGATCTTTAGGGGGTACAACGGACTCTTTCTCGGGCAGAACAGGGGACGAGGGAGAGGAGAAGAGGTTGAGGGAAGAGCTCAAGTTGGGGCACGCAAACCCAGCTTGAGGGGGGTAGGGAGAAGCTTCTGGAGAGCCAGGAAGACGGGGGCAACCCCGCGCCGATAGACGGTATGCTTCACCGAGGCTAGTCCTGTTGGGAACACGGGGGGAAGGAGAGCCGGATGTGCCACACTGAAGCTGATCTGTGCTCAGCGAGCCACACTGGGCAGAGTGGGGCCGTGGCCACGGGGAGCCGGGGAAGATGAGGGAACACAACTGGGGACGGAACTGGGGTCGCCCTCCACCCTGGACTTCTTAAGAGTGTTTATAACGGCTGCACACAGGGGCATGTACAGATAAACCCCTTTGTCTCCCGTGGCAGCCTCTTCCCCAAGCCGCTCTCCAACTCGAGCCCAAAACGTCGGGTCTCGCACTCGATCTGCAGCGGCGCTGGGAAAGCAGTGAAGAATCCACCTTACAAAGCTCTTTAGGAGACCATTAGAAAACTTAAAATCATAACTTTGAGAGATACCCAAAACTGGGACATAAAAACCCCACTGAGCCTGGGACAATTTACTCCCCATGGCTCACGTTCCTCCCCCACCGGGTGCAAAACAAAGAAAGAAAAAAAACCGCGGATATCTTCCCCCCATGCTTGGAGCCGCCCGCGCCACATGCTTGCTGCGCGCCGAGTGCTCTAGGGGCCCTTACTGCAGGAAAATCCTGGAACAAAAAAACTGATGAGGGTCCTCCTTCTAGCTGCAGGTCTCTGGAGAGGGGTCCCGCAGCTTCTTGAAGAGCTGCACGCGCGTGGCGGCTGCAGAGCATGCTCAGCAGTGGCTGCATGCGCTCGGCGGCGTCAGTCTGCGTGCCAGAAGCAGCAGCAGGCGTCCACGCGTGCCAAAAGCGGCTGTGGGCTCCGCAAGCAGATGATCGGCGTTCGGCGACAACTTCCGCTGGCTCCAGCCGGCAGGGACGCCTGAATCAGCCTCTGCTGGGGAAGCAGGCAGGATGGTGGACAGCAGGTCACACTGGTCAGTGGCAATGCATCAGGTGCAAACTGCCGCAGTGCCACGCTGGCTAGCACGCTGTCCTGGGCACTGGGCAATCTCTGCCTGCTCTGAAGGGGCGGGCAGAAGCTGAATCGCGGCACAGGAGGGCAGGTAAAGCTTCAGGTCGGGTTCTCTTTGCCCACTGATGGTGAGGGTACGTGAAGGAGGAAGGAAAAAGGCAGAGGGACTTCTCCGTGGGGGTAGATGGTTTATTGGGGAGAAAAATCCATGGAGAAAGCCGAAGCCGCGTGGCTTGCAGGGGGTCATGTACTCCCACAATATGGGTGTGGAAAACACACAGTAACCAATGGCACATCATCCAGGGGGTGTTACCAAGGTGGGGAGAAGGAATTGCAGTAAATGGGAGAAGGGGTAGGCAGGGAGGAGTAAGGAGGACCAATTAACTACCGAAGAACATAGAACTCTCTGGAAAGACAACCAAATATGAGAAATAAGGGGAGGGGAGGGCTGCGGCCGATGGTAAGGCACGGATTTATATATTTTTCACAGCCACATGAATGCTCAAGGCTTTTGGGCTGTGGCAGGATCAAACCAATGGACTTTTGCTCACCTCAACACCTGTTGTAATTGTTCTTGAACCAATTCGTGAAGGGCGACTCATTTTTCTTTTGTCAGGGGCCACTGGTTCTCCCAGATAGGTCGTTCTATGAGCCACTGTAAAGGCAGCATAGGGCACTTTGCGCCCTTCCCCACAGTGGTCCCCTTTAAAAATTTGTCCCCACTCTCACCCCCCAAGCTACTAGAACATCCCGTCCCCACAGATTGAAAGGTGCCACAGTTACATAGGGATGGACAGTAGCTGTCTGTCCCTCTGAGTTCTTGATTAATACAGGATTGGCACTCAAGTAGCTTTGCGCAGCACCCCCAAGGCCAGCAATGGCAGATCCTACTGGCATCATGGGCCATGAGGGCGGCCACGCAGAAGCAGAGATGATGGTAACATCAGCCCCCGTGTCTATGAGTCCCTTGAGTCTTATTTGTGACGGTGTCACATCTTGCATAGTCAAAGTACAAACCATTTTGTGGTCTCTGGTCCAATATGTCTTGAGTCCAATATACTTCAGGTGGTCCTGTTTATCTGAAGCCTCGATTCCCTCGCAGTCTGGAGTCTGGTTTTGGGACACAAGACTTAAAAGGAACAAGTTGAGCAATATGAGTCTGAGCAGGTATAGTAACTGGAGGGGTGGGTGTGGACACCATAGCATGTATTTGTCCCATGTAATCAGCATCCACAACCCCTGGATGTACAAAAATACCTTGTAATGTTGCACTTGATCTCCCTATTAGCAAAGCACTTAGACCCCATCCTATGAGTCCATGTAACTTTAGGGGGACTTTATGTACCTTCACTGAGTTTAAAGTTACTGTGTTGGCAGTGGACACATCCATGCCAGCTGATCCTCATGTCCTTCCGACGAGCTGGTTGCATAGGCTTGTGTCAGTCATGCTTTGTGGGAAAATATTTGTGTCTGCACGTGCTTCCCTGTCGTGCTCATCCTCCCATTTCCCTGCTCTCTAAGAGGATGTCCATTCGCATGAAATGTGGATTTACATCGCCTTGCACAACTTCCTGGCTTTCCGCATCTCTTACACTTTTCTGCAGGGTTTTTTAGTGCCTGATTACTGTGGGGACAATCGGTTTTGCCGTGATCTTGCTATCTGCAGGGAGAACAACGACTTGTTACCTTGACTACAGTTGCAAGAGACTCTGCTAGCAGTTATTTGGTGAGAGACATTTCCCACTTTAGCACAAGTATTTATCATCTCCTCTAAGGTAGGGTTTTCTTTTGGCAAAAGGTCTATGGCCTTTCTACATTCATCATTCGCATTGTCTCTGGCCAATTGCAGTATCAATAGATTTTTCGCATAGTCATCTGCTACCTGGTTTTCCATGGCATCTCTCAAGCGTTCTATGAATTGTATAAATGGCTCCTGATGCGCTTGCTTTATCATTGCATACCACGGTGTGGATGTAGATAGGTGTGCAACTTTTGAGAGAGCCTTCATACCTATATCCCGAGCCTGTGCTAAGACAAAAGGATTCAGGCGAGCCTGCAGCTGTGGATTATCTACAGGGGGTAGCCCCATCAGCTGAGCCAGGCCTGCTCCGAATTGAGGGTCATGCTGTGATAACTCAAGATTGGCTAACAACATCTCCTCGGCAAGTCACCGCCACGTTATCTCAAACATCATATATTGAGTTGAAGAACAAATTAGTCTGGCTATCTGTTTCACATCAAAGGGAGTCATCTCCTCTGCAGCTAAAAATGAAAGCATCTTCTGTACAGCAGGGTATTTCAAACCATGCTGTGCAGACAGCTTACACAGATCTGATAGGACTTGCCAGTTAAAGGGAGAGTGTTGGATAGGCATCTGACCTCCTCCTCTGATAACAGGGAATGCTGCAGGCATTCCGTCAGTCTCAATTGCTTATTCCCCATAGTAGATTGCCTGGGTCTTACTAGAGAGTCAGCCATTTCAAGATCTCCGTTTTTAATTGCTAATGTTTTTATATGTTTCCAAAAACTTAGTGGGCCATAGGCAGATATAGTGACTGTAGCCAGTTGTATAGCAAATACATCTTCCAGAGGGTTTGTCAGTGGATGGCAATCGGGTCCCCCCATGTGTGGGTCCCGCAAATCTATGAGAGTGGGAGGATCCCTGGGCCATTTCGGTTGCTCTGGCGCTGCGAACGGCAACCGTGGAGGCGCGGGGCCACCCGCTCTGGGGGCTGGCGGAACCACCGGTCCATTTCTGGAAGGCAACTGCGGAGCCGCGTGACAACTTCTGGTCTGTGCAGGTGCAGATTCGCTGCAGGGCTGTATTCGTTCGCTAGGGAAATGTGCAGGCGGAAGTCTATTTGAATGCTGCACATGCGCATCCGTGCAGTGAGGGCAGGGGGGCGGGCGGGCAGAACCTGTAATGGCCGTGCCCCTGTTAATGGCAGCTGCAGCAGCTGATGCACCGGTAGAGGCATGTCCAGGGCATTGGGAGCAGGGGGATCTACAGGTATGAGCTCATCTTCGCTGTTGGTCCAAGAATCATTAGGCAGGGGTGGAAAAAATGGTTTCATAGGAACGGGAGGGTCAGGGCAGTGTGTGCTAAGGTCGATCCCTCCTCTGGCACGGTCCCGCTCAAGCGCACTGTTGCCATCTTTATCAAGGAATTGCAGTGTTCTGCCATTAGAGAGGCAGTCCGGCGCGCCGCCATTACCGAGGCATTCCAGCGTGCTGCCACCCTGCCCCACACCACCGCCACAGTCGGAATCTCGCGGAGGCGGGGCTGAAGCAGTGGGCAAGGAAAAATCTGCCAGCAAAATCGGCGCCTTGCAAAGCATTTCCTGTGAGGGGGTGCAGCCCACATCTTCCACCCGCCCCTCTTTTCCGCTCCAACCCTCTGCATCTGCAGGGGTTTGGTTTTCCATGTCCCGTTCCTTTTTTAGCATTCTTGAAGCATCCAAGACCACCCGCCAAGTTGTCATGACAGATGTTTTGTCTCCCCGAGAACCAGATTCAAGGATAAGTAGTCCCACTTGCTCCCAGGTTGTCACATTAAAGGCATTTTCAGAGTTTGCTTCTATACCTTGGCTTTTGCACCATAGGAGCAGAGCCTTTAACTGGTGCTTATCATATTTAATACCCCGTTTAGCTAGCAATGATGTCCAAATATTTACAATAGATCTCTCTTCCTGAGATACTTGAGATCCCATTTTTATTGTCTCAGCAGCTCACCTTTGAAACAGGTTGAATAAGTAGTAGTAGCCCGGGCTTATCACAGCTTTCTTAGCCGTTCTCATCTGCTGAGTTGTCTGTCTCCGGCCACTTAATCGTGGCTCGGCTGTGTGATACAGCTGTAGAGTTGGCGTTTCACGTCAGTCGGTCTCACCAGATGTTGCAGTTGAGACGGACACGACACTCACGAATAATGCACACCAACTCTGTCAGAAGGCAAAATGACAGAAAAAACCATTTTATTCTATACAGTTTCCATTTATATAGTCTCTTGGCACTCATGCTGTGTCCTCATAGGCTTCTACGTTAACACCTCTTAAAACTTATTGGTAGGTTGCTATTACCGCAGGCTTGGTTCCTACGGTATATCACCGTGTCCCGCAGCCATAGGGAGGAGGAGGAGGAGAAGATCCAGCAGGCAGGAATTGTGCAGCAAGATTGATCTCTTTAATTATTTTACAAACTCTTTTATAGACTTTTTTCTTCATAGTCTAATTGGACAAAGGACCAGCCACCCCTTGGGGGTGATTGGCTAAAATCCTAAAACATCCATTGTCAAAATATTTTCTACTATACCATAAACAAGACTTTTCAAGGTTGCAGGTGGCTTGATTATTTACATTCCCTGCTACCTCTTCTGTGAGAGAGAAAAATCTCTCACGGACTTAGAAAATAACAAGACAATCCTCACTAACAGCATTTTTGTACCTACAATTCCCCCTTTTTGTTTTATAAGATAACAACTCTACTATTAATCCTAAGTAGAAATCTACATCAGTTATTAATTCTAAATATGTCCTTAAGGCTTTAACTATCTGACTCCATAACAAGAAATTTAAAGTTCAGTCTCTGCTTGTGGAAGGACCATCCCAGTCTCTGCTTGTAGAAGGGCCATCTGCCTGATGGTTGACATCCTGGTCATCATCAGAAGAGTCATTAGGCTGATGATCTACATTCTGGTCGCCATTTGGATGGTTTGCGTTCTGGCCATCATTTGGAGGTTGCCTGTTCTGCCTCTGGTGCCATAGGTCAGAGCGAACACATTTTGCAGGTAGCCACCGTATCCCAGTATCTGTGGAAATGCAAGCATACCCACGACCCCAAACGATAAGCTCATGAGGGCCTTCCCACTGGTTAGTGAGTAAATTCCGTACCCAGACTTTTGCCCGGGGCAGCTGTGTCTCGCCTGCAGACTGCAATGAGAGAAAATGATTCAGAATAACAGGATTATTTGAATTTTCTGGTACTGTAAGGTGATTAATTGTATACAAAGCTTTTGCTAGTCGGCTCTGTGGGGTTTCTCCATGCATTCCCCTTTTCTGTTTGTCCAAAACACGCTTCAAGGTACCATGAGCGCGTTCGACAATGGCTTGGCCAGTAGGAGAATGTGGGATACCAAAGGTATGGTCTACACCCCATAGGTGTAAGAACTGCCGCATCTTCTCCGAGGCGTAGGCAGGACCATTATCGGTTTTCACAGAAGCTGGCACGCCCAGGACTGAGAAAGCCAATTTCCAATGGGCAATGACATCACGGCCCTTCTCTCCAGTGTGAGCAGTAGCCCACATAGCCGAGGAGAAAGTGTCAATAGACACGTGCACATATTTCAGCCGAACAAATTCAGGGATGTGTGTTACATCCATTTGACAAATCTGCAAGGCTTTTAGCCCTCTGGGGTTTACCCCCCCTGGCAAAGGCACAGCGAGTCCGTGACAGTCAGCACAAGCACTGACAATGTCGCGCGCCTCGGTTGGCGTTAAATGAAACTGCTTCTGCAGGGTATGTGCACTTTGATGGAAGAAACCGTGCGATGCCTTGGCTTGTGCAATTTTGTCAGGCTGAGGCCCTACCCACGCAGGGTTGGCCAGCATGTCAGCCCTGGCATTGCTTTCTGTTAGAAACCCTGGTAAATTGGTGTGGCTTCGAATGTGCAGAATGTAATACGGATGCACTTGAGCCTGAATTGCAGACCACAAGGCTTGCAACAGCGAAAACAGAGCCGCATTGTTCACCTCCTTCAGAAATGAACAATCTAAGCGTTGGGTGATATCTGCTGCATAAGCAGAGTCAGTAACCAAATTCAAAGGTTCCTGTGAGAATCGCTGAAAAGCCATGGTAACAGCCCTTAATTCAACTAACTGAGAAGAGTCTGACTCGGATTGGTGTTTTAATGAACCACCGCAAAGGCAGTGTAGGATCCTGTGCGCCCTTACACACAGTGACCCCTGCTAAAAATTTGTCCCAATCCGTACGCCCCAAGCTGCCAACACATCCCGTCCCCAAAGGTTAAGGGGAGTGGTAGCAACATAAGGCCTAATCGTAGCTGTGTGCCCCTCTGAATCCTTCACCATCACAGGCCGTTCACTTAAATAGCTCTGTGTGGTTCCTCCTAATTCTGCGATGGCCGATCCCACCAGGGCTAAAGGCCATGAGGGAGGCCATGCAGAGAAGGAGATGATAGTTACATTAGCACCCGTATCAATCAAACCTCGAAGCTGAGTCCGGGGTAGATCGGCGTTCGGCAGGATCAGGGTACATGTCATCTGTGGCCTTTGGTCAGAGATGTCTGCAGTCCAGAAGGCCTGCGGAAGTCCCATAGATCCACTGCCATTATCTTCATGAGTTTGTTGTTTTATCCTGGGGACACAAGACTTAAAAGGCACTAATTTAGCAAGGCAGGTTTTTTCAGGAATAGTTACAGGGGGTTTTTGCATGGAGACCGTAGCATGATCCTGACCTTTAAAGTCAGCATCAATAACTCCTGAGTGCACTAAGATTCCTTGATGGGCAACGTCAGGTTTTCCCACCAGCATCGCACTGGATCCCTGGGCTAAGGGTCCATATGCGTCCAAGGGAACCTTATAAATACCGCTAGAGTCTAAGACGACTGCGGCTGGGGTGTGGACGTCAAACCCGTCTGATCCCTGGGTGCCGTTTGATCCCTGAGTGCCATCTCTAGGGTGGCTGGGTAGGCCTGTGCCTGTACCTGTGCCACTCTCTGGGGGAGTGACTGCATCGGAGAGCAATTCCCCCTCCTTGCACCCCGGCGGAAGTTTCCCGACAAAGGCCGACCATCGGCGTGAGTCTGGGATCTACAGTAGCCCGTGCAATGCCCTGGTCTGCCACACCTCTTGCACTGGGGAATCGGTGTGTTCTCTTTTTGACTCGGCTTAGGCCGCTTCTGTTTCTTCACCTGTTTTGGTTGCTTTGGTTCACAATCAGAAGATGCGTGAACAGGCTGCAGGAACGCAGCCAAAGCAGACCTTTTCTGGTTCCCAGATCCCACCTTAGCGCAGGCTTTGACCATGTCTGTTACCTCAGGATCCCCTGGTAAGGCATCTATGATTTTTCTGCACTCCTCGTTTGCATTATCTCTCTCACTAACTGCCTTAACAACATCTGCCTTAACCCGTCATCCTCAACCTGCTTCTCGAGAGAAGCAGCGACTTTCTCTACAAAAGAGAGGAATGACTCTGATTTGCCTTGAACTATGTCAGTATATCGCTTTCTGGGTGCTGACAACTCTATGGTTTTCAACAGGGCAGCCATGCCGACCTGTTGTGCTTGCTGCAGGACGCTAGAGGACAAGTTACCCTGCAGACTGGGATCAGAGAAGGGACCAGTCCCCATCAAAGCATCCATTCCTGCTGTCTGTCTAGGATCAGCAGCAGGGAGCTGCAAATTTGCTAATGCAGTCTTGCCGGCCAGCTTTCTCCAGTTTTTTTCAAAAACTGTAAATTGTACAGGTTGAAATAGAATATGACCTAAGTGTCTGATATCAAATGGAGAAAGCAAATCTGTATTTATCACCCTTATGATTTGCATAACCTCAGCAGAACCTAGCCCATATTGTGTCACCTTGGATTGGAGGTCCTGGGCAACTTTCCAAGCAATTACCTCATGCTTGTCATGCTCCCCTGAATCTGGGAGAGCCTTATACACTGGGAAAGCTTGGATCTCTTTTGGGGAACCAGTACCATCCCGAACTTCGGGCACAGCCTGCGGATGGAGTGTAACAGCTCCCCGGTTACGCCCAGAATCCTCAGATCTATGTGGCATTCCAAGGATTTCTAATAACCTCCAGTCACCCTCCCCCAATGCTTGCACCTTAAGAGACTCTAGGAAGCGATTATAATGCGTCGGACGTACAGTAACTGTGCAGTCCGGAAAGGTCCAGGGGCGAGACTGGCGCAGCCTTTTTCTTCGCAGCGCGGCTACAGCCACCTGACGACCTGGGACCAGAACCTCATCTGCCTCACTGCCTGATGAGGAATCATCAGGCAAAGGCAACTTTGGGGTGCTGGGAGTGAACAGAAATGAACGGGGAGGAGGGGCACTTTGGCTAAGTTCGCTAGAGCCAGAACAGACAGCACAGACTGCAGCTGGCTGTGTGGCAGTTTTTACAGCAGTTTCTTTACGGGAGGCCGTCTCGGCCAATTCCAACTGAGTCGGTACTGAAGCTGCAGCCGACTCTAGGGCTACGGCTGCGCTCGGTGCCGCGGCCGGCACCACGGCCGGTGCCGCGCTCGTCTCTCGCACAGCAGCCACGCCCGGTGCCGCTGCCTCTGCCCTCTGCTCCTCAGCCGCTGCCGCTTCCGGGTTTCCCCGCGGCAGCGCTGTTCCTGGTTTCGCCGCCGGCAGCGCAGTTTCTCGGCTCGGAGTCGTATCTCCCGCAGCTGGCGGGGGGGGCGCGGGCGGCGCGGACGGCACGGCCGACGCTGGCGCCGCTTGCGGCCTGGGTTCAGGCATTCACCGCTCTAACAGGCTGAGCAAGTCGTCCATCCTACGGGATAGGTTTCGTAGCTCTGACAGAAAGGGCAGATGCTGCATAAAAAGGTCCATGGTTCGGTTCTGTGACTGCGCAGAACAGTCCAGCGCCAGGGAGGGCAGCGGGCCATAGCCAGGCAGTCCCGGGGGGGCAAGTTAGATCCAGGTGCATACGGAACCGAACTAGGAGGCTCTCTGGGCGTCCAAGTTGCTAAGCCGCTGGTCTGCGGCCCTGGATAAGCTGTGGCCGCCGTCCAACCAAACGGCAAGGCAGGCTGTGCGCCCTGCCTGTGTCCTGACCCCCCCGCCTCTGGCGGCGCGGGGTTCCTGGGGGCTGCGGAGTCCTGCAAGTGTGCAGGGTGAGCCGGCGCAGGCTCTGCCTGTGGAGCCGGGGGGGTTATTCCGAATCCACCATCACTTGCCCCGGAAGCCCAGTCAGCGGGGCCCCCCTTGGGCATTCCTCCGTCACTCATCACCGAGATAGGCGATCCAGCCCTGCTATCACAGTCAATGGCTGTCAGCAGAATAAATAACGACCGCCAGGTTTTGTATAATTCTAACGCTGCCGGCTCCCCTGTAGGGAGCTCGTGTCGGACAGCGCATCCGAGCTCTTGCCACAAGGAAAAGTCCAGGGCAGTATCTCTGTCCATGGAAATCCCTTTTAAGGTAGCCCAGTCTAATAATTCCCGAACTGAGTTTTCAGGAATGGAGGTGCGCAATATGCTAAACACACCTTTCCAGACCAGTACGACAGCATCATTCTGTGAGCTGCTGTTCGCCATTTCTCAGTTCTGTCGGACCTCCCGGTCCCGGGGGGAAGGGGAACAGCGTACCTCTAGAGGAATTCGTCTTGGCTCGCAGCAGCAGGACACTTCAGAGAGTGCAAATCATGTCGGGCAGCACCAAATATTACCGCAGGCCTGGTTGGTTCCTACGGTATATCACCGTGCCCCGCAGCCATAGGGAGGAGGGGAAGATCCAGCAGGCAGGAATTGTGCAGCAAGATTGATTTATTTAATTATTTTACAAACTCTTTTATAGACTTTTTTCTTCATGGTCCAATTGGACAAAGGACCAGCCACCCCTTGGGGGTGATTGGCCAAAATCCTAAAACATCCATTATCAAAATATTTTTCTACTATACCATAAACAAGACTTTCCAAGGTTGCAGGTGGCTTGGTTGTTTACATTCCCTGCTACCTCTTCTGTGAGAGAGAAAAATCTCTCACGGACTTAGAAAATAACAAGAAGATCCTCACTAACAGCATTTTTGTACCTACAACATGGCGTGTTTATAGGAGATTCTAGAATTTGACAGGTGTTCTATTCATTTATAAAACTCATAAATCCTCAAGTTAAAGAGGAGGGAAAACAACGAGTTAGAATTAAACAATACCCCCTCAAAAAGGAAGACAGAGAAAGAATTAGCCCAATAATTTAAAAATTCTTACAGTTAAGACTGTTAAAAGAGTGCCAGTCTGATTTTAACACTCCTATCTTGCCTGTCCATAAACCTGATGGGTCGTACCGGGTAGTACAAGATTTACAGGCTGTTAACAAGATAACTGAAGATCTCTATCCTGTGGTAGCGAATCCTTAAACTCTGTTAACATGCTTAACACCAGAGCTAACTTGGTTTACCATTTTAGATTTAAAAGATGCCTTCTTTTGCCTCCCTCTCCATGAAGTCAGTCAGAACATTTTTGCATTCTAATGAGAAAGCCCTAAGAGTGGGCGCAAAACCTAGCTCACATGGACAGTGTTGCCTCAAGGATTTAAGAACAGTCCCACCCTGCTTGGAGAACAACTTGCAAAAGACCTAGAGTCCTGGGAAGCCCCACCAGGAGAAGGGAAGCTATTGCAGTATATTGATGACCTTTTAATAGCTATCCAAACAGAGGACGCTTGCATAGGTTGGACGGTAAGCCTCTTAAACTTTCTGGGACTCCAAGGATACAAGGTATCTAAGAAAAAGGCTCAGGTGGCGAAACAGAAAGTCATCTACCTGGGCTATGAAGTTAGTGCTGGGCAACGAACTTTGGGGCAAGATCGCAAAGAAGCGATATGCCAAACCCCGAAACCCCAGACACTGAAAGAATTACGAACTTTTCTGGGGATGACAGGATGGTGCAGACTGTGGATCTACAATTACGGGCTGCTCGTGAAACCACTATATAAGCTCATTACAAAAGAAAGCAGAGATCTCCAGTGGACAAAGGGGCCACGCAGGCCTTCAATCAGCTAAAGAATGCCCTCATGTCAGCTCCAGCTCTAGGACTTCCAGACGTGAGTAAACCATTCTTTCTATTTTCCCATGAGAAACAAGGGATTGCCTTGGGAATACTAGCACAGGACCTGGGCCCATACCAATGGGCAGTTGCTTATTTCTCTAAGCAGCTAGATGCAGCAGCCAAAGGATGGCCTGGGTGTGTCAGGGCCATTGCAGCAGTTGTGCTAAACATCCAAGAAGCACGCAAATTCACCTTGGGTCAGAAAATGACTGTGCTGGTGTCCCACACAGTGTCCGCAGTGCTGGAAGTGAGAGGCGAGCACTGGCTCTCCCCACAAAGGTTCCTGAAATATCAAGCCATCATGGTGGAAGAAGATGATGTAGAAATAGCGGTAACTAACATTGTCAACCCAGCTTCCTTTCTCACTGAAAATCAAGGGGAACCGGTACGCCGTGATTGCCTGGAGACTATTGCAGCCACCTACTCCAGCCACCCGGACCTGAAGGATACCCCTTTAGACGACGCAGAGACCTGGTTTACCGATGGGAGCAGTTATGTCATCAGTGGAAAGCAGCATGCTGGGTTAACACAACCGGGGGCTTGTCAGCACAAGCCCCGGCGTGCCCTCGGGCAGAGGGGACGCAGCGTTAGCCTCCACAGCGTCCTCACTGGACGGCTCAGTGGAATCGGCGTGGGATGGGTGCGTGCGCTGGCTCCTCCTCAGAGGAAGCACGTCGGGCAGCCGGTGGAATAGGCTCGTGTTAGCCCGGAGGCAAAGAAGATGGGAGGGGCTTCTGATGTGAGTTCCAACAGGTTTATTTGCAGGAGGGTCCAGGGACCAGCGAAGCCCCGAGGAGACGCGGGCTAGCCCCTTTATGGGGGGGTGGAGTAAGGCAGGGAAAGAGAAAACAACCAATGGGGTACAAGCAGAGGGGAGGATACAATTTTTCAGAACAAATGGGGAAAACAGGGAGGCAGGAGTCATAACAGGGAATCAATTAATAACTAAAAAAGGGAGAACTTTCTGGAACAGGGGGAGGTAATTTAGGATTGGGAGCCACCCAGGGGGAGGTAACCTAGACCTCAGTGATCGCATCTGGTGACTGACATTTGATGGTTTCAGCCCGAGAGCAGGCTGACCCACCCCAACACTGGGTATGCAGTTACCACCTACCGCGAGGTGATAGAATCTGGACCCTTGCCAACAAACACCTCTGCACAGAAGGCTGAAATAATTGCCCTAACCTTTGCCTTAGACATAGCAAAAGGAAAGAAAATAAACGTTTATACAGACTCAAGGTATGCATTTGGAGTTGTACACGCACACGGGGCCATTTGGAAAGAAAGAGGACTGTTAAATTCGCAAAGAAAGAATGTCAAACATGCACAAGAAATAATGCGACTGTTGGAAGCAGTCCAGCTACCTGAGAAGGTAGCAATCATGCACATTAAGGCACATCAAAAGGTGAGCTCAGAATTGGAAGAAGGAAATTATCTGGCAGACAGAGAGGCAAAAGAAGCAGCAAAAGGTGAGGTAATAACAACTAGAGCTGTGATCCCAGATAGACAACTTTCCCTAGAGGGTAAGCCAACATATAACAAAAGGGACAAGAAATTGATTACAGATGAAGGGGGAACATTTAACCAAGAGGGATGGGCTATCACTGCAGAAAGAAAATTGGTTATTCCCTTCCATTTGCTATGGTCACTAGCAAGAGAGGAACACCAGAAAATGCATTGGGGAACAAATGCCTTATATAACTTCTTAATAGGAAAATTATCGCTAGAAATTTATATGAAACCGTTGTGCAGATAACCCAACAGTGTAACCTTTGCCTCCAGACTAATCCCAAAAATACCCCCAAACCAAAAATGAGTCAAATTGGAAGGGGCCATGGGCCCGGACAGCAGTGGCAAATTGATTTTATGGAACTTCCAAGAAAAGGGGGGTATCGATATTTGCTAGTGTTGACAGATACTTTTTCAAGATAGACGGAAGCTTTTAGCCCTAAGTTGAGAAGTTATTCATAAGAGAGAAGACATATGGTCCCAAGCCTTTATGCGGTTTACTAGACTCATGGGGAAATATTCTGATTTAAAAGATTTAAACCTGCTGACTGTGGTCATGCACAGAAATCAAGTGTATACAAAGCAAGAATGGGAAAAACAAAAAACTTAGCAACTTCAGGGAACTGTAAGAGAAGAAATCAAAATAGGATGCCGAATTGATGCCATGAAGATTTTTTGCCTTTTCTTTTATACCCCTGTTATACTTTTTTACAACTTCTGTATTCCTAGTGCTTTTTCCCTACATTCTTGGACTTGTTTGTCAAGCTAAGAGACTAAACATTTTAGAAGCTTCGTAGCTAGGAATCAGTGTGCCCCAGACCCCAAGGTCCTCTCCAGAACACATTCTGTAAACCAAGATAGAACCATCCAGGGGAAGGTTCCTTGGGGAGGGGGGGAGGCTCACTTGAGCCTCTCATTGGGGAATCTTTGATAGATATGCTAATTAGTAAAACCTATAATGTTATACCTGATGTTGGGGGGGGTACACACACACACACACTTGGTGGGGTGCATCTCGATGCATATGACCTGGACGTGTGCACCTACGGATCCTTAAAATAAGTACCAAGGTAAAATCCCTTTTCCCCTTCTAACCGTGTATGACTTGATTTTAAGACCAGGAAAAGGCATCAGAATGATTAATGGAACTACTCATAACTAAAGCAACCCAAATTAGTGTTTCAACTACTCCTACAGACAGACATAATGAAATCTGTAGTCATTCAAGTGAAGTAGATTGTTGGTATAATTTTACATGAGTACAGGCCGTTGACGTAGTTTGTCTTTGGGGCCAAGACAGTAATAGGGTCTCATTCAAATTCCAGATAAATACCATGGCTAGGCCTATTACAACCTACGCTGGCAATCGAATCCAAACCCAGGTCACACCACTTAAGCCTGAACCAAAGATTTATGAGATTTGCCCCTATGTAGTGAGGAACACAGGCCAGCAATTATTGCTGTTTAATCTAGAGTGGTGTCTTAAGCGTGTAGAACTACTAATGCAAATTAACATTTCTGAAATCCAACCAGCCTGCTCCCCTTTAATACAAGCATCCTTTGAAGGGTGGACAGCCTGGCTGCAAAAGCAAACACCCCTCAAAGGCAGAATGCGGAGAGACCTGACTGGCATGCTGGGAACAGGACTGGAAGTCATAAATGGAATTGATTCAGAGATACTGATGAATAAATTGGCCACAGCAACTAGTGACCTGACCAAATTAAAACAGCCCCTACAATCCTCCCTGTTAGCATTAGGAAACAGTCAGTGGCAAGTCTCAAAAATACTCCCAGACTTCGCAGAGACCAGCGACCTGGACCACAGACTGATATTAAACACACTTGGTGTAGCTCAAGACAATGTATCATTAGCCCTTAGCTGCATACAAGCTCAATTATGGATGCAGTCAACAACTTCCTTAATTATAAGAGAAGGAAATGAAGGTGTTTTCCCTATTGAAATCCGAGAAGCTGTTTGGAATAATGGCACTAAGTTAGCTCCAATCCTGGTGGACCTTGGTAAATTTCGCCTATGACCCAATGACTAACATAGCTACTGCCTTTGTGCTTACTATACGTAATGCTACAGTTTATGTAATTCATCCTATTGTTGCATTGGGACTGAGCTATGAAGTTTTTTACCCCTCTGAACATAGAGTATGGGCTCAGATGGTAGAAGAAAAATGGCAAATGGTAAATTTAGAATCTTGTATCACATGGGAACAACAATGATTTATCTGTGAATGTAATACCCTTGATGCCAAAGATATATGTCTTGATGTAGAACAAGGCATTTGTCACTTCGAGATCCACCCAGACACTACACCAAAAACTGTACTTGTATATATTGGTCAAGGCTGTGTGTGCTTAAGAACTATCTGCACTTTTATGATGATAGATGACAGTAATATAAATGTAGCTGCCAGGAATCACTCTAATTTTTGTATTTGTAATTTTACCAAGATTGTTAGGTGTGACTTTTCGTATTTAGCACCGGTTGTGTCTCATCAATTGATAAAGTCTAACTACACCATATACCATAAATTGCTACCCACACCTATTGGGATGGACCTCACATTAGTAAAGCAATTAGTGAAACATCAGGACCTAATTGAGATTCTAGAAGAAATCCTAAAGAACGTGAAAAAGACCTTAGTCACCATCCATCATGACACACAAGAAATAAGCAGAATCTTGCAAAGAGTAAAACAAGATGCAAGTCATAACTGGTAGGACGCACTTTTCGGGTGATCACCTATCGCAACTGGCATTCTGAATATGTTATGTCACCCCATAATTGTTTTATTAATTTTGGTGAGTGCTTGCCTTGTGTTGTCTATTATGTTGCTTGTTTGGAACTATAGAGTACTAAAGAAGTTATCAGTTTTAACTACTTTGTCAAATGCACATGGGAAAGCATTAAGGGATGCTTACCATAAAAGATTATTAGAAAAATAATTTGTGTATTAGTAAAAGAATTTACTAACTCCATAGAAAAGGGGGGACTGAATCAGGGGGAGGGGGGAGAAGCAGAGGTTAAATGATTTGCTAAGAAGCTGTTTGCTAAAAGCAATGCATACAGCTTGCTCAACACTTATTGTGCCTACCAAAGCAGGATGAGAAGATACAAGACTATTGATAAAGGGAAGGAATCTTGACCAAAGATCCTGTTTTCGAATCTAAAACTAACTTAAACCACCCTTGAAGTTTGGACTTGGGCCAGGGACATAAAAAGCATGCATGGGGAAGCAAGGTGAAAAGTTCAGCATGAGGAAGACTCTTTAAGAGGAGTCTTACTTCATCCCGGAGACCCCTGCCCATGACCACCAGACAACACTGCGCAAGTGCAACGCAGATGTAAATGACTTTTGGGCTCATTGTAATACGAGGCGAGGCTAGGCGGGGCTAGGTAATGAATATGTATAGGCATATTGGGAAACTTAATGAATATGGAGCTTGTAACCCGATATATACCAAGCTGAATGCAGCTGTCGGCACGCATGACTTTGGCGGAACTATCCCCCATGCGTCCCAGCACTGGAATAAACATACCTACTTTACTACTTATTCCAGTAGTGGAGTCTTTTCCGCATATCAGGTTCCAACAGGCCTGAAGGAGTAGGAGGGGGTGAAAGGCTGTGAAAAAACATCCTCTTCTCTTCCCTCCACAGACTGGGTACAATTTATAATGAATCCCCAGAGGTAGCAACGAAGGCCAGGACAGGAGAACAACACTGAATACACATCGCAAATGACTCCCATTACCTTTCATGGTTTAATGCCATAGACTGTCATCACACTCAACATGAGTAATGCAATCTCACCCCCTCTTCCTGCTTTCAAAAGAAACATTGCGAGTTTATATATTGAAATATGTATGGGGTTAGGTGCCATACTGTAGTGGTTTGGTCTAAAATGCTCATTACTGTTTATCTTCTGTGAGATAAGAATTAGGAGAAATGCAAAGCAGGCACCAAACTTGAAAGAATATAAAGAAGTTTATTAACAGACCTAAAAGAAGGAAAAGAAAAAAAATTATACCACCTTCAGAACTCTCCTCCTCCCCCCACCTTCCTCCCTTCTCCCACTGACAATGTAAAAAGACAACCCTTAAGATGTTCAGTCTGTTTACCACTTCCATAATAACCTTGTTCAGTCCATTTAGAAAGAGAAGTCTCTTTTTGCTCGTACTATGAAAACATTATCACAACGAGACAGCCGCCCACTTCCAAATGTTGTTCAGTCCATATAGGAAGAAGAATCGTTCTGCCTGCATGTGAGTCCCTTCCCCCGACTTGCAGCTTTTCCTGCAACTGCTTTCGAGGGTCCACTCTTGAAGTTTTTTGGGGTACAATTTTAAGGTTGAGCCGTTCAGAAACAAAAACAGAGGCCCTTCTCCTTCCCTGGGAGCAAAGGGTCTTCCTCATCTTCATTGTTAGGACTATCTTTGGGAGCATCTCTAGGAACTGAGGTTTCTCCTTTCCCATTTGGAGCAAAAGTCCTCATCTGGTCCATCTCTAGGGACGGAGGTTTTCTCCTTTCCTGTTTGGAGCAAAAGTCCTCATCTGGTTCATCTCTCCCTGTCCAAACTTCTCATGAAATTACAGCTGTGTCAGCATCTGCCTATCTCGGCGCAGGTGCTTTTGCTTACGAGTTGAACACTCCACCCCCCATATCTTCATGAAATTACAACAGGATACTCTGATATATCATAGCTTCACAATAGAATTTCAGCTTTAAGCATCTCCTCTCTCTCTTCCCTCAGGTTTTCAGCTCTTCACAGCAATAAAAGGGTTAATCTCACCTCGGCCTTGCAGCTTTGCAGCTGGAATGTTGAATTTTTCTTATTGCAGTGGAGAGGGGGGAGAGCCAAGCTGCTCCGGCTGCCCACGGCAAGGCAGTGGGGAGGGGGTTCCATGGCTGGAACAGGTCCATGGCTTCAGGATGGCTGTGGCCCGGCCCAGCCTGGCCCGAGCAGGGCCTGGCCGGGCCCGCTGGCCCCCACACGGGGCCTGCAGCCACCTGTCCCAGCACCGGAAACGAGAGAGAGCTTGGAGGGAGAGTTTGCCTATTCTTAAATGTGGATCACAGAGGTGGTCACAACTTTAAGTGGCTTAGAGAATTGTCCATATTCAAACTGGCCAGCTGATAGGTTCTATCAGTTCCCAGAGGAAACTGTAAGCACCCCTTAGCAAGGATGTCCCTTCCGGGACTATGCTTGCTAACCTATGACAATGCATGTTGCTTTTAACCTTTTGTTTTTGTTTTTGCAGTGAAGCTTTACCTGCAAATCAACCAAAGACAAATGTTTGGGTTGCTTTTAGCCAAGTCCGCAGGCTCCGACACCATCTGTTTATCCAACAAAAGCCCTGACAAACCTTTCTCAACTTATTGTGTGCCTTTCCCAGAAGGTTTTGGTAATGTTACTTTTGATAATATTGGCCATATGATAATCATCACATTTCTCCATCTCCCAGCCATAGACACCAAACTTACATTGATTATATTTTATTAGCACATGGGCATGGCTGTGAAGATTTTGAAGGATTATGCTATATGAACTTATCCGATCATTCTGTTTCCATTCACAGTTACAAAACCTAAGGGGCCTAGCTAACCAAATTACAACAGATGACCCATCTTGGCTAGACAGTTTGTTTGATGGTTGGAGCTTTGCACCTTGGCTAATGGAACTCTGTAAAATAGGCTTGATTATTCTAGTAGTAATAATTATAGTTTTAGTAGCAGTACCTTGTATACTTCAGTGTGTGTGGAAGGCATCTTTTCAGCTTTATACTGGCTAGCGCTTGTATTTCGATGCCTTAGAAAGCCCCGAGCAGCCTTCAGAGGTAGCAAGGGCGATCTAGCACTTTGGTAGCTCTAAAATCGGTACCTGAATCAGCTGCAGAGCAAATACCATCAGCAGAAGCAAAGAGGGAGAAATATAGCTCCCTGCCCGCTCAATTCCCTGCAGTTAGAAGCTTTCAAACGAGACAGACAACCAGAGATGTTCGCAGGAAAGTCGCTGAGCTGAGTGAGAGGGCGTGGCCTCTCCTCGACCATCTTTTATTAGGAGAAGGGGAAAGGAGAGGACTGGGGGCGGACCCGGGGTGAGCGGCCAATCAGACACTGCTGAAGAGTCTGAGTTACATTTGGCTTTGCCCGCGCTTGGAACAAAGGACCTCTGAGCACATGTCTTTGGGAGGGGGGAGGGGAAGCTCGGAACAGGCAGCAACAATTCCCTATTTTTTTTTCTTTAAAGCTGGGTTGTAACTCTTAGTAACTTAAAAGTGCATAGAACAGTAACAAAACAACAGTGCAAAATATAATTGGAATCTATCGTCCCTAAAACTCGACAGTACCTAGGATGCCTTTAAACTAGTTCCCCAGTCAAAACTCAGGGGTTTAGTTAGGACATCTATGGTATGGAGTATCAGGATGAAGATTTACAAAATACAGTGCAAAAACCTGAGTGCAAAACAGTGCAACTTAAGGGATTAACATCAAAATCTGCAGTAGGGGGTTTACATGAAGGTGCAAAATCAGGATTCTTTTTTATGGTGTCTCTTCCAGGAGGCAGTTTTAACCTCCTTAACTTTTGAGGAAGTGACATAAGGTTTTACCCACTTCCCTGGGATCCATCTCAGTCCTTGAGGGGTAGATACACTGGCATACCCACGTCCCCAAGTTACAAGTTTGTACGGTCCTTGGATTTTTTGAGTCTCTGGGTCCCGGATCAGGACTTCTGGATTTTCCTTCAGTTTCTGTCTCTCGGTGTTCTGGAAATGACGATAGATGGGAGGGTTTGGATCCTCAAAGGTGCCATTCAGGAAGTTTATGGTAAACAGTGCTTTGCTGAGTCTGAGGATAGGTGAGTTGAGTTTGGTGGTCCCTGATTGTTGTAAGAGCATTCGCTTGAGGGTTTGATGGGCACGTTCAACAATGCGTTGTCCAGTTGGGGAGTGAGGAATACCTGTAACGTTGAAATCCCCACTGCTGACGAAAGTTTTTAAACTCCTGAGAGGTGTAGGCAGGTCCATTATCAGTTTTTATCTCCTCAGGTATACCGAGCACAGCAAAAGCTTGGACAAGATGTTTTTCAACATCCTTAGCCTTTTCACCTGCATGTGCAGAGGCATACATAGCACCAGAGAAGGTATCAATAGAAACATGAACGTATTTTAATCTCCCAAATTCAGGGAAATGTGTGATGTCCATTTTCCACACTTCACCGCTATTAATGCCTCTGGGATTGACCCCCATGCCCAGTGATGGAAGCTGTAGCTTCTGGCAGTTGGGACATGTTGCCACTATTGCTTTTGCCTGTGTCCGCGACAGATGGAACATGCGGATAAGAGCAGGAATATTTTGATGGTACATGGCATGGCTCAATTTTGCTTGTTCAAAAACTTGGGGGAGCTTTGGTAAGTCAGCGGATAGAACTATATCTGCTGGCATAGCCAGAGCATCAGCTCTACGATTACCTTCCGCAATAAATCCTGGCAGGTTTGTATGTGATCTCACATGCATGACAAAATAGGGATGCTCTCTGTGGGAAACCAGATAAATTAATTTTGAGAGCAAATCATAAATTTTCTTGTTTGAGATTTCTTTTAGGAGAGCATGCTCAGCTCTAACAGTTACTCCAGCTACATATGCTGAGTCTGTGACCAAATTAAAGCGTTCTTTGAACCTCTCAAATGCTCTAACAACAGCTGCTAATTCAGCTACTTGTGGTGATCCCTGGATTACCTCGATGTCAGATTCCCACTTTTGCATCTTTGGATTTTTCCATGTGACCACGGACTTTTTACTTTTTCCTGAGGCATCAGTAAAAACGGTAATCGCATCGAGGGGTTTTCTACTTTGAATCTCTCGAGGGATGAAAGAGAATGGCAGATTAAACATGTCATGTTTTGGGTAATGATTTGAGATTTGGCCTGAGTAACTATCTAATGCAAATTGTAAATTTATATTACTTTGGAGTAGGTGATCTAATGTGTCAGTTGTTACAGGTAAGTAGATGCATGCAAAGTCACATCCTGCCAGGGTGAGGAGCCTTGCTCTACCCTTCATGATAATTTTTGCCATTAGTTCTTGTGGCTGTGTGATGGTTTTTGGAGGTTGGAGTGGAAGGAATACCCATTCAATTATGATGAGGGGTTCCTTCTGCTCTTTGTCCCACTGAAATATGAGGCCATGAAAGCGTGGTACCTTCCCTAGAATGACAAACTTAAAGGGTAGGGAGGGCTGATACCTGTGTGCTTGTCTGGTGGAAATGAGCTCTTGTATCTTTTTGAGAGACTGCCTTGCCTCTTCTGTCAGGGATCTAGGGGATGCTGGACCACCTTCCCCTTTTACTAGGTTTGCAATAGGAGCTACATCCTCTGTGGTGAGTCCTAACCAGGACCTTAAATACTTCAGTGTCCCACAGATCTGTTGCACTTCTTCTAGTGTTTTTGGGTTATTATTAATGGTGACGGGTGTTGGGGTGATAGAGGTTTCTGTGATTTTGAGTCCGAGGTATTTCCAAGGGCTTGTTCTCTGCATTTTTTCAGGTTGTAATTCAAAGCCCTTGGCCTCTAGGGCCTCAATCACCATGTTAAGTGTCTGCTTGAGATACTGATTATTGGGAGCACACACCAGCACATCATCCATGTAATGCAGGATGATGGCTTTCTCTGCTTTGGCACGGATGGGAGATAGAATTTTAGCAATATACTCTTGGCAGAGAGTTGGGGAATTTTTCATACCTTGGGGAAGCACAAGCCAATGATAACGTTCCATGGGAGTTTCACGATTAAGGGATGGTACAGAAAATGCAAATCGGGGGGCATCTGCAGGGTGGAGTGGAATATGAAAGAAGCAATCTTTAATGTCAAGAACAGCTAAATGCCAATGTTGTGGGAGCATTGAAGGTGATGGCATACCTGGTTGAAGGGGTCCCATGTCTTCAATAACTTTATTAACTTCTCTAAGATCTTGGAGTAGCCTATATTTGTTCTTTCCTGGTTTTTGTATTACAAACACGGGTGTGTTCCATGGGCTGTTAGTTGGAACTATATTTCCTTTAGCCAATTGTTCAGCTACTAATGTTTTGAGTGCCTCTAAGTTTTCTTTTTTTAGCGACCACTGGTTAATCCACATGGGTTCATCTGTTTTCCAAGTTAATTTCTGTGGATGGCACTCTGCTTCAGTGGCCGCAAGGGAAAATTTTGATGTCTAAGGGTGATATCAATTTTTGTTCCCCACTGAGACATGGCATCCCTTCCCCACAGGGTGAATTTGGTGTCTAGGACATACGGACGAAGTGTTGCTATTTGTCCTTCAGGACCTTCAATTTGGATGGTGTGTTTGGACTGCTTTGCAATTTGGGTACCTCCAATCCCTTGTATGATGCCCTGAGATTGCAATTCCCATTGCGTAGGCCACTTATCAAATGGAATGACAGACACATCAGCACCTGTGTCTATCATTCCCATTATACTGATTTTATGTGATTTGTAACGGAGCTTACATTCTATTACAGGTTTGTCATTTCCCAAAACCTCAGTCCAAGAGATGGCTGGGATATGACCATCTGTGGGCAGGTATTTGGGCAGTGGAAAGCCCTGTGCAATGACTTGACCCTTTGGCATAAAGTACGGTGGATATATACATTGTACAGTTAGGTTAGAACACCCGTTCTGATCCACTTTCATGAGTGTAGGTGTAACCTCTATCCCAGCAGGTGTTTCCCGAGTGTCCCCAATAACAAAAAGGTATGTGAAGTCTGGCATGTGGTCCACATTCTGGAATGAAATGGGTATTACAGTCTGTTTGTTGTTGTTGAAATGGTGTGCTTTATCACAGGTTACCTTAAACCTGAGTCCAGAAGTCCAAGTTGCTTTGTCTGCAGCCCTATTTATGTCTGAACGCGGAGCTGTTAGGACGCGTTGGGTCACTAGTTTCCCTGCTGTTGACCTGGGGAAACAGTCTTTGGAGAGTTTTTATCAGCAGTTATAATCGCTCTGCAATTGTGAGCTACATGTCCCTTTTTCTGACAACGATAGCATACAAAGTTACCGCGCAATTGATTTTCTCCTGTACCTGTAACATTCTCTACAACTTCCCCAACCATCCCCACTTTTTTCAAAAAGGGAGCAGCTGTGTTCAGCTGCACCTTCTTCGTACAGACTTCGAGGATGGATTCAACAGTAGGAGGAGGATGCAGAGGGAGAGTGAGGATGACTTGTTTGCAAGCATCATTTGTATTAACTTGGAGAAGTTCGAATAGGAGCGCTTGTTGGAGGTTAGGATTAGGGACCTGGGAAGAGACAGCTTAGCACAAACGGTTATAAAAGTGAATAATATTTTCATTTGGCAATTGCTTGATGATGGTATAATGAGAATTAGGAGTTTGAGATGGTAATAATGTTAAGGCCTTTTCAGCAGCACGTGTGATTTCAGTAAGAACTGGACGAGGGATAAGCATTGCTTGTTTTTGAGGATTTGCCATATTACTGTCTCCAGATAAAAGGTCTAATGTGATGTAACTGTTTTCAAAATCCAGGTAATTATCTGGAGTTTGCCACAAAATTTTTAATAAATCAGATAAAATTATTTTCCATTGCTTTTTCCACATCATAAAATCACCAGGTGTGAGAAGAGTTTGCATTAATGTAAGTAAATCATGAGGTACAAGTAAGTGAGTTGCAAAAGTAGCACTTAAAAGGCTCTTAAAATAATTACTATGCATTCCAAACTCCTTAATTGCCTTGCACAAATCCTTAATATCAGAATAAGAAAGGGTTTCCAGTCGGGGTTCGCTCCATTGCTAGTACAAGAGAGTGTAGTAGAAGCATTTGGAGTTACTTCCTGGTAGGCATGGGTTCCCGGATTCAGAGGGGCAGTCACGGGATTGTGGGAACCTGGGGCGGGACAATGGGAAGCAGGGGCGGGGAGTGGAGGGGCAGGGGCGGGGAGTGGAGGCGGGGACACGGCCAGAGGAGGGGAGGGGTTGGGGGCGGGGTCAGGTTGTGACGCGGGAGTGGGAGAGGATGGGGACAAGAAGGGATTTGTGGGATGGGGGAGAAAGGGATTGTGGGAGGTGTAGTTTGGAGAGGAAGGAACATTGCGTTCGCCATTACTGGAGACAAACAAACTCGGAGAAACGGGGTTGGGGGGAGGGGTTTTTTCCCGGGCTGCGAGCACATGGCAATGGCTGTCCCTGGGAACAAAGAGATCAGGGGAGAAGGGGTTTTTACGCGTGCTTGAAACATGAGGGCTAGAAACTGGGGACAAAGGAGTGGAGAAGAGGGGTTGGGAAGGTCCTGGGACGGGCTCCGGATTCCTGTCCAAGGCAGGGTGCTGAGGAAACACAGGTGAGCCAGGAGGACGATAGCTCTCCTGTGCTAAAAAGCAGTCTGCTCTAGCTGTGTTTTCCAGCGTAGGGGAAGAGGGGTCCGGGACACAGGGGTTGGAAGAGGGTATAAGGGAATTAACAGGGGGGTTTTGCAGTGGCTTTTCATGTACTGCCTTTTTCTCAGGCAAAGTATAACTTAGTAACAGGAGAGGAAAGAATTTTGAAACTGTTTCATCTCCTGCACGCCTGAGAGAGGAGAGTTTTCTCCCCACCTTATCCCAAAATTCAGCAGATCTTATGTCCTCGGAGGTCAGATTAGGAAAGTACTGAAAAAGCCATTGTACAAAAGATTGAACTAGATTTTTAGGGTATTTATGCCCAGTTAAAGAAAGGTAACTTTGAACTTGGTGGTATATTTCTCTATGGTGTGCAGAAACTTCAGATCCCATTATAAATGCACACCAAACCTCAACCTCTTACTCGCCAAAAAGGAGGAAAAAAAGAGAAAGTTTGCACCGGCACCAGCTTAAGACAGGAGCCCCTAAACCAGCAGGGAAATACTCACCAGAATTCTGGATTTATCACAGGAAAGCAGGTCCGGAGAAAAAAAACACGCGAGAAGGGTCTTCTGCTTACCAGCCGTTCCCTCGCCACGTGATGTGGGGGAGGTTACAGGCTGAGGCTCTGGGCTCGATGTTACACAAAAAGTAACACCTCGCTACACAGAGCTGGCACAGCAGGACGTGCAGAGCTAACTCCAGCAGACACACAGCTGCCGGGACACCCTGAAAGTCTCTCAGAACCGGAGTTCAGAGATAGCACGTTGGGCGCCAAATGTGGAAGGCATCTTTTCAGCTTTATACCGGCTAGCGCTTGTATTTCAATGCCTTAGAAAGCCCCGAGCAGCCTTGAGAGGTAGCAAGGGCGATCTAGCACTTTGGTAGCTCTAAAATCGGTACCTGAATCAGCTGCAGAGCAAATACCATCAGCAGAAGCAAAGAGGGAGAAATATAGCTCCCTGCCCGCTCAATTCCCTGCAGTTAGAAGCTTTCAAACGAGACAGACAACCAGAGATGTTCGCAGGAAAGTCGCTGAGCTGAGTGAGAGGGCGTGGCCTCTCCTCGACCATCTTTTATTAGGAGAAGGGGAAAGGGGAGGACTGGGGGCGGACCCGGGGTGAGCGGCCAATCAGACACTGCTGAAGAGTCTGAGTTACATTTGGCTTTGCCCGCGCTTGGAACAAAGGACCTCTGAGCACATGTCTTTGGGAGGGGGGAGGGGAAGCTCGGAACAGGCAGCAACAAGTGTGTGCAAAAAATGACGAGTAGGACTGTGTCTAATATCTTAGTTGTTCATCAGAACGGGGGAGATGTTGGGGAAGATGAAACAGGAAAGCCTTATAAATATGATTGCCTGACAAAAGATTTTGAGAACATGAAAACTATAAGCGACATCGAAATGAAAGCCACTTTTGAAATACCAAGTCTTAGTTACTGAACAACTGGAAAACAATGGCATGGCCGACTGAAGGTAATCCCCTCTTGATTGAACAATACCCTCTGCTTGCAGGCAGGTCCAAGGGTCAGAGGAGACCCTACTAGCTCAGCAGAAGGGGTCCAAAGAGTAGTTTTTAGAAGTTAAGATGTAGCACTCTATGGTAATATAAGAACTCTTATAGGCTGTATGTAAATGCTATAGGATTTGTATCTTGTATTAGATTGGTTAGTGACAATTAGAATATTCAGTACATAAGATGATTTATTGTATTATAACCAAGACTTCAGACATTCTCTCTCACTACTTCTTCACTCTCATTCCTCTCACTCTCTCTCTCTCTTTACTTACCCGCTTACTCTCTTGCTCTCTTGGGCCTGCTCAGAGCTGCAGCTGGCAGCTCTAAGCAGTGCCCCTGTACCCACGCCCTTTGCAATAAACCGCATGTTCCAAGATCTGACTTCAGAGATCTCTCGTCTCTGTCCGTCACCATCCGTCTACGCCCGGTCCAGACTGAACCCTAAAGTTCCCACACCCAAAGCCGAGAAAAGCCGGGGGATACACCTCAAAGCCAAGTGGCCGGAGACGGCAGTGCCCGCAGGTGAGAAGCTATGGAGTATGAGGCTGGACCTTGCCTCCTGGCCAGTATCCTCTCTTTGAGAGGTGAGACTGTAAAAGATCGAGATTTTAATGCCCTCGTTATGTGGGCCCAGGAACATGGATTTTTGAAATACACTTTGCTTTTGTTTTAGACCCAAGTGTGGTGGGAAGTTGGGAACAAATTGTGACTGTCCACGATTGAGGGTGGAAAGGAAGCTAAAGATGCTAAAGTTCTGGCTCAACCTGGAGAGACGTAACTAACACTCTCGCAGAGATGAAAGCAGAAAGGACAGTGGCCGCGGTGGCCATTGAAGCTTTAGGGCGTGGAGGCTCCAGGAAGGAAACGGACGGGGGTCTTACGAAGCGGCGGCTGGAGACCAGGGCGGAGTTCAGGGTTGCACGATTCTTCGGGCTGGCCGCAGGTAGACCGATTAAGGACAAAGCAGCAATGTTCGTTGCGGGAGTTGCTGGACTCGGTGGGGAAGGAAGCTACCTGTAGTGGTTTGGTCCAAAATACTCATTACTGTTTATCTGCTGTGAGATAAGAATTAGGAGAAATGCAAAGCAGGCACCAAACTTGAAAGAATATAAAGAAGTTTATTGACAGACCTAAAAGAAGGGGAAAAAAAAAATTATACCACCTTCAGAACTCTCCTCCTCCCCCCACCTTCCTCCCTTCTCCCACTGACAATGTGAAAAAAACAACCCTTAAGATGTTCAGTCTGTTTACCACTTCCATAATAACCTTGTTTAGTCCATTTAGAAAGAGAAGTCTCTTCTTGCTCATGCTATGAAAACATTATCACAATGAGACAGCCGCCCACTTCCAAATATTGTTCAGTCCATTTAGGAAGAGGAGTCTCTCTGCCTGCGTGTGAGTCCTTTCCCCCGACTTGCAGCTTTTCCCGCAACTGCTTTCGAGGGTCCACTCTTGAAGTTTTTTGGGGTACAATTTTAAGGTTGAGCCGTTCAGAAACAAAAACAGAGGCCCTTCTCCTCCCCTGGGAGCAAAGGGTCTTCATCATCTTCATCGTTAAGACTATCTCTGGGAGCATCTCTAGGTACTGAGGTTTTCTCCTTTCCCATTTGGAGCAAAAGTCCTCATCTGGTTCATCTCTAGGGACTGAGGTTTTCTCCTTTCCCTGTCCAAACTTCTCATGAAATTACAGCTGCATCAGCATCTGCCTATCTCGGCGCAGGTGCTTTTGCTTACGAGTTGAACACTCCACCCCCCATATCTTCATGAAATTACAACAGGACACTCTGATATATCATAGCTTCACAACAGAATTTCAGCTTTAAGCATCTCCTCTCTCTCTTCCCTCAGGTTTTCAGCTCTTCACAGCAGTAAAAGGGTTAATCTCACCTCGGCCTTGCAGTTTTGCAGCTGGAATGTTGAATTTTTCTTATCGCAGTGGAGAGGGGGGAGAGCCGAGCCGCTCAGGCTGCCCACGGCAAGGCAGTGGGGGGGTGTTCCATGGCTGGAACAGGTCCATGGCTTCAGGATGGCCGTGGCCCGCTGGCCCCCACACGGGGCCCGCAGCCACCTGTCCCAGCGCCGGAAACGAGAGAGAGCTTGGAGGGGGAGTTTGCCTATTCTTAAATGTGGATCACAGAGGTGGTCACAACTTTAAGTGGCTTAGAGAATTGTCCATATTCAAACTGGCCAGCTGATAGGTTCTATCAGTTCCCAGAGGAAACTGTAAGCACCCCTTAGCAAGGATGTCCCTTCCGGGACTATGCTTGCTAACCTATGACACTACCCCATAGACATCTGAGGGAGAAATGGCTGCAAAGACAGAAGTAGAGCCACCCGACTCAGGGGGCGGGGTGCAGGCGGACAAAGGAGAAATGAGCAGTCCTAATTCCCGGCCGAAAGCGGCGGCGCGCCGCACCCCTCTGCCGGACAGCGGGTCAACGTCTGACAGCGAAGCAGCCTCTGTGGTTTCGTCGCCTGCAGAGCCAGAGCCAGCCAGGGCTGCCGGAGGTCAGCCCCAAGAGGAAGAGAACCACCAAGAGATGATGCATGAAGTAATCAAAAAGCTTGCTGAATTATCTACATGGCACGATGCGCTGGAGTCCAAGGCTTGTGATATTACACCATCAGCACCGTGGCGTCCTGTGGACGCACAGGTCAAGATAGTCACCAGAACTCCTATGTTCCCGTCGGGACAACCAGGCACAGTGCCTACGGCCCCTCCCTTCCTGTGAGGGGAGGTGCAGCCATCGCCTCCATCAGCCCCGACGGTGAGGACAGACCCAGTGCCAGATGTCCTGTATCCCAATGATTGCATTAACATCGCACAATTGTTGTTAACCCCTTCACAGTTCCTGCTTTGGGAGCAAACATGGAAGCGGCTAGCACAAGAAGAAGCTAGCAAACACCAAGGTGACACACAAGACCCACTGTATGTGATCCAAGCTGACATGATAACTGGGAGCCGGGCTTATGGAGCGACGGTGACGCAGCTGACCATGCCCACCATCATTCATCAGTTGTCACAGACTCTTGCCCACAAAGCCTTTTTGTCAGTACCCGAAAAGAAGAAGTCACCTCCGTTTGCAGCAGTCCGACAGGGGCTGTCAGAGCCATATGGTGAGTTCATCGACCGTCTGTCAGCAGCCCTGAAGGATGCAACTGAGCTCTCTGAAGAGCTCCAAGAGCAAATGTTCCGAACACTTGCCTTTGAAAATGCTAATAGGCAAACTAAGAATCCTTGCCACGCTGCCCCAGGGAGCAGGAGTAGACGAGATGCTCGTGCATGCTACCCATGCGGAACAGTCATCTCAAACAACTGCTTTTACCTCAACGCTGCAGAATGTCCTGCAACAACAGGGACAAGTCACCACCGCAGCACTGACCAGAGGGGTGCCCAGCAAGTGGTGCCGTGCTACGCATACAGGACCCCGAAGCGAGAAGGCGCAGTCAGCATCGGGTCCTGAGGAAAGTGACACCGCTATTACAACAGCTGGAACTCCGGGAACTCCGTCCCGAGAAGCCTTGGGAGAGGCTGCAGATGCGGCTGAGTGAAGGGGCTGAGAACTTGCCAGATCCACCACTCTCCATAGCAGGAGAAATAGTGAGACCCTGTGGCGAATGTAACAGCTGCCCTGGATGGTTGCTAGTGACTTGTGGTGGGTGTCAGGGAACCCTCTGCGAAAGCGGAACCAAGAAGGGGAGTTGTGTAGATTCTTGGGTATAGCACCAGACAGAGAGATAGAGTGGGGAATTGTTTTTGACTGTCTTGAGACAAGGGCATTGGCGGACACCTTCAATTGGCTGTCCGCCCATTTAGATCGAGTGAAGACAGTACGGAGTGTGGCAGTGTTAGGGCGAGAGTGTAGCACACAGGTTCGTGTCCCGCGGCAGCATGTGGTGGCCCCCGAGTGCTGGGAAGCTGTCGGGGTCTCCTCCCCCTGCCATGTAGCCCTGGGAGAGGGGCCCTGAGGGGAGGCACGGGGTTTCCCGAGCCCTGGTCAGCCTCGTTCCCGATTAGTTGGTTTGTGTTTCCCTGCACGGGCAAGGACCCTCGGTCCAGACTGTGAGGGTTTCTAGGCAGAGCTCCCAGCCATGCGGCTGGAGAAATAAATGTCTCTGTAACATCTACCAAGAATCCATCCATGTATATATTTCTTTTCCACGGGACTCCTGGTTTGATATATGCGTGTTACAGTAATCCCCGCTGTAACAGGAAGCGACAAAGTAGCGCTGGACCCGTAAACATTCTGAGAGGTTTGCTTCTCGTAAGCATCCTAACCAGGTCCCATGCAATGTTGACAGCCATCCAAAAGAGACAAAACATGTGGGTCACCCTAGCTGAATTAATGGGGCAAGACTCCATGTGTCTGAGCCTGGCCACGCCAGGGGACCCATTTCGCACCTGTTTAATCCGGGTCCCATATTTTAATCTGCAAGACTTCCGAGGGATGCTAGACAACAGCTCCCTGATAGGGAACGCCACAAACAATGGCAAGTGTTCAGGGCTGATTGGACTCAAGCCTGCACAGCAGCGTGCCTGCTGGCAAGGTGCATTCTTGAAAAGCATCAATGTCACCATGGGAACACCAGAAGAGTTAGATCTACTGGGTTCCACAAACCAAACTGGGGATGGTTACATGACATTCGAGCCTACCACTACCAGTCAATTAAATGTTAATAGGCGCCTTTGGGCCACTGTTGACCCTCTTGCAGACTGGTTTCTGAGAAACTACGAGTCGGAAGCAATTTACCCCCAAATCAACCTCATGGGTCAAGCCCCAAAACGCCTCCCCAGTGGTACATTCTTAATATGCGGGGACCACGCGTGGAGTGGGGTTCCTGCCAGCCCACATGGGGGACCGTGCTACTTAGGGAAACTCACCCTGTTCCATCCAGGCCTGCATCAACTCTTAAATATGACCCACCGCACTAAAACCAGGATGCGGCGTTCAATCCATGAGCTCAAATGTAAAAGGAATGAAGAGCCTGTCTTTTGGAGTCATGGTATAATTTGGCTAGCATCTATGTTTTTACCTGGTGCTTCAGCAGCCAGGGCTCATGCGATTTTGCATAAACTTGCTTGCTGGGCAAGGGATGAGCTAAACGTAACTTCGCAGATGCTTGACAAGCTAAGCGCAGATGTTACTCGTGTTAGACATGCAGTATTACAAAATCGGGCTGCCATTGATTTTCTACTATTAGCTCACAGCCACGGCTGTGAAGAGTTCCAGGGTATGTGCTGTATGAATCTTTCTGACCACTCTGTCTCAATTCACAAGCACCTCTCTGACCTTCAGAGGGGCCTACACAGCCTTCAAGCGACAGACAACCCTATTGGAGATTGGCTTAAGGGTCTGGGTATCACCAGATGGCTACATACCTTGGTAGTAGAAGGCTGCCGATTGCTATTTGTAGTTATATTAGGCTTAATAGTACTTGGGTGTATTTTTTCCTTACATTAAAGCAGGGCTGCGAAAGATCATCGACCAGGCTTGGGTTACCCAAAAAGAAAACGTGGGAGATGTAGAGGAATTCCTTGTGGAACAGGGGCATATGATACCCCTGGACAGTCTGGGCAGTTTGGGCAACACGGGGTTGTTGCAGAAGTACCCCTGACGGGGCCTCAGGCTGAAGATAGGCTTGCAAGGCACCTGCTAGCCGGCAGCCTTGAACAGCCTTGGGAAAAGGTATACACTGGTCGACTCCCTCGCTGCTTAGAGGCTGTTTTGTGGGAATGGGGCGTGAACTTTGCAAAGTATAACTTGGTGTAAGTAAACAATAAAACTGGAGCACGATGCTCAAATTGTATTGGTGTTCTTGTCGTGTCTCTGGCTGGTTCTCCAGCACCCGGGACCCCCCCCCCCCCCCCCCCGCTAAAGAGGCGTCATGGGGGATCTTTCCTCCAAAGACATGCGCACCTTCAGCGGCTCTTGGCTTACTATTTATCTAGTTACAAACCACATATGTATCTGTTCTGGTTTGGGCAAATTTAGAAATATATCCTCTGAGAGAAGGCAGGTTGCAACCATCCCTTCCCCACCAGGTTCGGGAAAAAAGAAAGTCTTTCCTTGAATGAAAGAGATAAAAACTATTTATTTAACAAACACGCAGGAAAAGGATAATAATGCTAAATAATAAAACCTCTCGCTCTGCTGAGAGAAACCTGGGAAAATTTCAGAGTCCTTCCATAGATCTCTCTCTCCCCCTCCTTGGAGCTGGGACGGGGTGGTGGGCCCACCTCCAGGGCCAAGGCCTCAGTGGGAATTCCTCCCAATGTATTCTGATGTTGAAACAGTCCAGCAGAGAAAAAAGAAAAAAACCAAAGTCCCAGGAAAACAAAAGTTCAACTCTCCTTCTCTCTCCGGAGAAAGAAAAAGGAGCTGAAAAACTGGCTGAAAGTAAGCAGGGTTCTTTCCCTACTCTCGCTTTGCTGCCGCAGCTGAACACTGAGCCGTCTCTATTTCTATGTCCTTGAAAACATGAAAACAAACTGCTTAGAAAGTTCCCTCAGTTTTGTCTCTCCCCCCTCTCAGGCTCAGTTTAAAGGCATAGAAAGGCACAAAATTAATTTATGGGCATGGGGCAGCGATAGGGGATACACATCACACAGTCACCCCAAGACAGCATCAAATTACACAATACACCTATGCATATTCATTGCCTGTCCCCACTTTGTATTATAATTAGCTCTAAAGTCATTAACATATCAGTGTGTTTGTGCAGTGCCACCTGGTGGTAGCAGGCTGGGGTCTCTGGGATGAAGTCAAGGTCTTCCTCAGATGAAGTAAGTAGTCTTCCTCAGGTTGAACTTTTTACCTCGCCTTCTTGCACAGACTCCTTGTGTTCCTGGCCCAAGTCCAAACTTCAGAGCTGATTCGGGCTGGTTTCAGGGTCCAAGAGCAGGATCTTCGGTCATGGTTTCTGCCTCTTATCAATGGTCTGCACCTCCCTTTTTCTTGGCAAGCGCAATAAATGTTAAGCAAGCAATATGCACTGTTTAGCAAGCAGCTACAAAATTCAGCAATACTAGCAATACTGTGATCAATAGTTAAATCTTAAAATTCTAAGCCCCCTCTATCAGTGTCATGGCCCATTTGTTTGGGTTTTAGGAGTTCTCCTTTTGTTTGCCTTTTCTCTTAAAGAATTTTCCCATACGTGTTGCCAGGGGGACAAATTACTGGGTGCTTAAGAAAAACAAAAGACCTGGCCACAGAGGTCCAACTAGCTGCTCCCTTTCTCCTGAGGTTTTCTAGTGTAGGGTGGGGGATGCCGCGAGATTTGAACTGGGAAAAGGGGGTTAGGTGCAGCCCCTGGGGGGGCTGGTTTTCTCTGGGCCTTCGGGAGGAGAGAGGCTGCCATTGTTGTGGAGGGAGTTTGTTGGCGCTGCAGGCTTCTGCTTTTTCGGCTGCCTTCCTTCTACCGTGAGTGGAGCTTCCTCACTGGAGCGGCTGTTGCACTGGGACCCTAACACCCTACCTCACTAAAAGAGGAACCTTTTCACTATCTGCTCCCGTGCCTCAGGGAAAACCCCGGGATCCCAAGCCCACCTTTCCCTGCCCCACTGGGAGCTGGGCCACAGCCGCTCTGCCCCCGCCGTTGCTTTGAGCCTTCGCTACACTGTAGCTCCTCACGCCCTGCCTGCCAATACCTCCCGTGGTTCCCACCGCAGCTCCAAAGTTTGATACATCTCGTCTACCACGCAGGATTTTTTGCTCGTCCTTGCTGTTCCAGCCTGCCATTCCCGAGGGTCCTGCTGGGGCACTGGGATCAGCTGCTCCAGTGGATTTGTGAAGCAAGCCTTTCTTCCATCCCTTCCTTGTTCAGCCAAGCCACCATTACCACGTGCTCCCCCAGCTCGCGCCAGACTTCCCCCTGCAGCAGCGGGGGAATCATCACACTCGCCCTGCCCACCGGGAGCCACCAGCGCCCCTGCAGGCTGTGGCAGTAACTGCACCAAAGGGGAAAGTGCCTGATAGCCGAGAAGGCTGTCATCGGGTTCCTGATTCTGTTTGTTGTTACTGCCACAGTTATTGTTGTTTGTTGGCCTTGTTATATATATATATATATATATATATAAGCAAAGAACTGTTATTCCTATTCCTCATATCTTTGCCTGAAAGCCCCTTAATTTCAAAATTATAAGAATTCGGAGGGAAGGGGGTTGCATTTTCCATTCCAAGGGAGGCTCCTGCCTTCCTTGGCAGACACCTGCCTTTCAAACCAAGACACCATGTCAGGAAAATTAATCCACAAACACCAGAGGTTTATGTCCAAAAAGGAGACAGAGGAGCCCTGTTACTTTATTCAAATAAAGGGAGAGGTAATGGGTATTTCCCATGGGGTGTCTCAAACTGTTAGAGGACTCAGCCTCCTTTTTATCCTAATTTCCTGGCCACATTTCCCTCTCTCTTTCCCCATTGGCTGAGGTACTTGAGAGGTACAGACTTCCTGAATCGCTTAATACCAACCCCCTTTCTAATGTGTACTCTCCCCCTATTCTTTTCCTTGTGTCTCTGTTCTTTTTCTCTAAATCCAGGGATTAGCACAGTCTTGAGTGAGTAACAGTCTGTGTCAATTAGTGGAATTCCTATGGAATTTATTGTTCCTCCCATTGCTTCTTTCACCTCTCAGTATCTGGCTTTATCTACCAGCAGGCCCACAGTTTGTTTGTAAAGACACGTCCTTCTCATTCCTTTCAATCCCTCCTCTTTTATTTTCTCAGTAATTGTCTTTACAAACTTTAGTTTTTATTGACTTAACTTCCTGTTCTTGGGTCTTTTTTTTTTTGTTTGTTTTGCAGTTATTTGCAGTGACATAATTTTCTGCCTTTTTGTAGCCATCTCTGGATCTGTAGGCATGGCTACTACCTGCATCCGCTTGACCACGTTGAATAAGTTGCATGAAGCAAGGGATTATGCATGGCAAAAAAGATTAGAGTTGCTACAGCACATAAGAGGAAAAAAAGCATTTGTTTAACCCACAGTCCACCAGGTAACCATGAGAACGTTTCATTCCCATCCATTCCACGTTTGGACTGGTACATGAACTACTGTCTTATTCCCTTTGTTATCTGTTTCACCACTTTTCCGTTGTCATCTATTTGCAAACAGCAGTTTGTCATTTAATTTTCCACATACTCCCCCTTCCTCTGCTAATAGATAATCTAATACCATCCAATGTTGAAATATAGCATTCCTCATATGAGTAGATTGGTCAGCAAGAAGGTCAAGAGCTGTAGCTGTCTGGTTGGTTATTATTTTAAAGACAGCTTGTAACCTAATTATCCGATTTAAATTATAAATGGGTTCTCTGGCACCTGATATTAATTCATTAGGATCCAAGTGGCTGGTCCATAGTGTTGTATGATTCGCTCAGGTGACCATACATCTTTTCCCCACTTTTGGGTGCTCCCTCTACCTAGGGATGCATCAATTGATTGCTTTTCTCTGATTAGATCATCATATACCTTGATTCCTAACTGATTTCCCTGAACTTGTGGTAGCAAAAACAACAACGGTCTAATATACCCTACATAACATATCCCTGACCAGTTTGGAGGTAACCTGCGATAGGTATGTTGGCCACAAATCCAATAATGCCCTTTTAAAGCCCAGGTCCCGTTGGCAAAGGGGCCTTCCCAATTTTCATCATCAATTGGTGGGTCAAAATACAGCTGTCTTCCTGGGCCCAACGGTCCCCCAACAACAGTTGCCCCACTATAAGGATCCCAATATTTGCATTTCCAAGTTCCCACATGAGGTTTCCACCTGCAGTTACAGCCCAGATCTGTTTTGTTGGATCTGGACCAGAACGAGGTAAAAAGGGTTCGAGTTCCATTCCGGTGTTGCCACTGATGCCTTGAGAGGCCTCCTAGAAACAGAGACTAGACAGGAGTAAAGGATTAAAAGAGGTATTTACTTGAAAGGCCTTCAAAGGTACACCCTGGGAAGCCTGAAGCTATTCTCAAAAACGGACCCCAAGATGGACCCCAGGTCACGAGTTCTTCACTTTTTTATAGGTTTGGTTCATTTGCATAGCAGGGTTAATCCTCCAATTAAAGCTTCAGTTTTCCCCACAGCTTACCCTCTCATAGTGGCTCTTTGGTTTATACTTTTGGCCTAGGACAGTCTTGGTGTCCTTGGAAAGCAGGGCCAGAGAGGCTTTGTTATGTCTACCAAGCATGAGAGAGCAGAAATTAACAGGCTACAAGAAACTTCAGAGTCACACACCAAGCAGTACAGAATTTGAAAAATATAAAGGTTAAAACCTAAGGCATCACCACTTCCACTGATAGTCACAGACAACGTGTCCTACTTGTGGAATTATCTCGGTGGCAGCTTAAAAATAAGTGGTCAAAAAATTTGTCCTTCCCCACTGCTTTACAGCCTTCAAAATCCTTTTGGTAGTTATGGAAGCAACACCTTACCCAGCTACCATTAGTGAGTTTAACATGTGTTTGATTCCACCCACCTCGATATATGGAGCAATCGTAAGGAGGGCAGTTGGGAGTCCAACAATCTAAACTCAAAGATGAAGTCCAGTCACAAACACTTTTTCGCACTAATACGCCTCCTGTTCTATTTAGACAATAAAAGCTTCTTTCAGAAGAATGAAGTCTCCATGGACTTCCTCATCCCAAAATCCTGTTCCATTATGGACCTCACTCGGGGTGCTGACCCACTAGGTTTGACTGGGCTGGCTACCCATGGCCAGTCTTCAGATCCTCCTGGCCTTCTGCAGACCCAATTGCTAAGGTTAAAGGTTTTTGCCACTTCTCCTAGGATTAAAAATATGATTGTCCCACTTTTGGCCCAAGCCTAACTGACAATATAAAGATAAGATTATTAAGAAAACCATTCTAATGGTGTAATCTAATCACCTAATCTAATTCTCACGTTGTCTCCCGCACCACCTGTGGCGAGTGAAGGCACAGAAACAGCTTAACATAAAGAAAACAATGACAGCGAGGATTAGCCCCCCAACGACTGGCGATCCGAAAGGAGGGATGCCCATCCAGACTATTTCAGCAGGCAGTCTGTGGGTAGGCACAAAATGCTTCCCCCGATTTCAGTGTGACAGGAGCCAGAGAGCAATGAAAGCTGATAGTTCTGCAGACCTTCTAGCCTTGGTGCTGCAAAAGCCATGGGACAGATAAAAACTCAAGGCAAGAACAAGAAGCAGAGATGAAACAAAGCCCAAGGCAAGAACAAGAGGCAAACATGGAACGAACAGGACACCACGACCTGAGCCTCTGGCAGAAAAGGATGATTAGCCAGGACACCACTGTCACAAGAGGGAATATGCAAGGACCGGACAGTGTTTCTATGGGAATAGGGGCAGGGGGGTTTGAGCCTATGGATTTGCCCAGGAGTAGTGAACTATAAAATGCTGGTAACTTGTACAATAAACTGGCTTTGCTTGCTACACCAGCAGAGTCCGTGCTGCTTCGATCTTCGCAAATGGTGCCTCTCGTGTAAGGAGAGCAAATATTCACCTACAGATGCGCGTCCGGCGGGGAGCCCCACAGAACTTGAAGTGTCACTAAAAGGAAGTGGGAATTCGGCCAATCAATCCCTTCAGGTTTTGAAGGTGAACTGTGGGAAACATGGGGGGGTAATATGTTCTCAGAAGAGAAGCATGTTTATGAACTTATGTCTAAACTTTTGGAGAAGCAAGGGAAGTCGGTTGCTTCTTCCTCTCTTAAGCTGATTCTGTGCTGGGTGGAATCACGTTAAAGGGTTAAGCCCCAGCATGGCTTTTTCAGCGGAACTATGGGATCGTGTGGGGGTGAAACTTTGGAACAAAGCAACTAAAGGTCATAAATTAGTAGCCACATTGCTACCTCTTTGGAAAGCAATTTTAGAGACTCTTAAAGCTCAGGAAGCTGCTGAGGAAAAGTCAGCTACTGCTGCTGCTGACTCTAGCTGCAGCTCTGGTGCTCTGCCCGCGGCTTCTTTGCCAGCCACGCTGCTTGCCTCTGCTGGCTTTCCTGCGCCACCCCCTGTGCAGTGCTTCCCCGCCTCAGCTCCCCCAGCAGCTGCAACTCCCTGACAAAGTACTGCAGGAGAATCCCTGCCATCATTTGTCCCTCTGCCACCCGTGCAAACACAAGCAGCCGGCGCTCTGGCACAGGCTCTCTCAGTGCCATCTGTCGTTTCTGATGGGGATTCTGAATTTGACAATGATCCCTTTGATCCCAGACCTTTTGACGGCATTCTGATTCCAGGAAACCTGAATCCGAGCGCGGGCCAGCGCAGAGCGCAGACACAAATCTCTCAGCCAACTCTCCCAGCAGCAGCAAGAGTGTTTCAGCCTTGCAAGTGGCCACCTCCGGTAGCTCCGGCTTGGATCTCATGGCTGCATGTACAGTAACTATCTTAGACTCCTCCGTTCATTCGATCTCCACAGGGGTCTGTTGCTGCCTGTTCTGAGCTTCCCCTCCCCCTCCCAAAGACACTTGCTCCTGCCCATGTGCTCTGAGCTCCTTTGTTCTAAGCGCGGGAAAAACCAAATGCAACTCAAACTCTTTAGCAGTGTCTCATTGGCCGGTCACCCCGGGTCTGCCCCCAGTCCTCCCCTTTCCCCTTCCCCTAATAAAAGAGATGATCGAGGGAGGCCCCGCCCTCTCTTGGCTCAGCTATCTTCCTGTGAACACCTCTTGTTGTCTGTCTCATTGGAAAGCTTCTAACTGCAGGAAATTGAGCGGGCAGGGAGCTATATTTCTCCCTCTTTGCTTCTGCTGATGGTATTTGCTTTGCAGCTGATACAGGTACCGATTTTAGAGCTACTAAAGTGCTAGATTGCCCGTGCTACCTCTCAAGGCTGCTCGGGGCTTTCTAAGGCATTGAAATACAAGCGCTAGCCGGTATAAAGCTGAAAAGATACCTTCCACATTTGGCGCCCAACGTGCTATCTCTGAACTCCGGTTCTGAGAGACTTTCAGGGTGTCCCGGCAGCTGTGTGTCTGCTGGAGTTTGCTCTGCACGTCCTGCTGTGCCAGCTCTGTGTAGTGAGCTGTTACTTTTTGTGTAACATCGACCCCAGAGCCTCAGCCTGTACCCTCCCCCACACCATGTGGCGAGGGAATGGCTGGTAAGCAGAAGACCCTTCTTGCATGTTTTTTTTCTCTGGACCTGCTTTCCTGTGGTAAATCCAGAATTCTGGTGAGTATTTCCCTGCTGGTTTAGGGGCTCCTGTCTTAAGCTGGTGCTGGTGCAAACTTTCTCTTTTTTTTTTTATCTCCTTTTTGGTGAGTTGGGGTTGAGGTTTGTGGCTGCATTCGTAATGGGATCTGAGGTTTCTGCACACCATAGAGAAATATACCACCAAGTTCAAAGCTACCTTTCTTTAACTGGGGATAAAGACCCTAAAAATCTAGTTCAATCTTTTGTACAATGGCTTTTTCAGTACTTTCCTAATCTGACCTCCGAAGACATAAGATCTGCTGAATTTTGGGATAAGGTGGGGAGAAAACTCTCCTCTCTTAGGCGTGCAGGAGATGAAACAGTTTCAAAATTCTTTCCTCTCCTGTTACTAAGTTACAATTTGCCGGAGAAAAAAGCAGTACATGAAAAGTCTCTGCAAAAACCCCCTTTTAATTCCCTTATGCCCTCTTCCAACCCCTGTGTCCCGGACCCCTCTTCCCCTACACTGGAAAACACAGCTAGAGCAGACTGCTTTTTAGCACAGGAGAGCTATCGTCCTCCTGGCTCACCTGTGTTTCCTCAGCACCCTGCCTTGGACGGGAATCCGGAGCCCGTCCCAGGACCTTCCCAACCCCTCTTCTCCACTCCTTTGTCCCCAGTTTCTAGCCCTCATGTTTCAAGCACGCGTAAAAACCCCTTCTCCCCTGATCTCTTTGTTCCCAGGGACAGCCATTGCCATGTGCACGCAACCCGGGAAAAACCCCCTCCACCCAACCCCTTTTCTTCGAGTTTGTTTGTCTCCAATAATGGCGGACGCAATGTTCCTTCCTCTCCAAACTACACCTCCCACAATCCCTTTCTCCCCCACTCCACAAATCCCTTCTTGTCCCTATCCCCTCCCACTCCCGCGTCAGAATCTGACCCCGCCCCTAACCCCGCCCCCACAGCGTCGTGTTTCACCCCTCCCTCTGTGCCCGCCCATGACTCAAGTACCACCCCTGCCTCCCACAACCCCGCCCCCAACCCCTCCTCTCCTCCGGCCGTGTCCCCGCCTCCACTCCCCACCCCTGCTTCCCACCATCCTGTGACTACCTCTTTAAATCCAGGAACCCATGGCTACCAGGAAGTAACTCCAAATGCTTCTACCACACTCTCTTGTACTAGCAATGGAGCTAACCCTGACTGGAAACCCTTTCCTTATTCTAATATTAAGGATTTGTGCAAGGCAATTAAGGAGTTTGGAATGCAGAGTAATTATTTTAAGAGCCTTTTAAGTGCTACTTTTGCAACTCACTTACTTGTACCTCATGATCTACTTACATTAATGCAAACTCTTCTCACACCTGGTGATTTTATGATGTGGAAAAAGCAATGGAAAATAATTTTATCTGATTTATTGAAAATTTTGTGGCAAACTCCAGATAATTACCTGGACTCTGAGAATAATTATATCACATTAGACCTTTTATCTGGTGACAATACTATGGCAAATCCTCAAAAACAAGCAATGCTTATCCCTCGTCCACTTCTTACTGAAATCACACGTGCTGCTGAAAAGGCCTTAACATTATTACCATCTCAAACTCCTAATTCTCCTTATACCACCATCATGCAATTGCCAAATGAAAATATTATTCACTTTTATAACCGTTTGTGCGAAGCTGTCTCTTCCCAGGTCCCTAATCCTAACCTCCAACAAGCGCTCACTCTAACTTCTCCAAGTGAATACGAATTATGCTTGCAAACAAGTCATCCTCACTCTCCCTCTGCATCCTCCTCCTACTGTTGAATCCATCCTTGAAAGTCTGTACAAAGAAGGCGCAGCTGAACACAGCTGCTCCCTTTTTGAAAAAAGTGGGGATGGTTGGAGAAGTTGTGGAGAATGCTACGGGTACAGGAGAAACTCAATCGAGTAGTAACTTTATATGCTATCGTTGTCAGAAAAAGGGACATGTAGCTCACAATTGCAGAGCGATTATAACTGCTGATAAAAACTCTCCAAAGACTGTTTCCCCAGGTCAACAGCAGGGAAACTAGTGCCTCAACGCGTCCTAACAGCTCCGCATTCAGACATAAATAGGGCTGCAGACAAAGCAACTTGGACTTCTGGACTCAGGTTTAAGGTAACCTGTGATAAAGCACACCATTTCAACAACAACAAACAGACTGTAATACCCATTTCATTCCAGAATGTGGACCACATGCCAGACTTCACATACCTTTTTGTTATTGGGGACACTCGGGAAACACCTGCTGGGATAGAGGTTACACCCACACTCATGAAAATGGATCAGAACGGGTGTTCTAACCTAACTGTACAATGTATATATCCACCGTACTTTATGCCAAAGGGTCAAGTCATTGCACAGGGCTTTCCACTGCCCAAATACCTGCCCACAGATGGTCATATCCCAGCCATCTGTTGGACTGAGGTTTTGGGAAATGACAAACCTGTAATAGAATGTAAGCTCCGTTACAAATCACATAAAATCAGTATAATGGGAATGATAGACACAGGTGCTGATGTGTCTGTCATTCCATTTGATAAGTGGCCTGCGCAATGGGAATTGCAATCTCAGGGCATCATACAAGGGATTGGAGGTACCCAAATTGCAAAGCAGTCCAAACACACCATCCAAATTGAAGGTCCTGAAGGACAAATAGCGACACTTCGTCCGTATGTCCTAGACACCAAATTCACCCTGTGGGGAAGGGATGCCATGTCTCAGTGGGGAACAAAAATTGATATCACCTCTAGATATCAAAATTTTCCCTTGCAGCCACTGGAGTTGAGTGCCATCCACAGAAATTAACTTGGAAAACAGATGAACCCATGTGGATTAACCAGTGGTCGCTAAAAAAAGAAAACTTAGAGGCACTCAAAACATTAGTAGCTGAACAATTGGCTAAAGGAAATATAGTTCCAACTAACAGCCCGTGGAACACACCCGTGTTTGTAATACAAAAACCAGGAAAGAACAAATATAGGCTACTCCAAGATCTTAGAGAAGTTAATAAGGTTATTGAAGACATGGGACCCCTTCAACCAGGTATGTCATCACCTTCAATGCTCCCACAACATTGGCATTTAGCTGTTCTTGACATTAAAGATTGCTTCTTTCATACTGCACTCCACCCTGCAGATGCCCCTCGATTTGCATTATGTGTACCATCCCTTAATCGTGAAATTTCCATGGAACGTTACCATAGGCTTGTGCTTCCCCAAGGTATGAAAAATTCCCCAACTCTCTGCCAAGAGTATATTGCTAAAATTCCATCTCCCATCCGTGCCAAAGCAGAGAAAGCCATCATCCTGCATAACACGGATGATGTGCTGGTGTGTGCTCCCAATAATCAGTATCTCAAGCAGACACTTAACATGGTGATTGAGGCCCTAGAGGCCAAGGGCTTTGAATTACAACCAGAAAAAATGCAGAGAACAAGTCCTTGGAAATACCTCGGACTCAAAATCACAGAAACCTCTATCACCCCAACACCCGTCACCATTAATAATAACCCAAAAACATTAGAGGAAGTGCAACAGATCTGTGGGACAGTGAACAATTTAAAATCCTGGTTAGGACTCACCACAGAGGATGTAGCTCCTATTGCAAACCTGGTAAAAGGGGAAGGCAGTCCAGCATCCTCTAGATCCCTGACAGAAGAGGCAAGGCAGTCTCTCAAAAAGATACAAGAGCTCATTTCCACCAGACAAGCACACAGGTATCAGCCCTCCCTACCCTTTAAGCTTGTCATTCTAGGGAAGGTACCATGCTTTCATGGCCTCATATTTCAGTGGGACAAAGAGCAGAAGGAACCCCTCATCATAATTGAATGGGTATTCCTTCCACTCCAACCTCCTAAAACCATCACACAGCCACAAGAACTAATGGCAAAAATTATCATGAAGGGTAGAGCAAGGCTCCGCACCCTGGCAGGATGTGACTTTGCATGCATCTACTTACCTGTAACAACTGACGCATTAGATCACCTACTCCAAAATAATATAAATTTACAATTTGCATTGGATAGTTACTCAGGCCAAATCTCCAGTCATTACCCAAAACATGACATGTTTAATCTGCCATTCTCTTTCATCCCTCGAGAGATTCAAAGTAGAAAACCCCTCGATGCGATTACCGTTTTTACTGATGCTTCAGGAAAAAGTAAAGTCCGTGGTCACATGGAAAAATCCAAAGACGCAAAAGTGGGAATCTGACATCAAGGTAATCCAGGGATCACCACAAGTAGCTGAATTAGCAGCTGTCGTTAGAGCATTTGAGAGGTTCAAAGAAGGTAAGGTAAGGAAGGTAATCGTAGAGCTGATGCTCTGGCTATGCCAGCAGACATAGTTCTATCAGCCGACTTATCAAAGCTCCCCCAAGTTTTTGAACAAGCAAAATTGAGCCGTGCTATGTACCATCAAAATATTCCTGCTCTTATCCGCATGTTCCATCTGTCCCAGACACAGGCAAAAGCAATAGTGGCAACATGTCCCAACTGCCAGAAGCTACAGCTTCCATCATTGGGCATGGGGGTCAACCCCAGAGGCATTAATAGCGGTGAAGTGTGGCAGATGGACGTCACACATTTCCCTGAATTTGGGAGATTAAAATACGTTCATGTTTCTATTGATACCTTCTCTGGTACTATGTATGCCTCTGCACATGCAGGTGAAAAAGCTAAGGATGTTGAAAAACATCTTGTCCAAGCTTTTGCTGTGCTCGGTTTACCTGAGGAGATAAAAACTGATAACGGACCTGCCTACACCTCTCAGGAGTTTAAAAACTTTCGTCAGCAGTGGGGATTTCGACATGTTACAGGTATTCCTCACTCCCCAACTGGACAACGCATTGTTGAACGTGCCCATCAAACCCTCAAGCGAATGCTGCTACAACACTCAGGGACCACCAAACTCAACTCACCTGTCCTCAGACTCAGCAAAGCATTGTTTACCATAAACTTCCTGAATGGCACCTTTGAAGATCCAGACCCTCCCATCTATCGTCATTTCCAGAACACCGGGAGACAGAAACTGAAGGAAAATCCAGAAGTCCTGATCCGGGACCCAGAGACTCAAAAAATCCAAGGACCATTCAAACTTGTAACTTGGGGACGTGGGTATGCCAGTGTATCTACCCCTCAAGGACTGAGATGGATCCCAGGGAAATGGGTAAAACCTTATGTCACTTCCTCAAAAGTTAAGGAGGTTAAAACTGCCTCCTGGAAGAGACGCCATTAAAAAGATCCTGATTTTGCACCCTCATGTAAACCCCCTACTGCAGATTTTGATGTTAATCCCTTAAGTTGCACTGTTTTGCACTCAGGTTTTGCACTATATTTTGTAAATCTTCATCCTGATACTCCATACCATAGATGTCCTGACTAAACCCCTGAGTTTTGACTGGGGAACTAGTTTAAAGGCATCCTAGGTACTGTCGAGTTTTAGGGACGATAGATTCCAATTATATTTTGCACTGTTGTTTTGTTACTGTTCTATGCACTTTTAAGTTACTAAGAGTTACAACCCAGCTTTAAAGAAAAAAAATAGGGAATTGTTGCTGCCTGTTCTGAGCTTCCCCTCCCCCTCCCAAAGACACGTGCTCCTGCCATGTGCTCTGAGCTCCTTTGTTCTAAGCGCGGGCAAAACCAAATGTAACTCAAACTCTTTAGCAGTGTCTCATTGGCCGGTCACCCCGGGTCTGCCCCCAGTCCTCCCCTTTCCCCTTCTCCTAATAAAAGATGGTCGAGGGAGGCCCCGCCCTCTCTTGGCTCTGCTATCTTCCTGTGAACATCTCTTGTTGTCTGTCTCATTGGAAAGCTTCTAACTGCAGGAAATTGAGTGAGCAGGGAGCTATATTTCTCCCTCTTTGCTTCTGCTGATGGTATTTGCTTTGCAGCTGATACAGGTACCGATTTTAGAGCTATTAAAGTGCTAGATCACCCGTGCTACCTCTCTAGGCTGCTCGCGGCTTTCTAAGGCATTAAACTACTAGCCTAGCCGGTATAAAGCTGAAAAGATACCTTCCACAGGGGTCAGTGGACCTTTAGGACAAGGATGGAGTGCATTTTTTTTGGGGCCTTCCTCAACTACTTCAACGGGACTGTTTGTACTTCCAGGTGTAATTGTCACAGACTTTTTAGGAGAAATCAAAATCATGGTTTGGACTCCTTTCCCTCCATGTACTGTGCCCCAAGGGTCCAAAATTGCTCAGTTAATATTTTTTACAGCATCAATGCTTCCTAACACAGTGCAAAAACAGAGGGGAGAGGAAGGCTTTGGATCCAGAGGAGCCACTCAAATCTTTTGGGCTCAGCAGTTAACTGTTCAGCATCCCACTTATAAGTGTAAACTATCCTGGCAGGGACAGCATGTCACGCTAACAGTCATTATTGATATGGGACCTGATGTTACAGTCGTTTCACAAGATAAGTGGCCCCCTACGTGGCCACTTACTGCAGTTCCCCAAGCACTCATTGGTATTGGGGGAAGCAGTACCAGCTTCCAAAGCAAAGATTTCATTCAGATTGTGGGTCCTGAGGGACATACTGCTACCATCAAGTGTTGCTGTGACCAACCCACTGCTGGGCTGGGGCTGCGTGATGCCAATCAATCCAAGCCCATCCCCTGGATCGAGTTTCCCGAAGAGGCAGACTCAGAGGGTGGGTCGATGGGCGACTCAGAAGCCTAAGCTGCACCCCCCTGGGCAGTGCCCGGGTACAAGCCGCCTCCCCCGGTTTGGGAAAATTCTCAGTTACTCAGTTGTTCATTGGTTCTTTGTTATAACTCCCACCTCTCGGTTTCCCCCAGTGGTTCTTGTTAAATTGTATCCTCCCCCTGGCTTGTAACTCATTGGTTGTTTTCCCCTTTCACGGCGGTTTTCAAATTCCCTATAAAACTGAGGATAAGCCTTGGGGGAGCACCCCATCTCATTCCATCCCTTCCGAGCTTGTTCGGGTTGCGAAACTTCTAACAATAAACCTGTTAGGAGTCAGACCAGAACAGCCTCTCTCTTCCTTTGTCTCTGAGCTAACGCAAGCCAATCCCATCAGCTCCTGCCGTTTCCCTCTGCAAAGAAGCCAGCAAGCTAGCTCAGCCAACAGCACCTTTCCTGATGCCGAAGTCGCTTCGGAGATGCACAGAAGTAACGCAGCTGGATTCTCTCTGATCGAGGGCACGGCAGAGCTCGTGCCTCTAGCACAAGAACTGTATTAGGTTGGTGCACTGTTACAAACATATATTATAAAATTTGCTTCTCGCAAAGTATAAAGGTAGATATTATATAATGTTAGAAATGCTTTTTTGCTGTGTGGATGTAATTTTCTCTCTTTCTAGCAAGAATGTTAGCAAGCGTGAGCAAGTAAGATAACCTCCAAGCGAACAGAGGATGAGGCCTGAGAAGCTGTTAATCAACACTTTGTCCAGAGAACAAAAGGGCCTAAAGGCTACTCCGCCAGGAGAACAGGCGGCCAGGAGAGCCTGGAGAGCCGTTATCACCACTCTGCCCAGGGGGCAAAGAGGCCCAAAGCTGCAATCAGCCCTGACTGTCTGGAGAATTAAGAGATCCACCCTACCATCGACTCTTACCTAGCGGGCCCAACCCCAAGAATCAAAAGAAATAAAACCACAAGGCAGAAGACTACGCATGCTCTAAAAAGGCGGAACCAAGGAGTGGCCATGCAGAACAGTTCCAGGAAAAGTTTCAATATGAATAGCGAACAGACAGTAAAAATGGTATAAAAAGGACTCACCTCTAGCATCAGGTGTGCTCTTGGCAGAGTGCCAAGGCACCTGGCCATTATCCCTTTGCTTTATTTTATGTGTCTCTTATTGTCTTTATATTAAACCCTTGAAATTCTCACAGGAGAGTGAACCTCGTTTTTCGCAGCACCAAGGGTGGAGCTCACGCGAGTGGATCCCTGCAATGTCGTGGCTGTGGGTGGACAGCGAGAAGAAGCGACTTTGGACTTGCCGACGCCTCTCGGTGCAGTCCGCTCTGTTTTAGTAGCAGTGCCCTGAGAGAAGGCTGCTAATTCCCACTGATTTGGCACTAAACTGACTTTGGAGAGCAGCCGTGCCTCGGAAAACCCCACCTGTGCTTTTTAGTTTGGGACCGGACGCCTTTTAACTGATTTCTGAAACTTGTGTGAGTATCCCTGGTCCCTGATATTTTGTTTCTTTTTTCATTTTGCGGGTGGCGAGTGGAAGAAGTGCTAAGAGATGGGATCAAAACTGTCTCAGCCCCAAAGAGAGGTTTTTCTCCAAGTTGCGAAATTCCTTGAAGTTAATGGGTTTAAATTTTCAAAGGGTCTGTTAAAACAGTTTGTTCGCTGGCTTTTCTTTTACCTTCCTCAAGCATCTCCCACAAATTTAAAATCTCCTGCCTTCTGGCAGGCTGTGGGGGATAAGATTACTGATTTAAAGCAAAAGGGAGACTCCTCTGGAGAAAAAAATCTTTCCTCTAGTTCTAGTCCTTCGGGACTTGCATAAAATGGATCGGAAAGAAAAAGAAAAGCACAAATCCCCCTGTAGTTCTTCCTGTATCCCTCCTTCCTCCCCTCCTGCTCCTCATCCCACTTCCCCTTCATTGGAAAAACCAAATGGGGTAATATGCCCAGAGGCACAGAGTTGCTACCTTCTCTCTGACCCCTCTCTGTTTTTTCAGCCACCCTGTCAAGATAGCCCTGGCCAGGCTGCCTGGACCTCTTCCCAAACCCCATATTCCTCATCCTCTTCGCCAGTTGTAAGCCCAGAAAACTGTTTTAAATGCTGTTTGCTATTATCCCCCCCCACTCCACGTGTCTGAACAGTGGCGCTGACCGCATGGCACAATTCACCCCTCCCCCCTCCTTCTTCTTCCCACAGTCCCTTTCTCCCTCCCACCCCCAACCCTTTCCTATCCCTGCCCCCATGATGTCTTCGGGTTCCTCCCACACGTCGGGTACCGCCCCCTGTGTCGGGAATCCCCGCTCATCCTGTGACCACTCTTCCTGGTCCTCCAACCCTGCCCCCTGTGGAGGACTTCCTGGTTCCCATGCCCCCCCTTCCGATTCCCATGGGGTAGAAACCGGAACCGACGCCATCTTGAAATCAGGTCTGGGAGTCCCCTCATCCCCCTCCTACCCCTTTGCTGCTCCTGTTACCTATGACAGGGCAGGCAATAACCCCACATGGAAACGTTTTGATCTTGCAGGGCTCAAAGAGCTTTGCAAAGCCCAGAAAGAATTTGGGAGGGAGAGTCAGTATTTTAAGAACCTCCCGCGGATAATTCTCACCAGTACAGTGATTGTGCCACATGACCTCAAGAGCATTTTCTCCTGCTTGCTTTCCCCATCCAAGTTACAAATGTGGGAAGAAGGTTAGAGAAAGCAACTGAGAGAGGTCCTCCCGATTTTACTGCAGGATCCAAACAATGTAGGAGTTTCCATGGATCACCTTACCGGTGAGGGGTTATTAGCCAAGTCCCAGAACCAGGCTCAAAATACACCAGAGCCAGTCCTGAATGCTGTAAAGCAAGCGGTAGAGCAAGCATTCTTAATGATGCCCCCTAAATTAGCACCTCAATTGAATTATACAGAGATTCGGCAACTGCCAAATGACCCCTTTTTTGATTTTGTGGATGAAGTGAGGCTCATAATGGAAAGACAAGTGGAAGATCCAAAAACAAAAGATCATATTATAACGCAAATTGCAAAGACTAATGCCAATGAAGCTTGTAAAAGAGTGATTTTGGGTCTTCCATTCGATCCTCCACCGACCCCAAGTCAAATGATTCGTGCTTGCACGACATTGGTGTCAATTCATCAGCCAAATTTAAAAATGGGGGGGAATTTAATAGGAACTGCAGCCGCTGCTGAAAACATAGCATCCCAGGACAAAAGGAATGCTAATTGGGTCTGTCACAGGTGTGGCAAACCAGGGCACTTGGCCTGAAACTGCAGAGCTCCGGCTCCAATTAATCAGGGTTCCCGAGATGTCTCCCCAGGGCAAATGACATCGCCTGCCACCCATGGGATGCAGCCAAAAAACTGACAAGACCGGGTGGAGTGGCATGGACATGCAGGGGAATGAATCAAGAAACTGCCACCAGAAAAATGGTTACCACGACTGCTGCAACTCAAATGGACTCGGTGACACCCCAGAGAATCGTTTTGAGATGTGAGAATCTGAGAGACTGTATATTGTTTGTGTTAAAAAATATTGTACACACACCAGCTGACATTTGTGTTACACCAGAAATTGTTCAAGTGGGGCCCAAGGGTTCTTTGCTGTCAACATCCAGTGTGTTAATCCTCCCTATTTTCTTGCTGCTGACCAAATTGTAGCCCAAGCTAATCTCATGCCTAGTAGTCCACTACAGGACTAAAACCCCTCTATCTTCTGAGCTGAGGTAGTAGGGAACGACAAACCCATGCTTAATTGCAAACTGTCTTGCCAAGGCTCAGACATCAGCCTGGCAGGAATGATGGACATGGGGGCAGACGTGACAGTCATTTCTTCCCACAATTGGCCGTCACACTGTGAGCGGCACCTGGCAGAAGGTGCTATGACGGGTGTGGGGGGATCTATATCTGCCCAGAGAAGCAAGGCAGTTGTCCAAATTGAGGGTCCAGAGGGACAGATAGCATCAGTCCGTCTGTTTGTAATTGACTCTGGGTTCACATTGTGGGGCAGGGATATTATGTCCCAGTGGGGAACTCGAGTGGAAATTCCATCTCAACCCCAGAATTTGCAATAAAGGCCACTGCCGAGCGCCCCTTCCAGAAATTATATTGGATCTCTGATGAACACATCTGGATGGATCAGTGGCCTTTGAAAAAAGACAAATTAAAGGTGCTCACTGCACTCGTGAAGGAGCAATTGAAAAAAGGAAATACTGAACCATCTCATAGTTCTTGGAATTCCCCGGTGTTTGTAATCAAAAAGCTGGGGAAAGACAAGTGGCACCTCCTAACGGACTTTCAGAAAATAAATGCAGTCATTGAGGACATGGGACCACTGCAACCTGGTATGCCTTCACCCTCATTGCTCCCTAGGCAGTGGAAGGTAGCAGTCATTGATATTAAGGACTGCTTCTTCCAGATACCACTACACCCAGACGATGCACCCCGGTTTGCCTTCTCGGTCCCTTCCATCAACAGATGATGAGCTTTACTAAAGGAGGTTGCAAACCCAAAAATTCATAACTTGCTTTCGAAACCGATTTAACTGATCTCCCACTGGAAGCAACCATTCTATGTCATGCATGTGAGATCACACGTTGACCTGCCAGGATTTATTGCAGAAGGGAACAGGAGAGCAGATGCCCTTGCTATGCACAACGAGTTAGCGAATCTGCATAACAGATTCCAGCAAGCCCAGCTGAACCATGAAATGTTCCATCAAAATGCTCCAGCTCGCATTAGAATGTTCCACCTCACTCGAGACCAAGCAAAAACCATAGTGGCGACATGTCCCAACTGCCAAAAACATCAGCTTCCATCATTAGATCAAGGGGTTAACCCCCGAGGCCTAGGCGGTTGTGAAGTATGGCAGACAGATGTCACCCACTTCCCCCAATTTGGCCACCAGAAATATATTCATGTTTCTGTGGATACCTTTTCTGGTGCGACCTTTGCCTCAACCCACTGTGGGGAGAGGGCCAAAGATGTCATCAACCACCTAGTCCAGGCCTTCGCTGTTATGGGGACACCAAAGAAAATAGAAACTGACAATGGCCCAGCATGCACATCCGCAGAGTTAAAAGGATTAATGAGTGAGTGGGGTTTGGATCACGTCCCTGGCATCCCTCACTCGCCCACAGGCCAGGCCATCGTGGAAAGAAAGCATCAGACACTAAAAAGACTGCTAGAACAACAAAAAGGTGACAATGAGATCGCTTCCCCCATCATAAGACTTTCCAAAGTGCTGTTCACTTTGAACTTTTTAAACTGTTCCTATGAGGAACCTGATACTCCCATCATGAGACACTTCACGAACTCTGCCAAACATAAACTGACTGAGAGACCTGAGGTCCTAATAAAAGACCCTGATACTTTACAGATACATGGCCCGTACCCCCTAGTCCCCCGGGGTAGAGGCTACGGGTGTGTTTCCACCCCAGAAGGCCCAAGATGGATCCCTGGGAAGTGGACCAAACCCTCTTTGAGACAACCTACAGATGCCAAGCAAAGGAAAGAAGCTGCCACAGCCTGGAAAAGAAGAAAAACCACACCACCTAGAAAAAAGACTGCTCCTGCAGGCCTGAAAAATAAACCCTCCACCTCCCAGTCTCCTTAAAATGTGTCTCCCTTCCCAAAATGGCCCCTCATTTTGTTTTGAAAGAGGGGGTGTCCAAGGGAGCCATTGTTATTTAGGCTAATTGTATTTGTATTAATTTTTTTTTTGTGTTACACTGTTTCTAAAGTTACCACCCTTGACTGCGTGATTACATCCTACCTGCTGATGTCCCATGTGCTGCTGCAGCTCCTCCTGTGCACCGGGAGCTCCAGCAGCTGGATTCCTTCCATGATCAAGGAAATTGTTTGGGTTTTGTTTATGGTGTTATTTTATTAGCCCTTCCCATTTTTAAGTGTTTGGTTTTGAAATCCCTTAAGCCTTCCCCCTCATTTCAAGGTAATAAAGAAGGGGGACATATTGCTGTGACCCAACCCACTGCGGGGCTGGGGCAGTGTGATGCCAATCAATCCCAGCCCTTCCCCTGGATCGAGTTTCCCGAAGAGGCAGACTCAGAGGGTGGGTCGATGGGCGGCTCAGAAGCCTAAGCTGCACCCCCCTGGGCAGCACCTGGGTACAAGCTGCTTCCCCTGGTTCGGGAAAATTCTCAGTTACTCGGTTGTTCATTGGTTCTTTGTTATAACTCCCACCTCTCGGTTTCCCCCAGTGGTTCTTGTTAAATTGTATCCTCCCTCTGGCTTGTAACTCATTGGTTGTTTTCCCCTTTCACGGCGGTTTTCAAATTCCCTATAAAACTGAGGATAAGCCTCGGGGAAGTATCCCATCGCATTCCATCCCTTCCGAGCTTGTTCGGGTTGCGAAACTTCTAACAATAAGCCTGTTAGGAGTGAGACCAGAACAGCCTCTCTCTTCCTTTGTCTCTGAGCTCACACAAGCCGATCCCATCGGCTCCTGCCATTTCCCTCTGCAAAGAAGCCAGCAAGCTAGCTCAGTCAGCAGCTCCCTTTCTTGATGCCGAAGTCGCTTCAGCGATGCACAGAAGTAACGCGGCTGGACTCTCTCTGACTGGGGACACGCCAGAGCTCGTGCCTCGAGCACAAGAACTGTGTTAATCAAGCCTTTTGTTTTTCAAATTCCCATGGTGTTATGGGGCCGTGACATGCTTTCTCAAATGGGAGTCGGGATTTGATCTGATTTTTCATAAGACCCACTGAACAGAGCACTATCCTAAAGCTGGTCTGGAAAACTAACGACCCGATATGGATTCCTCAGTGGCTCCAACAAACTGAAAAATTGTGCGCTTTTCAAAATCTGGTTAAAGAACTATTACAAGCAGGACATATTGTCCCCTCCACAAGCCCTTGGAATTCTCCTGTATTTGTCATTCAAAAAAGGAGTGGTAAGTGGCGTTTGCTTCATGATCTCAAAAAAATAAATGCAGTCATGGAAGATATGGGCGCCCTGCAGCCAGGACTCCCATCACCTACCATGATGCCTTGAGATTGGCACTTGACAATCATTGATTTAAAAAATTGCTTTTTTACAATTCCTCCACACCCAGAGGATGCACTGAGATTTGCCTTTTCTGTGCCCAGCTTGAATATGCAAGAGCCTTTGCAAAGATAGCACTGGGTGGTTTTACCCCAAGGGATGAAAAACAGCCCTACAATTTGTCAGTGGTTGGTCACACAGGCCCTTAGCCCAGTACGACAGGCAAAGCCTCATGTGTTACTATATCACTGTATGGATGATATTCTCATTGCAGCTGAAAAACAAGAAGACATGAAGGAAACCTTGGCTCTTACCACAGAAGCTGTAAAATGTGCAGGATTGCAAATAGCCCAGGATAAGATTCAAAAAATGCCCCTGTGGCGACATCTGGGTTTGGCGTATTAGATCCCTATGGGGAGAAATAAGAATTGGGTTGTGAGCTGTAAAACCTGCCTGCAGAGGCACATGGCAGCACAAAGGAGCACATGGCAGCACACGGAGGCTTGTCTCCACCAGACCCTGGGGGGAGGAGGTGTCACATGGCAGACCCCTATGGAGAGGAGCCTGCCTGGAGCTGATGGACAGGTGAACAGCAAGTGATCATTCCATAGAAGGAAGTGTGTTGCTGATGTGGCAACACGGGATAGGTCATGTAGTGAGGATTACCATATAAGGAAATACTGTGCCTTAGAAAAGTATATAAAACCAGCTCATTCCTTTGAATAAATGATTCAGATTCCCTGCCGGTCTGGGTCCATGCTTCAATCGCAGACAGATCCCAAACTGTACAGCCACAGCAATTACAAATTCGAAACAAAATTTCTACATTACATGAAGCACAGAAATTACTAGGAGTTATTAATTGGGTAAGGCCCTTGTTGGGAATCACAAATTCAGATTTAGCTCCCCTTTTTGCATTATTAAAAGGACAGCCTGCCTTGTCTTCCCCAAGACATTTGAATCATGAAGCACAATTGGCCTTGCAAAAGGTAGCAGATGCCATTGCCCATAGGCAAGCGTCATGATGGGCACCTGATCTTCCATTTTCACTGATTCTTTTAAACCCTTCATGACAGCCACATGCCTTGTACCAATGGGATCCTAATACAGCTGACACTTTGCTTATCATTGAATGGATTTTTTACCTCATCAGATGACAAAGACAATTGTTATTCAACATGAAATGTTTGCACAGCTTATCATTAAGGCATGTCAGAGATTGCAAATGTTGGCGGGTCATGATTTTGAACAAATTTGTGTACCTATAACTACTGTTTATCTGGATTGGCTTTTACAGACATCAGGACCTTTCCAGTCTGCACTTACTGATTTTTCAGGTCAGATTACCCTCCATTCACCACCTCATAAATTGTTAACTACTAATTTTCATATTCTTTTAAAACCCAAGTGCAGTGAGACGACTTTATAAGCTCTTACAGTATTTACTGATGATTCTGGACGATCCCACAAATCTGTTTTACTTTGGAGGGACAATGAGACTGGTATGTGGGCCTTCGATGTGACTGTAGCTTCTGGGTCCCCACAAATTGTGGAATTAGCTGTAGCTGTTCCTGTTTTTCAAAAATGGCCCACACCTTTAAATTTGGTAACAGAGTCTGCTTATGTTGCAGGTATTCTTGAAAGAGCTGAAGCTGCTGTTTTGAGATAAGTTTTTAATGTTGATCTTTTTCAGTGGTTACAATAATTAATTTCCCTTTTAGACACCAGACAACATCCTTATTTTGTTATGCATGTTTGGTCTCACACAACGTTACCTAGTTTTATAGCAGAAGGAAACTAAGCTGATTTACTTACCTTACCTGTTCAGGTACTTCCCGATCGTTTTGCACAAGCCAAACTTATCCATTCCTTTTTTTCACCAGAACGCTGCAGCTCTTTGTGGCACATTTGCTTTAAAGGGCCAAGAAGCGAAAGACATCATTGCTGCTTGCCCTGATTGTCAGCGTCATAATTTTGTGGCAGGCTCACCGGGAATTAACCCACTTGGCCTACAAAGCCTCCAGGTAAGGCAAACTGATGCCACTTGAGGGAACCTAGAATGCAGAAAATATTTCTCTGCCTGTTTTGAAAGGTTTTACTCCCCTGGACAGTACTGTTTTTGACCTTTGTCCATGGGAAAATTTGCCTAGCCTCTGGGAAGAATTTGAATCTACAGTGGTGTGAATTAGGTGATAGAATACTATGTGAGATTATCACAGGGTGAAAAATTTAGAGTTTTTAGGTCTATTTGCATAGTAAATAGATAGAAGTAGAAAACCTCAAAATTGAGGATAAGTTGTAGTTAAAAGCTTCTTTCTCCTTCTTCACTAACTCCATATTTTGCAGCAATAGTGGTTTGGGATGATTGGATAAAGAATTCTGCAGTTCCTGTCTACATGATTTAGGAACTTGTTGGACATTGGTAAAAAAGTGAAAATATCTTGCATTTTAAGCTTTCATTGGGTAATTTACCTTTAAAAAGGCTGTGAGATCTTGATAAGTTGTCTTCTTGCTGCATTCTCTGCTCTGTGCTATGTCTAAGCCATGCCAGTGGCTTGTACTTCTTATCTAAGAATTAATAAACACCTATCTGGAAACTGAGAAGCATGAAGTCCCATTTGCCTCTTTTTTTCTCCTGGCAAAAATCTACACGTCTTCCCCATCAGGGAAGACCACAATTAATAACACGGACAGCGTTACCACTCACTATCCTGAATTTGGCTGCCTCAAATATGTTCACTCATCTATTGACACCTTCTCAAGTGCATTGTTTGCATCATACCACGCAGGAGAATCTGCTAAAGATATTTGTCACCATTTTTTGGCAGCTTTTGCAGCTTTAGGGATTCCCCAGCAGATTAAAACTGATAATGGTCCTGCTTACACTTCTCAACTACTTTCCTCCTTTTTCACACTATGGGGAACCTCTCATATTATGGGCATCCCTCACTCCCCCACAGGACAAGCAATTATTGAACGTGCTCATTCAACATTTAAGTGTCTTTTAGCACAACAGAAAGGGGGGATGCAGGGGTGTACACCAATGGAAAGGCTACACAAGGCACTGTATGTTTTTAATTTTTTTAATTGCTATGGTGATAGCAAGGTTCCCCCTATAATAAAACACTTTTCTACTTCTAAGGAAACATCATTACACACAGGGCAGAAAGCACAAGTCCTTGTAAAAGACCCAGAAAGTGGGAAAATCATAGGTCCATTTCCCCTTATTACATGGGGAAGGGGTTATGCTTGTGTTTCCACAGATACCGGTCCTCGTTGGGTTCCAGCCAAGAACATCAGACCCTTCATCGAACAACCAGCTGATCAGAATACACAAAAGAATTAACATCCTTGACTCAGTAATATAAAGACTCTAGTATGCGGGCACAGCTATGGCTTGCCTGAACACTTGGAAGTCTTCACTGAACAATGGCCCACTACACTGGCCAAATATTCTAGTAGTACTCTTGTTAAAAGATAAAGTTTGCTTTATGCTAACAAAAGCTTTTTTAGTATTAATGCTTCTTTCTGTTACTTTTGCTTGGCCTGTTAATCAGCCAAAACCAAATGTATGGATAACTTTAGCCAATCTAACAGGGCAGGATAACTTATGCTTGGCCACAGCCTCTCCTGGAAATCCATTTTCTACTTGTCTTGTTGGTTTACCTTTAGATGAGTAGCCACGTCCCTCTCAAGCTCACATTCTTGATTTGGAGAATCATGCCGATGCTTGGGACCAATGGGTTCCATATCTCCCTCATGTAGCTCTTGAACCCCAAGAAATAGAGCTTTTGGGGTCCATAAAAATGGACCTCTGTATTAAGTTTAATTATTCCGGGAGCAACCAATCTAAAGCATGGGATGTTTCTCCAACCCAGCCTATATTTAGAAATGCAAGCGCTTGCTGAAATTACACTACTAATATTATCTCTTGCTCTACTAATGCTCCATTATTGCTACCATCAGGAGTGTTTTTTATTTGTGGAGACAGAGCTTGGGCTGCTATTCCATCACATATTAAGGGAGGGCCCTGTAGTTTTGGGCAAGTCTCACTGTTAACACATCCATGATTTTGCAACATAGATTTCCGCGGAAAGAAAAGCCCAGTCTTCATGCGTTTGCCCCTGATTATGATGATAGTCTCGACTTTTGGTCACTTCAATGACATTGGGCAGCCTCCTTTTTTGCTCCAGGAGTAGTGGCCAGAAAGCCACTGGGATTGTTAAACAAGCTAGGCTGCTGGCTAGCTCGATAAACTAATGCTACTTTGCTTGTTTTAACAGGATTGTTAACTGATGTTGATTCAATTAGACCTGCTACATTGCAGAACAGAGCTGCTATTGATTTCTTGCTTCTAGCCCACAGACATGGATGTGAAGATTTTGGTGGAATGTGCTGTATGAACCTTTCTGATCACTCTCAATCAGTTCATGGGAGTATTAAAGCTTTACAAGATAGTGTAGCCAAATTAATAGTAGAAGATAGTGCTGATTGGTTTAATAGCCTTTTTGGAGACTGGGGGATCCCTGGATGGATTAAAAATTTAGTTAAGATGGGAATGTTTATATTAGGGGTGCTGTTAATCATAGTGATGTGCTTGCCTTGCTTGATTCAATGTATTCAGAGATTGATTAATAAATCAATAAAGCAAATAATGATGATTGAACAGAGAGGGGAAATTGTCAGGGGCCAGAGAGCGACGAAAGCTGATAGTTGTGCAGACCTTCTAGCCTTGGTGCCGTGAAAGCCATGGGACAGATTAAAAACTCAAGGCAAGAACAAGAAGCAGAGATGAAACAAAGCCCAAGGCAAGAACAAGAGGCAAACATGGGACAAACAGGACGCCATGACCTGAGCCTCTGGCAGAAAAGGATGATTAGCCAGGACACCACTGTCGCAAGAGGGAATCTGCAAGGACCGGACAGTGTTGCTATGGGAATAGGGGCAGGGGGGTTTGAGCCTATGGATTTGCCCAGGAGTAGTGAACTATAAAACGCTGGTAACTTGTACAATAAACTGGCTTTGCTTGCAAACACCCAGCAGAGTCTGTGCCTCTTCAATCTCCGCATCGATGCACTGGCTACTGCTCTGGTCCACTCCTGCAGAGTGTCAGTTGCGGCCTCCTGTCCTTCTCCTCCAGCTGAGATGTCCAAATCTCCAGGGCTTCAGAGACCTTGACCCAAGTGTGATGGGTCCACCTGTGTTCAGCTGTCTTCATGGCTGTTTCTGTGGTCAGTAACACTTGGAAAGGTCCACACCACTTTGCCACCAGTGGTGCTTCTTTCCACTCCTTAACTAGGACCCAATCTCCTGGTTGGATGTTATGAACAGCAAGGTCCAAAGGCTGGGCCTGTGCCAGCTGAGCCTCCTGTCGAAGAGATTTCACAAGAGACAGTATCCTGGCCACATATTGTTTTAAATATACATCACTTATTTCCACCTGGCATCTTTGGAAAGGACATACAGCTCAAGGCCTCCCTCCCCTGGCAATTTTCTTTGTAACCCTGTTATTGGTTTTAGCATAAATCAAACACCCCTCAATAGCTCGCTTTGCCAGACCAAAAAGACCCACAGTAACATACATTTTTAGGAAGGCTTCTGCTACTCCTTGAGAGCCCCAATGACTCCCTTCATGGAGCTGTCTTAATATTTGTAAGCTTAGGGCTTTTGGTGTCCACTGCTTACCATCCCTTGTAAACCAATTATCCCCTCTTTCCTCTGCCCCACTCTTTAATTATCTCAAGCTCCTCTGGTGGAAAAGACAGTTTCTCTGGCAGCAGTGGGGTTACTGGGATCAAGGGGAGGATTTTAGAGATTTCTGGCAACAGTACAGCTTTCTGAGCCTCTTCATCAGCCAGTCAGTTACCTATTGCCTCCTCTGAGCACCCTGCCTGGTCCCCTAACATGCATTAATGCCGCCCATTTTGGTAAATTCACCACCTCCAATAGGCGAGAGATTAAGTTCTCATGAGCTAACGTTGCTCCCCTGCAGGTTAATAAACCTCTTTCTTCCCATAGTTTCTCAAATGCATGTATCACCCCATATGCATATTTAGAATCAGTAAAAACATTCACTGTCTTGTCCCAGTATATGGAAGAATATTTTAATGAATATTATTTATTTAAGGAGACTGTTGAGCAATGTCAGCTGTGTCTTGGTGAAGGGAACCATGCCTCAGAGTCTGTGCGACCCAGACCACGTGGACTGAACGCTCTCCAAGTAGCAACGAGGCAGTTCCCGTGCGCGGGCAGAGCAGCACGAGCTGCAGTGTCAGCAGCAGAGTGAGGTGCGGAGGGATCAGTGCGACCCGGCGGTGCCCGCCCGGCCCTGCGCAGTGCGTGGTGGAGCGAGCCCTGTGAACGCCTGACCAAGAGGGGCGGTGCACGGGCGGTGGCTGGCGGCGGCGGCGGTGGAGTGGAGCCGCGCCTAGCCGAAACCCGTGCTGGAGCAGGGCACGGGGGGGCCGCTGCTCGGGGGCCCAGCCGAGACGTGGGTGCGGCGCCAGGCAGCAGCAGAACAGCTGAGAGCAGAGGAGACGGTATACAGGGAGCTGAGTGGCGCAGCCTGGCCCGGCCCAGCCCGCACGGCCCCGATTGCAACCCCGGGAAGAGTGCCCACGCACGAGCAGCCCCGGTGGCCCTGGCAGCACTGACAACCCTGGCAATTCCAACATGGGAGTGACCGAAAGCGAAAGAGAAAGCAAAAACACAGCAAGACAGAAAACAACAGCCACTCGGAAAAAGGAAAAAATCACCGTAGCTAAGGTTTTAGGAATACTAAAGTGGTATAATGTTAAACAAAATTATGGTTTTATAACAAGATGTGACAACCAGCAAGACATATTAGTGCATAGAACTGCTATTAAAAAGAATAACCCTGAAAAATGCATCCCAAGCTTGGGAGATGGAGAGGTGGTGGAATTCAAAATTATACAAGGTAGAAAAGGGTTACAAGCATTGCAGGTCACTGGGCCTGATGGTGTTCCTGTAAAACGCAGTAAGTATGCAAAAAATCGTAGTCATGTTAGACAATATCTCCATTGTAAGCCCCCCCCTACAGTCTCCCTTTCCTAATCCTACCTTTCCCTTTTATCCTATGTCCTATTACCCCCAGTGTATTCCCAATCCGTTTTTTCACCCATGGTTTCCCTCACAAAACCATGCCTTTGCCAATTGTTTCCCCAAAAATCCCTTTCCAATGCCGAGTGGGGGATGAAGAGAGGGAGGGAAGAAATCAACTATTTTTGTTTAGTGTTCCAACAGGTACAAATAGAAGAAACCCTCTTCTGCCTCAGTTTCCCCGCAAAGCATGACCGGAGAGTCCTGTCTCCCTTCTGTCAGCCTTAAGATGTTCCAGAGAATCTGTTTGGACATTTAAAGACTCAGGAGGGTGGCTTGTTTTATTTTGAAACTGTCCTTGTTATCTCATGTTTATCTAGTTGTATTCAATGTTAAGTTTTAAATCTCTTTTTGTTAAAAATAAATGGGTGAAATGTTGGGGCCCTCCCCCTGCCATGTAGTCCTGGGAGAAGGGCCCTGGGGGGGAGACACAGGGTTTCCTTAGCCCCTGGTCAGCCTCACTCCCCATTGGTTGTTTTGTGTTCCCCTGTGCGGGCAAGGACCTTCAGGTCCTGTGATTGCCTCATTTCCTGGGCAGAGTTCCAGCCATGTGGCTGGAGAAATAAACATCTCTCTGAAACATCTATCAAGAATCGGTGCATATATATTTCTTTTCCACGGGCCTCGTTGTTTGATACACGTGTTGCAGTATCCACACTGTAACACCCCCTTGTGGAGGCCGGTGGGCCTGCTGGACAAGGAACGAAGGGAGTCCTATGGTGGGACAAGTCCTACGTTCCTTTATAGGTAATGCTCTGTTCTGTTATGTTAATGTACCCCAGTTCTGCTTCCCTGGTTGGCTCCGTTGGCTGCTCCACCCCTTGTTACCTTATACGCCCCATCCCCACACCCTCAGAGCTTCCCTATTGGTTCCCTTACCCTGGCCCCGCCTTTGTACCATCCCTTGCCCTCAGATCATTGGTCTCTGATGCTCTCTCTGCTTCCCTATGTAACCCTGGACCCTTCATTGTTCAAGGGCTACTTCTCTGGAACCTTGCACAAGTGTGGCTGCAATAAATCTCTCCCGTGGAACCCCATGGGAAGACCCTTCCTGTTCCTTCATTGTTGGACTTTTTTCCTGCTATCCGGTGTGTGTGTACATGTGTGTGTAAATGTGGTGGCTGCACCGAGCGGCTTCCTCCTGGAGATGCTTTTGGGAAGGTTGCAGCATTTTATCATCCAACACTGCCGCAACAAGTGGTGCCATGAACTGAGACTTGTTCCGAGGGTCCCTGAGAGTGTCTCCAGTAGCCCACGCTGCTGGAAGTTCTTGTTTGGCACAGCTGCTTCCCGGAAGAGCGCCCTGAGTTTTACTGGGATGATCCAAGGTGCAGACAGCAATCCTCTGAAGATTACAGGATCAGCGAACCACCTCGAGAGTTTTCTTTGACCCCAGAGTTTCGTGAGTGAGATATTGGGTCACTTTTCTGTCTTTTCCTTTTATTCTTTTTCTCTCGGGTGTTGGGAAGAGGAGAAATGGGAGCTAAACTGACCCATTCTCAGCAGGAGGTTTATACCCAAGTTAAATCAGCCCTTGTTCGGGGAAATTTTTGTTTTTCAAGGGGGGAGCTTAAGCGTTTCGTTCATTGGCTGTTTAAACATTTTCCTTACATTTCACAGGACTCACTCCTTTCTAAGGATTTTTGGGATCAAGTTGGGATAAAGTTGGGTGTTTTACAATTGAGAGGGGACTTATCAGTGGGAAAGTTTTATCCTTTATTTGCAACGATTGTTAAATGTTGGAACCCTGAGTTCTGAGAATTTCAGCCTTTCAGTGCTGACAGTGATCCTCAGAAGCACACTGTATTTGACCTGAAGCCTTGGGAAAGGCTTCCTAAATTGTGATAACACTGAGGTTGTTGCTGTGTAATTAAAAGTTATATCACTGGGTGGAATATGTAGAGATGTAGAAAATTAGGTTTATGGGATATATGTAACAATATGGAGGATTTTGGATGTGGATTTGTTCTTCTTTTCTCCTTCTTCACAAATCTGGGTGTTCTACTACTGGGTCAAAAAACCCGCAGTGCGGATCATGAATAGTTAGTTATTGGATTATAAGTAAAAATAAATTACTTGGTATTTCATAATTGCGTGATTTGGACCTTAAAAGGCCTTGGAAGTTAGAACTCATGGCCATTTTCCACCTTGTTAACTTAGAGGCACACTCTGTGCAGCTGTATTATAGATAAGATATAATAAACATCTAAGTCCAAAGATAAATTCCCGGTCTCCTGCATTTTAATTCAAACTCTGAGTAAAAGAACTCCCAAAACAAAGGCAAAGAAGAAAGAAATGATAAAAGAGAAAATTAATAACTAAAATTAATAACTGGTGCCCGCGTGCCAGGACTCAGAGTTTGGAAACAGAGAAAATTAATAGTTAAATGCTTTAAAGGTATTGATGAGTGCTCGGGAAATGTTATCCCCAGTTTAAAAACTGCCTAGCCGCGTTTGTCTCCCTGTTGGAATTGATAAAAGGCCCAGTGGCTCCAGCGGGGGGAGAAATTGCAGTCCAAAACCAATGTGGTTGATAAGAGCAAGCTCTGTTTATTAGCAATCCAAAGGCACCTATATAGTATACCAGCTTGTTAACTCTTAAGTGGCTTAAAACTTATCAAAGCGAATTTCTGCTTCTACCTAATTGGACTTACATTGTCAAGCTTCTGCAGTTATGTTATGATTAAAGGAATTCAGAATTCACCTCCCCTTCTCCGGGTCTTATCTACACAGCTGTAAATCTTCAAAACTCCCTCTTTGTTCCCAGCCCTGTTTTTTTCACACAGGGATTTTCTCATGGAGAGTTTTTCTTACACACAGGCCTTTTGCTTGCAGGCCTATTGCTTGTATAGTTCTTTTATTGATCCCATAATTCTATCAATGATCCATGTCCCTGATCCTCTAACCAAATCCCAACATCTCCCCATGTTCCTCACCCCTCTTCCCTGCCTCGGGGGGGATCGGGGGATGGATCTCGCCCAGGGGTGCGGGGTTGCTGCCACCTTCCTGGAGTTTCCTGGTCCCTTTTGTCCCCTTTCTGGAGTGGCGCTGGTCATGCTGTCGCGGGCTCTTCCCTGGCACTCCTGCCTGTGCCCTCATGCCTGATTCTGTTTCCCCCGGTGGTTTCCCAGGATGGCGCTGGCGGCATGGCCAGCCCCGCTATCTTGTCTCCCTTTGTTCCAAGTTCTCCCACCCCAACCCTGGTCACACAAAATGGCGTCAGCCACATGGCGGCAGCCATTTCACAATCTTGCAACCTCCTCCCACCTGCTCCTGTACACATCATCGCGCCCGGCACCTCCTTCATCCCTACCTCTGCCCATGCGTCGATGGGTGTGTCTGCATTGGGCCCCTCCCCTTCCACTGGGAATCCCCTCCCTGTCACAGACCCCGCCTCCCCCTCTAGAGTTCCCGCCCTCTCCGTTGGTGGCTCCGCCACAGGAACCAACCCACTCCTGGTTCCCACGCTACTGGGACCAGAAGTGGGGGTGGTGGCATCCAGAAAGATGCCATCTTATCATTCAATGCTGCACAGCATCGGGTGGCCCCAGTCTGCCAAAAGCCCCACACCACAGCCAGGCACTCTCGCCCCCTTTGGAAGAGGATAGCAGTGACTCCTCCGATTCCAACGCTGGGTCGGAGGATCGCTGGGCCATGGTGAGGAGGTGGGTGACCAGGTACAGTAACTGGGAGCTGGCAGATAAAATCACACCTTACGCAGCCCCAGTTATTTACAAGAGGGGAGGGAGAAATCCTTATTGGGAACCCATCTCCTATGTGCAATTAAAGAAGCTATGCAAGGCCACGAAAGATTATGGGCAGGGGTCACCATATTTTAAAAACCTTTTTCAAGTTACTTTCTCCATGCTCACCCTGGTACCCCACGACATTAAGAACACCATGTTGTGCCTCCTCTCTCCCGCAGAATACATGCTGTGGTAGAGAACATGAAAAAATCACCTAAGGGGGCTCCTACAAACATATCAAGGAGACGGTACTAGGGCTCCTTTAACCATCGAGCATCTATGCAGAGAAGGCAACTTGGAAAGACCGAAGAACCAGGCCCAAGACAACCCCAAGGCTGTCCTAAGAGATATTAAAAGGGTAGCAGAGGCAGCACTGCTCCAGACCCCTGATGATGCCACCCCCACCCTGAATTTTGCAGATATTCGGCAAGGGACTGAGGAATCATTTATCAAGTTTGTGGACCCCCTAAAAGGCTCGATCAAAAGGCAGGTTGAGAATGCAGTGGCCCGCAGGAAACTGCTACGCAATCTGGCAATGGCCAATGCGAACGGGGAGTGCAAAAGATCTTAAGGGCCCTCCCCCTCGACCCTGAGCCAACAATTGAACTGATAATTAAGGCCTGTGCCAAACTAACATTTACAGAGCACACAATTGCTATGGAGGTCTCAAAAGGGGTGGCTGAAGCCTTAGTGGCATCATCAAGGGACAAGCAGAGGTGTTTTAATTGTAGAGAGCCTGGACATTTTATAAAAGACTGCCTAAAAAACCGTGTAGCCAAGGACTTGTTGCAGTGGGGATACTGCAACACGCATATATCAAACCAGGAGTCCTGTGGAAAGGAAATATATATGGACAGACAGATTCTTGATAGCTGTTTCAGAGAGATGTTTATTTCTCCAGCCGCATGGCCGGGGCTCTGCCCAGGAACTGTTACAGTCACCTGACCAAGGGTCCTTCTGCCCGCGCAGGGGAACACAAACCAACCAATGGGAACGAGGCTGAGCAGGGGCAGGGAAACCCCGTGTCTGTCGCCTCAGGGCCCCTCTCTGAGACCCCAACAAGGACTCTCTTCGACCTGTGGGGTGCCCACCATCAGACTGCCCCACTTGTCAACACCACCACCACCAGCATTTGGGAAACGCCCAGCAGAGCGTGGGACGGCCCCGCGCTACACCTTTTCAGGAGCAGCGTTTGCCTCGGCCCACGCAGGAGAGAAGGTCAAAGATGCCATCAAACACTTCCTCCTGGCGTTTGCCACCCTGGGTGTCCCTGCAAGCCCGAGGTAGCTTCCAGGAAAGAACATCAAGCCTTACACCGGCCCAGCAAACACTGCTCCCATGGACACAACCCTGCCAGAGACCGACAAAGAACAACCTAAAGACCAAAGAAATGCAGCCCAGAGATGGTGCAGATCTCCATTACAGATACTGACATGCCTTCCCATCACCAGAACTTCAACCAGGACATCGACCAGATAAGTTTAACCCATTGTGGTGTCTCCTTAAGTCTTTCCCAAATTACCCTTGTTATTACAGTCCCTACCCCCTTCATCCTCCTGTTGCTTTCCTACCAGCTAATCTTCCCTATCCCCACCCCTCTGCTTTGCCCTTCCCACGGCCATGCTCCCCAATACCCCTGTTGGGATGCTTTCTGTTACTTTGCACCTCCCTTTTATTTACTCCTCGTTACCCCTTCTTCAGCCAAGCAACCCCATATCCCTATCACCTTATTACCATCCCCATTTTCCCAGGTTTTTAATTAATAAAGAAAGGGGAATACAAAGAGGGAGGAGGGAAAGGAATCCCCCTCCCCCCCAAAAAAAATTGCAACCTTTTTTTAACAATCTTGTTTGAAAACCCCAACAGAAGCAGTTACTCGAGCTCATACCCCCACCCAACACCATGATGCTCAGCACCTGCCTTGCCACTTTCTTCTGGATGCTCTTGACAACATTGGCTGTGGATGCTTGGTTGGTTGTGCAGCCCAAGGAGAACATGAAGCGACCTCCTTGCAGATGAGGACACCACCAGGCATGCTACCCTTCAAAACCGGGCAGCCATTGACTATCTGCTGCTTGCCCATGGACATGGGTGTCGGGGTCTCCTCCCCCTGCCATGTAGCCCTGGGAGAGGGGCCCTGAGGGGACACAGACGGGGTTTCCCTAGCCCCTGGTCAGCCTTGGTCCCCTTTGGTTGTTTTGTGTTTCCTGCGCGGGCAAGGACCCTCGGTCCCGGATTGTGAGAGTTCCTTGGCAGCGCCCCGGCCATGCGGCTGGAGAAATAAACATCTCTGAAACATCTGTCAAGAATCTGTCCACATATATTTCTTTTCCACGGGACTCCTGGTTTGATATATGCATGTTACAGTAATCCCCACTGTAACAAATGGTGGGTGGTTGGCTTCCCTGTTGAAGGTTGCCTTATGGATTCTTTTAATCGTTTTTGTTGTTTTGTGTGTGTTCAGTTGCTTAAAACATTTGCTTTTGAGATCCCTAGAAGAAGCTTTTTTAATTAATAGAAAAGGGGGAGTTGTGGAGGCCGGTGGGCCTGCTGGACAAGGAATGAAAGGAGTCCTATGGTGGGACAAGTCCTAGGTTCCTTTCCAGTTTATGGTGACTGAAAAAGCTTCCCCCAGAATGCTCTGTTTTGTTATGTTAATGTACCCCAGTTCTGCTTCCCTGGTTGGCTCCGCTGGCTGCTACACCCCTTGTTACCTTACACGCCCCCAGAGCTTCCCTATTGGCTCCCATTCCCTAGTCCTGCCTTTGTACCACCCCCATGCCCTCAGATCATTGGTCCCTGATGCTCTCCACTCCCCTATATAACCCTGGACCCCCCATTGTTCTGCCCTACTTCTCTGGAACCTTGCACGAGTGTGGCTGGAATAAATCTCTCCCGTGGAACCCCATGCCAAGACCCTTCCTGCTCCTTTATTGTCAAACTGTTTTTGCTAGCTATCTGGTGTGCATGTGCAAATGTGGTGGCTGCACCAAGTGGCTTCCTCCTTGGAAGCACTTTTGGGAAGGTCGCGGCACTATACCATCCAATACCACTGTGACAAAACCTGGGAAGATTTCAGTCCTTCTGTAGGTGTGGTCTCTCTCCTCCTCCTCAGAGCTGGGTCGATGTGGACCTGCCTCCAGGGCCTCAGTGGAAAATTCTCCCGATGTGTTCTGATGTTGACACAGTCCAGAAGAGAAAAAGGGAAAAGCCGAAGTCCCAGGAAAACAAAGTTCAGCTCTCGGTCTCCCTCTGGAGAAAAGGAGCTGAAAGCTGGCTGAAAAGCAAGAAGGGTGCTTCCTCTGCGCTTCTCACTGCCACAGTAGAAGAACGCAGAGGAGTGTGTATCTGTGTCCTTGAACAATTGTTTTGAAAAGTTCACTCGGTTTTTCTTCTCTTCCCCCTCTCAGGCTCAGTTTAAAGGCACAGAAAGGCACAGGATTGATTTCTGGGCATAGAGCAGTGGTAGGGGATACAAATCATAAATTCACCCCAAGACACCTGTGTTGTAAGAAGTCTGTTAAAGTCTTATGTCTGTTTTTTCTTTTTGTCTATTCAATAAATAATTCATGTTGCAATAGACCTGATCGGTCACTATTAAGAATTTGCGAGCGAGATTGGTTTTGGACTGCTGGACACCTCCAACAGAGCTACTGCCAAAAATCTGAGTCAGAGGCAGGACTTGTCTAAGTGCTCATCTCCATTCATAACAGATGGGCGCAGCAAGCAGGGTATGGCAAACAATTTAGAAAAACAGACCAAAGACTTAGCAGATTATTCACGGTGGCACAGTGATCATAACCCTTGGCCAATACATAACTGATTTGAGTCGGAAAAAATTCAATAGAAAATAAATGAACAGAGGGAATCGCTGAATGATAAAAACAGAGAAAATATAATTTCTCATACACTTGCATTATACTTAAAATCTGCTTTCCAATGGCAGGAACAAATGATAAGAGAAAATTACAAATCAAAACAAAAGCTAAAGGAATCCAATGAAAAAACAAAAACCTTGGAAAAAAATTAGAATTGACATCATTAAAAAACCCCTTTTGTATGTTAAAGAAGTTCCAAAGTTGGTAACATCACCCAAGGATGAGGAGAATAATATTTAGAAAAACTCTGATGAAACTGGTAATGCAAATGTTGAATTGGATTCTGACAAAAGCACTGAACTCCTACATCTTAAAGAGGAAAAAATTCCAGAATTTAAATTGAAATCCATAATTAATACTGAACTCTCCGAAGCACCCCAAGGTGGTCAGAGGAGGAATACAGTCAAAACTTTTCCCTGTAATTCCCTGCCATCAACAAATCTCCAGGAAAAATATGGACAAAAGGTAGAGGAAACAGAAATTAAATATCTATGGAGAATTTGTTTCACGGGGAAAAATGAAATTTTATTAGATGGTGTGGAAAGTTTTGAATCCTGGGCTGTGAGTGTCCTGTTACATTGTGTGAGAGCGAACATGCATAACAGAGAACTGCCTTGGCTTTTGAATATCGAGAGCTGCTTTCCAAGGCAGTGGGGGGGGGGGGGGGGGGAGCAGCAAATTCAAACCCACACCTTTACAAAAAAAGCTCCAACTCCCAGCTCTTTCACAACACAGCAGGGAGAGGAAACAAAATCTTAAGTGCTAGTCCAACTTCAAGCCTCCCCCAATACATTCCTGCATGATAAGAGTAACCCTTACATTTACTTAACTGTAGGAGCAGAGAGACAACCTTTGAAAATTTGCAATTAACACTGGAACTTGAAATCTCTTTGATTACTCCTACAGAAGCCAAAAGTTAAACATAAGTTTTTAAAAATAAAAATTGAAATTGTTTAACTGACTTTAATGAAAAGTGTTACCTGTTACACTGCTGTCACGATCCGCTAATGCAAGCAGGGGTCGTGATGGTTCGTTTATCGATCTCAGAGTGTAAAAGGACACAAGAGATTTCAGTTTTAATCAAAAACAGTGCACCTTTATTAAGTGCCCACAACACAGTAATGCAATAGAAGAGAGTAAGAGAGAGAGAGAGAGAGAGAAACAAAGTAGAGAGGGGGAAAAAGAGGGGCAATAGCTACCAACAGATGAGACGAAGTCCTCGTGGTCTTCCGCCAATAGATTCGTCTTCTTTCCGTGGGGAGATCTCCGACTTGGTTATTTTAGAAGGTCCCTTTATAGTCCCTTTCAGAAGCGAGGGGCAACTGGCCAAGAGGTTGGGAAATCTACAGCCGTTGTTATGGGGCCCGTTGCTTTGGGAAACAGGTACAGGACAGACATACAAGACAGGTGTACCGGAGACGTGTACAGAACAGGTCATTCAGCGCAATCCTTCCCGCCTGGGCAGCAAGAACGGTGCTGTCCATTGTGACCTGCACTAATTTTCCTCAGGAATGCGTACCATTTCCCAGTGGGCACACCCCTAGGCAACTCTTGGCAGACATCCCACCTCAGCCAGGCCAGGACTCGTGAGGCAGATGAGGGATTTTCGGACCGTCTCTTACAACTGCTAAAATCTGTTTTGATGTGATAAAAAGTTTAGAACAAAAACATATTTAGAATACATTCTACTTATAATGCTGATAGACTAATGAAAAAAAAAGGGACAAACAGAAGCTAGTGTTTAACAACTGATTCTCAAAAGCTTAATACTGAAAAGAATGAGAAGGAGGTGTCTTTACAAACAAACTGTGGGCCTGATGGTAGATAAAGCCAGATACTGAGAGGTGAAAGAAGCAATGGGAGTGATGCCATGGTGATTTTTTGCCTTTTCTTTTATATACCTTTTATATACCCTTTTATACAGCTTTTATGTATCCTCAGTGCTTTTAGCATGCATAATTGTAATTCCTTAAGCCAAATAACTTAGCATAGTCCTAATATTCTGTTAAGCCAGGAGACCAAACATCCTGGAGGCCTAGCAGTTCAGGCCAGAAAGTCCTATGCTATCCTGAGAAACCAAGGTCCTCTCTAGAACACATCCTGTAAACTAAGATAGGCCCATCCAGGGGGGAATTCCTCGGGATGGGGGAATATCACGCTATTCATTTAAGCTTCTCATTGGGGAATCTTTGATAGATATGCTAATTTGTAAGGTCTATAAATTGTATACGCGATCTATCATATGTGTGCATTTTGGTGTGCATTTCGTCACATTCCACCTGGACGAAGTGGTGCACCTTAATGATCCTTAAATAAATACTAAGGTAAAAACCACCTTTTCCCTTAAACCATGTTTGGTTCTTAATTTTAAAACGAAGGAAAGGCAACAGGAGGAACCATAAATTCCATAGGAATTCCACTAATTGACACACTGTTACTCACTCAAGACTGTGCTAATCCCTGGATTTAGAGAAAAAGAACAGAAACAGAAGGAAAAGAATGGGGGGGGGGGGGGGTACAGATTAGAAAGGGGGTTGTATTAAGTGATTTGGGAAGTCTGTACCTCTCAAGTACCTCAGCCAATGGGGAAAGAGAGAGGGAAATGCGGCCAGGAAATTAGGATAAAAAGGAGGCTGCATCCTCTAACAATTTGAGAGACCCCATGGGAAATGCCCATGACCTCTCCCTTCATTTGAATAAAGTAACAGGAATCCTCTGTCTCCTTTTTGGACATAAACTTCTGGTGTTTGTGGATTAATTTTCCTAACAGTTTTGTGTCTATTAAATAAATAATTCATTCTATAGTAGACCTAATCAACCATTATTAATAAACTTGTGAATGAGAGTGGGTTTTGGAGTGCTGCCCCTCCCCAATAAAGCTACTGCCTGCTGCCGGAGGCCTGGGCAAAAGGTAGAGACTTATCTAAACTCTCATATCTATTAATAACATTTGGTCTAGTCAGCAGGATAATGGCAAATGAGTCAAAAAATCTGACTAAAGACTTAGCAGACTACTTGCAGAAGCTCAGTGTTCATATTGAAATCGATGATCCTTGGCCAACAGATAATTGGTATCAGTGGAGAAAAATAAAAGAAAAAATAAATGAAAAGCAGGGATCACTGAAAAATACAAAAGAAAAGGGAAGTATCTGTCACGCCCTTGCACTATGTTTAAACTCTGCTTGGGAATGGAGAAAACAAATGATAAAAGAAAATGATAAATTGATGAATGAAATACAGAGGTTAAAACTGGCAAAATTATCCTTGCAATGCCAATATAACAAAGTAAAACAAGAACTAAAAAAATCTAAGAAAAACACAAAAACATTGGAAGAAAAATTAGAATTGACATTATTACATACTCCCAGAGCTATTGATGTTAGAAAAATTCAAAAATTAATAACATTACCTGAAGATTGAGATAGTGATATCTGGGAAAGCTCTGATGAAAATGATTATAAAAACATAGAATTGGATTCTGATGAAAGCACAGAACTTCTACTTCTCAAAGAGGAAGAAGATCCAGAATTTAAAATGAAACCCAAATTAAAGACTAAAATATCTCAAGGACCCCAGGGCAGTAGGAAGTGAAACACCACCAAAACATCTCCCTGGGATCCCCTGCAATTGGGAAACCTCCAAGAAAAATACAAAAAAAGGCAGCGGAAGCTGAAACTGAATATCTATAGGGAGTTTGTGTCACAGGGGGAGACACTGTATTGTTAGAACAGAAAGCTTTGGGTTCTGAGGTGCAGGCAAATTTTTGCACCATAGACCACAACCCCCTAATGAACCTCCCTCCATAACCAGCAGAGTTGCATATTGGGCAGATGGAATAAATAATATGGAAAGGGGAGAACCAGCCTCAATTCCTATGCATTCGATTGATGATGTTACTATCGTGGTGACAAAAACTGCCTGCATACAAGCAATGCACAATCGTGCAAACAGAAACATTTCAATCTCTGCAGATGTAGACCCTGATAGAATGAGACCTCTGATAAGAGGAGTCCCAGCTGTATTAAAAAATTATTTGGTGGGGAGATGGAATGAAATCAGAAACAATGTGACATATAACAGAATTACGCAATCCACAAGCCCCATGGAGACTGATCCCGACCTCGGCATGTCTCACACGAAATAGCAACCCATACAAAAGAAATTGGTTGAAACACCCAGGAAAAGGATCCAAGTGCTGAAAAGCGAAAAGTCCCTGAACAACGTGAGAATTGTTAAGCATAACTCATCTGAGAAAAGGGAGAACCCTAGCCAAATTAACCCCTCAGAGAGAAAAAGAATGAATTGTGGAAAACTGCTATAGCCCTGGGGATACCCAGATCTGCCCTAAGGAAACAGTCTAACAGTGTGATAGCAGACGTAATTCAAGCTATGAAAAAAGCAAAGGGAAAAGTGGCAAACAGCACAAACACTTCACAGGAAAAAAGGATCAGTCCCAATCCTTTTGCAACACCAGAAAACTGACCAGCATTGGGAAGTCAAGAAGGCAGCTGGCCCAGCGCATTCCAGAGGGTCAGTGCATTCCTAGTGAGATTAGCCCTTATGTATATTTACCAGACAGACCTAAGAGGCAGCCTTTGAAATTCCTAATTGACACTGGAACCCAAATTTCTTTAATCACTCTCACAGAGGCTGAGAAATTAAACCTACGTTTTAAAAAGAAAAAGATTTGTTTGACCAGCTTCAACGGAGAAAACACTATAGCTTACACTGCTAAAGTCTGTTTATAGTTACCTGGGAAAAAACAGATGACCTCACATACATTGGCAATTGCCAACCATGAAGAAAACATTTTAAGGTATGATATCCTTCAAAGAAAAATTTGGCAGTGACCAAATAGAGCTGTGTGGTCCTTCGGGTCTGCGGAAACCTCACGCAGTAATCTTTTTGGAAAAAATAAAAAAATCAACCTCATAAGTGATGCCCAAAACTGGGCAAGAAAATAAAACTCTGTCACTGTTGAGGCGGTCCCGACACATCCAGACACACACCAACTGCTCCAGGCTAAGAGCATCTTTTATTCTACAAAGCCTCTTTTATATACTTTCTTGGCACTCGTGCTGTGTGTCCATTGGCTACTAAGGTTACTACATTACAAATTATTGGTCACTTATAACTAAAACCCATTTTAAACCCATAAAACAGCCTCCCATGAACAGCTGTGCATTCTTCTTCTGTTGTTTTGGTTTCTTGCTTCTGTTGATGCTAGAATTCTCACGGGTACAAAATGATTGTGTCCAAATCGAAATCTGTGAGACTTCCAGTCCAGCTGTCAGTCTCCAGAGTTCCCCCTTTTTGTTTTTCAACTATAAATGGAGCGTTTATGGTCCTCTGCAGGGCCCTTTGCAGAAAGGATAATAAGCATGCCACAAGGAGTAAAATAAAAAGGTGTAGGAACCCAGAGTGCCAAGAATATTTCTCTGCCTGTTTTTAAGGGTTCTTACCCCCCTGAACAACACTGTTTTAACCTTCAACCTTGGAAAAAATTACCAATGATCAGACAACAACTAGAAAATACAGTGGTGTGAATTAGGTGATAGACTACTATGTAAGATTGTCACAGGGTGAAAATTTTAGAGGTTTTGGGCTTCTCTTTGTAGTAAATAGATAAGAGTAAAAAATATCAAAATGGACGATTGCTGTTGTTCTCTAAACCTTCTTCTCCTTCTTCTAGTACTCCATGTTCTGCAGTAAAAGTAGTTTGGAATGATTGGATAGAGAATTCCGCATTTCCTGCCTGTGTTACTGAATAATTGGTAGGAAAGTGAAAATAATATACGTTTTTAGTAACTATTGGTTAAATTATCTTTAAAAGGCTGTGTAAATCTTGATAATTAGACTTCTCTCCTGCTTTCTGTGCTCTGTGCTGTACCTGGGTCATGTTAGTGGCTCTGTTCCTCTGATAAGACTTAATAAACAACTATCCAGCAGCACTGAAACTCCAGGAAAAGTTTCGGTTTATCTTTGAAACTCCTTGCAAGGACTTTTAGAAAATTCTCTCCCATCAGGAGGGATTTGATTTACGGCACGGTTCAGTGTTATTTGGTGCCCCATGTTAGGCCTCATCGGAACGAAGCAACCCAGAACGTTTTAGACAGCAGCAGGAGACCAGAAACAGAAGGAAAAAACCCCCAGGGTCGGCCTTGAAACTCCAGGATCTCCTAACCTCAGTGCACAGGTGGGAGGAGGAGCCGTGGACTGCTGGATGGGACTCGAACTCGGATTTCACGAGCCGATAACATCTACCGAAAACACAGTAAGCCGTCCAAAACTAGACCAAGAAAGGAATTATGGGTGCAGTTCCATCAAAAGCAGAGGCAAATATAATATATAGTTTTGAAAACCTAGTTAGTAACCATCCCCTACCAGCATCTAAAAAAGAAATACGTTGTTTGCTGTCCTGGGTAAAAAGAGAGTTTCCTGATGCAGTAATTGGAGATTTGTATTTACCATCTTTTTGGGAGAATATTAATTCTATTCTATACCATTACGCCAGTCTAAGAGATGAAACGGCTCAGAAATTAATACCACCAGCTAGAGTAATTTATGAAATGCTTCTAGAGCTGGCACCTCCTCCTTCTGACGAAGAGATGTTTAAAACTCCCGCGGAGACTTCGCTGACACCTGTAAAAGCAGCGGGAGATTTTAAAACCCCACTCCAACCCTTCCCACCCTCAGAGATGGGTGGAAAACATGATGTTCATGCGAAAGTCCCCGAGGTTCTTAGCAAAAGAGATTATCCCTTCCTGCAGGCACCGCAGGCCGCGGGGGGGGGGGCAGTGTGGCCATTTCGGAGGCGGAACAGGAATTTTTACTAGACCCGAAATTAAAACTTTTAATCAGTCCAACGGAGGAGCATGATATGGCAGTTTTAGAGTTCCCTTCACGCGCGCATGCCCGGGGGGGAGAGGGGGGGTCCCCGACCATCTCCCTGAAGACGGAGTCTGCCTTGGAGAGCGTGGTTTCCATCTCGCCTGAACCACCTGTTACAGCGCAAGTCAGGGGCAGGTCCGTACCTCCCAAACCCGGGGTCCTCCCATCAGATGAACCATGCACGCGGCCAGGGGCGGTCCCGGAGCTTCCATCTAGCCCTCCCGCTACCCCCACACTGCACGGATTCAAGGCCGCTTCCGTGTTTGACTTGCCCGCCGCCGCGGTGGCTGCTTCTGACGTCATCACTTCCACCGCTGTCAACCCAGCTTTACTTCTGCGTTTGCAAAACCTCGCTTTCATGCCTGCGTGGCGCGGCATAACCCCCCATCCACAGATACCGCAGTTACCCCGGCTCGCAACTCAAGCCACTCCTAGCCCTGCCCCCACCTGTGGCCAGGGCATCAGCCGCACCCCTAGCACCAGCCAAGTCGGGCCCCCGGTCCCCGGCCCCAGCGTTTCTACTACCAGCCCGGCCCCACCCCCTGTCCCGGCTGCAAGCCCTGCAAGTCTGCCAGACACGGACGCCTCAGCTGCTACGCCAGCATCTCTGGTAGGCACAGCACCTCCAGCCAGCACTGCGATTCCATCGGCTACTGCAGCTCCATCGTACATGCCTTCAGAAGCTACAGCTCACACCAGCTCTGTGTCAACACAGCCTCTGCCTGCACTGCAGCCACAGCCAAGGGCATACAGCCTAGGCATTTCAGCAACTACCATGTCACCATTGCATGTACTCCCTGTCATCCCTCTGACAACACCACTCAGAGAATTATCACGACAATCACACGATGTTAAACCACATCTCTTACATGGCTTCAGCAAGACAAAATCTATTTTATCTCCAGAAGAGAAAGAGGACTTCTTCAAATATATACTGACACCTCTTCCTTCACAACAAGACGAACCACGTATTATCCCTATTAAAAGGGAAGTCTCGGAGCGAGACATTCCACTTCATGCACATTCTTCTCGAACTTCTCAGGGACGCTCAGCTAATTTTATGGGACTTTTTCATCCTCAGGTGCCTGTTCAGGACCTCAGTGGGGAGGATATGGTGACCATCACAGCTTCAGAAGGCATTCCTATATCTTCTCAAGCTTCATCTTATTTTTTTACAATGAGCACTACAACTCCAACTTCTCGTATGCCTCCTTCAAGGCTTCGAATTCCACAACAACAGGCATCTGATCCCTCATTTTTCCACCATCACTTTCATCTTTCAGATGACTTTGCTCATCATCTTTATTTCCGACTCAGAGAATGTGCAAGAGATTATCTACCTCAAGAGGTTGGTGCACTGGGTCACCAGCCCTCACCCATCCCGCATGGTGGCAGTACCCTGTCCAGATCCACTGTACCCTCTCCTCCCGTGTCCAGATCAAAGCCACCTGCGATGGCAGGTTCAGCCACTCCTCGTTTATTACCTTACAGTGCACAACCACGAAAATCGTCTCCTATTCCTCATCCAAGAGGGGGAGAAGAAGATAGAATGCATGGATTCTTCGGTGAAGAAGGACCTGCATACCTGCAGTCCAATCAAGCTGCAAGTCCGCAAAATGGTGGTATGGACATGGTTTCACCTGACAAATATGTTTCAAGACATATGTCTGTTACAAAAGACTGGTCAAGTATTAGGAATAAAGGACTCAGAGATTTTAATATGGCCGAAACAGATAGTATTGTAATGCCGGTTACTTATACCAGACACAATCAAAATTCTCCTGTATGGCAACCTATGGATCATCAAGTTATCAAAGATTTAATGGATGCAGTAAAAAATCATGAACTGGGAAGTCCATACTTCAAACAACTTTTGAGAGGCACATTTAGCAATTATGATTTGGTACCTTTTGACTGTAGAAGTATTGCCTCGACAATTTTTACAGATGCACAACTGCTATGGGATGCAAGATGGAGAAGAGCACTTCGTGAGCTGAGAGAAAAATATGCAGGAGGACCACATGCAGCTCTCATATTAGAGCAATTGGCTGGTGATGAACCTCATGCTAGACCTGAAGATCAGGCAGTGGTTTTGCCTCGAAATGTGCTTATAGATATCAAAGAAGCAGCGCAAAAAGCAATCTTACAAATTCCACCAACTGGAACCCCAGAAGGCATTTACACAGAAATAAAGCAATCTCTTGCTGAAACTTTTACCTCATTCGTCGATCGTCTAACGCAAGCCTTGGACAGACAAGTTAGTGATGAAGCAGCAAAACCATATCTGCTACAAGGTCTTGCTTTTGCAAACGCTAATGCAGAGTGCAAACGTATAATCAGTGCTATACCTGGTCAACTGACCATAGCTGAAATGATAGAAGCATGCAGTAAGGGGGGCACACCTCAGCATGTTGCAGCAGTCCAAGCAAATGCTTTTGGACAAGAACTTGGAAAACTTCTTAAAGACCAAGTAGCAGCACTTCGTTCAGATCTGCAACGAAGTAACTCCACAGAAGTGATGGCTGCAGAATTCACTGGGAGACCATGCTTTAAATGCGGAAAATATGGACACATGAAAAAGCATTGTCCAGGACCTGAAAAAAATGTGAAAGCATCAGGCCTCTGTCCAATATGTAGAAGAGGAAAGCATTATGCCAATCAGTGTCGCTCCAGAACAGATGTGGATGGGAATTTTTACCTCTTCCAGGAAACTTGAAAAGGAGCATGGGACGCCAACGCGCTACGACACAAGTGATGGCGATGGCTCAATCTGTGATCCCACAGGGAACACAGTTATCGGAGAAGGTCTATCAAACTCCGTCAGCCGGACCATCTGTAGATTCCCCAGCAACCCAGAATTGCTACCATCAGAGGCGCAATGCGAATTGGCAGCTTCCAAATTAGTATGTTTTATGAATGAAAATCATGCAGTGATACCCACAGGGGTCACTGGAACATCTTGGAAGAGACAAGACTTTTTAATAGTAGGCAAGGAAAAATGTAGCATCATAGGGCTCATTGTTTTTCCATCAATTGTTTCAGCAGATCAAAATGAAGAGCTAACAGTTTTGGCTCAACCTTTACGTCCTCCACTGGTTGTTCCAGAAAATACTCCAATAGCCAAAGCTATTGCGTTACCATCTCATGCAACAGAACAGATCATGCCAGTGACTGATCAACAAGCTTCACTTGGCATTGAAGACGTGGACATTCATGCCAGTTGGATGAAGCAGATAGGCTGTGATTGACCTGTGCTCGTTTGAAGCTTAACATGAGGAGACAAGACAATCTCAATCAAGGGCATGTTGGACACTGGTGTAGATGTTACAGTCATCTCTTATATCTTTTGGCCTAAAGAATGGCACTTGAGGGCACCTCTGAATTCAGTTTCGGGTATTGGAGGAAATACCCTATGCCTGCAGTGAGCATACAATCATTGTTTCAGGACCAGGAGGAAAGACAGCAATCATTTGTCCTTTCATTGGTCAGAAGCCCATCACAGTATGGGGAAGAGACATCACAATGGGGAACAAAGACAGAAGTGGATTTTTAATAGGGATCACTGCAGACCTCACCACCTTGAAATTAACCTGGAAAACAGATGAACCGATATGGGTGGACCAGTGGCCCCTGGAAGAGAAGAAATTGAGTGCCCTCAAGAGTCTTGTTAAAGAACAATTAGAAAAAGGCCACATAAAACCAACCGATAGTCTCTGGAATTCTCCAGTATTCGTGATTCACAAGAAAACCTCTGGTTCATGGAGATTGCTCCATGACCTCAGGAAAATTAATGAGGTCATTGAAGAAATGTGACCACTTCAACTCGGACTTCCATCTCTCTTGATGATTCCGAGAGATTGGCCACTTGTGATCATTGATCTCAAAGATTGTTTCTTCAACATCCCACTTCATCCAGAGGACGCTCCTCGATTTGCATTTTCCGTCCCATGTATCAACAGACAAGAACCTCTGCAAAGATATCACTGGATTGTTCTTCCACAAGGTCTCAAAAATTCTTCAACTGTTTGTCAATGGTTTGTGGCACGAGCCTTATCTCCAGCGTGAAAGAAACATCCACAAGCAATAACTATTCATTATATGGATGATCTGCTCATTGCAGCGTCCACGCAACAAGAGCTACAAGAAGCTCGCGACAGTGTGATTACAGAAGTCCAAAAAGCCAGATTGGAAATCACTTCAAAAATTCAAGAAAATTCACCGTGGAGATATTTAGGATGGAGACATACAGAGCAAGCAATAAGACCACAGAAGATACAAGTCAGAACTCAAGTTAAAAACCTGCGAGATCTACAACAGCTTTTGGGAGAGATCAACTGGATCAGACCAATCTTGGGAATCACAAATGATGAACTTGCACCACTTTTTAATCTCTTGAGGGGAGACTGTAACATCAATTCGCCTAGAACCCTCTCACCTGAAGCTCAAGAAGCTCTTGAAAAGGTTGCTGAAGCTCTTCAACAGAGACAAGCACATCGCTTTATACTGAGCCAACCGTTTTTCCTTGCAGTGTTAGGAGAAAATATGCAACTGTATGGTCTCATATTTCAATGGGACTCATCACAGTGAGATCCTTTATTAATATTAGAGTGGATTTTTCTGCCCTACAGATCCCCTAAAACAATTTTCACAACCTTAGAAATGGCAGCTCAAATTATAATCAGAGCTAGAGCAAGGTTATTAACAATGGCAGGCAAGGATTTCATGACAATCTATCTGCCTTTGAAAAAGAAATATTTTGATTGGGCAATGCAAAAATCAGATGATTTGCAGTTTGCATTGTTAGATTACTCAGGCATTTGCTCAATTCATTTTCCAAGCCACAAACTGCTGCAAGTAAAAATAAGCTTTAGAGAAAAACCCATGATAAGTGAAGTGCCATTAGATGCAATAACATTATTTCCTGATGGTTCAGGGAAAACACAAAGGTCAGTGATAACATGGCAGAATGCAACTACAAAAGAATGGGAATCAGATATTCAGATAGTACAAGACTCATGCCAGATTGTGGAATTAGCAGCAGTCGTTTGAGCATTTCCATTGTTTCAAGAACCATTCAATCTGATTACAGATTCAGTTTGTGTAGCAAATATAATTAAAAGAATAGAAGGATCATTTTTGAAAGAAGTTGATAATGAGAATCTGTATTCTTATCTTTTGTGTATGAAAAAATTATTAGATCAGAGAGAACACAAATATTTTATTTCCCACATCAGAGCACACTCTTCTCTTCTGGCATTTTTGGTAGAAGGAAATGCACCAGCAGACAAATTGACCATGGTCATTTCAAACACTTTGCCAAACATTTTTGAACAAGCAAAACTGAGTCATGCATTTTTTCATCAGAACACACAAGTACTGATGTGGACATTTTGCATTTCTAAAGATCAAGTGAAGGCCATCATAAATGCTTGTCCAGATTGTCAGCTTGTGCAACCCCCTGTATCCACAGGAGCAGTCAATCCAAGAGGATTGCAGAGCCTGCAATTATGGCAGACAGATGTTACAAAACACCCATCTTTTGGGAGATTTAAAAATATTCATGTATCTGTGGACACCTTCTCAGGTGCAGTCTTTGCTTCCCTACATGTAGACGAAACAGCAAAACGTGCGTGTCGACATTTTTTGCAACCATTTGCATCGTTAGGCGTTTTTCAAGAAATTAAAACAGACAATGGTCCAGCTTACAGAGGACAAACCCTTGACACATTTCTGAAAAATTGGGGTGTTCATCACATATTTGGCATTCCTAATTCTTCTACAGGCCAAGCCATCATTGAAAGAATGCACCACACCTTAAAATCCCTTTTGAATAAACAGAAAAGGGGGTAGCAGAGGCTATGCCTCAGATGCGGTTGAACAAAGCTTTGTATGTTTTAAACTTCTTGAATAGCTCCTTTGAAGAATCTACTCCACCAATTATCAGGCATTTTTCAAATAGTACACACGCAAAATTGAGAGAAAATCCTTTAGTCTTGATCAAAAATTTAGAGACAGGAAAGATCGAGGGTCCATTTCAACTAATAACTTGGGGCAAAGGGTATGCTTGTGTCTCAACAGGTGCATGACTTAAGTGGATTCCAGCAAAAAATGTGAAACCTTATCAAGTCCAGAAACAAGCAGGAATCGACTGAGGGAACAAAGAGGCGAGCATGCAGACGTGAATCAGTGTCAATACTGCTGTCGATGCCACAGACATCAGTGATCTTTCTGTGCAAGAACTGTGGACTGAGTCTTATGCAAAAAGTGGGAAAGTTAATGGTGTAAATTTTGTATGTAAGAGTGTGTTAGAAGTTCTGTTACAGATCACAGATTCTTATATGGGATAAAGCTGTTAAGAATGAAGCTCAATCAGGTATTACACTTGTGCCTTATCATCTCACCAATTGTCTTAAGCAATGCAGCTTTCCCAGTAAAACAACCAAAAGAAAATGTCTGGGAGACTCTGGCCAATGCATCAGGCCTAGATACCATCTGTCTAACTCATTCAAGGCCAAAGAAGCCATTTTCAATGTTTGGTCGGTCTACCAGCAGACAAATGGCCACCTTCCAAACATGTTCATATAAAACGTTCACAATTCGGTTCAAATACAGTAGAAAGTTGGGATGTTTGGACCGAATCCCTTCCGGAGGCTCCTTATGAACCTCAGGAATTGGAAATTCTTGGTTCAATAAAGATGGAGTTTTGTGTAATATCCAGTTCTCCAGGGTTGAAACAAAATAGAGACAACAGATGTCACTCCAAATTACAAAATATATAGAAATGCAACATCTTGGTGCAATTCAACAGTAAAAATGAGCACACCGTTCAATCAGGATCCATTACAATTACCACGACGGATGTTTCTCATTTGTGGGGACAGAATTTGGCCTGCAATTCCCTCAAATGTCAAGGGCGGTCCATGCAGCTTTGGAAAGCTTTCTTTGCTAACGCCTAATGCAAAAATGATAAAAGAACATAAGAGTAGGGAAAAAAGATTTGTTGAGCAATATAAATCTGATTGTAATGACAAATTTGCAGATTGGAATTTTGGACAAAGGTTTTCTGCAGCTCTCCTTTTACCTGGTGCTGCTGCAGGAGCAGCCTTAAGACAATTGGATCAAGTAGGCTGTTGGCTAAGTAAGAACTCTCATGCTGCCTCTCTCGCACAGCGATATGTTAACTGATGTTCAGAGTGTGAGACAAGCGACTCTGCAAAACAGAGCAGCATTTGATTATCTTCTATTAGTGCATGGACATGGATGTGAAGAATTTGAAGGTATGTGTTGTATGAATTTGTCAGATCATTCGAAATCCATCCATGAAAGTATACGGCAATTAGAGGATGGAATAGCTAAACTTGGAGAAGAAAGCAGATCACTGTTGAACGATTTGTTCAATTGGTTTGACCTTACACCTTTATGGAGAAAAATTTTGAAGAGAGGTTTGTATGTTTTAACTATTGTTGTAATTCTTTTAGTACGTGTGCATTGTATACTTCACTGTTCTAGATGAGCCACGGACAAAGCTGTCAAGGAAGTGTTTTTGGTTCAAACAGGAGGGGGAGATATAGGAACCCAGAGTGCCGAGAATATTTCTCTGCCTATTTTTAAGGGTTCTTACCTCCCTGAACAACACTGTTTTAACCTTCAACCTTGGAAAAAATTACCAACGATCAGACAAGAACTAGAAAATACAGTGGTGTGAATTAGGCGATAGACTACTATGTAAGATTGTCACAGGGTGAAAATTTTAGAGGTTTTGGGCTTCTCTTTGTAGTAAATAGATAAGAGTAAAAAATATCAAAATGGACGATTGCTGTTGTTCTCTAAACCTTCTTCTCCTTCTTCTACTACTCCATGTTCTTCAGTAAAAGTAGTTTGGAATGATTGGATAGAGAATTCCGCATTTCCTGCCTGTATTACTGAATAATTGGTAGGAAAGTGAAAATAGTATATGTTTTTAGTAACTATTGGTTAAATTATCTTTAAAAGGCTGTGTAAATCGTGCTAATTAGACTTCTCTCCTGCTTTCTGTGCTCTATGCTGTACCTGGGTCACGTTAGTGGCTCTGTTCCTCTGATAAGACATAATAAACAACTATCCAGCAGCATTGAAACTCCAGGAAAAGTTTCGGTTTATCTTTGAAACTCCTTGCAAGGACTTTTAGAAAATTCTCTCCCATCAGGAGGGATTTAACTTATGGCACGGTTCAGTGTCAAAAAGGATAACAATTACATTTATACATCCCATTTTCATAAGGTCCATAACCCATTTAGCAAGTTGCCAATTACCAAACAAAGCATTGAACCAATGGTATTCATCCTCTTCCCTTAATTTTGAAACACTTATTTGTAAGTCTTTGATATTAGCGAACACTGATTTGGAGTGGTCAGAAAGATTCATACAGCACATGCCATCAAAGTCTTCACAACTGTGTTCATGTGCCAGCAGCAAAAATCAATGGCTGCTCGATTTTGTAGGGTGGCATGTCTAATAGAATCAACATCAGTTAGCAATCCTGATAAAACAAGCAAAGTGGCATTAGTCTGTTTAGCAAGCCAGCAGCCTACCTTATTTAACAATCCCAATGGATTCCCAGTTGCTACTCCTGGGACAAAAAGAGAAGTTAAAACACGTTTTTCTAAATTCCACAAATCAAGAGTGTCATCACAGTCTTTTGCAAAGGAATGCAAGGATGGTTTGTCATGGGCTGCATGTGTGTGATTTAAAAGCATAGTTAAATTTGGGGCAAGCATAGTCAGGCGGCCAATAGTACATGGTCCACCAACAGCACGTGCGGGTAATGCAGGCCATGCACGATCTCCACAAATGAGGAATATTCCTCGAGGTAATTTGCGTGGAGAGTGGTCTGAAGCAGCTTGGTAGTATGTAAAATCATTAGGATTCAAAACCGTCCAATTGCACCAAGCTGAAGCATTTCGAAATGGGGGTTTGCAGGTGACACGTCTTGAGTACCAGGACAACGTGGGTCATCCCAGCACCAAGTTTGTGTGTAATTAAAAAAGACACATGCTGGTGTCCTTATTGACCCCAAAATATCTATTTCTTGTGGCTCAAGGGCCACAGGGAGACTGATCCCATACATCAATGTCACGAGGGCACTTTTTCAGGTTATTGCTACAAGCAGTTTTGGGAGCATGGCCACAGGCCTCTTGAACTATTAGAGAAGGCTCCATTGGTACTCCAACCAAACGTGAAAAGGTGATTGTGGTGTTGCAAGAGACACGTTGCAGTGGGGTGTCCTGCAACATGCATTAGACAGCAAGGCCCGTGGAAAGAAATAGGGACCGATTCTTGATAGATGTTTCAGAGATCTTTATTCTCCAGCCGCATGGCCAGGGTCCTGCAATCACGGGACAAGCAGGGTCCTTCCCGGGCAGGGGAACACAAAGCAACCAATGGGGAACAAGATTGACCAGGGAGTAGGGAAACCCCATGCCTTTACCCCAGGGTCCCCTCTCCCAGGACCCCATGGCAGGGGGGGAGGAACCCCAACAGACAAACAAAAAGATGATTGGTTCAAGGCTTGTGGAAGGGTTACCCGCACATTCCTTTCAGGCATCGGCGGTAACATGGCAAATCCTTGCTCTTAGTCCAAAGCAGGACCATCCAACAAGTGGTCCACACAGTCGTCATCTACTGAAGGTTCCTTGTTGGTTTCATGATGATTGTTGATGTTGCCGATGTCTCAAATCAGGGACAACACACCTTGCAGATATCCACTGCACACCAGTATCTGTGGAAACACAAGCATACCCACGCCCCCAAGTGACGAGGTCCCATGGGCCTTCCCACTTGTTAGTGATTAAATCCCATACCCATACCTTCGCTCAGGGTAGGTGTGTTTCACTTGTAGACTGCAATGAGAAGAAATGATTCAAAAGCACAGGATTATTAGAATTTGGTGGCACTGTTAGATGATTGTGTACAAAGCTTTTGCCAGCCTGGTCTGTGGGGTTTCTCCAGTCATTCCCCCTTTTTGTTTTTCCAAAGCACGTTTCAGATAACTGGGAGCATGTTCGATAATAGTTTGACCAGTGGGAGAATGGGGAATACCAAATTTGTGCATCACACCCCACAGTTGTAAAAATAGCCGTGTCTTCTCAGAGACATAGGCAGGGCCATTGTCAGTTTTCACAGAGGAAGGTGTGCCTAAAACAGCGAAAGCCAGCTACCAATGGGCAATAGCATCACGACTCTTCTCTCCTGCATGAGCAGATGCCCACATGGCAGAAGAGAAAGTATCAATAGACACATGCACATATTTGTAACGACCAAATTCAGCAATGTGGGTGACATCTGTCTGCCAAATTTGCAAAGCTTGTAGGCCTCTGGAGTTAACGCCTGCTGGTAAAGTTGTGGCGAACCCCTGACAATCAGAGCAAGAACTAACAGTGTCACGAGCCTCAGTAGGCATTAGCAAAAATTGCTTCTGCAAAGTACGTGAACCCTGGTGGAAAAAGTCATGTGAGGCTTCAGCCTGTGCTATCTTGTCAGGTTGAAGTGCCATGCTGGATTGGCTAATTTGTCAGCTCTAGCATTCCCTTCAAATTGGTGTGGCTCCTTATGCGCAAAATGTAATAAAGATGGATTTGGCTCTGAATTGCACACCACAAGGTCTTCAACAATGAAAAAAGGGCAGCATTATTAACTTCCTTTAAAAGTGAACAATCAAGGCATTGTCTGCACCATAAGCAGAATCAGTAACCAGATTGAATAGTACATCAGAAAAGTGCTGAAATGCCATGGCCACAGCTCTTAATTCAACAAGCTGAGCAGAGCCTGATTCATGGACTTTCAGTGTCTGCCACCCAGATTCATCCCTCCAGGTGACAATGGTCTTTCCCGTTCTTCCTGATCCATCAGTAAAAGCAGTGAGTCCTTGCAATGGCACGTGACTGTTTCTTGGCCGCAAAGACAAGCTGGTTGAATTTGCCAATTACAAAAATTTGTGTCAGGGCAGATCGTAAGCAATTTGTCCTAAAAAGTTTTGCAGTGCACCTTGTAAGGGAGCACTGTTCGCAAAACACTATTCAAAATATTCTTGTTGAACAGGAAGTTAGATCTTTGCAGGATCTTTGGCCATCAACAGCAGGCATCTTTACCATTTGATGATTAGTTGGGCAATCAGTTCAAACAGCATAGGCGCCATTTTCTTAGGTCTATGAGGCAAAAAGACCCATTCCAAAATGTGGAAATGGTCAGGCCATTGATCATTCCATTGTCCAATGATGCCTGTAGGGTGGAAATCTGGGGTAACAATAAACAAAATAATATCAACAGTAAGGTCAACTTGGTGAACCTGACAGTTTGCAATAGCCCATTCTACCTGTTTTAGCGCTTGTTCCACCTCAGGGCTGTGCCGGTTTGGGCAAATTTGGAAATATATCCTCTGAGAGAAGGCAGGTTACAACCGACCCTCCCCCACAAGGTTCGGGAAAAAAAGAATTTTTTTCCTCGAAGGAAAGTGAAAGAGATAAAAACTATTTATTTAATAAAGACACTGGGAAAGGATAATAATGCTAAATAATAAAACCTCTCACTGCAGAGAGAAAACCTGGGAATATTTCAGAGTCCTTCCGTAGGTAGCCTGTCCCCTCTTCCTCAGAGCAGGGATGGTGTGGGCCCTCCTTCAGGGCCTCCACCTCCGTGGAAAAAGTCCCAATGTGTTCTGATGTTGAAACAGTCCAAAAAAGAAGAAGGGAAAAAAACCAAAGTCCCAGGAAGACAAAGTTCAACTCTCTGTGTCTCTCCGGAGAAAAAGGCCCGAAAGCTGGCTGAAAAAGCAGCAAGCTGCCTCCTCCCACTCCCCCTGTTGCAGAACGCAGAGGAGTCTGTGTGTCCTTGAAACAAAACTGCTTTGAAAAGTTTTGCTCAATTTTTTTCCTCTCCCCCCTCTCAGGCTCAAAGGCATAGAAAGGCACAAAATTAATTTCTGGGCATAGAACAGCGATATGGGATACAACATCATAAACTCATCCCAAGACATTCCACCCCTTATCCCATATTGTCGGCTCAATGCCCAAACTAATATATTCTAATTCTACAATCACACATTAATACATACACACATATATATACATATATACAGTTATGTACAAACAGTGACGGTGACACTCAGCAAGCAGTGGTATACAGGCATTTAACATTACAGATAGTTTTCATCCAACAATCAGATCTCCCTGCAGTACACAATGTGTTGTTCCATCTTTCTACACTACCCACCATGTGCAACCAGGTTCCTGAGCAAAGATAACCCCACGGATGGGTTTGTCTGTACTCGAGGCAGAATTTATCCACACAGTCTTTCCTAACAGACCTCTGACATGCACTACTGGGACCTTATCTCCATCTACTGTATGCAGGGGTTCGGACTTGGCTGGACCAGCTCTATTGGTGGAACCTCGGGTGTTAACTAACTAGGTGGCCTTTGCTAGATGCTGTTCCCAATTTTTGAAAGTTCCCCCACCCAGTGCCTTCAAAGTGGTTTTCAACAATCTATAGCACCGTTCCACTTTGCCTGCAGCTGGTGCATGGTAAGGGATAAGGTACACCCACTCAATGCCATGTTCTCCAGCCCAGGTGTTGATAAGGCTATTCTTAAAATGAGCCCCATTGTCAGACTCAATTCCCAGGGGTACCATGCCTCCAAAGGATTTGCTTTTCAAGGCCCAGGATGGTGTTACAGGCTGTAGCATGAGGCACAGGGTAGGTCTCCAGCCATCCAGTGGTGGCTTCTACCATTGTGAGCACATAGCGCTTGCCTTGGCGGGTTTGAGGCAGTGTGATTTAATCAATCTGCCAGGCCTCTCCATACTTGTATTTGGACCACTGCCCACCATACCGCAGGGGCTTCACTAGCTTGGCCTGCTTGATCACAGAGCACGTCTCACAGTCATGGATAACCTGGGAGATACTGTCCATGGTTAGATCCATCCCTCGGTCTTGTGCCCACCTATAGGTGGCATCTCTGCCTTGATGACCTGAGGCATCATGGGCCCACTGAGCTAGGAACAACTCTCCCTTGTGTTTCCAATCTAAGTCTATCTGTGACACTCCTATCTTTGCAGCCTGATCTATCTGCTCATTGTTTCGGTGATCCTCATTAGCCCTACTCTTGGGGACATGGGCATCTACATGGCAGCCTTTCACAACTAGCTTTCTTACTCGGGCAGAGATGTCTTTCCACTCTTCAGCAGCCCAGATTGGTTTTCCCCTAGGCTGCCAATTAGCCTTTTCCCACTTTTCCAGCCATCCCCATAGAGCATTGGCTACCATCCATGAATCAGTATAGAGGTAGAGCTTTGGCCACTTCTCTCTTTCAGCAATGTCCAGGGCCAGCTGGACGGCTTTGAGTTCGGCAAATTGGCTTGATCCACCTTCTCCTTCAGTAGCTTCTGCAACCCATCATGTGGGACTCCATATGACTGCTTTCCACTTTCGTTTCATCCCTACGATGCAGTGTGACAGGAACCATCTGTGAAAAGAGCATAGCGTGTGTTATCTGATGGCAGTTGGTTGTATGGTGGAGCTTCTTCAGCATGTGTCACTTGTTCTTCTTCATCAATGAGACCAAAGTTTTCACCTTCAGGCCAATTTGTAATTATTTCCAAAATCCCAGGGTGATTCAGTTTTCCGATACAGGCTCACTGTGTGATGAGAGCAATCCATCTGCTCCATGTGGCATTGGTGGCATGGTAGGTAAAGGGAACCTTTGCTTTGAACATTCGCCCCAGCACCGATAGTCGGGGTGCCAGGAGGAGTTGTGCTTCAGTACCGATTACCTCTGAGGCAGCTTGGATTCCTTCATAGGCTACCAAGATTTCCTTCTCTGTTGGGGTGTAGTTGGCTTCAGACCCTCTGTAGCTTTGACTCCAGAATCCTAGTGGTCGACCTCGAGTCTCACCAGGCACCTTTTGCCAAAGGCTCCCGGAGAGACCATGGCTCCCGGCTGCAGAGTAGAGCACATTCTTCACTTCTGGTCCTGTCCTGACTGGGCCAAGGGCTACTGCATGAGCGATTTCCTGCTTGATCTGGGCAAAGGCTTGTTGCTGTTCAGGGCCCCAATGGAAATTGTTCATTTTGCAGGTAACCAGGTAGAGAGGACTCACAATCTGGCTGTACTCTGGAATATGCATCCTCCAAAAGCCTATGGCACCTAGGAAAGCTTGTGTTTCCTTCTTGTTGGTTGGTGGAGACATTGCTGTGATCTTATTGATGACCTCGGTGGGAATCTGATGCTGTCCATCTTGCCATTTCATTCCCAGGAACTGGATGTCTTGAGCAGGTCCCTTGATCTTGCTGTTCTTGATGGCAAAACCGGCTTCCAGGAGAATCTCGATGATTTTCTCTCCTTTCTCAAACACTTCTGCTGCAGTGTTTCCCCACACAATGATGTCATCAATGTACTGCAAATGTTCTGGAGCCTCACCCTTTTCTAGTGCAGTCCAGATCAGTCCATGGCAAATGATGGGACTGTGCTTCCACCCCTGGGTCAGTCGGTTTTAAGTGTATTGCACACCCCTCCAGGTGAAAGTAAACTGAGGCTTGCACTCTGCTGCCAGAGAAATGGGGAAAAATGCATTGGCAATGTCAATAGTGGCATATCACTTTGCTGCTTTTAACTCCAGCTATTCCTGGAGCTCCAACATGTCCAGCACAGCAGCGCGCAATGGTGGAGTCACTTCATTCAAGGCACGATAGTCCACAGTCAATCTCCAATCTCCTTCTGATTTGCACACAGGAGAAATGGGACTATTGAAGTGTGAGTGGGTTTTGCTGCTCTCCTCTTGGCTCTCCAGCTCACGGATCATCTTGTGGATGGGAATCACAGCATCTCGAGTTGTCCGGTACTGTTGGTGATGCACTGCCGCGGTGGCAATTGTTACTCTTTGTTCTTCCCCTTCAGAAGGCCTACTGCAGATGGGTTCTCTGACAGTCGGGGCAAAATGTTCAATTGCTTAATGCCCTCTGTCTCCACAGCAGCTATTCCAAAAGCCCATTTGAGTCCCTTTGGGTCTCTGAAATACCCGTTCCGGGGGAAGTCTATGCCCAAAATGCACGGGGCCTCTGGACCAGTCACAATGAGATGTTTCTTCCACTCATTTCCTGTCAGGCTCACCTCAGCTTCCACCAGGGTCAAATCCTGTGATCCACCTGTCACACCAGCAATAGAAACAGATTCTATCCCCACATGTAGCAATGGGATTATTGTACACCGTGCACCAGTGTCAACCAAGACATCATATTTTTGTGGTTCTGATGTACCAGGCCAATGAATCCACACAGTCCAAAAAACATGGTTTTCCCTGGCCTCTACCTGGCTAGAGGCAGGGCCCCTCTATGCCTGGTTATCCTTCTTTCCCTAGGCCTGCATCTTCGAGGTTCCTTCAAGGGAATCGGACATGTCATCATCTTTTCCATCATTTCTGGCAGTTTGGCTACAGGCAACTGGAGCTACTTCCTTTTTGGTGGAACTTCCTTTCTCAGACTTGTGCTCCTTCAATTCACACACTCGTGCTTCCAGAGCAGAAGTGGATATTCCACCCCACCTCTTCATGTCTTCCCCACTGTCACACAGGAATTTCCACTGCTCACTTCGTGGGATGTTCCTTCTCTCTGGGGAACGTCCGCATTTGGTATCAGAATCTCTGATCTGTACTGCTGAGATTTGGAGAAGGCACTCTTTAATCTCCTTGAGTTCCTGGTGCATCTGCTATATCTCATCTTCCAATTTCTGCAGACATGTTTCCACAGCTGCGATTCTTGCATGTGTTGGGCCATGCATGGAATCTGCATATGCTAGGAGCTTCATCGCCATATCCTGCACGCTCTCATTCGCACTGTAATCTGGTTTCATTATTGCTAAACTGAAGCATATTCTTGTGGCCCAAGGTGTATGAGTTTTCGCCACAAGAATGGATTAACTCTGTCCCGGTCTGGACTCCTCAATCCTGGGTCATCTGTGAAGACAACCTCTACCACTCCTACTTCTCTCAGGCGCTTGATGCCTTGTTCTATGGTCTTCCACTGGGTTTGCTGCATGTAGAGATCATCTCCACACATATATCTATCCCTTGCGCCATTCAAGACCCGTCTCCAGAGACTGTCAGACTCAGCCCTCCTTATTATCGCTTGGTCAATAGCTGGATCATGTGACAAGGATCCCAAATGCCTCGCTTCAGCACCATCCAGCATCACACCATCACCTGTAGCATCCCAAATACGGACCATCCAACTTATTATGGATTCATCAGACCGTCGGGTGTAGTCCTTTCTTAGGCTGTGATGGTCCTTTATGAATATGGAGTCAGTAATGTTTTCTGTGCCTGAGTCAGTTGGTGGTTTTGAGGGTCCTTCCCCTGCATCATCATCATCTTTCACTGGAAAATCAGTTTTGGTTGTGTGCTTTTTCCTCGTGACAGGAGCCACTGTCAATGGCTTAGACTCTCCATCTGGTTTGGGTGCAGCCTGACTGGGGTGTCTGCTGATTGATCTTCCTGCCCCTCTACCTTTACCTGCTGCTCTACAGTACCTAGCAGTGTACGAGAGGCATATGCCAAGGCCCAACATATTACAATGAGCTCTTTCTCATTTGAATTGTCATGGCATTTCTCTTTCAGATATTTCCCCACCTCAGCAGGGGACTCAATTTGTTCAGGGGGGAAATCCCAAACCATTGGTCAGAGAAATTCTTCAGGATATAGCCGATATCCTCCCATTCCCCACACCACTCAGGATTTTCCACCTCTGGGTCAGGTGTCTAATCAGTCACCCTGGAAATCTGAGCTCTTATTGTAGACAAGCTGAAAACCACATAGAGGAAGTTTACCAGATAAAATACCAGAAATACCAGGAAGGTGGTCTCTTTAATATCCAGGGGAAACTGAACATTCTCAAAAGATAACGTATCAAATCTAAAGGGAAGGGACATGAAAGGCTGGGAAACCCCGTCTCCTCCTCTTCTAACAAACTGGGTGCAATTACTAATAAACCGCCAAAACAGGCTACTGAGACTAGGACTGGGATTCGGACGGAGAAACCACATATCATACACACTTTCAACAGCTGCCTGTACCTCTGTTAACTTCTTATAAATCATTATCACCGAGCACAGCAAGATAGAAATCTGGAATCGTGCCCCTGCTCGGTAAAATTTATGTATCAGGGACAAGATCGGAGCAAGTTGTGGATGGGCAATCAAGCCCAGGGACCAGAAAGACATGAGTACATCAAGCCAGAGAGACATTATGAACTCAACCAACATGGTGACTACTTTACCCCAACACAGAATAAGTGAATTCAAACCAAAATGTAATTAGTACAGATTCTTCACTTTCCTTCGAGCCACGCAGTTGGGCGCCACTAAATATGTGCCGGTTTGGGCAAATTTGGAAATATATCCTCTGAGAGAAGGCAGGTCACAACCAACCCTCCCCCACCAGGTTCAGGGAAAAAAAAATTTCCTCGAAGGAAAGTGAAAGAGATAAAAACTATTTAATTAACAAACACACTGGAAGAGGATCATAATACTAAATAATAAAACCTCTCACTGTAGGGAGAAAACCTGGAGAAATTTCTGAGTTCTTCTGTAGGTTGCCTCTCCCCTCCTCCTCAGAGCTGGGAAGGGGTGGGCCCTCCTTCAGGGCCTCCTCCTCGGTGGAAAAAGTCCCAATGTGTTCTGATGTTGAAACAGTCCAAAAAAGAAGAAGGGAAAAAAACCAAAGTCCCAGGAAAGCAAAGTTCAACTCTCTGTCTCTCTCTGGAGAAAAAGGCCCGAAAGCTGGCTGAAAAAGCAAGCAAGCTGCCTCCTCCCACTCCCGCCGCTGCAGGATGCAGAGGAGTCTGTGTGTCCTTGAAACAGAACTGCTTTGAAAAGTTTTGCTCAGTTTTTTCCCTCTCCCCCCTCTCAGGCTCAGTTTAAAGGCATAGAAAGGTAAAAAATTAATTTCTGGGCATAGAACAGCGATATGGGATGCAACATCATAAAGTCACCCAGACGAAGGGTCAGTTCCCTTTGCAAGGCCAAGTCTGGGTCACCTTTAAGAATATTGAATAATGGGGATAATTGAGCAGTGGTCAGACCCAGATAGGGTTGCAACCAATTTATGGTACCTAAAAGTTTCTGTGCATCATTTAAGGTCCGAATCAATTTTTCACATTGAACATTTTGTGGCTGTACTGTTTGTTCAAGTATTTTCACTCCTAGATACTTCCATGGGGGTTGTTGTTGTATCTTTTCCGGAGCTACCTGCAAGCCATAATCTTGCAGTGCTCTAAGGAAATATGGCTGAATTTGTAACAGGTCCTTTTCCATGTGAATTGCTACTAGTATATAATCCATATAATGATAGCAATAGGCTGCAGGGAATTGTTCCCTGTTGAAAAGGCTTGTGGTACATATCATTGGCAAATGGTGGCGCTATTTTTCATACCTTTCACAACACTTTCCACTGATATCGTTTCACAGGCTCAGCATGATTGACAGATGGCACTGTAAATGCAAATTTTTAAACATCTTTTGGATGCAACGGAATGGTAAAAAACCAATCTTTTAAATCAACAATCAATATATCCTGTTCAGCAGGTATCATTGTGGGGGATGGCATTCCAGGCTGCAAAGCACCCATGCTCACTGTTACTGCATTAATTCAGTGTAAGTCATGGAGCAGCCTCCATTTCCCTGATTTCTTTTTGATCACAAATACGGGTGTATTCCAAGGACTAGTAGATGGTTCAATGTGTCCCTGTTGTAATTGCTCTTGAACCAACTTGTGAAGGGTGGCTAATTTCTCTTTTGTCAGGGGCCACTGCTCTATCCAGATAGTCTGTTCAGTGAGCCATTGTAAAAGTAGCGTAGGGTATTTTGCGTCCTTCTGCACAGTGGCCCCGATCAAAAATTTGTGCCCACTCTCACCCTCCAGGCAGCCAGAACATATCATCCCCACAGATTGAGAGGTGCCACAGTGATGTAGGGATGGACCGTGGACGTTTGTCCTTCTGGATTACTCATTAATACAGGGTTGCTACTTAGGCAGCTTTGTGTAATGCTACTGAGGCCAGCAACAGCAGACCCCACTGGCGTTGTAGGCCATGACAGCGGCCACACAGTAGTAGATATGATAGTAGCATCGGCTCCTGTGTCTATTAGTCCCTTGATTCTTATATGTGATGGAGTCATACCTTGCACTGTCAAAGTGCAAACCATTTGTGGTCTCTGGTCCGATATGTTTTGAGTCTAATACACTTGAGGTGGTCCTGTTGATCCAAAGCCTTGGTCCCCTCTAGGTCTGGAGTCTTTTTTTGGGATAGAAGACCTAAAAGGAACAAGTTGAACAAAACAAGTCTGAGCAGGTATAGTAACAGGAAGGGTGGGTGTGGACACCATAGCATGTATTTGTCCCATGTAATCAGCATCAATAACCCCTGGATGTACAAAAATACCTTGTAATGTTGCACTCGATCTCCCTATTAATAACACACTTAGTCCTTTCCCTATGCGTCCATGTGCATCTAGGGGAACTTTATGTACTTGCAACAAGTTTAAAGTTACTGTGTCGGTGGTGGAAACATCCATGCCAGCTGATCCTCTCGTTCTCCCGATGAGTTGGTCGCTTAGGCTTGTACTGGGCGTACCCTCTAGGGGAGTGCTTGTGTCTGCTGATGCTTCCCCTTCAAGCTCTTCTTCTAGTTTCCCTGCTCTTTGAGAGGTCATCCATTCACATGGAATTTAGATCTGCATTGCTTTGCATAATGTCCTGGCCTTCCACATCTATTACAATTGTCTACCCTGGCTGTTCCTTTTAGACTGTTAGATGCATCAAATGACTGATTTTTTCAGGGACAATCAGCTTTCACATGACCTTGCCATCCGCAGCGAGAGCAACAATGTCCAACTTTGACTGCAGCTGCAAAGGACTCTGCTAGTAAGGACATTTTGTAGGAGGTAGTTCCCACTTTGGCACAAGCATTTTTCATCTCATCTAAAGTAGGGTTTTCTTTTGGCAACAATTCTATGGCTTTTCGGCAGTCCTCATTTACGTTATCCCTAGCCAATTGCAATATCAATTGATGTTTCGCATCACGATTTATAATTTGTTTTTCCATTGCATCCTGTAGGCATTCAATGAATTGCAAATAGGGTTCCTGGGGCCTCTGCTTTATCGTTGCATACCACTGATTAGGTGTTGACAGGTTTGCAACTTTCAAAAGAGCCTGCATACCTAAATCTCGAGACTGTGCTAGGATCAGAGGATGCAGGCGAGCCTGCAGCTGTGGATTGTCCACAGGAGGCAATCCCATCAGTTGGGCTATGCCTGTCCCCCAACGACGGTCATCCTGTGACACTTCAAGATTAGCTAATGCCCTTTCCTCACACATCTGTCTCCAAATAGTTTCAAACATCATGTATTGAACCAAAGAACAAAGCAATTTTGCTATTTGTTTCATATCAAAGGGTGTCATTTCCTCTGCAGCTAAGAATGTGAGCATTTTTGCTACAACAGGGGATTCTAAGCCATTTTTAGCAGACTGCTGGCATAGTTCTGATAGCACTTGCCAGTTAAAAGGAGCATGCTCATCAGGCACCTGTCCACCACCCCTGCCTACCAGGAATGCTCCAAGGGTCTGTTCAGAACTCAATTGACTGTAAACAACAGGAGATCGTATGGATCCAGAAATACATTCTGCCATTTCAAAATCTCCATTAGCAATTGCCATCGTTTTCATGTGTTTCCAAAAGCTGACTGGGTCATAAGCAGATATAGTCACTGATACGGGTTGCATAGTAAACACTTCTTCTGGGGGATTTGCTGGCGGGTGACAGGAAGGTCTGCCCATGTCTGCGTCCTGCAGGTCTATGAGTGGGGGAGGTTCCCTGGGCCGCTTCAGTCACACAGGCATGGCTGTTGGCAGCTGGGAAGCCACGGGGCCACCCGCACCAGGCAGTAGCTGAGAAGCCACGGGGAGGACACCTGCATCGGGCAGCGGCTGGGAAGCCGCAGTGGCACCCTCTCCCTGAGGCAGCTGAGTGGCAGCGGAGTCGCTTCTGGGGTGCGCAGGCGCAGGTCTGCCCGAGGGCTGCGCAGCCGCTAGTCCACTCGGGCACTGCGCAGGTGACACTGTGCCTGGTGGGCGGGGGCCGCCATTGCCTGTGTAGATGAAAATGGCGGCCACAGCGGCTGATGCGGCGGCACAGGCATATCTAGGACATTGGAGGCGGGGGGACTGCCGGTATAGGTTCGCTGACACTGTCTGTGCCGTAATTATGCCTCCCCGGATGGGGGAGAGTTTTTAGAGTCCTTGCCAGGAGTCCGAGAGATGAATAGGACCTTCAGCCTTCTCTGCTTTCAGATAGTTGTTTATTAAGTCTTATCAGAGAAATAGGGCCACTTAACGTGACCCAGACATAGCACAGAGCAGAGAATTGTCATGGGTTGGCCAGCATAGTCCCGGAAGTGATGTTCTTGCAAAGGAGTGCTTGCAGCTTCCTCTATGACCTAACAGAACCTATCAGCTGGCCAGTTTGAATATGGACAATTCTTTAAGCCACTTAAAGTTGTGACCACCTCTGTGATGCACACTTAAGAATAGGAAACTCTGAGGCAGAGCCTCTCTCTCATTTCCGGTGCTGGGACAGGTGGTTGCAGGCCCCGTGCCGATGGGCCCTGTTCCACCCGCATAACCCCCCCACAGCCCTGCCGTGGGCAGCCGGAGTGGCTCGGCTTCCCCCCCCCCTCCACTGCAATAAGCCACATTCCACTTGCAAGGCCTAGGTGAGATTAACCCTTTTATTGCTGTGAAGAGCTGAAAACCTGAGGGAAGAGAAAGAGGAGATGCTTAAAGCTGAAATTCTGTTGTGAAGCTATGATATATCAGAGTGCCCGTTGTAATTTCATGAAGATATGGGGGGTGGAGTGTTCAACTCGTAAGCAAAAGCACCTGCACTGAGATAGGCAGATGCTGACGCAGCTGTAATTTCATGAGAAGTTTGGACAGGGAGAGATGGACCAGATGAGGACTTTTGCTCCAAATGGGAAAGAGAAAACCTCAGTTCCTAGAGATGGTCCCAGAGATAGTCCTAAAGATGAAGATGAGGAAGACCCTTTGCTCCCAGGGAAGGAGAAGGGCCTCTATTCTTAGAGATGAAATGCTCCCAGAGATGGGTGAAGAGAACTTTTGTTTCTGAATGGCTCAACCTTAAAATTGTACCCCAAAAAACTTCAAGAGTGGACCCTCGAAAGCAGTTGTGGGAAAAGCTGCAAGTTGGGGGAAGGAACTCACATGCGATCAGAGAGACTCCTCTTCCTAAATGGACTGAACAAAGTTATTTGGAAGTGGGCGGCTGTCTCGTTGTGATAATGTGTTCATAGCATGAGCAAGAGAGACTCCTCTTCATAAATGGACTGAACAAGGTTATTATGAAAGTGGTAAACAGAGTGAACATCTCAAGAGTTGTCTTTTTACATTGTCAGTGGGAGAAGGGAGGAAGGTGGGGGGAGGAGAAGAGTTCTGAAGGTGTGGTATAATTTTTTTTTTCTTCTTTTAGGTCTGTTAATAATCTTCTTTATATTCTTTCAAGTTTGGTGCCTGCTTTGCATTTCTCCTAATTCTTATCTCACAGAAGATAAACAGTAATGAGTATCTTGGACCAAACCACTACACTAAATTGGTGATTCTGCCTGGTTACAAAACCCAACCTGCTACAAGAATGCAGGAGAATGCCAAATTATCAAGATTTACACAGTCTTTTAAAGGTAAATCACCCAATGAAATCTTAAAATGAAAGATATTTTCACTTTTCCACCAATGTCTAGTAAATTGTTTTGTCACGTAGACAGGAACTGCGGAATTTTTTATCCAATCCTCCCAAACTACTTCTATTGCAGAATATGGAGTAATAGAAGAAGAAGAAAGTCTAGAGAACAACAACCATCCTCCATTTTGAAGGTTTTTGCTTTTATCTACTTACTATATTAACAAACCCAAATCCTCTAGATTTTTCACCCTGTGATAATCTTACATAATATTCTATCACCTAGTTCACACCAGTGTAGATTCTAATTCTTCCCAGAGGGTAGGCAATTTTCTCCAAGGATGAAGGTCAAAAACAGTGTTATCCTGGGGGGTAGAACCCTTCAAAACAGGCAGAGAAATATTCCCTGCACTCTGGGTTCCTACAGTTCGCCTTTGTTGTCGCTCCACTCATCAGCAGACAAAGGTGGATAAAGCAGATTTGTGGGAGCAGGGGGGGTAGGGCACCTTGTATAGGGCTCACATGCAAGTTCGGCTGGCACCTTGCTACACAATTCACTGCGGGTTTCAGCTGTTTGTGTCGGCGCAGAGACATCCGTTCCTCCCTCCTGCTCCTTCACCCATATTGCGCATATGCGGAGTTCTGCCTCTCTAAGTCCGGTTCCTTTTTTACAGCTTTTAATGCATCCAGCACCACCCTCCAGGTAGTCATCAAATCTGTAGCTGTCTGATTGCCTCGGGAGGTAAAGTTGTCCAACCTTCTCCTAAGTTTTTATACTAAATGCATTCCCAGAAATGGGTTCTAAGCCCTGGGTCTTGCACCATAGTAACAAGGCTTTCAAGGTATGCTTATCATATTTAATACTGTGCTTATTTAGCATAAGCATCCAGATATTTATGATTGCTCTCTCTTCTTGGGATACCTGAGCTCCCATTTTTGTTTCCAGTGGCTCACCTTAAAAGAAATTATAGTTTCTGGTCCAGACCAAAGACAGCCGCAGCACTGTTTCCCTTCGCTGGACACCACCCCCCTGTGCTCCCCCACGGTCTGGCTGCTTTCCCGCAGTCTCTACAGAGCTGTTGGATCATGTCAGGGTCACCAGATGGCGCTGTTGAGGGAGTCACAACACATCCAGGCACACACCAACTGCTCTGGGCTAAAAGCATCTTTTATTCTACAAAGCCTCTTTTATACATGTCTTGGTTTGAAAGACAGGTGTCTGCTAAGGAAGGCAGGAGCCTCCCTTGGAATGGCAAATGCAATCCCCCTTCCTTCTGAGTTATTATAATTTGAAATCAAGGGGCTTTTAGGCAAAGATGTGGGAAATAGGAATAACAGTTCTTTACTATTATATATCTATATGTGTATAACAAGTCAAACAAACAACAATAACTATGGCAGTAACAGCAAAATTATCACAAACCCAGTGCCAGCCTTCTCGGCTGTCTGGCCCTTTCCCCTTGGGTGCAGTTCCTCTAGCAGCCGGCAGGGGCGCTGGAGGCTCACGGTGGGCAGGGCAGGTGCGATGGCTCCCCCACGGCTGCAGGGGGCGCTCTGGAGTGAGCTCGGGGTGCACGTGGCACTGGTGGCCTGGGATCCCCCGAAGGGATGGAACAAAGGCTTCACAAACCCCTGGACAGCCGATCCTGGTGTCCGGCCGGACCCTCGGGAACAGCAGGCTGGAACGGCAGGCTGGAACGGCAGGGACGAGCAGGAATCCTGGGTGGCAGACGAGATGTGTCCAAACGGGGAACCCACCAGAGGTCTGAGCAGGCAGGACGAGCACGGCTACAATGTAGCGAAGGCTCGAAGCAACGGCGGGCTTGGGATCCCAGGGTTTCTCTGGCAGAAGGAATAGCAGCCGAAGAAAGCAGCCTCCCTCTCCATCCAAACGCCGGGGACCAACTGTCTGCACACCCAGGCGAAACAAAAGAGTAGCCAGATGCACCCCTCTCCCTTAGCCACCCCTTTTGTTTTTCTTAAATACCCATCAATTTGTCCCCCTAGCAACACGTATGGGGAAAATTCCTTTACCAGAAAAAAAAACCAGGAGAGGTCCTAAAACCCCAACATTATCCACCCCGAATTTTTCCCATACTAACATGTTACATGAAACTTAACCCTTTTAACCATATAAATACATGCATCATCCGAATTATATACATATATACATGCTGATACTGATACAAGTACAGAGCCATGGGTATTTGACCCTGAAACAAGGTCCCCTTGAGGTATGCATCAGGTCTCTCCATCCTTTTGCATCACCGACCAGGTGCAACTTGGTCCCTGAGCGAAGACAACCCTGCGGATGGGTCTGTCTTTGCTCGAGGCAGAATTAACCCAAACAGTTTTTCCAAGCATACCTCTCATGTGCACCACTGGAACCTTATCCCCATCTGTTGTTTGTAGGGGTTCGGAATGGGCAGGGCCTGCTCGGCTGGTGGAGCCTCGGGTGTTAACTAACCAGGTGGCTCTTGCTAAATGCATCTCCCAGTTTTGAAAGTCCCCCCACCCAGTGCCTTCAAGGTCATTTTAAGCAATCCATTATACCGCTCAACCTTCCCAGCTGCTGGTGCATGGTAAGGAATATGGTACGCTCACTCAATGCCATGTTCTCTAGCCCAGGTGCTGATAAGGCCGTTCTTGAAATAAGTCCCATTATCAGACTCGATTCTCTCAGGGGTGCCATGCCTCCAAAGGATTTGCTTTTCAAGGCCCAGGATGGTGTCCCGGGCAGTAGCATGAGGCACAGGGTAGGTCTCCAGCCATCCTGTGGTGGCTTCCACCATTGTGAGCACACAGCGCTTGCCTTGGCGAGTTTGAGGCAGTGTGATGTAATCAATCTGCTAGGCCTCCCCATACTTGTATTTGGACCATCGCTCACCATACCGCAGGGGCTTCACTAGCTTGGCCTGCTTGATCACAGAGCACGTCTCACAGTCATGAATAACCTGGGAGATACTGTCCATGGTTAGATCCACCCCTCGGTCTCGTGCCCACTTATAGGTGGCATCTCTGCCCTGATGGCCTGAGGCATCATGGGCCCATCGAGCTAGGAACAACTCTCCTTTATGTTGCCAATCCAAGTCTATCTGGGACACCTCTATTTTCACAGCCTGATCTACCTGCTTGTTGTTACGACGTTCTTCACTAGTCCAGCTCGTGGGGACGTGAGCATCTACATGACGGACCTTCACGGATAGCTTGTTTACCCGAGTGGCAATGTCTTTTCACTCCTCAGCAGCCCAGATTGGTTTTCCTCTGCGCTGCCAGTTTGTCTTCTTCCACCTTTCCAGCCAACCCCACAGAGCATTGGCTACCATCCATGAATCAGTGACGAGGTAGAGCTTTGGCCACTTCGCTCTTTCAGCTGTGTCCAGAGCTAATTGGGCGGCTTTGAGTTCAGCAAATTGGCTTGATCCACCTCCTCCTTCAGAAGCCTAAGCCGCACCCCCCCTGGGCAGTGCCTGGGTACAAGCTACCTCCCCTGGTTCGGGAAAATTCTCAGTTACTCGGTTGTTCATTGGTTCTTTGTTATAACTCCCGCCTCTCGGTTTCCCCCAGTGGATCTTGTTAAATTGTATCCTCCCCCTGGCTTGTAACTCATTGGTTGTTTTCCCTTTTCACCGTGGTTTTCAAACTCTCTATAAAACTGAGGACAAGCCTCAGGGGGAAGATCCCATCGCATTCCATCCCTTCCGAGCTTGTTCTGGTTGCGAAACTTCTAACAATAAACCTGTTAGAAGCCAGACCAGAACAGCCTCTCTCTTCCTTTGTCTCTGAGCTAACGTGAGCCGATACCATCGGCTCCTGCCGTGTTCCCTCTGCAAAGAAGCCAGCAAGCTAGCTCAGCCAGCAGCACCTTTCCTGATGCCGAAGTCGCTTCAGCGATGCACAGAAGTAATGCAGCTGGACTCTCTCTGACCTGGGGCATGGCAGAGCTTGTGCCCCGAGCGCAAGAACTGTGTTAGAGGGCAATCCATTTGCTCCAAGTCACGTCGGTGGCATGATGCGTGGAAGGAACCCTTCCTTTGAACATCCACCCCAGCACCGGTAGTCGGGGTGCCCGGACGACTTGTGCCTCTGTGCCGATTACTTCTGAGGCGGCTTGGACTTCTTCATAAGCTGCCAAGATGTCTTTCTCTGTGGGAGTGTAGTTGGCTTCGGACCCTCTGTAGCTTCGGCTCCAGAATCTCTGTGGTTGGCCCCGAGTCTCACCAGACACCTTCTGCCAGAGGCTCCAGGACAGACCATGGCTCCCGGCTGCAGAGTAGAGCACATTCTTCACCTCTGGTCTTGTCCTGACTGGGCCAAGGGCTACCGTGTGAGTGATTTCCTGCTTGATCTGGGTAAAGGCTTGCTGCTGTTCAGGGCCCCAGTGGAAATCGTTCTTCTTTCAGGTAACCAGGTAGAGAGGGCTCACGATATGGCTGTACTTGGGAATATGCATTCTCCAGAAATCTATGGCACCTAGGAAAGCTTGTGTTTCCTTCTTGTTGGTTGATGGAGACATTGCTGTGATCTTATTGATGACCTCAGTGGGAATCTGACGTCATCTAACTTACCACTTTACTCCCAGGAGCTGGATCTCTGGGGCAGGTCCCTTGACCTTGCTCTTCTTGATGGTGAAATCGAGTTCCAGGAGAATTTGGATGATTCTCTCTCCTTTCTCAAATACCTCCGATGCCGTGTTCCCCCACACAGTTATGTCATCCATGTACTTCAGATGTTCTGGGGCCTCATCCTCTTCCAGTGCAGCCTGGATCAGTCCATGGCAGATGGTGGAACTGTGCTTCCACCCCTGGGGCAGTCGGTTCCAGGTGTACTGCATGCCCCTCCAGGTGAAGGCAAACTGAGGCCTGCACTCTGCTGCCAGAGGAATGGAGAAAAATGCATTAGCAATGTCAATAGTGGCATACAACTTTGTTGCTTTGGACTCCAGCTCATACTGGAGCTCCAACATGTCCGGCACAGCAGCGCTCAATGGTGGAGTCACTTCATTCAAGCCACGATAATCCACACTCAATCTCCATTCCCCGTCAGATTTGCGCACAGGCCAGATCGGGCTGTTGAAGGGTGAGTGGGTCTTGCTGACCCCTGCTTGGGTCTCCAGCTCACAGATCATCTTGTGGATGGGACTCACAGCATCTCGATTTGTCCTATACTGCCGACGGTGCACTGTCAAGGTGGCAATTGGAACTCATTGCTCTTCCACTTTCAGGAGCCCAACTGCAGAAGGATTCTCTGATAGTCCAGGCAGGGTTTTCAGTTGCCTAATGCCCTCTGCCTCCACAGCAGCAATCCCAAATGCCCACCTGAGTCCTTTCGGGTCTTTGTAATAGCCATTCCTGAGGAAGTCTATGCCCAGAATACACGGGACCTCTTGGCCGGTCACAATCGGATGCTTTTGCCACTCCTTCCCAGTCAGGCTCACCTCAGCTTCCAAAAGGGTCAACTGCTGTGATCCCCCGGTCACCCCAGCGATGGAGACAGGTTCTGCCCCTACATGCCCCAATGGCATTAAAGTACACTGTGCCCCAGTATCAACCAATGCATCATATTTCTGTGGCTCTGATGTGCCAGGCCATGGGATCCACACTGTCCAGAAAATCCGGTTCTCCCGCACCTCTTCCTGGCTAGAGGCAGGGCCCCTCTAGCCCTGGTTATCATTCTTTCCCTGGGCGTACATGCTCGAGGTACCTTCAAGGGGATCCGACATATCATCCTCCCTTCTGTAATACCTGGCAGGTCGGTCACAGGAGGCTGAGGCTACTTTCACCTTAGCGGAACCCCCTCAGTTAGTGCCTCCCTCCTTGAGTTCACTCACCTGCACTGCCAGGGCAGAAGTGGGTTTCCCATCCCACCTTCTCATGTCTTCCCCATGGTCGCACAGAAAAAAACACAGCTCAGCTCGTGGGGTGTACCCTCTCTCTAGCTGGGGGACGACGGGCTCTGACTTGAGGGCCTGTGACTCGCACTGGTGCCACACTGATCTTCCTCATCTCCTCCCCCATCTCCTCCCTCATTTCCTCCCTCATCTCCTTCATCGCCTCTTTGAGGTCCTGGACCACAGCAGAGACATGAGCTTTCAGCGGACCATTAACCATACTGTCATAATTCCTGAGCCTGTTGGCAACAGAGCCCGCTGTTTCTCGGTTATTGTCAGTATCAATCGTTGCAATGAAGGAGGTGTATTGCTGTGGCCCTAGCTTTGCCAGGTTCCACATCATCTGTCCTGTGCACCTGACCTTATCGGGGTCATTATCATGCTGTCCATTCCTCCCAAAGAGTACCTCTAATACTGCCACCTCTCTTAGCTGCTGGATCCCTTCCTCGAGTGTCTTCTACTGCATTCTATGATGGTACTCCTGCATTCTTTCTTTGTGAATGAACCTTTTTCTCACACTCATTAAGAGCCACTCCCAGAGAGAAAGGGGTCCTGGCTCCCTCACAAATATCTGGTCCACACCTAGGTCCTGGGTCAACGATCCCAGATACCTTGCCTCACCACTATCCAGTTGCACACCTGTGCCCATAAGGTCCCAAACCTGAAGCAGCCAGGTTGTATAAGTTTCACGTCCCTGTCGCACAATGTCTTTTCGCATACCACGGAGACTGTCATACGACAGGGACTCAGTGATGATTTCTGGCTCTGGCTCTCCTGCTGGTTGTGAGGGCCCTGGTTTCCCATCATCATTAACTGGTCGTACTGATTTGGTTTTATACTTCCTCCTTTGCACAGGCACGACTTCTGCCGGCTGTGATTGTCCTTGTGGTTCAGCTGGAACCTGGATGGTTGTAACATCTGTGGGTTCCACTGCTGCACCATCAGACTCACCCTCTTTGGGGCAGGAAGAGGGTTTTTCACTAGCTGAGGAGGTGTATTCCCTTAGCACCTGGCACATCTCCTGGCGCACCTGGCCCATCTACTGGCACATCTGCATTCCTTTTACCAGTACCCCCACCCAGTTTGGGTAGTCCATTTCTGCGGTGGGTTGTTGGGCAGGGTCAGGCTGTGGGGCATGGTCAGGCTCTGGGGTAGGATCTCTAGTCTCTGGGGCTGTGTCAGGCTCTGGGGCTGGATCAGGCTCTGGGGTAGGATCTCTAGTCTCTGGGCCCAGTATCTGGGTAGTTATCCAAACCAATCTCAACTTATCCCCGAGTGCTAAATAGAGTAGGCCTATCAGCACCACTTTGTTAGTACCCAGAAGAAATCTAAACCCTTTGAAAATTGGTGGGGTTTGCCCAAAGAACTGGCTGAGGGGTTGAGAGAAAACTTCCCCTGGTTTCATTTCCTCACAGAAGGTACCATTTTTAACATGACCACAAAAACATGCACTCAGTGTGTGATAGCCCTTTATCCATGTACCCACATTCCAGAGGAAGTTAAAAACCCATGAATTCCTCACCTTCTCAACTCATAGTCCAAACTGGAAAACAGCAATGGCAGCCTTAGTAAGAGGACCCATGTTTAGGTAAGGAGCTGCAAAGGGGAAGAATATAGCCACGACCACCTGCCACCCGAACCAGGGTAAACTAGACCACATAGTGCTGCCTAAAAAGGTTCCTATATTCAGCACACAAAATTAAGTTATCCAGGAACTGTTATTCCTTTTTCACGGGTTTGTCTTAATGCCCTCGAGCCCCACTGTTGGGCTCCAAGATCTATCTTGGTTTGTGTAGTGGTTTGGTCCAAAATACTCATTACTGTTTATCTGCTGTGAGATAAGAATTAGGAGAAATGCAAAGCAGGCACCAATCTTGAAAGAATATAAAGAAGTTTATTAACGAAGTAAAAGAGGGAAAAAAAAAATTATACCACCTTCAGAACTCTCCTCCTCCCCCCACCTTCCTCCCTTCTCCCACTGGCAATGTAAAAAGACAACCCTTAAGATGTTCAGTCTGTTTACCACTTCCATAATAACCTTGTTTAGTCCATTTAGAAAGAGAAGTCTCTTCTTGCTCATGCTATGAAAACATCACAACGAGACAGCCGCCCACTTCCAAATATCGTTCAGTCCATTTAGGAAGAGAAGTCTCTCTGCCTGCGTGTGAGTCCTTTCCCCCGACTTGCAGCTTTTTCCTGCAACTGCTTTCGAGGGTCCACTCTTGAAGTTTTTTGGGGTACAATTTTAAGGTTGAGCCATTCAGAAACAAAAACAGAGGCCCGTCTCCTTCCCTGGGAGCAAAGGGTCTTCATCATCTTCATCGTTAGGACTATCGCTGGGAGCATCTCTAGGGACGGAGGTTTTCTCCTTTCCCGTTTGGAGCAAAAGTCCTCATCTGGTTCATCTCTCCCTGTCCAAACTTCTCATGAAATTACAGCTGCGTCAGCATCTGCCTATCTCAGCGCAGGTGCTTTTGCTTACGAGTTGAACACTCCACCCCCCATATCTTCATGAAATTACAACAGGATACTCTGATATATCATAGCTTCACAACAGAATTTCAGCTTTAAGCATATCCTCTCTCTCTTCCCTCAGGTTTTCAGCTCTTCACAGCAGTAAAAGGGTTAATCTCCCCTCAGCCTTGCAGCTTTGCAGCTGGAATGTTGAATTTTTCTTATCGCAGTGGAGAGGGGGGAGAGCCAAGCCGCTCCGGCTGCCCACGGCAAGGCAGTGGGGGGGGTTCCATGGCTGGAACAGGTCCATTGGCTTCAGGATGGCCGTGGCCCGGCCCAGCCTGGCCCGAGCAGGGCCTGGCCAGGCCCGCTGGCCCCCACACGGGGCCCGCAGCCACCTGTCCCAGCGCCGGAAACGAGAGAGAGCTTGGAGGGGGAGTTTGCCTATTCTTAAATGTGGATCACAGAGGTGGTCACAACTTTAAGTGGCTTAGAGAATTGTCCGTATTCAAACTGGCCAGCTGATAGGTTCTATCAGTTCCCAGAGGAAACTGTAAGCACCCCTTAGCAAGGACGTCCCTTCCGGGACTGTGCTTGCTAACCTATGACAGTTTGAAAGACAGGTGTCTGCTAAGGAAGGCAGGAGTTTCCCTTGGAATGGCAGAGGCGACCCCCCTTCCCTCCGAGTTATTATAATTTTGAAATCAAGGGGCTTTTAGTCAAAGATGTGGGAAATAGGAATAACAGTTCTTTACTATTATATATCTATATGTGTATAACAAGTCAAACAAACAACAATAACTATGGCAGTAACAGCAAAATTATCACAAACTCAGTCCGAGCCTTCTCGGCTGTCAGGCCCTTTCCCTTGGGTGCAGTTCCGGTCACAGCCGGCAGGAGCACAGGGGGCTCCCAGTGAGCAGGGCAAGTGCTACGGTTCCCCCTTGGCTGCGGGGGGCGCTCTGGAGTGAGCTCGGGGTGCACGCGGCACTGGTGGCCTGGGATCCCCCGAAGGGATGGAACAAAGGCTTCACAAACCCCTGGACAGCCGATCCTGGTGTCCGGCCGGACCCTCGGGAACAGCAGGCTGGAACGGCAGGGACGAGCAGGAATCCTGGGTGGCAGACGAGATGTGTCCAAACGGGGAACCCACCGGAGGTCTGAGCAGGCAGGAAAAGCACAGCTACAACGTAGCGAAGGCTCGAAGCAACGGCGGGCTTGGGATCCCAGGGTTTCTCTGGCAGAAGGAATAGCAGCCGAAGAAAGCAGCCTCCCTCTCCATCCAGACGCCGAGGAACGACTGTCCGCACACCCAGGCGAAACAAAAGAGTAGCCAGATGGACTTCACCCCCATAGCCACCTCTTTTGTTTTTCTTAAGTACCCAGCAATTTGTCCCCCTAGCAACACGTATGGGGAAAATTCCTTTAACAGAAAAAAAGATCCAGGAGAGCTCCTAAAGCCCCAACAATACACTTTCTTGGCATTCATGCTGCGTGCCCATTGGCTGCTAAGGTTACTTCATTACCAAAAATTGGTTACCTACAACTAACACCCGTTCTAAACCCAAAAACAGCCTCCCACGAACAGCTGTGCATTCTTCTTCTGTTGTTTTGGTTTCTTGCTTCTGTTGATGCTAGAATTCTCATGTATTGGGTTGACCCTGAGTTGATGGACAGTCTTTAAGACCAATTACGCTTCTCAAAATTTACATATTTAAACCACACAGAAAGGCCGGACTTCCCCTTTTGTCGGAGCTCGCTTGCTGGGAGGTGGGGGGGCTCCGAGCCTCCTGGCCCCGCCGGGCCGGGCCGGGGCCACTGCCCCTTTCCCCCTTTCCCAACGCTGTGGCACGGACCCTGGGTCGCTGCGGGGGGACTGTCCCAGAGCAGCAGGCAGCTGAAACCAGCCATGGACTGCTCACAGCTAAACCCATCCAGCGCGGCTTCTGGGGACCGGCGGGTCCCTCTCCTCTCCATGCAGAGCCGGCGGAGTCAACGGGAGCCGGCAGAGCCTCCTGTCTGCAGCCAGCACACTTCGTGCTGAACTGAAGAGGACACCACGCAGCCAGCAGCACAAAGGGAGCGAGGCTTTCCCCACCGTAAAGGCTGAACAAGAACACTCTTCAACATGGTGGCTTCAGAGTCAAAGAGAAGTGAGTCCCGTGGGACGGAGCTGAGCATGGCGACGGGAGAAAAGAGGGCGGTGCCGCGATTCTGGCGCGCAGCTTAAAAGAAACCTTCTTGCATGCCGTGGTAAGAAACTGTAATACCACAAACTGTTTGTCTCTTTAATCCATTTGAAGAACATGGGGGGATGGAGTATCTTCGTGTGCCTGTGAAGATTGTGAAGAATGACTATGCCAGGCTATATAGAAGTAGTAAGAGGCTGTTAGAGACTTGTGGCGAAGAAAAGCCTTTGTGTGCAGGCCAAAATAACTTATGCTTAAAAAGATGAATAACCCCATGTGATGGCCCATGTTTTGTAGTGTGAAGGAACTGTGAGATTTTTCATGGGAGAGATGTTCTACACACAGCAGATTGTTTGTTTCCGGGCGGATCTGCTGTTAGTGGCAGTTTGGGAACCACGTGCAACTGAAGGAAAACCCTTTTTTCCTTAAGCATAAGAGAGAGACTTTTCAAGAACTGTAACACTGACTAACATCCCATGTTCTGTTATCCCTTGTGTGAGCTGGGTAAAAGGAGAGAAGTGCTGGATGGGGGGGGGGGGGGGGGGGGGGGAATTTGCTTTAATTTTGTTTTGTTATTTTCTCTTTACTTTTAATTCTATTAGTAATAAAACTCTTTCATTGTACTGCAACTGTTTAAGGTTTGTGCCTGCTTTGCTTTTCTCCTAATTCTTATCTCACAGAAGGAAAATAAGTAAGTAATGAATATTTTGAACCAAAACCACTACATTTAATTGGTGTTTCTGCCCGGTTTCGAACTCAACCCGTTACAGATACAAACTGAATTCTCATGGGTACAAAGTGATTGTGTCCAAATCAATATCTGTGAGACTTCCAGTCCAGCTGTTGGTCTCCACAAAACTCTATAGTCAACTTGACTACAGAGCAGGTATTTGTTTATTCAGCACTGGGAGTGAGGGGGATCTATCATCCAAAAACTCACTCAATCTTCTTTAGCCTTCATTGCATTTTTAAAAGTCCTTCCACGCAATGTCACAATTACAACATATCATTAGCATACTCATATTTGCATAAAGCTGTGTCATCAGTTTGTTGCTTTCATGCATGCATCAGTTCCTTCTGTGGTGGTCGTCAGTCTTCTGGTAGTCTTTTGATGAAGACTTCTGTAGTCTTCCTCACATTTGAACTTTTTACCTCTGTCTTCAAGGCATGCTCTGTGCTTCTTGTTTTTCAGTCTAACTTGTTTTTGGCTAATTTTGCAGTTTGCAAGTTATGTTAAAACTTGCTATCTTACTTTTGATGGCACATGTTATTGCACTTGTTTTGCTATATTGCTTGCTCTGCTATCTTGCTTTACCTGCGCATCTTGTTACAGTGTTACTTGTGGTTAACCTTTTGTTACATACCACTTAGGTTTCATCAGAATGGCTCCAACATTGCCTGTTTCTGCTGTAACTAATATCAAACAATACCCTATATCCCCTGCAGCCAAACAAGGGATATATGAAGTAATTAAAAATTTAGAGCAGAGAGACATCATATTTAGAACACACTCTGCATTCAACTCCCGTCTGGATGATGAAAAAAACAGATGGAAGCTGGCCCTTAACAGTTGATTATCGGAGACTTAATGCCAACACTGGACCCTTGACTGCAGCTGTACCAAATATTGCACATCTCACTGCTACACTACAAGCATCTGCACATAAGTGGATGACAGTGTTAGATATAAAGGACATGTTTTATATGGTGCCAATTCAGGAAGAAGATAAAGCCAAATTTGCATTCATTTGGGAAGGAACACAATACACATTCAATTGCCTACTCCAGAGGTATAAGCATTCCCCAGCCATTGCTCACAATGTGTTAGCCAAACTCCTTCAACAAATAAAAATTCAGGAAAGGGTGCAGCTTTACCAATGCACTGATAATGTGTTGGTAGGGGGAGAAAAAGAGAATGTAATGAGGCTTGCAGTACAAGACATATAGAATAAATTTAGTGAAGAGGGAATAGAAGTACCTGTCAGCGATTGAGAGACAGGATGCAGCTTGATGCAAGCAAGAGCAGTTTATTGTTTCTACAGCATGGCTTATATACTCTTTCTACTACCTTAGTGAAAACTGCAATATCCATGTTTCCTAGCAACATTGATTAACCACCATCTTGCATGATTATCTTTAAACAAGTTACAATAATACATAACGTTCCTTCTACTTTCTTCAAGTTCTTGTTTGCTGTTCCCAGGGCTTGTGGCCCACTAAGGTTAAAATGTCCACATCACTTACCAACTTGGCAGAACTTTCTGCTCAATTTCCCAACTGTCTCTCCATATCTCCCCCTTTCTGTTCTATTATTAAAATCCTTTTTATAGACTTGTCTAACAATTTTTGTAAACATTGCAAAATACGGCAAGCAAATCATTAAAAGCAACAACATACCAAAACTATAAATTCCTATTTTTAACAAGCTTTTAGGCCAGCCAGCAAGCCCCCACCTTCCAAACAGTTGCTCAAACCAGTCTCCATCTCTAACAATTTTCAATTTGGTGACACTGCTTTGGAGGGTTTGATGGTCTAAGAAAGCGAAGCCAGGGATGAAGGGCCAGACCGAGGGTGGTCAGGATCCGATGTAGGAGAGATGTTCAAAGATTCTCGGAATGGCCTCACGTTCTTTGCCAGGATTCACCTCAGACCGTTCTCTGTGGAGACACAAGCATAACCTCTTCCCCATGTGACAAGGGGGTATGGTCCCAGAACCTTACCTGATTCTGGATCTCTAATGAGCACTGGGGCCTTTTGTTGGACTTCTAGTTGAGAATTATTGCTAAAGTGCCTTGCAGTTGGAGGGTTAGGATCCATTAATGAGCAATTTAAAAAATTGAAAACATACAACGCTGTTGTGACTGGGTTGGGGTCTGTGGCTCAGACCCAGGAAGCCATGACCGACCCAGAGAGAGTGTCCCACAAGGGACAGTCTTCCAGAGGTCGACTGCATTCCTTCAGCCGCCAGGGTGCCTCCACAGAAGGGTGCCTATCTCAGCAGGCTGTCAGCTCTTTAGTGATTTCAGCGAGAGTGATTTCAGCTCTTGTTCTGCAAGGCAAACTCCAGGCTAGACCAGGAGGAGAGAGACGAGAGGCTCGTTTAGCAGTTTCGCATGAGGCAGCTTTATTAGTCTGCACCTAGCGAAGGGGACGCTAGGGACGAGCTCTCCAAACTCAAAGGGGTAGAAGGGTAGATCTTATAGGGATACAAGGGTGGGTGTGAGAGGGTAGAAGCCAATGGGTTACAAAGAACCTACATAGAGTCTCCCAGAGGATCATGGTTCTTGTTTTCTCTCACCCTCACCGAGAAGTGCTGCCTTTTCCAAGGGGATCTTGCTGGAAGGTTATGCAATCTCCTTATCTCAGCAGGCCTCCCTCCAGGGCAGGGGCTGGGCATACCCCACACAACGCCTTCTGTAATAGCTCAGCTGCGGTAGCATTCCCCATTCCCCCTTTCTGTTGTAGCAAAAGACACTTAAGTGAAGCATGGGCTATTTCAATTATAGATTGGCCCGTCAGATAATGGGGAATCCCCGTGACATGCATTACTCCCCATAGGGCAAGGAAATCTGCAACACTCTAGGAAGTATATGCTGGGCTACTGTCAGTTTTTACTTGCAAGGGAATGCCTAGTACTGCAAAAGCACTCGCAAAGTGGTGGCGAATGTCTTTTGCTGCTTCTCCTGTATGACAGGATGCAAATAAAGCACCTGAAAACGTGTCTATGGAGGGATGGATGTATTTGAACCAAACAAATTCTGAAAAATGAGTGACATCCCTTTGCCATAGCTGAAGATTTTGGAGTCCTCTAGGGTTAACACCTCCTGCAACAGAGGGAAAGGAGTGCCTCTGGCAGTCACGGCATACAGCAACAATGCTGGAGGCTTGGAAATTAGTCAAATCAAAAGTGCGTGCTATTAAAAAAAAAAAAAAATGCCCTATGGTATATTACCATGTCCCGCAGCCGTAGGGAGGAGGAGGAGGAGAAGATCCAGCAGGCAGGAATTGTGCAGCAAGATTGATTTATTTAATTATTTTACAAACTCTTTTATAGACGTTTTTCTTCATAGTCTAATTGAACAAAGGATCAGCCACCCCTTGGGGGTGATTGGTTAAAATCCTAAAACATCCATTATCAAAATATTTTTCTACTATACTATAAACAAGACTTCTCAAGGTTGCAGGTGTTTGGTTGTTTACATAACTCTGCTACCTCTTCTGTGAGAGAGAAAAGTCTCTCACGGTCTTAGAAAATAGCAAGAAAATCCTTGCTAGCAGCATTTTTGCATCTACAATTCCCCCTTTTTGTTTTATAAGATAACAACTCTACTATTAATCCTAAATAGAAATTTACATCAGTTATTAATTCTAAATATGTCCTTAAGGCTTTAACTATCTGACTCCATAACAAGAAATTTAAAGTTCAGTCTCCGCTTGTGGAAGGACCATCCCAGTCTCTGCTTGTGGAGGGGCCATCCGCCTGATGGTTGACATCTTGGCCATCATCAGAAGAGTCATTAGGCTGATGATCTACATTCTGGTCGCCATTTGGATGGTTGGCGTTCTGGTCATCATTTGGAGGTTGCCTGCTCTGCCTCTGGTGCCGTAGGTCAGGGCGAACGCATTTTGCAGGTAGCCACCGTACCCCAGTATCTGTGGAAACGCAAGCATACCCACGACTCCAAACAATAAGCTCATGCGGGCCTTCCCACTGGTTAGTACGTAAATTCCATACCCAGGCTTTTGCCCGGGGCAGCTGTGTCTCGCCTGCAGACTGCAATGATAGAAAATGATTGAGAATAACAGGATTATTTGAATTTTGTGGCACTGTAAGGTGATTGATTGTATACAAAGCTTTTTCTAGTCGGCTTCAGTAACCAAATTCAAAGGTTCCGGTGAGAATTGTTGAAAAGCCATGATAACAGCCCTTAATTCAACTGACTGAGAATAGCCTGACTAGAATTGGCGTGTTAGTCAGCCACCGGAAAGGCAGTGTAGGATATTGTGCGCCCTTACGCACAGTGACCCCTCCTAAATATTTGTCCCAATCTGTACTCCCCAAGCTGCCAACACGTCTCGTCCCCAAAGGTTAAGGGAAGTGGTGGTAACATAAGGCCTAATTGTAGCTGTGTGCCCCTCTGAGTCCTTCACCACCACAGGCCATTCGCTTAAATAGCTCTGTGTGGTTCCTCCTACTCCTGTGATGGCTGATCCCACAGGGGCTAAAGGCCATGAGGGAGGCCACGCAGAGAAGGAGATGATCGTTACATCAGCACCCGTATCAATCAAAACTCGAAGCTGAGTCCGGGGTGGACGGGCGTTCAGCAGGATCCAGGTACATGTCATCTGTGACCTTTGGTCAGAGATGTCTGCAGTCCAGAAGGCTGGCGGAAGTCCCGTAGATCCACTGCCGCTATCTCCGTGAGTTTGTTGTTCTATCGTGGGGACACAAGACTTAAAAGGCACTAATTTAGCAAGGCAGGTCTTTTCAGGAATAGTTACAGGGGGTTTTTGCATGGAGACCATAGCATGATCCTGACCTTTAAAGACAGCGTCAATAACTCCTGAGTGCACTAAGATTCCTTGATGGGCAACATCAGGTTTTCCCACCAGCATTGCACTGGATCCCTGGGAAAGGGTCCATATGCATCCAAGGGAACCTTATAAATACCGCTAGAGTCTAAGACGACTGTGGCTGAGGTATGGATGTCAAAACCGTCTGATCCCTGGGTGCCGACTCTAGGGTGGCTGAGTAGGCCTGTGCCTGTACCTGTGCCACTCTCTGGGGGAGCGACTGCATTGGAGAGCAATTCCCCCTCCTTGCGCCCCGGCGGAAGTTTCCCGACAAAGGCTGACCATCGGCATGAGTCAGAGATCTACAATAGTCCGAGCAATGCCCTGGTCTGCCACACCTCTTGCACTGGGGGATCGGTGTGTTTTCTTTTTGGCTCGGCTTAGGCTGCTTCCGTTCTTTCGTGTGTTTGGGTTGCGTTGGTTCATGATCAGAAGATGTGCGAACAGGCTGTAGTAACACAGCCAATGCAGACCTTTTCTGGCTCCCAGATCCCACCTTAGCACAGGCTTCTACCATGTCTGTTACCTCAGGTTCCCCTGGTAAGGCATCTATGGATTTTTCTGCACTCTCCATTTGCGTTATCTCTCACTAATTGCCTTAACAACATCTGCCTTAACCTGTCATCCCCAACCTGCTTCTCGAGAGAAGCAGCGACTTTCTCTACAAAAGAGAGCAATGACTCTGTTTTCCCTTGAACTATTTCAGTATATGGCTTTCTAGGCGCAGACAACTCTATGGTTTTCAACAGGGTGGCCATGCCGACCTGTTGAGCTTGCTGCAGGATGCTAGAGGACAAAGTACCCTGTAGGCTGGGATCAGAGAAGGGACCAGTCCCCATCGAAGCATCCGTTCCTGCTGTCCGTCTAGGATCAGCAGCAGGGAGGTGCATATTCCCTAATGCAGCCTTGTCCGCCAGCTTTCTCCAGGTTTTCTCAAAAACTGTAAATTGTATATGTTGAAATAGAATTTGACCTAAGTGTCTAATATCAAATGGAGCAAGCAAATCTGTGTTTATTACCCTTATTATTTGCATAACCTCAGCAGAACCTAGCCCATATTGCGTCACCTTGGATTGCAAATCCTGTCCAACCTTCCAAGCAATCACCTCATGCTTGTCATGCTGGCCTCAATTTGGGAGAGCCTTATACACTGGGAAAGCTTGGATCTCCCATTTTGGGAAGTCACTACCATCCAGAACTTCTGGCACAGCCTGTGGATGGAGTGTAACAGCTTCCTAATCCTACCCGCAGAATCCTCAAATCTATTTGGCATTCTAAGTATTTCCAATAACCTCCAGTCACCCTCCTCCAATGCTCGCAATTTAACTGACTCTAATAAGCTATTGTAGTGGGTCAGACGCACTGTTACCGTGAAGTCCTGAAAGGTCCAGGGGCGAGACTGGAGCAGCCTTTTCTTTTGCCGCCCGGCTATGGCAGCTTTACGCCCCGGGGCTAGAACCTCATCTGCTGCACTTCACGACGAGGAATCATCAGGCAAAGGCAACTCTGAGACGCTGTAAGTGAACAGAGGTGGGTGGGGAGGGGCACATTGGCTAGGTTGGCTAGAGGCGGAACAGACACCACAGACTACAGATGGCTGCACTGCAGTTTGAACAGCAGCCTCTTTATGGGATGCTATCTCGGCCGGTCCTGACCTAACTGGTACTGGAGCTGCTGCAGCTGTCTCAGGGGCTGCGGCCACGCCCGGCGCTGCGCTCGTCTCTTGCTCTGCGGCAGCGTTCGTCGTTGCCGCTGGCCCCCGTGCTGCAGCCGCGCCAGGCGCCGCGCTCATGTCTTCCACCGTGCTGGCGCCCGGCACCGCTGCTGGCCCTTGCTCCGCAGCCACGTTTGGCACCACAGCCAGTCGGGGGATGGCCACTGCTGCTGCCACTTCTGGGTTTTCCCGAGGCAGCGCTTCTTCTGGGTTCACCGCTGGCCGCGCCGCTTCCTGGTTCGGAGCCGCGTCTCCTGCGGGTGTCACAGCGGGGTGCCCCTAGCATCTGTAGCAGCTGCTTTTGTGAGCTGAGCAGTTCCTCCAGCTTCCGTGATATGTTCGGGAGCTCTGTCAGCAAAGGCAGACGCTCTATTAAAAGGTCAACGGCTCGGTTCTGCAGCTGTGCAGGACAGTCCAGCACCATAGAGGGCAATGGACCACACCCAGGTAGTCTCGGTGCAGTCACGCCTGGGGCTACGCCGGCCAAGAAGGTAGATCCGGGAATTCCTGGTGCAGCCGATGCATGCACAGACGGGCTAGGAGCCGCCACGGTCCAATTTGCTAAGCCGCTAATTTGCGGCCCTGGATAAACCGCTGTCGAGCCGAGTGACAAGGCATACTGCCTCTGCCGGCGTGGGGTCCCTGGGGGCTGCGGAGTCCTACGACTGTGCAGGTTGAGCGGGCGCAGGCTCTGCCCGTGAAGCCAGGGGCGTTTTTTCGGATCCAGCACCACACGCCCCTGAAGCCTGGTCAGTGGGGTCCTGTTCGGACATCCCGCTGTCACTCATCACCGAAATAGGCGAGCCAACTCTGCTGCTACAGTCAAGGTCTGTCAGCAGCATAAATAACGAACGCCAAGTTCAGAATAATTCTAACCCTGCTGGGTCCCCAGAGGGGAGCTCATGCCAGACAGCACAGCCAAGTTCCTGCCATAAGGCAAAGTCCAGGGCAGTGTCTCTGTCCATGGGAATCCCTTGCAAGGCAGCCCAAGTTAATAATTCCCAAAGTGAGTTTTCAGGAATGGAGGTGTGCATTATACTGAAAACACCTTTCCAGACCATTACCACAGTGTCGGTTTGTGAGCCGCTGTTCACCATTTTCTCAGTCCCGTCGGACCTCCTGGTCCCGGGAGGAGGGAAGGGGAACAGCATACCTCTAGAGAAATTTGCCTTGGCTCGCAGTAGCAGGACACTTTGCACCATGCAGATCACGTCGAGTGCACCAAATATTAAAAAAAAAATGCCCTAAGGTATATCACCGTGTCCCACAGCCTACTATACTATAAACAAGACTTCTCAAGGTTGCAGGTGTTTGGTTGTTTACATAACTCTGCTACCTCTTCTGTGAGAGAGAAAAGTCTCTCACGGGCTTAGAGAATAGCAAGAAAATCTTTGCTAGCAGCATTTTTGTATCCACAGCATGCCAGGGTGGCAGCATTCTGATGAAAAAAAGAATGGCTAAGTTTTGCTTGGGCAAATCAGTCAGGCAAAACTTGAACAGGTAAAATAAATAAAATAAATAAGTCTGCCTAGTGATTTCCTTCTGCCATAAAACCAGGAGAAATAGTGTGAGAACGAACATGCATTACAAAGTAAGGCTTTTACCTAGCATCTAAAAGGAAAACGAGTTGTTTTAACGATTGAAACAATTTTGCATTAGACACTTCCTTCAGTACGGCAGCTTCAGCTCTCTCAACGATCCCTGCAACATAAGCAGAATCTGTAATTAAGTTAAAAGGGATAGGCCATGGCTGAAAGGCTCACACAACAGCTGCCAATTAAACAATTTGAGGGGAACCTGAAACAGTAGAAACATCTGAATCCCACCGGTCGAATTCTGTGTCCCACCAAAGTAATACCGACTTCTGCGTGTGGCCAGATCCCTCTGTAAAGGCAGTTAAAGCATGCAAGGGAATTTCACTTCTTTTGGGTCACATTAGGAGATTAAAACTGGCTGCCACTAGCTTGTGCTTTGGGGGATGTGAAGAAAGTTGTCCAGAAAAATCAGCGATGGCCATTTGAAACATTTCGGACTGCTGCAAAAACCACTGCAAATAAACAGAAGTAATAGGTAAACAGATCAAACAAAAATCAATTCCGGCAAGTGTGGTTAATCTTTGTTGGGCTTTTACAATAAGCAAAGCAATCATTTAATGTTGAGTGCTTATGGTCTTAGACACATGGTGTGACAAAAAACATCCATGCTATAATCAGCAAAGGGTCTGGTGCATTAGGATCCCACTGATAAATCAAAGCATGGGGTTGCTTAGCTGGGTTAAGAATTACTAAGCAAAAAGGTAACTCAGGGGCCCGTAGAGCCACTTGGCAGTTTGAAATAGCATCAGCTACTTGTTGCAGTGCTTGGAAAGCTTTGTTTACCTTCTGTGAGATAAGAATTAGGAGAAACACAAAGCAGGCACCAATCTTGAAAGAATATAAAGAAGTTTATTAACAGACCTAAAAGAAGAAAAAATAAAATCATACCACACCTTCAGAACACTTCTCCTCCCCCCACCTTTCTCCCTTCTCCCAATGACAATGAAAAAAGACAACCCTTGAGATGTTCAGTCTGTTTACCACTTCCATAATAACCTTGTCCAGTCCATTTAGGAAAAGGAGTCTCTCTTGTCCATGCTATGAAAGCATTATCACAACGAGACAGCCACCCGGGTTGGTTCTCTGCTCGCATGGGATTCCCTTCCCCCCCCCCCGACTTGCAGCTTTTCCCACAACTGCTTTCGAGGGTCCACTCTTGAAATTACTGGGGTACAATTTTAAGGTTGAGCCATTCAGAAATAAAAGTTCCCTTCACCCATCACTGGGAGCATTTCATCTCTAAGAACAGAGGCCCTTCTCCTTCCCTGGGAGCAAAGGGTCTTCCTCATCTTCATCTTTAGGACTATCTCTGGGAGCATCTCTAGGAACTGAGGTTTTCTCCTTTCCCATTTGGAGCAAAAGTCCTCATCTGGTCCATCTCTCCCTGTCCACACTTCTCATGAAATTACAGCTGCGTCAGCATCTGCCTATCTCGACGCAGGTGCTTTTGCTAACAAATACGAGTTGAACATTCCACCCCCCATGCCTTCATGAAATTACAACGGGTACTCTGATATATCATAGCTTCACAACAGAATTTCAGCTTTAAGCATCTCCTCTTTCTCCTCCCTCAGGTTTTCAGCTCTTCACAGCACTAAAAGGGTTAATCTCACCTAGGCCTTGCAGCTGGAATTTCGCTTATCACTGTTGGTCACATGACCTCGGCAGGACGGCGGTATCGGTTTAGCTGAATCTTGGCAGCACTGGAGAGGGGGAGCTGCCCGTCTGCACATAGCAGGGCTGTGGGGGGGTTCTGCGGGTGGAACAGGGCCCATCGGCTCCAGGATGGCTGTGTCCTGACCCAGCCTGGCCTGAGCAGGGCCTGGGCCGGGCCCGCTGGCCCCTGCACGGGGCTCGCAGTCACCTGTCCCAGCACCGGAAACGAGACAGAGCTCTGCCCGGGGTTTGTGTATTCTTAAGTGTGGATCACAGAGGTGGTCACAACTTTAAGTGGCTTAAAAATTGTCCATATTCAAACTAGCCAGCTGATAGGTTCTGTCAGGTCATAGAGGAAGCTGCAAGCACCCCTTTGCAAGAACATCACTTCCGGGACTATGCTTTGCTAACCCATGACAGGATGTAAGCTGCCGAGGCGACAAAAGATTTGGTTCCCCTTTTAGCAAAGCAAACAAAGGGCCCAAATCCACATTGAAAATTCCTAAAGGACGAACCCAATTAATGGTTCCCAAAATTTTTTGGGCATCATGTAAGGTGCGAATGTCTGATTGAAGTTGTAAAGGTTGAGGGGAAATAGTCTGGGTCCTGATATGCCAGCCAAGGTATTTCCAAGGGGGTTGGTGCTGGATTTTTTCCGGAGCAACACAAGGTCCCACTTGGGTTACTGTGGGACTGTGTCTTGTTTGGTTCAGTCCGGGTCTCCCCTTTGGGTTTCGTATTACTGTACCATCCCAGTTTATACCCTCCTGGTTTCGTGTTCATAACCATGCTTTCTCTATTTGTCTCCTCCCAGACCCCTGCCAATCGCTCCGGCACCCCTCCCAAGCTTCTAGAAAGTTCTGGCAGGGGCGTCGAGTGATTGGTCTTGGGGGGAGGATCCCTCCCTTCCTTTCCCAAGATAGGTTCCCTTGTGTGTCCCTCATCCCGCAGACCCGTCCTTCTCCTTCCCTGATTCGATGCCTTTGTCATCCCTCCCCTGTCACCACCCCCCCATAAAACCCCTGGCAGGCGCGTTCAGGGTTGCTCATTGCTGGACAGCCCCGGGGGGCGAGGTCCCCTGTTCGGAGACACAATAAACCTTCCGGATTTCATCCACAATTGAGCCTGCCTCCTATTTCCACCACCTACCTCTATTGCCGTGGTCCTGTGGAAGGACCCACGAGCCAGACCTCTGGTCTCCTGGATTCCGGAGGCTGGCCCCTGCAGCCTCCTGCATCCAGAGCTGACCGGGCAAAGTGGGAACTGCTCCAAAAAGGACGCAGAGGCAGCTTGGCGCCCATCGCGGGGCCCCCGCTTCCACTGGACCCCATGGAAGGGACTGATTGGACTTCCAAGTGCGTCCTTGGGATGTCAAGCTACCCCAGTTGTAGCAGGCTCCGTTTTAGTGAGCTGAGCTCCTGGGGAGGAGGACGGTAGCTCCGCCAGCACCAGCAGAGTAGTCCTCGGTGGAAATCGGGACGCCTGGAGCTCACCTGGACACCAGCAGGTAAGTATTTCCCCGGGGGGGGGAACTTACCGTAAAGCCTTTCGAGGCAGTTCCCGCATGCGGGCGGAGCCACACGAGCTGCAGTGTCGGCGGCGGAGCAAGGCGCGGCGGGAGCGGCGGGACCCAGCGGTGCCCGCCCGGCCGCGTGCAGCGCGTGGTGGACGGCTTCGCACGGTCCGCGGCTCGTAGGAGCCCAGGGTAGGCTGCGCAGCCCCAGGGCGAGTGTGTTGCTTGCCTCCGGTTTGTTTCAGGGAATCGGTGTCCGAGGGTTGGTTTGTTTTTAAAGCTCCAGACGTTGTGCTGTGGATTACAGGCGCAAAATTGTCCACAGCACAAAAGGGGGTATTTTTCCAAGTTGTGGGACTCCTGGAGGGGGGGTGTGAAATGTTTTTCTAAAGGGTGTTTAAAACGGTTTGTGCGGTGGCTGTTCCAGCACTTCCCTCAGTGCTCCCACAGTTCGGTTTTAAGCGATCCCTTTTGGAACGCTGTGGGAGCAAAAATAGCTCAGTCCGAATTGACAAAAGAAAAAGATCTAGATAGATTTTCTTTATTATACCTACAAATTCAGTCCGATTTAAATCAAAAAAGGGAGAGGAAAGGACAGCCTGCCCCCGGTTCCCCAGTTACCCCTAAGCCTTCTCCTAAACCTGTGTCCCTTAAACCGGGCGTCCTGAAGGAAGCAAACCGCGATGCTGCGCAGGGTTGCTACCGACTCCCTGGCTTCCCTCGGGATTCTCGACCCCCCTGCCCAGACAGTCCTGGCCAGACTGCCCGGGGCTTATCCCGTTCCCCAACTTCCCCAGTTGCTAGACCCCGGGTTCGCTGTACTAGTTTGAAAACAAACCAGTGGGAGGCACCAAGTCAGAATAACAATTTAATGGGGAAGTTTAAAGAAAAGGAAAGAAAAAACAACTAAAAGAAAACACTGGTTCAAACTGACAGAGTCAAGATACAACCTGAGTCCCTGTTAGGCAGGGTGGTGGTAGCAGTCTGCTAGAATTATGGCTGCAGTCCTCTGAAGCGGTGATCCTGTAGAAAAGAGGGTCTGCTCTTCCTCAGAAGGTCCAATGGTGGCTGTGTAGCTCCTGTCCTCTGGAAATCCAGTGGAAAGGTCTCCTCTCTGGTTTTCAACCTCAGCTTATATCCACGCTGGGATGCTTGGTTCCTCCCTCTGGGTGGAGCATCTCACAATGGGGTAATGAGTCATAAGGCCAGGTGTTGATTGGGCTCATTAACAGATGATAGTCCAGAGGGAGTTATCTATGAGTCATGCGGCAGGACAATGATGGGCCATTAACAGCAAGATAGTCTGGGGGGAGGAGGCAAGGAAACACTGCCCCACCTGATTTCAACGGCTGATGGGGATGGTAATAGAATACACTGCAACCCAGGACATTATCCACCCCTTATTCTATTACCATCTACATCATCCCAAATCAATACCTTCTTTAAACTCTACACACACATATGTATATATATATATATATATATATACATACATATATATATATACACATATGTATATATATATATATACACATGTATATATATTGTATATATATTGTATATATATATATATATACATATTGTATATATATATATATATATATACACAATGAAACCCTACGCACCGTTCTCACCTAAGATTAGGTCTCCTTGCGGTACACAATGGGTTTCCCCATCTTTTTGCATTACCCACCAAGTGCAACCAGGTCCTTGAGCAAAGACAATCCCACGGATGGGTTTGCCTTTGCCTGAGGTGGGATTGATCCAAACAGTCTTTCCTAAAATACCCCTCAGGTGTACCGCAGGGACTCTATCTCCATCCACTGTGTGCAAGGGTTCAGACTCGGCGGGACCAGCTCGATTGATAGACCCTCGGGTATTGACCATCCAGGTGGCCTTTGCTAAGTTCACTTCCCAATTTTTGAAGGTCCCCCCACCAAGTGCCTTTAGGGTGGTTTTAAGTAGTCCATTGCAGCGTTCAACTTTTCCGGCAGCTGGTGCATGATAAGGAATATGATATATCCATTCAATACCGTGTTCTCTGGCCCAGGTGTTGATGAGGCTGTTCTTAAAATGAGTCCCGTTGTCCGACTCGATCCTGTCAGGGGTGCCATGTCTCCACAGGACTTGCTTTTCCAGGCCCAGGATGGTGTTCCGGGCTGTAGCATGAGGCACAGGGTAGGTCTCCAGCCATCCAGTTGTCGCTTCAACCATGGTCAACACGTAGCGCTTGCCTTGGCGGGTTTGGGGAAGGGTGATGTAATCAACCTGCCAGGCTTCCCCATACCTGTACTTTGACCATCGTCCACCGTACCACAGAGGCTTCACCCGCTTGGCCTGTTTGATTGCAGCACAGGTCTCACAACTGTGGATGACCTGTGAGATGCTGTCCATGGAAAGGTCCACCCCTCGGTCACGGGCCCATCGGTATGTTGCATCTCTCCCCTGATGACCAGAGGCATCATGGGCCCAACGAGCTAGGAATAATTCTCCCTTGTGCTGCCAGTCCAGATCCACCTGAGATACTTTCACCTTAGCAGCTCGGTCCACCTGCTCGTTGTTGCGATGCTCTTCATTAGCCCGACTCTTGGGTACGTGCGCATCCACGTGTCGAACCTTCACGGTCAGCTTCTCTACTCGGGTGGCGATGTCCTGCCAAATCTCAGCGGCCCAGATGGGTTTCCCTCTGCGCTGCCAGTTGGCCTTTCTCCAGCGATCCAGCCATCCCCACAGAGCATTAGCTACCATCCACGAGTCGGTGTAGAGATAGAGCCTCGGCCACTTCTCTCGTTCAGCAATATCCAAAGCCAGCTGGACGGCTTTAAGCTCTGCAACCTGACTCGATCCACCTTGTCCCTCGGTAGCTTGTGCAACTCGTCGTGTGGGGCTCCATACTGCAGCTTTCCACTTTCGGTTAGCGCCTACAATTCGGCAGGAACCATCAGTGAAGAGGGCATAACGTCTTTCAGTCTCCGGTAGCTCATTATATGGTGGGGCTTCCTCAGCACGAGTCACTTGCTCTTCCTCTTCTTCAGAAGATAATCCAAAAGTCTCACCTTCAGGCCAGTTTGTTATAATTTCTAGAATCCCAGGGCGATTCGGGTTTCCAATACGGGCACGCTGTGTGATGAGGGCGATCCATTTGCTCCATGTGGTGTCGGTGGCGTGATGCGTGGAAGGAACCTTTCCCTTGAACATCCAACCCAGCACCGGTAGTCGGGGTGCCAGAAGCAACTGTGCTTCAGTGCCAATTACCTCAGAGGCAGCTTGGACTCCTTCATAGGCTGCCAAGATTTCCTTCTCTGTGGGAGTGTAGTTGGCTTCAGACCCTCTGTAGCTTCGGCTCCAGAATCCCAGTGGTCGGCCACGAGTCTCACCAGGCACCTTCTGCCAGAGGCTCCAGGACAGACCATTGTTCCCGGCTGCAGAGTAGAGCACGTTCTTCACCTCTGGTCCTGTTCTGACTGGGCCAAGGGCTACCGCATGAGCGATTTCCTGCTTGATCTGGGCGAAGGCTTGCTGCTGTTCAGGGCCCCAGTGGAAATCGTTCTTCTTGCGGGTAACCAGGTAGAGAGGACTCACGATCTGGCTGTACTCGGGAATGTGCATCCTCCAGAAACCTATGGCGCCTAGGAAAGCTTGTGTTTCCTTCTTGTTGGTCGGTGGAGACATCGCAGTGATCTTATTGATGACCTCAGTGGGAATCTGACGCCGTCCATCTTGCCACTTTACTCCCAGGAACTGGATCTCTTGAGCAGGTCCCTTGACTTTGCTCCTTTTGATGGCAAAGCCAGCTTCCAGGAGAATCTGGATGATTTTCTCTCCTTTCTCAAACACTTCCTTTGCTGTGTTTCCCCACACAATGATGTCATCAATGTATTGCAGATGTTCTGGAGCCTCACCCTTTTCCAATGCAGTCTGGATCAGTCCGTGGCAAATGGTGGGACTGTGCTTCCACCCCTGGGGCAGTCGATTCCAGGTGTATTGCACACCCTTCCAGGTAAAAGCAAACTGGGGCCTGCATTCTGCTGCCAAAGGAATGGAGAAGAAGGCATTGGCAATGTCAATAGTAGAGTACCACTTCGCTGCTTTGGACTCCAGCTCGTACTGAAGTTCCAACATGTCCGGCACAGCGGCGCTCAATGGTGGTGTGACCTCATTCAGGCCACGGTAGTCCACCGTCAGCCTCCATTCTCCACTGGAATTACGCACTGGCCATATAGGGCTGTTGAAAGGTGAATGGGCCTTGCTGACCACCCCTTGGCTCTCCAGTTTGCGAATCATCTCATGGATGGGAACCACAGAGTCTCTGTCGGTGCGGTATTGCCGGCGGTGCACTGTTGCTGTGGCGATTGGCACCTGTTGTTCTTCAACTCTCAGCAGTCCCACAGCAGAGGGGTCATCTGAGAGGCCAGGCAGTGTACTCAGTTGTCTGATATCTTCTGTCTCCACAGCAGCTATCCCAAAAGCCCAACGATGTCCTTTTGGGTCCTTGAAATACCCATTTCTGAGATAGTCTATGCCGAGAATGCACGGGGCCTCCGGGCCCGTCACGATGGGGTGTTTCTGCCACTCGTTCCCAGTTAAACTCACTTCAGCTTCCAGTACAGTCAGCTGCTGTGATCCTCCTGTCACTCCGGAAATAGAAATGGGTTCTGCTCCCACATACCTTGATGGCATCAGAGTACATTGAGCACCGGTGTCAACCAAAGCCGTGTATTTTTGTGGGTCAGATGTGCCAGGCCATCGGACCCACACAGTCCAAAAGACCCGATTCTCCCTTTCCTCTACCTGGCTAGAGGCAGGGCCCCTCTATTCCTGGTCATGTTGCATGTTGCTCCCTTCCGGTGAATACGTTCCTGAGGTCCTTTCCAGAGGATCGGTCATATTATCATTCCGGTACCGTCTGGAGTTCTGTGTGCGAGAGACCGGAGCAATATTGACTCTAGATGCGCTTCTTGTGGTAGTTGTCCCTCTTTTTAGTTCACGTACCCGAGCTGCTAAGGAGGAGGTGGGTTTTCCATCCCACTTACTCATGTCTTCTCCATGTTCCTGAAGGAAAAACCAGAGGTTACCTCGTGAGGTGTATCCTCTCTCCCTGGTTGGGGGACGCCGGCTCCTAATGGCAGAGATTCTTGTTGGTTCTGGCGAGATCGGGTAAATCTCTTCCTTAAGTTCCTTTTTCAGTTTCTGATGGCCTTCTTCAATCAAGCTCCGGACTTGCTCAGCCAAAAGACTTGTTTCCACGGATGAGACATGGGTGCGAAACGGGGCTGTGACGGTGTCCTCGTAAATCCTCAGCTTGTTCACCAAGACGCCCACCCTGTCCTCGCCTTCCCTCCATTGCAGCGTTGCCAGGTAACGGGAGTATATCTCTGGTCCAAGGCGTGCGAACCTCAACCACATCTGTGACGTGCACTGGACACCATCTGGGCTCTTAGGAAATCTCTCGTCTTCTGAGAAAATGATCTCCAGCACAGCCAATTCCCTCAGGCACCGGATACCTTGTTCCATTGTGCTCCATTTCCCTTGGTGCACCTGGAGGTCTTCTTTACAAAGGTACCTGTCCCTTACACTTGTAAGCAGTCGCCGCCAGAGGCTGAGAGTTTCTTGGGTTCTCCCGATCCCCTGGTCAATGACCACATCCCGGGACAGAGATCCCAGCTGCCTGGCCTCACTTCCGTCCAGAATGGTGTCATTGGCTGCAGCGTCCCAGATGCGGAGCAGCCAGGTCAGGATAGACTCATTCGTCTGGGGGGTGAATTCCCTCCGCAGGTCACGCAGCTCACCCAGGGATAGCGACCGAGTGATGATCTCTGGCTCTGCCTCTTCTGCTGGGTGTGAAGGTCCTGCTGCATCCTCGTCAGTCACAATGCGGGCTGATTTGCTTTTTGATTTCTTCTTCTGAACGGGGGCAACTGCAATTGGTTTAGGCTGTTCTGGTTCGGTGACGGTTTGCATGGGGACACTGAGAGTGCTTTTGGTTCCCTTCTCCTCTGTGTCAGTCTGCGTGGACATGGACGCTGTTGTCTTGCATCTGGGTCCTTTCTCCTCGGTGTCAGTCTGCGTAGACATGGACGCTGTTGCTTTGCATTTGGTTTCTTTCTCCTCGGTGTCAGTCTGCGTAGACATGGACACTGTTGCTTTGCATTTGGTTTCTTTCTCCTCTGTGTCAGTCTGCGTAGACATGGACGCCGTTGTCTTGCATCTGGGTTCTTTCTCCTCGGTGACAGTCTGAGTAGACATGGATGCTGTTGCTTTGCATTTGGTTCCTTTCTCCTCTGTGTCAGTCTGCGTAGGCATGATGTTTGTTGCTCTGCTCTTTTTCCCTCCCTCATCCTGAGGATGCTGTGCCATGGCTCTGATCCTAAGCATGGTGTACATGGTGCAGGCTGTACAGAGAAGACAAAGCAGAACTAACAGCAAGTTTATGCCGTCTTTGACATCCAGAGGGAATTCAGTGTTTTCAAAAACTGCTGTGCCTGGCCTGAAAGGCTGGAAGAAACCACTCTCTACTCCTCCCACCAGGGGCTGGGTGCGATTGTTGAGGAGATCCCAGACATAGGAACCCAGACTAGGACAGCCAAACAAAACTGAGTATATACTCCGAATGGTATTCATCGCCTCGCAGGTTATCATGCTGTAGACATAATAAACCATTAAAGCAATTCTCATACCATTCCCTGGTTTTAACAGGAGTAATACTACAGACAGGTAGTTCCCCATGTGAGGAAAAATATAGAGAGCAAGATACAGTACCCACGTAGACAAGCTGAGCACCATGGTGAATAGGTTTCTGTTAAGACAAAATTGTAATTCTGACTTTCTCTCAGAGCTGCCCCACGTTGGGCGCCAAATTATGTACTAGTTTGAAAACAAACCAGTGGGAGGCACCAAGTCAGAATAACAATTTAATGGGGAAGTTTAAAGAAAAGGAAAGAAAAAACAACTAAAAGAAAACACTGGTTCAAACTGACAGAGTCAAGATACAACCTGAGTCCCTGTTAGGCAGGGTGGTGGTAGCAGTCTGCTAGAATTATGGCTGCAGTCCTCTGAAGCGGTGATCCTGTAGAAAAGAGGGTCTGCTCTTCCTCAGAAGGTCCAATGGTGGCTGTGTAGCTCCTGTCCTCTGGAAATCCAGTGGAAAGGTCTCCTCTCTGGTTTTCAACCTCAGCTTATATCCACGCTGGGATGCTTGGTTCCTCCCTCTGGGTGGAGCATCTCACAATGGGGTAATGAGTCATAAGGCCAGGTGTTGATTGGGCTCATTAACAGATGATAGTCCAGAGGGAGTTATCTATGAGTCATGCGGCAGGACAATGATGGGCCATTAACAGCAAGATAGTCTGGGGGGAGGAGGCAAGGAAACACTGCCCCACCTGATTTCAACGGCTGATGGGGATGGTAATAGAATACACTGCAACCCAGGACATTCGCTTTAGTTATATTGAGAACTTAGAAAATGGATTCCCTGCCCAACGAGGACAAGATGGCGGGTGCCACATGGCAGAAACCTCCTCTTGCCCTCCCCCCGTTTCTTCATCCCAAAACCCCTTTCTCCCAAGTTCCAACCCCTTTCGTCATGACCCCTCCCAGTACCCTAACTCCTCCCACACCCAAGCTGGGTCCACCCCTGTTGCCCCTCCCACCTGTCATCAGTGCAAGCCCCCGTGCTCGGCCCCTAGAAGTTGTTGTAGGTCCGTGTCTGGTTGCCACCCACTTCCTGCTTCCGGTTCCCACGCTTGGCCTTCCAGTTCCCACGGTGAGTGGCCGGAAGGGGAGGGGCCTGAGGACCGAAACCCGGAACTGGACTCCATTCCTTCGGCCGCTCCGGTTTTTTATCAAAGGTCCAGGAGAGGGGGAATGACCCACACCAACTGGGAACCCCTCTCCCACCAAACAATCAAAGAACTCTGCAAGGCACAGAAAGAGTTCGGGAGAGAAAGAGAATATTTTCGTGGCCTTTTAAAGGCAAATCTCTCCGGAGCAGTAATGACGCCTTTTCACCTGCTTCAGCTTTTCTCGTGCTTGCTTTCCTCGGCAGAGTTTCTGCTCTGGAGGGCGGCATGGGAAAAAGAGCTCTGCCGACTCCTTCCTGCGCTTCTGCAGAGCTCTGATACGGCTGTTGATGCTGACAACCAGGCATTAACTATGGACCATTTACGCGGCGAGGGGGAATGGGCATTGGCGCCGAAGCAGGCCCAGAGTCTGCCCCTAGAGATGCTGCAGCAGGTCAAGGAACTGGCCAGTAAGGCATTCCTTGGCCTGAGACCGGACGCGCCCATGGAAAGTTACTCACGGGTTCGACAGCAGCCCTCGGAGTCGTTCCTCCGGTTTGTAGAGAGACTAACCCGAGCAGTAGAGTTGCAGGTCAGGCAGCCGGCGGACAGAGAGGAGGTCATAACAGAGATGGCAATGGCAAATGCTAATTCCCAATGCAAGACAGCTATCCTGAGCCTCCCACTGGACCCCCCGCCGACAATCCAAGCCATGTTAGAAGTCTGTGCTGCGAAAGCACTGCACCTGCAACCTGCCAGCTCCGACAAGCAACGGTCCCGAGGAGCGGTCTCGGTGGGAACAACAACACACCATCCTGCTGTGGACCAGAAGAGGACCACGGGCCGAAGCAGCGGACAACCTCCATCGAGGAACAGCCAGAAGCGGGCCCAACAGCAGACCCGAAACACCTGCTTCCTTTGTGACCAACCCGGGCACTGAACCAAAGACTGCCCGCTCAAGCGGCAATTTCATCAATTTAAACAGGAGCAAGGGTCTGGGGGATTAGGGAGCCAGTTACAAAAAACTGAGTGGGGAGCGTGCGCCCCACCCGCGTAATGATATAAGAAGGTCGGGCTGCGAGGGGTAGGGGAAACAGAAAGGGGCCAAAAAAGACTATGCAAAATTACCAGATGTGACTTTTCAGTCTGACTTCACTTGTCCTGCTGATGGTTCTTTCAGGTTGCAGCTGTCAACACCCCTCTTCCTGAAAACCAACGAGTGGCACGCCGCACCAGTAAGTGTCGGTGGTGAGCTGGGGACGTGGGACCCAAGCCCTAGCAGGTATGTCATTGTTGGAGATGTTAAATGCACACCACCAGAGATCGAAGTCGCTCCGGGACTCATGACATCCAGTCCCGAAGGACCCGTTCTCTGGCTGCGCTGTGTCCGTCCACCTCTGTTCCTGCCCAGAGGGCAGGTAGTCGCCCAGGCTATCCCTGCAGAAGGGCCACACCCGACAGCATGTACCACACATGTAATAGGAACGGGGAAGCCGAGAGTAGACTGTAAGATCAACAGAGGGGAAGAAGTCCTACATCTCAAGGGGCTTCTGGACACAGGGGCAGATGTGACGATCATTCCCACACGGGAATGGCCGGCACATTGGGAATTGCAAAACGTGACCGGACATGTGCAGGGTGTTGGGGGCATCCAATTAGCGAAACAGTCCAAAAGCGTCGTGCAAATTAAGGGGCCGAGCGGACAATTGGCGAACATACGTCCGTTCGTATTGGATTACAAGGAACCCCTCTTGGGGAGAGACCTCATGCAACAATGGAGAGTCACAATTGACATACCTGACCCCCCGATAAATTTTTGCGTGGCGGACACTGAAGAGCACCCTACCCAAAAACTGAATTGGAAAACGGACCGGCCGGTGTGGGTAGAGCAGTGGCCGCTCTATAATGAGAAATTAGAGGCACTCGAGAAGCTCGTGGAAGAGCAGCTTAAGAAGGGGAATATCGTGGAGACCAACAGCCCCTGGAATTCCCCGGTCTTTGCCATCAAAAAACCTAACAAAGACAAATGGTGGCTCCTCCAGGACCTTCGCCAAATTAATGATGTGATAGAGGACATGGGCTCTCTCCAACTGGGAATGCCACCCCCAACAATGCTTCCCCAAAATTGGAACCTGGCAGTAATCGATATTAAAGATTGTTTTTTCCAAATTCCTCTGCACCCTGACGATGCCCCGCGTTTCGCCTTCTCGGTTCCGGTTATCAACCGAGAAGCCCCGAGGAAGAGATACCATTGGAAAGTGCTGCCGCAGGGCATGAAGAACAGCCCGACCATCTGCCAATGGTATGTCTCTTCCTTGCTTGCCCCAGTTTGCGCAGCCGCAAAAGAGGCCATCATCTTTCATTACATGGATGATGTCCTTGTATGTGCCCCCGACAATGACATGCTTGCGAATGTGCTTGACCTGACAATCAGTGCATTGGTTGCTGCAGGGTTCGAGCTCCAAGAAGAGAAAATTCAAAGGATGCCACCTTGGAAGTACCTGGGCCTGGAAATTACAAAGCGTACCATTGTGCCGCAAAAATTGGCTATCAATACAAATATTAAGACCTTAGCAGATGTCCACCAACTGTGTGGGTCACTAAATTGGGTAAGGCCGTGGCTGGGTATATCCAAAGAAGACCTAGCCGCCCTTTTTGATTTACTAAAAGGGGGAGAGGAGCTTAGTTCTCCCCGGACACTTACCCCAGAGGCGCGGACAGCCCTCGAGAGGGTGCAACACCTGATGTCCACCAGGCAAGCAAGCAGGTGTAGACCTGACTTGCCATTTAAGTTCATCATCCTGGGTAATCTGCCACACCTGCACGGGGTTGTCTTCCAATGGGAAGACAAAAAGAAGAGCAAAGAGGACTGGGACCAGAGGGACCCCCTCTTGATAATAGAGTGGGTGTTTCTCAGTCATCATAGGTCCAAAAGAATGACACGGCCACAAGAGCTGATGGCGGAACTGATCCGGAAAGGTAGAGTCCGGATCAGGGAGTTATCAGGATGTAACTTTGACTGCATTCACGTACCAATCAGGACACAAAGGGGCCAAATTACCAAGGCAATGTTGGAGAGCTTGCTTCATGATTGTGAAGCTTTGCAGTTCGCTCTGGAGGGCTACACAGGCCAAATTTCCTTACACAGGCCAGCCCACAAAATTTTTAATTTGGAAATCCAATTTGAATTAAATACAAAGAGTGTTCGGAGCAAGGAACCTTTAAAGGCCTTGACCGTTTTCACTGACGCGTCTGGGGCGTCCCACAAGTCAGTCATGACTTGGAAAGACCCCCAAACTCAGCAGTGGGAGGCTGATATTAAGGAGGTGGAAGGAACACCTCAAGTTGCTGAGTTAGACGCAGTCGTCAGGGCTTTTGAAAGATTCCCCGAACCCTTTAATTTGATAACTGACTCTGCATATGTAGCAGGGGTAGTCTCCAGAGCTGAACATGCCATATTGCGAGAGGTCTCCAACACAGCCTTGTATGAGTTGCTCTCAAAATTGGTTAGCCTAGTCTCCCACCAAGAGCAACCATTTTACGTGATGCACGTCAGGTCACACATGGACCTGCCCGGGTTCATCGCGGAAGGCAACAGGAAGGCGGATGCCTTCGCTGCGCCAGCCGTGATGGCCCCGATTCCAAATGTATTTGAGCAGGCCAAAATCAGCCATCAGTTGTTCCATCAGAATGTGCCTGCCCTGGTTCGGCAGTTCAATTTGAAGCACGACCAGGCCAGAGCGATCGTGGCAGCGTGTCCTGAATGTCATCAATTAGCTCTTCCCGCCATTGGCACCGGCGCAAACCCCCGTGGCCCTAATAGTTGTGAGGTGTGGCAGATAGACGTGACACATGTCGCTTCTTTTGGCAGAATGAAGTATGTACATGTGTCAGTAGATACCTTCTCTGGAGCCGTCTTTGCCTCTGCCCACACAGGGGAAAGGGCTAGCAACGTCCAAAAACATCTAGTGCAGGCGTTCGCTACCCTGGGCATCCCCAAGGTTATTAAAACTGATAACGGCCCAGCCTACACCTCCAAGGAGTTCAGGAGCTTCCTACAGCAATGGGGAATAGAGCACAAGACAGGCATTCCCCTATTCCCCAACAGGTCAAGCTCCCCAAAATATCAAGAGGATGCTACAAAGGCAAAGGTCCTCAAAGAAATTAGAATCCCCAGCTGTCAGGCTCTCAAGGGCACTGTTCACGCTAAACTTCCTCAACTGTGCCTTTGAGAACCTGAATCCACCGATCGTGCGGCACTTCGGGCGGTCTCAGCAGCTGCAAATGAAAGAAAGGCCTCCGGTGTTGGTTAAAGACCCAGAGACTCGGGAAATACAGGGCCCTCATGAACTAGTTACATGGGGGAAGGGATATGCATGCATATCCACCCCCGAGGGCCCCAGGTGGATCCCATCAAAATGGGTGAAACCGTGTATTTCCCAGCCCACCGGAGGAAGGAGTCAAGCACCCCCTAAAACCGGGGTGGGTTAATCCTACGCCCCTTTGGACCCTAAGTTCGCCCCCAGGTATTCTTCCCAATTTTGATATTCTTCCTTTTGAGTTTCTTTCTAGTTTAGAAACTACAGAAATGGATCCTGCACCGTCCATCCGAGCCGTCGCCAGAAGCCTGCAGCTTGTTGTCATCCTGCGGCTGCTCCCATGGCCTGCGTCGCTGTGGATAGTTCCCCAACCGGCAGCAAACATGTGGTCAGTCCTGGCGTAAACCATGGGCCAAGACCACATATGTTTACATCAAGGGCGGAGAACATCCACAGAACCATCAACAAGATGCAGGCCATGGTGATGCAAATTCGGAAAGAAACTGGTGACTGGCTCAGCGACATCTTCAGCAAATGGGGACTATCCGGATGGGCAGGATCTGTTTTCCGATCTGGACTGATTTTTCTTTTTGTTTTGTTGGTTGCCCTAATTTCGTTTGGACTCCTCAAGAGAATGTTAGTAAAGTTGATTACAAGCTCCCCCTCTCCTACGGATATTGACCGAGCCGAGGTACTCCCGGATGCAGAGACCCTGCAGGAACCGGAGCTCGAACCTACGGCTCCTGAGTTGCAAGAGTTCGAGGTCTTTTATCCTGACTCTGAATATTACCCCCAGCCGAACCTTAAACCATCTTAATAAACAAAAAAGGGGGAGATGTGGGAGTGTGTCTTGTTTGGTTCAGTCCGGGTCTCCCCTTTGGGTTTCGTATTACTGTACCATCCCAGTTTATACCCTCCTGGTTTTGTGTTCATAACCCTGCTTTCTCTATTTGTCTCCTCCCAGACCCCTGCCAATCGCTCCGGCACCCCTCCCAAGCTTCTAGAAAATTCTGGCAGGGGCGTCGAGTGATTGGTCTTGGGGGGAGGATCCCTCCCTTCCTTTCCCAAGATAGGTTCCCTTGTGTGTCCCTCATCCCGCAGACCCGTCCTTCTTCCCTGATTCGATGCCTTTGTCATCCCTCCCCTGTCGCCACCCCCCCATAAAACCCCTGGCAGGTGAGTTCAGGGTTGCTCATTGCTGGACAGCCCCGGGGGGCGAGGTCCCCTGTTCGGAGACACAATAAACCTTCCGGATTTCATCCACAATTGAGCCTACCTCCTTCTTCCACCACCTGCCTCTATTGCCGCGGTCCTGTGGAAGGACCCACGAGCCAGACCTCTGGTCTCCCGGATTCCGGAGGCTGGCCCCTGCAGCCTGCTGCGTCCAGAGCTGACCGGGCAAAGTGGGAACTGCTCCAAAAAGGACGCAGAGGCAGCTTACAGCAGTAATAACAAGGGCTAGGGCTTCCTCCATAACCTCTTGTTTCTCTGCCGCTATGAGAATGTCATCCATGTAATGATACAGGAGAGCATCAGGCATTTTCTGGCGGATGGGACTGAGGACCCTTGCAACAAACCACTGACAAATAGTAGGGCTATTCTTCATTCCCTGTGGAAGGACAACCCAATGATATCTTTACAAGGGTGCTTGCATGTTAATGCTTGGGACAGAAAAAGCAAATTTAGGAGCATCATCAGGATGCAAAGGAATGGTAAAAAAGCAATCCTTTAAATCAATGACCATCAAATGCCAGTCTTGAGGGATCGTGGTAGGAGATGGGAGACCAGGTTGAAGGGCTCCTATCCTCCATACCAACATTAATTTTGTGAAGGTCATGGAACAAGCACCACTTGCCTGTTTGTTTTTGAAAAACAAACACAGGCTAGTTCCAAGGACTGGTGGAGGGGACTATGCGCCCCTTTTGAAGTTGTTCTTGGATAAGCTCAATGAGTGTGCATAATTTAATTAGCAACAGGGGCCATTGATCCACCCAAATAGGATTCTCAGTTTTCCAGGTTAATTTCAGGCTGTCACACACCACAATGGTCCCCATCAAAAATCAGACTGAATTTTAAGACTCCATTGGGAAAGTAAATTGCGTCCCCGTAACGCCATGGGTAAGGGTAGAACAAATGGTTTAATAGAAGCTGTATGGCCCTCTGGTCCCATCACTTGAATTAGATGGCAACTTTGATAACTGCTGTGAGGGCCTAAGCAGGAGGCCACTTGGCTTAAGAAATGACAGTCACATCAGCCTCGGTATCTAAAATACCGGAAAGCGTCACTTGGTGTCCTTGTAGAGACAGGGTACATTTACATTTACAAGTAGGGTGTCTGTCCTAAATGGCCTGTACCCATAAAACTTGCAGGGTTCCCGTGGAACCAAATCCTCCCACTCTGTGTTCCTCTACAGGGGGTTGTGATTCGTGTGGGAAAAGAATCAGCTTCGCGATGCAGGTGGGAAAGGAGTCCAAGCCATGATTTTGATTTCTCCTACAAAGTCTGAGTCAATAACCCTGGGGAGAACAAAAAGTCGTGAAAGGGTGGTTGAGGATCTCCCTAACATCAAGGCACTTCTTTGGGGCCCTGGGGGCCCAAAAATTCTTGTAGGGAGTAAGTGAACAGAAGAGTCTAACAACGTTACTGTGACTGAGGTAGCCAGGTCCAGTCCGGCACTGCCTGCAGTTGCTGGGCAAAGACTTGAGGCGGTCCTCCTTGGGGTGCCTGCGGCGGCTGAGGCATTTGTGTTTGCAGGTGGTGCCGTCCCGCACTCTGGGACCAGTTTCCCTGGATCAGCCGGCCTTCAAAATCATACTTAGAATGACATTGATTAGCAAAGTGATGGCCTTTATGGCAATGGGGACACACGGCAGGGATTTTAGGTTAAGTCTCTCTCAGGGCAAAGCAATCTTTTTTCAAGTGACCAGGTGTGCCTCAGCCAAAGCAAACTGCCAGGTCCCTGGAGGGGCCTTTAAGGGCTGCAAAAGTGGAGGGCTTGTAATCCTTTCCGCCACTCAGCTTCCCACATAGAGTATTGCGTGGGGGTTAGAAAAACTGAGCAAGCGATTTTAAATCATGTGGGGTCATAACATAGGCATTAAACACAGAAGACAGCAAACTCGCGAAATATGGAGAGCTTAAGCCCTGCTCTGTCACGGTCCGATGGAGCGCTTTAATTACCAAAAAAGACACCAGCTCCCATTGTGGATTCCACTGGTTTTTGCCCTGATAAAGGACAGATGCCTCAATTTTCTCTGCAATGTCCAGTTCCCCCTCTTTCAATGCCTCCTGTTTCAAATGAGCCCAATTGTCATGGGGATCAGGGGGATAAAGCTCCAGTTCCCTTTCAGGGTTAATAGGTCCAGGGTCAAAGGGGTCTTCTTGCTCCTCCTTGCTATCATCGAAGCATTACCCCACGGCAAATGCCCTTACAGATCGCAAGGGACCCCCCTTTGGCTTTCCCACAAGAGGGGGGGTCGAGGGCTGTACAGGAGGAGGTGCAGCGCCCTCAGATTGTATGAAGCTTCCCGGATCCTCCACAGAGGGAGAGCCAGATGTATTCTCTTTAACCTCAGCATGGGATCCCTCTTTAGCCATCATAGTTTCATAAATCACTCTTCAGGAGGGGAGCATATTTGCAACCTCCTTATCCCCTTTTATCACACAATTCCATAACTTGACTCCCACTTCGTCCCACAGTTCTTTAGTAAAAATTGTAGACAGGTAACCCCGAGCAGCTTGGCCACTGTCCATTTCAGCATGACTTTTAGGTCATGCGAAGAAAAAAGTTTGCCATGCTTATCTAGTAATTTAGTCATGATTTCAAATACGTCTCTTTCTTGGGCAGACATTTCGTTACCCATGTTCCCCATATGCCATGATGATTTTTGCCTTTTCTTTTATACCCCTTTTATACCTTATAACTTCTGTATTCTTAGTGTTTTTTAGCCTACATTCTTAGACTTATTTGTCAAGCTAGGAGACTAAACATTCGTAGTTAGGGATCAGAATTCCCCAGACACCAAGGTCCTCTCCAGAAGACATTTTGTAAACTAAGATAGAACCATCCAGGGGAAGGTTCCTTGGGGAGGGGGGCTCATTCAAGCCTCTCACTGAGGAATCTTTGATAGATATGCTAATTAGTAAGACCTATAATGTTATACTCGATCTATTGTGGGGGGGCATTGCGGTGTGCATTAAGGTGCATTCGACCTGGAAGTAGTGCACCTACTTATACTTAAAATAAATACAAAGGTAAAATCCCTTTTTCCCTTCTAACCGTGTTTGATTCTTGATTTTAAGACCAGGATAAGGCATCACCCACAGCTCACCTCCGTATCCTGGAGGGATTCTTTGTCAGCCAGCTCCTGCTTCCTCGTCAGAAGCACTTAAGTCCTGTGGGGCTCGCCGTCAGCCACTCAGATTAGGCGGATCTTCACTTCCTCACACGGGAGCACCATTTGTCGGCAATTGAGAGATGGGACACAGCTTAATGCAAGCAAAAGCAGTTTATTGTTTCTACAGCATGGCTTATATACTCCTTCTACTACCTTAGTGAAAACTGCAATATCCATGTTTCCTAGCAACATTGATTAACCACCATCTTGCATGATTATCTTTAAACAAGTTACAATAATACATAACGTTCCTTCTACTTTCTTCAAGTTCTTGTTTGCTGTTCCCAGGGCTTGTGGCCCACTAAGGTTAAAATGTCCACATCACTTACCAACTTGGCAGAACTTTCTGCTCAACTTCCCAACTGTCTCTCCATAAGTACCCTCAACCAAATGTCAGGAGCCTTCTAAAGAAGTTAAATTCTTAGGCACTTGGTGAGTAGGAGGCCAAGCTGTGATTCCAGATGAAACCATCACAAAATTGGATACTATACCTACCCCCACAACAAAAAGGGAACTACAGCAAATCATGGGTACTCTGAGATACTGAAGAAATCATGTCCCTGAGTTTTCTATAATAGCAAGACCCTTATACACACTAATAAGAAAACATCATAAGTGAGAATAGCTTGATAACCACAAACAGGCTTTGAAAACACTAATAGAGAAACTGAAAACATACCAATCACTCAGGCCAGTCTATCCCAGTGACCCTGTAATAGCCAAGTGGGGTTTTGCTGAACACGAAACTTACACTAATTTGTTTCAAAAAAGAGCACACGGACCAAAACGCCCACTAGGATTCAGTTCCACAGCATTGAAAGACACTGAAAAGAAGCACACTGATTGGGAAAAGGGATTATTATTTCTGACCAGAACCCTCAAACAAGTAGAAAAAATCCATCAGCGATAGCCTGTAAAAATTCAAAGACCTTTAAACTTGCTAGTCAGCATTAAGAAAGGCAGTGCTCCCCCTGAGGGCATAACACAACGACCCACAGTTCACAAGTAGTATGCTTACCTTTCAGGGATCACAGACCAAATGGATGTTACTGAGGGGCCAACAAAGCCTACAAAATTGCAGATAACTGCTACTCCAGACATGTTAGCTCTGCAGCAACCATATAAACACAGCCCTATATGGGATGCCCCTGCTTTTACCTCAAATTCCGAAGTAAAAAGTGTCTGGTTTACTGATGCCTCAGCCAAACGCATTGATGGTAGATGGAAATACAGAGCAGTGGCTCTGAATATTGAAACAGGAGTGGAAATAATAGAAGAAGGATTAGGAAGTGCACAGGTAGGAGAATTGAAAGCTGTATTACTGGCAGTAAAGGAAAATGCAAAAACGGTATATGTTGATTCATATGCCGTATGGGCCGGTGCCACACAGTTGTTGTATCAGTGGGAAGCATAGGATTGGCAGGTGAACAGAAAATCAGTTTGGCAGAAAGAAAATTAGAAATGGCTGTTATTACAGGCTCAGTCCCAAAAACCCACACAAATGACCAAGCCTTACAAACTTATTAGAACAACAAAGTAGATCAGCTAACAAAGATAAAAAAAATAGAAATTGATGAATTAGAGGACCCACAACATCGGTACCAATTAAGTGAATAGCTACACTGCTGAAAGGAATGAGATAGATTTGTCTTTACAAACAAACTGTGGGTCTGCTGATAGGTAAAGATAGATACCGAGAGATGAAAGAAGCAAAAAAGGGAGGGTATACATTAGAAGGGGGTCTGTATTAAGTGATTCGGGAAGTCTGTACTTCTCAAGTACCTCAGCCAATGGGGAAAGAGAGAGGGAAATGCAGCCGGGAAATTAGGATAAAAAGGAGGCTGCATCCTCTAACAATTTGAGAGACCCCAGGGGAATGCCCCATGGCCTCTCCCTTTATTTGAATAAAGTAACAGGACTCCTCTGTCTCCTTTTTGGACATAAACCTCTGGTGTTTGTGGATTAATTTTCCTGACACTTCAAATTAAGACATCCTGGACAGGAGGCTCTATTTTTTGCAGCACAAAGCAGAGGCTGGCCAAAAACCAGGAAGATGTGTAAAGACATTCTCACACAGTGTCCGCAGTGCCAGCTGAGGCTTGAACAAAATCACCGGGACCTGGCACCGCCTTTACACATCAAGAGTAATAAGACACTCTGGTCAACCTAGCAAATAGATTATATTAGACCTCTGAAAATATCTATTAGTTACAGATACATGCTAACAAGTTTAGAAGTTAAATCTGGGCTATTAAAGACCACTAAGAGCAGGCATGCCCATGCAGAAACTATCTCAGAACTTAGCGACTGGTTTTCCAGTCTCCCTATCCCAGACTCTATACAGAGTAGCAATCGGTCACACTTCACCAGTGTGATGGTACAGGATTGGACCAAAAAAGAAATTATCAAATGGATTTTCCATATACCTTATTGTCCCCAGGCAAATGAAATTGTGGAGCGTGCCAATGGTTTACTAAAACACTACCTTAAGCCACACAAGCCTGGGTGGGATAAAAGGTTACCTTCTGTGCTGTACCAGATAAACAACCGATATGGGCTGATGGGCAGCCTGGTTTTATGAACTTTACTGAGTCCTATGTCTTTTAAAACAACTCCAAATAAAACTGAAACTTTTCAGAATAACTTAACAGTGGGCCAACCAATCATGGTAAAGTTGCCCTAAATTAGAATTATACCTATGTCTCTGACAGACACTCGAGGGCCAATAGCCTGGGTGGCTGTGAGGACTGACAGCTGGACTGAAAGTCTCACAGATATTGATTTGGACACAATCACTTTGTACCCGTGAGAATTCAGTTTCTACCCATGATAATTCTAGCATCAACAGAAGCAAGAAACCAAAACAACAGAAGAATGCACAGCTGTTCATGGGAGGCTGTTTATGGGTTTAGAATGGGCGTTAGTTATAAGTGACCAATAATTTGTAATGAAGTAACCTTAGTAGCCAATGAACACACAGCACTGTCATAGGTTAGCAAGCATAGTCCCGGAAGGGACGTCCTTGCTAAGGGGTGCTTGCAGCTTCCTCTGGGACCTGGTAGAACCTATCAGCTGGCCAGTTTGAATATGGACAATTCTCTAAGCCACTTAAAGTTGTGAACACCTCTGTGATCCACATTTAAGAATAGGCAAGCTCCCCCTCCAAGCCCTCTCTCATTTCCGGCGCTGGGACAGGTGGCTGCGGGCCCCGTGTGGGGGCCAGCGGGGCCAGCCAGGCCCTGCTTGGGCCTGGCTGGGCCGGGCCACTGCCATCCTGGTGCCGATGGACCTGTTCCAGCCGTGGAACCCCCCCCACTGCCTTGCCATGGGCAGCCGGAGCGGCTGGGCTCTCCCCCCTCTCCACTGCGATAAGAAAAATTCAACATTGCAGCTGCAAAGCTGCAAGGCCGAGGTGAGATTAACCCTTTTATTGCTGTGAAGAGCTGAAAACCTGAGGGAAGAGAGAGAGGAGATGCTTAAAGCTGAAATTCTGTTGTGAAGCTATGATATGTCAGAGGATCCCGTTGTAATTTTATGAAGATATGGGGGGTGGAATGTTCAACTTGTGAGCAAAAGCACCTGCGCTGAGATAGGCAGATGCTGACGCAGCTGTAATTTCATGAGACGTTTGGACAGGGAGAGATGAACCAGATGAGGACTTTTGCTCCAAACGGGAAAGGAGAAAACCTCTGTCCCTAGAGATTTTCCCAGAGATAGTCCTAACGATGAAGATGATGAAGACCCTTTGCTCCCAGGGAAGGAGAAGGGCCTCTGTTTTTGTTTCTGAATGGCTCAACCTTAAAATTGTACCCCAAAAACCTTCAAGAGTGGACCCTCAAAAGCAGTTGCGGGAAAAGCTGCAAGTCGGGGGAAGAGACTCACATCGTGAGCAGAGAGACTCCTCTTCCTAAATGGACTGAACAATATTTGGAAGTGGGCGGCTGTCTCGTTGTGATAATGTTTTCATAGCATAAGCAAGAAGAGACTTCTCTTTCTAAATGGACTGAACAAGGTTATTATGGAAGTGGTAAACAGACTGAACATCTTAAGGGTTGTCTTTTTACATTGTCAGTGGGAGAAAGGAGGAAGGTGGGGGGAGGAGGAGAGTTCTGAAGGTGGTATATTTTTTTTTCCTCTTCTTTTAGGTCTGTTAATAAACTTCTTTATATTCTTTCAAGTTTGGTGCCTGCTTTGCATTTCTCCTAATTCTTATCTCACAGCAGATAAACAGTAATGAGTATTTTGGACCAAACCACTACACTAAATTGGTGTTTCTGCCCGGTTGCAAACTGAACCCGCGACAAGCACGAGTGCCAAGAAAGTGTATAAAAGAGGCTTTGTAGAATAAAAGATGCTTTTAGCCCATAGCAGTTGGTGTGTGTGTGTATATGTCGTGACCGCCTCAACAGCGACAGGTGGCTACTGATTCTAATGGCCACCAATACAGAATTAGCTCCTGATGGGTATGCCTCACATTTTAAACTGTCCTTGTTTCTGTACAAGCCTGGTTTTGCTCTGAACAAAACCAATTTCCCAATAAAGTCTTGCAAACTCTTCCTACACTGCTCCCATGTGGCAGCACTGGACATAGCGACATGTTTACAACTAGAGGCCAGAAAGGGAACCGCTGCTATACCTCTCTGGAAAAAACATGTCTATCATTACTTAAGTTTAGCTGTTTTAGTTTCTCTAATAACCTTGAATATTTAAGAATATCCTCACCAGACAGAAGACTGCGTACCCCGATGTAAAACAGAGAACCGCTCAAACATTGGGGGAAAAAACTGTTCGCTTCCTACATGGCTGTGAAAACTACAGAGACTCCTGGACTCCTAAAGGCAAATAACACCAACTCCAAACACAGAGGAACCTATGGAACTGCACACCCACCAGTAAATTTATTGTAATCAAAAATGTAATTATCATATTGCTTACATTCTTATTCTTACAGGTCATTGCTTTTAATAATGCTGAATGGTTAATTAGCCACTCCGATAAAACCTTGCAATTAGCCATTATAAAGGAAAAACCGGAGGGCAATATCACTGTTCCTAAGAGACACTCCAACCTAATACAGATAAAACAAATGCTATCAGACCCCTGGAAGAAGAACTCCCATCTCAATGTAATATAAGCTGTGACACTGATAACAAATTGCAGCAATTACTGGATCTGTTCTCAGTTTCACACTCACTCAAATGGAAGTATTCAGATGATAGAAATTCCCACACCAAACATATTTTCAAATGGTATTCCTCCCGCTGGAATGATGCTCCTTCAGGAAGGGAAGGCAGCCCAAACATTTACAGACCAACAAAGCCTAATGGTAGATGTAGTAGCCATGGAAATCTCCTCTATTCACAGATGCCTAAAGGGACCAGGGGTGACTTCACACCAAAAAATGGAATTACCTGAATGCAGCTTAGGGATCATGGTAGGAATCTATCCCAAGTGCCATTCATATTTGGATGTAACTGGAAAAGGCTTTTTAACCATACACTGGTGGCCTATTCCAGACAACATGGGATACTATTGGCTTTGTGGAAATCAAGCTAGAAAAGCTCTACCCCCTAGCTGGCATGGAAAATGCACCATTGGAACTGTAGTCCCAGAAATAGACATCATTGATAAATCAGAATTCCCCAGAGGACACCTAAGATCTTTTATAACGAGATACAATCAAAATTTAAATATCTTGGTTGAAAGATCCTCTGGTTTCCATGGATTTATGAGAGAGCTCCTACCATGGTTAAGAGTGCCTGAATTAGAACAAGCAATAGTGAATATATCCGGAGTCATCGAACAAATAGAAAATCAGACAAACGATGCAATCAGTGCCTCGCAACAAGAAGTTACTAGCCTCTCAAAGGTAGTCAAGCAAAACCAAATGGCTTTGGATTTTCTTTTGGCATCCAAAGGTGGGGTATGCACAGTTATCAACACTAGCTGCTGTGTATACATAGATCAGACCCTGAGAATACAAACTGATCTAGAGGAGATTAGGAGAAACACTGGAATCTGACATGAAATCCAAAAGGATCAAGAGATAGATATATTTGATTAGATAACCTCATAGATTCTGAATCTAAATACAATCATGAGAAAACTGTTTTGTGTAATAATCGTGATTCTGACATAATTGTTCACTATATAGATAGTATTCCAAATTTACAAAATTGGAGCTAACAAAATGTGTCAATCTGGCGATAACCATTTTCTCTAAAAATCCCAAGAGAATAAATTTAACTTTGTTTACGTAACATTAAAACCTTATTTAGTACTATTGAAGTACCAAATGATTTGATAGTTTTAGTTATTTTGATTGATATTTGTATATTGTTTGTAGTTTTACAAGTATTGCTTTAAAATATTTGTAACTTCACTCTGATTGCCAGTGAGTAAAGAGGATTTCACCCTGAATATGAGTTGAATGTTCATATGATTATGGAATCAGTTTTGATTACCTCTCCCTACCTCTTCAAGGTAAAACATAAGTAAGCAAAACCAATTGAGTTTCATTACATGTTTGATTCTCCTAAGAAAATCAAACTATTATGTAATACGTATATATATATTTGCTTAGATTACTGTAAAATTGTCTAACACTTAATGCATTAAGCAAAACTGAAGTTCACTGAAGAAGACTGAGCCAAGAAGTGTAAAGAAAAATGAAGAGTCACCGACCATCCACTAAACTCCTTCAATTGCTACAATCCAAGAACTACCTCCACAAATTCTTTATTCCTAGTTGACATCTCATCCTCCTATGATCTCAAGATTCAAGCGGTGGGGGAACAACCTACCCTACATGGACTATACGAGAAGTGTTGACGAAGGATGTCTGGACTTCAGGCGGCTCTCTTGAAAGCTGTTTATTGCATAGGCAAAGTTACAGCAGTCCAGGGAGTGGGTATCCAGAGCCAGCCCTACAGCTGTCAGCTACAGCTTGTAGGCATACCTGAAGCCACTTTCTGTTCAAGTTACAAAACACTATATACTTTTCTTTGCTGAGCATCTTAATACATGACAACCAATAAGCACCATACACAATAATTTTACATTTGCCTATAGGCTATCATAGCTACTACCATTACCATATTGTAGTCATTATTATCCAATCACAAGAGTAAGTATGCTACAATTTAAGCTTACAGTGGAAAATTCTCAGACCTTTCTTCTACCTGCCACACTGACATGTCTTGTTTGCCTGCAATATCTCTCTTTTTGGTAGAAACATGATTTCTATTTACTTATGCTCTTCTTGAAACTTATTTACTTGGTGAAAAACATGTCTTTGTTTGTAGTCACATACCTTTGCCCTAATCATAAAAATCTCCTTCCAACTCATCTCCAACCTTTGCCTTCTCAGTTATTCAGTGATCACTAGTTCGGCAAAACATCTTTTACTTTATATCAAAACTTGCTTTCATTTCTATCTCATCCTCAGTTTCTACATTCAGAGGTCTATTGTCAAGCCTACATATCTGTGAAATTCCCTTGCCAAACTTTCCTCTTCCCCAACAACGGACTAATAATTAGACTGTCCTTAACTACCATGTACACTCTGAATCTAATACCATGTCTTACATGTATCATGTAACATCTAAATTTGTTCTGGTTTGGCCAAATTTAGAAATATATCCTCTGAGAGAAGGCAGGTCACAACCCCTCCCCCACCAGGTTTGGGAAAAATAAATTTTCCTCGAAGGAAAGTGAAGGAGATAAAACTATTTATTTAACAAACACACGGGAAAAGGAAAATAATGCTAAATAATAAAATCTTTCGCTGTGGAGGAAAAACCTGGGAAAGTGTTAGAGTCCTCCCTTTGGTCTCCTCAGAGCTGGGGCTTGGCCCAGGGCCAGGCCCTCTGTGCCCGGTGGAAAGTCCTCCCTATGTGCTCTGAGGTTGAAGCAGTCCAGTAGAAAAGGGAGAAAATCTGAAATTCCAGGGAAGGAAAAGCAAAGTTCAACTCTCAGTCTCTCTCCAGAGAGAAAAGAAGCTGAACAACTGGCCAAAAACTGACTGGAAAGCAGGAAGCCGGGTCCTTCCTCCCTCCCCTGCCGCAGCTGGGAAAAAAAAAGTTGCTATGTCTGTGTGACCTTGAACGAGCTGCAAACTGCTTTGAAATGTTTTGCTCAGTTTTTCCTTCCCCCTCTCAGGCTCCGTTTAGAGGCATAGAACAGCACAAAGTTAATTTCTGGGCATAGGGCAGCGACATGGGATACACATCATAAAGTCACCCCAAGACACTGTGTTACATAAGCTGAAGCATCAGCAGGTACTTCTTATCAATGTTAATACAATATCTTTTGAAGAAATAGTACAGCTTAAGGAAACAATGTGAATCAGGGGGAGGAGGGAGAAGCAGAGGTTAAATGATTTGCTAAGAAGCGGTTTGTTAAAAACAATGCATACAGCTTGCTCAACACTTATTGTGCCTACCAAAGCAGAATGAGAAGACAGAAGACTATTGATAAAGGGAAGGAATCTTGACCAAAGATCCTGTTTTCGAACCTAAAACTAGCTTAAACCAGCCTTGAAGTTTGGACTTGGGCCAGGGACATAAAAAGCATGTGCAGGGAAGCAAGGTGAAAAGTTCAGCAAGAGGAAGACTCTACTTCATCTGAGGAAGACCCTTACTTCATCCCAGAGACCCCTGCCCACGACCACCAGAAGACACTGCGCAAGCACAACGCAGATGTAAATGATTTTTGGGCTCATTGTAATACAAGGCGAGGCTAGGCCGGGCTAGGTAATAAATATGTATAGGCGTATTAGGAAACTTAATGAATATGGAGCTTGTAACCCGATATATACCAAGCTGAATGCAGCTGTTGGCACCCATGACTTTGGAGGAATTATCCCCCATGCGTCCCAGCTCTGGAATAAACATACCTACTTTACTACTTATTCCAGTAGTGGAGTCTTTTCCCCATATCAAATGTGTATCAAAATACTCAATGATAGTGCACACATATATGAAAGTAGATAGTTTTATAGCATAGAGGCAAGAGATACCTGCACTATCATTCCATGAGGTAAAACCAGTGCCTCAAAGACCCAGCAAGGGGTCATCTCCTGTCACCAAAAGGTTTGCAGCCTGACCAAGAATCAACATCTTGGTATGGGGAGCAGATGTGGGAAGAGATAAAAGAAAATAAATATTAGTCACAAAAGGCATGTTTTACACTATAAAAGCCACACAAATTATCACGGAGGTAGAAGGGTCTTACATATTCCCTGGAAATGTGTAAGACTGCTACTCCCAGAAGCATGGACACATCTTCGCGGTTACTTTTCCGGAAATTGAGGGAAAGGATTTCGACGTGCTCCCCATCAGCAATTGGATGGTAATATACATTGAATCTTAATCTATACTATTTCTTCCCTAGCTGTAAATAGGTACCTTTAATCGTGCACTGTATGTTATCTACTAGTAGTTCTTTTTGTTTTAGTCCTGTGTAGTAAATAGTCTGTTTAAAGTCTTATGTCTGTTAGTTTTGTTTCTATTAAATAAATAATTCATGCTATAATAGACCTAATTGGCCATTATTAAAAAAACTTGTGAACAAGAGTGGGTTTTGGAGTGCTGGCCCCCCCAATTATGCTACTGCCTGCTGCTGGAGGCCTGGGCAAAAGGCAGAGACTTATGTAAAGTCTCATATCTATTCATAACAAAGGCTAAAGAAGATTGAGTGATTTTTTGGCCAAGAGATCCCCCTCAGTCCCAGCACTGAATAAACAAATACCTGCTCTGTAGCTGAGTCGACTATAGAGTTTTATTTTCTTGCCTAGTTTTGGGCACCAGGATTCGCTGCCACTGCAGAGCTTTTGTCCTCCCACTGCTTCTCCTACTGTGGGTGAGCCTTTGCTCACAAGAGCAGCTATTGAACACCTGACCTCACTGGAAAAGGACCCTCACCATCTATTCGGGTGCCCCAGAGGAAAGCCTAAGACTCCGAGCCCCGAGCCCCTCCAGAGGGAGCTTCTCCTGACTGCTTGCGGGAGCCCGGCTGACGCTGCCCAGCACCACTGTTTCTTCTGCTGCTGCTTCGGGTTTTTCACTACACTTTAACCCAATACTTGGTGTCTGCCCCACCCACTGTGGCTCCTGCTACAGCTGTGGAGTTTCTGCTACATTTTTTTTTTGCCACCCAGGGGTCTGCTTGCCTCTGCCATTCCAGCCTGCTGCTCCGAGATTCCGGCTACAGCCCATCTCGCCACCCGGAGGGGCACTGAGACCGGCTGCCTCTGCGGGTTTCTAAAGGAAGCCTCTTTTCTCTCTCTTCCGCCAGCTCATCTGCCATTAACCGCATGAAGAGAGGCATCTGAGCTCACGCCACAGTGCCCCCTGCAGCCACAGGGGAATCATCGCACCTGCCCTGCCTGGCTGGGAGCCAACAGCACCCCTAACGGCTATGACCGTAACTACACCAAAGGGGAAATTGCCCAGACTGATGCCTTGAGAGGCCACCTAAAAACAGAGACTAGACAGGAGTAAGGGAATAAAGGTACATATTTATTTGAAAGGCCTTCAAAGGTACACCCTGGGGAGCCAGAGGCTATTGCCAAGATGAACCCCAAGATGGACCCCAGGTCACAAGTTCTTCACACTTTTATAGGTTTGGTTCATTTGCATATCAGGGTTAATTCTCCAATTAAAGCTTCAGTTTAATGATGTAATATCCCCTCCACTTGCCCCCCTCTCAGAGGCTTTTGGTTTATACTTTTTGGGCCTAGGATGGTCTGGGTGTCCTTGAAGAGCAGGCCTGAAGAGGCTTTATTATGTCTACCCAGCACGAGAGAGCAGAAATTAACAGGCCACAAGAAACATCAGAGTTACACACTAAGCAGTACAGGATTTGAAAAATAAAAAAGTTAAAACCTAAGGCATCATGAGAAGTCTGCTACTGGGTTTCTTTTTTGTCCCTGTTATCCCCAGAGAGACAGCGAAAATCACGACATAAGTCCAGGTCTGATGCGTATGGCCGAAGCGACCTCGTTTAATCACCCATACCTTTTTTAGCATGGTTCACAAAAGAGAAATTACATATTGGCCTATTGACCCACCGCCTCTCAAGGTGATAGGTTGAGCAGTAAGACACCCATTTCCAAATATTATTTCTAAAGAAGAAAAATAATTTTCGCAGTTCTCATAACAACCTGCAGATGTAAAAATGGTTTACATTCTCTCAAACTGTTGTCCATACAGTTTGCATGAGAACAAAAGCTTTCACAGAGAAGCTGTGAGAAGCTGGATTTCTCTAACTGCCCTCTCATGAGAAAGAAAAGTTTCACAGGAAAATTCCTCTGCCAGCCCTTCCTAGCATGCACATTTTTTTGTTTGTTGTTGCTGCCATTGTTGTTTGTTTGTCTTGTTATACATATATATTGTCATGGTTTGACGCTGGCCAAATGCCAGGCACCCACAAAAGTCGCTCACAGACCGTCCCCTGCCACAGCTGGGCAAAGAAGAGAAAAATTTAATGAAGAGTTCATTAGCTGAGATAAGGACCAGGAGAAAACACTCCAAGGTCAAAACAGGCTCAACATAAAGGTACAAAGTGAATTTATTACTAACAAAATCAGAGGAAGATAATGAGAAGTAAAATAAGCCCTTAAAAACACCTTTTCTTCCCCCAACTCTCCCTCCTTCCCACTGACAGCACAGGAAGACAGGGTATGGGGGTTTGGTCAGTTCGTCACCCGAGATTTTCTTCCGCTGCTCAGAGAGAGGAGTCCTTCCCCTCCTGTACAGTCGGGTCCCTCTCATGGGAGATGGCTCTCCATGAACTTCTCCAGTGTGGCTCCAATCTCACGAGCAGCAGTCCTCCCAAAACTGCTGCAACGTGAGTCCCTCCAATGGGCAAACAGTCCTCCCAACACTGCTGCAGTGTGGGTCACTCTTCCACGAGGTGCAGTCCCCCAAGGACAGGCTGCTCCAGCCTGGAATCAGAGGGTCCCTCTCTCCACCGGGTCTCCCACTGGATCACAGCTTCCTCCAGGCATCTACCCACTCCAGTGTGAGCACCTCCCCCACGGGCTGGATAAGCATAATACATTTTCCCAAATTTTACAATCTTTGGCTTTTTCAAGGCAACCAAATTAAAATTTTCTGGGATAAAAAAAATAGCGTATTTTTAATCACTTTATTCTAAATTGAGGTGTTGTACTTGGAAAAACTCCATATAAAATGATCTAAAGGTACCAAAATCAGTAAACCAATTGCTTAGATGAAATAAATACCTTTTTTTTTTGTAATAGAGGTGTCGTGGTTTGACGCTACTGAGTACCAAGCACACAAAATTTTATTTGCCTCTGCTGTAGTTTAGCAGACAAGTGGAAAAATAAAACTTTATTTCATATGGTGAGATTTGGATTATTGAGGAAAACAGAAAACATCAAGGCAAAACAGGTTCGCACTTAAAGAGGATTTATTGTTGTGGTGAGCCATGACCAACCCCAGGGCCAGCCCCAGAAACCCTGAGCATTCATAAGGCTGTGAAAAATACATAAATCCATGCCTTACCTTTAGCTGCATATCTCCCTTCCCCCATATCCAGATGCTTACCCACAGCCTGGGACCCCTGAAGTGGCTGGGAGACCCGGAGGCTGTGCTGATTGGTCTCTGTTACCCCTCCCAGCCTACCCCTTCCTCCACTGGCTGTAACCCCCTCTCCCCGCCCCGGTAACACCCCCTGGAAGATGTGCTATTGGTTACTGTATGTTTTCCACATACATGTTTGGCCGGGGTACAAACCGCGGTCCCTGCCCGCCTGGGGCTCTCTGGCACTCTCCACATGGACCCTGGAATAAACCTCTTTTCCCCACGTGGAACTTCTCCCTTTTATCCTTCCTCCTTGCATGCCGCAGCCACCAGGAGCCGGGGTTAACCCAGGCTGGTGCTTTGCCTGCCTCCCCACATGCCCGGGAACGGACTCCATCTGCCTTGGTACCCGCCCGGAGCAAGCCACAGTCTTGCACGGTCCCCAGGACACAGAGCCGGCAAGGGACTCTGCAATTTATTACTAACAGAATGAAAAATAAAAAGAAATTAGAAGAAATTAAAGTAACTTTTAAACACCTTGTCATGGGTTAGCAAAGCATAGTCCCGGAAGTGATGTTCTTGCAAAGGGGTGCTTGCAGCTTCCTCTATGACCTGACAGAACCTATCAGCTGGCTAGTTTGAATATGGACAATTTTTAAGCCACTTAAAGTTGTGACCACCTCTGTGATCCACACTTAAGAATGGACAAACCCCAGGCAGAGCTCTGTCTCGTTTTCGGCGCTGGGACAGGTAGCTGCAGGGCCCCGTACGGGGGCCCGGCGGGCTCGGCCCAGGCCCTGCTCAGGTCAGGCTGGGTCAGGACACAGCCATGCTGGAGTCGATGGGCCCTGTTCCACCTGCAGCCCCCCCCCCCCCCCCCCCTCCACAGCCCTGCTATGTGCAGCCAGAGGGGCCCAGCTCCCCCTCTCCAGTGCAGCCAAGATTCAGCTGAAGCTGCACTGTTGTCCGGCAAAGATCATGTGACCAACAGTGATAAGCGAAATTCCAGCTGCAAGGCCTAGGTGACATTAACCCTTTCAGTGCTGTGAAGAGCTGAAAACCTGAGGGAGGAGAAAGAGGAGATGCTTAAAGCTGAAATTCTGTTGTAAAGCTATGATATATCAGAGTACCCATTGTAATTTCATGAAGGCATGGGGGGTGGAGCGTTCAACTTGTGAGCAAAAGCACCTGCGCTGAGATAGGCAGATGCTGAAGCAGCTGTAATTTGATGAGAAGTTTGAACAGGGAGAGATGGAAACGATAAGGACTCTTGCTCCAATCGGAAGGAGAAGACCTCTGTTCCTAGAGATACTCCCAGAGATTGTCCTAGAGATGAAGATGAGGAGGACCCTTTACTCCCAGGGAAGGAGGAGGGCCTCTATTCTTAGAGATGAAATACTCCAAGAGATGGGTGAAGAGAACTTTTGTTTCTGAATGGCTCAACCTTAAAATTGTACCCCAGCGTCTCAAGAGTGGACCCTCGAAAGCAGTTGTGGGAAAAGCTGCAAGTTGTGGGAGGGGGACTCTCACATGATGTGAGCAGACAACCAACCCGAGTGGCTGTCTCGTGATAATTTCTCCATAGCATGGGCAAGAGACACTCCTCTTCGTAAATGAACTGAACAAGGCTATTACAGAAGTGGTAAACAGACTGAACATCTCAAGGGTTGTCTTTTTACATTGTGAGTGGGAGAAGGGAGAAAGGTGGGGCGAGGAGAAGTGTTCTGAAGGTGTGTTCTGATTTTATTTTTTTTTCTTTTCTTTTTCCTTATTTTAGGTCTATTAATAAACTTCTTTATATTCTCTCAAGTTTTGTGCCTGCTTTGCTTTCTCCTAATTCTTATCTCACAGAAGGTAAACAGTAATGAGTATTTTGGACCAAACCACTACACTAAATTGGTGTTTCCACCCGGTTCAAACTGAACCTGCTACACAACTTTTTTTTTCCTAGTGCCTCTCCCCTTTCACTAATCTATCTGTGACACTTCTATCTTTGCAGCCTGATTTACTTGTTTGTTGTTTTGGTGTTCTTCATTAGTTTTACTCTTGGGGACATGGGCATCTACATCACAGACTTTTACAGGTAGCTTTCTTACCTGGGTAGTGATGTCTTTCCACTCTTCAGCAGCTTAGATTGGCTTTCCCTTACGTTGCCAATTAGCCTTTTCTCGCTTTTCAAGCCATTTCCACAGAGCATTGGTTACCATCTATGAATTAGTGTAGAGGTACAGCTTTGGCTACTTCTCTCTTTCAGCAATGTCCAGGGTTAGCTGAACAGCTTTGATTTTGGCAAGTTGGCTTGATCCACCTTCTCCTTCAGTTATTTTTGCAACCTGTCATGTGGGACTCCATATGGATGCTTTCCACTTTTGTTTCATCTCTACGATATGACAGGAACTGTCAGTGAAAAGAGCATAGCGTGTTTTCTGCTGGCAGTTGGTGGTATGGTGGAGTTTCTTCAGCATGCGTCACTTGTTCTTGTTCTTTGTTAGTGAGACCAAAGTTTTCACTTTTGGGCCAATTTGTGATTATTTTCAAGATTTCAGGGTGATTCAATTTTCCGATACGGGTGTGCTGTGTGATGAGAGCAATCTATTTGCTCCATGTAGCACTGGTGGTGTGGTGGGCAGAGGGAACTTTTGATTCAAACATCTACTTTAGCATTGGTAGTTGGGGTGGCAGGAGGAGTTGTGCTTCAGTGCCAATTACCTCTGAGACGGCTTGGACTTCTTCATAGGCTGCTAAGATTTTTTGTCTGTTGGACTGTACTTGGCTTTGGATTCTCTGTAGTTTTGACTCTAGAATTTTAGTGGTTGGTCTCGAGTCTCACCAGGCACTTTCTGCCAAAGGTTTTAGGACAGACTATGGCTCCCAGCTGTAGAGTAGAGCACATTCTTCACTTCTGGTCCTGTCTTGACTGGGCCAAGGGCTACTGCATGAACGATCTTTTGCTTGATTTGGGCAAAGGCTTGTTGTTGTTTAGGGCCCCAATGGAAATTATTATTTTTCTGGGTAACTAGATAGAGAGGACTGTATGAAATTGTCCGGATAACTCTACTTTCAGGAAGCTCTTTTGAAATCTGAGTAGCAATACTATTTTGCCTTTAAAACATATAATTCATGTCTTTGCTTAAAATTATTCATTTTTCATATTTGGGCTCTGATTCACACACAATTACTGGAGCAAAGCCTCCTCCCTGGATAACAGATATATATATTCAGTGTCTTTCACTAAGCAAGGGGAACTGACATCCAAAGACAGGACCTCTAAAATGAAGAGAGGTTATAATGAGCGATTAAGTTGAATTTCTATTCCTATTCAACTTTCTTTTCATTCAAGCATGATGTGGGATGTAGTAAGGAATGCAATAACAGTTCAAGATTTAATTAAAACCCTTTAAGCAAATTTCCTGTCATACTGGAAGAAGATATTGCTTCAAAGCTGGCACAAGCATCTGGAAGTTCTTCAGTGAGTGATACCAAAAAGAGTTTGTCTTCTTGCACTGTGGCTGATTAAAAATATCTGGAAAATGAAAACTGTAAGAAGCATCCCTAAAAGTGTGTATATTTGTACACAGCTATCTAAAACTGGAAAGATTTTACTTTGCTGCCTCTGCAGTTGGAACGTTCTAGCCTCTCCCTTCTTTTTTTGGTGTTTGGCATATTATAGAAAAACTATCTGTCTTGGGGATGGTTTATTATCTGTGAAAAATGAGGTTCACTCTCCTGTTAGGATTTAAAAGTTTAATAAAGGACAATAAGGGACAAAGACAATAAAGCAAAATCACAGCGCTGGGTGCTTTTGGCACTCAGCCAAGAGCACACCTGTTATTGCGGAGACACCCTTTACATACCTGTCCTATTGCATCAGCCTAATGCGTATTCATAATCAATTATGCATATTCAAACTTTCCCCCAAACTAGTTTACATGTTCCAGGAACTGTTTAGCATGGCTCCTCCTTGGGTCCACCTTTTTAGAGCATGCACATTTCATGGCTGTGCTTTTAGTCAGTTTTTATTATCACTTCCAGAGTGGGCTTTGGTCCATGGTTTCTGCAGACGGTAGTTGCTGATAGTTGGCATGTCAGTAGCAGAGGTCTTCATCATACGTTCATTGGATGTTATCCAACCAAGCAGACAGTTCAATTTCCACAAGCATAACTATATTAGCTATTTCACTATTATGTCCAAGTTTAGTTAATGACAGAAATAAAGGCATTAGTTATTGTTACAAAACTACATCTTTATAACAAAGCTACTTTAACATTATACATATAGCATCTATTTTAACATTTGTAGAAAGCCAATATTTTAATATGTATCTATCACATTATCCCATCCCATTTTTGGGGTTTTGATCTGTTTTGTTTTGATTTGTACCCAGGGGTGGCGGCTGTCCCCGCCCCATCCCCCATCCTCCCTGGCTCCGGGGCTATTGCGATGTTTGGGAGCCAAGCCGGGGTTTCCGGAGGGAGTTGGGGATGGGGCACGAGGCAGCCCCTCTCTTCTAGCACTGGTGGTTTGACTGGACACACATGGCCAGTATCTCTTGAATCAGGGGGAGGAGGGGGAAGCAGAAGTTAAATGATTTGCTAAGAAGCGGTTTGTTAAAAACAATGCATACAGCTTGCTCAACACTTATTGTGCCTACCAAAGCAGAATGAGAAGACAGAAGACTATTGATAAAGGGAAGGAATCTTGACCAAAGATCCTGTTTTCGAACCTAAAACTAGCTTAAACCAGCCTTGAAGTTTGGACTTGGGCCAGGGACATAAAGAGCATGCGCAGGGAAGCAAGGTGAAAAGTTCAGAAAAAAGGAAGACTCTTTCTTTATTTAATCTGAGGAAGACCCTTACTTCATCCCAGAGACCCCTGCCCACGACCACCAGAAGACACTGCGCAAGCGCAACGCAGATGTAAATGACTTTTGGGCTCATTGTAATACAAGGCGAGGCTAGGCCAGGTGTTGGGTGGAGTCGCGGGAGACAAGCACTCAAGGCATGATGTTCAGCAAGTCTCGATTTATTTTTCAAAACTACACTTACTTATAGTACCTTTAATTAGCTCATACATATTGAAAAAGTCGAGCTCCTCATTGGTGGGAGCTATTCCGTGGGATCTGCAAACACGGTGGTCTTATCTTCCTCTTCCATATGGTTTCTGTCTTCTTACTTATCTGAATGCACATTCTGTTATCTATGCAACTTCTTGCTCAAGGACTCAGTGTCTGCATCTTTACTAAGCCTCCTGTGTTATCATGACCTTTGCTTTTTAGCCATTCTTCAGAAAGACTCTCAACACTTCCCCTGTTTTCTTTTTGCATGATCATAGTCATATTGACTGACTTCGAAATTAAATTTTTTACACATGACATTATACAGCTAAGCATAAGTAAACCAAGCAAAACAATTATTAGCAACAGCATTAAAGATTTAATCACACTTTTCATCCATCCTTCTAAGCCCATCCACTCTGTAAGTCCTTCTAATCCGAAAAATCCGGAGTCTTTTTTTATTTTTTGGGAGTGTTCAATCAAATTCTTAATTTCGGCGTGGATGGACTTAGAATGATCCTCAAGATCCATACAGCACATTCCTTCAAAGTCTTCACAGCCATGGCCGTGGGCTAAGAGTAGAAAATCTATAGCTGCTCTATTCTGAAGCAGGGCGTGTTGGACTGAACTCAGGTCTTCTGCAAGTTCAGACAACACTCGGCTGGTACCGTTTGCCTGTTTAACTACCCAACATGCCAGTTTTTCTAAGTGACGATGGGCTCGTGCCGCAGCTGCACCAGGAACAAAAAGGGAGGTAAAAAGCACTTCTGATTTGCTCCATAGCGTGAGGTCATCCTGACATTCAGGTGTTATAGTTTCTGTTAAAGACCTCCGCCATCGTGTTCGGTGTGTAGCATTAGGATGGTGCTGTGGAAGTGCAAGACTCAGTTGGCCAAAGGTACAGGGCCCACCTACAGGCCTGGATGGAATACCTGACCAGGCACGATTCCCACAAATTAGGAAAAACCCTCTGGGTAACTTTCGAGGGAAAAACGTTCCAGGGGCTGCAAGAGATCGATTTCTCACGGTAACGTTGCACCATTCTAAATCCCACTGTGAAGCATTGCCAATAGGATAAATCAAGGTGGGGTTGGATTCATTCAGTCGACAGCCATTAAGGCTGCCCTCTTGGCATAAATTACGTGAACTATTAATATAAATACAGGCTGTAGCGTTAAGAGAATCAACTAGTTCTATCTCTTGTGGCTCAGGGCCCACCGGGAGTTTATCATCCCAGCTATCATACTCTTGTAGGCCAGCAGTAATATTCATTGTGGATTTTAATGGTCTAATAATTTTGAACTGGTTCTGGGTCTCGATTACGAAGTTACGCCATGTATTATTTGTTAGTGGTACTCCAACTAAGCATGTCAAAAATGGGGTACTGGGTGTGGCTAAGGAGGCACAGAATGTTGTGGTGTTCAATTCACGTGCCAAGGAGACCCAGATATTATCTCTAGGGTCAAACACCTTAGGAGGGTAGGAAAGGGGGTGACCCATTACTGAGCCTGCGATTAGCAGCACGATGCTTAAACCGCCGGCAAACATGATCCCACTTTCTTGGGTCAACTTGCCACTGAATAGGGACCCCGATATTTGGTTGGCATGAGGATTGCAAAACTACAGAGTAGCTATCGGCTAAGATCTTTTTTGCTAAATGCTGTACTGACCACGCTAATTCTCTTAGCCGCAGATCTTCAAGATTTTCAACTAATTGCAAACTGTCAATGATATTTTTGCCTGTGAGTTGTACTAATGCTCCTTGAGCCGTCTCACGGTGCCAGTGAAAACTGCAAGACTGACACCAAAACCCTTCTGATAGATGTCGCTGGTGGACCCACCACTGTAAATTACAGCCTCCGCAAAGCAATCTTACCCACGCCTTATGATTATTACAATTACATGCAAAGCAACTAGACTGGCAAAAGCGCAAAAAGTGTCTCTGCAAATGTGGGAGGAGATAACCCTCTATCTCCTGTTCAGAGTCCACAAGGAAGGTAATGCAAAACCGCTGCTCAACTTCCTGCAGGATCTGTGAGATCTTCCTCTGTACCCTTCTTTTCTTCTTCTGTTGTGGGTTGCTCATCAGTGACAACAGGCTTAGTCCATTTGGCCGGAACCCATAGGGGACCTGTCGGAGTGGACACACATAAGTAACCTCTTCCCCAGTACAAGGTTTTTACAGGGTCCTGCTAAAGTCCCGTCTTGGGGTCTTTGTAGCGCACCCAAGGCATGGGCGTCGGGGGTTGAGGATAGGTTCCAAGGTGATGGACTCTGCCTGATGCAGCAGGAGACAACGCTTCCGTGGGCGGGAGGTGAGATCAATAGTGAGTAAGGTCAGAGATCCAGTAGAGCCAGGACTTGGCTGACACCTAGGTGCATCACAAACAGGCGGAATGCTTGAAGCCAGATGTGGTAATGGTACTAGTTGTGCTAACTTTTGTCCTGCCGGGATCTTAACGGGAGGATAATCGGTATGTGCTAAAATAAAAATTTCTCTAGCGGAGTCAGCATCAACAAGACCAGTCTCTACTAGGAGTCCCATTGTAATTGCAGATGAACGACTTACAATAAGTCCTCCCATAGCTTGGCCATTAATGTACACAGGTCCGATGACACCAGTGGGAATGCGATGGATTTCTGATGTTAGCAACTCGGTATCTACTCAGGCTGCCAGGTCCAGGCCGAGACTTCCGCTTGTCGCTGGGCAGGGACAGGTAGAGGTGCTGGAGCGGTTACTTGTGTCGTCGTGCGGCCGCTGTTCGCGCTGGGTCGGGGGTTTCCCTGTTTCTTGTTGCTATTACGGCATGCGTTCGAGTTGTGCGTATTGGATTGACACTTGTTGCACCAAATTCCTGCGGCTGTACATTCGCGACGAATATGACTGGGTGTCCCACAGCGATAACACTTCATGCGGCCACCTGGAGCTGGGCGGGGACGTGCTGCTGCCGCTTGGAGAGGAGCAAGGGCTGCCATAACCTGATTCTGAGAGCTAATAGCCTGTTCTTTAAGCCCTTCATCTAATTTTGCTAAGGCTTGTGCTAAGAACAGCTGAGAGCCAGTGGGCATGGTAGCAGCCTTTTCTAGGAGCTGCTGGACAGTCCAATCCCCTGGGGTGGAAGTAATAAGGGCACGGGTGGCTTGATTGCCATTTTGTAAAAGGCATTGCTTAAGTAACGGGTCATGCATATGCTCTTGAACCCCAGCTTTTGAGATGGCTTCCATAACTTTGTCAACAAAAGAGCCTAAAGATTCCTCTCTGCCTTGCTTAATGTTCATATACATAGGGATCCCACCCGGGGCTCGGACTTTATCCATAGCTTTCTTAGCAACTGCCATAGCTTCCCGCAATTTAGCAGGGCCTAGTGCAGCCTGAGCCTCAACCCTCATATGTTGACCCTGTCCTAGAAGTTCATCTACAGTGATATCTGCTAACGGATCTCCCTGGGGTCTAGCGAGATCTGCACTAACAGCTGCCTCCTCCCTCCAGCGAGCCTCAAAAAGCAGTCGCTGATGCGGGGTATACATGAGCTTAGTAATGCCTTTAATGTCAGCAGGAAGAAGGGTAAAAGCGTTAAAAATATAATCAAGCATCTGTTTAACTGGTTCACTGGTGACACCGTAATTCCCCACCGTTGCTCGTAGCTGAGCTAACAGCTTCCAATCCAGATTAGTCACCTGCGCGATATTGCCGCCCCCTTGCGGATTAGGGACAAATAAGACAGGGAACGCTATGCTGTCCTGAGCAGCCGCTAGCATGTCAGAATCACCCTTTTGTAAGCCCTCACGAGCAACCGCAGCCCAAAGTTCTCGATGGCCCCTAGCCATGGCCTCCGCGAGGTCAGACTCTGACCCAGGGACAGGCTCAGGGCTAACAAAGGGGTTTCGCGAGCGAGAACAGTCCGGCGGAGACGGGTGAGCCAAGGGCGGAGGAGCAGGCTGCGGCAAGGAAGGCGTGGGAGGAGCAGGAGGTGGGGGGGGGGGGGGGGGGAGGCGCGGAAGGCAACTCAGAGGCAAGAGCCTCAGGGGGTACGTGAACCGTAGCAAAGGTGGGGGGATTAGGCGGACCAGAGAAGGGAGAGGGACCATGTTCCCCGTAAAAACGATTACGGTCCTGTGCAACTTTAATCTTTTCTGCGGCTTTCTTTTCTGCCTGTACCATTAAAAGTTCATTATAAACAACTCTCCATAGTTTAGCTATCTTTTTAGCTGGCTTATCGTCATCTAAGACAAGATCCCATAGTTTGTCACTATACGCGCGCCACTGACTTAATTCATGAATGGAGTGGGGGTCAGCGAAAAAACCGTAAGAGCGCGCATGCGTTAAAAGAGCTGGGAGGTCTTTATCAAGATCAATCCCTTTAAAATTACGCTTAAGCAAAAAAGCCTTGAAAAGTTCCTGTGCTGCTTGCCTTTCCATACTTACGACGGTACCGTTGCTAGCCCCTCCAGGCTTCGGCAGCACGTATCGGCGAGCCCGCCTGTGCGGTCACTCGGGCGCGGAGGAAATCGCTGCAGTATACGAGACCTCTTTCGCCGTCCGTCTAGCTGCGGGACCCGACCCCAACGCAACTCCCCCATCGCATAAGGCAAGGGCAACTTCTCCTGTTCGGGTGCCAGATGTTGGGTGGAGTCGCGGGAGACAAGCACTCAAGGCATGATGTTCAGCAAGTCTCGATTTATTTTTCAAAACTACACTTACTTATAGTACCTTTAATTAGCTCATACATATTGAAAAAGTCGAGCTCCTCATTGGTGGGAGCTATTCCGTGGGATCTGCAAACACGGTGGTCTTATCTTCCTCTTCCATATGGTTTCTGTCTTCTTACTTATCTGAATGCACATTCTGTTATCTATGCAACTTCTTGCTCAAGGACTCAGTGTCTGCATCTTTACTAAGCCTCCTGTGTTATCATGACCTTTGCTTTTTAGCCATTCTTCAGAAAGACTCTCAACAGCCGGGCTAGGTAATAAATATGTATAGGCGTATTGGGAAACTTAATGAATATGGAGCTTGTAACCCGATATATACCAAGCTGAATGCAGCTGTCGGCACCCATGACTTTGGAGGAATTACCCCCCATGCGTCCCAGCGCTAGAATAAACATACCTACTTTACTACTTATTCCAGTAGTGGAGTCTTTTCCACATATCGTTCTGACCAGGGATCCCGGTGTTTCTGTGGGGTTTGCCTGCTCTTTTTTGGGTTTGTTGTTTTTTTTTTTTTTTTTGCTTTGGCACTGTGACTGAGCTTTCCAGCTTGGATTCTTTTGCTGCTCTGCTGTCAGGAAGCCCAGAACCAGTGCGTGTTCCCCAGAACCTGGGAACACCCTGCTTCTGGCCAGGGGCCGCCCCTCCCAGCATAGCCCGGACCCAGGTTCCAGCCAGCACCAGTGAGAAATCCTGGGGGGCCCTTTCCCTGCTGTGCTCCAGAGCCCTGCTGCTGCTGCCCAACCCTCACCATACCTCTGCCGTTTACCCTGGGTATGTGCTACACTGTAGCTTTTCACCCTCTGCCTGCTGGGACGTCCTGCCATTCCAGCTTGCTTCTCCTGAGGTTCCTGCTACAGCTCCTTTTGCTATCCAGAGGGAGCACCGGGATCAGCTGCCCCTGGGGGTTTGTAAAGGAATCCCCTTCTCCATCCCTTCCTGCCAGCTGTGCCCGCCATCGTCCACATGGGGAAAGATGGCCAGACCGGCGCCACAGCACCCCCTGCAGCTGAGGAGGAGTCATCACACCTGCCCTGCCCGGCCAGGAGCCTGCCAGCACCCCTTCCGGCTGTGACCATAACTACACCAAAGGGAAAAGCGCTTAAAGAGCAGGAAGAGGCTGTTTATTGAGGTTTTCTCTGGTTTATTCTTTCTTTTATTTGTTGTTGTTGCCACTGTTGTTGTTTGTTTGCCTTGTTGTACATACTAGTAAAGAACTGTTATTCTTTTTCTCATATCTTTGCCTGAAAGTCCCTTAATTTCAAAATTATAACAATTCGGATGGAAGGGGGTCATATTTTCCATTCCAGGGGAGGCTGGAGGCTCCTGCCTTCCTTAGCAGACACCTCTCTTTCAAACCAAGACACTATCTCATCACAAACAGTGAAAACAAAAAAAGTAAAAGCTTTCCCTCATCTTGAGGATATGAAGAACAGATTCCATTCTAGAAATCTCATGGTTTTTATGATGGCTGATATCTAGGACAAAATGCAACTCTGATCCCAGGTGAAGGAGGTTCTTCTGGAGAGAAACCTTGTCTTTGATGAAAACAGCAAGTGTGAGCCAGCCACGAACCTCCTCTGCAGTAATAGCTATGAGGAATCTGTAGTTCCTGTGGTCTTGGCTTTTTGTTGTTGAAACAGGGATGAAATAAAGGATTTAAGACCCGACAACCATGAGCTGTGGAGCGAACATTCCTAATAACAACTCTGGCCAAAAGTCGGGGACATACAATTATCTATTTGCCAAGAATGTCCAAAGAAACAAAAACTTTCCAGGGTTTATATACATTGCAACACAAAGGCTTCCCATAGCTGCCCCCCTCTCATGTCCACCCAGTATGTTACATCACAAAATAAGTATCTAATTTCTTCTTACTTCTTTTTTTATGAAGCAAAACTACCACCTAGCATCCTTTTCTGGTAATTTTGAGGAAGGATCTTCTCTTCCTTCATCACCTTCATCTTTATCATGCTGCCCTCCAGATGACCTGTTCAAGCTGACTGCTCATGGCACCTGTGCTGTCTTTCCCTGTTGAGTCCCAATTTTTCATCTTATTGTTCTAACTACAACTAGAACACCCAATCCATCTCTAGTTAAAGGATAACTTAGAGCATTGCTCAGACTATTGTAGATCCCTGACTCATGCCGATGGTCAGCCGTTGTCGGGAAGCTTCCTCCGGGGTGTAAGGAGGGGGAATTGCTCTCCAATGCAGTTGCTCCCCCAGAGGGTGGCACAGGTACAGGCACAGGCCTACTCAGCCACCCTAGAGACAGCACCCAGGGATCAGATGGTTTTGACGTCCACACCTCAGCTGCAGTCGTCTTAGACTCTAGCGGTATTTATAAGATTCCCTTGTATGCATATGGACCCTTTGCCCAGGGATCCAGTGCGATGCTGGAGGGAAAACCTGACATTGCCCATCAAGGAATCTTAGTGCACTCAGGAGTTATTGATGCTGACTTTAAAGGGCAGGATCATGCTATGGTCTCCATGCAAAAATCCCCTGTAACTATTCCTGAAAAGACCTGCATTGCTACATTAGTGCCTTTTAAGTCTTGTGTCCCCACAATAGAACAGCATCTCACGGAGATAGCGGCAGTGTATCTACAGGACTTCCGCCGGCCTTCTGGACTGCAGACATCTCGGACCAAAGGCCACAGATGACATGTACCCTGATCCTGCCGAACACCCATCCACCCTGGACTCAGCTTCGAGGTTTGATTGATATGGGTGCTGATGTAACTATCATCTCCTTCTCTGCGTGGCCTCCCTCATGGTCTTTAGCCCCTGTGGGATCGGCCATGGCAGGATTAGGAAGAACCACACAAAGCTATTTGAGCTAACGGCCTGTGGTGGTGAGGGACCCAGCGGGACACACAGCTACAATTAGGCCTTATGTTACTACCACTTCCCTTAACCTTTGGGGATGGGACGTGTTGGCAGCTTGGGGGGTACGGATTGGGACAAATTTTTAATAGGGGTCACTGTGCATGAGGGCACATGGTATCCTACACTGCCTTTGCGGTGGTTGACTAACACACCAATCTTGGAGCCGCAGTGGCCCCTACCAAAGGAGAAGTTAGACACCCTTCATCAGCTGGTTCAGGAAGAGTTACAACAGGGGCACATTGAGCCTTTTACTAGTCCCTGGAATACTCCTGTTTTCATAATTAAGAAGAAATCAGGGAAATGGAGACTGTTGCAGTATCTCTGAAAAGTTAATGCAGTAATGGAAGGTATGGGGACATTGCAGCCTGGCATGCCCTCTCCCACCATGATTCCTACAGGGTAGGACATCCTGATCATTGATTTGAAGGATTGCTTTTTCACAATTCCTTTGCATCCTAATGACAAACCAGAATTTGCCTTTACTGTGCCTGCCGTTAACAATGCTGAACCTGTGTCTTGGGGTGACTTTATGATATCGCTGCCTATGCCCAGAAATTAATTTTTGTGCCTTTCTATGCCTCTAAACTGAGCCTGAGAGGGGGAAGGAAAAAACTGAGCAAAACTTTCTCAAAGCAGTTTGCAGCTTGTTCAAGGTCACACAGAGATAGCAGGTTTTTTTTCCCCAGCTGCGGCAGGGGAGTGAGGAAGCACCCGGGCTTGCTGCTTTCCAGTCAGCTTTTGGCCAGTTGTTTCAGTTTCTTGTTCTCTGGAGAGAGACTGAGAGTTGGACTTTGCTTTTCCTTCTCTGGAATTCCGGATTTTCTCCCTTTTCTACTGGACTGCTTTCAACCTCAGAGCACATCGGGAGGACTTTCCACCGGGCACAGAGGGCCTGGGCCAAGCCCCAGCTCTGAGGAGACCAAAGGGAGGACTCTGACACTTTCCCAGGTTTTTCCTCCACAGCGAAACATTTTATTATTTAGCCTTATTTTCCTTTTCCCGTGTGTTTGGTAAAAAAATAGTTTTATCTCCTTCACTTTCCTTCGAGGAAAATTTATTTTTTTCCCGAACCTGGGGGGGGGAAGGGGTGGTTGTGCCTTCTCTCAGAGGTATATTTCTAAATTTGGCCAAACCAGAACAAATTTAGTGGCGCCCAACTGCGTGGCTCGAAGGAAAGTGAAAAAAAACCTGTGCTAATTACATTTTGGTTTGAATTTACTTATTCTGTGTTGGGGTAAAGTAGTCACCATGTTGGGTGAGTTCGTAATGTCTCTCTGGCTCGATGTACTCATGTCTTTTTGGTCCTTAGGCTTCATTGAGGTACTAGTGCATTTTTGGTCCCTAGGGTTGTTTGCCTATCCACAACTTGCTCCAATCTTGTCCCTGATATGTACATTTTACAGAGCAGGGAGACGAATCAGGATTTCTATCTTCTTGTGCTCGGTGATAATGGTTTATAAGAAGTTCACAGAGGTACAGGCAGCTGTTCAAAGTGTGTATGATAGGTGGTTTCTCCGTCCTAACCCCAGTCCTAACTTCGGTAGCCTGTTTTGGGAATTTATTAGTAATTGCACCCAGATTGTTAGAGGAGGAGGAGACAGGGTTTCCCTTCCCTTTAAATTTGATAGGTTATATTTTGAGAATGTTCAGTATCCCCTGGATGTTAAAGAGACCACCCTCCTGGAATTTAATCTGGTAAGCTTCCTCTATGTGCTCTGTATGTCTCGCAGCTTGTCTAGAATGAGAGCTCAGTTTTCCCGGGCGACTGCCGAGACACCTGACCCAGAGGTGGAACATCCTGAGTGGTGTGGGGAATGGGAGGATATGGGCCAAATCTTGAAAAAATTCTCTGACCCAATGGTTTGCAATTTTCCCCCTGAACAAGTTCAGAAACCAGCTGAGGTGGCAAAATACCTGAAAGAGAAATACAATGACAATACCAATGAGAACAAGCTCCTTGCAATATGTTGGGCTTTGGCATATGCCTATGGCACACTGGAGCAGGTAATGGTAGAGAGGCAGGAAGATCAATCAGCAAAGCCTGCAGACACCCCTGTCACTCAGGCTGCAGATAAACCAGACAGCAAGCCCAAACCAGATGGAGAGTCTAAGCCACTGACAGTGGCTCCTGTCACGAGGAAAAAGCACACAACCAAAACTGATCGCCCAGTGAAAGATGATGATGATGCAGGGGAAGGGACATCAAAAGATGCAGGGGAAGGAACCTCAAAACCACCAACTGACTCAGGCACAGAAACAATTACTGAGTCCATGTCCATAAAGGACCTTCACAGCCTAAGAAAGGATTACACGTGACGGTCTGATGACTCCATAATAAGTTGGATGGTCCGTATTTGGGATGCGGCAGGTGATGATGTGGTGCTGGATGGTGCTGAAGCGAGGCATTTGGGATCCCTGTCACATGATCCAGTGATCGACCAAGCGATGAAAAGGGAGGCTGACTCTACCAGTGTCTGGAGACGGGTTTTGACAGACGTGATTGAAAGATATATGTGTGGAGATGATCTCTACATGCAGCAAACCCCATGGAAGACCATAGAACAAGGGATCCAACGCCTGAGAGAACTAGGGGTGGTAGAGATTGTCTTCACAGATGACCCAGGATTGAGGAGTCCAGACCGGGACAGAGTTATTCCATACATGTGGCAAAAACCCATACAACTCGGGCTACAAGAATATGCTTCTGCTTTAGCAATAATGAAACCAGACTATGGTGCAAATGAGACTGTGAAGGATATGGCAGTGAAGCTCCTAGCATATGCAGATTCCATGCATGGCCCAACACATGCAAGAATCGCAGCGGTGGAAACACATATGCAGAATATGGAAGATAAGATGGAGAAGAATCACTAGGAGATTAAAGAGTGCCTTCTCTGCGGACGTTCCCCAGAGAGAAGGAACATCCCACGAAGTGAGCTGTGGAAATTCCTGTGTGACAGTGGGGAAGACACGAAGAGGTGGGGTGGACAACCCACTTCTGCTCTGGCAGCATGAGTGAGTGAATTGAAGGAGCGCAAGTTTAAGAAAGGAGGCTCTACCAAAAAGGAAGTAGCTCCAGTTGCCTGTAGTCAAACTGCCGGAAATGATGGAAAAGATGATGGCATGTCCAATTCCCATGAAGGAACCTCTAAGATGCAGGCCCAGGGAAAGAAGGATAACCAGGCATAGAGGGGCCCTGCCTCTAGCCAGGTAGAGGCCAGGGAAAACCATGTTTTTTGGACTGTGTGGATTTGTTGGCCTGGTACATCAGAACCACAAAAGCATGATGCCTTGGTTGACACCGGTGTGCAGTACACAATGATCCCATTGCAACATCTGGGGGTAGAATCTGTTTCTATTTCTGGTGTAACAGGTGGATCACAAAATTTGACTTTGGTGGAAGCTGAGGTGAGCCTGACTGGAAATGAGTGGAAGAAACATCTCATTGTGACTCGCCCAGAGGCCCCGTGCATTTTGGGCATAGATTTCCTCTGGAACGGGTATTTCAGAGACCCAAAGGAACTCAAGTGGGCTTTTGGAATAGCTGCTGTGGAGACAGAGGGCATTAAGCCATTGAACACTTTTCCTGGACTATCAGAGAACCCGTCTGCAGTAGGCCTTCTGAAGGTGGAAGAACAAAGAGTACCAATTGCTACCTCGACAGTGCATCACAGACAGTACCGGACAACTCGAGATGCTGTGATTCCCATCCACAAGATGATCCGTGAGCGGGAGAGCCAAGGGGTGGTCAGCAGAACCCACTCACCCTTCGACAGTCCCATTTGGCCTGTGTGCAAATCTGAAGGAGAATGGAGATTGACTGTGGACTATCGTGCCTTGAATTAAGTGACTCCACCATCGAGCGCTGCTGTGCCGGACATGTTGGAGCTCCAGTATGAGCTGGAGTCGAAAGCAGCGAAGTGGTATGCCACTATTGACATTGCCAATGCATTTTTCTCCATTCCTCTGGCAGCAGAGTGCAGGCCTCAGTTTGCCTTTACCTGGAGGGGTGTGCAGTACACCTGGAACCGACTGCCCCAGGGGTGGAAGCACAGTTCCACCATCTGCCAAGGGGTGATCCAGACTGCACTAGAAAAGGGTGAGGCTCCAGAACATTTGCAGTACATTGATGACATCATTGTGTGGGGGAACACTGCAACAGAAGTGTTTGAGAAAGGAGAGAAAGTTATTCGGATTCTCCTGGAAGCTGGTTTCACCATCGAGAAGACCAAAGTCAAGGGACCTGCTCAAGAGATCCAGTTCCTGGGAGTAAAGTGGCAAGATGGACGGCATCAGATTCCCACTGAGGTCATCTATAAGATCACAGCAATGTCTCCACCAACCAACAAGAAGAAACACAAGCTTTCCTAGGTGCCATAGGCTTTTGGAGGATGCACATTCCTGAGTACAGCCAGATTGTGAGTCCTCTTTACCTGGTTACCCGCAAGAAGAATGATTTCCGTTGGGGCCCTGAACAGCAAAAAGCTTTTGCCCAAATCAAGCAGGAAATTGCTCATGCTGTAGCCCTTGGCCCAGTCAGGACAGGACCCGAAGTGAAGAATGTGCTCTACTCTGCAGCCGGGAACCATGGTCTGTCCTGGAGTCTGGGAGTGTGTCTTGTTTGGTTCAGTCCTGGTCTCCCCTTTGGGTTTTGTGTTACTGTACCATCCCAGTTTATACCCTCCTGGTTTTGTGTTCATAACCCTGCTTTCTCTATTTGTCTCCTCTCAGACCCCTGCCAATCGCTTCGGCACCCCTCCCAAGCTTCTAGAAAGTTCTGGCCGGGGCGTCGAGTGATTGGTCTTGGAGGGAGGATCCCTCCCTTCCTTTCCCAAGATAGGTTCCCTTGTGTGTCCCTCATCCCGCAGACCCGTCCTTCTCCTTCCCTGATTCGATGCCGTTGTCATCCCTTCCCTGTCGCCACCCCCCCATAAAACCCCTGGCAGGCGCGTTCAGGGTTGCTCATTGCTGGACAGCCCCGGGGGGCGAGGTCCCCTGTTCGGAGACACAATAAACCTTCCGGATTTCATCCACAATTGAGCCTACCTCCTTTTTCCACCACCTGCCTCTATTGCCGTGGTCATGTGGAAGGACCCACGAGCCAGACCTCTGGTCTCCCAGATTCCGGGGGCTGGCCCCCGCAGCCTGCTGCATCCAGAGCTGACCGGGCAAAGTGGGAACTGCTCCAAAAAGGACGCAGAGGCACCGGAGCCTCTGGCAGAAGGTGCCTGGTGAGACTCGAGGTCGACCACTGGGATTTTGGAGCTGAAGCTACAGATGGTCTGAAGCCAACTACACCCCAACAGAGAAGGAAATCTTAGCTGCCTATGAAGTAATCCAAGCTGTCAGAGGTAATTGGCACTGAGGCACAACTCCTTCTCACACCCCGACTACCAGTGCTGGGGTGGATGTTCAAAGCAGAGGTTCCCTCTACCCACCACGCCACCAATGCCACATGGAGCAAATGGATTGCTCTCATCACACAGCGCGCCCGTATTGGAGAACTGAATCACCCTGGGATTTTGGAAATAATCACAAACTGGCCTGAAGGTGAAAGCTTTGGTCTCACTGATGAAGCAGAACAAGTGACATGTGCTGAAGAAGCTCCACTGTACAACCAACTGCCACCAGAAGACACACACTACGCTCTTTTCACCGAGGGTTCTTGTCGCATCGTAGGGATGAAACGAAAGTGGAAAGCAGCCGTATGGAGTCCCACACGACGGGTTGCAGACGCTACTGAAGGAGAAGGTGGATCAAGCCAACTTGCCGAACTCAATGCTGTTCAACTAGCCCTGGACATTGCTGAAAGGGAGAAGTGGCCAAAGCTCTATCTACACTGATTCATGGATGGTAGCCAATGCTCTGTGGGGATGGTTAGAAAAGTGGGAAAAAGCTAATTGGCAGCATAGGGGAAAACCAATCTGGGCTGCTGAAGAGTGGAAAAACATGGCTGCTCGAGTAAGAAAGCTGGTTGTAAAAGTCTGCCATGTAGATGCCCATGTCCCCAAGAGTAGGGCTAATGAAGAACACCAAAACAACAAGCAGGTAGATCAGGCTGCAAAGATAGAAGTGTCACAGGTAGACTTGGACTGGAAACACAAGGGAGAGTTGTTCCTAGCTCGATGGGCCCATGATGCCTCAGGCCATCAGGGCAGAGATGCCACCTATAAGTGGGCACGAGATCAAGGGGTGGATCTAACCATGGAAAGTATCTCCCAGGTGATCCATGACTGTGAGACATGCGCTGCGATCAAGCAGGCCAAGCGGGTGAAGCCCCTGTGGTATGGTGGGCAAAGGTCCAAATACAAGTATGGGGAGGCCTGGCAGATTGATTACATCACACTGCCTCAAACCCACCAAGGCAAGCGCTATGTGCTCACAGTGGTAGAAGCTACCACAGGATGGCTGGAGACCTACCCTGTGCCTCATGCTACTGCCCGGAACACCATCCTGGGCCTGGAAAAGCAAGTCCTTTGGAGGCATGGCACCCCTGAGAGAATTGAATCTGACAATGGGACTCATTTTAAGAATAGCCTTATTAATACCTGGGCTAGAGAACATGGCATTGAGTGGGTGTACCATATCCCTTACCATGCACCAGCTGCAGGCAAAGTGGAACAGTGCAATGGATTGTTGAAAACCACTTTGAAGGCACTAGGTGGGGGAACTTTCAAAAATTGGGAACAGCATCTGGCAAAGGCCACCTGGTTAGTTAACACCCGAGGTTCCGCCAATAGAGCTGGTCCGGCCCAATCTGAATCCCTACATACAACAGATGGAGATAAGGTCCCAGTAGTGCATGTCAGAGGTCTGTTAGGAAAGACTGTGTGGATAAATTCTGCCTTGAGTACAGACAAATCCATCCGTGGGGTTGTCTTTGCTCAGGGACCCGGTTGCACATGGTCAGTAATGCAGAGAGATGGAACAACACGTTGTGTACCACTGGGAGATCTGATTGTTGTGTGAAAACTGCCTGTAGTGTGAAATGCCAGTATACCCCTGCTTGCTGATTGTCACTGTCACTGTTCGTATAAAGCTGTGTGTATATATATATATATATATATGTATTAATGTGTGTGTAGAATTAGAATATCTTAGTTTGGGCATTGAGCCACCAACATGGGATAAGGGGTGGAATGTCTTGGGGTGACCTTATGATGTGTATCCCATATCGCTGCCTATGCCCAGAAATTAATTTTTGTGCCTTTCTATGCCTCTAAATGGAGCCTGAGAGGGGGAAGGAAAAAACTGAGCAAAACTTTTTCAAAGCAGTTTGCAGCTTGTTCAAGGTCACACAGAGATAGCAGGTTTTTTTTCCCCAGCTGCGGCAGGGGAGCGAGGAAGCACCCGGGCTTGCTGCTTTCCAGTCAGCTTTTGGCCAGTTGTTTCAGTTTCTTGTTCTCTGGAGAGAGACTGAGAGTTGGACTTTGCTTTTCCTTCTCTGGAATTCCGGATTTTCTCCCTTTTCTACTGGACTGCTTTCAACCTCAGAGCACATCGGGAGGACTTTCCACCAGGCACAGAGGGCCTGGCCCTGGGCCAAGCCCCAGCTCTGAGGAGACCAAAGGGAGGACTCTGACACTTTCCCAGGTTTTTCCTCCACAGCGAAACATTTTATTATTTAGCCTTATTTTCCTTTTCCCGTGTGTTTGGTAAAAAAATAGTTTTATCTCCTTCAGTTTCCTTCGAGGAAAATTTATTTTTTTCCCGAACCTGGGGGGGGGAAGGGGTGGTTGTGCCTTCTCTCAGAGGATATATTTCTAAATTTGGCCAAACTGGAACAACCTGCTAAGAGATACCAATGGAAGGTCCTCACTCAAGGGATGAGGAACAGCCCAATTATCTGACAGTGGTATGTCGCCCAAGCTTTATCCGGAGTCCAGAAGCAGTTTCCTGATGCATGCTGCTACCATTACATGGATGATATCCTGCTGGCAGCATCCACCCAGGACGAGCTGCTGAGAATACAGCCTCAGCTACTCACTGCTCTGCATGCCTATGGATTAGAGGTAGCTCCGGAGAAAGTTCAACGTCATCCTCCTTGGAAATATTTAGGAGTAAAAATTTTGGACCAAAGTATCCAATGCCAAGAGGTGAGATTCCCGGATTTGATTAAATCCTTGAATGATGCTCAGAAACTGCTGTTTGTCATCAATTGGTTACGATCATATTTAGGTCTAACCACAAATCAACTTTGCTTTTTAATACATTAAAAGGGGACCTCGGTCTGAATTCACCTCAGGAATTGACTCCGGAAGCGCGACGAGCACTGCAGGAGGTCCAACGGGCTGTTTCTGCTAGTCAGGTTTATCGAGTGGATCCCTCCATTACTATCACTGTTTTCCTTACTATTCCAGACCTCCATCCTACAGGTATCATTGGCCAGTGGAATGCACAATGGCCTGATCCTTTGCATATCCTAGAATGGGTCTTTTTGCCCCATCAGCTGAAAAGGACCGCAACCACGGTGTTTGAATTGGTCACTTCTCTGATAATCAAATGCCACCAACGGTGTTTGCAACTGATGGGGGTGGATCCTGCAGTAATTGTTGTTCCGATCTCAAGGGAATACTTTGAGTGGAGCCTTATCCATAGTGCTCCTTTGCAAAGTGCGCTGCAAAACTTTTCAGGCCAGATCACTTACCATCTGCCCAGCCATAAATTACTGCAGTGGGCAAAATCGACCATACTTTCCTTGTGGCCGAGAAATAGTCGAGTGCCAGTGCAAGGACCCACTGTCTTTATGGATGGTTCTGGGAGAACAGGGAAAGCCATTGTTACCCGGAAGGAGGGATCTGAATGGCAGGTGCTGAAAGGCCACGAGTCAGGCTCTGCTCAGTTGAATTAAGGGCTGTTACCATGGCTTTTCAGCGATTCTCACAGGAACTTTTGAATTTGGTTACTGACTCTGCTTACGTAGCAGATATAACCCAACGCTTAGATTGTTCACTTCTGAAGGAGGTGAACAATGTGGCTCTGTTTTCACTATTGCAGACCTTGTGGTCTGCAATTCAGGCTCGAGTGCATCCGTATTACATTCTGCACATTCGAAGCCCCACTGATTTACCAGGTTTTCTAACAGAAGGCAATGCCAGGGCTGACATGCTGGCCAACCCTGCATGGGTAGGGCCTCAGCCTGACAAAATTGCACAAGCCAAGGCATCGCACGGTTTCTTCCATCAAAGTGCACATACCCTGCAGAAGCAGTTTCATTTAATGCCAACTGAAGTGCGTGACATGTCAGCACTTGTGCTGTCACAGATTCGCTGCGCCTTTGCAAGCGGGGGTAAACCCCAGAGGGCTAAAAGCCTTGCAGATTTGGCAAACGGATGTAACTCACATCCCTGAATATGGCCAGCTGAAATATGTGCACGTGTCTATTGACACTTTCTCCTCAGCTCTGCGGGCTTCTGCTCACACTGGAGAGAAGGGCCGTGATGTCATTGCCCATTGGAAATTGGCTTTCTAGGTCCTAGGTGTGCCAGCTTCTGTGAAAACCGATAATGGTCCTGCCTACGCCTCAGAGAAGACGTGGCAGTTTTTACACCTATGGGGTGTAGACCATACCTTTGGTATCCCACATTCTCCTACTGGCCAAGCCATTGTCGAACGCGCTCATGGTACCTTGAAGCGTGTTTTGGAAAAACAAAAAGGGGGAATGCATGGAGAAACCCCACAGAGCCGACTAGCAAAAGCTTTGTATACAATCAATCACCTTACAGTACCACAAAATTCAAATAATCCTGTTATTCTGAATCATTTTCTATCATTGCAGTCTGCAGGCGAGACACAGCTGCCCCGGGCAAAAGTCTGGGTATGGAATTTACTCACTAACCAGTGGGAAGGCCCACATGCGTATATCATTTGGGGTCGTGGGTATGCTTGCGTTTCCACAGATACTGGGGTACGGTGGCTACCTGCAAAATGTGTTCACCCTGACCTACGGCACCAGAGGCAGAGCAGGCAACCTCAAAATGATGACCAGAACGCCAACCATCCAAATGGCGACCAGAATGTAGATCATCAGCCTAATGACTCTTCTGATGATGGCCAAGATGTCAACCATCAGGCGGATGGCCCCTCCACAAGCAGAGACTGAGATGGTCCTTCCACAAGCAGAGACTGAACTTTAAATTTCTTGTTATGGAGTCAGATAGTTAAAGCCTTAAGGACATATTTAGAATTAATAACTGATGTAAACTTCTATTTAGGATTAATAGTAGAGTTGTTATCAAACAAAAAGGGGGAATTGTAGATACTAAAAGCTGCTAGCAAGGATTTTCTTGCTATTTTCTAAGTCCGTGAGAGACTTTTCTCTCACACAGAAGAGGTAGCCGAGTTATGTAAACTACCAAACACATGCAGCCTTGAAAAGTCTTGTTTATACTATAGTAGAAAAATATTTTGACAATTGTTGGGGAGGATGAAAGTTTGGTAAGAAAGTTTCACAGGTATGTAGGCTTGGCAGAAAGATGTCTGAATGTAGAAGCTGGGGATGAGGTAGAAATGGAAGCAAGTTTTGATATAGAATAAAAGATGTTTTGCTGAAACACTGATCGCTGAGTAACTGAGAAGGCAAAGGTTGGAGATGAGTTGGATGGAGATTTTTAGGAATAGGACAAAGGTATGTGACTGCAAACAAAGACATGTTTTTCACCAAGTAAATAAGTCTCAAGAAGAGCATAAGTAAATAGAAAACATGTCTTTACCAAAAAGAGACATATGGCAGGCAAACAAGAAATGTCGATGTAGGAAGAAAAAGAGAGGTATGAGAATTTTCCACTGTAAGCTTAAATTGTAACATACTTACTCTTGTGATTGGATAATAATGACTCTAATATGGTGATGGTAGTAGTTATGATAGGCTATAGGCAAATGTAAAGGTATTGTGTATGGTGCTTATTGGTTGTTATGTGTTAAGATACTCTGCAAAGAAAAGTATATAGTGTTTTGTAACTTGAACAGAAAGGGGCTTCAGGTATGCCTACAGCTGGAGCTGGCAGCTGTAGGGCTGGCTCTGGATACCCACTCCCTGAAATGCTGTAACTTCGCCTATGCAATAAACAGCTTTCAAGAGAGCCGCCTGAAGTCCAGACATCCTTCGTGAAACTTTCTCCTATAGCGTAGCCTGGACGGTAAGCCTCTTAAACTTTCTGGGGTTCCAAGGGTACAGGGTATCTAAGAAAAAGGCTGAGGTGGTGAAACAGAAAGTGATGTACCTGGGCTATGAAGTTAGTGCTGGGCAATGAACTTTGGGGCAAGATCGCAAAGAAACGATATGTCAAACCCTGAAACCCCAGACAGTGAAGGAGTTACAGACTTTTCTGGGCATGACAGGATGGTGCAGATTGTGGATTTACAATTACGGGCTGCTCGTGAAACCGCTATACAAGCTCATTACAAAGGAAAGCAGAGATCTCCAGTGGACAAAGGAGGCCACACAGGCCTTCAATCAGCTAAAGAATGGTCTCATGTCAGCTCCAGCTCTAGGACTTCCAGATGTGAGTAAACCATTCTTTCTATTTTCCCATGAGAAACAAGGGATTGCCTTGGGAATGCTAGCACAGGACCTGGGCCCATACCAATGGGCAGTTGCTTATTTATCTAAGCAGCTAGATGCAGCAGCCAAAGGATGGCCTCGATGCCTCAGAGCCGTGGCAGCAGTTGTGCTAAACATCCAGGAAGCACGCAAATTCACCTTGGGTCAGAAAATGACTGTGCTGGTGTCCCACACAGTGTCGGCAGTGCTGGAAGTGAAAGGCGGGCACTGGCTCTCCCCACAAAGGTTCCTGAAATATCAAGCCATCATGGTGGAAGAAGATGATATAGAAATAGTGGTAACTAACACTGTCAACCCAGCTTATTTTCTCAGTGAAAATCATAGGGAACTGGTATGCCATGATTGCCTGGAGACTATCGAAGCCACCTACTCCAGCCGCCCGGACCTGAAGGATACTCCTTTAGACGATGCAGAGACCTGGTTTACTGATGGGAGAATGTCATAGGTCAGCAAGCATAGTCCCGGAAGGGATGTCCTTGCTAAGGGGTGCTTACAGCTTCCTCTGGGACTTGATAGAACCTATCAGCTGGCCAGTTTGAATACGGACAATTCTTTAAGCCACTTAAAGTTGTGACTGCCTCTGTGATACACACTTAAGAATAGACAAACTCCCCCCCAAGCTCTCTCGTTTCCGGTGCGGGGACAGGTCGGGCCGGGCCACAGCTCCAGGATGACCCCCCCCCCCCCCCCCAGAAGGGATGTGGGCAGCCAGAGCGGCTCGGAATCTCCCCCCCCCCCCTCCACTTCGGCCAAGATTTCAGCAAAGAGGCACCTCTGTCCGGCAGAGGTCAGGTGACCAACAGCTGACCAACAGCGATAAGCCACACAGCTGCAAGGCCGAGGTGAGATTAACCCTTTTATTGCCGTGAAGAGCTGAAAACCTGAGGGAAGAGAGAGAGGAGATGCTTAAAGCTGAAATTCTGTTGTGAAGCTATGATATATCAGAGTATCCCGTTGTAATTTCATGAAGATATGGGGGGTGGAGTGTTCAACTTGTGAGCAAAAGCACCTGCGCTGAGATAGGCAGATGCTGACGCAGCTGTAATTTCATGAGAAGTGTGGACAGGGAGAGATGGAAGCGATGAGGACTTTTGCTCCAAACGGGAAAGGAGAAAACCTCAGTTCCTAGAGATGGACCAGATGAGGACTTTTGCTCCAAATGGGAAAGGAGAAAACCTCAGTTCCTAGAGATGCTCCCAGAGATAGTCCTAACGATGAAGATGATGAAGACCCTTTGCTCCCAGGGAAGGAGAAGGGCCTCTGTTTTTGTTTCTGAACGGCTCAGCCTTAAAATTGTACCCCAAAAAACTTCAAGAGTGGACCCTCAAAAGCAGTTGTGGGAAAAGCTGCAAGTCGGGGGAAGGGACTCACATGCGAGCAGAGAGACCTCTTCCTAAATGGACTGAACAATATTTGGAAGTGGGCGGCTGTCTCCTTGTGATAATGTTTTTCATAGCACGAGCAAGAAGAGACTTCTCTTTCTAAATGGACTAAACAAGGTTATTATGGAAGTGATAAACAGACTGAACATCTTAAGGGTTGTCTTTTTACATTGTCAGTGGGAGAAGGGAGGAAGGTGGGGGGAGGAGGAGAGTTCTGAAGGTATGGTATAATTTTTTTTCCCCCTCTTTTCGGTCTGTTAATAAACTTCTTTATATTCTTTCAAGTTTGGTGCCTGCTTTGCATTTCTCCTAATTCTTATCTCACAGCAGATAAACAGTAATGAGTATTTTGGACCAAACCACTACACTAAATTGGTGTTTCTGTCCGATTACAAACCCAACCCGCGACAAGCAGTTATGTCATCAGTGGAAAGCGGCGTGCTGGGTATGCAGTTACCACCTGCCGGGAGGTGATAGAATCCGGACCCCTGCCAACAAACACCTCTATTACCGCAGGCCTGGGCCCTAGGGTATATCACCGTGTCCCGCAGCCATAGGGAGGAGGAGGACAGAAGATCCAGCAGGCAGGAATTATGCAGCAAGATTGATTTATTTAATTATTTTACAAACTCTTTTATACACTTTTTTCTTCATAGTCTAATTGGACAAAGGATCAGCCACCCCTTGGGGTGATTGGCGAAAATCCTAAAACATCCATTTTCAAAATATTTTTCTACTGTACCATAAACAAGACTTTTCAAGGTTGCATGTGGCTTGATTGTTTACATAACTCTGCTACCTCTTCCATAAGAGAGAAAAGTCTTTTACGGTCTTAGAAAATAGCAAGAAAATCCTTGCTAGCAGCATTTTTGTATCTACAATTCTCCTTTTTTGTTTGATAAGAGAACAATTCTACTATTAATCCTAAAGAGAAATTTGCATCAGTTATTAATTCTAAATATGTCCTTAAGGCTTTAACTATCTGACTCCATAACAAGAAATTTAAAGTTCAGTCTCCGCTTGTGGAAGGACCATCTCAGTCTCTGCTTGTGGAGGGGCCATCCGCCTGATGGTTGACATCTTGGCCATCATCAGAAGAGTCATTAGGCTGATGATCTACATTCTGGTCGCCATTTGGATGGTTGGCGTTCTGGTCATCATTTGGAGGTTGCCTGTTCTGCCTCTGGTGCCGTAGGTCAGGGTGAACACATTTTGCAGGTAGCCACCGTACCCCAGTATCTGTGGAAACGCAAGCATACCCACGACCCCAAATGATATACGCATGTGGGCCTTCCCACTGGTTAGTGAGTAAATTCCGTACCCAGACTTTTGCCCAGGCAGTTGTGTCTCACCTGAAGACTGCAATGAGAGAAAATGATTCAGAATAACAGGATTATTTGAATTTTGTGGTACTGTAAGGTGATTAATTGTGTACAAAGCTTTTTCGAGTCGGCTTCAGTAACCAAATTCAAAGGTTCCTGTGAGAATCATTGAAAAGCCATAACAGCCCTTAATTCAACTAACTGAGCAGAGCCTGACACGGATTGGTGTGTTAGTCAACCACCGCAAAGGCAGTGTAGGATACCATGCACCCTCACGCACAGTGACCCCTATTAAAAATTTCTTCCAATTGGTACCCCCCAAGCTGCCAACATATCCCATCCCCAATGGTTAAGGGAAGTGGTAGTAACATAGGGCCTAATTGTAGCTGTGTGTCCCTCTGGGTCCCTCACCACCACAGGCCGTTAGCTCAAATAGCTTTGTGTGGTTCTTCCTAATCCTGCCATGGCCGATCCCACAGGGGCTAAAGGCCATTGAGGGAGGCCACGCAGAGAAGGAGATGATAGTTACATCAGCACCCATATCAATCAAACCTCGAAGCTGAGTCCAGGGCGGATGGGCATTCGGCAGGATCAGGGTACATGTCATCTGTGGCCTTTGGTCCGAGATGTCTGCAGTCCAGAAGGCCGGCGGAAGTCCTGTAGATACACTGCCGCTATCTCCGTGAGATGCTGTTCTATCGTGGGGACACAAGACTTAAAAGGCACTAATTTAGCAAGGCAGGTCTTTTCAGGAATAGTTACAGGCGGTTTTTGCGTGGAGACCATAGTGCAAATCTGACTTGTAAAGACAGTGTGAATAACTCCTGAGTGCACTAAGATTCCTTGATGGGCAACATCAGGTTTTCCAACCAGCATCGCACTGCATCCCTGGGCAAAGGGTCCATATGCATCCAAGGGAACCTTATAAATACCGCTAGAGTCTACGACGACTGTGGCTGAGGTATGGACGTCAAAACCATCTGATCTCTGGGTGCTGTCTCTAGGGTGGCTGAGTAGGCCTGTGCCTGTACCTGTGCCACTCTCTGGGGGAGCGACTGCATTGGAGAGCAATTCCCCCTCCTTGCACCCCAGCAGAAGTTTCCCGACAAAGGCCGACCGTCGGCATGAGTCAGGGATCTACAATAGTCCGAGCAATGCCCTGGTCTGCCACACCTCTTGCACTGGGTTATCGGTGTGTTCTCTTTTTGGCTTGGCTTGGGCCGCTTCCATTTTTTCACCTGTTTTGGTTGCTTTGGTTCATGATCAGAAGATGTGTGAACAGGCTGTAGGAACGCAGCCAAAGCAGACCTTCTCTGGTTCCCAGATCCCACCTTAGCACAGGCTTTGACCATGTTCGTGACCTCAGGATCCCCTGGCAAAGCATCTCTGATTTTTCTGCACTTCTCATTTGCGTTATCTCTCACTAACTGCCTTAACAACAACTGTCTTAACCCGTCATCCTCAACCTGCTTCTCGAGAGAAGCAGCGACTTTCTCTACAAAAGACAGCAATGACTCTGTTTTCCCTTAAACTATTTCAGTATATCGCTTTCTAGGAGCAGACAACTCTATGGTTTTCAACAGGGCGGCCATGCCACTCTGTTGAGCTTGCTGCAGGATGCTAGAGGACAAAGCACCCTGTAGGCTGGGATCAGAGAAGGGACCTGGTGCTGCGCTTGTCTCTTGTTCTGCAGCAGCTTTCGGCACCGTCGCTGGCCCCCACGCTGCAGCCGCGCCTAGCGCTGCACTTGTCTCTTGCACCGCGCCAGCGCTTGGTGCCGCTTCTGAAACTGCTGATGTTTCTCTCTCCCTGGCCGCGTCTGGCGCCGCCGCCCCCGGTTTTCCCATGGTGGAGCCACTCCCTGGCTCGGAACTGCGTCTCACTGCAGGGTGCCTCTGTTATCTGCAGGAGCTACTTTTGCAGGCTGAGCAATTCTCCCAGCTGCCGGGATATGTTTGGTAACTCTGTCAGCAAAGACAGATGCTGTATTAAAAGGTCGATGGCTCGGTTCTGCAGTGGTGCAGGACAGTCCAGTGCCAAGGAGGGCAGCGGACCCCACCCAGGCAGTCTCGGTGCAGTCACGCCTGGCGCTACACTGGCTAAGAAGGGACATCCAGGCAGTTTTTGTTCCGCTGATGCATATGCAAACAGGCTAAGAGCCGTCACGGGGGTCCAATTCGCTAAGCTGCTAATTCGCTGCCCTGGATAAGCTGTGGATGCCTCCGAGATGAGCGGCAAGCCATACTGCGTGCCCTCCCGCTGCCCTGACACCCCCGCCTCTGCCGGTGCGGGGACCCTGGGGGCCGCAGAGTCCTGCGATTGTGCAGGGTGAGGCGGCACAGGCTCTGCCTGTGGAGCCGGGGGGGTTTTTCCAGATCCACCATAATTTGTCCCGGAATCCCGGTCAGCGGGGCCCCCCTCAGACATTTCTCCATCACTCATCACCGAAATAGGCGAGCCAGCTCGTCTGCTACAGTCAAGGTCTGTCAGCAGAATAAATAATGAACGCCAGGTTTGGTATAATTCTAACGCTGCTGGGTCCCCAGATGGGAGTTCATGCCGGACAGCACAGCCAAGTTCCTGCCATAAGGCAAAGTCCAGGGCAGTATCTCTGTCCATGGAAATCCCTTTTAAGGTAGCCCAATCTAATAATTCCCAAACTGAGTTTTCAGGAATGGAGGTGTGCAATATACTAAGCACACCTTTCCAGACCATTACCACAGCGTCGGTTTGTGAGCCGCTGTTGGCCATTTCTCAGTCTTGTCGGACCTCCTGGTCCCGGGGGGGAAGGGGAACAGCGTACCTCTAGAAAAATTCAGCTTGGCTCGCAGCAGCAAGACACATCAGAGAGTGCAGATCACGTAGGGCAGCACCAAATATTACCACAAGCCTGGGCCCTAGGGTATATCACCGTGTCCCGCAGCCATAGGGAGGAGGAGGACAGAAGATCCAGCAGGCAGGAATTGTGCAGCAAGATTGATTTATTTAATTATTTTACAAACTCTTTTATACACGTTTTTCTTCATAGTCTAATTGGACAAAGGATCAGCCACCCCTTGGGGTGATTGGTGAAAATCCTAAAACATCCATTTTCAAAATATTTTTCTACTGTACCATAAACAAGACTTTTCAAGGTTGCATGTGGCTTGATTGTTTACATACTCTGCTACCTCTTCCATAAGAGAGAAAAGTCTTTTACGGACTTAGAAAATAGCAAGAAAATTCTTTCTAGCAGCATTTTTGTGTCTACACACCTCTGCACAAAAGGCTGAAATAATCCCCCTAACCTGTGCCTTCAACATAGCAAAAGGAAAGAAAATAAACATTTATACAGACTCAAGGTATGCATTTGGGGTTGTACACGCACTCAGGGCCATTTGGAAAGAAAGAGGACTGTTAAATTTGCAGGGAAGGAACATCAAACATGCACAAGAAATAATGCGACTGTTGGAAGCAGTCCAGCTACCTGAGAAGGTAGCAATCATGCACATTAAGGCACATCAAAAGGTGAGCTCAGAATTGGAAGAAGGAAATTATCTGGCAGACAGAGGCAAAAGAAGCAGCAAAAAGTGAGGTAATAACAACTAGAGCCTTGATCCCAGATGGACAACTTTCCGTAGAGGGTAAGCCAACATATAACAAAAAGGACAAGAAATTGATTAAAGATGAAGGGGGAACATTTAACCAAGAGGGATAGGCTTTCGCTGCAGATGAAAAATTGGTTATTCCCTCCCATTTGCTATGGTTACTAGTAAGAGAGGAGCAGCAGAAAACGCATTGGGGATCAAATGCCTTATATAACTACTTAATTGGGAAAATTATCGCCAGAAATTTATACGAAACCATTGTGCAGGTAACTCCACAGTGCAACCTTTGCCTCCAGACTAATCCCAAAAATACCCCCGAACCAAAAACGGGTCAAATTGGAAGGGGCCATGGGCCCGGACAGCAGTGGCAAATTGATTTTATGGAACTTCCAAGAACAGGGGTACCGATATTTGTTAGTGTTAACACATACTTTTTCAGGATGGCCGGAAGCTTTTCCTACTAGAACGGCTAAAGCTCAAGAAGTAACCAAAGTTTTACTACAAGAAATAATACCATGCTTCTGAGTTCCAGCCACAATATCTTCAGACAGAGGACCACATTTTATCTCAAGGGTTGTACAAAAAATTAGCTGACATTTAGGCATAGATTGGAAACTCCACACTCCATACCACCCCCAGTCGAGTGGTCAAGTAGAGAAAATGAATCATTTGATTAAACAGCAAATTGTGAGACTAGGGCAAGAAGCTAACCTACCCTGGCCCCAATCTCTTCCACTTGCGTTGTTACGAATTCGGACCAAGCCCAGAATTAAGGAAAAGTTAAGTCCCTTTGAAATACTCTATGGGAGACCTTATGGGGTACAGAAAGGCATATCTACCCAAACTGGGGAGGAGACGTTACGTTAACCACCTATATGATTGCTTTAGGCAAACAGCTTAGAGAAACTGAAAAACATGTGGCTGGAACCTGAAGTCGAGGCTTGGATGGTCCTGTACATGACATTCAGCCTGGAGATTATGTATATGTTAAGTCTTTTACAGAAAGAACTCTGGAACCACAGTGGGAAGGACCATTCCAGGTACTTCTCACCACTTACACTGCAATTAAGAGCAGAGAACAGAGTGCCTGGATTCACCATACTCAGGTAAAGGAGGCTCCAGCAGCCCCTTGGAAAATGACCCCTGGGGATGATGAACTGAAATGGAAGTTTACCCGAACGAAATGAAAATGTTATGGTGGCACACAAGTATAACCCAGAAAATTTTTTTTCGCAGTCATAATTGTAGCCTGCAGTTGGGAAGTTATTCATAGGAAAGAAGACATATGGTCCCAAGCCTTTACGCGGGTTACTGGACTCATGGGGAAATATTCTGATTTAAATGATTTAAACCTACTGACTGTGGTCATGCACGGAAACCAAGTGTATACAAAGCAAGTATGGGAAAAACAAAAAACTTGGCAACTTCAGGGAACTGTAGGAGAAGAAATCAAAATAGGATGCCGAATGATTAATGGAACTACTCATAGCAAGAGCAACCCAAATTAGTGTTTCAACTACTCCTACAGACAAACATAATGAAATCTGTAGTCATTCAAGTGAAGTAGATTGCTGGTATAATTTTACATGAGTACAGGCCGTTGAAGTAGTTTGTCTTTGGGCCCAGGACAGTAATGGGCTCATTCAAATTCCAGATAAATACCATGGCTAGGCCTACTACAACCTACGTCAGCAATTGAATCCAAACCCAGGTCATGCCACTTAAGCCTGAACCAAATATTTATGAGATTGGCCCTGATGTAGTGAGGAACACAGGCCAGCAATTATTGCTGTTTAATCCAGAATGGTCTTTTAAGCATGTAGAACTACTAATGCAAATTAATATTTCTGAGATCCAATGAGCCTGCTCCCCTTTAATACAAACATCCTTTGAAGGGTAGACAGCCTGGCTGCAAAAGCAAACACCCCTCAAAGGCAGAATGCAGAGAGACCTGACTGGCATGCTGGGAACAGGACTGGGAGTCTGTGCTGGTTTGGCCAAATTTAGAAATATATCCTCTGAGAGAAGGTAGGTCACCACCCCTCCTCCACCAGGTTCGGGAAAAATAAATTTTCCTCGAAGGAAAGTGAAGGAGATAAAAACTATTTATTTAACAAACACATGGGAAAAGGAAAATAATGATAAATAATAAAATCTCTCGTTGTAAAGGAAAAAGCTGGGAGAGTGTTAGAGTTCTCCCTTTGGTCTCCTCGGAGCTGGGGTTTGGCCCAGGGCCAGGCCCTCTGTGCTCGGTGGAAAGTCCTCCCAATGTGTTCTGATATTGAAGCAGTCCAGCAGAAAAGGGAGAATATCCGAAATTCCAGGGAAGGAAAAAGTTCAACTCTCTGTCTCTCTCCAGAGAAAAAGAAGCTGAAACTGGCCAAAAACTGACTGGGGAACAGCAAGCCGTGTGCTTCCTCGCTCTTCTGCTGCAGGTGAAAAAAAAAATCTCTATCTCTGTGTGACCTTGAACGAGCTGCAAACTGCTTTGAGAAAGTTTTGCTCGGTTTTTCCTTCCCCCTCTCAGGCTCAGTTTAAAGGCATAGAAAGGCACAAAAATTAGTTTCGGGGCATAGGGCAGTGATATGGGATACACATCATAAAGTCACCCCAAGACAGAGTCATAAATGGAATTGATTCAGAGATACTGATGAATAAATTGGCCACAGCAACCAGTGACCTGACCAAATTAAAACAGCCCCTACAATCCTCCCTATTAGCATTAGGAAACAGTCAGTGGCAAGTCTCAAAAATACTCCCAGACTCTGCAAAGACAAGCGACCTGGACCACACACTGATATTAAACACACTTGGTGTAGCTCAAGACAATGTATCATTAGCCCTTAGCTGCATACAAGCTCAATTATGGATGCAGTCAACAGCTTACTTAATTATAAGAGAAGGAAATGAAGGCATTTTCCCTATTGAAATCCGAGAAGCTGTTTGCAATAATGGCACTAAGTTAGCTCCAATCCTGGTGGACCTTGGTAAATTTCACTTATGACCCAATGACTAACATAGCTACTGCCTTTGTGCTTGCTATACGTAATGCCACAGTTTATGCAATTCATCCTATTGTTGCATTGGGACTAAACTATGAAGGAACAGTTTTTTACCCCTCTGAACACAGAGTATGAGCTCGGACGGTAGAAGAAAAATGGCAAACGGTAAATTTAGAATCTTGCATCACACGGGAACAACAAGGATTTATCTGTGAAAGTAATACCCTTGATGCCAAAGATATATGTCTTGATGTAGAACAAGGCATTTGTCACTTTGAGATCCACCCAGACACTACACCAAAAACTGTACTTGTATATATTGGTCAAGGCTGTGTGTGCTTAAGAACTATCTGCACTTTTATGATGATAGATGACAGTAATATAAATGTAACTGCCAGGAATCACTCTAATTTTTGTATTTGTAATTTTACCAAGATTGTTAGGTGTGACTTTTCGTGTTTAGCACCAGTTGTGTCTCATCAATTGATAAGGTCTAACTACACCATATACCATAAATTGCTACCCACACCTATTGGGGTGGACCTCACATTAGTAAAGCAATTAGTGAAACATCAGGACCTAATTGAGATTCTAGAAGAAATTCGAAAAAATGGGAAAAAGACCTTAGTCACTCTCCATCATGACACACAAGAAATAAGTAGAATCTTGCAAAGAGTAAAACAAGATGCAAGTCATAACTGGTGGGACGCACTTTTCGGGTGATCACCTACCGCAACTGGCATTCTAAATACGTTATGTCACCCCATAATTGTCTTATTAATTTTGTTGAGTGCCTGCCTTGTGTTGTCTATTATGTTACTTGTTTGGAACTATAGAGTACTAAAGAAGTTATCAGTTTTAACTACTTTGTCAAATGCATATGGAAAAGCATTTAGGGATCTTTATCGTAAAAGATTATTAGAAAAAGAATTTATGTATTAGTAAAAGAATTTACTAACTCTATAGAAAAGGGTGGACTGAATCAGGGGGAGGAGGGGGAGCAGAGGTTAAATGATTTGCTAAGAAGCTGTTAAAAAACAATGCATACAGCTTGCTCAACACTTATTGTGCCTACCAAAGCAGAATAAGAAGATATAAGACTATTGATAAAGGGAAGGAATCTTGACCAAAGATCCTGTTTTCGAACCTAAAACAAACTTAAACCAGCCTTGAAGTATGGACTTGGGCCAGGGACATAAAGAGCATGTGCAGGGAAGCAAGGTGAAAAGTTCAGCAAGAGGAAGACCCTTTACTTCATCTGAGGAGGACTCTTACTTCATCCCGGAGACCCCTGCCCACGACCACCAGACAACACTGCGCAAGCACAACGCAGATGTAAATGACTTTTGGGCTCATTATAATACGAGGCGAGGCTAGGCGGGGCTAGGTAATAAATATGTATAGGCGTATTAGGAAACTCAATGAATATGGATTTTGTAACCCGATATATACCAAGCTGAATGCAGCTGTCAGCACGCATCACTTTGGAGGAATTATCCCCCATGCGTCCCAGCGCTGGAATAAACATACCTACTTTACTACTTATTCCAGTAGTGGAGTCTTTCCCGCATATCAGTTCCACATATACTGACACATATTCAAGGTTAGGAGCCACACCACCATAACTAGATTGAGAAGCTTGGTGACCAGGGAGTTCTGTACCCAATATAAAAATGTTTCAGTCAAAACTGGTTTTTTTCACTTTCTCTCTCAAGCCTCACATTGGGTGCCAAATATGTCTTAGTTTAAGACAATTTTAGGGGGCGGACACTCCAAAATTAGTTACATCCCCTTAGTTTTGACCACTCCCCTTTCACCAATGAGAGACGGATGCAAGAAGATATAAGTGAAAAAATAACAGCTTACTAAAAAACAAAACAGCAACAAGCAAGATAACACTAATAACCACTAGATACAAAGGTGCTGAGTCACAGTTCCCCCTGGTGTGCCGGTTTGGCCAAATTTAGAAATATATCCTCTGAGAGAAGGCAGGTTACAACCACCCCTCTTCCACCAGGTTTGGGAGAAAATAAATTTTCCTCGAAGGAAAGTGAGAGATAAAAACTATTTATTTAACAAACACGCAGGAAAAGGATAATAATGCTAAATAATAAAACCTCTCACTCTGCTGAGAGAAACCTGGGAAAATTTCAGAGTCCTTCTGTAGATCTCTCTCTCCCCCTCCTTGGAGCTGGGATGGGATGGTGGGCCCACCTCCAGGGCCAAGGCCTTGGTGGAAATTCTTCCTGATGTATTCTGATGTTGAAACAGTCCAGCAGAGAAAAAAGGAGAAAAACAAAGTCCCAGGAAAACTAAAGTTCACCTCTCCGTGTCTCTCCGGAGAAAGAGAAAGGAGCTGAAAAACTGTCTGAAAGCAAGCAGGGTGCTTTCCCTACTCTCGCTCTGCTGATGCCACTGAACACAGAGCCATCTCTATCTCTGTGTCCTTGAAAACATGAAAACAAACTGCTTAGAAAGTTCCCTCAGTTTTGTCTCTCCCCCCTCTCAGGCTCAGTTTAAAGGCATAAAAAGGCATATATATTAATTTCTGGGCATAGTGCAGGAATAGGGAATACATCAAGTCACCCCAAGACAAAGAAAAGATGGTGGAGAAGCCCCCTTCTCTGGACCAGGTGGTTGAGAGAGAGAACAAAAGAAAAAACAACACAGCATCCGAGCCTCCACGGTTAAATGTTGCAGTGGCTAAGTCCACTTTACACCCCTCAAGTTGCCTTAAAAGTGGTCTATCCTTACAACACTGTGCTAGAAAGTTCTCCCTTTGTCTGGATTCTGCTGGTCACTGGCCCTCTCCCCCCCCCATCCCTTTTCCCATTGGCCCCTGTTATGTCATTCAACCTTGCCTCTGCCCCCTAGCCCTCAGACTATTGGTTTTGGATGCTCTGCCCACCTTTGGGAGTTTTCGGGATGAAATGGGCACGGGCTTTCAGTTGTTCTTTCTTGCCTCTGTTCCCTTTGGGGTGTTGCCATTAAACACCTGTCATAGGTTAGCAAGCATAGTCCCGGAAGGGACGTCCTTGCTAAGGGGTGCTTACAGTTTCCTCTGGGAACTGATAGAACCTATCAGCTGGCCAGTTTGAATATGGACAATTCTCTAAGCCACTTAAAGTTGTGAACACCTCTGTGATTCACATTTAAGAATAGGCAAACTCCCCTCCAAGCTCTCTCTCGTTTCCGGCGCTGGCACAGGTGGCTGCAGGCCCCGTGTGGGGGCCAGCGGGCCCGGCCAGGCCCTGCTTGGGCCAGGCCGGGCCGGGCCACGGCCATCCTGGAGCCATGGACCTGTTCCAGCCATGGAACCCCCCCCCACTGCCTTGCCGTGGGCAGCCGGAGCGGCTCGGCTCTCCCCCCTCTCCACTGCGATAAGAAAAATTCAACACTCCAGCTGCAAGGCTGCAAGGCCGAGGTGAGATTAACCCTTTTACTGCTGTGAAGAGCTGAAAACCTGAGGGAAGAGAGAGAGGAGATGCTTAAAGCTGAAATTCTGTTGTGAAGCTATGATATATCAGAGTATCCTGTTGTAATTTCATGAAGATATGGGGGGTGGAGTGTTCAACTCGTAAGCAGAAGCACCTGCGCCGAGATAGGCAGATGCTGACGCAGCTGTAATTTCATGAGAAGTTTGGACAGGGAGAGATGGACCAGATGAGGACTTTTGCTCTAAACGGGAAAGGAGAAAACCTCAGTCCCTAGAGATGAACCAGATGAGGACTTTTGCTCCAAACGGGAAAGGAGAAAACCTCAGTACCTAGAGATGCTTCCAGAGATAGTCTTAACGATGAAGATGATGAGGACCCTTTGCTCCCAGGGAAGGAGAAGGGCCTCTGTTTTTGTTTCTGAACGGCTCAACCTTAAAATTGTACCCCAAAAAACTTCAAGAGTGGACCCTCGAAAGCAGTTGCGGGAAAAGCTGCAAGTCGGGGGAAAGGACTCACACGCAGGCAGAGAGACTCCTCTTCCTAAATGGACTGAACAATATTTGGAAGTGGGCGGCTGTCTAGTTGTGATAATGTTTTCATAGCATGAGCAAGAAGAGACTTCTCTTTCTAAATGGACTGAACAAGGTTATTATGGAAGTGGTAAACAGACTGAACATCTTAAGGGTTGTTTTTTCACATTGTCAGTGGGAGAAGGGAGGAAGGTGGGGGGAGGAGGAGAGTTCTGAAGGTGGTATAATTTTTTTTCTTCCCTCTTTTAGAGTTGTTAATAAACTTCTTTATATTCTTTCAAGTTTGGTGCCTGCTTTGCATTTCTCCTAATTCTTATCTCACAGCAGATAAACAGTAATGAGTATTTTGGACCAAACCACTACACTAAATTGGTGTTTCCGCCCGGTTGCAAACCGAACCCGCGACAACACCTCAGAACTGCATGCAGAGAACCCCTCTCGCCTCTTTGTCTCCGGTTCGTGCATAGATTGTGTGTGTGAGCGGCGGTTTGCAACCACCTGCGAAGGTGAGATTGTGGGCAAGCATAGGTGCTAGGAGAGTGCCGCCTAAGCGGTCCATGAGGGACCCAGTAGGGACAAACGCGGCATCGACCCACTGAAGCCCTTTCTTTAGTTACACAACTCCTTTCCCCCCTCAAACAACAACCAATGAGGAACAGAGACAAAACCAAACCTGGAAGAACTACTTTTGTCCAAAAACAAGAGTAAATGCTGCCAAGCTTCCTGCTGCACACCACCTGACAGGGGCTTCCCCAGCAGCGGCAGTCCCAGTGGCAGTTGGGGGTTGCAATAAACTGTTTCTCGGGGTATTGGTGATCCCGTCAGCAGTTGTGGGTTGCAAAATACCGCTTTCCCAGCATGGCAGTGGTCCCGTATCTGGCAGCAGTGGCTGCAGACAGTGGCAAAAAATCATAAGAAGTGTCTCCACTGATGCCATGAAGATTTTTGCCTTTTCTTTTATACCCCTGTTATACCTTTTACAACTTCTGTATTCCTAGTGCTTTTTGCCTACATTCTTGGACTTCTTTGCCAAGCTAAGAGACTAAACATTTTAGAAGCTTCGTAGTTAGGGATCAGTGTGCCCCAGACCCCAAGGTCCTCTCCAGAACACATTCTGTAAACCAAGATAGAACCATCCAGGGGAAGGTTCCTTGGGGAGGGGGGGCTCACTTGAGACTCTCATTGGGGAATCTTTGATAGATATGCTAATTAGTAAAACCTATAATGATATACCCAATGTTGGGGGAAGACTTAGAGACATAGAGACACAGAGACACAGAGACACAGAGATAGACTCGGCAGGGTGCATCTCTATGCATATGACCTGGACGTGTACACCTAAGGATCCTTAAGAATAAATACCAAGGTAAAATCCCTTTTCCCCTTCTAACCGTGTATGCCTCTTGATTTTAAGACCAAGAAAAGGCATCAGTTGCTGGCGACCACGAAGGGACCCTAAAGACCTTGAAACTCGCAGTCTTGGGTTGGAACACATCTTGCTTTGCCCCTTTCTTTGCTGGCAAATTACAGAAGGGCTAGAGCGATGATCCAGGACTGTGACCGGGACTTCAGGACCCAGCACAAAAAGGAAGAAGCACAGAAAGGAAGGTGAGGTAAAGGGGGACCAATATTACCAATATTGTGCTAGCACTAGGGAAGGAGATCTCCGAGGGGGTTGGAAAGGTTGGGGGCATAAAAGCCCACAAAAGGGGAAAGCTTAAACTTTTCCCCCGCAAACTGTAGAAAGGAGGGGACGCCCTCCGTGGAGTCCACGGGAGCCCAGAGGCTGCACCCTACGCAGCCGCAGGAGTTGCTCAGAGGTTGGTTGGTTGGTTGGTTGGTTGGTTAGTTCAGACGTCAGGAGTTGTGGGTTCGAATCCTGTTAAGATCAGATTTTCGCGCGCGCGCATTTACTGCTTGCAAAAACTAGTTGCTTTTTAGTATTTTAAAGTGCTGTTTTGAAGTGTTAGTGTAGTAACCTAGATAAACTGCCTGGGAAATCGGAATTCCAAGGCCAGATTGCAGGCTGAATTCCAGAGTTAAGAGCTTTCCTCTAGCAGAGTTTTCCTGTCTGTGAGAAAACATGGGTGGTGTGAATGAAAAAATCCCTCTTAACAGCCCGTTGGAGCTGATAATAAAACACTGGAAATGGCTGACAGGGTGAAAAACTACTTTGGACACCCGAGAATTGATTAGACTGTCCACACGGGTTTGGCCGACTTTAAGGAAATTGGCCTCGCTATGGGAGTTTGGAAAATAACATCATTAATGACCTGATGGTAGAATTGAGATCATTACGTAGGTTTGATGAACTAAGATATGCAGAACTTTTTACTATGTATTTGAACAGAGAAGAAGCATATGTGGTAGACAAAAGTAATATGGAAATGACTTTGAGGAAGAGAAAGGGAAAGAAAAAGCCGCAGCAAGCTGACTCGTATGCTAATACGGACAGAGAAATTGATATGACAGATACAGATATGGTAGCACCAGCTTTGCGCAATGGGGGGGGGGTCTCCCCACCCTGTTCAACCGCTGGGGCAGCCCGCACAGGGGGCGGGTGGGGGAGCGGCGGCTCTGCCGCCGCCGCCGCCTCCGCCTCCACCGGCAGGGTAGCCTGCACAGGTGGGGGCAGGAGATGGGGGAGCAGTGGCTCCCCCGCCGCCGCCACTGCCTCCGCCTCCGCCTCCGCCGGCGGGGCAGCCCGCACAGGTGGAGGCGGGGGATGGGGGAGCAGTGACTTCGCTGCCGCCACCGCTGTCCCTGCCGCTGTCCGAGCGGGGGCAGGGGAGGGGGCGAGCGGCCAGCTCCAAGCCGAAGGAGCGGCGCTGGGCCCCCCCACCCCCAGCCTCGTCAGGGGCGGAGGGCAGGCGCAGAGGCAGAGAAGGGGTGGATTGGCCACCGCCCCCTAACCAATCCAGCGGCAGAGGAGGTGCAGATTGGCCGCTGCCCCCTGACTTTTCCAGAGGCAGAGACGGAGAAGGGGGAGGGGAAGGGGCAGGCTGGCCGCCTTTCCCTGAGTACCCTGAACACAGAAGTGAAGGTAGAAATGGACACGGGCAATTGCGGCGGCATTCCCCACTACAGAGAACCGCAAGTTTCCGAGCCAGAGACAGGAGGAGCTGCTCGCTCTCCCCACCCCGCGGCACCGGCAGTGTTAAAGCTGAGGGCAGATGGGATGGCCGCGACCCAGGCGGCTCTTACAGAGCTAGGGACGGGAGAACCTGCTTGCACCCCCTGCCTCCCTACCCCTCCACTGCCGCAAAAAGCAAGACAGTTCCTGATCAACATTCGGCTGGAACAATCTTTAAAACCAATGAAGCAATTACAATTAAAAGCGAATGGGATGATTCCAATACAGATGGTTCTCACAGGGAGACAGGTAGAAGGAGGGGCAGGATAGCCCGAGAAGCTATGAGAGCAGTCAGTCCCGTCGCTAAACACACAAGGTGCAAAGCAGGTAAAGAGAGAGAAGAAGAACTTGTATTAGAAGCACCTCTGAGACAGGCTGTGGGAAATCAAAGAGTCATTTATGTAAAAGCACCATTTTCTCTCGGAGAATTACAGCAGTGGAAAAACTCAATTAGGAAGTACAGGGACAACCCAGACAGAGTAGCTATGCGTGTAGAAATGGCCATAAAATCCCAAAACCCAGACTGATGTGATCTAAATGTTATACTAGATGAATTATTGGATAAAACAGAGAGAGAAATGGTCAACAAAGCTGCTATATCTGCTACAGAAACTCAAATTGCAACTGGGAGTCTCCAAGAGTCAGTTCATGACATCTATCCCCTAGCAAACCCTGGCTGGGATCCCAGTGTCCCAGAACAGATGGAAAAGCTGAAGCCATACCAGAAATGGGTGTTTGTTGAGTTAACAACGTATTCTGTGTTAAATACTTTAAAAGGTAAACTGAGTCAAGACACTGTAGATGTGATTGGAGCTACAGGGGTAAGTGAAACAAAGTCTTTTTTCCAACCTTTAAAATTTAAATTGGGAAAACACTGGGTCACTCACCAGTTCCTGTATATGCCAAATTCCCCAATGCCATTGTTGGGCAGAGATTTATTGGAAAAATTGGAAGCAGAAATTAAGTTTTCAAAGGAAGGACGAGTGAAAGTTATAATCCCAGAATCTAAAATTATCGAAGCAGCAGCTATACTTGTACAGGAATGCCATGGAAAAATTCCCAAAGAAGTTGATATGCTAATTAGTAAAACCTATAATGATATACCCAATGTTGGGGGGAGACTTAGAGATATAGAGACACAGAGACACAGAGAGACAGAGACACAGAGATAGACTCGGCGGGGTGCATCTCGATGCATATGACCTGGACGTGTACACCTAAGGATCCTTAAAAATAAATACCAAGGTAAAATCCCTTTTCCCCTTCTAACCGTGTATGCCTCTTGATTTTAAGACCAAGAAAAGGCATCACCACCAGCATCAGGCATGCCCTCCCCCTCTTTGGCAAACAGCAGGCAACAGAAAAAACAAGTGGGGAAGGTGTTGCAAAATCCACTCTGAAGCAGCTTTGGATCGTGAAATGCAGCTTCCTGGGTTGAGACTTGGAGACCTGCCCAAGGTAACCTCCTCGGGGGCCCAGAGAGAACAAAAGAGAGCGCACCATGTGTCCTTGCTTTTAAAGGGGCCCAGCACCCTCTCCCTTCCATGAATCTGGGGTAAACCACACAAGTTCTGCTTCCCAGCTTCCAGGTCTTAAAAGACAAAGTAAAGAAACTGCATAGATTGACGTAGAGAAAATATGGAATACATGATTTTCAGGTCACCTACGTCAACTAGGACATGCCCCATGTCTTGTATGTTGATTCCAAGACTAAATCAGTTTGTTTTTCTTTAATAATAAACTTAGAATTTCATGTTATCCACAGCTTCCAAGTTTATCATATATGAAATAGGGAAGGCTCATTCAGTTTGTCAGTGTAAGACAGAAACTCATAAAGGAAATGTATAGATGCAGTGACTAGTAAGAATCACAGAATCACAGAATCAGTTAGGTTGGAAAAGACCTCTGAGATCATAGAGTCCAACCTATGACCTAACACCACCATGTCAAATAGACCATGGCACTAAGTGCCACTTCCAGTCTTTCCTTAAACACCTCCAGGGACAGTGACTCCACCACCTCCCTGGGCAGCCCACCATTCCAATACCTAATCTCCTTTTCAGTGAATAAATTCTTCCTAATGTCCAATCTGAACCTCTCCTGGTGCAGCTTAAGACTATGTCCTCTTGTCCTGTCATTAGTTGCCTGGGAGAAGAGGCCAAGCCCCACCCAGCTATAACCTCCTTAGAGAAACTTAGCTCCAGGGTGGGGGAACTTATCTATAAAAAGGTACCTCCACAAAGCCTGGGTGGTGCCCCCAGGAGCCTGGACAACCCATCAGCTGGACAAAAGCTGCCAGGACAAAAGGGTCTGGCTGGCGTTTACTTCCCCTGGGCCGCCTTTTATCTGCACCTGAAACTCTGGGTCTACATGAAGGAATTGAGACTCATAAGAAGAGCAGGCAAGGCCAGGAAATGCCAAGAAAAAAAGCTAGGGAATTTAAGGTGGGGGATGGGTGAGCGAAGTAATGCAGGTCAAGGGATGGGTAGAAGGGCAAGGCAAGAATAGGGCTGGCTTTGCAAGGCCAGGCAAGTGAGAGGTAGGCAAGGTAATGAGAGTCATTAGAAGAGCAGGAAAGGAAAGGCAAGGCCAGGAAAAAAAGAGGCAGGCGAGTCAAGGTGGGAGATGAGCAATCAAGTCAATGCAAGGCAATGAAGTGGTAGGAAGTGCAAGAGAAGGACACAGATGGGTCAGTAAGGCAAAGGAAGGGGTAGTCATAAATGGCAAGGAAATGCAAGGTTGGGTAGGAATGGGAAGGCAAGGGAGTGGTAGAAGGACGAGGGAAGGATCCAGAGGGATCTGTAAGGCAATGCAAATTTTGGGTAGGCAAAGCAAGGCAAGTCAAAGGAGGGGTAGGCCTGAGAAAGGAAAGCCAAGGAAGAAAACAGTAGCCAGGCCAAGGAAGGGAGATGGGAATTCAAGGTCATGCAAGGCAAGGGAGGATGCAAGGCAGGGTAAGTAAGGAAAGTGAGGTGGTGGCTTTGCAATCCAACGCAAGTGATAGGTAGGCAAGGCAATGAGAGTCATAGGAGGAGCAGGCAACAAGGCAAGACCTGGTAAAAAGGGGTAGGGAAGTCAAGGTGGGGGATGGGTGAGCAAGTCAATGCAAGGCAATTGAGGGAATGAAGGGAATGGAAAGGACATGGAGGGGGCAGAAAGGCAAAGCAAGTGTTGGTCTTGAATGACAAGGAAATGCAAGGTTGGGTAGGAAAGGCAAGGCAAGGGAGGGTTAGGCAAGGCAATGAGAGTCATAGGAGGAGCAGGCAATGTAAGGCAAGGCCAGGCAAAAAGCGTTAGGGAAGTCAAGGTGGGGGATGTGCTAGTCAGGCAATGGAGGGGAAAGAAGGGCAAGGGAAGGATACGGAGGGGTCAGTAAGGCAATGCAAAGTGTGAGTAGGCAAGGCAAGGCCAGGCCAGGCCAGGGAAGAAATCATTAGGCACATGACAGCAGAGGATGGACATGCAAGGCAATGCAAGATAAGGGGGTGTTAGCAGCATAAGGCAAGGCCAGTGCTAGGTAGGCAAGGCAATGAGAGTCATAGTAGGAACAGGCAGGGTAAGGCAAGACCGGGAAAAAAGGGTAGCAAAGTCAAGGTGGGGGATCCATGAGCAGGGCAATGCAAGGCAATGCAGTGTAAGGAAGAGCAAGGAAAGGACACAGAAGGGATGGTAAGGCAATGCAGTGTAAGGAAGAGCAAGGAAAGGACACAGAAGGGGTGGTAAGGCAATGCAAGGTTGGAGAAGGCAAGGCAAAGCAAGGGGTAAAAAGGGCAAGGCAAGGAAAGGCAAGCACCTTGCACTGCCATGCATTGCCATCCCCCACCTTGACCTACTTACCCCTTTCTTCCATGGCCTTGCCTTGCCTGCCCCTCCTTAGATTTGCCTAGCCCTGCCTACACCAAACTTGTATTCCCTTACTGAACCCTCGGTGTCCTTCCCTTTCTCTTCCTACCACTCCATTGGCTTTCTCACCTCTCCCCCACCTTGACTTCCCTCTCCCTTATTTCCTGGCCTTGCCTTCTCCTTCCTGCTTCTCCGATGACTCTCATTGCCTTGCCTACATGGCACTTGCCTTGATTTGTAAACCCACCCCTTGCCTTGCTTTGCTCTGCCCACCCTTTCCTTGCCTTGCATACCCATCCTCTGCTGTTGGGGTCTCCCCCCCTGCCATGTAGCCCTGGGAGAGGGGCCCTGGAGGGGGAGGCATGGGGTTTCCCTGCCCCTGGTCAGCCTCATTCCCCATTGGTTGTTTTGTGTTTCCCTGAGCAGGCAAAGGACCCTTGGTCCCGTGACTGAAACAGTTCCTCGGCAGAGCCCCGGCCATGCGGCTGGAGAAATAAACATCTCTGAAACATCTACCAAGAATCTGTCTGTCCGTATATATTTCTTTTCCACAGGACTCCTGGTTTGATATAGGCATGTTACAGTATCCCCGCTGTAACAAATGGTGGTGAATTGCAAGCAGAACAATCCCCGATCCTTAAGCGACTGATTTGTGCGAGTAAACCCTAGAAACTTTGGATTCCTCTTCTTGGTTTTGTTTTGCTATTCCATATCTAAACTGTGGAGGAACCGTGGGAAGACTCTTGGCTTTCAGAGCCGCATATGGACATTTATCTTAAACTTAAAATGATTCTTGAACAACAATTTGTAAATTTTAGCTTGATTCAAGCTCAAAAAGAACTGAAACACTTCCTGGCATGGTTGTTTACGAACTTTTTCTATGTTTCTTGGGATTTAATTCTTACCAAGGGCTTTTGGAAGACCGTTTGGACACAGTTAGTTTTTGAGTCAAAATACATGCCGATGGAAGAATATTTTCATGAATATTATTTAATTACCGAGACTGTTGAGCAATGTCAGCTGTGTCCTGGTGAAGGGAAGCCTGGCTCAGGGACTGTGCCACCCAGGCCACGTGCACCGAGCGCCCTGCTAACAGCAGCGAGGCAGTTCCCACGTGTGGGCGGAGCCACGCGAGCCGCAGTGTCGGTGGTGGAGCGAGGTGCAGCGGGAGCGGCACGACCCAGCGGTGCCTGCCCAGCCCTGCATAGCGAGTGGTGGAGCGAGCCCCGTGAACGCCCGACCGAGAGGGGCGGCGCACGGGCAGCGACTGGCGGCAGTGGCGGTGGAGTGGAGCCGCGCCCAGCCGAAACCCGCGCTGGAGCAGGGCCGGGGGGGCCGCTGCTTGGGGGCCCGGCCGAGATGCAGGGCCTGGCAGCGGCAGGGAAGCTGCAACCAGAGGAGGCGACGCACGGAGAACTGAGCAGCGCGGCCCAGCCCGGCCCGCGCGGCCCCGAATGCGACCCCGGGAAGAGCGCGCAGGCACCAGCAGCCCCGACGGCCCCGGCAGCCCTAGCAGCTCCGACAATTCCAACACGGGAGCGACCGAAAGAGAGAGCAAAGACGCAGTGAGACAGAAAACAGCAGCCACTCGGAAAAAGGAAAAGATCATAGTAGCTAAGATCGTAGGGATAGTAAAATGGCATAATGTTAAGCAAAATTATGGTTTTATAACAAGGTGTGACAACCAGCAAGACATATTCGTGCATAGAACTGCTATTAAAAAGAATAACCCTGAAAAATGCATCCCAAGCTTGGGAGATGGAGAGGTGGTGGAATTCAAAATTGTACTAGGTAGAAAAGGGTTACAAGCATCCCAGGTCACTGGGCCTGATGGTGTTCCTGTAAAAGGCAGTATATATGCAAAAAATCGTAGTCATGTTAGACAATATCTCCATTGTAAGCCCCCCCTACAGTCTCCCTTTCCTAATCCCACCTTTCCCTTTTACCCTATGTCCTATTACCCCCAGTGTATTTCCAATCCGCTTTTTCATCCATGGTTTCCCTCACAAAACCACACCTTTGCGAATTGTTTCCCCAAAAATCCCTTTCCAATGCCGAGTGGGGGATGAAAAGGGGGAGGGAAGAAATTAAACCCTCTCCTGCTTCAGTTTCCCCACAAAGCATGCTCAGAGAGTTCTGTCTCCCTTCTGTCAGCCCTAAGATGTTCCAGAGAACCTGTTTGGACATTCAAAGGCTCAGGAGGGTGGCTTGTTTTGTTTTGAAACTGTTCTTGTTATGTTTATCCAGTTGTTTTCATTCTCCTTTTATTAAAATAAAATGGGTGAGATGTTGGTGTCTCCCCCCCTGCCATGTAGCCCTGGGAGAGGGGCCCTGGAGGGGGAGGCATGGGGTTTCCCTGCCCCTGGTCAGCCTCATTCCCCATTGGTTGTTTTGTGTTTCCCTGCGCGGGCAAAGGACCCTTGGTCCCGTGACTGAAACAGTTCCTCGGCAGAGCCCCGGTCATGCGGCTGGAGAAATAAACATCTCTGAAACATCTACCAAGAATCTGTCTGTCCATATATATTTCCTTTCCACGGGACTCCTGGTTTGATATAGGCGTGTTACAGTATCTCCACTGTAGCACTCTGCCTTGACCTACCTACCATTATCTTCCCTGGCCTTGCCTTGCCTGCCCCTCCTTTCATTTGCTTTGCCTTGCCTACCCAAACCTTCCATTGCCTTACTGACCCCCTCTTGTCCTCCCCTCGCCCTTCCTACCACTCTGTTGCCTTCTATTGACTAGCAAACCCATCACTCACCTTGACTTCCCTACCGTATTTTTCCTGCCCTTGCTTTGCCTTGCTGTCACAGACTGAAATGTTATGCTTTATGGTTGTGCCGGTTTGGACCAATTTGGAGGAAAATATCCTCTGAGAGAAGGCAGGCCACAAACCACCCCTCCCCCACCAGGTTCGGGAGAAAATAAATTTTCCTCGAAGGAAAATGAAAGAGATAAAAACTATTTATTTAACAAACACACAGGAAAAGGATCATAATGCTAAATAATGAACCCTCTCACTGTAGAGAGAAACCTGGGAAGATTTCAGAGTCTTTCTGTAGGTGAGGTTTCTCTCCTCCTCCTCGGAGCTGGGTCGGTGAGGGCCCACCTCTGGGGCCTCGGTGGAAAATTCTCCCAATGTGTTCTGATGTTGAAACAGTCCAGGAGAAAAGAAGGGAAAAACCAGTCCCAGGAAAACAAAGTTCAACTCCCTGTCTCCCTCTGGAGAAAAGGAGCCGAAAGCTGGCTGAAAAACAGGCAAGCTGAATCCTCCGCTCTTGATGCTGCCACAGGAGTAACTCAGTTCTGTGCTCGTTGCACGAGCTCTGGCGTGCCCTCGATCAGAGAGAGTACAGTTGCGTTACTTCTGTGCATTGCAGAAGCAACTTTGGCATCAGGATATGGTGCTGGCTGGAAGAGCTCGCTGGCTTCTTTGCAGAGGAGACATGGCAGGAGCCGATGATCTAGGCTCACATTAGTTCAGAGATAAAGGAAGACAGAGGTGGTTCTGGTCTGGCTCCTAACAGGTTTATTGTCAGAAGTTTAGCAACCAGAACATGGCAATGATCTTAATCTGGGATCCCACCAAGAGGCTTTTCCCTCAGTTTTATAGGGGGTTTGAAAACCGCGGGGACAGGGGAAAACAACCAATGAGTTACAAGCCAGGGGGAGGATACAATTAGACAAGAACCAATGGGGGAAACCAAGAGGCGGGAGTTATAACAAAGAACCAGTGAACAACCGAGTAACTGAGAATTTTCCCCAACAGGGGGAGGCAGCTTGGACCCGGACACAGCCCCAGGGGGATGCGGCTTAAGCTTCTGAGCCGCCCCTCAACCCATCCTCCTAGTCTGTGTCTTGGGGAAACTTGATCCACGGTAGGGTTCGGGATTGATTGGCATCTTGCTGCCACAGCCCCACAGTGGGATGGGTCATAGCAACATCTCCTCCCTTTTTATTATATTGAAATGAGGGAGAAGACTTAAGGGAGTTTTAAAACCAAACACTTAAAAATGGGAAGGGCTAGTAAAATTAACAACACTATAAACAAAACCCCATACAATGTCCTTGATAATGGAAGGAATCCAGCTGCTGGAGCTCCCGGTGCACAGGAGGAGCTGCAGCAGCAGGTGGGACAGCAGCAGGTAGGATGTCATCATGCGGTCAAGGGTGGTAGCCTTAGGAAAATTATAACACAAATATAATTAACACAAAATTAATTTAAATAACAATGGCGCCCTTGGACTCCCCCTCTTTCAAAACAAAATGAGGGGTCATTTTTGGGAAGGGAAACACATTAGGGAGTCTGGGAAGGGGAGGGTTTGTTTTCGGGCCTGTAAGAGAAGTCTTTTTTCCAGGTGGCTTGGGTTTTCTCCTCTTCTAGGCTGTGGCAGCTTCTTTCCTCTGTTTGGCATCTGTAGGTGGTCTCAAAAAGTGTTTGATCCACTTCCCAGGGATCCATTTTGGACCCTCTGGGGTGGAAACACACCCATAGACTCTACCCCGGGTGACAAGGGGGTACGGGACACATATTTATAAAGTATCAGGGTCTTTTATTAGGACCTCAGGTCTCTCAGTTAATTTATGTTTGGCAGAGTTTGTGAAGTGTCTCATGATGGGAGGATCAGGTTCATCAAAGGAACAGTTTAAAAAGTTCAAAGTGAACAACGCTTTGGAAAGTGTTATGATGCGGGCAGAGATCTCATTGCCACCTTTTTGTTGTTCTAGCAGTCTTTTTAGTGTTTGATGTTTCCTTTCCATGATGGCTTGGCCGGTGGGCGAGTGAGGGATGACAGTGATGTGATCCACACCCCACTCACTCATTAATGTTTTTAACTCTGCAGAGGAGTATGCTGGGCCATTGTCAGTTTTTATTTTATTTGGTATCCCCAACACAGCGAAGGCCTGGACTAAGTGGTTGACAACATCTTTGGCCTTCTCTCCACAGTGGGCTGAGGTGAAGGTTGCACCAGAAAAGGTATCCACAGAAACGATTGTATTTCTGGTGGCCAAATTGAGGGAAGTGGGTGACATCTGTTTGCCATACCTCACAACTGCCTAGGCCTCGGGGGTTAACCCCTTGACCTAATGATGGAAGCTGATGTTTTTGGCAGTTGGGACATGTCGCCACTATGGTTTTCGCTTGGTCTCGAGTGAGGTGGAACATTCAAATGAGAGCTGGAGCATTTTGATGGAACACTGCATGGCTCAGCTGGGCTTGCTGGAATCTATTAGGCAGATTTGCTAACTCGATGGGCATAGCTAGGGCATCTGCTCTCCTGTTCCCTTCGGCAATAAATCCTGGCAGGTCAGTGTATGATCTCACATGCATGACATAGAATGGTTGCTTTTGGTGGGAGATCATTTGAATCAATTTTGAAAGCAAATTATGAATTTTTGGGTTTGCAACCTCCTTTAGTAAAGCTCTCTCTGCCCTGGAAACTACACCTGCTACATAGGCCGAATCAGTTATCAAATTGAATGGTTCACTGAACCGCTCAAATGCTCTGACCATGGCTGCAAGTTCTGCCACTTGTGGGGATCCTTCGACTACCTGCACATCAGACTCCCACTTCTGAGTGCGAGGATCCTCCCAAGTGATGACAGACTTGCGGGAAGCTCCAGAACCATCTGAAAAGATTGTCAGGCCATTTAATGGTTTTCTGCTTTGAATTTCTTTTGGAATCAGTTTGAAGACCAAAGTAAACAGTCTGTGTTTTGGATGGTGTATAGAAATTTGGCCTGTGTAGTTGTCTAGGGCAAATTGGAGGTGCACGTTGTTTTGAAGGAGGTTATCAAGTGAATCGGTTGTCAATGGTAAGTAGATGCATGTAAAGTCACACCCTGCAAGGGTATGGAGGCGGGATCTAGCTTTCACCACCAGCTGAGCCATGAGCTCCTGTGGCATTGTGATACTTTTGGATGGCTGGTGCGAGAGGAAAACCCACTCGATGATTAACAGAGGATCACTGCACCTTGTCCCATTGAAATATCAGCCTGTGAAGGTATGGCATCTCCCCTAATACAATAAATAGAAAAGGCAGACCTGGGGCGCAGCGGTGTGCCTGCTGGGACAACAGCACTTCCTGTACCTTACAGATGGACTGTCTCGCCTCCTCTGTTAGATGCCTAGGTGATGTGAGGTCATCTTTCCCTTGCAGAAGGTTGAACAGAGGAGCGAGATCTTCTGTCGTCAGCCCTAGGAACAGCCTCACCCAATTTATGGTCCTGCAGATCTTGTGGAGTTCCTGCAAGGTCTTAGGGTGATCATTAATTTTGACTTGTTGGGGAACCACAGTCTGTTCATGGATTTTCAGTCCAAGGTATTTAAATGGAGAGGTTTTCTGGACCTTTTTGGCCTGGATCTCAAATCCATTTGCCTCTAAGGCCTCGATTACCTTCCCTAATGTCCAGTCTAAATAGGATTGGTTAGGAGCACACACCAAAGCATCGTCCATATAGTGGGGCACTATTGCCTTTGCTGCTAACTTTCTGATGGGGGACAGAATGCGAGCCACATACCACTGGCAGATGGTGGGTGAGTTTTTCATGCCTTGCAGCAGAACTCGCCACTGGTAGTGCTGCATGGGAGCCTTTCGGTTGATGGAAGGTACCGAGAAGGCAAACCGGGGTGCATCGTCTGGGTGTAGTGGGATCTGGAAGAAACAGTCCTTAATATCAATGACTGCTAGCTTCCACTGCCTAGGGAGCATGGAGGGTGAAGGCATTCCGGGCTGCAGGGGTCCCATGTCCTCAATGACTGCAATTATCTTCCACAAGTCCTGTAGGAGGCACCACTTGTCTCTCCCTGGCTTTTTGATTACAAATACCGGGGAGTTCCAAGGGCTATTTGAGGGTTCAATGTTACCCTTTTTCAATTGCTCCTCTACGAGTGCGGTGAGTGCCTTTAATTTGTGTTTTTCCAAAGGCCACTGATCCGTCCAGATATGTTTGTCAGAGATCCAGTTTAATTTCTGGAAGGGGCACTCCACAGTATCCTTTATTAAAAATTCTGCGGTTGAGATGGAATTTCGACTTGAGTCCCCCACTGGGACATGAGATCCCTGCCCCACAATGTGAACCCAGAGTCAATTACAAACAGACGGACTGATGCTATCTGCCCCTCTGGACCCTCAATTTGGACAACTTCCCTGCTTCTCTGGGCAGATATAGATCCCCCGACACCAGTCACAATACCTTCTGGCAGCTGCAGCTCCCAGTGTGATGGCCAACTGTGGGAAGAAATGACTGTCACGTCTGCTCCCATGTCCACCATTCCTGCCAAGCTGATGTCCGAGCCTTGGCAAGACAGTTTGCAATTATGCATGGGTTTGTCGTTCCCAACTACCTCAGCCCAGAAGACAGACGGGTTGTAGTCCTGTGGCGGACTACTGGGCATGAGAATAGCTTGGGCCACAACCTGGTTAGCAGCAAGAAAATAGGGAGGGTTAACACCCTGGATATTGACAGAACAATCCTTGTGGCCCCACTTGAACAATTTCTGGTGTAACACAAATGTCAGCTGGTGTGTATACAACATCTTTTAACACAAACAGTATACAGTCTCTCAGATTCTCGCAACTCATGACGATTCTCTGGGGTGTTACCGAGTCCATTTGAGTTGCAGTGGTCATTGTAACAATTTTTCTGACGGCAGTTTTTTGATTCATTCCCCCGCCTGGCCCTGCCAATCCACGCGGTCCTGTCAGTTTCTTGGCTGTATCCCATCGGTGGCAGGCGATGTCATTTGCCCTGGGGAGACAGCTCGGAAACCCTGATTAATTGGAGCCAGGGCCCAGCAATTTCGCGCTAAGTGCCCTGGTTTGCCACACCTGTGACAGACCCAATTAGCATTCCTTTTGTCCTGAGAGGCTGTAGTTTCAGTGGCAGCTGCAGTTCTTATTAAATTCCCCCTCGTTTTTAAATCTGGCTGATGAATTGGCACTAATGTCATGCAAGCACAAATCATTTGGTTTAGGGTCGGTGGAAGATCGAATGGAAGACCCAAAATTACTCTTTTACATGCTTCATTGGCATTAGTTTTTGCAATTTGTTTTATAATATGTTCCTTTGTTTTTGGATCTTCCACTTGTCTCTCCACCACGAGCCTCAGTTTATCCACAAAATCAATAAATGGCTCATTTTGCAGTTGCCAAATCTCTGTATAATTCAATTGAGGTGCTAATTTGGGGGACATCATTAAAAATGCTTGCTCTGTCGCTTGCTTTACAGCATTCAGGACTGGCTCTGGTGTGTCTCGAGCTTGGTGTTGTGGCTTGGACAATAACCCTTCACCGGTAAGGTGATCCATAAAAACTCCTGCATTGTTTGGATCCTGCAGTAAAATCAGGAGGACCTCTCTCAGTTGCTTTCTCCAGCCTTCTTCCCACATTTGAAACTCAGATGGGGAAAGCAAGCAGGAGAAAATACTTTTGAGGCCATGTGGTGCCATCGCCATTGTGCTGAGGGTTATCTGCGGGAGGTTCTTAAAATACTGACTCTCCCTCCCAAATTCTTTCTGGGCTTTGCAAAGCTCTTTGAGTCCAGAGGGATCACAAGGTTTCCACGTGGGATTATTACCTGCTCTGTCATAGGTAACAGGAGCGGTGAAGGGATAGAGGGGCCTGAGGGGACTCCGAGACCCGATTTCAGGATGGCGTTGGTTCCAGTTTCTACCCCGTGGGTACCAGAAGGGGGGGACGTGGGAACCAGGAAGTCCTCCACAGCGGGCGGGAGTGGAGGACAAGGAGGAGTGGTCACAGGATAGGCGGGGATTCCCGACGCAGTGGGCTGTACCCGACGTGTGGGAGGAACACGAAGACGTCATGTCTGGGGGCAGAGAAAGGAAAGTGTTGGGGGTGGGAGGGTGAAAGGGATTGTGGGAAGAAGAAGAGAGGGGAGGGGTGGACTGTGCCATGTGGTCAGCGCCATTATGTAGACACGTGGAGTGGGGGGGGATTATGGCGAACGGCATTTAGAACAGTTTTCTGGGCTTACAACTGGGGAAGAGGGCAAGGGATACGGGGTTTGGGAAGGGGTTGAGGCAGCCTGGCCAGGGCTATCTCGACAGGGTGGTTGAAAAGACCGAGAAGGGTCAGGGAGGAGGTAGCAACCCTGTGCCTTTGGGCTTTTTACTCTATTTGGTTTTTCCAACGAAGGGGACGTAGGGAGAGGGGCAGGAGGGGAGGAAGAAAGGATACGGGAAGAACTAGGGGGGGGGGGTTGTGCTTTTCTTTTACTTTCTGGTCCATTTTATGTAAGTCTTGGAATACCAAAACTAAGGGGAGATATTTTTCTCCAGAGGTGTCTCCTTTTCGCTTTAAATCAGTAACTTTATCACCCACAGCTTGCCAGAAGGCAGGAGACTTTAAATTTGTGGGAGACACTTGAGGAAGGTAAAAGAAAAGTCAGCAAACTAACTGTTTTAACAAACTCTTTGAAAATTTAAACCCACTAACTTCAAAATATTTCGCAACTTTGAGAAAAACCTCTCTTTGGGGCTGAGAGAGTTTTGATCCCATTTCTCTCTCTCAGCCTCACTTCCACCTGCCACTCACAAAAGGAAAAACAAAACAAAAAATCTCAGGGACTGGGAGTACTCACACAAGTTTCAGTTCAGCAGAAATCAGCACAAATTCACAGTTACAGGCATCCGGTCCCAAACTAATAACACAGGTGGAGTCCTCCGATTATCGGCTGCTCTCCGAAGTCAGTTCAATGCAGAGTCAGAGTTAGCAGCCTTCCTTCAGGGCACCACTCTTAAAACAGACCGAGCTGCACTGAGAGATGTTGGCAGCTCCAAAGTCGCTTCTTCTGGCTGTCCACCGACAGCCATGACATCGCAGGGATCCACTTGTGTGAGCCAACCTAACGCAGTTCTATGCTTGTTGTTCGAGCTCTGGTGTGCCCTCGATCAGAGAGAGTACAGTTGCGTTACTTCTGTGCATTGCAGAAGCAACTTTGGCATCAGGATATGGTGCTGGCTGGACGAGCTCGCTGGCTTCTTTGCAGAGGAGACATGGCAGGAGCCGATGATCTAGGCTCACATTAGTTCAGAGATAAAGGAAGACAGAGGTGGTTCTGGTCTGGCTCCTAACAGGTTTATTGTCAGAAGTTTAGCAACCAGAACATGGCAATGATCTTAATCTGGGATCCCACCAAGAGGCTTTTCCCTCAGTTTTATAGGGGGTTTGAAAACCGCGGGGACAGGGGAAAACAACCAATGAGTTACAAGCCAGGGGGAAGATACAATTAGACAAGAACCAATGGGGGAAACCAAGAGGCGGGAGTTATAACAAAGAACCAGTGAACAACTGAGTAACCGAGAATTTTCCCCAACAGGGGGAGGCAGCTTGGACCCGGACACAGCCCCAGGGGGATGCGGCTTAAGCTTCTGAGCCGCCCCTCAACCCATCCTCCTAGTCTGTGTCTTGGGGAAACTTGATCCACAGTAGGGTCGGGGGTTGATTGGCATCTCACTGCCCCAGCCCCGCAGTGGGCTGGGTCATAGCAACACAGGGGAATGCAGAGGAGTGTGTACCTGAGTCCTTGAACAACTGTTTTTGAAAAGTTCACTCAGCTTTTTTCTTTCCCCCCTCTCAGGCTCAGTTTAAAGGCACAGAAAAGGCACAAAATTAATTTCTGGGCATAGGGCAGTGATAGGGGATGCACATCCTAAAGTCACCCCAAGATATTCCACCCCTCATCCCATATTGTCAGCTCCTGCCCAAACTAATATATTCTAACTCTACACACACACATTAATATATACATACATATGTATATACATATATACAGCTATGTACAAACAGTGACAGTGACACTCAGCAAGCAGTGCTATACAGGCATTTCACATTACAGATACTCTTCACCCAACAATCAGATCTCCCTGCCATACACAAGGGGTTGTTCCATCTTTCTGCAGTACCCACCATGTGCAACCAGGTCCCTGAGAAAAGACAACCCCACGGATGGGTTTGTCTGCACTCGAGGCAGAATTAGTCTAGCCTTCCCTAACAGACCCCTGACATGTACTACTGGAAGCTTGGGTGTTAACTAACCAGGTGGCCTTTGCTAGATGCTGTTCCCAATTTTTGAAGGTTCCCCCACCCAGTGCGTTCAAGGTGGTTTTCAACAATCCATTGCACCGTTCCACTTTGCCTGCAGGTGGTGCATGATAAGGGATATGGTACATCCACTCAATGCCATGTTCTCTAGCCCAGGTATTAATAAGGCTATTCTTAAAATGAGTCCCATTGTCAGATTCAATTCTCTCAGGGGTACCATGCCTCCAAAGGATTTGCTTTTCAAGACCCAAGATGGTGTTACAGGCTGTAGCATGAGGCACAGGGTAGGTCTCCAGCCATCCTGTGGTGGCTTCTACCATTGTGAGCACATAGCGCTTGCCTTGGTGGGTTTGAGGCAGTGTGATGTAATCAATCTGCCAGGCCTCCCCATACTTGTATTTGGACTACCGCCTACCATACCACAGGGGCTTCACCCGCTTGGCCTGCTTGATCGTAGTGCATGTCTCACAATCATGGATAACCTGGGAGATACTGTCCATGGTTAGATCCACCCCTCGGTCTCAACCCCATCTATAGGTGGCATCTCTGCCTTAATGACCTGAGGCATCATGGGCCCTTTGAGCTAGGAACAACTCTCCCTTGTGTTTCCAGTCCAAGTCTACCTGTGACACTTCTATCTTTGCAGCCTGATCTACGTGCTTGCTGTTTTGGTGTTCCTCATTAGCCCTACTCTTGGGGACATGGGCATCTACATGGCAGACTTTTACAACCAGCTTTCTTACTTGGGCAGCGATGTCTTTCCACTCTTCACCAGCCCAGATTGGTTTTCCCCTACGCTGCCAATTAGCTTTTTCCCACTTTTCTAACCATCCCCACAGAGCATTGGCTACCACCCATGAATCAGTGTAGAGGTAGAGCTTTGGCCACTTCTCTCTTTCAGCAATGTCCAGGGCCAGCTGGATGGCTTTGAGTTCAGCAAGTTGGCTTGATCCACCTTCTCCTTCAGTAGCTTCTGCAACCCGTTGTGTGGGACTCCAGACAGCTGCTTTCCACTTTTGGTTCATCCCTACAATGCGACAAGAACCGTCAGTGAAAAGAGCGTAGTGTGTGTTATCTGATGGCAGTTGGTTGTACAGTGGAGTTTCTTCAGCATGTGTCACTTGTTCTTGTTCTTCTTCCTCAGTGAGACCAAAGTTTTCACCTTCAGGCCAATTTGTGATTATTTCCAAAATCCCAGGGCAATTCAGTTTTCTGATACAGGCGCGCTGTGTAATGAGAGCAATCCATTTGCTCCATCTGGCATTGGTGGCATGGTGGGTAGAGGGAACCTTTCCCTTGAACATCCAACCCAGCACCGGTAGTTGGGGTGCCAGGAGGAGTTGTGCTTCAGTGCCGATTACCTCTGAGGCGACTTGGATTCCTTCATAGGCTGCCAAGCTTTCCGTCTCTTTTGAGATGTAGTTGGCTTCAGACCCTCTGTAGCTTCGACTCCAGAATCCTAGTGGTCGACCTCGAGTCTCACCAGGCACCTTCTGCCAAAGGCTCCAGGATAGACCATAGCTCCCAGCTGCAGAGTAGAGCACATTCTTCACCTCTGGTCCTGTCCTGACTGGGCCAAAGGCTACTGCATGAGCGATGTCCTGCTTAATCTGGGCAAAGGCTTGTTGCTGTTCGGGACCCCAATGGAAATTGTTCTTTTTGCCAGGTAACCAGGTAGAGAGATCTCACGATCTGGCTGTACTCTGGAATATGCATCCTCCAAAAGCCTATGGCACCTAGAAAAGCTTTTGTCTCCTTCTCGGTTGACGGAGACATTCCTGTGATCTTGTTGATGAACTCAGTGGGAATCTGACCTCGTCCATCTTGCCATTTCACTCCCAGGAACTGGATCTCTCAAGCAGATGTCTTGGGGTGACTTTATGATGTGTATCCCATATCACTGCCCTATGCCCCGAAATTAATTTTTGTGCCTTTCTATGCCTTTAAACTGAGCCTGAGAGGGGGGAGGAAAAATTGATCAAAACTTTTTTAAAGCAGTTTGCTGCTTGTTCAAGGTCACACAGAGATAGAGACTTTTTTTCAGCTGCGGCAGGAGAGCGAGAGGGAAGCACCCAGTTTGCTTTTCTTTCCTGCCAGCTTTCGGCCATTTTTTTTTTTCCTTAGCTCCTTTTCCTCCAGATAGTTGAACTTTTGTTTTCCTGGGACTTTGGTTTTTTTCCTTTTCTCTCTGCTGGACTGTTTCAACATCAGAATATATTGGGAGGACTTTCCACCGAGGCCTTGGCCCTGGAGGTGGGCCCACCACCCCATCCCAGCTCCAAGGAGGGAGAGAGAGACCTACAGAAGGACTCTGAATTTTCCCCCAGGTTTCTCTTGGCAGAGCAGGAGGTTTTATCATTTAGCATTATTATCCTTTTCCTGCGTGTTTGTTAAATAAACAGGTTTTATCTCTCACTTTCCTTTGAGGAAAATTTATTTTTTCCCCAACCTGGTGGGGGCCGGCTGGTTGTGACCTGCCTTCTCTCAGAGGATATATTTCTAAACTTGGCCAAACCAGAACAGCAGATCCCTTGACTTTGCTCTTCTTGATTGCAAAACCGGCTCCCAGGAGAATTTGGATGATCTTGTCTCCTTTCTCAAACACTTCTGCTGTGGTGTTCCCTCACACAATGATGTCATCAATGTACTGCAGATGTTCCGGAGCCTCACCCTTTTCTAGTGCAGTCTGGATCAGCCCGTGGCAGATGGTGGAACTGTGCTTCCACCCCTGGGGCAATCGGTTCCAGGGGTATTGCACACCCCTCCAGGTGAAGGCAAACTGAGGCCTGCAGTCTGCTGCCAGAGGAATGGAGAAAAATGCATTGGCAATGTCAATAGTGGCGTACCACTTTGCTGCTTTGGACTCCAGCTCGTACTGGCACTCCAACATGTCCAGCAAAACAGCGTTCAGCCGTGGAGTCACTTCATTTGTGAGAAATGAGACAACTCTTAGTTAAATAAAAAATTAAAATAATTTATTGAAAACAGAAAAATTGAAAAATTACGGAAATTAGAAAAATAGAAAAATTTGGGATCCTATGGCTCAGTAGATGGTATGCCCCAGGAGCTCAGGGATCTGAGATCTTGTGGCTGAGACAGCAGTGGACCTCAGGTAGAGAAAAAGGACTTGCAGTGCTGAGCTGGCTTTTGGCTGGTCCAAAAGTAAAAAGAGTTACTAAAGGCTCATTAATAGGTGTAAGGCTTTTAATGCCCAGCACTGATATCCACCACAGCTAGCCTGCAGAGGACACTCTATCCTCTCTCTCTCTCTGAACTTTTTGAAGCCTGTCTCGTTGTTTTATAGTGCCTTTGCTCCGCCCCAGTCCGCCCAGAGCCTGCCCACAGCCCGCCCCTTTGGTTTAAAGTGATTGGTGCTTTCCCTTTGACAGATCATCTCCATCCACCAATAGCTCATCATTGTCAGAGGGGTGGTATTAGTTGAGATAAGGGTGCTTAAATGCCTTCATTAAAATTCAGGTTGCCATGGAGCTTGCCTGCAGGGTAATGGCTATGGGGCTAAAAATAGCTGCTGGCTGTTTGAACTGGGGTTTTTGGAGTTAGCCCTTGGACCAAAGTGCAAGTAAAAACACCTAAAAAAATATTAAAATACATCTAACACATCTTAAAACACTTGTAAAAGTATACAGTAAACACAGGAAAGATAACTCTTATGGTGTACAGGTGGTTTGAAGTTTGAAAAGGGAGCATAAGTTGGGGATTTTTAACTGGGGAATTTTTAACTGGGAAGGGTGCAACTCTCTTAATAAACTACTTTGAACAATTGAAAACACAGATAATGGAACTTGATTTTTGTACCTGGGCTTAACGCAACCAGGGGCTTGTAATCACAAGCCCCGGCGTGCCCTCGGGCAGAGGGGATGCAGCATTAACCTCCACAGCATCCTCGCTGGACGGCTCAGTGGAATCAGCGTGAGATGGGTGCGTGCGCTGGCTCCTCCTCAGAGGAAGCACATCGGGCAGCCGTTGGAATAGGCTCGCGTTTGCCCGGAGGCAAAGAAGGCGGGAGGGGCTTCTGGTGTGAAGTGGCTTAAAGAATTGCCCATATTCAAACTGGCCAGCTGATAGGTTCTTACAGTGTCCTCTATGCCACTTAAAGTTGTGACCACCTCTGTGATCCACATTTAAGAATAGGCAAACTCCCCCTCCAAGCTCTCTCTCGTTTCTGGTGCTGGGACAGGTGGCTGCGGGCCCCGTGTGGGGGCCAGCGGGCCCGGCCAGGCCCTGCTTGGGCCAGGCCGGGCCGGGCCACGGCCATCCTGGAGTCGATGGACCTGTTCCAGCCATGTAACCCCCCCCACTGCCTTGCCGTGGGCAGCAGGAGCGGCTTGGCTCTCCCCCCTCTCCACTGCGATAAGAAAAATTCAACATTCCAGCTGCAAAGCTGCAAGGCCGAGGTGAGATTAACCCTTTTTATTGCTGTGAAGAGCTGAAAACCTGAGGGAAGAGAAAGAGAGGAGATGCTTAAAGCTGAAATTCTGTTGTGAAGCTATGATATATCAGAGTATCCCATTGTAATTCCATGAAGATATGGGGGGTGGAGTGTTCAGCTCGTAAACAAAAGCACCTGTACTGAGATAAGCAGATGCTGACACAGCTGTAATTTCATGAGAAGTTTGGACAGGGAGAGATGGACCAGATGAGGACTTTTGCTCCAAACGGGAAAGGAGAAAACCTCAGTCCCTAGAGATGAACCTGATGAGGACTTTTGCTCCAAATGGGAAAGGAGAAAACCTCAGTTCCTAGAGATGCTCCCAGAGATAGTCCTAACAATGAAGATGAGGAAGACCCTTTGCTCCCAGGGAAGGAGAAGGGCCTCTGTTTTTGTTTCTGAACGGCTCAACCTTAAAATTGTACCCCAAAAAACTTCAAGAGTGGACCCTCGAACGCGGGAAAACCAATTGCTATCTGTGTGTGACCTTGAACAAGCTGCAAGTCGGGGGAAGGGACTCACATGCAGGCAGAGAGACTCCTCTTCCTAAATGGACTGAACAATATTTGGAAGTGGGTGGCTGTCTCGTTGTGATACTGTTTTCATAGCACAAGCAAGAAGAGACTTCTCTTTCTAAATGGACTAAACAAGGTTATTATGGCAGTTATAAACAGACTGAACATCTTAAGGGTTGTCTTTTTACATTGTCAGTGGGAGAAGGGAGGAAGGTGGGGGGAGGAGGAGAGTTCTGAAGGTGGTATAATTTTTTTTCCCTTCTTTTAGGTCTGTTAATAAACTTCTTTATATTCTTTCAAGTTTGGTGCCTGCTTTGCATTTCTCCTAATTCTTATCTCACAGAAGATAAACAGTAATGAGTATTTTAGACCAAACCACCACACAGGTGGATCACAAGATTTGACCCTGGTGGAAGCTGAGGTGAGCCTGACTGGAAATGAGTGGAAGAGACATCTCATTGTGACTGGTCCAGAGGCCCCGTGCATTTAGGCATAGACTTCCTCCGAAGCGGGTATTGCAGAGACACAAAGGGACTCAAGTGGGCTTTTGGAATAGCTGCTGTGGAGACAGAGGGCATTAAGCAATCTAACACTTTGCCCGGACTATCAGAGAACCAATCTGTAGTAGGCCTTCTGAAAGGGGAAGAAAAAAGTGTAACAATTGGTGCCTTGACATTGCATCACCAACAGTACTGGACAACTTGGGATGCTGTGATTCCCATCCACAAGATGATCCGTGAGCTGGAGAGCCAAGGGGTGATCAGCAAAACCCACTCACCCTTCAACAGTCCCATCTGGCCTGTGCGCAAATCTGAAGGAGAATGGAGATTGACTATGGACTATCGTGCCTTGAATGTGTCATACATGAAATCCCTAATTGTGCTTGGTCTTTGCATATTAAGTGCTTTAATTAATTAATTCTGAGTTAAATATTTTAAATGTTAAAATTAACCCATCAGTAATGGATAAACAGTAATGAGTATTTTAGACCAAACCACTACACTAAATTGGTGTTTCCGCCCGGTTACAAACCGAACCCGCGACAACCTGTCACACCAGAAATAGAAACAGATTCTACCCCCAGATGTTGCAATGGGATCATTGTGTACTGCACACCGGTGTCGACCAAGGCATCATATTTTTGTGGTTCTGATATACCAGGCCAAGGAATCTACACAGTCCAAAAAACACCGTTTTCCCTGGCCGCTACCTGGCTAGAGGCAGGGCCCCTCTATGCCTGGTTATCCTTCTTTCCCTGGGCCTGCATCTTAGAGGTTCCTTCATGGGAATTGGACAAGTCATCATCTTTTCCATCATTTCTGGCAGTTTGGCTACAGGCACCTGGAGCTACTTCCTTTTTGGTAGATCCTCCTTTCTGAGACCTGCGCTCTTTCAATTCACACACTCGTGCTGCCAGAGCAGAGGGGGGTTTTCCACCCCACCTCTTCATGTCTTCCCCACTGTCACACAGGAATTTCCACAGCTCACTTCGTGGGATGTACCTTCTCTCTGGGGAATGTCCGCGTTTGGTATCAGAATCTCTGATCTGTACCACCGAGTTTTGGAGAGGGCACTCTTTCATCTCCTTCTTGAATTCATGGAGATTCTTCTCTATTTTATCTTCCACTTTCTGCACACGTGTTTCCACAGCTGCGGTTCTTGCATGTGTTGGGCCATGCATGGCATCTGCATATCCTCGGAGCTTCACTGCCATATCCCGCACAGTCTCATTCGCACCGTAGTCCGGTTTCATCATTGCTAAAGCAGAAGTATATTCTTGTGGCCCAAGTTGTATGAGTTTTCGCCACAAGAATGGATTAACTCTGACCCGGTCTGGACTCGTCAGTCCTGGGTCATCTGTGAAGACAATCTCTACCACCCCTAGTTCTCTCAGTTGCTGGATCCCTTGTTCCATGGTCTTCCACTGGGTTTGCTGCATATAGAGATCATCTCCACACATATATCTATCCCTTGTGCCATTCAAGACCCGTCTCCAGAGACTGTCTCCAGAGACTGTCAGACTCAGCCCTCCTTATTATCGCTTGGTTGATAGCTGGATCACGTGACAGGGATCCCAAATGCCTCGCTTCAGCACCGTCCAGCATCACATCATCACCTGCACCATCCCAAATACTGATCATCCAACGTATTATGGATTCATCAGACCTTCAGGTGTAGTCCTTTCTTAGGCTGTGAAGGTCCTTTATGGACATGGACTCAGTAATGGTTTCTGTGCCTGAGTCAGTTGGTGGCTTTGAGGTTCCTTCCTCTGCATCATCATCATCTTTCACTGGGCAATCAGTTTTGGATGTGTGCTTTTTCCTCGTGACAGGATATTACTGTATCCCGCCACCATAGGGAGGAGAGAAGATCCAACAGGCAGGAATTGGGCAGCAAGATTGATTTATTTAATTATTTTACAACCTCTTTTATAGACTTTTTTCTTCATAGTCTAATTGGACAAAGGATCAGCCACCCCCTGGGTGGATTGGCTAGAAATCCTAAACATCCATTGTCAAAATACTTTTCTACTGTACCATAAACATAGTTCTACAAGGTCGCAGGTGTTCATGGTTTACAGAACTTCTGCTAATCTCTTCATGAGAGAGAAAAGTATCCCACGGGCTTAGAAGGAAGCAAGAAAACTCTTGCTAGCAGCAATAGTGCATCCACAATAGGATCCACTGTCAATGGCTTAGACTCTCCATCTGGTTTGGCTTTGCTGTCTGGTTTGGCTGCAGCCTGAGTGACTGGGGTGTCTGCTGGTTTATCTTTCTGCCCCTCTACCTTTGCCTGCTGCTCTACAGTACCTAGCAGCATACGATTGGCATATGCCAAGACCCAACATATTACAATGAGCTCTTTCTCATTAGAATTGTCATCGCATTTCTCTTTCAGATATTTCCCCACCTCAGCTGGTTTCTGAATTCGTTTGGGGGGAAATTGCAAACCATTGGGTCAGATAAATTCTTCAGGGTTTGGCCCATATCTTCCCATTCCCCACACCACTCAGGATTTTCCACATCTGGGTCAGGTGTCTCAGCAGTCACCCTGGAAATCTGAGCTTTCATTCTAGACAAGCTGCAAACCACATAGAGGAAGCTTACCAGATAAAATACCAGGAGGGTGGTCTCTTTAACATCCAGGGGAAACTGAACATTCTCAAAAGATAGCGTATCAAATTTAAAGGGAAGGGAGTTGAAAGACTGGGAAACCCCGTCTCCTCGTCTTCTAACAAACTGGGTGCAATTACTAATAAACCCCCAAAACAGGCTACTGAAACTAGGACTGGGATTAGGACGGAAAAAACACAAATCTTACACACTTTGTACAACTGCTAATACCTCTGTTAACTTCTTATAAATCATTATCACCGAGCACAGCAAAATAGAAATCCTGATTCGTCCCCCTGCTCTGCAAAAGTTTCGTATCAGGGACACGATCGGAGCCAGTTGTGGATAGGCAAATAGGCCTGGGGACCAGAAAGGCAATAGTACCTTAAACAAGCCTAAGGACCAAAAGGACATCAGTATATCAAGCCAGAGAGACATTATGAACACAACCAAGGTGGTGACTACTTTACCCCAACACAGAATAATTAAATTCAAACCAAAATGTAATTAGCACAGGGTTTTCACTTTCCTTCGAGCCACGCAGTTGGGCGCCACTAAATTATTTGTGCCGGTTTGGGCAAATTTGGGAATATATCATCTGAGAGAAGGCAGGTCACAACCAGCCCTCCCCCACCAGGTTCAGGGAAAAAAAGAATTTTCCTCAAAGCAAAGTGAAAGAGATAAAACTATTTATTTAACAAATACTCAGGAAAAGGATACTGATGCTAAATAACGAAACCTCTCGCTGTAGAGAGAAAACCTGGGAAAATTTCAGAGTCCTTTCACAGATCTCTCTCTCCCCCCCTTGGAGCTGGGATGGGGTGGTGGGCCCACCTCCAGGGCCAAGGCCTCGGTGGAAAGTCCTCCCAATGTATTCTGATGTTGAAACCATCCAGCAGAGAAGAAGGGAAAAATCAGAGTCCCAGGAAAACAAAAGTTCAACTCTCCGTCTCTCTCCGGAGAGAAAGAAAGCTGAAAGCTGGCCGAGAAAGCAAGCAGAGTGCTTCTCTGCTCCCTCTCTCTCTCGCCGCAGCAGGGGGAAAAAAAAATGTCTATCTCTGTGTGACCTTGAACAAGCTACAAACTGCTTTGAAAAGTTTTGCTCAATTTTTCCTTCCCCCTCTCAGGCTCAGTTTAAAGGCATAGAAAGGCACAAAACTAATTTCAGGGTATAGAGAAGCGATATGGGATACAACATCATAAAGTCACCTGTCTTACTAAACAGTAATGAGTATTTTGGACCAAACCACTACATCACCCTAAGACAATAGCCCATAAATCTTGTACCATCTGGTACGACCCATCAGGTTAGTTGCAAAAAATTTTCGATTACAGTGCTAATTCCTTCCCTGTCTCCTTTCTTAATGGGGTATTGTTTAACCCTGGCTGGTTGCTTTCCCTCCTAGAGCTTAATGTGTATCAGGGGTGAATTCTTGGCTCTTCCAGGTACATCTGTAACCCATACCCCAGGAAATACTTAGTTTATAATTTCTTCCTTCATCTCTTCTTTAGCCTCTGAGATAGTTAATATTAATCTTAATACGGCCACATATTGGTGATCATTTACCTCCAGAGTAATTTCCCCATTTTTAAACATGATGGTTGCTTGTAGCTGTTCCAGCAAATCTCTACCCAAAGTACCTTTGGGGAGTTGAGCATGTATAAAAAACTTGTGAATGCCCCATTGTTTTCCTAGTTTATACTTCAAGGGTTTACAAAAGTATGTTTTTTCAGACTGGCCAGTTGCTCCTGTTTACCATAATGTAATCATCCTCCACCGACATTAAAACTTGATTTAAACTGAATATGTTGCCCCCATGTCTACCAAAATAACTTTTCCCACATACAAATTTCACAATACTAAAGCCCAAGATACCACACTCTAAGCACTCCTTGCTTTGTTAATGAGTAAAAAAACTAGTACCACTGAGTTATACAAATGCTACACTGCCCTAAAATCCACACAGGGTTCCACGAATCTGAAACTGTAATATTTCCACAAACAAAGCAAAAAATTTGTGTTATAAAGTGTAAAGTTAGGGCAGCATGAAACAAATTAAAAAGTCCGGTGCTATGCTTCTCTTATCTAACCACCAAAAAATGCTTTCTCTCTTAAAAACTTAATACATTAATTAAAAACTTTGCTTGTGCTGCCTTAACTCCCTACCAAACACAATGGGCTGGCACGGAGCCAAAGGCAACACCAGCAAAGTTACTTTCAACACAACAACAAATTCCTACACACTCATTCTAACCTATTATTCATCAACAAAGCCCCATTCATACACATACATCAACAACAAAACCCCTGGGTCTGCCCAATCCCCCCCAGATTGTTTCTATCGGCAAACCCCAGGATCACTCGCTGCCGCCTTATTGGTCTGCAAATTTCGCTACCTTCAGTCTGCAGGCTCCCTCTTCCCTTACAGGAGTATGCTGTGCACCAGACGTCTCTGTGCATCTTATCAGCCCCCTGTTGTATTTCCCCAGCCAAGCGTACGACTTACAGGCCCCTAAACTTTTCACATACAATTTGTCCGCAGTCCGAGCAGGTCGTGGTCTGCCCCTGCAGTGAGCAAGCTGAGAAGTGGAGTTCCACCAGGAAAATCTCCCAGGCCGTGGCTAGGACATCCGCCCCCTCAGCAGATCCTGCAGCCGGGCAGACAAACTCCTGGCTGGCTTGCCAAAATGATACTCAGAAAAGACTCTACAACTCAAAAGTTGTAAAGTAGGTATGTTTATTACAGCGCCGGAAGCATGGGGGTAACCCCCAAAAACCATGCGTGCCTACTGCGGTACTCAGCTTGAAATTTATCTGGTTGCAAATTGCATATACATTAGGTTACACAATACGCCTATACATATTCATCACCTGTCTCCACTTTCTATTATAATTAGCTCAGCATCTTATTACATCTGCGCATTGCCGCCGGGTGGTCGTGGGCCAGGGTCCCCGGGATGAAGTAAGCAGTCTACCTCAGACTTGCACTTTTCACCTTGCTTCCTTGCACATGCTCTCTGAGGTTCTGGTCCAAGTCCAGGCCCCAAAGCTGGTTCGGGCCGGTTCCAAGGTCTGAAAGCAGAATCTTTTGGTCACGGTTTCTTCCTCTCATCAATGGTCTGGCATCTTATCCTTATCCCCCCATACATCTTTCCCCTTTGCCTGGCCAGCATAGCAAATATTAAGCAAGCAATACATTGTTTAGCAAGCAGCTGCAAAGTTTTGCCATACTAGTGGTACCCAAAATCAGCAATTAACCTTTTAAAGCCTGAGCCCCCTATATCAGCACACTGATCTTTGCCTAACTGGGGAGGGCCTTGTCTGGGAGGTCCCTGTCTGGGAGGTTCTTGTTTGGGTTTCTTTTATTTTTTCTTTATTATTGCTATAAATTTTTTTATTTTTTGCTTATAGTTCTTTTTTTGCTTATTAAATATTTTTTAAGCTTTATTTAACAATTAAAAAAATTTTTTTATTTAATTTTTGAAGCTTTTGTCGTTTATGTCTGATATTTTCTGTGGATTGCCCTAAAAACAAAGATACTAGCTGTTGTACCCCTATTTTAGTTTCAGGATTTAGTGATGTGTTGCAGTGCATTGCATTCCTCAGACGATTCAGGAATTCGGATAGTGACTCGGAAGGACCCTGTTTTACTGCATACAAAGCTGACCAATTTAGGGTTTTGGGAATGGCCCTTTCCATCCCTTTTGCTATTTATTTTTGATAACTTTTTATTTTTTTTAATTTAGCTGCTTTATTTGGACTTCAGTGTGGTTCCTGGAGTGGGAAGTAATTTTTTACATCTAACTGTTGTGTATTATAATAGTTCTTTGCCAAATTTTTTGCTGTTTTTAAAACCAACTGCTTTTTTGTTTTTGTTAGTCCACCCAATTACAATTGTATATTGCTCCAATTTGTATTATGTTGTTTTATTATAAGCCGTAAGCATTCAGCAGTACCTATCAGATCGCTTCAATAGTTTTTGGCAACTTTATTCCACGCCTCTGGGTCAACGGTAGAAAAAGGCACTCTAACCAGCATTGTCCCTCCATCTGGTGCTACTGCCTCCTGCAGGGGTGCTATTAGTACCTGCTTCCTGGTTTGAGATGAAACAGGACTGCCTAAAAGAGAGGGAGTAGGTGTTGGTGTTCCTTTTGACTCCACATCCTCTTCCTGTCTCCTAAGGGGAGGCTTAAGCAAATCAGTTAGTTCATTATTATCTTGTGCCACTGTCTGATAAACTTTGTCTGATTTTGTACACCTTTGACCTATACTGCACAATGAACAACACTGCTTAATTTTTTTTTTCTGCTTTTAAAATTTTTTTTTAAGGGCTAATACCATAGGATTACTGGGGGTTATAATTTTACAATTTTTTTGCTATTTGGGGTGATTTTGGAGGGAGAAAAATGCGTCAGCATAGGAAACTTTTTTTTATTTATCTTTTTGTTTAAAAATAACATTAACTGTAGCAAGGTATTGTAGTCTAAAGTTTTATTAGGTGGCCATTTTGTTTCGTCTTCTAATTTATACAATGGCCACCATTGGGTGCAATATTTTACAAGAGTTATTTTATTTTTTGTATCTTTAGTTTTTATTATTTTTTTTAATGTGCTAAAACACAGCCTAACGGAATTGCCCTAGAAATTTTTTTACTTTGCCCAGTTTTCATTCTGTTTAGAGTTTGAGTTTACTCAAATACTGTATCACCCACTCCAGGTCACCTGTATAGTGTATAAGCCACTCTTTATAAATTCTCTTATGCCTTTTGTTAGGCCTGCTTTGTTGCCACTTAAAATTTTTTTTTAAAGCCTTTACTACTTTTTTCCAATCCTTTTCTAGCACACTACTGTTTTCGGGAATGCGATGCTTTTTGCCCCACAAAAGTTTTAAAACAAAGTGGTCCTTGCTTTCCAGGCACTCCAGGCACACATCTCTGTCTACTAAATAAGTAAAATCGTAATATCTTCGACTTTCACAAAATTTATACTGTGCTAAAATCCACATCCGGTGTGGGGCTAGGATCTTTTTATGTCTACACACAAAGCAAGAAACCCCTTTTATCATGTGAGCAGGTAGGACAAAAACCAGAAAAAAAATCAGGGGCTATGCTTCTACTATATAACCGTTGAGGGATAGGAGGGTGTAGCAACCTCTCTCCTTGCTTTGCCACAGTTGTTTAAGTCCGGTATCCAACTTTTACCTTCTTCTCCTAGTTTTGTCTCACTTTCACCCAAACCTTTCTTCACACTCCCTCGCAGTTCTCTCGCATTTCTCTTCCCGAACGAGCCAAGCATCTGGTACCAAATGTGATTTCCTGCACACGAACTTTAAAATCTTAGGCTCAAAATCAACTTCATCCAAGTGCTTCTGATAACACTGGTAGCATAGGCTCTGCCACCCACCCGTCAGAAGAACAATACCACCTTCTCTTACAGATTTTATACTGTATTAATACCCAAGCCACATGCCACCCTGTGGATACAAAAATGCTGCTAGCAAGAATTTTTCTTGCTTCCTTCTAAGCCTGTGAGATACTTTTCTCTCTCACGAAAATATTTGCAGAAGTTCTGTAAACGATGAACACCTGCGACCTTGTAGAACTATGTTTATGGTACAGTAGAAAAATATTTTGAAAATGGATGCTAAGGATTTTAGCCAATCCACCCAGGGGGTGGCTGAACCTTTGTCCAATTAGACTATGAAGAAAAAAGTCTATAAAAGAGGTTGTAAAATAATTAAATAAATCAATCTTGCTGCCCAATTCCTGCCTGTTGGATCTTCTCTCCTCTCCTCCCTACGGTGGCTGGATACAGTAATATTTGGTGACCCTGACATGATCTGCACACTGTGACGTGTCCTGCATGCTGCGAGCCAAGCCAAATTTCTCTGGAGGTACGCTGTTTCCTTCCCCCCTGCCAGACCGGGATGTCCGACGGGACTGAGAAAATGGCGAACAGTGGTTTAAAAACCGATGCTGTGCTATCAGTCTGGAAAGCTGTTATCAGTTCAATGAATGCCTCTATTCCTGAGAACTCACTTTGTGAGTTATTAGACTGGGCTGCCCTACATGGCGTCTCCCCGAACGCAGACACCGCCCTGGATTTTGGGCTGTGGCAGGAGATAGGCTGTGCTATACGACCCGAGCTCCCATGTGGGGATTCGGCAGTGCTAGAATTATTACGCACTTGGCGGTCGTTGTTTAATCTGCTGATGACCTTGACTGTAGCAGTAAAGCTGGCTTGCCTGCCTCAGTGGAATGTGAAGGAGAGAGATCCAAAAAATCCGCCCTGGCTCCACGGGTGGAGCATGCCCCAGAGCCTGCACCAGGTCACCCTGCGCAATCGCAGGACTCTGTGTTCCCCAAGGATGCCACGCCAGCAGAGCAATTGGTGGGGGTGTCAGAGTAGGGGGGGGGCGGGCAGCCCACCCTGCCATTCGGCTCAGCTGCGGCCACCGCTTTTTCAGGGCCCCAGTTCAGTGGGCTGGCATCTTGGATGGCCATGGTGGCTCCTAGCCCAGCTGCGCATGCGCCTGCTGCGCTGAGAATGCCTAGATGCGGCTCGCCACCCTCCGCAGCGATGGACACTGCTGTGGAAAAGCAGAACCAAGGAATCGACCTTCTAATACAGCACCTGCCTTTGCTGACAGTGCTGCTGAATATATCACGGCAGCTGGAGGAGCTTCTCAGCTTGCAAAAGCAGCTGTTGCAGCGGCCAGAGGCGCCCCTCCGTGCAGGTCACGCTGCGCCTGTGCCTTCCGCGCTGCCCGCGCCACCCGCGAGAGATACGGAGAACACGGAAGTGGCGTGACCAGCAGCTCCAAAACCAGGACCCGCGGCAGCGGTGGCACTGGTCCCGGTGTTAACTGCCGGCGCAGCACTGGAACTCCAGCTGCCAGCGAAGTCGACACCAGAAACAGAAGCTGCGGTCGCAGCGGCCGCCAGGCGCCACCGCAGCACAGGACACAGCGGCGGCTTAAGATGTGGGCTCTGGAGGAGGGCGATTGGAATTTATTGGAAACACTTGGGATGCCAAGCAGAGTTGAGGATCCTGAGAGTAATTGGGAAGCTGTTACACTGCATCCACAGGCTGTGCCAGAAGTTCAGGATGGTAGTGACACCCCAAAAGGGGAGATCCAAGCTTTCCCAGTGTATAAGGCTCTCCCAAACTCAGGCCAGCATGATAAGCATGAGGTAATTGCCTGGAAGGTTGCACAGGATCTATAATCCAAGGTGGCACAACATGGGCTTGGTTCTGCTGAGGCTATGCAAATAATAAGGGTGATAAATACAGATTTGCTTGCTCCATTTGATATCAGACACTTAGGTCAAATCCTATTTCAACCTGTACAATGTGCAGTTTTCGAGAATACCTGGAGAAAGCTGTCCGACAAGGCTGCATTAGGGAATATGCAGCTCCCTGCTGACAATCCTAGATGTGCAGTGGGAACGGATGCTCTTATGGGGACTGGTCCCTTCTGTGATCCCAATCTCCAGGGTACCTTTCCCTCTAGCATCCTGCAGCAAGCTCAACAGGTCAGCATGGAGGCCCTGTTGAAAACCATAGAGATGGCTGCTCCTAGAAAGCAATATACTGAAATAATTCAAGGGAGATCAGTTATACCTCTCTTTCGTAGAGAAAGTCGCTGCTTCTCTCGAGAAGCAGGTTGAGGATGACGGGTTAAGACAGTTGTTGTTAAGGCAGTTAGTGAGAGATAACGCAAATGAGAAGTGCAGAAAAATCATAGATGCTTTGCCAGGGGATCCTGAGGTCACAGACATGGTCGAGGCCTGCTCTAAGGTGGGATCTGGGAGCCAGAAAAGGTCTGCTTTGGCTGCGTTTCTGCAGCCTGTTCACGCATCTTCTGATCGTGAACCAAAGCAACCCAAACACGTGAAAAAACAGAAGCGGCCTAAGCCGAGCCAAAAAGGAAACACAGCAATCCCCCAGTGCAAGAGGTGTGGCAGGCCAGGGCATTGCTCGGACTATTGTAGATCTCTGACTCATGCTGATGGTCAGCCTTTGTTGGGAAATTTTCGCCGGGGCGCAAGGAGGGGGAATTGCTCTCTGATGCAGTCCCTCCCCCAGAGAGTGGCACAGGTACAGGCACAGGCCTACTGAGTTGTGAGAAATGAGACAACTCTTAAAAAGATTAATTTATTGAAAACAGAAAGATTGAAAAATTACAGAAATTTAAAAAAAAATATATAAAAATTTGGGATCCTATGGCTCGGTAGATGGTATGCCCCAGGAGCGCAGGGATTTGAGATCTTCTGGCTGAGACAGCACTAGACCTCAGGTAGAGAAAAAAACTTGCAGTGCTGGGTTGACTTAAAAAAATTACTAAAAGCCCCTTAAAAGGGGTAAGGCTTTTAATGCCCAGCACCAATGTCTCCCACAGCTAGTCTGGAGAGAGCAAGAGGGGAAGAGAGAAGAGAGCCCGCCTCTCGGCTTCGTCCTTTTTATAGTTTTTGCTCCGCCCCCAATCCGCCCACAGCCCGCCCCTTTGGTCCAAGGCGATTGGGGCTTTCCCTTTGATGGATCATCTCCGTCCACCAATGGCTCATCGTTGTCAAGGGGGGGTGGTATCAATTAGAGATAAGGGAATACAATGCCTTCATTAACATTCAGGTATTCAGGTTGCCATGGGACTTGCCTGCAGAGTAATGGCTCTGTAGCTAAAAATAGCTGCTGGCTATTAAGACTGGGTGGGGGGTTTGGCCTTGGAATCAAAATGCAAGTGAAACACCTACAAAAAGTATTAAAATACATCCAACACACCTCAGAACACTTGTAAAAGTAGACAGTAAACACAGGAAAGGTAACTCTTATTGTGTACCAGTGGTTTGTAGCTTGAAAAGGGGCAAGTTTGTGATTTTTAACTGGGAAAATTTTAACTGGGAAGGGTGCAACTCTATTAATAAACTTTAAACAAATGGAAACACTGATAATGGAACTGGATTTTTGTACCTGGGCTGATGGGTTAATTGTAACATTCAATTTAAAAATAATTAACTCAAAATTAATTATTTAAAGCACTTAATATGCAAAGACCAAGCACAAATAGGGATTTCATGTATGACAAGTCCCCCCTTTTTCTCTTATGCTCGCATCTTTGGTCTTTGCATTTAAGTGAAGGTGGGTAGCTTCTTCAGGGATGGATTCAAGCTGTTTAAAACTGTCCCACACTTGCTTGGCAATTTTTCTTTCCTTTTTGGTTTTCTTATTATTATTGATATACATAATCTTTTGAGTGGATGGTGGATGCTGCTGTTGTCCTTGGAGGTCTTGGATCAGTGGCATGCTTTGGACGACAGTGGTAATTAAACGGATGAAACAAGGGAGAAAAATAAGTCCTGTAAGGGGAAGTCCAACAATAATTAAAGCTTTCTTCCACCATTGTCCTTGGAAAATATTTTCCCACCATTCAGAAGTGATCAAGGGCTGCCATTTCTGCACTGGAACATGGGCTAGTTTCCTGATGTTTTGGGTAATCTTGGTGATGGCTTCACCGTGATCATCAATGTGAATGCAGCAGTCTGAGGTGTTAAACTTGCCACATACTCCACCTTCTTCTGCTAGTAAATAGTCCAATGCCAGCCGATTTTGGTACACGGGTGTTCGAGTTTGCCCTTGCTGTGTGTTAAGTAGTTCAAGAGCAAGAGAGGTTTCATTGGTGATTACCTCAATTAGTGCTTGCAGTCTGATGATTCGGTTTAGCATGTAGATGGGAGTTCGGTACCCCCAGCTCCCATCCTGTGCCCATGTAGCAGGTCCATAAGTCTCTAGGATCCTCTCGGCTGGCCATTCTTCCTCTCCCCATCTCTGGGTCCCCCCTATTACATGTCTTTTGGTATGGGAAAGTTCGTCATAAAGGGAGATTCCAAGGTGGGCTCCAGCGTTTTCAGCAAGTAGGAAGAAGTTTGGCTGAATGGCTCCAAGAGTGCAGCTCCCTTTCCAGCGAGGTGGTAAGCTGGAGTAAGCTCGGTTACCACAGATCCAATAGAGGTCTTGTGGTGCTTCCCAGAAGTGGGGTTGTATACTTGCTGCTGTGATCCAGTATTTGGAAATTTGTGGCAGGACAGAGTATGGATTTCCTTGATCCCAACATTGCCAGAGTTTTTTAACGGGATTCAAAATGCAATTTTTGTTTATAATCTTTTCTGCAGACCAGAATACATCTGGTTCTTGGGGTATCCACCAGTGTTTTTGCCCATCAGTTACCAGGTACCTTTTGCATATTGTCTCACCAACTTCTTCTAAGAATTTTCTTCCTTTCCTCCAGATGCATTCTTCTCCAATAACAGAATTGCTTAGCAGCCAGGTTTCATTATCATGTCGGGTTGTGGGGGAAAGATTACTCAGTCGGAGTAAATCGGGGGGTCTAAGACTGACTCCACGCCAAGGCCAACTTTCCGATTCTAAAGTTCCTCTGCACACCCAGCAATTTGTTAAATTTAGCTGTTTTCCAATCCTTTCTGCCAGGTCAATAAATAAGTTTTTCCTTGACATCAAAGGATTGTTTTCTTTTTGCTTTTCTTTTTCTTCTATGACCACCTCTTGGATCAGGTCGGTGTCATAGGTCTTTCTTTTTAACAAATCTTCTGTCCTGGTTATGTATTTAAAACTGAAACAGAGCCAATTGTCTTGGGAGGGGCACTCTCCCTTCTGCTTATGTGTTTGGGTGCCAATGTTTTTGCCAATCCAATACTTGTGACCTTTTTCTGAGCAGATACCTAGCTCTGTTATGTTGTAACAAGATGGATTAACATAAGTATGTGCTCGGAAAAAGTGTCGAATTTGGAATGAGCTTCCTTCTGCCTGATACACCGTCTTGTAACATTTGTTACAGCGGCTGTCAGCTGCTTGTGTGAAGGGAAGCCAGAGGACCCAGAGACAGATGACATTTAGTAGCAGGATGTTGCTCACTTTCCCCTTTAGGCAGACCCAGAAGCAGTTGTTAGCCTTTGGGTTGCCTCTGCTGGTGGGGCTTGTCATCTTTGCTTCTTTTGTCCTTTCTTTAGGCTTCTCACCTTCAGATGGTTCTTCTTCAGTGATTTCAGGCTTCTGGAAACTCATGGTTATTTTGGGGTTGGCCTTGTCAAAGATTAGAGTTATCATGCCCATAAATTTGGAGTCTGATTGGACTGTTATTGAAAGAGAATGCTGGCTTCAAATGGAGCCTTACTGTACAGCTGATGTGACAATATGGTTGTGTGAAGGCAGACTCTGTAAAAGGGAATAACAAGGAACAAAATTAACAGATAAACATTTTCAACTTAATTTAACAACTTGTAGCTAGCACTTATTACCGAGGTATAACAGGGGATAAACTGCACTTATTAACGGGGTATAACTGGGAATAAACTGGGAGTACAGGGTTTTATTAATTTGGACTGAGGGATGCTGAGTGGAGCTTTTAAACAGGGTGTTCAGTTTGATGGTTTGTCCGGAGGTTTCTTTTCTTCAATTGGTGGTGCTACCGGACCCTTCACTCTCTTGACATGCGTCCAGCCCTTTTCAAATGTTTGGACAGCTGTTTCGGTGGTTAGCTGGACCTGAAATGGACCTTCCCAAGATGGGGTTAATGACTTTTCTTTCCGGGATTTTATTAACACCCAGTCACCTGGATTAATGTGATGTAAATTAAAATCAAGTGGGGGTGTTTGTGGAAGAAAACCTTTTTCCCTTAGCAACCCCAGATTTTTGGCAATTAACTGTACATATTGTTGTACATTGGTGTTTCCACACTCTTTTGCATTCAGCTCTTGTGGTGTAGCAAGGTAGGGCAATCCATACAACATCTCGTATGGTGAACAACCCAAATCAGATCTTGGCTGCGTTCTAATTCTAAAAAGAGGGAGTGGAAGGCATTTTACCCAGGTCCATTTTGTTTCCAGCATTAATTTTGTGAGGGTGTTCTTGATTGTCTGGTTCATCCGTTCCACTCTCCCAGAGCTTTGTGGATGCCACGGGGTATGTAATCTCCAATTTGTTCCTAATTGCTGAGCTAATTGTTGTACAATTTGGGAGGTAAAATGTGTACCTCGATCTGAGTCTATGCGGTGGACTATCCCGTACCGTGGGATAATTTGCTCGAGGATCACTTTACTCACTGTCTGGGCTGTAGCGTTGACAGTTGGAATAGCTTCCACCCAGTGAGTAAGGTGATCAACAATTACCAATAGGTATTTCCACCTCTGGACAGGAGGCATTTCTGTAAAGTCAATTTGAATGTTTTGGAAAGGCCTGATTGCTAATTCAATTCCTCTGCCAGTGTTCTTTTTCATTACCTTTTTGTTAACTTTTTGACAGATTACACAGTCCCGTGTTATTTGGTTGGCTATTTCATAAACACCAATGCATCCAAAAGTTCTGAGGTAGTGGTCCGCCAGAGCCTTTGAACCCCAGTGATTGGTTTGGTGGATATTTTGTAGAATTTCTCGGGTTAAATTTTTGTTTAGAATTTGGCGTTTATCTGGTAAATACCAGCGGCCTTGAGAATCCTCATTAGCTCCAATTAAAACTAATTTTTGTTTTTCCTGATCAGTAAAAATGGGCGTGGGTAAAGTGTTAGTTTGTGGAATAGTGTCAGTTGTGGTGGTGTTGGTTGGAAGTTGGTTCACTTCCATCACTTTTACCTCTTCTTCCACTGCTGCTTCTTTTGCTGCCAAGTCTGCTAGGCTGTTTCCTCGGGCTTCTTTTGTGGTTCCTGATTGATGGCCTGGAATATGCACCACTAAGATCACCTGAGGCAGTTGTAGTGCTTTTAGAATTTTTAGAATCAATTCCTTATGTAGGATATCTTTTCCTTTGGTGTTTAGGAACCCCCTTTCGGACCAGATTTTTCCAAAGGTGTGGACTACGCCATAGGCATATCTCGAGTCGGTGTAAATGGTCCCAATGCTTCCGGCTAGTCGGTGGAGTGCTTTTTCTATGGCATAGAGCTCACAGACTTGAGCTGACCAGGTTGATGGTAATTTGCCTTTTTCTAGCACGCACATTTGGTGTCCATCAACCACTGAATAGCCAGAGCACCGTTTTCCATCTACCACTCGAGATGACCCATCAATGAAGAGGATTTCCCCTTCATTGAGGGGACAGTCCACTAGGTCCTCTCTAACTTTTGTCTGGATGTCAATTATATCAATGCAATTGTGTTCTATTTCATTTTCTGAAGGGGTCCCATAAAGAAATTGGGCTGGATTTTGGTGTGCACATACAACTAGCCTCAGTTGGTCTGAGTGCATGAGAATGGCTTCATATTTGACCATCCTCGAGTCAGTTAACCACTCTGCAGCCCTGTGTGCCAAGATGGTTTTTATTGAGTGTGGTGTATGTACTGTCAAATCTCCACCAAAAATGAGGTTTTGGCTCTCTGAAACCAGAACAGCTGCTGCGGCGACGGACTGGATGCAGACTGGCCATCCTCTGGACACTGGATCTAGTAATTTGGAAAGGAAAGCAACTGGCTTCCTGACTCCACCCCGCTCCTGGGTGAAGACGCCATAGGCAATTCCCTTCTCTACATTAACAAATAGATCGAAGGGTTTTTCTAGCGAAGGGAGGCTTAGAACGGGTGCTTTTGTTAATTTCTCTTTTAAATTTTGTAATTTCTGTGTGTCTGAGTTATCCCAATTAAAAGGTTCCTCTTCCATTAATTTCTCATATAAAAATTTGGCAGATTGTGAATACTGATCGATCCACAGTCTGCAGTACCCAAATAGGCCTAATAATTGCCGAATTTCTCGTTTTGAAGTTGGAGGTGGTAGATTTAGGATCCCTTCTACTCTTTCGGCACTGAGTTTTTTTGTGCCATGGCCAATTAAGTGTCTTAAATACTTCACCTCCTGTAGCACGAATTGTAATTTAGGTTTTGACACCCTCAGCCCATTCCTCCCTAGAAAATTCAGTAACTGAATTGTAGCAGTTCTTATCATAGACTCCTGTTCCCCAGAGAGGAGCAGGTCGTCTACATACTGAGTTACCTGAACCCCTTCGGGTGGAGAAAAGGAACTTAACAAATCTTCTAGCGCTTGGCCGAAGAGTGTGGGTGCCTCGGTGTAACCTTGAGGCAGGCGAGTCCAGGGCAGCTGCTGCTTCTGTCCAGTGTCCGGATCCTCCCAGGTAAATGCAAAGATGTCTCTGCAACGAGAATCTAGAGGACATGACCAGAAAGCATCCTTAAGGTCAATAACAGAGAACCAGGCATGTGCTGGGGGTACCCGACTCAGGAGTGTATAGGGGTCCTGCACCAACGGATACCTGGTTTGGACTCTCTTATTCACCTCACGCAGATCTTGTACCAGCCGGAATGACTTATCTGGTTTCTGGACAGCCAAAATTGGAGTGTTGTAGGTGGACTTGCAGGTCTCGAGAATTCCATCTCGTAGTAAGTCCATGATAACAGGCTTCAGGCCCTTTCTTTTGTCCTTGGAGAGGGGATATTGTGGTATGCGTACTGGCTGGCTGTTTGGGAGCAACTCAATTGTTAGAGGTGTGATGTCCATTTTTCCCCGGTTGCCAGGTCTGGCCCACACTACCGGGTCAATGTGTTGCTCATCTACTAAAGACAAAACAAACAATTTAGTAGTCATGTTTCCACCTTGCGGTACCACTCCCACTCTCAGAGGTATTTGGAAGTCACGTCCTAAAAGATTGATCCCAGCTTGAGGTAGATATAGAATGTCTCCTGTATGGGTGCGCCCTTGTATCGAAAAGGTTACATTTTTAATTACAGGAACAGGGAAACTTTCACCATTAGCACCACATATGTCTAATGTTTCTTGAGAAATAATACATCCTGGAGGTATTTTAGTGACACAGGTACTTTCAGCACCTGTGTCCACTAAAAACTCTACTTGCTGTCTCTGGGGTCCAACTTCTAATTTTATCAAGGGCTCTTTAAGATGTTTTTGCCCCAGAGAATAGAGCCCCTGACCCCTTCAATTGTTCAAAATTTGTCCCTCCATTTGAAGGACTCCTTGGTCTCTCTGCCTTTTAAAACAGTACCAGTGCCCGTGGCCTTGTTTATTACAGTATGTGCAGATTAACCTCTTAGGTCCTTGAGCAATTGAGGTAGACTGTAGGGTTGGTTGTATATTGCAGGTGCAAACTTGTGGCTGTTGGTGAGAGCAAATTTGGGTTTGCTGTTGTGGGATGCCCCCTTGGAAAGTTCTTTGTGTAGGAGGGTTGTGGATTGGGGTATTAGTGCTGTTATTCATTATTCGGCTTTTGGCCTTCATCCTCTCTTCATCCCTTCTAACAAAGACCTTTTGGGCTTCCTCCAGTAATTCATCCAGTTGCCTCTCTGGCCATTTTTCTAATTTTTCCAATTTTCTCCTGATGTCAGGCCAGGAGTGAAGCACAAAATGTACTTTTAGCATAGTTTTGCCTCCTTCACTGTCTAAATCAATGACAGAATAAAGTTGGATGTTGTTCCTTAACCGAGCCATCCAAGCTGTTGGGGACTCATCCTTTACTTGTTCCCCACAAAATGCCTTTTTCATATTATTAACTCGGGGAACAGCTTCTCTGATACCTTTTACAATTAGATTTCTGTAGTCTTTCATGTTCCTCCTGCCCTCTTCAGAATTTGGATTCCATTCAGGGTCTGTCAGTGGTAGTTTTTGTTCTCCAATTGGGCCCTGATTAGAATTATTTTCTCTGTCCCAGACTGTCACTCCTGCGGCTCTAATCAATTTTCGTTCTTCAATGGTAAATAAGGAATGTAGGATGGATTGTATTTCTCCCCAATTATAAATATTAGGGCCGAGGAATTGATCAAATTGATCAGCTAGTCCAATGGGATCAGTCATTAGACTTTTCATTTCTTTTTTAAATTCTCGTACCTCAGATGAAGCAAGAGGTACAACTACATAACCAGTTCCTCCTTGAGCATTTCCCATGGGTACCTCTCTAAGAGGTAAAATTTTAGACTCATGGGGAGTGCTAAGGCAGGTGGGACAGTCAGGTGTTTTAAATGATTTCTTTCTAGTGCAAGATGCTGGGCCATCCTGACTAGAAGAAATCCTTTGTCCGGTTGTCTTTTTGTGAGAGCAGGAAGGAACAAAAATCTCTTTTTCAATTTCATTCTCACTTTCTGAGTCCCTTTCAGTTGGGTGACTTGATGAAGGAAGGACCCTCCTTTCTGGAGGATTTACTGGAGGAAGGTAGTCTAGGGGGTCCCACTTTGGTTGATTTAATATAGTTTTTTGTTTTTCTTTTTGTTTTGGTTCTTCTGCAATGGAAAAAATTTGGTCTGAATTTGTATTAAGTCCAATTGAATTAGATTTTGTTTCCTCTTCCAATACTCTTTTTTTGTCTTGTTCTTCATTTTGTTTTTGCCAATAATTTAACCAAATTTTAGCATAGTCTAATTCATCAGAATGTTTTGGAGCTTTGTAATGTACATAAGAATGCAAAGCTTCACAAAGCCACTTTTCAGAAGACCCATGCTTGGGCCATTTAAGCCCATCCTTGTTAATTTTATGTTTTGGCCACTTAAAAACACAGTATCTAATCATTTGGCATTGGTCTTTTTCTTTAGTTAAAATATTTTCTTCCCACTTTAAGAGCATTTGTCCTAATGGACTCTCTGGGAAGATTTTATATTTCTTCATTGGGTCTTTTCTTTTGCTATTTGCTTGTCCCATTTTGTTACTGGGGAACAAACAAGTAGCTTGTGCAGAAGAGGATTTTTTTTTTTTTAAATTATATTAAATAAACCAAAGTATTATATTGTATAAAACAACCAAAATACTGTAAAATAAGATAATATTATGAAATAGCTTAAAATCAATACACTATCACAATATAAACTAATAACGGTAGTAGATTTATAAGCATAAAATACAATACAACTAATGTAGAGAAAAGTAAGTAGGGATAGTAGATGTAAAAGAGAATTAATGATGGTGAATCTGTGGGAAAATTGAATATGGTAAGCTGTGAGAAAAACAAATACGGTGTACAAAAAAATTAATTTTAATTAAAATAAGAATAATTAATATGCATTTAAATTCTTTAAAGTATTATTGGAATTTAGACAGCTTTATATATATATAAGAGACAAAAGTTGTCTTAATTAGCAAAGGAGAGGTAAATTTAAAATATTTATAATCGAATTAAAGAAAAAAGATTATAATGAATAACACAAATAATAAGCCAAAATACCAAAGTGGTATCTTATTATTAAAGCTGATAAAGCAAATTACAACTATAATCCAATAACTCCAACAATCTGAACTAACAGAGAGTATAAAGGTGCTAGATAGCACTGACTAAAAGAGTCAAACTAAAACAAGTTCACACATTCACTAAGAACAACAAAAGGTGCAGTTCAGATTACAAGGACACAAAATGGCGGCCGCTGCCGCTGAAAATACAAAATGGCGGCCGTTCGCGCCGAAATTCAAAATTACAAGATGGCGGGCGCCCACGCCGAAATTCAAGATTACAAAATGGCGGGCGCCCCCGCCGAAAAGAAAGAAAGGGAGGGGTTTAAAATGAGGTTTCTCCTCGGTTCTAGACCCGAGGAGATTGAGACACTGAAAAAACTGAATTTGGGGCTGCGCGCACCCCTAAAACGTGGAAACCTCCCCCAAAAAAGGCTGACCACCACACTCGATCTTACCCTGTGTCTCTAAAGGGTGATTCCTCGTGGTGCCCCTTAAAAATGAATCCTTTCAAGCACACTCACACACACACTGGGGACGGCCAAATCCACACTTACTCTCACAAAAGGAATTTCACCCGGAGGTTTCCCCAAAAGCTAGTTGCCCTTAAACAGGGTAAGTCCTAACTAAATTCCCCTTTAAGAAGGGTTCAAGCCTTACCTCCAAGTCCTTCTCCACCGGAGGTGTCCTTTCTCCACTGCAGTAATCCTCGTGGCAGCCTGGAAAATCCAAGGGAAAAAAACCCAAAAAAATCGCAAAAATTCAAAAATAATAAAATTAACCAAAAACCCTGGATTTTAGGGCAAAAAGAAGGATCCCGGACGAGCCCCCAAAAGAGTTGTGAGAAATGAGACAACTCTTAAAAAGATTAATTTATTGAAAACAGAATAATTGAAAAATTACAGAATTTTTTTTTAAAAAATATAAAAATTTGGGATCCTATGGCTCGGTAGATGGTATGCCCCAGGAGCGCAGGGATTTGAGATCTTCTGGCTGAGACAGCACTAGACCTCAGGTAGAGAAAAAAACTTGCAGTGCTGGGTTGACTTAAAAAAATTACTAAAAGCCCCTTAAAAGGGGTAAGGCTTTTAATGCCCAGCACCGATGTCTCCCACAGCTAGTCTGGAGAGAGCAAGAGGAGAAGAGAGAAGAGAGCCCGCCTCTCGGCTTCGTCCTTTTTATAGTTTTTGCTCCGCCCCCAATCCGCCCACAGTCCGCCCACAGCCCGCCCCTTTGGTCCAAGGCGATTGGTGCTTTCCCTTTGATGGATCATCTCCGTCCACCAATGGCTCATCGTTGTCAAGGGGGGTGGTATCAATTAGAGATAAGGGAATACAATGCCTTCATTAAAATTCAGGTATTCAGGTTGCTATGGAACTTGCCTGCAGAGTAATGGCTCTGTAGCTAAAAATAGCTGCTGGCTATTAAGACTGGGTGGGGGGTTTGGCCTTGGAATCAAAATGCAAGTGAAACACCTACAAAAAGTATTAAAATACATCCAACACACCTCAAAACACTTGTAAAAGTATACAGTAAACACAGGAAAGGTAACTCTTATGGTGTACCAGTGGTTTGTAGCTTGAAAAGGGGCAAGTTTGTGATTTTTAACTGGGAAAATTTTAACTGGGAAGGGTGCAACTCTATTAATAAACTTTAAACAAATGGAAACACTGATAATGGAACTGGATTTTTGTACCTGGGCTGATGGGTTAATTGTAACATTCAATTTAAAAATAATTAACTCAAAATTAATTATTTAAAGCACTTAATATGCAAAGACCAAGCACAAATAGGGATTTCATGTATGACACAGCCACCCTAGACATGCTGGCCAACCCTGAGTGGATAGAGCCTCAGCCTGACAGAATTGCCAAACCAAGGCATCACATGGTTTCTTCCATCAAAGTGCACATATCCTGCAGAAGCAGTTTCATTTAATGCCAACTGAAGTGCGTGACATGTCAGCACTTGTGCTGACTGTCACAGACTCACTGTGCCTTTGCCAGAGGGGGTGAACCCCAGAGGGCTAAAAGCCTTGCAGATTTGGCAAACGAATGTAACACACATCCCTGAATTTGTTCGGCTGAAATATGTGCACGTGTCTATTGACACTTTCTCCTCGGCTATGTGGGCTTCTGCTCACACTGGAGAGAAGGGCCATTATGTCATTGCCCATTGGAAATTGTCTTTCTCGGTCCTGGGCATGCCAGCTTCTGTGAAAACCGATAATGGTCCTTCCTACGCCTCGGAGAAGACGCAGCAGTTCTTGCACCTGTGGGGTGTAGACCATATCTTCCGTATCCCACATTCTCCTACTGGCCAAGCCATTGTCGAACGCGCTCATGGTACCTTGAAGCGTGTATTGGAAAAGCAAAAAGGGGGAATGCATGGAGAAACTCCATGGAGCTGATGAGAAAAAGCTTTGTATACAATTAATCACCTCACAGTACCACAAAATTCAAATAATCCTGTTATTCTGAATCATTTTCTATCATTGCAGTCTGCAGGCGAGACACAACTGCCTCGGGCAAAAGTCTGGGTACAGAATTTACTTACTAACCAGTGGGATGGCCCGCATGCGTATATCATTTGGGATCGTGGGTATGCTTGCATTTCCACAGATACTGGGGTATGGTGGCTACCTGCAAAATGTGTTTGCCCTGTCCTATGGCGCCAGAGGCAGAACAGGCAACCTCAAAATGATGACCAGAATGCCAACCATCCAAATGGCGACCAGAATGTAGATCATCAGCCTAATGACTCTTCTGGTGATGACCAGGATGTCAACCATCAGGCGGATGGTCCTTCCACAAGCAGAGACTGGGATGGTCCTTCCACAAGCAGAGACTGAATTTTAAATTTCTTGTTATGGAGTCAGATAGTTAAAGCCTTAAGGACATATTTAGAATTAATAACTGATGTAAATTTATATTTAGGATTAATAGTAGAATTGTGATCTTATTGTCATGGGTTAGCAAGCATAGTCCCAGAAGTGATGTTCTTGCAAAGAGGTGCTTACAGATCCTCTATGACCTGAGAGAACCTATCAGCTGGCTAGTTTGAATATGGACAATTTTTTAAGCCACTTCAAATTTTGACCGCCTCTGTGGTCCACATTTAAGAATGGACAAAGCCTGGGGGAGGTCTGTCTCATTTCGGGGGTGGGACAGGTAGCTGAAGGGCCCATATGGGGCCCGGCGGGCCCAGGCCAGGCCATGCTTGGGCCGCGCAGGGCCGGGACAAAGCCATCCTGGAGCCAATGAGCCCTGTTCCACCCACGGCCCCCCCATAGCCCTGCTACAGGCAGATGGAGTGGCCCCCTTTCCAGTGCAGCCGAAGACTCAGCTGAAGCTGCCCCACTGCCCGGCAAAAGATCATGTGACCAACAGTGATAAGCAAAATTCCAGCTGCAAGGCCTAGGTGAGATTAACCCTTTTAGTGCTGTGAAGAGCTGAAAACCTGAGGGAGGAGAAAGAGGAGATGCTTAAAGCTGAAAATATGTTGAAAATCTATGGTGGTGATAGACTATGATACATCAGAGTACCTGTTGTAATTTCATGCAAGTATGGGGGGTGGAGTGTTCAAACTGTACTTGTGAACAACAGAACTTATGCTGGAATAAGCAAATGCTGAAGCAGCTGTAATTTGATGAGAAGTTTGAACAGGGAGAGATGGAAGTGATGAGGACTTTTGCTCCAAATCGGAAGGAGAAGACCTCAGTTCCTAGAGATGATCCCAGAGATAGTCCTAGAGATGAAGATGAGGAGGACCCTTTGCTCCCAGGGACAGGGGGAGGGCCTCTATTCTTAGATATGAAAATGTTCCCAGAGATGGGTGAAGAGAACTTTTGTTTCTGAACAGCTCAACCTTAAAATTGTACCCCAGTAGCTCAAGATTGGACCCTCTGTCTTGGGGTGACTTTATGATGTGTATCCCATATCGCTGCCCTATGCCCAGAAATTAATTTTGTGCCTTTTTAGGCCTCTAAACTGAGCCTGAGAGGGGGAAGGAAAAAACTGAGCAAAATTTTTTCAAAGCAGTTTGCAGCTTGTTCAAGGTCACACAGAGATAGTTTTTTTTCCAGCTGTGGCAGGGGAGAGAGGAGGCACCCGATTTGCTGCTTTCCAGTCAGCTTTTGGCCAGTGGTTCAGTTTCTTTTTCTCCGGAGAGAGACTGAGAGTTGAACTTTGCTTTTCCTTCCCAGGAATTTCGGATATTCTCCCTTTTCTGCTGGACTGCTTCAATATTAGAACGCATCAGAAGGACTTTCCACCGAGCGCAGAGGGCCTGGCCCTGGGCCAAGCCCCAGCTCCGAGGAGACCAAAGGGAGGACTCTAACACTTTTCCCAGGTTTTTTTCTCCATAGAGAGAGATTATATTGTTTAGCATGATTTTCCTTTTCGCGTGTGTTTGTTAAATAAATAGTTTTTACCTCCTTCACTTTCCTTCGAGGAAAATTTATTTTTCCCAAACCTGGTTGGGGGAGTGTGGGGGCCCCTCCCACCGTCATGTAGCCCTGGGGGAGGGGCCCTGAGGGGACAGAGACAGGGTTTCCTAGCCCCTGGTCAGCCTCGTTCCCCATTGGTTGTTTTGTGTTTCCCTGCGTGGGCAAGGACCCTCAATCCCATGTTTGTAAGAGTTCCTCGGCAGAGCTCCGGCCATGCGGCCGGAGAAATAAACATCTCTCTGAAACATCTATCAAGAATCTGTCTATATATATTTCTTTTCCACGGGACTCCTGGTTTGATACATCGTGTTGCAGTAATCCCGGCTGTAACAAATGGTGGTGAATTGCAAGCAGAACAATCCCTGATCCCTAAGCGACTGATTTGTGCGAGTAAACCCTAGACACTTTGGATTCCTCTTTTTGTTTTTGTTTTGCTATTCCAAATCTAAACTATGGAGGAACCATAGGAAGACTCTTGGCTTTCATAGCTGCATATGGACATTTATCTTAAACATAAAATGATACTTGAACAACGATTTGCAAATTTTAGCTTAATTCAAGCTCAAAAAGAACTGAAACACTTCCTGGCATGGTTGTTTAAGAACTTTTTCTATGTTTCTTGGGATTTAATTCTTACCAAGGGCTTTTGGAAGACCGTTTGGACACAGTTAGTTTTTGAGTCAAAATACATGCTGATGGAAGAATATTTTCATGAATATTATTTAATTGCCCAGACTGTTGAGCAATGTCAGCTGTGTCCTGGTGAAGGGAAGCCTGGCTCAGGGACCGTGCGACCCACACCACGTGGACCGAGCGCTCTGCAAGCAGCAGCGAGGCAACTCCCGCGCGCGGGCCGGGCCACACAAACCCCAGTGCCGGTGGTGGAGCGAGGCGCGGCAGGAGCGGTGCGACTTGGCGGTGCTCGCCCGGCCCCACACAGCATGTGGTGGAGCAAGCCCCGTGAAAGCCCAAGTGGGCCGGCACTGGCAGTGGTGGTGGTGGAGCGGAGCCGTGCCCAGCCAAGACGCACGCTGGAACAGGGCACGGGGGAGTTATCACTTGGGGGCCCAGCTGAGAAGTGGCTGCAGCGCCTGGCAGCGGCAGCGAAGCTGCGACCAGAGGAGGCAACGCATGGAGAACTGAGTGGAATGGCCCGGCCCGGCAACAGAAAACAGCAGCCACTCGGAAAAAGGAAGAAAGTATTAGGAATAGTAAAGTGGTATAATGTTAAACAAAATTATGGATTTATAACAAGATGTGACAACCAGCAAGACATATTCATGCATAGAAATGCTATTAAAAAGAATAACCCTGAAAAATGCATCCCAAACTTGGGAGATGGAGAGGTGGTGGAATTCAAAATTGTACTAAGTAGAAAAGGGTTACAAGCATCGCAGGTCACAGAGCCTGATGGTGCCCCTGTAAAAGGCAGTATATATGCAAAAAATCGTAGTCATGTTAGACAATATCTCCATTGTAAGCCCCCCCTACAGTCTCCCTTTCCTAATCCCACCTTTCCCTTTTACCCTATGTCCTATTACCCCCAGTGTATTCCCAATCTGTTTTTTCATCCATGGTTTCCCTCACAAAACCATATCTTTGCCAATTGTTTCCCCAAAAATGCCTTTCCAATGCGAGTGGAGGATGAAAAGGGGGAGGGAAGAAATTAAACCCTCTCCTGCCTCAGTTTCCCCACAAAGCATGCTCGGAGAGTCCTGTCTCCCTTCTGTCAGCCCTGAGATGTTCCAGAGAATCTGTTTGGACATTCAAAGGCTCAGGAGGGTGGCTTGTTTTGTTTTGAAACTGTCCTTGTTGTTTTCAATGTTAAGTTTTACATCTCTTTTATTAGAAATAAACGGGTGAAATGTCGGGGTCCCTCCCCCCGCCATGTAGCCCTGGGGGAGGGGCCCTGAGGAGACAGAGGCAGGGTTTCCTAGCCCCTGGTCCGCCTCGTTCGCCATTGGTTGTGTTTCCCTGCGTGGGCAAGGACCCTCGGTCCCATGTTTGTAAGAGTTCCTCGGCAGAGCCCCGGCCATGTGGCTGGAGAAATAAACATCTCTCTGAAACATCTACCATGAATCCGTCCATATATACTTCGTTTCCACGGGACTCCTGGTTTGATACATTGTGTTGCAGTATCCCCGCTGTAACAGGGGAGGGGTGGTTGTGCCTTCCCTCAGAGGATATATTTCTAAATTTGGCCAAACCGGAACACCCTCGAAAGCAGTTGTGGGAAAAGCTGCAAGTTGTGGGAAGGGACTCTCACATGATGTGAGCACAGAACCAACCCGGGCGGCTGTCTCGTGACACTGAAGTGAGCAGAGAACCAACCGGGGCAGCTCTCTCGCTGTGATAATGTCTCCATAGTATGATCAAGAGAGACTCCTCTTCGTAAATGAACTGAACAAGGCTATTATGGAAGTGGTAAACAGACTGAACATCTCAAGGGTTGTCTTTTTACATTGTCAGTGGGAGAAGGGAGAAAGGTGGGGGGAGGAGAAGTGTTCTGAAGGTGTGGTATGATTTATTTTCCTTATTTTTGGTCTATTAATAAACTTCAATATATTCTTTCGAGTTTTGTGCCTGATTTGCTTTTCTCCTAATTCTTATCTCACAGAAGGTAAACAGTAATGAGAATTTTGGACCAAACCACTACACTTATACAAAAACAGGGGGAATTGTGGATACAAAAATGCTGCTAGCAAGAATTTTTCTTGCTTCTTTCTAAGCCCGTGAGATAATTTTCTCTCTCACGAAGATATTTGCAGAAGTTCTATAAACTATGAACACCTGCAACCTTGTAGAACTATGTTTATGGTACAGTAGAAAAGTATTTTGACAATGGATGTTTAGGATTTCTAGCCAATCCACCCAGGGGGTGGCTGATCCTTTGTCCAATTAGACTATGAAGAAAAAAGTCTATAAAAGAGTTTGTAAAATGATTAAATAAATCAATCTTGCTGCCCAATTCCTGCCTGTTGGATCTTCTCTCCTCTCCTCCCTACGGCTGTGGGATACAGCAATACCACCCTCTGGTTGCATGAAAAGTCCTAGTTCATCCACAAAAGCAGGTTATTCCAAGTGATATATCAAAGGCTAAATCTTTAACTGCTGGTTGTTCCCAATCCAAAGCTACTAATCCTCCTGCAAAGGTTCTTTAAATTCCCTCTAAATGGACCTGTTCACCTCCCCTGTCTATCCAACGTCCTCCCGAGTTCACAAATTCCCAAGAATCGAGGCCAAACCATTGAGGGAGACGAGTTCCTTTAACCTCTTGCCTAGCCACGATTCTGGCTAAAATAACACAAAAGCCAATAACCACACACAATCCCAAACAATCCAAAAACTAATCATACTCACACAACACACAACATACACATTTCAAATCTGCCAACAAACTGACAAGCTAATATACAGCCATGTACACATAAAAACAATCAAACAACCAATATCCACACAGACATAGAAATAATCCAACAACACTCAAACCAGCTACTAGTAGCCAAAATGTCGGGGTCTCCTCCCCCCGCCATGTAGCCCTGGGAGAGGGGCCCTGGGGGGGAGGCACGGGGTTTCCCTGCCCCTGGTCAGCCTCATTCCCCATTGGCTGGTTTGTGTTTCCCTGCGCGGGCAAGGACCCTCAGTCCAGACTGAGGGGTTCCTTGGCAGAGCTCCGGCCATGGGGCTGGAGAAATAAACATCTCTGAAACATCTACCAAGAATCCGTCCATATATATTTCTTTTCCACAGGACTCCTGGTTTGATATATGCGTGTTACAGTAATCCCCGCTGTAACAAATGGTGGTGAATTGCAAGCAGAACGATCCCCGATCCCTAAGCGACTGATTTGTGTGAGTAAACCCTAGAAACTTTGGATTCCTCTTCTTGGTTTTGTTTTGCTATTCCATATCTAAACTATGGAGGAACCGTGGGAAGACTCTTGGCTCTCAGAGCCGCATATGGATATTTATCTAAAACTTAAAATGATTCTTGAACAACGATTTGTAAATTTTAGCTTAATTCAAGCTCAAAAAGAACTGAAACACTTCCTGGCATGGTTGTTTAAGAACTTTTTCTATGTTTCTTGGGATTTAATTCTTACCAAGCGCTTTTGGAAGACCGTTTGGACACAGTTAGTTTTTGAGTCAAAATACATGCCGATGGAAGAATATTTTCATTAATATTATTTAATTGCCCAGACTGTTGAGCAATGTCAGCTGTGTCCTGGCGAAGGGAAGCCTGGCTCAGGGACCGTGCGACCCAGACCACATGGACCGAGCGCTCTGCGAGTAGCAGCGTGGCAGTTCCCACACGCGGGAGGAGCCACGTGAGCCGCAGTGTCAGTGGCGGAGCGAGGCACGGTGGGAGCGGCGGGACCCGGCGGTGCCCGCCCAGCCCTGCGCAGCGCGTGGTGGAGCGAGCCCCGTGAATGCTCGGAGAGGGGTGGCGCTCGGGCGGCGGCTGGCAGCGGCGGAGCAGAGCCGGGCCCAGCCGAAACGCGCGCTGGAGCAGGGTGCGGGAGGGTCATCGCTCGCGGGCCCGGCCGAGATGCAGGGCCTGGCATCGGCAGAGAATCTGCGACCAGAGGAGGCGATGCGCAGAGAACTGAGCGGCGCGGCCCGGCCTGGCCCACGCGGCCCCATGTTGCTGCCTGTTCCGAGCTTCCCCTCCCCCCTCCCAAAGACATGTGCTCAGAGGTTCTTTTTTCCAAGCGCGGGCAAAGCCAAATGTAACTCAGACTCTTCAGCAGTGTCTGATTGGCCGCTCACCCCGGGTCCCCCCCCAGTCCTCCCCTTTACCCTTCTCCTAATAAAGGATGGTCGAGGAGAGGCCACGCCCTCTCACTCAGCTCAGCGACTTTCCTGCGAACATCTCTGGTTGTCTGTCTCGTTTGAAAGCTTCTAACTGCAGGGAACTGAGCGGGCAGGGAGCTATATTTCTCCCTCTTTGCTTCTGCTGATGGTATTTGCTCTGCAGCTGATTCAGGTACCGATTTTAGAGCTACCAAAGTGCTAGATCGCCCTTGCTACCTCTCAAGGCTGCTCGGGGCTTTCTAAGGCATTGAAATACAAGCGCTAGCTGGTATAAAGCTGAAAAGATACCTTCCACATTTGGCGCCTAACGTGCTATCTCTGAACTCCGGTTCTGAGAGACTTTCAGGGTGTCCCGGCAGCTGTGTCTGCTGGAGTTAGCTCTGCACGTCCTGCTGTGCCAGCTCTGTGTAGCGAGGTGTTACTTTTTGTGTAACATCGAGCCCAGAGCCTCAGCCTGTAACCTCCCCCACACCACGTGGCGAGGGAACGGCTGGAAAGCAGAAGACCCTTCTCGTGTGTTTTTTTTCTCCGGACCTGCTTTCCTGTGATAAATCCAGAATTCTGGTGAGTATTTCCCTGCTGGTTTAGGGGCTCCTGTCTTAAGCTGGTGCCGGTGTAAACTTTCTCTTTTTTTCCTCCTTTTTGGCGAGTAAGAGGTTGAGGTTTGGTGTGCATTTATAATGGGATCTGAAGTTTCTGCACACCATAGAGAAATATACCACCAAGTTCAAAGTTACGTTTCTTTAACTGGGCATAAATACCCTAAAAATCTAGTTCAATCTTTTGTACAATGGCTTTTTCAGTACTTTCCTAATCTGACCTCCGAGGACATAAGATCTGCTGAATTTTGGGATAAGGTGGGGAGAAAACTCTCCTCTCTGAGGCGTGCAGGAGATGAAACAGTTTCAAAATCATTTCCTCTCCTGTTACTAAGTTATACTTTGCCCAAGAAAAAGGCAGTACATGAAAAGTCACTGCAAAACCCCCCTGTTAATTCCCTTATACCCTCTTCCAACCCCTGTGTCCCGGACCCCTCTTCCCCTATGCTGGAAAACACAGCTAGAGCAGACTGCTTCTCAGCACAGGAGAGCTATCGTCCTCCTGGCTCACCCGTGTTTCCTCAGCACCCTGCCTTGGATGGGAATCCGGAGCCCATCCCAGGACCTTCCCAACCCCTTTTCTCCACTCCCTTTCCCCCAGTTTCTAGCCCTCATGTTTCAAGCACGCGTAAAAACCCCTTCTCCCCTGATCTCTTTGTTCCCAGGGACAGCCATTGCCATGTGCTCGCAGCCCGGGAAAAAACCCCTCCCCCCAACCCCGTTTCTCCGAGTTTGTTTGTCTCCAGTAATGGCGGACGCAATGTTCCTTCCTCTCCAAACTACACCTCCCACAATCCCTTTCTCCCCATCCCACAAATCCCTTCTTGTCCCCATCCTCTCCCACTTCCGCGTCACAACCTGACCCCGCCCTCAACCCCGCCCCCACAGCGTCGTGTTTGACCCCTCCCTCTGTGCCCGCCCATGGCTCAAGTACCGCCCCTGCCTCCCACAACCCCGCCCCCAACCCCTCCCCTCCTCCGGCCGTGTCCCCGCCTCCACTCCCCGCCCCTGCTTCCCATTGTCCCGCCCCAGGTTCCCGCAATCCCGTGACTGCCCCTCTGAATCCGGGAACCCATGGCTACCAGGAAGTAACTCCAAATGCTTCTACTACACTCTCTTGTACTAGCAATGGAGCGAACGCCGACTGGAAACCCCTTTCTTATTCTGATATTAAGGATTTGTGCAAGGCAATTAAGGAGTTTGGAATGCAGAGTAATTATTTTAAGAGCCTTTTAAGTGCTACTTTTGCAACTCACTTACTTGTACCTCATGATTTACTTACATTAATGCAAACTCTTCTCACACCTGGTGATTTTATGATGTGGAAAAAGCAATGGAAAATAATTTTATCTGATTTATTAAAAATTTTGTGGCAAACTCCAGATAATTACCTGGATTTTGAAAACAATTACATCACATTAGACCTTTTATCTGGTGACAGTAATATGGCAAATCCTCAAAAACAAGCAATGCTTATCCCTCGTCCAGTTCTTACTGAAATCACACGTGCTGCTGAAAAGGCCTTAACATTATTACCATCTCAAACTCCTAATTCTCATTATACCATCATCAAGCAATTGCCAAATGAAAATATTATTCACTTTTATAACCGTTTGTGCGAAGCTGTCTCTTCCCAGGTCCCTAATCCTGACCTCCAACAAGCGCTCCTACTCGAACTTCTCCAAGTTAATACAAACGATGCTTGCAAACAAGTCATTCTCACTCTCCCTCTGCATCCTCCCCCTACTGTTGAATCCATCCTCGAAGTCTGTACGAAGAAGGTGCAGCTGAACACAGCTGCTCCCTTTTTGAAAAAAGTGGGGATGGTTGGGGAAGTTGTAGAGAATGTTACAGGTACAGGAGAAAATCAATTGCGCGGTAACTTTGTATGCTATCGTTGTCAGAAAAAGGGACATGTAGCTCGCAATTGCAGAGCCATTATAACTGCTGATAAAAACTCTCCAAAGACTGTTTCCCCAGGTCAACAGCAGGGAAACTAGCGACTCAATGCGTCCTAACAGCTCCGCGTTCAGAAAAAAATAGGGCTGCAGACAAAGCAACTTGGACTTCTGGACTCAGGTTTAAGGTAACCTGTGATAAAGCACACCATTTCAACAACAACAAACAGACTGTAATACCCATCTCATTCCAGAATGTGGACCACATGCCAGAATTTACATACCTTTTTGTTATTGGGGACACTCGGGAAACACCTGCTGGGATAGAGGTTACACCCACACTCATGAAAATGGATCAGAACGGGTGTTCTAACCTAATTGTACAATGTATATATCCACCGTACTTTATGCCAAAGGGTCAAGTCATTGCACAGGCCTTTCCACTGCCCAAATACCTGCCCACAGATGGTCATATCCCAGCCATCTGTTGGACTGAACTTTTGGGAAACGGCAAACCTGTAATAGAATGTAAGCTCCGTTACAAATCACATGAAATCAGTATAATGGGAATGTTAGACACAGGTGCTGATGTGTCTGTCATTCCATTTGATAAGTGGCCTACGCAATGGGAATTGCAATCTCAGGGCATCATACAAGGGATTGGAGGTACCCAAATTGCAAAGCAGTCCAAACACACCATCCAAATTGAAGGTCCTGAAGGACAAATAGCGACACTTCATCCGTATGTCCTAGACACCAAATTCACCCTGTGGGGAAGGGATGCCATGTCTCAGTGGGGAACAAAAATTGATATCACCCCTAGACATCAAAATTTTCCCTTGCAGGCCACTGAAGCAGAGTGCCATCCACATAAATTAACTTGGAAAACAGATGAACCCATGTGGATTAACCAGTGGTCGCTAAAAAAAGAAAACTAAGAGGCACTCAAAACATTCGTAGCTGAACAATTGGCTAAAGGAAATATAGTTCCAACTAACAGCCCGTGGAACACACCCGTGTTTGTAATACAAAAACCGGGAAAGAACAAATATAGGCTACTCCAAGATCTTAGAGAAGTTAATAAGGTTATTGAAGACATGGGACCCCTTCAACCAGGTATGCCATCACCTTCAATGCTCCCACAACATTGGCATTTAGCTGTTCTTGACATTAAAGATTGCTTCTTTCATATTCCACTCCACCCTGCAGATGCCCCCCGATTTGCATTTTCTCTACCATCCCTTAATCGTGAAACTCCCATGGAACGTTATCATTGGCTTGTGCTTCCCCAAGGTATGAAAAATTCCCCAACTCTCTGCCAAGAGTATATTGCTAAAATTCTATCTCCCATCCGTGCCAAAGCAGAGAAAGCCATCATCCTGCATTACATGGATGATGTGCTGGTGTGTGCTCCCAATAATCAGTATCTCGAGCAGACACTTAACATGGTGATTGAGGCCCTAGAGGCCAAGGGCTTTGAATTACAACCTGAAAAAATGCAGAGAACAAGCCCTTGGAAATACCTCGGACTCAAAATCACAGAAACCTCTATCACCCCAACACCTGTCACCATTAATAATAACCCAAAAACACTAGAAGAAGTGCAACAGATCTGTGGGACACTGAAGTATTTAAGGTCCTGGTTAGGTCTCACCGCAGAGGATGTAGCTCCTATTGCAAACCTAGTAAAAGGGGAAGGTGGTCCAGCATCCCCTAGATCCCTGACAGAAGAGGCAAGGCAGTCTCTCAAAAAGATACAAGAGCTCATTTCCACCAGACAAGCACACAGGTATCAGCCCTCCCTACCCTTTAAGCTTGTCATTCTAGGGAAGGTACCACGCTTTCATGGCCTCATATTTCAGTGGGACAAAGAGCAGAAGGAACCCCTCATCATAATTGAATGGGTATTCCTTCCACTCCAACCTCCTAAAACCATCACACAGCCACAAGAACTAATGGCAAAAATTATCATGAAGGGTAGAGCAAGGCTCCACACCCTGGCAGGATGTGACTTTGCATGCATCTACTTACCTGTAACAACTGACGCATTAGATCACCTACTCCAAAATAATATAAATTTACAATTTGCATTAGATAGTTACTCAGGCCAAATCTCAAATCATTACCCAAAACATGATATGTTTAATCTGCCATTCTCTTTCATCCCTCGAGAGATTCAAAGTAGAAAACCCCTCGATGCGATTACCGTTTTTACTGATGCCTCAGGAAAAAGTAAAAAGTCCGTGGTCACATGGAAAAATCCAAAGACCCAAAAGTGGGAATCTGTCATCGAGGTAATCCAGGGATCACCACAAGTAGCTGAATTAGCAGCTGTTGTTAGAGCATTTGAGAGGTTCAAAGAACCCTTTAATTTGGTCACAGACTCAGCATATGTAGCTGGAGTAACTGTTAGAGCTGAGCATGCTCTCCTAAAAGAAATCTCAAACAAAAAAATTTATGATTTGCTCTCAAAATTAATTTATCTGGTTTCCCACAGAGAGCATCCCTATTTTGTCATGCATGTGAGATCACATACAAACCTGCCAGGATTTATTGCAGCGGGTAATCGTAGAGCTGATGCTCTGGCTATGCCAGCAGATACAGTTCTATCCGCTGACTTACCAAAGCTCCCCCAAGTTTTTGAACAAGCAAAATTGAGCCATGCCATGTACCATCAAAATATTCCTGCTCTTATCCGCATGTTCCATCTGTCGCAGACACAGGCAAAAGCAATAGTGGCAACATGTCCCAACTGCCAGAAGCTACAGCTTCCATCACTGGGCATGGGGGTCAATCCCAGAGGCATTAATAGCGGTGAAGTGTGGCAAATGGACATCACACATTTCCCTGAATTTGGGAGATTAAAATACGTTCATGTTTCTATTGATACCTTCTCTGGTGCTATGTATGCCTCTGCACATGCAGGTGAAAAGGCTAAGGATGTTGAAAAACATCTTGTCCAAGCTTTTGCTGTGCTCGGTATACCTGAGGAGATAAAAACTGATAATGGACCTGCCTACACCTCCCAGGAGTTTAAAAACTTTCGTCAGCAGTGGGGATTTCAACATGTTACAGGTATTCCTCACTCCCCAACTGGACAAGGCATTGTTGAACGTGCCCATCAAACCCTCAAGCGAATGCTGCTACAACAATCAGGGACCACCAAACTCAAATCACCTGTCCTCAGACTCAGCAAAGCACTGTTTACCATAAACTTCCTGAATGGCACCTTTGAGGATCCAAACCCTCCCATCTATCGTCATTTCCAGAACACCGGGAGACAGAAACTGAAGGAAAATCCAGAAGTCCTGATCCGGGACCCAGAGACTCAAAAAATCCAAGGACCGTACAAACTTGTAACTTGGGGACGTGGGTATGCCAGTGTATCTACCCCTCAAGGACTGAGATGGATCCCAGGGAAGTGGGTAAAACCTTATGTCACTTCCTCAAAAGTTAAGGAGGTTAAAACTGCCTCCTGGAAGAGACACCATAAAAAAGAATCCTGATTTTGCACCTTCATGTAAACCCCCTACTGCAGATCTTTTTGTTAATCCCTTAAGTTGCACTGTTTTGCACTCAGGTTTTTGCACTGTATTTTGTAAATCTTCATCCTGATACTCCATACCATAGATGTCCTAACTAAACCCCTGAGTTTTGACTGGGGAACTAGTTTAAAGGCATCCTAGGTACTGTTGAGTTGTAAGGACGATAGATTACAATTATATTTTGCACTGTTGTTTTGTTACTGTTCTATGCACTTTTAAGTTACTAAGAGTTACAACCCAGCTTTAAAGAAAAAAAAATAGGGAATTGTTGCTGCCTGTTCCGAGCTTCCCCTCCCCCCTCCCAAAGACATGTGCTCAGAGGTCCTTTGTTCCAAGCGCGGGCAAAGCCAAATGTAACTCAGACTCTTCAGCAGTGTCTGATTGGCCGCTCACCCCGGGTCCGCCCCCAGTCCTCCCCTTTACCCTTCTCCTAATAAAGGATGGTCGAGGAGAGGCCACGCCCTCTAACTCAGCGACTTTCCTGCGAACATCTCTGGTTGTCTGTCTCGTTTGAAAGCTTCTAACTGCAGGGAACTGAGCGGGCAGGGAGCTATATTTCTCCCTCTTTGCTTCTGCTGATGGTATTTGCTCTGCAGCTGATTCAGGTACCGATTTTAGAGCTACCAAAGTGCTAGATCGCCCTTGCTACCTCTCAAGGCTGCTCGGGGCTTTCTAAGGCATTGAAATACAAGCGCTAGCCGGTATAAAGCTGAAAAGATACCTTCCACAGCCCCAGGAAGAGCGCACAGGCACGAGCTGCTCTGGAAATTCCAACTCGGGTGCGAGCGAAAGAGAAAGCAAGAAAGCAGCGAGACAGAAAACAGCAGCCACTCGGAAAAAAAGGAAAATATCAGAGCTAAGATTTTAGGAATAGTAAAATGGTATAATGTTGAACAAAATTATGGTTTTATAACGAGATGTGACTGATGCCATGAAGATTTTTGCCTTTTCTTTTATACCCCTGTTATACCCCTGTTATAGCTTTTACAGCTTCTCTATTCCTAGTGCTTTTTGCCTACATTCTTGAACTTGTTTGTTAAGCTAAGAGACTAAACATTTTAGAAGCTTCGTAGCTAGGGATCAGTGTGCCCCAGACCCCAAGGTCCTCTCCAGAACATATTCTGTAAACCAAGATAGAACCATCCAGGGGAAGGTTCCTTGGGGAGGGGGGGGGCTCACTTGAACCTCTCTTTGGGGAATCTTTGATAGATATGCTAATTAGTAAAGCCTATAATGTTATACCCAATGTTGGGGAGGATTAAGAGACACGGGAAAAAGAGAGACACAGAAACACAGGGAAAGACTCGGTGGGGTACATCTCGATGCATATGACCTGGACGTGTACACCTAAGGATCCTTAAGAATAAATACCAAGGTAAAATCCCTTTTCCCCTTCTAACCGTGTATGCCTCTTGATTTTAAGACCAAGAAAAGGCATCAGACAACCAGCAAGACATATTCATGCATAGAAATGCTATTAAAAAGAATAACCCTGAAAAATGCATCCCAAACTTGGGAGATGGAGAGGTGGTGGAATTCAAAGTTATACAAGGTAGAAAAGGGTTACAAGCATCGCAGGTCACAGAGCCTGATGGTGCCCCTGTAAAAGGCAGTATATATGCAAAAAATCGTAGTCATGTTAGACAATATCTCCATTGTAAGCCCCCCCTACAGTCTCCCTTTCCTAATCCCACCTTTCCCTTTTACCCTATATCCTATTACCCCCAGTGTATTCCCAATCTGTTTTTTCATCCATGGATTCCCTCACAAAACCATATCTTTGCCAATTGTTTCCCCAAAAATGCCTTTCCAATGCGAGTGGAGGATGAAAAGGGGGAGGGAAGAAATTAAACCCTCTCCTGCCTCAGTTTCCCCACAAAGCATGCTCGGAGAGTCCTGTCTCCCTTCTGTCAGCCCTGAGATGTTCCAGAGAATCTGTTTGGACATTCAAAGGCTCAAGAGGGTGGCTTGTTTTGTTTTGAAACTGTCCTTGTTGTTTTCAATGTTAAGTTTTACATCTCTTTTATTAGAAATAAACGGGTGAAATGTCGGGGTCTCCTCCCCCTGCCATGTAGCCCTGAGGGAGGGGCCCTGGGGGGAGGCATGGGGTTTCCTGAGCCCCTGGTCAGCCTCGTTCGCCATTGGTTGTTTTGTGTTTCCCTGCATGGGCAAGGACCCTCGAGTCTGGACTGTGAGAGTTCCTCAGCAGGGCTCTGGCCATGTGGCTGGAGAAATAAACATCTCTGAAACATCTACCAAGAATCCGTCCATATATATTTCTTTTCCATGGGACTCCTGGTTTGATATATGCATGTTACAGTATCCCTGCTGTAACACCAAAATATTCATAAAACTCACTTCTAATATCTTCAAAGTCCCGCTTATTTTATTCTCCCCAATACAATCAGCAACAAGTTCTGGCGGAAACCCCACCTGGAATCACCCGATCCGCTTTCAGGATCACTAGTGGCTGCTCTATTGGTCGGTGATTCCCCCTTCCCAGCTCCCGTAGCCAGCTGCCCTTGCTGGCTCCTGTAGCCAGCTGCTTGCAAGCATCACTAACTTTACTCACACAGGGACTACGCTGTGCGTGAGACATCTCTTCGTGGCTTACCAGCAGCCCTGGCCACACGTACGACTTACAAGCACCCTAAATCCAAAACATACTGTGGGGTATGCCCAGCCCCTGCCCTGGAGGGATCCCTGCTAAGAGATTTCGCAATCACCAGCAGGACTCCCTGGAAAGGCAACCACTTCTTTGGTCACGGCGAGAAAAGACAGACCCACAGTCCTTTAGGAGACCCTATGCAGATCCTTCGTAACCCATTGGTCCTCACCCATCCCAGATCCTCTGTAACCCACTGGTCCTCACCCATCCCCTGTATCCCTATAAAAGCAAGCCCTCTGCCCCTGTGCAGAGGGAGTTCTCATCCCTGGCTTTCCCCTTCGCAGGAGGGGACCAACAATAAAGCTACCTTAGTGCGGAACCAGCCACACGAGCCTCTTGTCTCTCTCGCTGATCTGGTTTGGCCTGGAGACTGCCCTGCAGAGCTGAGCTGAAATCACGAGCTGATAATCACTAAAGAGCTGACAGCCTCTGCAAGGGCCCTCCTGCCAGCAGCTGAGGGAAGACACCGGGCCTCAGGAAGGCGATTCCTTTCGGGACCATCTCCCCAGACCGGTCACCTCTTCCTGGGTCAGAGCCACTGACCCCCATCACCAGCTGTAATAACATACCATTTTTCCACAGTTTCAGCAGGCTATTGTCTGCCCCTGCAGTGAGCAAACCGAGAAGCGGAGTTCCTCCAGGGAAAATCCCAGGGCGCCCCTAGGATGTCCGCCCCCCAGTCGATCCTGCAGCCTGACAGAGTTTCTCCTGCCTAGCTCGCCAGAATGATACGCAGAAAAGACTCCACTACTGAAATAAGTAGTAAAGTAGGTATGTTTATTCCAGTACTGGGGCGCATGTGGATGTGGATTGCCCCACCAAATGCATGCGCTCCAGCAATACCATTTGGCTTGGTATATATTGAGTTACAACCTGCATATTCATTAATTTTCCAAATGTGCCTATACATATTCATTTCCTAGCCCTGCTTCATATTATGAACCCAAAGTCATTTCCATATGGCTTGTGCTTGCACAGTGCTTCGTGCAGGGGTCTCTGTGATAAAGTAGGGAGTCTTCCTCAGATGAAGTAGGGAGTCTTCCTCAGATGAAGTAAGGAGTCTTCCTCCATTTGAACTTTTCAACTTGCTTCTTTGCACATGCTCCCTGAGTCCCTGGCCCAAGTTCAAACCCCAAGCATTTCCTTGCTGTTCCAGACCATCCCTTGCCTTTCCTTGCTGTGCATGCTCCAACCTTGCATTGTCTTACTGACCCGTGTCCTACCCTTGCCCTTCCTACCACTCCATTGCCTTGTTTTGCATTGGTCACCCATTCCCCACCTTGACTTCTCTATCCCTTTTTCCCTGGCCTGCCCTTGCCTTGCAAGCCTCTACTTTGACTTGCCTTCCCTTGCCTCATCCAGCACCTTGGCCCTCCTGCCCGTTTCTTCCCTGTCCTGTCCTCGCCTTTGCTGCCCTACCTTTTATGTGCCCTGCCCTGACTTGCTTGCAACTTCTGGGCCTTCTCTTGATTTACCAAAATATGAATATAGATACTAGATCTACAAGCCAATGTGCTGTTTTTAAGCCACAAACTGGACCAGAGCCGATGGCACTTCCGCCGCTACTGCCCGTATTCCTCTGCTGTGCAACTGCGCAGTCCTCGCTCCCCTCTACGGGAACAAACCAAGCCGGAGCTCCTGCAGCTGCTCGGACTCCGTGCGCCTGGCTCTCCTTCACGAGAAGCCGAAGGCAGCTCCCCTGCACCTCGTTTCCCCCCACGGGAAACGAATGCAGCTCCTCTCCTGCCTCCAAGAGGCAAATCTTTGATGCTGCTACTAATTCTATTTAAATTATCTGCTGTACTCTGCGGAAACTTACAACCAAACCAACTCAGGCTTTCGCTGAGCACAGAGCATCCTACTGCGCCTTACCAGCTGCCTTTCCCAAGGTACCTTTTAATTTATAAACATACCTCTTTGTCGGTGGTTCTGGCAGGTCCTGGTCTCTCCCCAGGGTGTCAGAGGATCAAGGAGCCCCCTCTCCCCAGAAATGAAGGACAGGTGCCCGAGGGGGATCCCAGTACCCCTGGGCCCACAGCCAGACAGAACAGGCTCCTGCCTGGCTCGCCAAAATGATTTACCAAAAAATGAATATCAATCCAGTATCAATATCCAACTGAAACGGACAAAATCTCTCTAACAGTTTAAATTTAGAAAGTGTATGTTTTATTGGCGCTGGACAGCTGCATGGGATAGCTTCCTAATACGCAGTGTCAAAGTATGAATGGTTACAGAATCTATTTATCCACAAAAGTTATGAATATCCAAAATACAAATACATATTTATAACAATGACCCCTCCTATTCTCTGCTTCGCATGGAAATTAGCTTTACTATCATTAAGCATGAGTAATATAGTTTTTAAATTGGGTCGGTGGTCATTATTAATTGAGGAGTGGTCTTGAAGGAATAATGCTCTTCCTCACTTGAACTTTCCACCCCTCTGGGTTTTGACAATACAAATAGCCTCTTGGGGAACATCCAGTTTCTTCCTTATGACTTCTGAATAGTATCCAGATGGGAAAAAATAGCAATTATTTTAGATTTCTTTAGATCTATCTATCAATGCTTTCTGGTTCTTATTATAAACACAGCTAAGCAAATATAGAAAGACAATTAATTATCTGCAGCTTAAAAGCTTGTTTCCAACTTAACTCTTATTAACTCTTTATTAGTCTCAGGTGGACCCACTTCCTCTAACTGATTCTAGAAAAACTTATCTTTAGCTAAAATCTTAGAGTATTAATGTTTCCTTCAATATCTGTGTTTCACTCTTGCTTACCATTACCTTGCCTTGCCTCGCCTTGCCATTTCTACCCAATCTTGCATTTCTTTGCCATTCCTGTTCCTTCCTTTCCTTTCCTTCCCTACCTGTGTCTTGCTTTGCACTGCCTTTCATACGGTGCTGGTTTAAAAGTAAATCAGTGGGAGAAATTAACCCCACTCAACTACCTCAAGAGAGATTACAAGTTGGAGTAGAGTTTACTAAAGAGATTACAATAAATACAATGATACAGAGAAAACTGGCTTTAACCCACAAAGGCAGAGTATATCCTGGCACCCTGTTGGTCAGGATGATGGTTGTAGTCCTATCTGTCCGTTTCCCGCGCTTCACGTGTCGGAGGAAAATAACTTTAAGGGATGGGACTATGCAATTACACGAATTTATTGTTTAAAATAACAAACGCATCAGTCGAGGCGTGAGATTTTACAACACCTCCGAGTAATGGCGACTAGTCACAAGATTTAGGGTTACATCATAATTTATAACTTTCTAATCCAATAGATACTTAAAACGACACTTTGTTTTAGATTAATGACCTATCACCTGTGGCACTTCTCACTGCAATGCAGCTATGTCTTGACCAATAACTTCTCATGTCACGTACACACAGATGTCTCTCTTATACCATTTACATTCTTAACTTAAACTATATAAAACCACACTATTATATTTTAAAACCCTTCACCAAAACACCTAGTGTACTATTTTACTTATAGCAACACAAGTTTGTAATCCTTTTGCTTAAAGTCCACAAATCTCTGTCAATTAAGCCAGACCTAGTCTCTTCCAGGGTTGTAAATCAAAGCCTCCTTTAATTGCAGGAGTTTCTACTCCTCTGTCTCCCACACCTATCAAGTGGTGGTCACAGTCCTGTCGAAGTAACCATTGCAGTCTTGTCAAAAGCAGTGGTCACAGTCCTATTGAAGCTCTGGTCCTCCTACGGATCCATCGAGTGGTGCCAGAAGTCCCCAAACACAAAGATTACATATACTCAGGTTCAGGTGTGGAATGCTCAGTTCCGCCTCCAGGGCAGGGAATTTCACAATGGATGATGTAACACTGAGTCATGGGATATTTTGGGAATCTTTGATGGCCTAAGTAGTTTCAGCTGCCTATTCTGCTAGTGCCATTGCAGGGACGGACCCCTAGTCCAGGTACCAGGGTGTTAGACAGCAACTGAAAAGATGGGGCATAAAAGTTCAAAAGAAAGCATGATTCTTTATGCCTGGAAGACTGTCTTATGGGCCCAAAAGGCTAATATTTCTGATGACACTCTGTGTGACTTGCTGCGCTGGGCAGTGGATCATGGATTTTCAGCACAGCCTGATATTGTGTTTGGCCTGGAAACTTGGAAACTGTTAGGGGATAGATTACTTCATGAGCTCATGTACAGAGGTATTGGCGTGGTCAACCTGCTCCGTACGTGGCGCTTCTTATTCGATGTACTACAGGACTTTTATGAGCGACAAGAAGGAAAGGGACTGCCCAGTTTGGAGAGTCCTGAGTGGGATACAATTTCCAAGGGGCTTGAGCCGTCGGAGAGTGCAGGGACTCAGGGCAGCATGGGTACCGTCTCCAGCGCCGTCCCAAGTGCCAGAAACTGAGATTGTTCCCGCATCTCCAGGGGTCCTACCCTTCGCCCGATGACTATGTCCAGCCCATATATATATACCCCTCACCTGTGGAACAGTTAGCAAAAATGACCGAACAACTCAAAGAGTTGGAGTGTCCCCCACCCTTCGCCCCAGCAGCGTCCCCTCCCTCCTCCGCAGCACAGACAGCGGCTTACTTTAGTGGCTGCAGCGTGATCCCTCATTCCTACAGCTCCTCCAATGCCACAGCCAGGCATGGCAGCCAAGATTCTGCTGCAGGGAGCTGCTCCGCTTCTTCCACAGCAGCCGGCAGCAGCGGGAGGCGTCCCGGCGGTGACTCTTTCACTGCCACTCACCCCGCAACTAGCCCTGTGTCTTGGGATGACTTTATGATGTGTATCCCGTATCGCTGCCGTATGCCCAGAAATTAATTTTGTGCCTTTCTGTGCCTTTAAACTGAGCCTGAGAGGGGGGAGAAAAAAAAACCGGGCAAACTCTTCAAACCAGTTTTGCTGTTTGTTTTCATGTTTCAAGGGCACACAGAGATACAGATTCCTCTCTGTGTTCTGTAGGCGAGAGGAGCGGGAGGAAGCACTACTTGCTTTTCAGCCAGCTTACTACCAGTTTTTTCAGCTCCTTTTCCTCCGGAGAGTTGAACTTTTGTTTTCCTGGGACTCTGATTTTTCCCTTCTTCTCTGCTGGATGGTTTCAACATCAGAATACATTGGGAGGACTTTCCACTGAGGCCTTGGCCCTGGAGGTGGGCCCACCACCCCGTCCCAGCTCCAAGGAGGGGGAGAGAGAGATCTGTGAAAGGACTCTGAAATTTTCCCAGGTTTCTCTCAGCAGAGCGAGAGGTTTTATTATTTAACATTATTATTCTCCTCCGGCGTGTTTGTTAAATGAACAGTTTTTATCTCTTTCACTTTCTTTCGAGGAAAATTCATTTTTTCCCCAACCTGGTGGGGGAGGGGTGGTTGTAACCTGCCTTCTCTCAGATGATATATTCCCAAATTTGTCCAAACTGGCACACCCTGGCACCGCCGTTTCCCCCCCCCCCCCCCCCCCCCCCCCGCGCAGTCAGCCCTGCTGGCGCCACTCTGCATGCCTACAATGCCTCCGCCACAGCCGCCTTTAACAACTGGTGTAGTGGCATGGCCGCCTGGCTATGTGGCTTATGGATTATATTCCAGAAATGCTCCCGCGGGGACCGGCTATTCCACGCATGTGCCTGGGATGCCCGATCATCCTGTGCATGCGTCAGCAGCACCCAGCTTTTCCACACAGGTGCCAGCATCCGGGTATTCTCCTGCCCAGGTGCAGACAGCCCAGCTGCCTATGGCGGATTTCTCAGCGACTCTGCAGGATATTTCACAGTGGCTGGCAGTGCTGTCGGAGGTGTTACAGCAGCTGGCAGCACTGCTGGACGTGTTGCTGCAGGCAGTTGCTGTCAGGTCCGCACCAGGGTGACCTGAGCTGGTTATGCAAACCAGTGTGGCAGCCGCAGCCATGGCAGCAAACACGGAAGCGGTGGCTTTGGCTGCTCCAGGGGTGGCGGCAGCGCCCATACAGACACTGGAACCACTACAAGCAACAACATCTGGAGCTGCACAGACACGAGAAGTCACATCGCTACACTTTATGCGTCTACAACCTCTGCCACTCCGCTTTCCACTGGCCCAGCGCCTGTGGCCGGAAGCTGTCAATCAGTAACACAGCTGCCACAGAACCGTCCCTGGACACTCCCAGACTGTAAGGTGACTGTCCAGCCAAAACATGCGAAACAGTTCTGGGAGGTGGTTAAACTGCGGGCACTGGAGGAGGGAGATTGGGATTTAATAGAGAAAGTAGTGATGCCTGATGATACAGAGGGGCCTGTACAGGTTATTGCAGTACCTCAGGAGGGGTCTGTGCAGGTTACTACAGCACCTCAGGAAGGTGCATCAGTAGCTCAAGACAATAGTACACCCTCAGAGGGGATTATTCAAGCTTTTCCTGTGCAGAAGGCTCTCTCCAACTCAAGTCTGCCTGACAAACATGCAGTCATTTCCTGGAAAGTAGTCCAGAATTTACAATCCAAAGTAGCACAATATGGGCTTGGTTCTCTTGAAGTCATGCAGGTTATTAGAGTGCTGAATACTGAGCTGCTTTCTCTGTTTGACATTAAACATTTAGGTCAGGTATTATTTCAACCTGTGCCTTTTAAGTCGTGTGTTCCCAGGACAGAACAACGAAGTCGTGGAGATGGTGGCTTTGGATCTACAGGACTTCCACAGATCTTCTGGACCGCAGACATCTCTAGCCAAAAGCCACAGATGACGTGTGCCCTGATCCTGCCAAATTTCCAGCCTCCCAAGATCCAGCTCTGAGGTTTGATCGACACAGGCGTTGATGTGACAATCATCTCCTTCTCTGCGTGGCCTCCTACGTGGCCTTTAGCCCCTGTGGGGTTAGCCATTGCAGGGTTGGGAGGAACCACAAAGAGCTATTTAAGTGAACAACCTGTACTGGTAAAAAACGCAGAGGGACAAACAGCTACAGTTCGGCCCTATGTTGCTGCAGCTCCTCTTAACCTCTGGGGGCGGGATGTATTGGCAGCCTGGGGGGTATGGATTGGGACACATTTTTGATGGGGGCCACTGTGCTGAAGGGCGCAGTGTATCTGTACTGGTTTGACCAAATTTAGAAATATATCCTCTGAGAGAAGGCAGGTCACCACCCCTCCCCAACCAGGTTCGGGAAAAAATAAATTTTCCACAAAGGAAAGTTAAAGGGATAAAAACTATTTATTTAACAAACACACAGGAAAAGGATAATAATGCTAAATAATAAAAAACTCTCTCTATGGAGAAAAAAACCTGGGAAAAGTGTTAGAGTCCTCCCTTTGGTCTCCTCGGAGCTGGGGCTTGGCCCAGGGCCAGGCCCTCTGCGCTCAGTGGAAAGTCCTCCTGATGTGCTCTGATATTGAAGCAGTCCAGTAGAAAAGGGAGAAAATCCAAAATTCCAGGGAAGGAAAAAAGGTTCAATTCTCAGTCTCTCTCTGGAGAAGAAAAGAAACTGGACAACTGGCCAAAAGCTGACCAGGGAGCCGCAAGCCGGGTGCCTCCTCCCTCCCCTGCCACAGCTGGAAAAGAAAAGTCGCTATCTCTATGTGACCTTGAACAAGTTGCAAACTGCTTTGAAAAAGTTTTGCTCAGTTTTTCCTTCCCCCTCTCAGGCTCAGTTTAAAAGCATAAAAAGGCACAAAATTAATTTCTGGGCATAGGGCAGCGATATGGGATACACATCATAAAGTCACCCCAAGACAGTATCCTACGCTGCCTTTGCGGTGGCTAGTAAACACCCCATATGGAACCCTCAGTGGCCCCTACCAAAAGAGAAATTAGTTGCCCTTTGTCAGTTGGTTCAAGAACAATTACAACAGGGACACCTTAAACCTTCTACTAGTCCCTGGAACCCTCCTGTTTTTATGATTAAGAAGAAATCAGGGAAGAGGAGATTGTTGCAGGATCTCCGACAGATCAATGCAGTGATGGAAAGTATGGGGGCATTGTAGCCTGGTATGCCCCCACTCACCATGATCCCAGAAGGTTGGGAAATCTTGATCATTGATTTGAATGATTGCTTTTTCACTATTCCTTTGCATTCTGATGACAAGCCAAAATTTCCTTTTACTGTGCCTGCAGTTAACAATGCTGAACCTGTGATGAGATATCAATGGAAGGTTCTACCTCAGGGCATGAAGAACAGTCTGACTATCTGCCAATGGTATGTCACTCAGGCTTTGTCCGGAGTCTGTGAGCAGTTTCCTGAGGCATACTGCTATCATTATATGGATGATATCCTGGTGGCAGCATCCACCCAGGACGAGCTGCTGAGGATACAGCCTCTGCTGCTCACTGCCCTGCTTTCTTATGGATTGCAAGTGGCTCTGGAGAAGGTTCAGCAGCATCCTCCTTGGAAATATTTAGGAGTCAAAATTCTGGATCAGACCATACAACATCAGGAGGTGCAATTCTCGGGTTCTATTAAGACCTTGAATGATGCTCAGACATTGCTGGGTATCATCAATTAGTTACGTCCTTATTTAGGGCTAACCACAGCACAGCATTCCCTGCTTTTTAATATTTTAAAGGGGGACCCCAAGTTGAATTCACCTCGGAAATTGACTCCTGAAGCTCGATGAGCACTGCAGGAGGTTCAACAGACTGTTTCTGCTCGTCAGGTTTATCAGGTAGATCCTTCCATTGATATCACTGTTTTCATTACCACTCGGGATTTTCATCCTACAGGTATCATCAGTCAGTGGAATAAACTATGGGCCAACCCTTTGCATAGCCTGGAATGGGTCGTTTTGCCACATCAGCCAAAAAAGACAGCACCGATGCTGTTTAAATTGATTGCTAGTTTGATAATCAAATGCCACCAATGGTGTTTGCAATTAATGGCAGCAGATCCTGCAACAATTGTTCTTCCAGTACAGCAGGAACACTTTGAGTGGAGCCTTACTAACAGCGCTCCTCTGCAAAGTGTGCTGCAAAACTTTTTGGGACAGATTACTTATCATCTGCCCATCCACAAATTACTGCAACTGGCAAAATCGACAAGCTTCACCTTGCAGCCAAAAAATAGTTGGGTGCCAGTGCAAGGACCTGCTGTCTTCACCGATGGGTCCAGGAAAGCCGGTAAAGCTATTGTTACCTGGAAGGAGGGATCTGAGTGGCAGGTGCTGGAAGGCCAGGAGTCAGGCTCAGCCCAGCTGGTTGAACTGAGGGCTGTTGCCATGGCTTTTCAATGGTTCTCTCAGGTACCTTTGAATTTGGCCACTGATTCTGCTTATGTAGCAGATATAACCCAAAGTTTAGATTGTTCACTTCTGAAAGAAGTCAATAATGCGGCTCTGTTTTCACTATTGAAAACTTTGTGGTGTGCAATTCAAGCTTGAGTGCATCCATACTACATTCTGCATATTCAAAGTCACACCAATTTGCCAGGTTTCATAACAGAAGGTAATGCCAGGGCTGACAGGTGTCTTGGGGTGACCTTATGAGGTGTATCCCATATCGCTGCCTATGCCCAGAAATTAATTTTTGGGCCTTTCTATGCCTCTAAACTGAGCCTGAGAGGGGGAAGAAAAAAAACCTGAGCAAAACTTTCTCAAAGCAGTTTGCAGCTTGTTCAAGGACACAAAAAGATAGCAGGTTTTTTTTTTTTTTTTCCCCAGCTGGGGCAGGGGAGCGAGGAAGCACCCGGCTTGCGGCTTTCCAGTCAGTTTTTTGGCCGTTTTTTTTCCCAGTTTCTTGTTCTCCGGAGAGAGGCTGAGAGGTGAACTTTTCCTTCTCTGGAATTTCTGATTTTCTCCCTTTTCTACTGGACTGTTTGATTGCTGTAACATCAGAGCACATCGGGAGGACTTTCCACCGGGCACAGAGGGCCTGGCCCTGGGCCAAGCCCCAGCTCCGAGGATACCAAAGGGAGGACTCGAACCCTTTCCCAGGTTTTTCCTCTACAGCGAAAGATTTTACCATTTAACATTATTTTCCTTTCCCGGGTGTTTGTTAAATAAATAGTTTTATCTTCTTCACTTTCCTTCGAGGAAAATTTATTTTTTCCCGAACCTGGTGGGGGGAGGGGTGGTTGTGCCTTCTCTCAGAGGATATATTTCTAAATTTGGCCAAACCGGAACAAATTTAGTGGCGCCCAACTGTGTGGCACGAAGGAAAGTGAAAAAACCTGTGGTAATTGCATATTGGTTTGAATTTACTTATTCTGTGTTGGGGTAAAGTAGTCACCATGCTGGTTGAGTTTATAATGTCTCTCTGGCTCGATGTACTCATGTCTTTCTGGTCCTTAGGCTTCATTGAGGTACTAGTGCATTTTTGGTCCCTAGGGTTGTTTGCCTATCCACAACTTGCTCCAATCTTGTCCTTGATATGTAAATTTTACAGAGAAGGGAGGCGAATCAGGATTTCTATTTTGCTGTGCTCGGTGATAATGATTTATAAGAAGTTGACAGAGGTACAGGCAGCTGTTCGAGGTGTGTATGATAGGTGGTTTCTCCGTCCTAACCCCAGTCCTAGCTTCAGTATCCTGTTTTGGGAATTTATTAGTAATTGCACTCAGATTGTTAGAGGAGGAGGAGACAGGGTTTCCCTTCCCTTTAAATTTGATAGGTTATCTTTTGAGAATGTTCCGTATCCCCTGGATGTTAAAGAGACCACCCTCCTGGTATTTAATCTGGTAATCTTCCTCCATATGTCTCGCAGCTTGTCTAGAATGAGAGCTCAGATTTCCAGGGTGACACCTGACCCAGAGGTGGAACATCCTGAGTGGTGTGGGGAATGGGAGGACATTGGCCAAACCCTAAAGAAATTCTCTGACCCGATAGTTTGGGATTTCCCATCTGAACAAATTCAGAAACCAGCTGAGGTGGGAAAATACCTGAAATAGAAATACAATGACAATTCTAATGAGAACAAGACTCCTTGCAATATGTTGGGCTTTGGCATATGCCTATCGCACACTGCAGCAGGTAATGGTAGAGAGGCAGGAAGATCAATCAGCAAAGCCTGCAGATACCCCAGTCACTCAGGCTGCAGATAAACCAGATAGCAAGCCCAAACCAGATGGAGAGTCTAAGCCACTGACAGTGGCTCCTGTCACGAGGAAAAAGCACACAACCAAAACTGATCGCCCAGTGAAAGATGATGATGATGCTGGGGAAGGAACCTCAAAAGATGCTGGGGAAGGAACCTCAAAACCACCACCTGTCTCAGGCACAGAAACCATTACCGAGTCCATGTTCATAAAGGACCTTCACAGCCTAAGAAAGGATTACACCCGACGGTCCGATGAATCCATAATAAGTTGGATGGTCCGTATTTGGGATGCGGCAGGTGATGATGTGATGCTGGATGGTGCTGAAGCAAGGCATTTGGGATCCCTGTCACATGATCCAGTGATCGACCAAGAGATGAAAAGGGAGGCTGACTCTACCAGTCTCTGGAGACAGATTTTGACAGGCGTGATTGAAAGATATATGTGTGGAGATGATCTCTACATGCAGCAAACCCCGTGGAAGACCATAGAACAAGGGACCCAACGCCTGAGAGAACTAGGGGTGGTAGAGGTTGTCTTCAAAAATGACCCAGGATTCAGAAGTCCAGACCGGGACAGAGTTATTCTATACATGTGGCGAAAAGATGAAATGAAGAAGAATCACCAGGATATTAAAGAGTGCCTCCTCCGCGGACGTTCCCCAGAGAGAAGGTACATCCCACGAAGTGAGCTGTGGAATTTCCTGTGTGACAGTGGGGAAAACATGAGGAAGTGGGGTGGACAACCCACTTCTGCTCTGGCAGCACGAGTAAGTGAATTGAAGGAGCGCAAGTCTCAGAAAGGAGGATCTACCAAAAAGGAAGTAGCTGCAGTTGCCTGTAGCCAAACTGCCAGAAATGATGGAAAAGACGATGGCATGTCCAATTCCCATGAAGGAACCTCTAAGATACAGGCCCAGGGAAAGAAGGATAACCAGGCATAGAGGAGCCCTGCCTCTAGCCAGGTAGAGGTCAGGGAAAACCGTGTTTTTTGGACTGTGTGGATTCGTTGGCCTGGTACATCAGAACCACAAAAATATGATGCCTTGGTTGACACTGGTGCGCAGTGTACAATAATTCCATCACAGCATGTGGGCATAGAATCTGTTTCTATTTCTGGTGTAACAGGTGGATCACAAAATTTGACCTTGGTGGAAGCTGAGGTGAGCCTGACTGGAAATGAGTGGAAGAGACATCTCATTGTGACTGGCCCAGGTGCCCCGTGCATTTTGGGCAGAGACTTCCTCCGGAACAGGTATTTCAGAGACTCGAAGGGACTCAGGTGGGCTTTTGGAATAGCTGCTGTGGAGACAGAGGGCATTAGGCAATTGAACACTTTGCCTGGACTATCAGAGAACCCATCGGCAGTAGGCCTTCTGAAGGTGGAAGAACAAAGAGTACCAATTGCTACCTCGACAGTGCATCGCCGACAGTACCGGACAACTCGAGATGCTGTGATTCCCATCCACAAGATGATCCGTGAGCTGGAGAGTCAAGGGGTGGTCAGCAGAACCCACTCACTTTTCAACAACCCCATTTGGCCTGTGCGCAAATCTGAAGGAGAATGGAGATTGACTGTGGACTATCGTGCCTTGAATGAAGTGACTCCACCATTGAGTGCTGCTCTGCCGGACATGTTGGAGCTCCAGCATGAGCTGGAGTCGAAAGCAGCGAAGTGGTATGCCACTATTGACATTGCCAATGCATTTTTCCCCATTTCTCTGGCAGCAGAGTGCAGGCCTCAGTTTGCTTTCACCTTGAGGGGTGTGCAATACACCTGGAACCGACTGCCGCAGGGGTGGAAGCACAGTCCCACCATCTGCCATGGACTGATCCAGACTGCACTAGAAAAGGGTGAGGCTCCAGAACATTTGCAGTACATTGATGACATCATTGTGTGGGGGAACACTGCAACAGAAGTGTTTGAGAAAGGAGAGAAAGTTATCCGGATTCTCCTGGAAGCTGGTTTCGCCATTGAGAAGAGCAAAGTCAAGGGACCTGCCCGAGAGATCCATTTCCTGGGAGTGAAATAGCAAGATGGATGGCTTCAGATTCCCACGGAGGTCATCAATATGATCACAGCAATGTCTCCACCAACCAACAAGAAGGAAACACGAGCTTTCCTAGGTGTCATAGGCTTTTGGAGGATGCATATTCCTGAGTACAGCCAGATTGTGAGTCCTCTTAACCTGGTTACCCGCAAGAAGAATGATTTCCATTGGGGCCCCGAACAGCAACAAGCTTTTGCCCAAATCAAACCGGAAATCGCTCATGCGGTAGCCCTTGGTCCAGTTAGGACAGGGCCCGAAGTGAAGAACATGCTTTACTCTGCAGCCGGGAGCCATGGTCTGTCCTGGAGCCTTTGGCAGAAGGTGTCTGGTGAGACTCGAGGTCGACCATTGGGATTTTGGAGCCGAAGCTACAGAGGATCTGAAACCAATTACACCCCAACAGAGAAGGAAATCTTGGCAGCCTATGAAGGAATCCAAGCTGCCTCAGAGGTGATTGGCACTGAAGCACAACTCCTCCTGGAACCCCGACTACCGGTGGTGGGGTGGATGTTCAAAGCAGAGGTTCCCTCTACCCACCACGTCACCAATGCCACATGGAGCAAATGGATTGCTCTCATCACACAGCGCACCTGTATCGGAAAACTGAATCGCCCTGGGATTTTGAAAATAATTACAAACTGGCCTGAAGGTGAAAAGTTTGGTCTCGCTGATGAAGAAGAACAAGTGACACGCGCTGAAGAAGCTCCACCGTAGAACCAATTGCCATCAGAAGACAAACACTGCACTCTTTTCACCGATGGTTCTTGTCGCATCGTAGAGATGAAACGAAAGTGGAAAGCAGCCGTATGGAGTCCCACACGACGGGTTGCAGAAGCTACTGAAGGAGAAGGTGGATCAAGCCAACTCGCTGAACTCAAAGCTGTTCAACTAGCCCTGGACATTGCTGAAAGAGAGAAGTGGCCAACGCTCTACCTCTACACTGATTCATGGATGGTAGCCAATGCTCTATGGGGATGGTTAGAAAAGTGGGAAAAAGCGAATTGGCAGCGTAGGGGAAAACCAATCTGGGCTGCTGAAGAGTGGAAAGACATTGCTGCCAGAGTAAGAAAGCTGGTTGTGAAAGTCCGCCATGTAGATGCCCATGTCCCCAAGAGTAGGGCTAATGAAGAACACCAAAACAACAAGCAGGTAGATCAGGCTGCAAAGATAGAAGTGTCACAGGTAGACTTGGACTGGAAACACAAGGGAGAGTTGTTCTTAGCTCGATGGGCCCATGATGCCTCAGGCCATCAAGGCAGAGATGCCACCTATAGGTGGGCACGAGATCGAGGGGTGGATCTGACCATGGACAGTATCTCCCAGGTGATCCATGATTGTGAGACATGCGCTGCGATCAAGCAGGCCAAGCGGGTGAAGCCCCTGTGGTATGGTGGGCGGTGGTCCAAATACAAGTATGGGGAGGCCTGGCAGATTGATTACATCACACTGCCTCAAACACGCCAAGGCAAGCGCTATGTGCTCACAATGGTAGAAGCCACCACAGGATGGCTGGAGACCTACCCTGTGCCTCATGCTACTGCCCGGGACACCATCCTGGGCCTTGAAAAGCAAGTCCTTTGGAGGCATGGTACCCCTGAGAGAATTGAATCTGACAATGGGACTCATTTTAAGAATAGCCTTATTAACACCTGGACTAGAGAACATGGCATTGAGTGGGTGTACCATATCCCTTACCATGCACCAGCCGCAGGCAAAGTGGAACGGTGCAATGGATTGTTGAAAACCACCTTGAACGCACTGGGTGGGGGAACCTTCAAAAATTGGGAACAGAATCTAGCAAAGGCCACCTGGTTAGTTAACAACCGAGGTTCCACCAATAGAGCTGGTCCAGCCCAATCTGAATCCCTGCATACAGTAGATGAAGATAAGGTCCCGGTAGTGCATGTCAGAGGTCTGTTAGGAAAGACTGTGTGGATAAATTCTTCCTCGAGTACAGACAAATCCATCCGTGGGGTTGTCTTTGCTCAGGGACCTGGCTGCACATGGTGGGTAATGCAGAAAGATGGAACAACACGTTGTGTACCACAGGGAGATCTGATTGTTGTGTGAAAACCACGTGTAGTGTGAAATGCCAGTATACCCCTGCTTGCTGATTGTCACTGTCACTGTTCATATATAGCTGTGTATATATATATATATATATGTATTAATGTGTATGTAGAATTAGAATATCTTAGTTTGGGCATTGAGCCAACAACATGGGATAAGGGGTGGAATGTCTTGGGGTGACCTTATGATGTGTATCCCATATCGCTGCCTATGCCCAGAAATTAATTTTTTGGCCTTTCTATGCCTCTAAACTGAGCCTGAGATGGGGAAGAAAAAAACCTGAGCAAAACTTTCTCAAAGCAGTTTGCAGCTTGTTCAAGGACACAAAAAGATAGCAGGTTTTTTTTTTTCCCCCAGCTAGGGCAGGGGAGCGAGGAAGCACCCGGCTTGTGGCTTTCCAGTCAGTTTTTTGGCCAGTTTTTTTCCCAGTTTCTTGTTCTCCGGAGAGCGGCTGAGAGGTGAACTTTTCCTTCTCTGGAATTTCTGATTTTCTCCCTTTTCTACTGGACTGTTTGATTGCTGTAACATCAGAGCACATCGGGAGGACTTTCCACCGGGCACAGAGGGCCTGGCCCTGGGCCAAGCCCCAGCTCCGAGGATACCAAAGGGAGGACTCGAACCCTTTCCCAGGTTTTTCCTCTACAGCGAAAGATTTTACCATTTAACATTATTTTCCTTTCCCGGGTGTTTGTTAAATAAATAGTTTTATCTTCTTCACTTTCCTTCGAGGAAAATTTATTTTTTCCCGAACCTGGTGGGGGGAGGGGTGGTTGTGCCTTCTCTCAGAGGATATATTTCTAAATTTGGCCGAACCGGAACAAACCGGAAATACCCGCTGTCTTCACCGATGGGTCCGGGAAAGCCGGTAAAGCTATTGTTACCTGGAAGGAGGGATCTGAGTGGCAGGTGCTGGAAGGCCAGGAGTCAGGCTCAGCCCAGCTGGTTGAACTGAGGGCTGTTGCCATGGCCTTTCAGCGGTTCTCTCAGGTACCTTTGAATTTGGTCACTGATTCTGCTTATGTAGCAGATATAACCCAAAGTTTAGATTGTTCACTTCTGAAGGAAGTCAATAATGCTGCTCTGTTTTCACTATTGAAAACCTTGTGGTGCGCAATTCAAGCTTGAGTGCATCCATACTACATTCTGCATATTCAAAGTCACACCAATTTGCCAGGTTTCATAACAGAAGGTAATGCCAGGGCTGACATGTTAGCTAACCCTGTGTGGGTAGAGCCTCAGCCTGACAGAATTGCACAAGCCAAGGCATCGAACAGTTTTTTCCATCAAAGTGCACATACCTTGCAGAAGCAGTTTCACCTAACGCCAACTGAGGCTTGGGACGTTGTCAGTGCTTGTGCTGACTGTCACGGATTCACTGCGCCTTTGCCATGGGGGTAAACCCCAGTGGCCTAAAAGCCTTGCAGCTTTAGCAAACAGGTGTAACACACATTCCTGAATTTGGCAGATTTAAGTATGTGCACGTGTCTATTGACACGTTCTCCTCAGCTACGTGGGCTTCTGCTCATACTGGAGAGAAAGGCCCCGATGTCATTGCCCATTGAAAATTGGCTTTCTCGATCTTGGGCTTGCCTTCTTCTGTGAAAACCAATAATGGCCCTGCCTATGTCTCACAGAAGACGCGGCAGTTTCTGCACTTATGGGGTGTGAACCATACTTTTGGTATTCTGCATTCTCGTACTGGCCAAGCCATTGTTGAATGTGCTCATGGCACTTTTAGAGAAACAAAAAGGGGGAATGCATGGAGAAACCCCACAGACTCAATTAGAAAAAGCTCTATATACAATCAATCATCTTACAGTGCCACAAAATTCAGATAATCCTGTTATTTTGAATCATTTTCTCTCATTGCAGTCTTCAGGCGAGATGCAACTGCCTCGAGCGGAATTCTGGGTACGGGACCTACTCACTAAGAAGTGGGAAGGCCCGCATGACCTCATTGCTTGGGGTCATGGGTATGCTTGCATTTCCACAGATACTGGGGTACGGCGGCTACCTGCAAAATGTGTTTGCCCTGACCTGTGGCACCAGAAGCAGAACAGGCAACCTCCAAGGCAATCTTTAAAGGATAACCAGAATGCAGATCATCAGCCGAATGATCCTTCTGATGATGACCAGGATGTCGACCATTGTTGCTGCCTGTTCTGAGCTTCCCCTCCCCCTCCCAAAGACACGTGCTCCTGCCCATGTGCTCCGAGCTCCTTTGTTCCAAGCGCGGGCAAAGCCAAATGTAACTCAGACTCTTTAGCAGTGTCTGATTGGCCGGTCACCCCGGGTCCACCCCCAGTCCTCCCCTTACCCCTTCTCCTAATAAAAGATGGTCGAGGGGAGGCTCCGCCTCTCTCTCAGCTCAGCTACTTTCCTGTGAACATCTCTGGTTGTCTGTCTCATTTAAAAGCTTCTAACTGCAGGGAATTGAGCGAGCAGGGAGCTATATTTCTCCCTCTTTGCTTCTGCTGATGGTATTTGCTTTGCAGCTGATACAGGTACCGATTTTAGAGCTACTAAAGTGCTAGATTGCCAGTGCTACCTCTCAAGGCTGCTCGAGGCTTTCTAAGGCATTGAAATACAAGCGCTAGCTGGTATAAAGCTGAAAAGATACCTTCCACATTTGGCGCCCAACGTGCAATCTCTGAACTCCAGTTCTGAGAGACTTTCGGGGTGTCCTGGCAGCTGTGCGTCTGCTGGAGTTAGCTCTGCACGTCCTGCTGTGCCAGCTCTGTGTAGCGAGGTGTTACTTTTTGTGTAACATCGAGCCCAGAGGCTCAGCCTGTACCCTCCCCCACACCACGTGGTGAGGGAACGGCTGGTAAGCAGAAGACCCTTCTCACATTTTTTTTTCTCCGGACCTGCTTTCCTGTGATAAATCCAGAATTCTGGTGAGTATTTCCCTGCTGGTTTAGGGGCTCCTGTCTTAAGCTGGTGCCGGTGTAAACTTTCTCTTTTTTTTCCTCCTTTTTGGCGAGTAAGGGGTTGAGGTTTGGTGCTGCATTCATAATGGGATCTGAAGTTTCTGCACACCATAGAAAAATATACCACCAAGTTCAAAGTTACGTTTCTTTAACTGGGTATAAATACCCTAAAAGTCTAGTTCAATCTTTTGTACGATGGCTTTTTCAGTACTTTCCTAATCTGACCTCCGAAGACATAAGATCTGCTGAATTTCGGGATAAGGTGGGGAGAAAACTCTCCTCTCTTAGGCATGCAGGAGACAAAACAGTTTCAAAATACTTTCCTCTCCTGTTACTAAGTTATACTCTGCCGGAGAAAAAGGCAGTACATGAAAAGCCAATGCAAAACCCCCCTTATACCCTCTTCCAACCCCTGTGTCCTGGACCCCTCTTCCCCTATGCTGGAAAACACAGCTAGAGCAGACTGCTTTTTAGCACAGGAGAGCTATCGTCCTCCTGGCTCACCCGTGTTTCCTCAGCACCCTGCCTTGGATGGGAATCCAGAGCCCGTCCCAGGACCTTCCCAACCCCTTTTCTCCACTCCCTTTTCCCCAGTTTCTAGCCCTCATGTTTCAAGCACGCGTAAAAACCCCTTCTCCCCTGATCTCTTTGTTCCCAGGGACAGCCATTGCCATGTGCTCGCAGCCTGGGAAAAAAACCCTCCCCCCAACCCCTTTTCTTCGAGTTTGTTTGTCTCCAATAGTGGCGGACGCAATGTTCCTTCCTCTCCAAACTACACCTCCCACAATCCCTTTCTGCCCCACCCCACAAATCCCTTCTTGTCCCCATCCCCTCCCACTCCCGCATCAGAACCTGACCCTGCCCCTAACCCCGCCCCCACAGCGTCGTGTTTCACCCCTCCCTCTGTTCCCACCCATGGCTCAAGTACCACCCCTGCCTCCCACAACCCCGCCCCCAACCCCTCCCCTCCTCCGGCCATGTCCCCGCCTCCACTTCCCGCCCCTGCCCCTCCACTCCCTGCCCCTGCTTCCCATTGTCCCGTCCCAGGTTCCCACAATCCTGTGACTCCCCCTCTGAATCCGGGAACCCATGCCTACCAGGAAGTAACTCCAAATGCTTCTACTACACTCTCTTGTACTAGCAATGGAGCGAACCCTGACTGGAAACCCCTTCCTTATTCTGATATTAAGGATTTGTGCAAGGCAATTAAGGAGTTTGGAATGCATGGTAATTATTTTAAGAGCCTTTTAAGTGCTACTTTTGCAACTCACTTACTTGTATCTCATGATCTACTTACATTAATGCAAACTCTTCTCACACCTGGTGATTTTATGATGTGGAAAAAGCAATGGAAAATAATTTTATCTGATTTATTAAAAATTTTGTGGCAAACTCCAGATAATTACCTGGATTTTGAAAACAATTATATCACATTAGACCTTTTATCTGGTGACAATAATACGGCAAATCCTCAAAAACAAGCAATGCTTATCCCTCGTCCAGTTCTTACTGAAATCACACGTGCTGCTGAAAAGGCCTTAACATTATTACCATCTCAAACTCCTAACTCTCATTATACCACCATCAAGCAATTGCCAAATGAAAATATTATTCACTTTTATAACCGTTTGTGCGAAGCTGTCTCTTCCCAGGTCCCTAATCCTGACCTCCAACAAGCGTTCCTACTCGAACTTCTCCAAGTGAATACGAATGATGCTTGCAAACAAGTCATTCTCACTCTCCCTCTGCATCCTCCTCCTACTGTTGAATCCATCCTCGAAGTCTGTACAAAGAAGGTGCAGCTGAACACAGCGGCTCCCTTTTTGAAAAAAGTGGGGATGGTTGGGGAAGTTGTAGAGAATGTTACAGGTACAGGAGAAACTCAATCGCGTAGTAACTTTATATGCTGTCGTTGTCAGAAAAGGGGACATGTAGCTCGCAATTGCAGAGCAATTATAACTGCTGATAAAAACTCTCCAAAGACTGTTTCCCCAGGTCAACAGCAGGGAAACTAGCGACTCAACGCGTCCTAACAGCTCCGCGTTCAGACATAAATAGGGCTGCAGACAAAGCAACTTGGACTTCTGGACTCAGGTTTAAGGTAACCTGTGATAAAGCACACCATTTCAACAACAACAAACAGACTGTAATACCCATCTCATTCCAGAATGTGGACCACATGCCAGAATTTACATACCTTTTTGTTACTGGGGACACTTGGGAAACACCTGCTGGGATAGAGGTTACACCCAGATTCATGAAAATGGATCGGAACGGGTGTTCTAACCTAATGGTACAATGTATATATACACCGCAATTTATGCCAAAGGGTCGAGTCATTGCACAGGCCATTCCACTGCCCAAATACCTGCCCACAGATGGTCATATCCCAGCCATCTGTTGGACTGAGGTTTTGGGAAATGACAAACCTGTAATAGAATGTAAGCTCCGTTACAAATCACATGAAATCAGTATAATGGGAATGTTAGACACAGGTGCTGATGTGTCTGTCATTCCATTTGATAAGTGGCCTACGCAATGGGAGTTGCAATCTCAGGGCATCATACAAGGGATTGGAGGTACCCAAATTGCAAAGCAATCCAAACACACCATCCAGATTGAAGGTCCTGAAGGACAAATAGCGACACTTCGTCCGTATGTCCTAGACACCAAATTCACCCTGTGGGGAAGGGATGCCATGTCTCAGTGGGGAACAAAAATTGATATCACCCCTAGACATCAAAATTTTCCCTTGCAGGCCACTGAAGCAGAGTGCCATCCACATAAATTAACTTGGAAAACAGATGAACCCATGTGGATTAACCAGTGGTCGCTAAAAAAAGAAAACTAAGAGGCACTCAAAACATTCGTAGCTGAACAATTGGCTAAAGGAAATATAGTTCCAACTAACAGCCCGTGGAACACACCCGTGTTTGTAATACAAAAACCGGGAAAGAACAAATATAGGCTACTCCAAGATCTTCGGGAAATTAATAAGGTTATTGAAGACATGGGACCCCTTCAACCAGGTATGCCATCACCTTCAATGCTCCCACAACATTGGCATTTAGCTGTTCTTGACATTAAAGATAGCTTCTTTCATATTCCACTCCACCCTGCAGATGCCCCCCGATTTGCATTTTCTGTACCATCTCCTAATCATGAAACTCCCATGGAACGTTATCATTGGCTTGTGCTTCCCCAAGGTATGAAAAGTTCCCCAACTCTCTGCCAAGAGTATATTGCTAAAATTCTATCTCCCATCCGTGCCAAAGCAGAGAAAGCCATCATCCTGCATTACATGGATGATGTGCTGGTGTGTGCTCCCAATAATCAGTATCTCGAGCAGACACTTAACATGGTGATTGAGGCCCTAGAGGCCAAGGGCTTTGAATTACAACCAGAAAAAATGCAGAGAACAAGCCCTTGGAAATACCTCGGACTCAAAATCACAGAAACCTCTATCACCCCAACACCTGTCACCATTAATAATAACCCAAAAACACTAGAGGAAGTGTAGCAGATCTGTGGGACACTGAATTATTTAAGACCCTGGTTAGGACTCACCTCAGAGGATGTAGCTCCTATTGCAAACCTAGTAAAATGGGAAGGCGGTCCAGCATCCCCTAGATCCCTGACAGAAGAGGCAAGGCAGTCTCTCAAAAAGATACAAGAGCTCATTTCCACCAGACAAGCACACAGGTATCAGCCCTCCCTACCCTTTAAGCTTGTCATTATAGGGAAGGTACCATGCTTTCATGGCCTCATATTTCAGTGGGACAAAGAGCAGAAGGAACCCCTCATCATAATTGAATGGGTATTCCTTCCACTCTAACCTCCTAAAACCATCACACAGCCACAAGAACTAATGGCAAAAATTATCATGAAGGGTAGAGCAAGGCTCCGCACCCTGGCAGGATGTGACTTTGCATGCATCTACTTACCTGTAACAACTGACGCATTAGATCACCTACTCCAAAATAATATAAATTTACAATTTGCATTAGATAGTTACTCAGGCCAAATCTCCAATCATTACCCAAAACATGACATGTTTAATCTGCCATTCTCTTTCATCCCTCGAGAGATTCAAAGTAGAAAACCCCTCGATGAGATTACCGTTTTTACTGATGCCTCAGGAAAGAGTAAAAAGTCCGTGGTCACATGGAAAAATCCAAAGACGCAAAAGTGGGAATCTGACATCAAGGTAATCCAGGGATCACCACAAGTAGCTGAATTAGCAGCTGTCGTTAGAGCATTTGAGAGGTTCAAAGAATCCTTTAATTTGGTCACACTCAGCATATGTAGCTGGAGTAACTGTTAGAGCTGAGCATGCTCTCCTAAAAGAAATCTCAAACAAAAAAATTTATGATTTGCTCTCAAAATTAATTTATCTGGTTTCCCACAGAGAGCATCCCTATTTTGTCATGCATGTGAGGTCACATACAAACCTGCCAGGATTTATTGCGGAAGGTAATCGTAGAGCTGATGCTCTGGCTATGCCAGCAGACATAATTCTATCAGCCGACTTACCAAAGCTCCCCCAAGTTTTTGAACAAGCAAAATTGAGCCATGCCATGTACCATCAAAATATTCCTGCTCTTATCCGCATGTTCCATCTGTCGCAGACACAGGCAAAAGCAATAGTGGCAACATGTCCCAACTGCCAGAAGCTACAGCTTCCATCACTGGGCATGGGGGTCAATCCCAGAGGCATTAATAGCGGTGAAGTGTGGCAAATGGACGTCACACATTTCCCTGAATTTGGGAGATTAAAATACGTTCATGTTTCTATCGATACCTTCTCTGGTGCTATGTATGCCTCTGCACATGCAGGTGAAAAGGCTAAGGGTGTTGAAAAACATCTTGTCCAAGCTTTTGCTGTGCTCGGTATACCTGAGGAGATAAAAACTGATAATGGACCTGCCTACACCTCTCAGGAGTTTAAAAACTTCCGTCAGCAGTGGGGATTTCGACATGTTACAGGTATTCCTCACTCCCCAACTGGACAACACATTGTTGAACGTGCCCATCAAACCCTCAAGCGAATGCTGCTACAAGAATCAGGTACCACCAAACTCAACTCACCTGTCCTCAGACTCAGCAAAGCATTGTTTACCATAAACTTCCTGAATGGCACCTTTGAAGATCCAGACCCTCCCATCTATCGTCATTTCCAGAACACCGGGAGACAGAAACTGAAGGAAAATCCAGAAGTCCTGATCCGGGACCCAGAGACTCAAAAAATCCAAGGACCATACAAACTTGTAACTTGGGGACGTGGGTATGCCAGTGTATCTACCCCTCAAGGACTGAGATGGATCCCAGGGAAATGGGTAAAACCTTATGTCAAGTCTTCCTCAAAAGTTAAGGAGGTTAAAACTGCCTCCTGGAAGAGACGCCATAAAAAGAATCCTGATTTTGCACCTTCATGTAAACCCCCTACTGCAGATTTTGATGTTAATCCCTTAAGTTAAGTTGCACTGTTTTGCACTCAGATTTTGCACTGTATTTTGTAAATCTTCGTCTTGATACTCCATACCATAGATGTCCTGACTAAACTCCTGAGTTTTGACTGAGGAACTAGTTAAAAGGCATCCTAGGTACTGTCGAGTTGTAGGGACGATAGATTCCAATTATGTTTTGCACTGTTGCTTTGTTACTGTTCTATGCACTTTTAAGTTACTAAGAGTTACAACCCAGCTTTAAAGAAAAAAAAATAGGGAATTGTTGCTGCCTGTTCTGAGCTTCCCCTCCCCCTCCCAAAGACACGTGCTCCTGCCCACGTGCTCCGAGCTCCTTTGTTCCAAGCGCGGGCAAAGCCAAATGTAACTCAGACTCTTTAGCAGTGTCTGATTGGCCGGTCACCCCGGGTCCGCCCCCAGTCCTCCCCTTTCCCCTTCTCCTAATAAAAGATGGTCGAGGGGAGGCTCCGCCTCTCTCTCAGCTCAGCTACTTTCCTGTGAACATCTCTGGTTGTCTGTCTCATTTGAAAGCTTCTAACTGCAGGGAATTGAGCGGGCAGGGAGCTATATTTCTCCCTCTTTGCTTCTGCTGATGGTATTTGCTCTGCAGCTGATTCAGGTACCGATTTTAGAGCTACTAAAGTGCTAGATTGCCGGTGCTACCTCTCAAGGCTGCTCGAGGCTTTCTAAGGCATTGAAATACAAGCGCTAGCTGGTATAAAGCTGGAAAGATACCTTCCTCATTTCATTTTCTTGGTGATAGGCTACCCATACAACTAGAAAATTCCCCTTTTTTTTGCTATAGCAAGAATTTCTTACCATTTCTCTTTTTGCCAAACAGGGACTCTATTTACTTCCCAGTCATTTTTGTCCCAGAAGGGGAGCCACTCAGTACACCCTTTGAACACAGCAAAAAAATCAGTGTAAACATATACAGTTAGAGGTTTCAGATTCATGGTTAAATACACTCCAGACTGCTACTAATTCTCCTACTTGGGCACTACCTTCTTCTTCTGTTTCTATTTTGTCTCCTATATTTACCTGTGTACTAGTTTGAAAACAAACCAGTGGGAGATCACAAGTCAGAATTATAATTTAATTGGAAAATTAAAATAAATGCAATAGTACAAGAACACTGACAGAGTCAGGATACAACCTGACACCCTGTTAGGGTGGTGGTAGCAGTCCAGATCAAGTGGTCCTTTTGAAGCGGTGATCCTGTAGAAGGGTCTGGTCTTCACTTGAAGGACCAGTGGTAACTCTTGTCCTCTGGGAACCCAGTAGGTAAGGGTTGAGTGTAGTGTTCCAAACCTCAGATTATATCCAGGTAGGAATGCTTGGTTCCTCCCCCTGGGCAGAGCATCTCACAATGGTATGATGTAGTTTTATGAGTCATGCAGTGAGGCTTGATAGCCCATTAACAGAAAATATTCCTCCACAGGGAGTTATCAGGGATGTGCCATGGAAGAGAGAAAGAACCTTTCCCCACTTGGTTTTAATAGATGTTGATAGAATACATACTTTTGGTTACATCTTACATTGTAACCTAAGACGATTAGGGTTTTGGGGATTCCTTTTTGTAAGCCCACAATCCACAGGGTATTTCTTTTTTCTTTGTGTTCTTCCCCTGTGTTAGTTCATCCTCCCAGCCCAGGGGAGAACATTACCTTTTGGAGTTTTACTGGGGGCATAGTTGTTTTATACTCTGTTTGCTGAATTGATTTAGAATCAGTTGTATTTGAAGGAATTGGACCATATTTTCTTCCATAATTAATTAATTCTTGTGCCACCTCCCCCCAGGTCCAAACCTTACCTTTTCCTCAGTCATAGTTGGGGAAATAGCTGCCTCCACGGTGGCTGCAGCTCCTTTCCCTTTCATGAGGCTTTCTATTTGTCCTTTTAGCTGGATGCCTATAGGTTTCATAGCTTCAGGAAGGCCTCTGATAAGAGGTATTATTCTTTCAGAGTCTACAGACATCATCATGGGGGATTCACATTGTGGTGTTAACTTCCTATCATGTATCATTTGTAAACAAGCAGGTTTTTTTGCACGCTTTCTACAATCTGATTAACATTTCCCACTATAGCCAGGGGATCTCCTCTTTCTAAATGACTGATTCCACCAGCCCAAAAGGCTGCCCTCTGGGTAAGACACCACTGGGCATGGTTATCTCCTGTAGTAAGGAAGACCCCCACCCCCAATGCCCTTCTGCCTCTTTCTCTGATAGCAGAATTTGGTCACCCCCCATAAGAGAGACTCTCCAAACATACTCAGTCTCAGATTATTTAGGGGTCCAGCTATATTCCTTTTTAATTTGGCCAATTCAGTAGCCATATATGGGATTTCTTTCATAGATATATAAGGTGTATCATCGTCTGAGCCCTCATATATGTATTCTGTTTTAATTAAGGGACAAAGCAAGACTGGCAGCTTCTCCAACTGATTACCCAAAGATTCTAAGTCAGAGAGGGGATATGTTTCTTTAGATATGTCCAGCTCTGACTCTTTTTTCCTTTTGTTTGCTAATCTTGCATACAGCTCCTCTTGGAGTACATGGGCAGTAGCCTTTTCATTCCTTATCTCTTCCTGGAGGAGGTGGGTGTTAGCCTTTTGCTCCTCCAGCTGAAATTGCAATGCTTTAACCAAATCTTGTAACGAAGCAATAATTTCCATATCAGCTTTTTGCTGGTGCTTTTTGTGATCTACTGCAGCAGCACCTAAGACAGAACAAACTATTGGTTTTCCTTTACCTTTTTTGAGTCTCGCTCCTGCCCACAGGACAGAGACTTGATGAAAAATTGCCTGGATATAACACCAATTATTTCATGCCCAATCCATCCCTGGGGGAGGTGGCCTGGCACCAAATTCATCCAAGAAATTAAACAAAGCTTGTGCATCATGTTTCATGTTACCACAAAAGGCAGAGTGATTCTTTTCCAGGGGGTACCTGGTGTAAGTTACATCTAATTTCCAAATTTCACTCCTTCACCCTGGAAAGGCACCTTGTTTAGGCACCTTGTTTATACAAAGTTACAACACAAACGTGGAGTGAACTTTCCCAGAGGGTTCCTTATGTAAATTACAGCTGATTTCCAAATGTCACTCCTTCACTCTGGGAAGACACCTTGTTTAAATTTCATACACGAACATTGGAGTGGTCTCTTCTGAGGGGCACCTTGCGTAAAATGTTTTCCAATGTCCTACTCCTTACGCCTCAGGAGCACCTTATTTTTGCAAAGTTACAATGTGCACTTTACTCAAACAAACAAACAAACAAATGAAGAAAGGTACCTTACTTTGTTTTTCTAACACAAAATAATGGATCATAAAAATTAGCAATTCATAGATTGTTTGGAACCAACACTCGTTTTAAAGGAATCGTGTCCCATGATGCCAATTAAATGTTATGATTGGCCCCAGTCACAGAGGAGCAAAGAAAACTTTCTGTAAATAAGGTGGGATGACCTCTGAGGCTCGAAACATTCCCCAAAACAAGATAAAAACCAAACAAGGTTAAATGTTGATACCAAAAAATGGATATATTTTATTTAAGAGTAAAAGAGGCAAAGAGAAAGAAAAAGTAGAGAAAAGTTAGAAAAAGCTAAGGTTACTTTAAAAAGCATAGGATAGCTCATCACCACACTGTTGCTACGTTTTTTGCTGCTGAGACAGTGTTACAAATGGAGTGAGAGTTTAGGCAAGTCCTGCCTTTAACTCAGATTTCTGTCAGTAACTCTGTTTGAGGCGGCCTGCACCCCAAATGATTCTTGCTCCCACATTCTTAAGAATGGCAGATTAGGTCTATTACAAAATGAATTATTTATTGAATAGACACAAGATTGACAGAAGACATTAGGCAGACTATTTACTGTTACTGCCTGCCCGAAGGGTCGCCCAGCAGCGGGACCTGCCTAGGCATGTCCAGATTTGTCTCTGCCATGTGCTCTGAATCCCCTTTGTTCCAAGCACGGGTAGAATTTGAAAGTAGCACGGAGTCCCCCAAAACAGAGTCCGATTGGCTGGTTACCATGGGTCCACCCCCTGCTCTCTCCGTTCCCCTCCCCCAAATAAAGGCAGCCGATCACAGCTGGCCCGTCCCGTTTCTCCTGCTTCTCCCTTCTGTGAACAGACTCTCTCGTCCCTCCCGGGATGGGAGGAATAAAGAAAACAGGAATACAGGCATGGAGTCAGGGCTATATTTCTACCTCTTTGCTTCTGCTTATGATGATATCCTGACAGCTATCACTTGTCACATTTTGGAGCTGCCGAGCCGCTGGATCACCCGTGCCGTCTCTCCAGGTAGCTTGAGGCATTCCAGGGCATAGAACGGTGAGTCTACCGACTGAGTGAGCAGTGAATTCTCGTCAATTGGCACCCAACGTGCTATCTCGGAACCACAGTTCTAGAGAGACTTTTAGGGTGTCCTGGCATTCACGTGTCGGCCAGAGTGGACCCTGTGCATGGAGTGCCAGCACTCTGCAGCCCTGCTGCCGCTTTTTGTGCAGTAGCAAGCCCAGAGCACCAGCCGAAGCCCCCCCCCAAGCCACATGGCACGGGAACGGCTGAACAGCAGAGGACCCACTTCGCTGATTTTTTTTTCTCCTGACCAGCTTTACTGTGGTAAATCCAAAGCTTTGGTGAGTATTTCCCCTCTGGCTTGGGGGCTTGTGTCTTGTAGCTGGTTTTGGTGCAATTTTTTTTTTTTTTCCCATTATTTTGCGATTTGGGGCTGAGGGAGTGGTGTTGCTTTTATAATGGGATCCAAAGTCTCTTCACACCATAGAGAAATATACTACCATGATGCCATGAAGATTTTTGCCTTTTCTTTTATACCCTTGTTATACCTTTTTTACAATTTCTGTATTCCTAGTGCTTTTTGCCTACATTCTTGAACTTGTTTGTTAAGCTAAGAGACTAAACATTTTAGAAGCTTCGTAGCTAGGGATCAGTGTGCCCCAGACCCCAAGGTCCTCTCCAGAACATATTCTGTAAACCAAGATAGAACCATCCAGGGGAAGGTTCCTTGGGGAGGGGGGGGCTCACTTGAACCTCTCATTGGGGAATCTTTGATAGATATGCTAATTAGTAAAACCTATAACGTTATACCCAATGTTGGGAGGGGAGACAGATAGACTCGGCAGGGTGCATCTCGATGCATATGACGTGGACGTGTACACCTAAGGATCCTTAGGAATAAATACCAAGGTAAAATCCCTTTCCCCCTTCTAACCGTGTATGCCTCTTGATTTTAAGACCAAGAAAAGGCATCAGTTGCTGGCGACCACGAAGGGACCCTAAAGACCTTGAAACTCGCAGACTTGGGTTGGAACACATCTTGCTTTGCCCCTCTCTTTGCCGGCAAATTACAGAGGGGCCGGAGCAACAATCTAAGACTGTGACCAGGACTTTAGGACCCAGGACAGAAAGGCAGAAGCACGGAGAGAGGTGAGTGAAAAGGGGACCGATATTACCGAGACTGTGCTAGCACTAGGGAAGGAGATCTCCAAGGGGGTTGGAAAGGTGGGGGGCACAGAAGCCCACAAAAGGGAAAGCTTAAACTTTTCCCCTGCAAACTGTGGAAAGGAGGGAACGCCCTCCGTGGAGTCCACAGGAGCCCAGAGGCTGCACCCTACGCAGCCGCAAGAAAGGCTCAGAGGTTGGTTGGTTGGTTGGGACGTCGGGAAGTTGTGGGTTCGAATCCTGTTGAGACCAGATTTTCGTGCGCGCACATTTACTGCCTGCTAAAACTAGTTGCTTTTTAGTATTTCAAAGTGCTGTTTTGAAGTGTTTGTGTAGTAACCTAGATAAACTGCCTGGGAAATCGGAATTCCAAGGCCAGATTGCAGGCTGAATTCCAGAGTTAAGAGCTTTCCTCTGGCAGAGTTTTCCTGTCTGTGAGAAAACATGGGTAGTATGAATGAAAAAATCTCTCCTAACAGCCCATTAGAGCTGATAATAAAACATTGGAGATGGCTGACAGGGCGAAAAACTACTTTGGACACCCGAGAATTGATCAGACTGTCCACACGGGTTTGGCCGAATTTAAAGTTAAGTCAAGGAAATTGGCCTCGCTATGGGAGTTTGGAAAATAACATCATTAATGACCTGATAGCAGAATTGAGATCATAACGTAGGTTTGATGAACTAAGATATGCAGAACTTTTTACTATGTATTTGAACAGGGAAGAAGCATATGTGGTAGACAAAAGTAATATGGAAATGACTTTGAGGAGAAGAAAGGGAAAGGAAAAGTCACAGTAAGCTAACTCGTATGCTAATACGGACAGAGAAATTGATATGATAGATAGAGATATGGTAGCACCAACTTTGCGCAATGGAAGGGGGGGGGGGGTCTCCCCACCCATTCAACCACATGGGCAGCCCGCACGAGGGCGGGTGGGGGAGCAGTGGCTCCCACACCACCGCCAGCGCCGCCGCTGTCGCCGACTCCACTGCTGGGGCAGCCCGCACAGGTGGGGGTGGGGGATGGGGGATCAGTGGCGCCGCCACTGCCTCCGCCGCCGCCGCCTCCTGCCGTCCCCGCCGCTGTCCGAGCGGGTGCAGGGGAGGAAGCAGGCGGCCGGCTCCAAACCGGAGGAGCCTCGTCAGGGGCGGAGGGCAGGCGCGGAGGTAGGGGAGATGCGGATTGGCCACCGCCCCCTTACTTTTCCAGAGGCAGGGAAGGGGTGGATTGGCCACCGCCCCCTGACCGCCCCAGAGGCAGAGACGGGGAAGAGGGAGGGGAAGGGGCAGGCTGGCCGCCTTTCCCCGAGTACGCTGAACACAGAAGTGAAGGTAGAAATGGACACGGGCAATTGCGGCGGCATTCCCCAATACAAAGAACCACAAGTTTCTGAGCCAGAGACAGGAGGAGCCGCTCGCTCGCCCCACCCTGCGGCACAGGCAGTGTTAAAGCTGAGGGCAGATGGGATGGCCCTGACCCAGGCGGCTCTTACAGACCTAGGGACGGGAGAACCTGCTTGCAGCCCCTGCCTCCCTACCCCTCCACTGCCGCAAAGAGCGAGGCAGTTCCTGATCAACATTCGCCTGGAACAAGTTTTAAAACCAATGAACCAATTTCAATTAAAAGCGAATGGGATGATTTTGATACAGATGGTTCTCACGGGGAGGGAGGTAGAAGGAGGGGCAGGATAGCCTGAGAAGCTATGAGAGCAGTCAGTCCCGTTGCTAAACACACAAGGTCCAAAACAGATAAAGGGGGGGGAGGAAGAACTTGTATTAGAAGCACCTCTGAGACAGGCTGTGGGAAATCAAGGAGTCATTTATATAAAAGTACCATTTTCTCTCGGAGAATTACAGCAGTGGAAAAACTCAATTGGGAAGTACAGGGACAACCCAGAGAGAGTAGCTATGCGTGTAAAAATGGCCATAAAATCTCAAAACCCAGACTGGGGTGATCTAAATGTTATGCTAGATGAATTATTAGATAAAACAGAGAGAGAAATGGTCAACAATGCTGCTATATCTGCTATAGAAACTCAAATTGCAACTGGAAGTCTTCAAGGGTAAGTTAATGATATCTATCCCCTAGCAAACCCTAACTGGGATCCCAATGTCCCAGAACAGATGGAAAAGCTGAAGCGATACCAAAAATGGGTGGTTGTTGGGTTAAAATGTGCTGTTCCTAAAGCAGTGAATTGGGCTAGGTTATATGAAATCAAACAGATTCCAAATGAGACCCCCACAGAGTTTCTAAATAGGCTTAAAGAGGCTGCACAAAAATACACTACCTTAGATCCTGACTCACCTGAGCAGCAGATCCACCTGGCCTACCTGTTTATAGGTCAATCTGCTAATGACATAAAGAAAAAGCTGCAAAAGATAGATGGGCCACCGGACATAAGTAAATTGTTGAATGTAGCCTGGAAGGTATACCAGAACAGGGACTTAGCAGACAAAGATAAACATCATAAACCCCACTACAAGAAGAGGTATGAGAAGGAAAAGTCATCTGAGACATCAAAAAGGGGTCCCCCTTTTCCCCTAGCTGAGGACCAATGCGCAATTTGCAAAAAATGGGGGCACTGGAAAAATGAGTGTCCATCACGAGCAGAAAAGAAGCCCCCAGTTCCGGAACTAACTGTAAATATGGACTGACGGGGACCAAAGGTAACTACCCCAGCAGAACCTTCGGTTGTAGCTAAGCTGGGGAATGATGATGTTGAATTTCTGGTTGATACAGGGGCAACATATTCTGTGTTAAATACTTTAAAAGGTAAACTGAGTCAAGACACTGTGGATGTGATTGGAGCTACAGGGGTAAGTGAAACAAGGCCTTTTTTCCAACCTTTAAAATTTAAATTGGGAAAACACGGGGACACTCACCAGTTCCTGTATATGCCAAATTCCCCAATGCCATTGTTGGGCAGAGATTTATTGGAAAAGTTGGAAGCAGAAATTAAGTTTTCAAAGGAAGGGGAAGTGAAAGTTATAATCCCAGAATCTAAAATTATCGAAACAGCTGCTATACTTGTACAGGAATGCCATAGAAAAATTCCCAAAGAAGTTGAAGAGGCTGTCATTCAAATAGTGTGGGCCAATGATTCTCCTGGGAGATCCAAAAAAGCTGAACCTGTGAGTATCACACTCAAAGCAGGGGCTACACCAGTAAGGCAAAGACAATATCCTCTGAAATTAGAAGCTCGTAAGGGATTGGTACCTGTGATTGAAAAGTTTCTCAAATTTGGGTTGTTAGTGGAATATGAATCCAGGTACAACACGTCAATCTTGCCAGTAAAGCTGATGGTAAAAGCTACAGGTTGGTACAGGATTTGAGGGAAATCAACAAGATAACAGGGGATATACACCCAGTGGTAGCGAATCCTTACACACTTTTGACAACACTAACAAATGAATTTGGGTGGTTCACTGTTTTAGATCTCAAGGATGCCTTTTTCTGCATTCCTGTGCATAAGAATAGCCAAGAACTCTTTGCTTTTGAGTGGGAGAATCCAGAAACAGGGAGGAATACCCAGCTCACCTGGACAGTTTTACCACAAGGATTCAAAAACAGCCCGACCATATTCAGAAACCAGCTGGCAAAGGAGCTTGAGGACTGGAGGAAACAAGAACCAAGAAGAGCGGTTCTCCAGTATGTTGATGTCATCTTGATAACAGCCAAGACATGAGATGACTGCATCGAGCTCACTGTTGAACTTTTTGGGCCAAAGTGGGTATGGGGTCTCAAAAGAGAAGGCACAGGTTGCCAGGGAAACAGTAGTATACCTGGGCCTGGAAATTTTCCGTGGACATCGACAACTCAGCAGAGAACGGAAGGAAGCCATCTGTCGACTTCCAGAGCCCCATACCATAAGGGAGATGCAGGCCTTCCTGGGAATGGTAGGTTAGTGTCGCCTGTAGATATCAAACTACGGTATACTGGTGAGACCTTTATATGAGGTCCTTAAAGCAGCTGAAAAGGGGACAATCATGTGGACAGAGAATGCCAGGGCTTCATTTAAACAGCTGAAACATTCCTTGATGTCAGCCCCAGCTCTGGGACTGCCGGACTTGACTAAACCTTTTGAACTCTTTACACATGAGCGACTGAATGTTGTTCTGGGGGTACTGGCACAGCACCTTGGAGACCAGCGAAGAGCTGTGGCCTATTTCTCAAAACAACTAGACAATGTAGCCCAGGGTTGGCCAGGATGCTTGAAAGCTGTGGCAGCAACAGTCCTTCTGATACAGGAGGCCCGTAAATTCACCCTTGGGCAGCACATTGTCGTGTATGTACCCCATGCAGTGATAAATGTGCTGGAGCCAAAGGGGGGACACTGGCTTTCCCCTAGCAGGATGCTCAAATACCAATCTGTGTTGTTGGAACAGGACAATGTTACTCTAAAGACAACTTCTGTGGTAAACCCCGTGATGTTTTTATCATCCACGTTACTTGACAGTGGGTCTGAGCATGATTGTTTGCAGACAATAGAGGAAACTTATTCCATCAGACAAGACCTGAAAGATGTTCCTTTGAAAGATCCAGACTGGGAATTGTACACTGATGGGAGCAGCTTCATGAAAAACGGTAGGAGGATGACCGGTTACGCCGTAACGACCTCAGATAAAATCATTGAGGCAAAAGCCTTGCCTCCAGATGTATCATCACAGAAAGCTGAACTCATTGCACTAACAAGAGCTCTAGAACTGAGCGAGGGGAAGAAAGTAAACATATGGACTAAACTGAATCGCCCTGGGATATTGGAAATAATGACAAATTGGCCTGAAGGTGAAAACTTTGGTCTCAGTGATGAACAAGTGACACGTGCAGAAGAGGCTCCACTGTAAAACCAACCGCCATCAGAAGACACACACTACTCTCCTTTCACCGACGGTTCTTCTCGCATCATAGGGATGAAACGAAAGTGGAAAGCAGCCGTATGGAGTCCCACACGACGGGTTGCCGAAGCTATTGAAGGTGAAGGTGGATCAAGGCAACTTGCTGAACTCAAAGCTGTTCAACTAGCCCTGGACAATACTGAAAGGGAGAAGTGGCCAAAGCTCTACCTCTACGCTGATTCATGGATGGTAGCCAATGCTCTATGGGGATGGCTGGAAAAGTCAGAAAAAGCTAATTGGCAGCGTAGGGGAAAACCAATCTGGGCTGCTGCAGAGTGGAAAGACATCGCTGCCCGAGTAAGAAAGCTGGTTGTGAAAGTCCGCCATGTAGATGCCCATGTCCCCAAGAGTAGGGCTAATGAGGAACACCAAAACAACAAGCAGGTAGATCAGGCTGCAAAGATAGAAGTGTCACAGATAGACTTGGATTGGAAACTAAAGGACAGTGGTTCTTAGCTCGATGGGCCCATGATGCCTCAGGCCATCAAGGCAGAGATGCCACCTATAGGTGAGCACGAGATCGAGGGGTGGATCTAACCATGGAAAGTATCGCCCAGGTTATCCATGATTGTGAGACGTGCTGCAATCAAGCAGGCCAAGTGGGTGAAGCCCCTGTGGTATGGTGGGCAATGGTCCAAATACAAGTATGGGGGGGCCTGGCAGATTGATTAGATCACACTGCCTCAAACCCGCCAAGGCAAGCGCTATGTGCTCACAATGGTAGAAGCCACCACAGGATGGCTGGAGACCTACCCTGTGCCTCATGCTACTGCCCGGGACACCATCCTGGGCCTTGAAAAGCAAGTCCTTTGGAGGCATGGTACCCCTGAGAGAATTGAATCTGACAATGGGACTCATTTTAAGAATAGCCTTATTAACACCTGGACTAGAGAACATGGGATTGAGTGGGTGTACCATATCCCTACCATGCACCAGCTGCAGGCAAAGTGGAACGGTGCAATGGATTGTTGAAAATCTCCCTAAGGGCACTGGGTGGGGGAACTTTCAAAAATTGGGAACAGCATCTTGCAAAGGCCACCTGGTTAGTTAACACCCGAGGTTCCACCAATAGAGCTGGTCCAGCCCAATCTGAATCCCTGCATACAGTAGATGGAGATAAGGTCCCAGTAGTGCATGTCAGAGGTCTGTTAGGAAAGACTGTGTGGATTAATTCTTCCTCGAGTACAGACAAACCCATCCGTGGGGTTGTCTTTGCTCAGGGACCTGGTTGCACATGGTGGGTAATGCAGAAAGATGGAACAAAACACTGTGTACCACAGGGAGATCTGATTGTTTAGTGAAAACCATCTGTAATGTGAAATGCCTGTATAACACTGCTTGCTGAGGGTCACTGTTTGTACATAGCTGTATATATATATGTATGCATTGATGTGTGTGTGTAGAGTTAGAATATATTAGTTTGGGCATTGAGCCAACGATATGGAATAAGAGGTGGAAAGCCTTGACGTGACTTTGTGATGTGTATCCCATGTCGCTGCCCTATGTCCAGAAATTAACTTTGTACCTTTCTATGCCTCTAAACTGAACCTGAGAGGGGGAAGGAAAAACTGAGCAAAACTTTCTCAAAGCAGTTTGCGACTTGTTCAAGGTCACTCAGAGATAGCAATTTTTTTTTTCCAGCTGTGGGAGGGGAGGGAGGAGGCAGCCGGCTTGCTGCTTTCCAGTCAGCTTTTGGCCAATTATTCAGTGTTCTTTTTCTCCGGAGAGAGACAGAGAGTTGAACTTTGCTTTACCTTCCCTGGAATTTCGGATTGTCTCACTTTTCTACTAGACTGCTTCAACCCAGAGCACATCAGGAGGACTTTCCACCAGGCACAGAGGGCCTGGCCCTGGGCCAAGCCCCAGCTCAGAGGAGACCAAAGGGAGGACTCTAACACTTTTCCCAGGTTTTTTCTGCACAGCGAGAGATTTTATTATTTAGCATTATCTTCCTTTTCCCATGTGTTTGTTAAATAAATAGTTTTATCTCCTTCACTTTCCTCCGAGGAAAATTTATTTTTTCCTGAATAGGGTGGGGGAGGGGTGGTTGTGCTTTCTCTCAGAGGATATATTTTTAAATTTGGCCAAACCAGAACAACAACCCTTGAGATGTTCAGTCTGTTTATCACTTCCATAATAACCTTGTTCAGTCCATTTAGGAAGAGGAGTCTTTCTTGTCCATGCTATGAAAACAGTATCACAACGAGACAGACGCACGGGTTGGTTCTCTGCTCGCATGTGAGTCCCTTGCTCCAACTTGCAGCTTTTCCCACAACTGCTTTCAAGGGTCCACTCTTGAATTACTGGGGTACAATTGTAAGGTTGAGCCGTTCAGAAACAAAAGTTCTCTTCACCCATCTCTGGGAGCATTTCATCTCTAAGAACAGAGGCCCTCCTCCTTCCCTGGGAGCAAAGGGTCCTCCTCATCTTCATCTCTAGGACTATCTCTGGGAGCATCTCTAGGAACTGAGGCTTTCTCCTTTTTCATTTGGAGCAAAAGTCCTCATCGCTTCCATCACTCCCTGTTCAAGCTTCTCATCAAATTACAGCTGCTTCAGCATCTGCCTATCTCAGCACAGGTGCTTTTGCTCACAAGTACAAGTTGAACGCTCCACCCCCCATGCCTTCATGAAATTACAACGGGTACTCTGATATATCATAGCTTTACAACAGAATTTCAGCTTTAAGCATCTCCTCTTTCTCTTCCCTCAGGTTTTCAGCTCTTCACAGCATTAAAAGGGTTAATCTCACCCAGGCCTTGCAGCTGGAATGTTGCTTATCGCTGTTGGTCACATGATCTTTTTTCTGGACAGCAGTGGACAGCTTCAGCTGAATCTTGGCTGCGCTGGAGAGGGGGAGCCGGGCCGCTCCGGCTGCCCACAGCAGGGCTGTGGGGGGGGTTCTGCAGGTAGAACAGGGCCATCGGCTCCAGGATGGCCATGGCCCGGCCCGGCCCCGCCCGAGCAGGGCCTGGGCCAGATCCGCTGGCCCCCGCACGGGCCCCGCAGCTACCTGTCCCAGCACTGGAAACGAGACAGAGAGCTGTAGGGGGGGGTTGTCTATTCTTAAGTGTGCATCACAGAGGCGGTCACAATTTTAAGTGGCTTAAAGAATTGTCCATATTCAAACTGGCCAGCTGATAGGTTCTGTCAGGTCACGAGGAAGCTGTCAGCACCCCTTTGCAAGAACATCACTTCTGGGACTATGCTTGCTAACCCATGACAAACAAAAAGAACTACTAGTAGATTAAAAAAATTACATTGTAGAATAAAAGGTTTTACAACTAGTGAAGAAATAGTATAGATTAGGAGTCAATGTGACTTACTACCAAATTGAAGATGGAGTACACATAGAGTCCTTTCCCTCAATTTCCAGAAAAGTAACCTTGGAGTTTGTGCCCAAACTTCGGGAAAAAGCCACACACATTTCCAGGTTGCATGTCGGTGACTTCCGCCTCCGTGAAGGTTTGTGTAGCTTTTATAGTTTGTAAAGTGAAGGGTCTGTGAGTCAGAAGTTCCAGCTTATCTCCCCACATCTTGTTCTCAAGACAAGTTGTTCCTTGTCAGCATGGACGTTTATTGTATCTCATCTCTCTGCTGTCAGAGATAACTCCTTTACCAGATGCCTATCCATCCTGAGTTATCTATTCATGTGAGGGGGAGAATGCCTGGAATTATCTCACCAGCTGACAGAATAGATAAGCTCTTCTGTGGTAGGGGGGAAGTCCTGCCATGGCATGGGGGGGGAGGGGGGGGGAGAGAGGGGGGGCAGCAGAAGCTTGTGCCATTTTTTAATTTTCTTTTACCATTTGAAGCATCTTATCTGCCTTTTTTGATCTCGGGATCAACTTGGATGGAATGCAGCAGCTCATCCTCCAAAATACAGGCACAGTGCCTGATCCCCACAGTCGAAACCTCAGTCCACTCATGGTACTCTCACCACAGAATGCAGGAGCAGGGACAGGGGGGTTTCCAAAGCTCACTTGTGACTTTGGTCCAAGGATGCAGGATTGGGGAATTTTCCTCAAGCTGGAGGTGTCTGCTCCTAGAGGACCCAGGGTGTCTCACAGCAGGCAATGGGGGAGGGGGGGAGGCAAAGGTCAGAGATTCTGCCCTTCTCCTCTACACTTTTGCACAGCTTTTTCCTTCCTTTTTATGGGCCTCAAGGTGGGCTGCTCACAGTCCATTCCACATGTAGTTTTCAGGTGTTCAAAAGAGATTATGATAAGCAGACATAATGATGAAGCACTTTTTGAAGCCCTTCTCTTGTTATCAGGTTCTTACAGAAGGCAAGTCAAGTTAATTGATAGGTAGGCAAGGCAAGGCGAGGGAGTGGTAGACAAGGAGAGGTCAGGAAAAGGAAGGCAGTTCAAGGCAAGGCAGGGGAGAGAAGAGCAAAACAAGGATAGGGAGGGGTAGGCAAGGCAAGGCAAGTCCAGGCAAGGAAGAGGTATGTGAATCAAGGCATGGGATTTTTATTCAAGGCATTGAAAGGCAAGGGAGGGGTAGACAGGGCAAGGAAAGGCAAGGGAGGGGTAGGTAAGGGAAGACAAGTCAAAGTAGGGGCAGGCAAGACAAGGCAAGGCAAGGCCAGGAAAGAAAGGGGTAGTGTAGTGGGTTGATCTTGGCTGGGTGCCAGGTGCTCACTAAGTCACTCTATCACTCCCTTTCCCAGTGGGACAAGGGAGAAAATAGGATGGAGAATAACCAGCTGGTGAGATAAGGCAGTTTTATTACAGCAAAATAAAGAAATAAGCTAGAGTCTGCATGAGCATAAGCAAAGGGAAAAGTCAACCTCTACTTCCCATCAGCGAGTGATGTTCGGACAGTTCCTGGGAAACAGGGCTTCAGCACGCGTAATGGTTTCTCCAGGAGGCAAACATTGAAGAATCACGAATGCCCCCCCATTCCTCCTCTCTTCCTTAGCTTTTATATCTGAGCTGATGTCATATGTTATGGAATAACCCTTTGGCTAATTTGGGTCAGCTGGCCTGGTTGTGTCCCCTCCCAGGATCTTGCCCAATCTCATCCCTTTGTTGGGGGAAGGAATGTCAGAGGGGCAGCGCTGCTCATCAGTAGGCAAAACACTCGTCTGTTATCAAAACCCTTCTAGCTACTAATGCAAAGCACAGCACTGTGAGGGCTGTGAACTTGACCTCAGTCAAAGCCAATGCAGGTAGGCAAGTCAAGGTGGGGGATGGGTAGGGAAAGGGAGGGGTAGGAAGGGCAAGGCAAGAAAGGGAGTGGGATACAAGGCAAGGCAAGGCAAGGGAGGGGTAGGCAAGGAGAGGGAGGGGAAGGCAAGACAATGTAAGGGGTGGGTTTGCAAGACAACACAAGTGATAGGTAGGCAATGGAAGGCAAGAATGCAATGGAGAAGAGGCAATTCAAGGCAAGGCAAGGGTAGGCAAGGAACGGAAAGATAGTGGTAGGCAAGACAAGACAAGGCAATGCAAGGGAGCAGTAGGCAATTCAATTTAAGGCAAGGGGGAGGTAGACAAGGCAAGACAAGGCAAGGGATGGTCAAGCATGGCAAGGAAATGCAAGGTTGGATAGGCAAGGCAAGACCAGTGAGGGGAAGGCAAGGCAAGGCAAGGCAGTGGTAGGCAAGGGAAGGCGAGGAAGTTGTAGACAAGATAGGGGAGAGGATGGCAAGTAAAGTCCAGTGAGGGGTAGGCAAGGCAAGGAGAGGGAGTGATAGGCAAGGCAAGGCAAGGCAAGGCAAGGCAAGGCAAGGCAAGGCAAGTGAGAGGCAAGCAATGAAAGGCAAGGCAATGGAAAGGAGGTGTAGGCAATTCAAGACAAGGCAAGGGGGAAGTAGGCAGGACAAGGCAAGACAAGAGAGGGGTGGGCAAACAAGGCAAGGCAAGGAAGGTGTAGGTGTATTGAGTCTGAGATAGAGTTCATTTTTTCCTTAGCAGCCTTCAAAGTGCTGTGTTTTGTATTGGTAGCTGGAAAGGTACTGATAACACACCAGTGTTTTGACTACTGCTGAGGAGTGTTGTCCCTCTAACATTCCTTCCCCCATCAAGGGGCTGGGAGTGGGCAAGATCCTGGGACAGAACACATCCAGGCCTGCTGACCCAATTTAACCAAAGGGATATTCCATCCCATATGATGTCAGCTCAGATATAAAAGCTAAGGGAAGGAAGAGGAATGGGGAGTCATTTGTTATTCTACAATGCTTGCCTTCTGGAGCAACCACTAGTCATGCTGAAGCCCTGCTTCCTGGGAAGTTTCTGAACATCACTCGCTGATGGGAAGTAGAGATTAACTTTTTTCCCTTTGCTTATGCTCAAGCAAACTTTTGCTTTTCTTTTTTTTCCCTTTGCCTTAGTAAACTGCCTTATCTCACCAGCTGGTTGTTCTCCATCTTATTCTCTCTCCTGTCTCACTGGGAAAGGGAGTGATAGAGTGGCTTAGTGGGCACCTGGCACCCAGCCAAGGTCAAACTACTACAGTAGGCAAGGCAAGAGAGTAATAGGCAAGGCAGGGCAAGGCAATCAAGGGGATGGGTAGGTAAGGCAAGGGAGGTTTAAGCCAAGCAAGGCAAGGGAGGGGATAAGCAGTGCATGACCATGGGCAAAGCAAGGAAATGTGGATGCTAGCAAGGGCTAGCAGAGGAATTTTCCTGTGAAACTTTCTTTTCTCATAAGAAAGCAGTTAGAGAAATCCAGCTTCTCACAGCTTCTCACAGCTTCTCTGTGAAAGCTTTCGTTCTCATGAGAGCTGGATGGACAACAGTTTGTAAGAATGTAAACCATTTCTGCACCTGCAGGTTGTTGTGAGAACACTAGAATTGTTTTCAGTCTTGTAAGAATAATATTTGGAAATGGGTGTCTTACTGCCCAGCCTATCACCTTGAGAGGTGGTGAGTGAATAAGCCAATCATGTAATTTCTCTTTTGCGAACCATGCTATAAAGGTTATAGGTGATTAAACAAGGTCGCTTTGGCCATACCTTGCAACCTGGACTTGTGTCGTGATTCGCCGTTCTCTGGGGAATAACAGCGACAAGGAAAGGGAGTGGTAGGCAAGGACAGGCAAGGAAAAGGAAGGCAAGAGAAGGGTACACAAGGCAAGGCAAGGGGGGTAGGCAAGGCAAGGAAGGGCAAGGGAGCAGCATGCAACGCAAGGCAAGGGAGGGGTAGGAAATGCAAGATGGGGTAGGCAAGGCAAGGCAAGGAGAGTGAGGGGTAGGGAAGGTTAAGCAAGGGGAGGGAGGCATAAGCAAGGTGAGGCAAGGGAAGGATAGGCTAAGCAAGGCCTGGTTAGGCAAGGCAAGACAAGGCAATGAAGGGTCAGGTAAGGCAAGGAAAGATGAGGAAGGGGTAGGCGAAGGAAAGCCAGGGTATTGGGGATGAGATCAAATGCAAAGAAAAATCTAAATGTAAAAAGAAATATGTCAGCAATGGAAAGAAGACACTGATGCAGTGTTATAGTTTTTAGCTCTGAAGGTGTTGTTTTTTCTCTCCTTTTTTCTTTCCCATGAAAGCTCCCTTTTATTTTAATTTCATTACAAATAAACAACTGCCTTCTGATTGGTCCCTAGGGCCTCTGCTAATTTTGTAACACACAAAATATGTCTTGAACATTACATGCATGTGATTGTTTTCAATCACAGTAAGTCACACACTCATACAGTGGATTTTTCCCACAGCACCTTCAATCACACAGATTAGCAGAGCCTCTAGGGTAAATATTCTATTGTTCTAATCTTGGTTAAAATGCCAGGTGTTTGGCACTGTTCCCACACCAGGGAAGGGAGGGGTTGGCAAGGCAAGGCAATGGAGGGGTAGAAAAGGCAATGCCAATGAAGTATATGTACGGCAATTCAAGAGAGGGGCAGGAAAGGCAAGGTAAGGCAAGGAAGGTGCAGGCAGGTCAAGGTAAGGCATGTGTAGGCAATTCAAGAGAAGGCAAGGGAGGGGTAGTCAAGGCAAGGAAAGGCAAGGGATGGGTGGGCAATGCAAGGCAAGTTAGGGGTAGGCAAATCAAGGCAAGGGAGGAATAGGTACCACAAGGCAAGGGAGGAGTAGGCAGGGCAAGGAAAGGCAAAGGTAATAGAGAGGTAGGCAAGACAAGGCCAGAAAGCTGTAGGCAAAGCAAGACAAGGCAGGGGTATGCAAGGCAAGGCAGGGAAAAGGAAGGCAAAACAAAGTGAGAGAGGAGAAGGCAAGGCAATGAAAGAAAATGGATAGCTGAGCAAAGCATGGTGCAGCAGGGGAGGGGTAGGCAGGGCAAGGAAATGTAGGGATAGGCAAGGCAAGTGATGGGAGGTATAGGCAAAGCAATGCAAGGAAGGAAAAGGCAAGGTGAGGCAAGGAGGTGTCAGGAAGGTAGGTGTAGAAAAGGGAAGGCATATGAAGGGAAGCCAAGACACAGCACAGGAGGGGTAGGCAAAGCAAGGGCAAGCAAGTGAGGCGCAGGCAAGGCAAGACAAAAGAAGGATAGGCAAGGCAAGGGATGTATATGCAAGGCAAGGCAAGGCAGGCATGTGTAGGAAAGGCAAGACTAGGCAAGTGAAGCTGAGGCAAGGCAAGGCAAGGAGGACTAGGCAAGGCATGTAAAGGGAAGGGAAGACAAGGAAAGGCAAGGTAAAGGTATGTAAGGCTGTTGAGAGTCTTTCTGAAGAATGGCTAAAGAGCAAAGGTCATGATAACACAGGAGGCTTAGAAAAGATGCAGACACTGAGTCCTTGAGCAAGAAGTTGCATAGATAACAGAATGTGCATTCAGATAAGAAAGAAGACAGAAACCATATGGAAGAGAAAGATAAGACCACCGTGTTTGTAGATCCCACGGAATAGCTCCCACCAATGAGGAGCTCAACTTTTGCAATATGTATGAGCTAATTAAAGGTACTATAAGTAAGTGTAGTTTTGAAAAATAAATCGAGACTTGCTGAACATCATGCCTTGAGTGCTTGTCTCCCGCGACTCCACCCAACATCTGGCACCCGAACAGGAGAAGTTGCCCTAGCCTTATGCGATGGGGGAGTTGCGTTGGGGTCGGGTCCCGCAGCTAGACGGACGGCGAAAGAGGTCTCGTATACTGCAGCGATTTCCTCCGCGCCCGAGCGACCGCACAGGCGGGCTCGCCGATACGTGCTGCCGAAGCCTGGAGGGGCTAGCAACGGTACCGTCGTAAGTATGGAAAGGCAAGCAGCACAGGAACTTTTCAAGGCTTTTTTGCTTAAGCGTAATTTTAAAGGGATTGATCTTGATAAAGACCTCCCCGCTCTTTTAACGCATGCGCGCTCTTACGGTTTTTTCGCTGACCCCCACTCCATTCATGAATTAAGTCAGTGGCGCGCGTATAGTGACAAACTTTGGGATCTTGTCTTAGATGACGATAAGCCAGCTAAAAAGATAGCTAAACTATGGAGAGTTGTTTATAATGAACTTTTAATGGTACAAGCAGAGTAAAGGGCAGCAGAAAAAATTAAGGCAGTCCATGATAAAAACCGTAATTACGATTCTGCTGCTTCCCTTTACTCCGCTGCCCCTAACCCCCCCACCTTTGCTACAGTCGAGGTTCCGCCTGAGGCATTTGCCTCCGGCCCGGCTTCACACTCACCCTCTGCGCCCCCTGATCCTCCCCTGCAGTCCCCGCCCCCGTCCCCCTCGCAGCAGCCGCGGCAGCCGCAGCAGCCGCCGCCGCCGCAGCCGTCTGTTCCTCCGGATCGCTCTCGTTCGCAAAACCCTTTCCTAAGCCATGAGACTGTCCCTGGGGCAGATTCTGACCTCGCGGAGGCCATGGCCAAGGGTCATAGAGAGCTGTGGGCGGCTCTCGCTCGTGACGGTTTGCATAAGGGCGATGCAGAGATGCTAGCGGCTGCCCAGGAAAGCTTGGCTTTCCCTGTTCTGTTTGTTCCTAATCCACAGGGAGGCAATATTGCGCAAGTTACTAACCTCGACTGGAAGCTGTTAGCTCAGCTACGAGCAACGGTGGGGAATTACGGTGTCACCAGTGAACCAGTTAAACAGATGCTTGATTATATTTTTAACGCTTTTACCCTTCTTCCTGCTGACATTAAAGGCATTACTAAGCTCATGTATACCTCGCACCAGCGATTACTCTTTGACGCTCGCTGGAGAGAAGAAGCAGCTGTGAGCGCAGATCTTAACAGACCCCAGGGGGACCCCTTGGCTGACGTTACGGTTGATGAGTTACTAGGACAGGGTCAACATATGAGGGTTGAGGCTCAGGCTGCACTAGGCCCTGCTAAATTGCGGGAAGCTATAGCAGTTGCTAAGAAAGCTATGGATAAAGTCCGAGCCCCGGGTGGGATCCCTATGTATATGAACATTAAGCAAGGCAGAGAGGAATCTTTAGGCTCTTTTGTTGAAAAAGTTATGGAAGCCATCTCAAAAGCTGGGGTTCAAGAGCATATGCATGACCCGTTACTTAAGCAATGCCTTTTACAAAATGGCAATCAAGCCACCCGTGCCCTCATTACTTCCACCCCAGGGGATTGGACTGTCCAGCAGCTCCTAGAAAAGGCTGCTACCATGCCCACTGGCTCTCAGCTGTTCTTAGCACAAGCCTTAGATAAATTAGGTGAAGGGCTTAAAGAACAGGCTATTAGCTCTCAAAATCAGGTAATGGCAGCCCTTGCTCCTCTCCAAGCGGCAGCAGCACGTCCCCGCCCAGCTCCAGGTGGCCGCATGAAGTGTTATCGCTGTGGGACACTCGGTCATATTCATCGCGAATGTACAGCCGCAGGAATTTGGTGCAACAAGTGTCAATCCAATACGCACAACTCGAACGCATGCCGTAATAGCAACAAGAAACAGGGAAACCCCCGACCCAGCGCGAACAGCGGCCGCACGACGACACAAGTAACCGCTCCAGCACCTCTACCTGTCCCCGCCCAGCGACAAGCGGAAGTCTCGGCCTGGACCTGGCAGCCTCAGTAGATACCGAGTTGCTAACATCAGAAATCCATCACATTCCCACTGGTGTCATCGGACCTGTGTACATTAATGGCCAAGCTATGGGAGGACTTATTGTAGGTCGTTCATCTGCAATTACAATGGGACTCCTAGTAGAGACTGGTCTTGTTGATGCTGACTCCGCTAAAGAAATTTTTATTTTAGCACATACCGATTATCCTCCCGTTAAGATCCCGGCAGGACAAAAGTTAGCACAACTAGTACCATTACCACATCTGGCTTCAAGCATTCCGCCTGTTTGTGATGCACTTAGGTGTCAGCCAAGTCCTGGCTCTACTGGATCTCTGACCTTACTCACTATTGATCTCACCTCCCGCCCACGGAAGCGTTGTCTCCTGCTGCATCAGGCAGAGTCCATCACCTTGGAACCTATCCTCAACCCCCGACGCCCATGCCTTGGGTGCGCTACAAAGACCCCAAGACGGGACCTTGGCAAGATCCTGTAAAAACCTTGTACTGGGGAAGAGGTTACTTATGTGTGTCCACTCCGACAGGTCCCCTATGGGTTCCGGCCAAATGGACTAAGCCTGTTGTCACTGATGAGCAACCCACAACAGAGGAAGAAAAGAAGGGTACAGAGGAAGATCTCACAGATCCTGCAGGAAGTTGAGCAGCGGTTTTGCATTACCTTCCTTGTGGACTCTGAACAGGAGATAGAGGGTTATCTCCTCCCACATTTGCAGAGACACTTTTTGCGCTTTTGCCAGTCTAGTTGCTTTGCATGTAATTGTAATAATCATAAGGCGTGGGTAAGATTGCTTTGCGGAGGCTGTAATTTACAGTGGTGGGTCCACCAGCAACATCTATCAGAAGGGTTTGGTGTCAGTCTTGCAGTTTTCACTGGCACCGTGAGACGGCTCAAGGAGCATTAGTACAACTCACAGGCAAAAATATCATTGACAGTTTGCAATTAGTTGAAAATCTTGAAGATCTGCGGCTAAGAGAATTAGCGTGGTCAGTACAGCATTTAGCAAAAAAGATCTTAGCCGATAGCTACTCTGTAATTTTGCAATCCTCGTGCCAACCAAATATCGGGGTCCCCATTCAGTGGCAAGTTGACCCAAGAAAGTGGGATCATGTTCGCCGGCGGTTTAAGCATCGTGCTGCTAATCGCAGGCTCAGTAATGGGTCACCCCCTTTCCTATCCTCCTAAGGTGTTTGACCCTAGAGATAATATCTGGGTCTCCTTGGCACGTGAATTGAACACCACAACATTCTGTGCCTCCCTAGCCACACCCAGTACCCCATTTTTGACATGCTTAGTTGGAGTACCACTAACAGATAATACATGGCGTAACTTCGTAATCGAGACCCAGAACCAGTTCAAAATTATTAGACCATTAAAATCCACAATGAATATTACCGCTGGCCTACAAGAGTATGATAGCTGGGATGATAAACTCCCGGTGGGCCCTGAGCCACAAGAGATAGAACTAGTTGATTCTCTTAACGCTACAGCCTGTATTTATATTAATAGTTCACGTAATTTATGCCAAGAGGGCAGCCTTAATGGCTGTCGACTGAATGAATCCAACCCCACCTTGATTTATCCTATTGGCAATGCTTCACAGTGGGATTTAGAATGGTGCAACATTACCGTGAGAAATCGATCTCTTGCAGCCCCTGGAACGTTTTTCCCTCGAAAGTTACCCAGAGGGTTTTTCCTAATTTGTGGGAATCGTGCCTGGTCAGGTATTCCATCCAGGCCTGTAGGTGGGCCCTGTACCTTTGGCCAACTGAGTCTTGCACTTCCACAGCACCATCCTAATGCTACACACCGAACACGATGGCAGAGGTCTTTAACAGAAACTATAACACCTGAATGTCAGGATGACCTCACGCTATGGAGCAAATCAGAAGTGCTTTTTACCTCCCTTTTTGTTCCTGGTGCAGCTGCGGCACGAGCCCATCGTCACTTAGAAAAACTGGCATGTTGGGTAGTTAAACAGGCAAACGGTACCAGCCGAGTGTTGTCTGAACTTGCAGAAGATCTGAGTTCAGTCCAACACGCCCTGCTTCAGAATAGAGCAGCTATAGATTTTCTACTCTTAGCCCACGGCCATGGCTGTGAAGACTTTGAAGGAATGTGCTGTATGGATCTTGAGGATCATTCTAAGTCCATCCACGCCGAAATTAAGAATTTGATTGAACACTCCCAAAAAATAAAAAAAGACTCCGGATTTTTCGGATTAGAAGGACTTACAGAGTGGATGGGCTTAGAAGGATGGATGAAAAGTGTGATTAAATCCTTAATGCTGTTGCTAATAATTGTTTTGCTTGGTTTACTTATGCTTAGCTGTATAATGTCATGTATAAAAAATTTAATTTTGAAGTCAGTCAATATGACTATGATCATGCAAAAAGAAAACAGGGGAAGTGTTGAGAGTCTTTCTGAAGAATGGCTAAAGAGCAAAGGTCATGATAACACAGGAGGCTTAGAAAAGATGCAGACACTGAGTCCTTGAGCAAGAAGTTGCATAGATAACAGAATGTGCATTCAGATAAGAAAGAAGACAGAAACCATATGGAAGAGAAAGATAAGACCACCGTGTTTGTAGATCCCACGGAATAGCTCCCACCAATGAGGAGCTCAACTTTTGCAATATGTATGAGCTAATTAAAGGTACTATAAGTAAGTGTAGTTTTGAAAAATAAATCGAGACTTGCTGAACATCATGCCTTGAGTGCTTGTCTCCCGCGACTCCACCCGACATAAGGCAAGGCAAGGGAGGGGAGGGGTTGGCAAGGCAAGGCAAGGCAAGGGGGGTGGGCAAGGCTAGGAAAGGAAATGCAAGGGAAGGGAGGCAAAGAAAAAGGAAGGCAAGGCAAGGGAAGGAAAGGCAATGCAGGGGAAGGCAAGTCCGGGCAAGGGAGGGGTAGGCAAGGCAAGGCAATGGAGAGGCAGGCAAGGAAATACAACAGAGAAGTAGGCAAGGCAAGACGTGGGAAGGCAAGACAAGGCAGAGGAAGGCAAGGCAAGCAAATGCAAAGCATCTGTAGGCAAGGCAAGAGAAGGCTAGGGAGGGGTAGGCAAGGCAAGAAAAAGAAGGGGTCATCAGGCAAGGCAGTGGTAGGCAAGGCAAGGCAATGTAGGGGTAGGCAATACAAAGCAAAGAGGGGTAGGCAAGTTAATGCAAGGCAAGGGTAAAGGCAAGGCAAGGTATAGGAGGCAAGGCAAAAGAGGGGTAGGCACAGCAGAGCATGGGAGCGGTAGGCAAGGCAAAGGAGTTAAATGTAAAGGCAAGGTGAGGCACTGAAGGGGAAAGGTGGGGAAGCATGCAAGGCAAAGGAAGGGAGGAGTAGGGAAGGCAATGCATGGGTACTGAAGGCAAGTAAATCAGTGTCTTTCCTTGGGAAGTAAAGGACACAGTCCTGGTGTTGGTGGAGGAAATGATAAGGTACCATGGGAAGGCAAACTCCATCAAGACATTTCTGTCCTGGCACCTTTTGTGTAGGAGCAATTCTTGTACCTATGCAATACTGGATGTGGTATTAAAATTTTGGTGATGGGCTTATGAAAGAGGATGACAGTGCTTTTACATAGGAAGGAAAGGACCTAGCCACAGTGTTTCAGGTAAAACGAGCCACCTTTCTTTACTGGGACAATTTGTGTGGGAGCATTCCCTCGATGTGTACAATGACGATGGTACATAGAGCTGAGAAGGAAAGTACAAAATACCATTATTTGTTGTGCAGTTGGAGCTGGTAATAGCTTTCTCACCTGGCACTTTTGTGAGCTATATTTTTACCAGATGTTTTCAATTGTGTAGCTGGACTTTGTGAGAGCAAAAGTATTTAATAATACATATAATTGAGAAGGTGTCCATGTTGCTGCTTGAGTGTGGTACAAATAAAAGTTTGCACATGTAAATCTTTCTGTCTTGTTTGAAAGTAGTGACTAGACATTTTCAACTTTGGCTCTACACTTAGGTAGGTTTACTAATAATGGTGCATTTCTTTCTTTTGCAAGTCCACACTGCCATTGTGTGGTATTTATGAACACTGCGAAGATAAAAGCCAACAAAAGCTTTTTGTCCACTATTAGTGTGAGAGCACTTTCTGGAGGGATTTAGTTTTAGATCCTGGCTCTTCAAGATTGAAAGAACATGATCCTGCATATAACCTAGGAAGGAAAGTGAATTGTCTCATTGTTGGCAGTAGAGTTTATAAGCTGCAAAAAAAAAAAAAAAAGTTAAATCTAGCAAGACCTTTCTCAGTTGGCACCATTTTTGACTGAGCTTTTTGCTGGGAATTTTCAGTTTTTTAGTGGGCTCTGAGAAACTGAAAAAATTTGATTGTACATTCAGCTGGAAAGAAAATAACATAGCACCTGTTTGTGTGAGTGTATGTGTAGTGCAATTTATTGCCTGCAAGCTGAAAGTGATGCCCAGCACTGTCTTTTTTGTTTTAAGACTTTATTTTTAGGAGTTGAAGGTGGAGACAACTTTCTCAGTGGGCACCTTTTGTGACCAATATTTACATTAGATACATTTATTTAAGGTACAAGATCTCTGCAAGACTGAAAGAATGTGATAGTCCATATAGTTTGGAAGGAAAGCTGGTAACCCTAGTGCGGATTAAAATTATGGAGCTGAGCTCAGTGAGACAGCAAAACTGCAAAAGTGCATGCAAGTTAAAAACAAAGCATAACACCAATGTTTAAGGCTTACATGAGAAAAGGGATGCCCAGCAATGTCTTTTTTCTTCTAGGATCTTTTTTAAGGCGGCAGATCCTGAACAACTGTCTGCGATACTGAAAGTATAGGATGCTACATCCAGCTGAAAATGAACTTCCATAAGCCTTTTACTTCCATTTGAAATCCTTTATTTCCATCACAATCAAGCAGCAATATGTATTCCTGTCTAATTATGTGTAATATCAAATTCTTTCACATCTGAAGAGCCAAGCTAGAAAACTGAAAATATCTGGCAAAAATCTATTTCACAAAAGGTGACAGATGAGAAAGCTGTTGCTGGCTCCACCTTTAACTCGCATCCCTTGTACTGCACCACACAGCTTAGTGCTATGTGGTTTTTTTTCTCAGCTGCATATTTGTTCAGTCTCACAGAACCAAGATTTCAAACATCCTGCAACTACGTATTCTACTTCCTGCTATGTCATTGTCTTGGGGTGATTTTATGACAATACTGTATTCCCCTATCATCTGCTTCATGCCCAGAAATGGGTCCTGCAGCTTTAAGCTGGGTCTGAAAAAAAGTGGGGGGGAAGCTGGGTGAATTCTTCAGTGTGGTTTGCCTTCAAGTACTCACACACACACTCCTCTGTGTTGCTTGGCTCTGCTTGCAGCAGGAGAGAGTAGATTCCTGCTTCTAGACAGCTTGTGAGCTGAGGAGAGAAATTTTCCCATATGGGCATACCTAAATCCTCTGGTAACTTCTTCTTTCTGGAACTGTTCAACTTAGCTGTGATCCGAGAACCAGATCATCGGACCCTGTGGACTGGCAGGGAGGCGGCAGGGATGCTGCATCCCGGCCTCGGACCTTGGGAGGGGCCGAGCCAGCTACAGACAAGAACTCTAAACCCACCAGCTTTCTCCACATCAAGGAGGTTTAATATCTTAACAGTTATTCATTTTATCCCTGTGCCCTGGGGGCACTTTGTTTATTAAATAAATAGTTTTTTTCACTTTCATCCAAGAAATTCCTTTCGCATAGGTGGGGGGAGGGAGTGCTGAAACCTATCTTCTAGAGATGTTCATTCCAGAGCATCTTCCTCCTAAACTTGTCTCTAACTGAGAGAGTAATTTTCTGACAAACTGTTAATGATGGGCCATTTGCAGTAGCTGCCCAGGGCACACCCCACTCCTCAGGCTATGAGCTGGGTGTTACATGAGATAAGGAAAAAAAGAGGCAACCCTTCGAGGCAGGGTAGTGTTTCTTTATCTTCACACCAATGACTCAGCACTGATAACTCCCTCCAAGGAAGCAGCAGTCCCCCCATCCTGAGGGGGTCTATGACAGGATTACATCATTCCATTGTGAAACTCCTCGCCCTGGGGGAGGTACTGAGCATTCCTGCCCGGATTTGAGGGTTTATAATCTGGGGGTTTGGGGAGTGGAGACCACCACTGTTTGACGGACCCAGAGGAGGATCAGACCTTCCACAGGACCACCACTTTCGACAAGACTGCAACCATCACTTCAACAGCACTACAACCAGTGCTTAATCGGACTGTGACCACCACCCTGACCAACAAGGTACCAGGTTGTACTACGACTTTGTGGTTTTAAGCCAGTGTTTCTGTATCATTGCATTTACTGTAATCTTTCTATTAAATTGTAACTCTGACCTGAAATCACTCTCAAAGTATTTGTGTGCAGTTCATTTCTCCTACTGGTTTACTTTCAAACCAGCACAACTGCACACAACCCATGGTACTCTGCATTTTATCTCTCAGCTCTATGCAACACCACACTCTTTGGGTCTTGCAGGGTTAAAAGTGTCTATCTACATCTTACACAGAAAAATGTGCCTGGACAGAAGTTACTGGCAGCCTTTGAACTACACACTGATGACTGGGTCTATGCACATTCCTTCTCAGATATGTGTAAAGTCACATTTTTTTCATATTCAAAGGCCAGGAACAAAACTGGAAAATTTTGGCAAAAAGCTTAGTCACAAAAGGTGTCAACTGAGAATGATCTTGCTGGCTCAACGCATAACTTGCATCTATTGAAATGCATCACAAACTCTGGAGATATGGACTTTCCTTCAGGTTCTGTGTATGTACCGGTTTGGCCAAATTTAGAAATATATCCTCTGAGAGAAGAAATGTCACCACCCCTTCCCCCCCTCCAGGTTTGGGGAAAAATAAATTTTCCTCAAAGCAAAGTGAAAGAGATAAAACTATTTATTTAACAAACACACGGGAAAAGGATAATAATGCTAAATAATAAAATCTCTCGCTGTGGAGAAAAAACCTGGGAAAGTGTTAGAGTCCTCCCTTTAGTCTCGTCAGAGCTGGGGCTTGGACCAGGGCCAGGCCCTCTGTGCCTGGTGGAAAGTCCTCCCAATGTGTTCTAATATTGAGCAGTCCAGTGGAAAAGGGAGACAATTCGAAATTCCAGGGAAGGAAAAAAATCCAGCTCTCTGTCTCTCTCCGGAGAAAAAGAAGCTGAACAACTGGCCAAAAAACTGACTCGGGGAACAGCAAGCTGGGTGCTTCCTCCCTCCCCTGCCACAGCTGGGAAAAGTCGCTATCTCTGTGTGACCTTTAACAAGCTGCAAACTGCTTTGAAAAAGTTTTGCTCAGTTTTTCCTTCCCCCTGTCAGACTCAATTTAGAGGCATAGAAAGGCACAAAGTTAATTTCTGGGCATAGGGCAGCAATATGGGATATACATCATAAAGTCACCCCAAGACAATGTACCATCCCTGTTTTTCACTCTCACAGATCCCAGTTTCAAACCTTAAAATGTCCAGCAGCTGCTTTCATAAAAAAAAGGTCTAAGAACAAAAACCAGGTGCTGGCATTGATCTTCCCTTTGCAGCCTGTAAACTATACACACCCCCAGGTTACTCAACACTTTTTTTCTTAGCTATAGGTACCATCATACACTTTCATTCTTGCCGTGTCCAAAGTGTACAACTAACTCTTGCACAAAAAAATGTTCGAGGTCAGAATTACTTCTCTTGGAAGCTGTGCCGGTTTGGCCAAATTTAGAAATATATCCTCTGAGAGAAGGCAGGTTACAAACCACCCCTCCCCCACCAGGTTCTGGAAAAAAGAAATTTTCCTTGAAGGAAAGTGAAAGAGATAAAAACTATTTATTTAACAAACACACGAGAAAAGGATAATAATGTGCCACGATCCGCTAATGCAAGCGAGGGTCGTGATGGTTCGTTTATCGATCTCAGAGTGTAAAAAGACACAAGAGATTTCAGTTTTAATCAAAACAGTGCACCTTTATTAAGTGCCCACAACACAGTAATGCAATAGAGGAGAGAAAGAGAGAGAGAGATAAAGAAGAAAAAGAGGGGGCAATAGCTACCAACGGATAAGACGAAGTCCTCGTGGTCTTCCCCCAATAGATTCATCTTCTTTCCGTGGGGAGATCTCGGGCTCAGTTATTTCAGAAAGTCCCTTTATAGTCCTTTTCAGAAGCGAGGGACAACTGGCCAAGAGGTTGGGAAATCTACAGCCGTTGTTATGAGATCCGTTGCTTTGGGAAACAGGTACAGGACAGACGTACAAGACAGGTGTACAGGAGAGGTGCACAGGTCATTCCTTTCCGCTTCAGCGCAGTCCTTCCTGCCTGGGCAGCAAGAACGGCGCAGTCCATTGTGACCTGCACTAATTTTCCTCAGGAATGTGTACCAGTTCCCAGTGGGCACACCCGTAGGCAACACTTGGCAGACATCCCACCTCAGCCAGGCCAGGACTCCTGTGTTCAGTCTCTGTCCTTGGCGATGATCGTGAGGCAGATGAGGGATCTTCGGACCGTCTCTTACATAATGCTAAATAAAATCTCTCACTGTGGAGAAAAAACCTGGGAAAGTGTTAGAGCCCTCCCTTTTGTCTCCTCGGAGCTGGGGCTTGGCCCAGGGCCAGGCCCTCTGTGCTTGGTGGAAAGTCCTCCCAATATGTTCTGATATTGAAGCAGTCCAGCAGAAAAGGGAGAAAATCCGAAATTCCAGGGAAGGAAAAAAAAGTTCAATTTTCAGTCTGTCTCCGGAGAAAAAGGAACTGAATAACTGGCCAAAAGCTGACTGGAAAACAGCAAGCCGGTTGCTTCCTCACTCTCCTGTCGCAGATAAAAAAAAAAATCTCTATCTCTGTGTGACCTTGAACAAGCTGCAAACTACTTTGAAGAAGTTTTGCTCAAGTTTCCCCCCCCCTCCCCCTCTCGGGCTCAGTTTAAAGGCATAAAAAGGCACAAAATTAATTCCTGGGCATAGGGCAGCGATATGGCATACACATCATAAAGTCACCTCAAAACATTCCACCCCTAATCCCATATTGTTGGCTCAATGCCCAAACTAAGATATTCTAACTCTAAACACACACATCAATCCATACATATATATATATACAGCTATGTACAGTGACAGTGACACTCAGCAAGCAGTGGTATACAGGCATTTCACATTACAGATGGTTTTCACTAAACAATCAGATCTCCCTGCGATACATAGCGTGTTGTTCCATCTCTCTGCATTACCCACCATGTGCAACCAGGTCCCTGAGAAAAGACAACCCCACGGATGGGTTTGTCTGTACTCGAGGAAGAATTAATGAAAACAGTCTTTCCTAACAGACCTCTGACATGCACTACTGGGACCATATCTCCATCTACTATATGCAGGGGTTCAAATTGGGCTGGACCAGCTCTATTGGTGGAACCTCGGGTGTTAACTAACCAGGTGGCCTTTGCCAGATGCTGTTCCCAATTTTTGAAAGTTCCCCCGCCCAGTGCCTTCAAGGTGGTTTTCAACAATCCATTGCACCATTCCGCTTTGCCTGCAGCTGGCGCATCGTAGGGATATGGTACACACACTCAATGCCATGTTCTGTAGACCAGGTGTTAATAAGGCTGTTCTTGAAATAAGTCCCATTGTCAGACTCAATTCTCTCAGGGGTGCCATGCCTCCAAGGGACTAGCTTTTCAAGACCCAATATGGTGTTACGGGCTGTAGCGTGAGGCACAGGGTAGGTCTCCAACCATCCAGTGGTGGCTTCTACCATTGTGAGCACATAGCGCTTGCCTTGGCGGGTGTGAGGCAGTGTGATGTAATCAATCTGCCAGGCCTCCCCATACTTGTATTTGGACCATCGCCCACCATACCACAGGGGCTTCACCCGCTTGGCCTGCTTGATCGCAGTGCATGTCTCAAAATTATGGATAACCTGCGAGATACTGTCCATGGTTAGATCCACCCCTCGATCTCGGGCCCACCTATAGGTGGCATCTCTGCCTTAATGACCTGAGGCATCATGGGCCCATCGAGCTAAGAACAACTCTCCCTTCTGTTTCCAATCTAAGTCTATCTGTGACACTTCTATCTTTGCAGCCTGATCTACGTGCTTGTTGTTTTGGTGTTCCTCATTAGCCCTACTCTTGGGGACATGGGCATCTACATGGCGGACTTTCACAACCAGCTTTCTTACTCGGGCAGAGATGTCTTTCCACTCTTCAGCAGCCCAGATTGGTTTTCCCCTACGCTGCCAATTAGCTTTTTCTGACTTTTCCACCCATCCCCATAGAGCATTGGCTACCATCCATGAATCAGTGTAGAGGTAGAGCTTTGGCCACTTCTCTCTTTCAGCAATGTCCAGGGCTAGTTGAACAGCTTTGACTTCAGCAAGTTGGCTTGATCCACCTTCTCCTTCAGTAGCCTGTGCAACTTGTCGTGTGGGGCTCCATACGGCTGCTTTCCACTTTCCTTTCATCCCTATGATGCGAGAAGAACCGTCAGTGAAAAGAGCATAGTGTGTGTCTTCTGATGGCAGTTGGTTGTATGGTGGAGCCTCTTCAGCACGTGCCACTTGTTCCTGTTCTTCTTCATCACTGAGACCAAAGTTTTCACCTTCAGGCCAATTTGTAATTATTTCCAAAATCCCAGGGTGATTCAGTTTTCCGATACAGGCGCGCTGTGTGATGAGAACAATCCATTTGCTCCATATGGCATTGGTGGCATGGTGGGTAGAAGGAACCTTTGCTTTGAACATCCACCCCAGCACCGGTAGTCGGGGTTCCAGGAGGAGTTGTGCTTCAGTGCCAATTACCTCTGGGGCAGCTTGGATTCCTTCATAGGCTGCCAAGATTTCCTTCTCTGTTGGGGTGTAATTAGCCTCAGATCCTCAGTAGCTTCGGTTCCAAAATCCCAGTGGTCGACCACAAGTCTCACCAGACACCTTCTGCCAAAGGCTCCAGGACAGACCATGGCTCCCAACTGCAGAGTAGAGCATGTTCTTCACTTCTGGTCCTGTCCTGACTGGGCCAAGGGCTATGGCATGAGCGATTTCCTGCTTGATTTGGGCAAAAGCTTATTGCTGTTCGGAGCCCCAATGGAAATTGTACTTCTTGCTGGTAACCAGGTAAAGAGGACTCACAATCTGGCTATACTCGGGAATATGCATTCTCCAAAAGCCTATGACACCTAGGAAAGCTTGCATTTCCTTCTTGTTGGTTGGTGGAAACATTGCTGTGATCTTATTGAAAACCTTGGGAATCTGACGCCGTCCGTCTTGCCATTTCACTCCCACGAAGTGGATTGCTTGAGCAGGTCCCTTGACTTTGCTGTTCTTGATGGCAAAACCGACTTCCAGGAGAATTTGGATGATTTTCTCTCCTTTCTCAAACATTTCTGTTGCGGTGTTGCCCCACACAATGATGTCATCAATGTACGGCAAATGTTCTAGAGCCTCACCCCTTTCTAGTGCAGTCTGGATCAGTCCATGGCAAATGGTGGGACTGTGCTTCCACCCTTGGGGAAGTCAGTTCCAGGTGTACTGCACGCCCCTCCAGGTGAAGGCAAACTTAGGCCTGCAGTCTGCTGCCAGAGGAATGGAGAAGAATGCATTGGCAAGGTCAATACTGGCGTACCACTTTGCTACTTTGGACACCAGCTCCTACTGGAGCTCCAGCATGTCTGGCACTGCAGCGCTCAATGGTGGAGTCACTTCATTCAAGGCATGATAGTCCACAGTCAATCTCCATTATCCTTCCGATTTGCACACAGGACTATTGGGACTATTGAAGGGTGAGTCGGTCTTGCTGATCACCCCTTGGCTCTCCAACTCGCGGATCATCTTGTGGATGGGAATCACAGCATCTCGAGTTGTCCGGTACTGTCGGCGATGCACTGTCGAGGTAGCAATTGGTACTCTTTGTTCTTCCACCTTCAGAAGGCCTACTGCCGATGGGTTCTCTGATAGTGCAGGCAAGGTGTTCAATTGCTTAATGCCCTCTGTCTCCACAGCAGCTATTCCTAAAGCCCACCTGAGTCCCTTTGGGTCTCTGAAATATCTGTTTCGGAGGAAGTCTATACCCAAAATGCACGGGGCCTCTGGACCAGTCACAATGAGATGTTTCTTCCACTCATTTCCAGTCAGGCTCACCTCAGCTTCCACCAAGGTCAAATTTTGTGATCCACCTGTTACACCAGCAATAGAAACAGATTCTATGCCCACGTTTCAATGGGTTTATTGTACACTGCGCACCAGTGTCGACCAAGGCATCATATTTTTGTGGTTCTGATGTACCAGCCCAACGAATCTTCACAGTCCAAAAAACACGGTTTCCCCTGGCCACTACCTGGCTAGAGGCAGAGCCCCTCTATGCCTGGTTATCCTTCTTTCCCTAGGCCTGCATCTTAGAGGTTCCTTCATGGGAATTGGACATGTCATCGTCTTTTCCATCATTTCTGGCAGTTTGGCTACAGGCAACTGAAGCTACTTCCTCTTTGGTGGAACTTTGTTTCTGAGACTTGCGCTTCTTCAATTTACGCACTCGTGCTGCCAGAGCTGAAGTGGGTTGTCCACCTCACCTCTTCACATCTTCCCCACCGTCACACAGGAAATTCCACAGCTCACTTCATGGGATGTTCCTTCTCTCTGGGGAACATCTGCGTTTGGTATCAGAATCTCTGATCTGTACTGCCAAGATTTGGAGAAGGCACTCTTTAACCTCCTGGAGACTCTTCTCCATCTTATCTTCCATTTTCTGCACATGTGTTTTCACAGCTGAGATTCTTGCATGTGTTGGGCCATGCAGGGAATCTGCATATGCTCGGAGCTTCACTGCCATATCCCGCACGGTCTCATTTGCACCGTAGTTTAGTTTCATTATTGCTAAAGCAGAAGCATATTCTTGTGGCCCAAGTCGTATGAGTTTTCACCACATAAATGGATTAACTCTGACCTGGTCTAGACTCCTCAATCCTGGGTCATTTGTGAAGACAACCTCTACCACCCCTAGTTCTCTCAGACATTGGATCCCTTGTTCCATGGTCTTCCACTGGGTTTGCTGCATGTAGAGATCATCTCCGCACATATATCTATCCCTCGCACCATTCAAGACCCGTCTCCAAAGACTGGCAGATTCAGCTCCCCTTATCATTGCTTGGTCAATAACTGGGTCATGTGACAGGGATCCCAAATGCCTTGCTTCAGCACTGTCCAGCATCACATCATCACCTGCACCCTCCAAATACGGACCATCCAACTTATTATGGATTCATCAGACCTTCAGGTGTAGTCCTTTCTTAGGCTGTGATGGTCCTTTATGGACATGGACTCAGTAACGGTTTCTGTGCCTGAGACAGGTGGTGGTTTTGAGGTTCCTTCCCCTGCATCTTTTGAGGTTCCTTCCCCTGCATCATCCTCATCTTTCACTGTGAGATCAGGTTTGGTTGTGTGCTTTTTCCTCATGACAGGAGCCACTGTCAGTGGCTTAGACTCTCCATCTGGTTTGGGCTTGCTGTCTGGTTTATCTGCAGCCTGAGTGACTGGGGTGTCTGTAGGCTTTGCTGATTTATCTTCCTGCCCGTCTACCTTTACCTGCTGCAGTGTGCGATAGGCATATGCCAAAGCCCAACATATTGCAAGGAGCTTGTTCTCATTAGAATTGTCATTGTATTTCTCTTTCAGATATTTCGCCACCTCAGCCAGTTTCTGAACTTGTTCAGGGGGGAAATTGCAAACCATTGGGTCAAAGAATTTCTTCAAGATTTGGCCTATATCTTCCCATTCCCCACACCACTCAGGATGTTCCACCTCTGGGTCAGGTGTCTCGGCAGTCACCCTGGAAATCTGAGCTCTTATTCTAGCCAAGCTGCGATACACATGGAAGATTAACCGATTAAATACCAGGGGGATGGTCTCTTTAACATCCAGGGGAAACTGAACATTCTCAAAAGATAACCTATCAAATTTAAAGGGAAGGGAACCCCATCTCTTCCTCTTCTAGCAATCTGGGTGCAATTAGTAATAAATTCCCAAAACAGGATACTGAAGCTAGGACTGGGGTTAGGATGGAGAAACCACATATCATACACACTTCGAACAGCTGCCTGTACCTCTGTCAACTTCTTATAAATCATTATCACCAAGCACAGCAAAATTGAAATCTGAATTCGTGCCCCTGCTCTTCTAAAATTCCTTATCAAAGATAAGATCGGACCAAGTTGTGGATAGGCAAATAGGCCTAGGGACCAGAAAGGCAATAGTACCTTAAACAAGCCTAAGGACCAGAAATACATGAATATATCAAGCCAAAGAATCCTTATGAACTCAGCAACATGGTGACTACTTTACCCCAACACAGAATAAGTAAATTCAAACAAAAATGTAATTACTACAGGTTCTTTTCACTTTCCTTCGATCCACGCAGTTGGGCGCCACTAAATTTGTTCCGGTTTGGCCAAATTTAAAAATACATCCTCTGAGAGAAGGCAGGTTACAAACCACCCCTCCCCCACCAGGTTCTGGAAAAAAGAAATTTTCCTCAAAGGAAAGTGAAAGAGATAAAAACTATTTATTTAACAAACACACCGGAAAAGGAAAACAATGCTAAATAATAAAATCTCTCGCTGTGGAGAAAAAACCTGGGAAAGTGTTAGAGGTCTCCCTTTGGTCTCCTTGGAGCTGGGGCTTGGACCAGGGCCAGGCCCTCTGTGCTCGGTGGAAAGTCCTCCCAATGTGTTCTGATATTGAAGCAGTCCAGCAGAAAAGGGAGAAAATCCAAAATTCCAGGGAAGGAAAAAAGTTCAACTCTCAATCTCTCTCTCGAGAAAAAGAAGCTGAAAAACTGGCTAAAAGTTGACTGGAAATCAGCAAGCCGGTTGCTTCCTTGCTCTCCTGCCGCAGTTGAAAAAAAATCTCTCTGTGTGACCTTGAACAAGCTGCAAACTGCTTTGGAGAAGTTTTGCTCAAGTTTTCCTCCCCCCTCTCAGGCTCAGTTTAAAGGCATAGAAAGGCACAAAATTAATTCCTGGGCATAGGGCAGCGATATGGGATACACATCATAAAGTCATCCCAAGACTGAAGCCTTTCAACTCCACACAATGCACTGAGGCCATGCATTACATTCTCTCAATCTTGCAGAGTCCAAAGCTAAACTGAACAGTTTCCACATACAGGTCTCACAGAGAAATATGCCAGGACAGAAAGCATTCACTGATCTTCCTCCTTCTATTTGCAAACTTGTATTCGCACTGCAATCAAGTAGCAGCTATTTTCCTCTTTCAGTCTGGAAACTGCACAAACCCCATGGCACTCTGCATGTTCATTCTTGGTTATTCATGCTATCACGCACTTTCAGTCTTGCACAGTTTAAAGTGCACATAAAATGTGCCAGGAGAGAAGTACTTGCTGGATTATTCTTTCTTGAAGGCTTTCAACTATAGGAGCGTGTGGTGTTAGGGCAATTGGGAGATCGCTGCTGTGTTCCCCAAAACCATCTCAGGCACGAGACCGCTTGGGTGTGTCAGTTCATGCTAGCAAGCTTCTCCTTTCAGCCCCATGCAGATGTTATGCGCTGGTGACACGCACACACACACTCAAGCCAGATAGCTCAATATTACCAGAGATAAGGAGCCAAGGAGGGCCCTCCGCATGGCGCGTTCCACAGACGAGGTTTATTTCATCCTCCGCAGAGGAGGCCAGGTGCGATAGAGAGACTGAGCGAGTTCATGATCAGCTTTACATAGGGTTACAGAACTAGTGATCTGAGGGCACATGGGCGGTACAAAGGCGGGACCAGGGAAGGGAACCAATGAGCAGAGGGAAGGGGCAGAGTGGGGGATCAGGTCAGGTATCCAACTGCACAGGCTGCTGGGAGAGGTAGTTTTCTTTAACCAGGGTCTGGAGGGTGTGTAAGGTTACATTTCATCTGCAAGCAATTGTGGGAGAGGCTTTTCCTTTACTCACCCAAAGGTGAGAGTGGTATCTCAAATATCTGAGTTTTTCCACCAGCAGGCCTTTGCTATTTCGGGGCTCTCTGGCCCACCAGCTGGCTCAGCTGTTGGCTCAGTGACCCCAACATTCAACAACACACATTTTAAGCTGTATGTAAAGTCACTTATCTTTCAGTGTCTCAGATTCCAGTTTCAAACCTTAAAATGTCCAGGAGCAAAAGGTCTTAGAATAAAAATCCAGTGCTGGAATTCATCTTCCCCTTGGAGCATATAAACCACACCAAAGACAGTGGTGTTACACACTTGGTTACCCCCATATATTCTCTCAGTCTCGTAGAGTCCAAAGCTAAACCAATCAGTTAGAAGCTACAGCTCGCACAGAAAAATGTGCCGGGAAAGACAGCTTTCATTGACCTTCCTACTTACCTTTGAAAACTTCTATTTGGACCACAAACAAGTGGCAGTCACTTTCCCTTTACAACCTGTAAAGTGCACACACCCCATTATGTTCTGTACTTTCACACACTTTCAGTGTTGCGTAGACCCAGATTGTGGTGGTTTGTTGAAAGGCTTAAAGAAAGAAGCAATAATCCAGTAACTGCCTCATCCTGATACATTTATCTGTGTGAAAAGATACATGGACACTTCAGACTCTGTAAGAACGAAAGTGTATTGTGGAAACCAACAGCTGCTCAGAAAGTTTCACAGACATTGATTTGAGCACAATTACTCTGTACCCTTGAGAATTTGGCTTGTACCCGAGAGAACTTTAGCATCAACAGAAGCAAGGAACCAAAACAAGGAGAAGAAAACATGCAGCTGTTTGAGGGATGTGGTTTTTAGCTTAGATTTGTTTTCTAATGGGTGGTGGTTGCAAACTACAAATAAGTTTTAAGAGGTGTTAGCGTAAAAGCCAATGGGGACACAGCACGAGTGCCAAGAAACTGTATAAAAGAGGCTTTGTAGAATTAAAGATGCTTTTGCCTTCTGAACAGAGTTGATGTGTGTGATTTGTGAGTGTCGCTTCCGTCTCAACTGCGATAGTGTATGATGGTGGAGATAGCTTAGAAAACACAATAAAAAATGCAGAGCCACAGTGGGGCATGTGCAGCATATACACTACAAAGGGGAAGGTGAATGCCATCAGTGAGGTTTTCTACTAGGACTTTTTGTATGGGAACAGCTGCAGGACATTTTAAGGTTTGAAACTGGGATATGTGAAAATGAAAAATGTGACAGAACACATAGCTTAGTGTCTTGGTTTGAAAGACAGATGTCTGCTAAGGAAGGCAGGAGCCTCCCTTGGAATGGAAAATATGACCCCCTTCCCTCTGAATTATTACAATTTTGAAATTAAGGGGCTTTCAGACAAAGAAATGAGAAAAGGAATAACTGTTGCAGTGGGGATACTGCAACACTATGTACCAAACAAGGAGTCCCGTGGAAAAGAAATATATATAGACAGATTCTTGGTAGATGTTTCAGAGAGATGTTTATTTTCCCAGCCACATGGCCGGGTTCTGTCGAGGAACTGTTACTATCACGGGACCCCAGGGTCATTCCCTGCGCAGGGAAACACAAAACAACCAATGGCGAACGAGGCTGACCAGGGGCTAGGAAACCCCGTCTCTGTCCCCTCAGGGCCCCTCTCCCAGGGCTACATGGCAGGGGGAGGAGACCCCGACAAATAACAGTTCTTTACTAGTGTGTGTATGTATGTATAACAATGCAAACAAACAACAATAATGGTAGTAGCAACAACAAACAAGGACAGAAAACCCAATAAACAGTCTCTTCCTGCTATTTAAGCAATTTCCCCTTTGGTGTAGTTAAGGTTGCAGCCGGCAGGGGCATTGGCAGGCTCCCAGGTGGGCAGGGCAGGTGCGATGACTCCCCCTCGGCTGCAGGGCGCACTCCAGCATGAGTCGGGCCACCTGTGTCCATGTGGACAATGGTGGATGGGCTCAGCAGAAGGAATGGAAAAGGGGCTTTCTTTACCAACCCCCAGGGGCAGCTGATCCTGGTGCCCCCTCTGGATAGGAAAAGGAGCTGTAGCAGGGACCTCAGAGTAGCAAGCTGGGAAGGCAGGGATGAGTAAAGTCTTGGAGTCATAGATGAGATGTATCAGAAACTAGGCAGCTGTAGCTGGAACAGTGGGGCGTCCCAGCAGGGCAGAGGGTGCAGAGCTACATTGTAGCGAAAACTCGGAGCATTGGCAAAATAACCCTGCGGGGGCAGGGCAGAGGCAGCCCAGCTCCAAGGGGGCAGGGAAAAGGCTCCCTAAGAGGGGAAAGAGCTTGGGATCCGGTGGTTTTCCCCTGAGGCACCTGAGCAGATGGTGAAAGTCCTTTTTTTAGTGAGGTAGGGTGTTAATAAGGTCCCAGTTCAGTGGCTGCTCTCACGAGCAAAGGCCTACCCCACGGCAGAAGAAGCAGGACCTGGCTGGGCTCTGGCAGCAGCAGCGAATTCCCTCCCCCAAGCAGCAGCTCCAACCGTCCTCCTCCAAAGCTGAGCGCAAGAGAGACAGGTAGGAGCTGTACCCAACCCCTTTTCCCCAGCCCAATTTTCGAGGTATCTCTGCCCTTCCCAGAGAAACCCCCAGGTAAAAAGAGACAGTAGCCAGCTGGACCCCTGCCCTGAGCTGCAACCACTTCTTTTGTCTCTCTTAAGTACCCAGTCGTTATTGCCTCCTAGCAACACATATGGGAAAAAATTCTTTGAGGGAAAGAAATAAAAGGAAGAATCCTAACCCCCAACAGTTAGAAGGAATGTGCATACTCCCAGTGTGTGGTGTGCAGTTGAAAGACTATGATGAAAAGACGTAATCCAGCAACTGCTTTTGTTCTATTTTTCTGTACAAGAGATATATGGACACTTTAGACATTGTGAACCTGAAAGTGCATGATGGTACTGTGGCAGGACTTTCCCCCCGCCCCCCCACCAGCACCTCAGCTGGTGCATATGGATGAGATAACACAGGCTGAGACTGATGCCTTAGGTTTTAACTTTTATATTTTTCAAATCCTGTACTCCCTAGTGTGTAACACTGAAGTTTCTAGTGGCCTATTAGCTGCTGTTCTCTCATGCTGGTTAGACATAACAAACCTGTCTAGGTTTCCACCTCAAGGACACCAGGCCCCAAAATATGTAAACTAAAATCCTCTAAAAGGGGGGGCAAACTTGGGGTAATTATATCATTAACTGAGGTTATAATTGGAGAATTAACCCTGATATGCAAATGAACCAAACTTATAAAAGTGTGAAGAACCCGTAATAGCCAGAGATCTGCCGGGATGAACCACACTTCTCATAGAGATATGATGGAATTCCGTTTATTCTATTGTCAGACCCATAGTTATACTCTAATTCCTCAAGCATGCATAAGCAAGCTCCATACTATTGGGTTACAGCTACTGTTCACGCGGCCTTTAATAGCAAGCGATTGGTTACAGGTTAACATGCACGCGACTAACTAACATAAGTTTTTCTCTTTCTATGGTCAGCATCCCCCTCCCCAACATCCTGTCGGCTTGCCACATCAGCATTGCTCTTCTCTTTTTTCCCTAGTCAAGGACAGTTCACTTATATAGCTTGGATTGTGCACGTATACATGTCCCTGTTCACTCAGCCATTTCTCTACAATTCCCCCTTTTTCTTCTTGCACAAGCCAAGCCCGATGAACAACTTTCTCTTAAGCTTTCCGTATGCACCCAAAACCACAACAAATTATTATTGCTACAATTACTAGTGTAGCTAGCAGACGTAATCCTTCTTGAACCAGGTTTCCTAACCACCCTGTCAGACCGAGCAAGGACAGCCACTCAGAGAAGCTGTCTGTATGGATCTGAATCTTTTGAAACGCATCCTGCAGTTCTGAGAGCTGTCGATGGATACTCTGGGAATGGTCTGATAGGTTCATACAACACATACCTTCAAACTCTTTGCAACCATGGCCGTGAGCTGGCAATAAAAAATCAATTGCAGCTCGATTTTGTAGTACAGCATGCCTAATGCTATCTACATCAGTTAAAAGCTCATTTAATATATGGGAAGTCCTATTAAATTCCTTTTCTGACCAACAGGCCAACTTTTTCAGATTGTTATAGCCATGAGCTGCAGCACCCCCTGGGTTAAAAATAGCCAATGGTATAAACGCACTCAAACTCATAATGTTTACCTTATCATTACAATCTTTATCAAATGTGGAAACACTACGCTGGTATCTATTTCGCATCCTATTTTTCCAACTTTCTGATGCCATAATGTTTTTCCATGCTCGTATAGAAGGGGCAAGCATAGTTAGCTTTCCCAGGTAGCAAGGACCCCCAATTGGACTATGTGGAATCCCATTCCATGCTCTATCTCTGCATATCAAAAACACTCCAGGAGGTAACATCTTTCCTTCGGTTGTGTCAATAGACTCAGCTCCTCCCAACGTGGCCAGCACGTTCCAGTCTCCGATGGAGTGTCCTGATACGTTCTGTTTCCATGGAAGGGAGGCCATGCCCTGTCGTGCCTGATAGTCCCCCCAAGGATCTCCAAAGAAGAAAACCCCAGACCCACAGACCCACTGGCATATTGCATTGGAGGCACCACATTGGAACAGTTGGTCCATGGTGTTACGTTAACAAGCGTACTGGGAAAAAGGGACCCATAAAGCTGTAGCTCTTGAAGAGGCAAGGTTGCATTTTTTGTTAAATTGGCAACAATACGGGTTTGCTGCAAGGAGTGCCGATAACTAGACCAACAACCTAAGCACTCATCCCGGTTTCTTTTGTTTTGCATTTGTTGTTCCACTTCCTCATTGATTTTCCCTATATCTGTCACCCATTTTTGAAACGTGTCCTCGAGTGAGATCCACGGCACGCCAATTAGACATGTGCAAAATGGATCTGCCGCCAACCCCATGGCCAGACAGAAGTCCGTCTGGTTCGCCTGGTGAGCCCATGTTACCCACATGTTTTCTCTTTCTGACACTGAAGTTATCACAGCTTTACTCAGGGTGAAAGTACTTGAGAGGAGGAGCCACATGTAGGGCACCATGTCTGGGTTACAGTGGTCTTTTTACTCACTTGCAGACGTCTGATGGTTTCCTTCCCTGCCCACACTTCCAAGCTTAGTAAAAACTCTTGTGGATCCCTAAATGAGCTAACTCTAATCTGTTGTGGTGGAATTCCGAGCACGATAGAGGCACACTGCCTAAAACTTCTTGCCTCAGGCACTTGATAACATTCTCAGCATAAACTACCTCGCTCATCTACATTCCAAGTTCCCCTAGCAAGCTCTTCCCCACAGCCCCCACAGCACAAGCACAAGCACAAGCTATTATACCAGCGTAAACAATTTCTGCGGCGATTAGCATGCACACTCGGTGACTGTTCCCAGACTCCGAGTGGTCGTCCAAATGTGAGGTTGTCAGCCACCAAGCGAAGGTTCACTTCCCAAAGGTTTGGAACATCTGCTGTATGTGCCACGTCCTGGCTCAAAGTCAGGAGGTGGAGCAGAGGGCTTGACGAGCCCATTCCTGTAGTTGCAGGGCCGTCTGGGCCACACGCTTTTGGGACTCGGTGAGACCCTGTTGTGGCTCGTGCTTCTGATGGAGCTTTTCTTCCATAGAAGACAGAGCACAATCAAAGTGTTGTTTCATTTGATGCATTGCCTCTTCTACTTGATGAGCCTATCTTTCCAATGCTTGTGGGTTCACACAAGATCCTGGGGGATGAGCAGGTAGCTCATTTGTCGCCTCTGTCATTGGTATGTCATCATCTGGCAGAGGAACAATCTGTGGCTGAGAAACAGGCTGTGGCAGAGAAACAGGCTGTGGTCCGGGATGAATCTCTGCTGGCAGCCGAGGTGGAGGGGGCGAGCAAGCAGGGTAGAGGTGCTGCTGACAAGAAGAACCGCCTGTTGCTCCGCCCATTGACTGGTCGACTGTAACTTCCACGTTTTCCTTCAGTTTGCTCTGAGGCGTGGTGATGGGAACTTCCTCTTTTGGCTCTGATTGCAAGAGCTCTTTCTCCTGCTCCCGCAGGAGCTCACTGACAGTCTCAAAGTGTTTCTCTGCTTTTTGCCCTTTTATCACGCTCGGGCTTTTAAACAGTCCACTCAGCCCCTGGCACTGCGTAGTTCGGGCAGGAGCGACAACCCCAGCCGGTGTTGCAATTGCCTCCACCGCAGCCGCAGCTACTTTCGATTCGGCTTGCATATTTTTCAAGGTATTTATAACAGTTCTCCAGGTGGGCCCTAAGTTTGTAATTTCTTTCCCTTTTCCCTGGATAGTACAGTCCCAGAGGTGATCCCCTACTTCCCTCCACTCAGCTGCATCAAAGAGGAGGGGGGGCACTCGCAAATGTCCATGCTCCCACACCCATAAAACGAGCTTAGCGATGATACTGAGGAGTAATTTCTGTGCTGCCGCAAACTCTAAATCCATGCTAGCAGGGTATCACGGAGGGAAGGTAGCGACCCTTCTTACAGGCCTGATCGACATCCTTTGACTTGCGGTCGACACTCTCCACCCGCAGTATCTCTGTCGCTCGTCGTCGTCACCCTCCTTTTGGTGATCAGCGAGCGTATCTTCCTCTGAGGAACGGTCCTTGGTCGGGCGCCAGAAATAGCCAGAGATCTGCCGGGATGAACCACGCTTCTCATAGAGATATGATGGAATTCCGTTTATTCTATTGTTAGACCCATAGTTATACTCTAATTCCTCAAGCACGTATAAGCAAGCTCCATACTATTGGATTGCAGCTACTGTTCACACGGCCTTTAATAGCAAGCGATTGGTTACAGATTAATATGCACGTGACTAACTAACATAAGTTTTTCTCTTTCTATGGTCAGCATCCCCCTCCCCAACATCCTGTCGGCTTGCCACATCAGCATTGCTCTTCTTTTTTTTCCCTAGTCAAGAACAGTTCACTTATATAGCTTGGATTGTGCACGTATACATGTCCCTGTTCACTCAGCCATTTCTCTACAACCCGTGACCCAGGGTCCATCATGGGTGTAGCCTTTGGCCTGCCCAGGGTATACCTTTGAAGGCCCTTCAAATAAATACCTACTTTTATTCTCTTATTCTTGTCTAGTCTCTGTGTTTTAGGTGGCCACCTCAGGCATCAAGACAAATACCCGACAGGGGGTTACCTCTGGTGCCAAGAGGGCTGAGACCCCCAGCGAAGAATAAACATCTTGATCTGAAAAGCAGATGAGGAGAGAGATAAAAATTAAATATCATTGACCAAGGACACTGTTATACACTTGTTATGGGTTAGCAAGCAGAGACCCGGAAGTGATTTTCTTGCAAAGAGGTGCTTACAGCTTCCTCTATGAACTGACAGAACCTATCAACTGGCTAGTTTGAATAGTGACAATTTTTAAGTCACTTAAAATTTTGACCATCTCTGTGACCCACATTTATGAATGGACAAACCCCGGGAAGCTGGCTCTCTTGCTTCCGGACAGGGGACAGGTAACTGGGCTGGGCCCATACAGGGCCCAGCGGGCCCGGGCCGGGCACTGCTGGGTCCGGTCTGGGACCTGCTTGGGCCAGGCCCAGGCTGGGACACAGCCATCCTGGAGCTGTGCGGCCCTGTTCCACCCACGGCTCCCTCTCCCCCCCCCCCCCCCATCCTTGCTATGTGCAGATGGCGCAGCCCAGCTTCCCCCTCTCCAGTGTGGCTGAAGATTCAGCTGAAGCTGCCCCGCTGCCTGGCAAAGATCATGTGACAAACAGTGATAAGCAAAATTCCAGCTGCAAGGCCCAGGTGAGATTAACCCTTTTAGTGCCGTAAGTTTCCGCCAGAACAGATGGAGCCTGCAGACATTAAGTAAAGAAAGCAGAGCTGAAATCCTGAGGGAGGAGAAAGAGGAGATGCTAAAAGCTGAAATTCTGTTGCAAAGCTATGGTGGTGATGGACTATGATATATCAGAGTACCCGTTGTAATTTCATGAAAGCATGGGGGGTGGAGCATTCAAACTGCACTTGTGAGCAGAAGTACCTGTGCTGGAAAAAGCAAATGCTGAAGCAGCTGTAATTTGATGAGAAGTTTGAACAAGGAGAGATGAAAGCGATGAGGACTCTTGCTCCAATCGGAAGGAGAAAACCTCTGTTCCTAGAGAAACTCCCAGAGATAGTCCTAGAGATGAAGATGATGAGGACCTGTAGAGGAATTCCTTGTGGAATAGGGGCATATGATACCCCAGGAGAGCTTGGGCACCCCATGGTTGTTGCAGAAGTACCCCTGACGGGGCCTCAGGCTGAAGATAGGCTTGCAAGGCACCTGCTAGCTGGCAGCCTTGAACAGCCTTGGGAAAAGGTATACACTGGTCAGCTCCCCTGCTGCTTAGAGGCTTTCTCATGGGAAGGGGGCATGAACTTTGCAAAGTATAACGTGGTGTAAGTAAACAATAAAACTGGAGCACGATGCTCAAATCGTATCGGTGTTCGTGTTGTGACTCTGGCTGGTTCCCCTGCACCCGGGAACCCGCCCCGCTAAAAGGACCCTTTTTCTTCCAGGGAAAGGGGAGGGCCTCTATTCTTAGAGATGAAGATGCTCCCAGAGATGGGTGAAGAGAACCTTTTGTTTTTGAACAACTCGTCCTTAAAATGGTACCCCAGTAGCTCAAGATTGGACCCTCGAAAGCAGTTGTGGGAAAAGCTGTAAGTCGGGGGAAGGGGCTCTCAAATGCGAGCAAAGAACCAACCCGGGCGGCCGTCTCGTGATACTGAAGGCGTGAGAGAACCTCTTGTGGAGATGTCTCCACAGCATGAGCAAGAGAGACTCCTCTCCCTAAATGAACTGAACAAGGTTATTATGGAAGTGGTAAAAAGACTGAACATCTCAAGGGTTGTCTTTTTACAGTGGGAGAAAGGGAAAAGGTGAGGGGAGGAGAAGTGTTCTGAAGGTGTGGTATGATATTTTTTTTTCCCCCTTCTTTTAGGTCTGTTAATAAACTTCTTTATATTCTTTCAAGTTTTGTGCCTGCTTTGCTTTCTCCTAATTCTTATCTCACAGAAGGTAAACTGTAATGAGTATTTTGGGCCAAACCACTACAACACTTATAAAAGCCACACAAATTATCATGGAGACAAGCCTTCTACACACTCCCTGGCAATGTGTAGGACTTCTCCTACGAAGCTTGGACTCATCTTCATAGATACTTTTCTGGAAATTGAAAGGAAGAATCATATGCATGTCCCATCAGCAATTGGATGATAAGATACATTGAATCCTAATCTATACTATTTCTTTGCTAGCTGTAATATTAGGTACCTCACACTGTATTGTTAATCTACTTGTCATGGGTTAGCAAAGCATAGTCTCAGAAGTGATGTTCTTGCAAAGGGGTGCTTACAGCTTCCTCTGTGACTTGACAGACCCTATCAGATGGCCAGTTTGAATATGGACAATTCTTTAAGCCACTTAAAATTGTGACCGCCTCTGTGATGCACACTTAAGAATAGAACCCCCCCCCCCCCCCCCAGCTCTCTGTCTCGTTTCTGGTGCTGGGACAGGTGGCTGCGGGCCCCGTGCGGGGGCCAGCGGGTGTGGCCAGGCCCTGCTCGGGCTAGACCGGGACGGGCCACAGCCATCCTGGAGTCGATGAGCCCTGTTCCACCTGCGGAACCCCCCCACAGCCCTGCAGTGGGCAGATGGCTGGGTCCCCCTCTTCACTGCTGCCAAGATTCAGCTGAAGCTGCACTGCTGTTCGGCAGAGGTCAGGTGACCAACAGCAATAAGCCACATTCCAGCTGCAAGGCCTAGGTGAGATTAACCCTTTTAGTGCTGTGAAGAGCTGAAAACCTGAGGGAAGAGAAGGAGGAGATGCTTAAAGCTGAAATTCTGTTGTAAAGCTATGATATATCAGAGTGCCCGTTGTAATTTCATGAAGATATGGGGGGTGGAGTGTTCAACTTGTACTTGTGAGCAAAAGCACCTGTGCTGAGATAAGCAGATGCTGATGCAGCTGTAATTTCATGAGAAGTTTGAACAGGGAGTGATGGAAGCGATGAGGACTTTTGCTCCAAATGGGAAAGGAGAAAGCCTCAGTTCCTAGAGATGCTCCCAGAGATTGTCCTAAAGATGAAGATGAGGAAGACCCTTTGCTCCCAGGGAAGGATAAGGGCCTCTGTTCTTAGAGATGAAATGCTCCCAGAGATGGGTGAAGAGAACTTTTGTTTCTGAATGGCTCAACCTTAAAATTGTACCCCAAAAACCTTCAAGAGTGGACCCTTGAAAGCAGTTGTGGGAAAAGCTGCAAGTTGGTGGAAGGAACTAACATGCGAGCAGAGAGACTCCTCTTCCTAAATGGACTGAACAAAGTTATTTGGAAGTGGGTGGCTGTCTAGTTGTGATAATGTTTTCATAGCATGGGCAAGAGAGACTCTTCTTCCTAAATGGACTGAGCAAGGTTATTATGGAAGTGGTAAACAGACTGAACATCTCAAGAGTTGTCTTTTTACATTGTCAGTGGGAGAAGGGAGAAAGGTGGGGGGAGAAGAGTTCTGAAGGTGTGGTATGATTGTGGTTTTTCTTCTTTTAGGTCTGTTAATAAACTTCTTTATATTCTTTCAAGATTGGTGCCTGCTTTGCGTTTCTCCTAATTCTTATCTCACAGAAGGTAAACAGTAATGAGTATTTTGGCCCAAACCACTACAGTGAGCCAAACTAGTTTTAGCATAATTCAACACCAAAAGCAGCACATGATGCTCTGTCTCAATCCACTACTGATAGTCTTCCAAATAGGGCATTGACTGAGTTGGTTGACCACATTCCAGGGCAGAGCATCCTGCTACAGTGTCCCAACACTGATGTTCTCCATCTTTCTTCACCTGTTCCATTACATGATGTGTTTCTTCCACATCATGATGGACAGTCTTTTGTCCATTTTCTTGGGCATGTTTCAGCAAATCTCTTAAGTCTTCATGTTGTAACAGTTTCTTTACCACCATGAGGTTCATACCAATAGGAGTAGGTGGCAAGTCTTGAATCAAGGTATAGTTAGACTGTAACAACTGAGAAGATGTAACCTGAGCTGAATAACTAAAATCACTTCCTGTAATGTCAACAAAGTCACAAGCACAAATATTAGAGTGATTAGAGTATCTACAATAAGGTTGTCTATACGTACAAAATCACAAGTTCTCATGCAGGCACACACTTTACCAAGTACAATTCCAGGTTTTCATTAGGATGATCTCAAAATGACAAACATTTTGCTCTGTGTCAACCAATATCTTGAACTTTAATGGTGTTACTTTCACAAATGAAACCTTGTTCTTGCACAATGCACTTATTGTCATCAACAGTTTGCCATTTATTTCCATTCTTTCGAGCCCATACTCTATGCTTCTGAGGATATAGTTCCGTTGTGATTTAATCCTAATGTAATGATTCAGTATATATCATATACCAAAGTATTGTGTATTGTTAAAACAAAAAAACTGTGACTTTACTGTTGGTGGGGTCATAATTAAAATGGAATAAATACCACCAGGATTGGAATTTCCAAAAGGAAGGGGTAGGCAAGGCAAATCAAGGCAAAGGAGGGGTAGGCAAGGCACAAAAGGGGAGGGGTAGGCAAGGAAAGGCAAGGCAGTTGGAGGCAAGGCAAGGCAAGGGAGGGGCAGGCAATGCAAGGCTGGGCAAGGCAGGTGAAGGAAGGAAAGGCAGTGCAAGGGAGTGGGAGGCAAGGGAATGAAGAAAAGGGAGGGCAAGGCAAGGCAAGGCAGGGGATAGCAAGGAAAGACAAGGAAGGGGTAGGAAAGGCAAGGCAAAGGAGGGGCAGGCAAGGTCCAGGCAAGGAGAGAAAGGGTTAGGTGTGGAAACTGACAGCTGCTCAGAAAGCTTCACAGACATTGATTTGAGCACAATTACTCTTTACCCTTGAGAATTCAGCTTGCACCTGTGAGAACTTTAACATCAACAGAAGCAAGAAACCAAAAACAAGAGAAGAAAACATGCAGCTGTCTGTGGGATGTTGTTTTTAGCTTAGATTTGTTTTCTTATGGGTGGTGGTTGCAACCTGTAGGTACAAAAATGCTGTTAGTGAGGATTTTCTTGTTATTTTCTAAGTCCGTGAGAGATTTTTCTCTCTCACAGAAGAGGTAGCAGGGAATGTAAACAACCAAGCCACCTGCAACCTTGGAAAGTCTTGTTTATGGTATAGTAGAAAAATATTTTGATAATGGATGCTTTAGGATTTTGGCCAATCACCCCCAAGGGGTGGCTGGTCCTTTGTCCAATTAGACTATGAAGAAAAAAGTCTATAAAAGAGTTTGTAAAATAATTAAATAAATCAATCTTGCTGCACAATTCCTGCCTGCTGGATATTCTCCTCCTCCTCCTCCCTATGGCTGCGGGACACGGTGATATACCGTAGGAACCAGGCTGCGGTAATATTTGGTGCTGCCCGACGTGATTCTGCACTCTCTGACGTGTCCTGCACGCTGCGAGCCAAGCCGAATTGCTCTAGAGGTACGCTGTTCCCCTTCCTCCCCGGGACCGGGAGGTCCGACAGAACTGAGAAATGGCGAACAGCGGCTCACAAACCGATGCTGTGGTACTGGTCTGGAAAGGTGTGTTTAGCATATTGCACACCTCCATTCCTGAAAACTCAGTTCGGGAATTATTAGACTGGGCTACTTTAAAATGGATTTCAATGGACAGAGATACTGCCCTGGACTTTGCCTTGTGGCAGGAACTCGGATGCGCTGTCCGACACGAGCTCCCGACAGGGGACCCAGCAGCGTTAGAATTATACAAAACCTGGCGGTCGTTATTTATCCTGCTGACAGACCTTGACTGTGATAGCAGGGCTGGATTGCCTATCTCGGTGATGAGTGACGGAGGAATGTCCGAGGGGGGCCCCGCTGACTGGGCTTCCGGGGCAAATGATGGTGGATTTGAAATAACTCCCCGGCTCCACAGGCAGAGCCTGCGCCGGCTCACCCTGCACAGTTGCGGGACTCCACAGCCCCCAGGAACCCCGCGCCGCCAGAGGCGGGGGGGTCAGGGCACCAAGAGGGCGCACAGCCTGCCTTGCTGTTTGGCTGGACGACGGCCACAGCTTATCCAGGGCCGCAAATCAGCGGGTTAGCAAAATGGACCCCCAGAGAGGCTCCTAGCTCGGTTCCGTATGCACCTGGATCTAACTTTTTAGCTGGCGTAGCGCCGGGCGTGCCTGCCCCGAGACTGCCTGGCTATGGTCCGCTGCCCTCCTTGGCGCTGGACTGTTCTGCGCAGTCACAGAACCGAGCCATCGACCTTTTAACGCAGCATCTGCCTTTTCTGACAGTTACCGAACCTATCCCAAAGGATGGAGGACCTGCTCAGCCTGTTAGAGCGGTGGATGCCCGAGCCCGCGCCGCCCGCGCCCTCCCTGCCAGTGGCGGGAGACGCGGCTCCAAGCCAAACGGCACTGCCAGCGGCGAAACCGGAGGCAGCGCTGCCGCGGGAAAACCCGGAAGCGGCGGCGGCTGCGGAGCAGCGGGCAGAGGCGGCGGCGCCAGGCACGGCCGCAGAGAATGGGCCAGCGGCGGACCCGGGGGCGTCCACAGAGCGGGGGCCAGAGACAGCGGCGCCGAGCGCGCCCAGGGAGTGCGAAACGGTAGCGGAAGCGGAGACCGCACCGAACGCGGCTGCTGTGCGAGAGACGAGCGCGGCGCCGACAGCGGCGCCGAGCGCAGCCGTAGCCCCGGAGACGGCTGCAGCTCCACTACCGGTTCGGACGGGACTGGCCGAGACGGCCTCCCGTAAAGAAACTGCTGTAAAAACTGCCGCACAGCCAGCTGCAGTCTGTCCTGTCTGTTCTGGCTCTGGCGAACTTAGCCAAAGTGCACCTCCTCCCCGCACATTTCTGTTCACTCCCAGCACCCCAAAGTTGCCTTTGCCTGATGATTCCTCGTCAGGCAGTGAGGCAGATGAGGTTCTGGCCCCAGGTCGTCAGGTGGCTGTAGTCGCGCGGCGAAGGAAAAGGCTGCGCCAGTCTCGCCCCTGGACCCTTCAGGGCTGCACGGTAACAGTGCGACCGACTCATTACAATCGCTTCTTAGAGTCTATTAAGATGCGAGCATTGGAAGAGGGTGACTGGAGGTTATTAGAAATCCTTGGAATGTCAAATAGATCTGAGGATTCTGGGGGTAACCAGGGAGCTGTTACACTTCACCCACAGGCTGTGCCAGAAGTTCAGGATGGTAGTGGTTCCCCAAAAGAGACCCAAGCTTTCCCAGTGTATAAGGCTCTCCCAGATTCAGGGGAGCATGACAAGCATGAGGCAATTGCTTGGAAAGTTGCCCAGGACGTCCAATCCAAGGTGGCACAATATGGGCTAGGTTCTGCTGAGGTTATGCAGATAATAAAGGTGATAAATACAGATTTGCTTGCTCCATTTGATATCAGACACTTAGGTCAAATTCTATTTCAACCTGTACAATTTACAGTTTTTGAGAAAACCTGGAGAAAGCTGGCGGACAAGGCTGCATTAGGGAATATGCAGCTCCCTGCTGCCGATCCTAGACGGACAGTGGGAACAGATGCTTTGATGGGGACTGGTCCCTTCTCTGATCCCAGTCTGCAGGGTAATTTGTCCTCTAGCGTCCTGCAGCAAGCTCAACAGGTCGGCATGGCTGCCCTGTTGAAAACCATAGAGTTGTCAGCACCCAGAAAGCGATATACTGACATAGTTCAAGGCAAATCAGAGTCATTCCTCTCTTTTGTACAGAAAGTCGCTGCTTCTCTCGAGAAGCAGGTTGAGGATGACGGGTTAAGACAGTTGTTGTTAAGGCAGTTAGTGAGAGATAACTCAAACGAGGAGTGCAGAAAAATCATAGGTGCCTTACCAGGGGATCCTGAGGTAACAGACATGGTCGAAGCCTGTGCTAAGGTGGGATCTGGGAACCAGAAAAGGTCTGCTTTGGCTGCGTTCCTGCAGCCTGTTCACACATCTTCTGGTCATGAACCAAAGCAACCAAAACAGGTGAAGAAATGGAAGCGGCCTAAGCTGAGTCAAAAAGAGAACACACCGATCCCCCAGTGCAAGAGGTGTGGCAGGCCAAGGCATTGCTCGGGCTACTGTAGATCCCAGACTCATGCCGATGGTTGGCCGTTGCCGGGAAACTTCCACCGGGGTGCAAGGAGGAGGAATTGCTCTCCGATGCAGTCGCTCCCCCAGAGAGTGGCACAGGTACAGGCACAGGCCTACCCAGCCACCCTAGAGACAGCACCCAGGGATCAGACAGCACCCACGGATCAGATGGGTTTGACGTCCACACCGCAGCTGCAGTCGTCTTAGACTCTAGTGGTATTTATAAGGTTGCCTTGGACGCATATGGACCCTTAGCCCAGGGATCCAGTGTGATGCTGGTGGGAAAACCTGACGTTGCCCATCAAGGAATCTTAGTGCACTCAGGAGTTATTGATGCTGACTTTAAAGGTCAGATTTGCGCTATGGTGTCTACGCAAAAACCCCCTGTAACTATTCCTGAAAAGACCTGCCTTGCTAAATTAGTGCCTTTTAAGTCTTGTGTCCCCAGGATAGAACAACAAACTCATGAAGATAACGGCAGTGGATCTATGGGACTTCCGCAGGCCTTCTGGACTGCAGACATCTCTGACCAAAGGCCACAGATGACATGTACCCTGATCCTGCCGAATGCCCGTCCACCCCGGACTCAGCTTCGAGGTTTGATTGATACGGGTGCTGATGTAACTATCATCTCCTTCTCTGCATGGCCTCCCTCATGGCCTTTAGCCCCGATGGGATCGGCCATCGCAGGATTAGGAGGAACCACACAGAGCTATTTAAGTGAACGGCCTGTGATGGTGAAGGACTCAGAGGGGCACACAGCTACGATTAGGCCTTATGTTGCTACCACTTCCCTTAACCTTTGGGGACGGGATGTGTTGGCAGCTTGGGGCGTACGGATTGGGACAAATTTTTAGCAGGGTCACTGTGCGTAACGGCGCACAGTATCCTACACTGCCCTTGAGGTGGTTGATTAACCTACCAATCCGAGTCAGACTCTGCTCAGTTAGTTGAATTAAGGGCTGTTACCATGGCTTTCAGCGATTCTCACAGGAACCTTTGAATTTGGTTACTGACTCTGCTTATGTAGCAGATATCACCCAATGCTTAGATTGTTCATTTCTGAAGGAGGTGAACAATGCGGCTCTGTTTTCGCTGTTGCAAACCTTGTGGTCTGCAATTCAGGCTCAAGTGCATCCGTATTACATTCTGCACATTCGAAGCCACACCAGTTTACCAGGGTTTCTAACAGAAGGCAATGCCAGGGCTGACATGCTGGCCAACCCTGCGTGGGTAGGGCCTCAGCCTGACAAAATTGCACAAACCAAGGCATCGCACGGTTTCTTCCATCAAAGTGCACATACCCTGCAGAAGCAGTTTCATTTAACGCCAACCAAGGCGCGTGACATTGTCAGTGCTTGTGCTGACTGTCACGGACTCACTGCGCCTTTGCCAGCGGGGGTAAACCCCAAAGGGCTAAAAGCCTTGCAGATTTGGCAAACGGATGTAACTCACATCCCACAATTTGGTCGGCTGAAATATGTGCATGTGTCTATTGACACTTTCTCCTCGGCTATGTGGGCTACTGCTCACACTGGAGAGAAGGGCCGTGATGTCATTGCCAATTGGAAATTGGCTTTCTCAGTCCTGGGAGTGCCAGCTTCTGTGAAAACCGATAATGGTCCTGCCTACAACTCGGAAAAGACGTGGCAGTTTTTACACCTATGGAGTGTAGATCATACCTTTGGTATCCCACATTCTCCTACTGGCCAAGCCATTGTTGAACGTGCTCATGGTACCTTGAAGCGTGTTTTGGACAAACAGAAAAGGGGAATGCATGGAGAAACCCCACATAGCTGACTAGCAAAAGCTTTGTATACAATTAATCACCTTACAGTACCACAAAATTCAAATAATCCTGTTATTCTGAATCATTTTCTCTCATTGCAGTCTGCAGGCTACATACAACTGCCCCAGGCAAAAGTCTGGGTACAGAATTTACTCACTAATCAGTGGGAAGGCCCTCATGAGCTTATCGTTTGGGGTCGTGGGTATGCTTGCGTTTCCACAGATACTGGGATACAGTGGCTACCTTCAAAATGCTTTCGCCCTGACCTACGGCACCAGAGGCAGAACAGGCAACCTCCAAATGATGACCAGAACACCAACCATCCAAATGGCGACCAGAATGTAGATCATCAGCCTAATGACTCTTCTGATGATGACCAGGATGTCAACCATCAGGCGGATGGTCCTTCTACAAGCAGAGACTGGGATGGTCCCTCCACAAGCAGAGACTGAATTTTAAATTTCTTGTTATGGAGTCAGATAGTTAAAGCCTTAAGGACATATTTAGAATTAATAACTGATGTAGATTTCTATTTAGGATGAATAGTAGGGTTGTTATAAAACAAAAAGGGGGAATTGTAGGTACAAAAATGCTGTTAGTGAGGATCTTCTTGTTATTTTCTAAGTACGTGAGAGATTTTTCTCTCTCACAGAAGAGGTAGGAGGGAATGTAAACAACCAAGCCACCTGCAACCTTGGAAAGTCTTGTTTATGGTATAGTAGAAAAATATTTTGATAATGGATGTTTTAGGATTTTGGCCAATCACCCCAAGGGGTGGCTGGTCCTTTGTCCAATTGGACCATGAAGAAAAAAGTCTATAAAAGAGTTTGTAAAATAATTAAATAAATCAATCTTGCTGCACAATTCCTGCCTGCTGGATCTTCTCCTCCTCCCTATGGCTGCGGGACACGGTGATATACAGTAGGAACCAGGCCTGCGGTAATACCATGTTTGTCTACAAGGTAATTTTTTTGCTTCACTGTTTTTATACTTATGCATCATACAACTGTGAGGCTGCCATACTTTTTCTCTAAGAAATTTCCCACTGGACAGAAGATACTCACATGTATCACCACCTTTAAAATGTTATATTGAGATGTAGCGGGTTGAGTTCGAAACTGGGCGGAAACACCAATTAAATGTAGTGGTTTTGGTTCAAAATATTCATTACTTACTTATTGTCCTTATGTGAGATAAGAATTAGGAGAAAAGCAAAGCAGGCACAAACCTTAAACAGTTGCAGTACAATGAAAAAGTTTTATTACTAACAGAATTAAAAGTAAAGAGACAATAACAAAACAAAATTAAAGCAAATCCCCCCCCCCCCCCCTCCAGCACTTCTCTCCTTTTACCTAGCTCACACAAGGGATAACAGAACATGGGATGTTAGTCAGTGTTCCAGTTCTTGAAAAGTCTCTCTCTTATGCTTAAGGGAAAAAAGGGTTTTTCCTTCAGTTGCACGTGGTTCCCAAACTGCCACTAACAGCAGATCCGCCCGGAAACAAACAATCTGCTGTGTGTAGAACATCTCTCCCATGAAAAATCTCACAGTTCCTTCACACTACAAAACATGGGCCATCACATGGGGTTATTCATCTTTTTAAGGATAAGTTCTTTTGGCCTGCACACAAAGGCTTTTCTTCGCCACAAGTCTCTAACAGCCTCTTACTACTTCTATATAGCCTGGCATAGGCATTCTTCACAATCTTCACAGGCACACGAAGATACTCCATCCCCCCATGTTCTTCAAATGGATTAAAGAGACAAACAGTTTGTGGTATTACAGTTTCTTACCACGGCATGCAAGAAGGTTTCTTTTAAGCTGCGCGCCAGAATCGCGGCACCGCCCTCTTTTCTCCCGTCGCCATGCTCAGCTCCGTCCCACGTGACTCACTTCTCTTTCTCTCTGACTCTGACGCGGCCATGTTGAAGGGTGTTCTTGTTCAGCCTTTACGGTGGGGAAAGCCTCGCTCCCTTTGTGCTGCTGGCTGTGTAGTGTCTTCTTCAGTTCAGCACGAAGTGTGCTGGCTGCAGACAGGAGGCTCTGCCGGCTCCCGTTGACTCCGCCGGCTCCGCATGGAGAGGAGAGGGACCCGCCGGTCCCCAGAAGCCGTGCTAGATGGGTCCAGCTGTGAGCAGTCCATGGCTGGTTTTAGCTGCCTGCGGCTCTGAGGCAGTCCCCCCCAGTGACCCAGGGTCCATGCCACAGCGTTGGGAAAGGGGGAAAGGGGCAGTGGCCCCGGCCCGGCCTGGCGGGGCCAGGAGCCTCGGAGCCCCCCCACCTCCCAGCAAGCGAGCTCCGACAAAAAAAGGGAAAGTCCCGCCTTTCTGTGCCGTTTAAATATGTAAATTGTGAGAAGCGTAATTGGTCTTAAAGACTGTCCATCAACTCAGGGTCAACCCAATACATGAGATTAGAATTCAGACACATGAAATGTAAAACATAAATTGCCTTTATCACATTCTGCACCTACAACTGAGATTGCAGAATGTGCTATAAATAGGAGGCATGAGGCAAAGTTAAAATACCCTCTTAAGACATAAGGCATGAGATTCAACAGCACATTCGTTTGAGAACTGGTAGAAGGCTTTTCTGTATTTTATTCATGTCTTATCTGCAGTCTATGGCTACCCCTCTTGGTTTAGGAAGGGGGATCCAATCATTTCTCATGCAGCATTTGCTTGTGTTTTGTCAAGATTCTTTAATTCACTAATTAGGAAATCTAAAATCTTTAGTCAGATTATAATAATTTTGAAGCCTTCTGAGGCAGAGCTGGGAAGGTTAGTCTGTATTTGTAGGATTTAAAATATGTATAAATTCTTACACCAACTCTCAGGATAATGTTGGTTGAGGCAAATTATAGATCCATAAGTGTAGAGAAATGGCTGAGTGAACAGGGACATGTGTACGTGCACAATCCAAGCTATATTAGTGAACTGTCCTTGACTAAAGAAAAAGCAGAAGAGCAATGCTGATGTGGCAAGTCGACAGGATGTTGGGGAGGGGGATGCTGACCACAGAAAGAGGAAGACTTGTGTTAGTTAGTCGCGTGCATATTAATCTGTAACCAATCGCTTGCTATTAAGGGCCGCGTGAACAGCAGCTGTGATCCAATAGTATGGAGCTTGCTTATGCGTGCTTGGGGAATTAGGGTATAACTATGGGTCTAACAATAGAATAAACAGAGTTGCATCATATCTCTGTGAGAAGCGTGGTTCATCCCGGCAGATCTCTGGCTATTCATAAGACCTTAGCTACAACATTTTTCAGTAAAAAGACAAAACAAGTTAGACAAAAGTTAAACTCAAAATATGTAGAATGCTTTAACTTCTATTTGATCTTTCACCAAGTCACTTGCAATGAAAACACAAACAAATTACAAACATTAACTAACAGACAATGCAAACAATTATGGTGACACTTTAAATTTCATTGGTTATCATGCAGCTCCATCTCATGTGCTGGTAGATTCCTATAAAAGAAAAGTGAAAATTTGGCCCACTAGACTGATTATTAAAAAAGAAGTAAAATATTTTGGGGCTAACACAAAGTGACAGGGAAGCAATGGTTATCACATTTAGGTATGATTTTGCTGCTTGCAGTTTCTTTGCTCTCAAACTGCTTTATCTTCGATGCATGGATGTTTGACATTCTTAGAAAAGAGAAAAGAAACAAACTTCCTTGAAAAAAATATGAAATATATGTCTGAGTGAAACAAGTTGTTAATTGCATTAACTTATTCAAGTGGAGTTTTAGTTTTTATTTTATGAAGTGCTTGTTGCACCTGTCAGAGACTGAAATATTATAGTTTATGACTTAAACATTTTCTTGAAAGACTTTTGCAACTGTATTACAAAAGCTGCAAAGAAGACTACCGCACCCTGAATGAGGCCCTGACTGAGGCCTTACACTGCTCGCTGATGAAGAGAAGATAAAGTAAGGGCTGGGGACATTCATGGAGTACAAGCTTAACACCTCCAAGGTGGAGACCACAGCCCCAGGGCTATCAGCTGCCAGGCTCCAACAGACCCTTGCACCAAAGGGAGGGGGGAAGAGAGGCTTTGAGTATCTTGGAAAAGCCTGTGGTCAGAGGCGCAGTGACTGCCCATCCTCCACTGTGCAGAGGAGCCCAGCTGAGGGGTCCTCACTGGGGGGGGGGGGGGGGAAGCTTATCCACAGCAGAAGGGGGTGACATGGCCCATCACAGGGGCCCACCTCAAAGGGTCCCCAGACCCTGCACCAGAGCACCAGAGATGATGCAACAGACCCTCAGTGTGAATTAGGGGGAGGAGGGGGAATCAGAGGTTAATTGATTTGCTAAGTTTTGTTAAAAGCAGTGCATACAGCTTGCTCAACACTTATTGTGCCTACCAAAGCAGGATGAGAAGATACAAGACTATTGATAAAGGGAAGGAATCTTGACCAAAGATCCTGTTTTCGAACCTAAAACTAACTTAAACCAGCCTTGAAGTTTGGGATTGGGCCAGGGACATAAAGAGCATGCGCAGGGAAGCAAGGTGAAAAGTTCAGAATGATGAAGACTTTTCACTTCATCCCGGAGACCCCTGCCCACGACCACCAGACAACACTGTGCAAGCGCAAAGCGGATGTAAATGACTTTTGGGCTCATTATAATACAAGGCGAGGCTAGGCCAGGCCGGGCTAGGTAATGAATATGTATAGGCATATTAGGAAACTTAATGATTATGGAACTTGTAGCCCAATATATATCAAGCTGAATGCAGCTGTCGGCACGCATGACTTTGGAGGAACTATCCCCCATGCGTCCCAGCACTGGAATAAACATACCTACTTTACTACTTATTCCAGTAGTGGAGTCTTTTCCACCTATCAAGTGTTGCAAGTGACAGTGTCAAGCTAGCCCCTGCAAGAGGAGACACGTGGGCATTCCCACCTGGCCCACAGCGTATATTAATCCACGGGATTCTGTACTCTTTGGAGTGGAATGTGGTGTGGTGGCGTGTGGCAGTGTGGCCACAGCAGCGGTGGGGGACCCTCACCACCAGCAGACCAGATGGAGGAGAGCAACGAGACGGTGTTGGGACCCTCAGATGGGTGATATGCTTCTACCTAACCCCTGTCACCTCTCCCTGTCCCCCCACCCCCTCTTGCATACTTGTTTTTCCATTTCTTTCTCTCTTTCTTTTCTTTTTCCTTCTCTTTGCCTCTCTACTATTAAATAAAATACATCAATTTTTTGGCATCAACATCTAACCTTGTTTGGTTTTAATCTTGTTTCTGGGAATATTTTGAACCTTCTAAGTTCTTTCCGGTTTATGCTCAGAGACTTAACTTTCTTTGCTTTTCTGAGTTTAAACCGGATCATAAGAGCACCACTTTTATTGTTTCCCACAGGTTTTCAGTGGGTTTCTTCCAACTGATTGTTCAGTGGAGGGAGTGAGACTGCTATAAAAAGTTTTGCAAGAGTTGCAGTCTGTGGATCAGGCATTTGAATTGCTTTTTCTTATCTTTTTTTTTCCTCTGGCCACTCAGGACAGGCATTTTCCCGTAAAGTTTCTCTACAGCCCCCACAGACGAGGCTGCATGACAAATACCTAGGCCTGCATAGGGACAACACTAGAAGGCTGTAGCTGCAGAACTGGCTTCAGGATTAGAACCTGCCAATTCTAGTTCTCTACAATAAACCACAGATTGGTGGGGGGGGGGGGTTCCCCACAAGATAGGAGCTCCGGATCAGCTTCACTCCTCGGAGGAAATAACTTTCAGGGATGGGACTACGCAATTACACGAATTTATTGTTTAAAATAACAAACGCATCAGCCCAGGCATGAGATTTTACAGTACCTCCGAATAATGGTGACGTCACAAGATTTAGGGTTACATCGTAATTTATAACTTTCTAATCCAATAGGCACTCAAAACGACACTTTGTTTTATATTTATGACCTATCACCTGTGGCACTTCTCACTACAATGCAGCTATGTCTTGACCAATAACTTCTCATGTCACGTACACACAGATGTCTCTCTTATACCATCTACATTCTTAACTTAAACTATATAAAATCACACTATTATATTTTAAAACCCTCCACCAAAACACCCAGTGTACGATTTTACTTATAATTATAGGAATACAAGTTTGTAATCCTTTTGCTTAAAGTCTATAAATCTCTATCAATTAAGCCAGACCTAGTCTCTTCCAGGGTTGTAAATCAAAGCCTCCTTTAATTGCAGGAGTTTCTACTCCTCTGTCTCCCACACTGCCAATTTTGGCTTTTCACAACAAAACACAAAACAGGGGCATGGGTCCCCTCTAAACAGAAGCCTTACAGCTCCGCACAAAACACCAAGCAGAAAAGGGAACTAAACACCCAAATCTATTAACCACAATGTCCACAATTCTTACAACTTCTGCCATCACCTTTGCCTTTGCTTTTGCCTTTTTCCTCATCCCTTCTTACATATACTTGCTGTACTTTTCTAACTAGTTCTTCTCAAATTTCTCACTATTCTCTGCCACTCTCCCCTCACTCTAACATTATTTACACCTTCATTTTCTGCTAAGTTCTTTATTCTTGCTCTTTCTAGTCTGATACCAAGCTCAGTCCTCTGGCAGCTTGGACACCACACACTCCTACTAGTAGGAGTACAATACCACTTTCTCTCACAATTCTTTCCCAGTTTTCTTCCCAAACCTCCCAAACCTCAGGTACCAAATGCGACTTCCTGCACACAAACTTCAAAATCTCAGGCTCAAAACCAACTTCACTAGAGTGCCTCCGATAATAGTGAAAGCATAAGCTCTGCCACCAGGCAGAAGAACAGTACCACCTCTTCTTACAAATTTTACACTGTATTAGTACCCATGCAACATGCCACCCTCTCACTGAACGAAAAGTTCTAACGCATCCACAAAAACAAGTTATTCCATGTATTCTTTCAAAACCTAAATCCTCTGCTGCTGGTTGTTCCCAATCTAAAGCTACTAATCTTCCTGCAGAGGTTCTATATATTCCCTCTAAAGGAACTTGTTCGCCTCTTCTCTCTATCCAATGTTCTATCGGATTTACAAATTCCCAAGAATCAAGACCAAGCCACTGAGGGGGGAGGGGTTCTTCTAACCTCTCACCTAGCCACAATTCTAATTCTATTAGCACAGAAATCAATAATCTAGCATCCCTCCAAACAAATGCCTCAATACAACACACTCAAACAACACACGGCAACATGCACATTAACGCAGTTCAGTGTTCACGGCACGAGCTCTGGTGTGCCTTTGATCAGAGTCCAGTTGTGTTACTTCTGTGTCGCAGAAGCGACGTCGGCATTAGGATATGCGCTGCTGGCTGGGCGTGCTCGCTGGCTTCTTTGCAGAGGACACATGGCAGGAGCCGATGATCTGGGCTCACGTTAGTTTGGAGATAGAGAGGTGGTTCTGGTCTGGCTCCTAACAGGTTTATTGTCAGAAGTTTAGCAACCAGAACATGGCAGTGATCTTAATCTGGGATCTCGCAGAGAGGCTTTTCTTCAGTTTTATAGGGGGTTTGAAAACTACAGGGAAAGGGGAAAATAACCAATGAGTTTCAAGCCAGGGGGAGGATACAATTAGACAAGAACCAATGGGGGAAACTGAGAGGCGGGAGTTATAACAAAGAACCCATGAACAACCGAGTAACCGAGAAATTTCCTGAACAGGGGAAGGGAGCTCGGACCTGGGTGTGGCCCAGGGGGAATGCGGCTTAAGCTTCTGAGCCGCCCATCGACCCACCCTCCGAGTCTGTGTCTTCCACAGGACTGTCCGGGGTTGATTGGTATCTCGCTGCCACAGCCCCACAGTGGGCTGGGTCATAGCAACATCTCCTCCCTTTTTATTATATTGAAATGAGGGAGAAGACTTAAGGGATTTTTAAAACCAAACACTTACAAATGGGAAGGGCTAATAAAATTAACAACACCATAAACAAAACCCAAACAATGTCCTTGATCATGGAAGGAATCCAGCTGCTGGAGCACAGGAGGAGCTGCAGCAGCAGGTAGGACAGCAGCAGGTAGGATGTCATCACGCAGTCAAGGGTGGTAACTTTAGAAACAGTGTAACACAAATAAAATTAATACAAATACAATTAACTTAAATAACAATGGCTCCCTTGGACTCCCCTTCTTTCAAAACAAAATGAGGGGTCATTTTGGGAAGGGAGACACATTTAAAGGAGACTGGGAAGGGGAGAGTTTATTTTTCAGGCCTGCAGGAGGAGTCTTTTTTCTAGGTGGTTTGGTTTTTTTTCTTTTCCAGGCTGTGGCAGCTTCTTTCCTTTGCTTGGCATCTGTAGGTTGTCTCAAAAAGGGTTTGATCCACTTCCCAGGGATCCATCTTGGACCTTCTGGGGTGGAAACACACCCGTAGCCTCTACCCCAGGTGACTAGGGGGTACGGGCCACATATTTGTAAAGTATCAGGGTCTTTTATTAGGACCTCAGGTCTCTCAGTCAGTTTATGTTTGGCAGAGTTCGTGAAGTGTCTCATGATGGGAGGATCAGGTTCCTCATAGGAACAGTTTAAAAAGTTCAAAGTGAACAACACTTTGGAAAGTCTTATGATGGGGGAAGCGATCTCATTGTCACCTTTTTGTTGTTCTAGCAGTCTTTTTAGTGTTTGATGCTTCCTTTCCACGATGGCTTGGCCTGTGGGCGAGTGAGGGATGCCAGTGATGTGATCCACACCCCACTCACTCATTAATGTTTTTTACTCTGCAGAGGTGTATGCTGGGCCATTGACAGTTTTTATTTTCTTTGGTGTCCCCAATACAGTGAAGGCCTGGACTAGGTGGTTTATAACATCTTTGGCCCTCTCTCCACGGTGGGTTGAGGCAAAGGTCGCACCAGAAAAGGTATCCACAGAAACATGAATATATTTCTGGAGGTCAAATTGGGGGAAGTGGGTGACATCTGTCTGCCATGCTTCACAACCACCTAGGCCTTGGGGGTTAACCCCTTGATCTAATTATGGAAGCTGATGTTTTTGGCAGTTCGGGCATGTCGCCACTATGGTTTTTGCTTGGTCTCGAGTGAGGTGGAACATTCAAATGAGAGCTGGAGCATTTTGATGGAACATTGCATGGCTTAGCTAGGCTTGCTAGAATCTGTTAGGCAGATTCACTAACTCAATGGGCATCACTAGGGCATCTGGTCTCCTGTTGCCTTCTGCAATAAATCCTGGCAGGTCAGTGTATGATGTCACATGCATGACATAGAATGGTTGCTTTCGGTAGGAGATCAGTTAAATGTTTCGAAAGCAAGTTATGAATTTTTGGGTTTGCAACCTCCTTTAGTAAAGCTCTCTCTGCCCTGGAAACTACACCTGCTACATAGGCCGAATCAGTTATCAAATTGAAGGGTTCACTGAACCGCTCAAATGCTCTGACCACGGCTGCAAGTTCTGCCACTTGTGGGGATCCTTCGACTACCTGCACATCAGACTCCCACTTCTGAGTGCGAGGATACTTCCAAGTGATTACAGATTTGCGTGAAGCACCATCTGAAAAGATCGTCAAGGTATTTAATGGTTTTCTGCTTTGAATTTCTTTTGGAATCTGTTTGAAGACCGAAGTAAACAGTCTGTGTTTTGGATGGTGTACAGAAATTTGGCCTGTGTAGCTGTTTAGGGCAAATTGGAGGTTGTCTCGGTTTTGAAAGACAGGTGTCTGCTAAGGAAGGCAGAAGCCCCCCTTGAAGTGGCAGATATAACCCTTTTATTATATTTTGAAATCAAGGGCCTTTAGGCAGAGATGTGGGAAATAGGAATAACAGTTCTTTACTATATATATATATATATATATATATATATATGTATATGTATATAACCAGTCAAACAAAACAACAACAACTATGACAGTAACAGCACACACAAACCCAGTCCCAGCCTTCTCGGCTGTCAGGCTATTTCCCCTTGGGTGCAGTTCCGCTCGCAGCCGGCAGGGGCGCTGGCGGCTCCCGGTGAGCAGGGCAGGTGCGATGGTTCCCCCGCGGCTGCAGGGGGCGCTCCGGAGCGAGCTCGGGAAACACGCGGCACCCGTGCCCTGGGATCCCGGGAAGGGATGGGACAAAGGCTTCACAAACCCCTGGGCAGCCGATCCCGGACTCTCAGGAACAGCAGGCTGGAAACGGCAGGCTAGAGCGGCAGGCTAGAGCGGCAGGGACGAACGCAAATCCCGGGTGGCAGGCGAGATGTATCCAGATGGGAGAACCCCACGGATGCCCAGGCAGGCAGGGCGAGCAGGGCTACAGCGTAGCAAAAACTCGAAGCAGCAGCAGCGGGGCAGGGCAGCCACAGCTCGGCCTCCAGCAGGGCAGGGAAAGCGGCTTTTGGGGTCCCGGCGTTGTTTCCAGCAGGAAGAGAAGAACGGCCAAAAAGAAGAAACAGCAGCTCCTTTCTCTGCAGCTTCTCTCTCCGGACGCTCCGAGCGAACTGCCCCCACACCCAGGTGTAGACAAAAAAGTAGCCAGGCCCGCCCCACTCCCTTTTTTGTCTTTCTTAAGTACAGCTATTTGTCCCCTAGCAACATGCTTATGGGAGAAAATTCCTTTAACAGAAAAAAAACCCCTAAGACTAAACTAAAACCCCAACAGAGGTGCACGTTGTTTTGAAGGAGGTTATCAAGTGAATCAGTTGTCCATGGTAAGTAGATTCATGTTAAGTCACACCCTGCAAGGATGCAGAGGTGGAATCTAGCTTTCATCACCAGCTGAGCCATGAGCTCCTGTGGCATTGTGATACTTTTGGACGGCTGGTGCGCGAAGAAAACCCACTCGATGATTAACAGAGGATCACTCTGCACCTTGTCCCATTGAAATATCAGCCTGTGAAGGTATGGCATTTCCCCTAATACAATAAATTGAAAAGACAGACCTGGGGCGCAGCGGTGTGTCTGCTGGGACAACAGCACTTCCTGTACCTTACAGATAGACTGTCTCGCCTCCTCTGTTAGATGCCTAGGTGATGTGAGGTCATCTTTCCCTTGCAGAAGGTTGAACAGAGGAGCGAGATCTTCTGTCGTCAGCCCTAGGAACAGCCTCACCCAATTTATGGTCCTGCAGATCTTGTGGAGTTCCTGCAAGGTCTTAGGGTGATCATTAATTTTGACTTGTTGGGGAACCACAGTCTGTTCATGGATTTTCAGTCCAAGGTATTTAAATGGAGAGGTTTTCTGGACCTTTTTGGCCTGGATCTCAAATCCATTTGCCTCTAAGGCCTCTATTACCTTCCCTAATGTCCAGTCTAAATAGGATTGGTTAGGAGCACACACCAAAACATCGTCCATATACTGGAGCACTATTGCCTTTGCTTCTTTCTGATAGGGGGCAGAATGCGAGCCACATACCACTGGCAGATGGTGGGTGAGTTTCTCATGCCTTGCGGCAGAACTCGCCACTGGTAGCACTGCATGGGGGCCTTTCGGTTGATGGAAGGTACCAAGAAGGCAAACCGGGGTGCATCATCGGGGTGTAGTAGTATCTGGAAGAAACAGTCAATATCAATGACTGCTACCTTCCACTGCCTAGGGAGCATGGAGGGTGAAGGCATTCCGGGCTGCAGGGGTCCCATGTCCTCAATGACTGCATTTATCTTCCCCAAGTCCATTAGGAGGCGCCACTTGTCTCCCCCTGGCTTTTTGATTACAAATACCGGGGAGTTCCAAGGGCTATTTGAGGGTTCAATGTTACCCTTTTTCAATTGCTCCTCTACGAGTGTGGTGACCGCCTTTGTCTTTTTTCAAAGGCCACTCATCCGTTGTAGTGGTTTGGTCTAAAATACTCATTACTGTTTATCTTCTGTGAGATAAGAATTAGGAGAAATGCAAAGCAGGCACCAAACTTGAAAGAATATAAAGAAGTTTATTAACAGACCTAAAAGAAGGGAAAAAAAAAATCATACCACCTTCAGAACTCTCCTCCTCCCCCCACCTTCCTCCCTTCTCCCACTGACAATGGAAAAAGACAACCCTTAAGATGTTCAGTCTGTTTACCACTGCCATAATAACCTTGTTTAGTCCATTTAGAAGTCTCTTCTTGCTCATGCTATGAAAACAGTATCACAGCGAGACAGCCACCCACTTCCAAATATTGTTCAGTCCATTTAGGAAGAGGAGTCTCTCTGCCTGCATGTGAGTCTCTTCCCCTGACTTGCAGATTGTTCAAGGTCACACACAGATAGCAATTGGTTTTCCCATGTTCGAGGGTCCACTCTTGAAGTTTTTTGGGGTACAATTTTAAGGTTGAGCCGTTCAGAAACAAAAACAGAGGCCCTTCTCCTTCCCTGGGAGCAAAGGGTCTTCCTCATCTTCATCTTTACGACTATCTCTGGGAGCATCTCTAGGAACTGAGGTTTTCTCCTTTCCCATTTGGAGCAAAAGTCCTCATCTGGTCCATCTCTCCCTGTCCAAACTTCTCATGAAATTACAGCTGCGTCAGCATCTGCCTATCTCAGCGCAGGTGCTTTTGCTTATGAGCTGAACACTCCACCCCCCATATCTTCATGGAATTACAATGGGTTACTCTGATATATCATAGCTTCACAACAGAATTTCAGCTTTAAGCATCTCCTCTCTCTCTTCCCTCTGGTTTTCAGCTCTTCACAGCAATAAAAAGGGGTAATCTCACCTTGGCCTTTCAGCTTTGCAGCTGGAGTGTTGAATTTTTCTTATAACAGTGGAAAGGGGGGAGAGCCAAGCCCCTCCGGCTGCCCACGGCAAGGCAGTGGGGGGGGGGGGTTCCACAGCTGGAACAGGTGCATCGGCTCCAGGATGGCCGTGGCCCGGTCCGGCCTGGCCCAAGCAGGGCCTGGCCGGGCCCGCTGGCCCCCACACAGGGCCCGCAACCACCTGTCCCAGCACCGGAAACAAGAGAGAGCTTGGAGGGGGAGTTTGCCTATTCTTAAGTGTGGATCACAGAGGCGGTCACAACTTTAAGTGGCTTAAAGAATTGTCCATATTCAAACTGGCCAGCTGATAGGTTCTATCAGGTCCCAGAGGAAGCTGTAAGCGCCCCTTAGCAAGGACATCCCTTCCGGGACTATGCTTGCTAACCTATGACATCCGTCCAGATATGTTTGTCAGAGATCCAATCTAATTTCTGGGAGGGGCGCTCTGCAGTGGCCTTTATTGAAAATTCTGGGGTTGAGATGGAATTTCGACTCGAGTTCCCCACTGGGACATAATATCTCTGCCCCACAGTGAGAACCCAGTGTTAATTACAAAAGGATGGGCTGATGCTATCTGCCCCTCTGGACCCTCAATTTGGACAACTGCCCTGCTTCTCTGGGCAGATATAGATCCCACCACGGTACCTTCTGGCAGCTGCAGCTCCCAGTGTGACAGCCAATTGTGGGAGGAAATGACTGTCATGTCTGCTCCCGTGTCCGTCATTCCTGCCAGGCTGATGTCCGAGCCTTGGCAAGACAGTTTGCAATTAAGCATGGGTTTGTCATTCCCAACTACCTCAGCCCAGAAGACAGAGGGGTTGTAGCCCTGTGGCGGACTACTGGGCATGAGAAAAGCTTGGGCCACAACCTGGTTAGCAGCAAGAAAATATGGAGGGTTAACACACTGGATATTGACAGTGAACAACCCTTGTGGCCCCACCTGAACAATTTCTGGGGTAACACGAATGTCAGCTGGTGTGTGTACAACATCTTTTAACACAAACAATATACAGTCTCTCAGATTCTTGCAACTCATGACGATTCTCTGGGGTGTCACCAAGTCCATTTGAGTTGCAGTGGTCGTGGTAACCATTTTTCTGGTGGCAGTTTCTTGATTCATTCCCCTGCGTGGCCCTGCCACTCCACCCGGTCTTGTCAGTTTTTTGGCTGCATCCCATCAGCGGCAGGCGATGTCATTTGCCCTGGGGAGACAGCTCAGGAACCCTGATTAATTGGAGCAGGAGCTCTGCAGTTTTGGGCCAAGTGCCCTGGTTTGCCACACCTGTGACAGACCCAATTAGCATTTCTTTTGTCCTGAGAGGCTGTAGTTTCAGCAGCGGCTGCAGTTCCTATTAAATTCCCCCCTGTTTTTAAAATCTGGCTAATGAATTGGCACTAATGTCATGCAAGCACAAAGCATTTGGTTTAGGGTCGGTGGAGGTTTGAATGGAAGACCCAAAATCACTCTTTTACAAGCATCATTGGCATTAGTCTTTGCAAATTGAGTTATAATATGCTCTCTTGTTTTTAGATCTTCTACTTGTCTCTCCACTACGCACCCACGTTTATCCACAAAATCAAAAAAGGGCTCATTTGGCAGTTGCCGAATCTCAGTATAATTCAATTGAGGTGCTAATTTAGGGGGCATCATTAAGAACGCTTGCTCTACCGCTTGCTTTACAGCATTCAGGATGGCTCTGGTGTGGCTTGAGCCTGGTCTTGTGGCTTGGATAATAACCCCTCACCAGTAACATGATCCATAGAAACCCCTGCATTGTTTGGATGCTGCAGTAAATTCGGGAGGACCTCTCTCAGTTGCTTTCTCCAACCTTCTTCCCACATTTGAAACTCAGATGGGGAAAGCAGGCAGGAAAAAATGCTCTTCAGGTCGTGCGGTGCCATCACGGTAGTGGTGAGAGTTATCTGCAGAAGGTTCTTAAAATACTCACTCTCCTTCCCAAATTCTTTCTGGACTTTGCAAAGCTCTTTGAGCCCTGCAGGATCAAAAGGTTTTCATGTGGGATTATTGCCTGCTCTGTCATACGTAACAGGAGCAGCGAAGGGATAGGAGGGGGCTGAGGGGACTTCCGGACCCAATTTCAAGATGGCGTCACTTCCAGTTTCTATCCCGTGGGGACTGGAAGCGGGTCGCGTGGGAACCAGGAAGTCCTCCACAGGGGGCGGGATTGGAGGGCCAGGAGGAGTGGTCACAGGATGGGCAGAGATTCCCGACACAGGGGGCGGTACCCAACGTGTGGGAGGAACCAGAAGACGTCATGTCTGGGGGCGTGGATAGAAAAGGGTTGGGGGTAGGAGGGGAAAAGGGATTGTGGGAAGAAGAAGAGGGGGGAGGGGTGGACTGTGCCATGCAGTCAGCGCCATTATGTAGACACGTGGAGTGGGAGGGGATAATGGCAAACAGCATTTGGAACAGTTTTCTGGGCTTACAACTGGGGAAGAGGGCAAGGGACACGGGGTTTGGGAAGGGGTTGAGGCAGCCTGGCCAGGGCTATCTTGACAGGGCAGCTGAAAAGACCGAGAAGGGTCAGAGAGAAGGTAGCAGCTCTGTGCCTTTGGGCATATTACCCCATTCAGTTTTTCCAACGAAGGGGAAGTGGGATGAAGAGCAGGAGGGGAGGAAGGAGGGATACAGGAAGAACTGTGGGGGGGGTTGTGTTTTTCTCTTACTTTCCGATCCATTTTATGTAAGACTTCCAATACGAAAACTAAGGGGAGATATTTTTCTCCAGAGGTGTCTCCTTTCCACTTTAAATCAGTAATCTTATCACCCACATCCTGCCAGAAGGCAGGAGATTTTAAATTTGCAGGAGACTGTTGGGGTCTCCTCTCCCCGCTGTGTAATCCTGGGAGAGGGGCCCTGAGGGGACAGACACGGGGTTTCCCTGCCCCTGGTCAGCCTCGTTCCCCATTGGTTGGTTTGTGTTCCCCTGCGCGGGCAGAAGGACCCTTGGTCCGGTGATTGTAACAGTTCCTCAGCAGAGCTCCGGCCATGCGGCTGGAGAAATAAACATCTCTCCGAAACAGCTATCAAGAATCTGTCTGTCCATATATATTTCCTTTCCACGGGACGCCTGGTTTGATATATGCGTGTTACAGTATCCGCACTGTAACAGGACACGCTTGAGGAAGGTAAAAGAAAAGCCAGCAAACAATCTGTTTTAACAAACCCTTTGAAAATTTAAACCCACTAACTTCAAGGGTTTTTGCAACTTGGAGAAAAACCTCTCTTTGGGGCTGAGAGAGTTTTGATGTCATCTCTCTCAGCTTCACTTTCACCTACCACTCGCAAAAGGAAAAACAAAACAAAAAATCTCAGGGACCGGGGATACTCACACAAGTTTCAGTTCAGCAGAAATCAGCACAAATTCACAGTTACCGGCATCCGGTCCCGAAACTAAAAACATGGGTGGAGTCCTCCGAAGATCGGCTGCTATCTGAAGGCAGTTCAGTGCAGTGTCAGTCAGAGTTAGCAGCCTTCCCTCAGGGCAGCAGTCCTAAAACAGAGCGTAGTGCACCGAGAGGTGTTGGCAGCTCCAAAGTAGCTTCTTCTCGCTGTCCACCAACAGCCACGACATCGCAGGGATCCACTCGCGTGAGCCCCACTCTTGGACGCCAACCTAACACAGTTCTGGTGAAGGGCATGCAGGAGATGCGCCAGGAGAAATGCCAGGTGCTAAGGGAATACACCTCCTCAGCTAGTGAAAAACCCTCTCCCTGCGCCAAAGAGGGTGAGTCCGATGGTGTAGCAGTGGAACCCACAGATGTTACAACCTTCCAGGTTCCAGCTGAACCACAAGGACAATCACAGCCGGCAGAAGTCGCCCCTGTGCAAAGGAGGAAGTATAAGACCAAATCAGTATGACCAGTTAATGGTGATGATGGGGAACCAGGGCCCTCACAACCAGCAGGAGAGTCAGAGCGGGAAATCATCACTGAGTCCCTGTCGTACGACAGTCTCTGTAACATGTGAAAAGACATTGTGCGACAGGGGTGTGAAACTTATACAACCTGGCTGCTTTGGGTTTGGGACCTTATGGGCACAGGTGTGCAACTGGATAGTGATGAGGCAAGATATCTGGGATCGTTGACCCAGGACCCAGGTGTGGACCAGATATCTGTGAGGGAGCCAGGGCCCCTTTCTCTCTGGGAGCGGCTCTTAATGAGTGTGAGAGAAAGGTTCATTCACAAAGAAAGAATGCAGGAGTACCATCATAGAATGCAGTAGAAGACACTCGAGGAAGGGATCCAGCAGCTAAGAGAGGTGGCAGTATTAGAGGTACTCTTTGGGAGGAATGGACAGCATGATAATGACCCCGATAAGGTCAGGTGCACAGGACAGATGATGTGGAACCTGGCAAAGCTAGGGCCATTGCAATACACCTCCTTCATTGCAACGGTTGATACTGACAATAACCAAGAAACAGTGGGGTCTGTTGCCAACAAGCTCAGGAATTATGACAGTATGGTCAATGGCCCGCTGAAAGCTCATGTCTCTGCTGTGGTCCAGGAACTCAAAGAGGAGATGAAGGAGATGAGGGAGGAAATGAGGGAGGAGATGGGGGAGGAGATGAGGAAGATCAGTGTGGCACCAGTGCGAGTCACAGGCCCTCAAGTCAGAGCCCATCATCCCCCAGCTAGAGAGAGAGGGTACACCCCACGAGCTGAGCTGTGGCTTTTCCTGTGTGAGCATGGGGAAGACATGAGAAGGTGGGATGGGAAACCCACCTCTGTCCTGGCAGCGTGAGTGAGTGAACTCAAGGAGGGAGGCACTAACCGAGGGGGTTCTGCTAAGGTGAAAGTAGCCTCAGCCTCCTGTGACCGAGCTGCCAGGTATTACAAAAGGAAGGATGATATGTCGGATCCCCTTGAAGGTACCTCGAGCATGTATGCCCAGGGAAAGAATGATAACCAGAGCTAGAGGGGCCCTGCCTCTAGCCAGGAAGAGGCACGGGAGAACCGAGTTTTCTGGACGGTATGGATCCCATGGCCTGGCACATCAGAGCCACAAAAATATGATGCGTTGGTTGATACTGGGGCACAGTGTACTTTAATGCCATCGGGACATGTGGGGGCAGAACCTGTATCCATCGCTGGGGTGACCGGGGGATCACAGCAGTTGACCCTTTTGGAAGCTGGGGTGAGCCTGACTGGGAAGGAGTGGCAAAAGCATCTGATTGTGACTGGCCCAGAGGCCCCGTGTATTCTGGGCATAGACTTCCTCCGGAATGGCTACTACAAAGACTCTAAAGGACTCAGGTGGGCATTTGGGATTGCTGCTGTGGGGGCAGAGGGCATTAGGCAATTGAACACCCTGCCTGGACTATCAGAGAATCCTTCTGCAGTTGGGCTCCTGAGAGTGGAAGAGCAACGAGTGCCAATTGCCACCTCGACAGTGCACCAACGACAGTATCAGACAAATTGAGATGCTGTGATCCCCATCCACAAGATGATCCGCGAGCTGGAGAGCCAAGGGGTGGTCAGCAAGACCCACTCACCCTACAACAGCCCCATTTGGCCTGTGTGCAAGTCTGACAGAGAATGGAGATTGACTGTGGACTATCATGGCTTGAATGAAGTGACTCCACCATTGAGCGCTGCTCTGCCGGACATGTTGGAGCTCCAGTATGAGCTGGAGTCCAAAGCAGTGAAGTGGTACGCCACTATTGACATTGCTAATGCATTTTTCTCCATTCCTCTGGCAGCAGAGTGCAGGCCTCAGTTTGCCTTCACCTGGAGGGGTGTGCAGTATACCTGGAATCAACTGCTCCAGGGGTGGAAGTACAGTCCCACCATCTGCCATGGACTGATCCGGACTGCACTAGAAAAGGGTGAGGCTCTAGAACATCTGCAGTACATTGATGACATCATTGTGTGGGGGAACACAGCAACAGAAGTGTTTGAGAAAGGAGAGAAAATCATCCAAATTCTCCCGGGAGCTGGTTTTGCCATCAAGATGAGCAAGGTCAAGGGACCTGCTCAAGAGATCCAGTTCCTGGGAGTGAAATGGCAAGATGGACAGCATCAGATTCCCACCGAGGTCATCAATAAGATCACAGCAATGTCTCCATCAACCAACAAGAAGGAAACACAAGCTTTCCTACGTGCCATAGGCTTTTGGAGGATGCATATTCCTGAGTACAGCCAGATTGTTAGTCCTCTCTACCTGGTTACCTGCAAAAAGAACAATTTCCATTGGGGTCCTGAACAGCAACAAGCCTTTACCCAGATCAAGCAGGAAATCGCTCATGCAGTAGCCCTTGGCCCAGTCAGGACAGGACCAGAGGTGAAGAATGTGCTCTACTCTGCAGCTGGGAGTCATGGCCTGTCCTGGAGCCTTTGGCAGAAGGTCACTAGTGAGACTCGAGGCCGACCACTGGGATTCTGGAGTCAAAGCTACAGAGGGTCTGAAGCCAACTACACTCCCACAGAGAAGGAAATCTTGGAGGCTTATGAAGGAGTCCCAGCCACCTCAGAAGTAATCAGCACAGAGGCACAACTCCTCCTGGCACCCCAACTACCGGTGCTGGGTTGGATGTTCAAGGGAAAGGTTCCTTCCACGCATCATGGATCGCTGTCATTACGCAGCATGCCCAAATTGGAAACCCAAGTCGCCCTGGGATCTTGGAAATAATTACAAACTAGCCAGAAGGTGAGACTTTTGGGTTATCTTCTGAAGAAGAAGAGGAGCAGGTGACACGTGCCGAAGAAGCCCCACCATATAACGAGCTACCAGAGAGTGAAAGACAATACGCCCTCTTCACTGATGGTTCCTGCAGAATTGTAGGTGCTAGCCGGAAATGGAAAGCCACTGTATGGAGGCCCACATGACAAGTTGCACAGGCTATTGAAGGAGATGGTGGATCAAGACAATTTGCTGAACTCAAAGCTGTTCAATTAGCTCTGGACATAGCTGAAAGAGAGAAGTGGACAAAGCTCTACCTCTACACTGATTCGTGGATGGTAGCCAATGCTCTGTGGGGTTGGCTGGAAAGGTGGAAGAAGGCAAACTGGCAGCATAGAAGAAAACCAATCTGGGCTGCTGAGGAGTGGAAAGGCATTGCCACTCGGGGAGAGAAGCTACCCATGAAAGTCTGTCATGTAGATGCTCACATCCCCAAGAGCCAGGCTAATGAAGAACATCGTAACAACAAGCAGGTAGATCAGGCTGCGAAAATAGAGGTGTCCCAGATAGACTTGGATTGGCAACATAAAGGAGAGTTGTTCCTAGCTCGATGGGCCCATGATGCCTCCGGCCATCAGGGCAGAGACACCACCTATAAGTGGGCACGAGACCGAAGGGTGGATCTAACCATGGAAAGTATCTTCCAGGTGATCCATGACTGTGAGACATGCGCTGCGATCAAACAGGCCAAGCGGGTGAAGCCCCTGTGGTATGGTGGGCGATGGTCCAAATACAAGTATGGGGAGGCCTGGCAGATTGATTACATCACACTGCCTCAAACACGCCAAGGCAAGTTCTATGTGCTCACAATGGTAGAAGCCACCACAGGATGGTTAGAGACCTACCCTGTGCCTCACACTACAGCCCGGAACACCATCTTGGGTCTTGAAAAGCAAGTCCTTTGGAGGCATGGCACCCCTGAGAGAATTGAGTCTGACAATGGGACTCATTTTAAGAATAGCCTTATTAATACCTGGGCTAGAGAACATGGCATTGAGTGGATGTACCATATCCCTTATCATGCACCACCTGCAGGCAAAGTGGAACGGTGCAATGGATTATTGAAAACCACCTTGAAGGCACTAGGTGGGGGAACTTTTAAAAATTGGGAGCAGCATCTTGCAAAGGCCACCTGGTTAGTTAACACCCGAGGTTCCACCAATAGAGCTGGTCCAGCCCAATCTGAATCCCTGCATGCAGTAGATGGAGATAAGGTCCCAGTAGTGCATGTCAGAGGTCTGTTAGGAAAGACTCTTCGGATTAATTCTGCCTTGAGTACAGACAAACCCATCCGTGGGGCTATCTTTGCTCAGGGACCCGGTTGCACATGGTGGGTAATGCAGAAAGATGGAACAACACCTTATGATTGTTTGGTTAAAACCATCTGTAATGTGGAATGCCTGTGTACCCCTTCTTGCTGAGGGTCACTGTCACTGTTTGTACATAGCTGTATGTATATGTATATGTATATGTATATGTATATATATGTATTAAACTGTGTGTGTAGAGTTAGAATATATTAGTTTGGGCATTGAGCCAACAATATGCGATAGGGGGTGGAATGTCTTGGGGTTACTTTATGATATGTATCCCATATTGCTGCCCTATGCCCAGGAATTAATTTTGTGCCTTTTTATGCCTTTAAACTGAGCCTGAGTGGGGGGAAGAAACCCTGAGCAAAACTTCTTTAAAGTAGTTTGCAGCTTGTTCAAGGTCCCACAGAGATAGAGACTTTTTTTTTCAGCTGCGGCAGGGGAGCGAGGAAGCACCCGGATTGCTGCTTTCCAGTCAGCTTTTGGCCAGTTGTTCAGCTTCTTTTTCTCTGGAGAGAGACAGAGTTGAACTTCTTTTATTTTTCCCCTGGAATTTCTGATTTTCTCCCTTTTCTGCTGGACTGCTTCAATATTGGAACACATCGGGAGGACTTTCCACCGAGTGCAGAGGGCCTGGCCCTGGGCCAAGTCCCAGCTCCGAGGAGACCAAAGGGAGGACTCTAACACTTTCCCAGGTTTTTTCTCCACAGTGAAAGATTTTATTATTTAGCATTATTATCCTTTTCCCGTGTGTTTGTTAAAGAAATAGTTTTTATCTCTTTCACTTTCCTTTGAGGAAAATTTATTTTTTCCCGAACCTGGTGGGGGAGGGGTGGTTGTAGCCTGCCTTCTCTCAGAGGATATATTTCTAAATTTGGCCAAACTGGCACATGGGGGTAGATATAGCATCCAATTTTGTGATGGTTTCATCAGGAATCACAGCTTGGCCTGTGATCCACCAAGTGCCTAAAAATTTAACTTCTTTAGAGGGTCCCTAACACTTGGCTGAGGGGACTTCTATCCCCTCCTCACTCAATTTATTCCATATGTCCTATGCTTCAAGCCTTACTGCACTCTCTTCTTCACCCCCTACCAACACATCATCAGTGTATTGGTAAAGCTGCACTCCTTCCTGAATTTTTATTTGTTGAAGGAGTTTGGCTAACATTATGTGAGCAATAGTTGGTGAATGCTTATATCCCTGCGGTAGACGGTTGAATGTGTATTGTGTTCCTTCCCAAGTGAATGCAAATTTGGGTTTATTGTCCTCCCAAATTGGCACCATAAAAAACACATCCTTTATATCTAACACTGCCATCCATGTATTTGTGGAGGCTTGCAGTGTAGCAGTGAGGTCTGCAATGTTTGGGACAGTGGCATTCAAGGGTCCTGTGTGCATTAAGTCTCCAATAATCAACTGTCAAACGCCAGCTCCCATCTGTTTTTTTCACCTGCCAGAAAGGGGAGTTAAATGCAGAGTGTGTTCTAAATATGATGTCTCTCTGCTCTAAGTTTTTAATTACTTCATTTATCCCTTGTTTGGCTGCAGGGGGTATAGGGCATTGTTTGACATTAGTTACAGCAGAAGCAGGCAATATTGGAGCCATTCTTAGGAGGTTGATTTTCTTATTTTTCCCAAAAAGATTACTGCATGAGGTCCCTGCAGAGCCAAAAGACCACACAGCTCCATTTGGTAACTGCCAAATTTTTCCTTGAATGATATCATATCCTAAAATGTTTTCTTCATGATCAGTTATTGCAAACATATGTGAAGTCATTCGTTTTTCCCCAGGTAACTATAAACGGACTTTAGCAATATAAGCTATAGTGCTGTTTCCATTAAAGTCAGTGAAACAAATCTTTTTCTTTTTAAAACTTAGGTATAATTTCTTAGCTTCTGTGAGGGTGATTAAAGAAATTTGGGCTCCTGTGTCAATTAGGAATTTCAAAGGACTCTGTCTTGGGGTGACTTTATGATGTGGTATCCCCTATCGCTGCTCTATGCCCAGAAAATTAACTTTGTGCCTTTCTGTGCCTTTAAACTGAGCCTGAGAGGGGGAAGAGAAGAAAAACCGAGTGAACTTTTCAAAACAGTTGTTCAAGGACACAGATACACACTCCTCTGCGTTCTCCTGCGGCGGTAGCAAGAGCAGAAGAAGCACCCTTCTTGCTTTTCAGCCAGTTTTTGGCTCCTTTTCTCTGGAGGGAGACGAAGAGTTGAACTTTGTTTTCCTGGGACTTTGGTTTTTCCCTTCTTCTCTTCTGGACTGTTTCAACATCAGAACACACTGAGAGAATTTTCCACCAAGGACCCGGAGGTGGGCCCACACCGACACAGCTCCGAGGAGGAGGAGAGAGACCACACCTACAGAAGGACTCTGAAATCTTCCGAGGTTTCTCTCCACAGCACGAGGTTTTATTATTTAGCAATATTATCCTTTCCCTGTGTGTTTTGTTAAATAAATAGTTTTTTATCTCTTTCACTTTTCTCTGAGGAATTTTTTTTTTTTCCCGAACCTGGTGGGGGAGGGCTGGTTGTAACCTGCCTTCTATCAGAGGATATTTTCCTCCAAATTTGTCCAAACCGGCACAAATAAATTAGATTAAGGGATTTAACCATGTCTGGCTCATAATTCTAAGACCAGGAAAAAGGCATCACCAGTTCACCAGTGGCTCTTACAAGCAGAGGCTCACCCACGGTAAAGAAGAAGCAGTGCCCGGCTGGACTCTGTGGTGGTGGTGGCAGCAACTTCTCCCCTGGTAGTAGCAGCTCAACCACTCCCCTCTAATCCTGAGAGAGAGAGAGAGAGAGGAGCTGAGCCCACCCCCTGTCATGGGTTAGTGTTGCTGCCTGCTCTGAGCTTCCCCTTCCCCTCCCCCTCCCAAAGACACGTGCTCCTGCCTATGTGCTCTGAGCTCCTTTGTTCTAAGCGCGGGCAAAACCAAATGTAACTCAGACTCTTCAGCAGTGTCTGATTGGCCGGTCACCCTGGGTCCGCCCCCAGTCTTCCCCTTTTTCCTTCTCCTAATAAAAGATGGTCGAGGGGAGGCTCTGCTCTCTCTCAGCTCAGCTACTTTCCTGTGAACATCTCTGGCTGTCTGTCTCATTTGAAAGCTTCTGACTACAGGGAATTGAGCGAGCAGGGAGCTATATTTCTCCCTCTTGGCTTCTGCTGATGGTATTTGCTCTGCAGCTGATTCAGGTACCGATTTTAGAGCTACTAAAGTGCTAGATCGCCCGTGCTACCTCTCAAGGCTGCTTGAGGCTTTCTAAGGCATTGGAATACAAGCGCTAGCCGGTATAAAGCTGAAAAGATACCTTCCACACTTGGCGCCCAACATGCTATCTCTGAACTCCGGTTCTGAGAGACTTTCAGGGTGTCCCGGCAGCTGTGCGTCTGCTGGAGTTAGCTCTGCACGTCCTGCTGTGCCAGCTCTGTGTAGCGAGCTGTTACTTTTTGTGTAACATCGAGCCCAGAGCCTCAGCCTGTACCCTCCCCCACACCACGTGGCGAGGGAACGGCTGGTAAGCAGAAGACCCTTCTCGCGTGTTTTTTTTCTCCGGACCTGCTTTCCTGTGATAAATCCAGAATTCTGGTGAGTATTTCCCTGCTGGTTTAGGGGCTCCTGTCTTAAGCTGGTGCCGGTGTAAACTTTCTCTTTTTTTTCCTCCTTTTTGGCGAGTAAGGGGTTGAGGTTTGGTGCTGCATTCATAATGGGATCTGAAGTTTCTGCACACCATAGAGAAATATACCACCAAGTTCAAAGTTACCTTTCTTTAACTGGGTATAAATACCCTAAAAGCCTAGTTCAATCTTTTGTACAATGGCTTTTTCAGTACTTTCCTAATCTGACCTCCGAGGACATAAGATCTGCTGAATTTTGGGATAAGGTGGGGAGAAAACTCTCCTCTCTTAGGCGTGCAGGAGACGAAACAGTTTCAAAATTCTTTCCTCTCCTGTTACTAAGTTATACTTTGCCGGAGAAAAAAGCAGTACATGAAAAGTCTCTGCAAAACCCCCCTGTTAATTTCCTAATACCCTCTTCCAACCCCTGTGTCCCGGACCCCTCTTCCCCTATGCTGGAAAACACAGCTAGAGCAGACTGCTTCTCAGCACAGGAGAGCTATCGTCCTCCTGGCTCACCCGTGTTTCCTCAGCACCCTGCCTTGGATGGGAATCCGGAGCCCATCCCAGGACCTTCCCAACCCCTTTTCTCCACTCCCTTTCCCCCAGTTTCTAGCCCTCATGTTTCAAGCACGCGTAAAAAACCCCTTCTCCCCTGATCTCTTTGTTCCCAGGGACAGCCCTTTCCATGTGCTCGCAGCCCGGGAAAAACCCCTCCCTCCCAACCCCTTTTCTCCAAGTTTGTTTGTCTCCAGTAATGGCGGACGCAATGTTCCTTCCTCTCCAAACTACACTTCCCACAATCCCTTTCTCCCCCACCCCACAAATCCCTTCTTGTCCCCATCCCCTCCCACTCCTGTGTCACAACCTGACCTCGCCCCTAACCCCACCCCCACAGCATCGTGTTTGACCCCTCCCTCTGTTCCCGCCCATGGCTCAAGTACTGCCCCTGCCTCCCACAACCCCGCCCCCAACCCCTCCCCTCCTCCAGCCGTGTCCCCGCCTCCACTCCCCACCCCTGCCCCTCCACTCCTAGCCCCTGCTTCCCATTGTCCCGCCCCAGGTTCCCATAGTCATGTGACTACCCCCTTAAATCCTGAAATCCATGGTTACCAGGAAGTACCTCCGGCTGCTACTACGACACTCTCTCATACTAGCACAGGAGCTAACCCTGGCTGGACACCCTTTCCTTATTCTAATATCAAAGATTTGTGCAAGGCAATTAAGGAGTTTGGTATGCATAGTAACTATTTTAAGAGCCTTTTAAGTGCTACTTTTGCAACTCACTTACTTGTACCTCATGATTTACTTAGATTAATGCAAACTCTTCTCACACCTGGTGATTTTATGATGTGGAAAAAGCAATGGAAAATAATTTTATCGGACTTATTAAAAATTTTGTGGCAAACTCCAGATAATTACCTGGACTTTGAAAACAATTACATCACATTAGACCTTTTTTCTGGTGACAATAATATGGCAAATCCTCAAAAACAAGCAATGCTCATCCCTCGTCCAGTTCTTACTGAAATCACACGTGCTGCTGAAAAGGCCTTAACATTATTACCATCTCAAACTCCTAACTCTCATTATACCACCATCAAGCAATTGCCAAATGAAAATATTATTCACTTTTATAACCGTTTGTGCGAAGCTGTCTCTTCCCAGGTCCCTAATCCTGACCTCCAACAAGCGCTCCTACTCGAACTTCTCCAAGTGAATACGAATGATGCTTGCAAACAAGTCATTCTCACTCTCCCTCTGCATCCTCCCCCTACTGTTGAATCCATCCTCGAAGTCTGTACAAAGAAGGTGCAGCTGAACACAGCTGCTCCCTTTTTGAAAAAAGTGGGGATGGTTGGGGAAGTTGTGGAGAATGCTACAGGTACAGGAGAAACTCAATCGCGTAGTAACTTTATATGCTATCATTGTCAGAAAATGGGACATGTAGCTAGCAATTGCAGAGAGATTATAACTGCTGATAAAAACTCTCCAAAGACTGTTTCCCCAGGTCAACAGCAGGGAAACTAGCGACTCAACGCGTCCTAACAGCTCCGCATTCAGACAAAAATAGGGCTGCAGACAAAGCAACTTGGACTTCTGGACTCAGGTTTAAGGTAACCTGTGGTAAAGCACACCATTTCAACAACAACAAACAGACTGTAATACCCATCTCATTCCAGAATGTGGACCACATGCCAGAATTTACATACCTTTTTGTTATTGAGGACACTCGGGAAACACCTGCTCGGATAGAGGTTACACCCACACTCATGAAAGTGGATCAGAACGGGTGTTCTAACCTAATGATACAATGTATATATCTGCTGTACTTTATCCCAAAGGGTCAAGTCATTGCACAGGCCATTCCACTGCCCAAATACCTGCCCACAGATGGTCATATCCCAGCCATCTGTTGGACTGAGGTTTTGGGAAACGACAAACCTGTAATAGAATGTAAGCTCTGTTACAAATCACATAAAATCAGTATAATGGGAATGATAGACACAGGTGCTGATGTGTCTGTCATTCCATTTGATAAGTAGCCTACGCAATGGGAATTGCAATCTCAGGGCATCATACATGGGATTGGAGGTACCCAAATTGCAAAGCAGTCCAAACACACCATCCAAATTGAAGGTCCTGAAGGACAAATAGCGACACTTAGTCCATATGTCCTAGACACCAAATTCACCCTGTGGGGAAGGGATGCCATGTCTCAGTGGGGAACAAAAATTGATATCACCCCTAGACATCAAAATCTTCCCTTGCAGGCCACAGAAGCAGAGTGCCATCCACAGAAATTAACTTGGAAAACAGATGAACCCTGTGGGTTAACCAGTGGCCGCTAAAAAAAAAAAAACTTAGAGGCACTCAAAACATTAGTAGCTGAACAATTGGCTAAATGAAATATAGTTCCAACTAACAGCCCATAGAACACACCCGTGTTTGTAATACAAAAACCAGGAAAGAACAAATATAGGCTACTCCAAGATCTTAGAGAAGTTAATAAGGTTATTGAAGACATGGGACCCCTTCAACCAGGTATGCCATCACCTTCAACGCTCCCACAACATTGGCATTTAGCTGTTCTTGACATTAAAGATTGCTTCTTTCATATTGCACTCCACCCTGCAGATGCCCCCCGATTTGCATTTTCTGTACCCTCTCTTAATCATGAAACTCCCATGGAACATTATCATTGGCTTGTGCTTCCCCAAGGTATGAAAAATTCCCCAACTCTGCCAAGAGTATATAGCTAAAATTCTATCTCCCATCCGTGCCAAAGCAGAGAAAGCCATCATCCTGCATTACATGGATGATGTGCTGGTGTGTGCTCCCAATAATCAGTATCTCGAGCAGACACTTAACATGGTGATTGAGGCCCTAGAGTATTACAGCTGGTGGTGGGGTCCGAGGCTGTGACCCAGGAAGAGATAACCGGTCCGGGGAGATGGTCCCGAAAGGAATCGCCTTCCCGAGGCCCGGTGTCTTCCTCTCAGCTGCTGGCAGAGGAGCCCTTGCAGAGGCTGTCAGCTCTTTAGTGATATCAGCTCGTGATTCCAGCTCAGCTCTGCAAGGCAGCCTCTAGGCCAAACCAGACCAGAGAGAGAGACAAGAAGGCCCGTGTGGCTGGTTCCGCACGAAGGTAGCTTTATTGTGGGTCCCCTCCGGCGAAGGGAAGCCAGGGACGAGCTCTCTCTCTACAGAGGCGAATTGGTCTTCTTTTATAGGGATACAGGGGATCAGCAAGGGGACCAATGGATTACAGAGGGTCTGGGATAGGCCAATGTGTTACAGAATGATCTGCATAGGGTCTCCCAAAGGATTGTGGGTCTACTTTTCCTCACCATGACTCAAAAGTACTCACCTTTCCAGGGAGTCCTGCTGGGCAATTGCGAAATCTTTTATCTCAGCAGACATCCCTCCAGGGCAGTGGCTGGGCATATCCCACACTAGAGGCCAAGGGCTTTGAATTACAACCAGAAAAAATGCAGAGAACAAGCCCTTGGAAATACCTCGGACTCAAAATCACAGAAACCTCTATCACCCCAACACCTGTCACCATTAATAATAACCCAAAAACACTAGAGGAAGTGCAACAGATCTGTGGGACACTGAAGTATTTAAGGTCCTGGTTAGGACTCACCACAGAGGATGTAGCTCCTATTGCAAACCTGTTAAAAGGGGAAGGCAGTCCAGCATCCCCTAGATCCCTGACAGAAGAGGCAAGGCAGACTCTCAAAAAGATACAAGAGCTCATTTCCACAGGACAAGCACACAGGTATCAGCCCTCCCTACCCTTTAAGCTTGTCATTCTAGGGAAGGTACCACGCTTTCATGGCCTCATATTTCAGTGGGACAAAGAGCAGAAGGAACCCCTCATCATAATTGAATGGGTATTCCTTCCACTCCAACCTCCTAAAACCATCACACAGCCACAAGAACTAATGGCAAAAATTATCATGAAGGGTAGAGCAAGGCTCCGCACCCTGGCAGGATGTGACTTTGCATGCATCTACTTACCTGTAACAACTGACGCATAAGATCACCTACTCCAAAATAATATAAATTTACAATTTTCATTAGATAGTTACTCCGGCCAAATCTCCAATCATTACCCAAAACATGACATGTTTAATCTGCCATTCTCTTTCATCCCTCGAGAGATTCAAAGTAGAAAACCCCTCGATGCGATTACTGTTTTTACTGATGCTTCAGGGAAAAGTAAAAAGTCCGTGGTCACATGGAAAAATCCAAAGACGCAAAAGTGGAAATCTGACATCGAGGTAATCCAGGGATCACCACAAGTAGCTGAATTAGCAGCCGTTGTTAGAGCATTTGAGAGGTTCAAAGAACCCTTTAATTTGGTCACAGACTCAGCATATGTAGCTGGAGTAACTGTTAGAGCTGAGTATGCTCTCCTAAAAGAAATCTCAAACAAAAAAAATTTATGATTTGCTCTCAAAATTAATTTATCTGGTTTCCCACAGAGAGCATCCCTATTTTGTCATGCATGTGAGGTCACATACAAACCTGCCAGGATTTATTGCAGCGGGTAATCGTAGAGCTGATGCTCTGGCTATGCCAGCAGACAGTTCCATCAGCCGACTTACCAAAGCTCCCCCAAGTTTTTGAACAAGCAAAATTGAGCCATGCCATGTACCAGCAAAATATTCCTGCTCTTATCCGCATGTTCCATCTGTCCCAGACACAGGCAAAAGCAATAGTGGCAACATGTCCCAACTGCCAGAAGCTACAGCTTCCATCACTGGGCATGGGGGTCAATCCCAGAGGCATTAATAGCGGTGAAGTGTGGCAGATGGACGTCACACATTTCCCTGAATTTGGGAGATTAAAATACGTTCATGTTTCTATTGATACCTTCTCTGGTACTATGTATGCCTCTGCACATGCAGGTGAAAAAGCTAAGGACGTTGAAAAACATCTTGTCCAAGCTTTTGCTGTGCTCGGTATACCTGAGGAGATAAAAACTGACAATGGACCTGCCTACACCTCTCAGGAGTTTAAAAACTTTCGTCAGCAGTGGGGATTTCGACATGTTACAGGTATTCCTCACTCCCCAACTGGACAAGGCATTGCTGAACGTGCCCATCAAACCCTCAAGCGAATGCTGCTACAACAGTCAGGGACCACCAAACTCAACTCACCTGTCCTCAGACTCAGCAAAGCATTGTTTACCATAAACTTCCTATATGGCACCTTTGAAGATCCAAACCCTCCCATCTATCATCATTTCCAGAACACCGGGAGACAGAAACTGAAGGAAAATCCAGAAGTCCTGATCTGGGACCCAGAGACTCAAAAAATCCAAGGACCATACAAACTTGTAACTTGGGGACGTGGGTATGCCAGTGTATCTACCCCTCAAGCACTGAGATGGATCCCAGGGAAGTGGGTAAAACCTTATGTCACTTCCTCAAAAGTTAAGGAGGTTAAAACTGCCTCCTGGAAGAGACGCCGTAAAAAGAATCCTGATTTTGTACCTTCATGTAAACCCCCTACTGCAGATTTTGATGTTAATCCCTTAAGTTAAGTTGCACTGGTTTGCACTCAAGTTTTGCACTGTGTTTTGTAAATCTTCGTCGTGATGCTCCATACCATAGATGTCCTGACTAAACCCCTGAGTTTTGACTGGGGAACTAGTTTGAAGGCATCCTAGGTACTGTCGAGTTGTAGGGATGATAGATTCCAATTATATTTTGCACTGTTGCTTTGTTACTGTTCTATGCACTTTAAGTTACTAAGAGTTACAACCCAGCTTTAAAGAAAAAAAAATAGGGAATTGTTGCTGCCTGTTCTGAGCTTCCCCTCCCCCTCCCAAAGACACGTGCTCCTGCCTATGTGCTCTGAGCTCCTTTGTTCTAAGCGCGGGCAAAACCAAATGTAACTCAGACTCTTTAGCAGTGTCTGATTGGCCGGTCACCCTGGGTCCGCCCCCAGTCTTCCCCTTTCTCCTTCTCCTAATAAAAGATGGTCGAGGGGAGGCTCTGCTCTCTCTCAGCTCAGCTACTTTCCTGTGAACATCTCTGGCTGTCTGTCTCATTTGAAAGCTTCTGACTACAGGGAATTGAGCGAGCAGGGAGCTATATTTCTCCCTCTTGGCTTCTGCTGATGGTATTTGCTCTGCAGCTGATTCAGGTACCGATTTTAGAGCTACTAAAGTGCTAGGTCGCCCGTGCTACCTCTCAAGGCTGCTTGAGGCTTTCTAAGGCATTGGAATACAAGCGCTAGCCGGTATAAAGCTGAAAAGATACCTTCCACAGGTTAGCAAGTGTTGCAGTGGGGATACTGTAACACGCATATATCAAACCAGGAGTCCCGTGGAAAGGAAATATATACGGACAGACAGATTCTTGATAGCTGTTTCAGAGATGCTTATTTCTCCAGCCGCATGGCCGGGGCTCTGCCGAGGAACTGTTACAGTCACCGGACCAAGGGTCCTTCTGCCCGCGCAGGGGAACACAAACCAACCAATGGGGAAGGAGGCTGAGCAGGGGCAGGGAAACCCCGTGTCTGTGCCCTCAGGGCCCCTCTCCCAGGCCTACACGGCGGGGGAGGAGACCCCAACACCTCACCCGTTTTATTTTAATAAAAGGAGAATGAAAACAACTGGATAAACATAACAAGAACAGTTTCAAAACAAATCAAACCACCCTCCTGAGTCTTTAAATGTCCAAACAGATTCTGTGGAACATCTTAGGGCTGACAGAAGGGAGACAGAACTCTCTGAGCATGCTTTGTGGGGAAACTGAGGCAGGAGAGGGTTTAATTTCTTCCCTCCCCCTTTCATCCCCCACTCGGCATTGGAAAGGGATTTTTGGGGAAACAATTGGGAAAAGCATGGTTTTGTGAGGGAAACCATGGATAAAAAAACGGATTAGGAATACACTGGGGGTAATAGGACATAGGGTAAAAGGGAAAGGTGGGATTAGGAAAGGGAGACTGTAGGGGGGGCTTACAATGGAGATATTGTCTGACATGACTATGATTTTTTGCATATATACTGCCTTTTACAGGAACACCATCAGGCCCAGTGACCTGCGATGCTTGTAACCCTTTTCTCCCTAGTACAATTTTGAATTCCACCACCTCTCCATCTCCCAAGCTTGGGATGCATTTTTCAGGGTTATTCTTTTTAATAGCAGTTCTATGCACGAATATGTCTTGCTGGTTGTCACATCTTGTTATAAAACCATAATTTTGCTTAACATGATACCATTTTACTATCCCTGAGATCTTAGGTACTATGATTTTTTCCTTTTTTCGAGTGGCTGCTGTTTTCTGTCTCGCTGCATCTTTGCTCTCTCTTTCGGTCGCTCCCGTGTTGGAATTGTCGGGGCTGCTGGGGCCTGAGCGCTCTTCCCAGGGTCGCATTCGGTGCTGCGCGGGCCGGGCTGGGCCGCGCCGCTCAGTTCTCCGTGTGTCGCCTCCTCTGGTCACAGCTCCGCTGCCGATGCCAGGCGCTGCACCCACGTCTCGGCCGGGCCCCCGAGCGACGACCCCCCCGCGCTCTGCTCCAGCGCGTCTTGGCTGGGCGCGGCTCCGTTCTACCGCCGCCAGCCGCCGCCCGCGCGCTGCCCCTCTCAGTCGGGCGTTCACGGGGCTCGCTCCACCACGCGCTGCGCGCGGCCGGAGGGGCACCGCTGGGTCCCGCCGCGCCTCGCTCTGCTGCTGACACTGCGGCTCGCTTGGCTCCACCCGCGCGGAAACTGCCTTGCTGCTGCTCGCAGAGCGCTCGGTGCACGTGGCCTGGGCCGCACGGTCCCTGCGCCAGGCTTCCCTTCACCAGGACACAGCTGACATTGCTCAACAGTCTCGGTAACTAAATAATATTCACGAAAATATTCTTCCATCGGCATATATTTTGACTCCAATATTCACTGTGTCCAAATGGTTTTCCAAAAGCCCTTGGTAAGAATTAAATCCCAAGAAACATAGAAAAAGTTCTTTTAACAACCATGCCAGGAAGTGTTTCAGTTCTTTTTGAGCTTGAATCAAGCTAAAATTTACAAATCGTTGTTCAAGAATCATTTTAAGTTTAAGATAAATGTCCATATGCGGCTCTGAGAGCCAAGAGTCTTCCCACGGTTCCTCCATAGTTTAGATATGGAATAGCAAAGCAAAACCAAGAAGAGGAATCCAAAGTTTCCAGGGTATACTCACACAAATCAGTCGCTTAGGGATCGGGGATCGTTCTGCTCACAAATCTCCGCCATTATGTTGCAGTGGGGATACTGCAACATGCATATATCAAACCAGGAGTCCCATGGAAAGGAAATATATACGGACAGACAGATTCTTGATAGCTGTTTCAGAGATGTTTATTTCTCCAGCCGCATGGCCGGGGCTCTGCCGAGGAACTGTTACAGTCACCGGACCAAGGGTCCTTCTGCCCGCGCAGGGGAACACAAACCAACCAATGGGAACGAGGCTGAACAGGGGCAGGGAAACCCCATGTCTGTGCCCTCAGGGCCCCTCTCCCAGGGCTACACGGCGGGGGAGGAGACCCCAACAAGCAAGCATAGTCCTGAAAGAGATGTTCTGCAAAGGGGTGCTTACAGCTTCCTCTATGACCGGTTAGAACATATCAGCTGGCCAGTTTGAATATGGACAATTCTTTAAGCCACTTAAAGTTGTGACCGCCTCTGTGATCCACACTTAAGAATAGGAAACTCCAAGGCAGAGCCTCTCTGTCTCGTTTCCTGTGCTGGGACAGGCAGCTGCGGGCCCTGTGTGGGGGCCAGCGGGCCCAGCCCAGGACCTGCTCGGGCCAGTCCGGGCCAGGCCACGGCCATCCTGGAGCCGATGGACCCTGTTCCACCCACAGAACTCCCCCACAGCCCTGCTGTGGACAGCCAGAGCGGCTCAGCTTGGCCCCCCCCTCCACTGCGGCCAAGATTTCAGCTGAAGCTGCACCACTGTCTGGCAGAGGTCATGTGACCAACAGTGATAAGCAACATTCCAGCTGCAAGGCCTAGGTGAGATTAACCCTTTTAGTGCTGTGTATTGGGTTGACCCTGAGTTGATGGACAGTCTTTAAGACCAATTACGCTTCTCACAATTTACATATTTAAACTGCACAGAAAGGTGGGACTTCCCCTTTTGTCGGAGCTCGCTTGCTGGGAGGTGGGGGCAGCTCTGAGCCTCCCGGCCCCGCCGGGCCGGGCCGGGCCGGGGCCACTGCCCCTTTCCCCCTTTCCCAACGCTGCGGCACGGTCCCTGGGTGGCTGGGGGGGACTGCCTCAGAGCCACAGGCAGCTAAAACCAGCCATGGACTGCTCACAGCTAAACCCATCCAGCGCGGCTTCTGGGGACCGGCGGGTCCCTCTCCTCTCCATGCGGAGCCGGCGGAGTCAATGGGAGCCGGCAGAGCCTCCTGTCTGCAGCCAGCACACTTCGTGCTGAACTGAAGAAGACACCACGCAGCCAGCAGCACAAAGGGAGCGAGGCTTTCCCCACCGTAAAGCCTGAACAAGAACACTCTTCAGCATGGCGGCTTCAGAGTCAGAGAGAAAGAGAAGTGAGTCACATGGGACGGAGCTGGAAATGGCGACGGGAGAAAAGAGGGCGGTGCCGCGATTCTGGCGCGCAGCTTAAAAGAAACCTTCTTGCATGCCGTGGTAAAAAACTGTAATACCACAAACTGTTTGTCTCTTTAATCCATTTGAAGAACATGGGGGGATGGAGTATCTTCGTGTGCCTGTGAAGATTGTGAAGAATGCCTATGCCAGGCTATATAGTAGTAAGAGGCTGCTAGAGACTTGTGGCGAAGAAAAAAGCTTTTGTGTGCAGGCCAAAAGAACTTATCCTTAAAAAGATGAATAACCCCATGTGATGGCCCATGTTTTGTAGTGTGAAGGAACTGTGAGATTTTTCATGGGAGAGATGTTCTACACACAGCAGATTGTTTGTTTCCGGGCGGATCTGCTGTTAGTGGCAGTTTGGGAACCACGTGCAACTGAAGGAAAAACCCTTTTTTCCCTTAAGCATAAGAGAGAGACTTTTCAAGAACTGGAACACTGACTAACATCCCATGTTCTGTTATCCCTTGTGTGATCTAGGTAAAAGGAGAGAAGTGCTGGGGGGGGGGGGGGGGGGATTTGCTTTAATTTTGTTTTGTTATTGTCTCTTTACTTTTAATTCTATTAGTAATAAAACTTTTTCATTGTACTGCAACTGTTTAAGGTTTGTGCCTGCTTTGCTTTTCTCCTAATTCTTATCTCACAGAAGGAAAATAAGTAAGTGATGAATATTTTGAACCAAAACCACTACATTTAATTGGTGTTTCTGCCCGGTTTCGAACTCAACTCGCTACATGCTGTGAAGAGCTGAAAACCTGAGGGAAGAGAGAGAGGAGATGCTTAAAGCTGAAACTCTGTTGTGAAGCTATGATATATCAGAGTACCCATTGTAATTTCATGAAGATATGGGGGGTGGAGTGTTCAACTCATACTTGTTAGCAAAAGCACCTGCGCTGAGATAGGCAGATGCTGACGGAGTTGTAATTTCATGAGAAGTTTGAACAGGGAGAGATGGAAGCAATGAGGACTTTTGCTCCAAATGAGAAAGGAGAAAACCTCAGTTCCTAGAGATGCTCCCAGAGATACTCCTAACAATGAAGATGAGGAAGACCCTTTGCTCCCAGGGAAGGAGAAGGGCCTCTGTTCTTAGAGATGAAATGCTCCCAGAGATGGGTGAAGAGAACTTTTTTTTCTGAACGGCTCAACCTTAAAATTCTACCCCAAAAAACTTCAAGAGTGGACCCTCAAAAGCAGTTGTGGGAAAAGCTGCAAGTTGGGGGAAGGGACTCACATGCAGGCAGAGAGACTCCTCTTCCTAAATGGACTGAACAATATTTGGAAGTGGGCGGCTGTCTCGTTGTGATAATGTTTTCATAGCATGAGCAAGAAGAGACTCATCTTTCTAAATGGACTGAACAAGGTTATTATGGAAGTGGCAAACAGACTGAACATCTCAAGGGTTGTCTTTTTACATTGTCAGTGGGAGAAGGGAGGAAGGTGGGGGGAGGAGGAGAGTTCTGAAGGTGGTATTTTTTTTTTTTTCCTTCTTTTAGGTCTGTTAATAAACTTTTTTCATATTCTTTCAAGTTTGGTGCCTGCTTTGCATTTCTCCTAATTCTTATCTCCCAGCAGATAAACAGTAATGAGTATTTTGGACCAAACCACTACACTTCTGTGAGATAAGAATTAAGAGAAACGCAAAGCAGGCACCAATCTTGAAAGAATATAAAGAAGTTTATTAACAGACCTAAAAGTAGAAAAAAACCAATCATACCACACCTTCAGAACTCTTCTCCTCCCCCCACCTTTCTCCCTTCTCCAAGTGACAATGTAAAAAGACAACCCTTGAGATGTTCAATCTGTTTACCACTTCCATAATAACCTTGTTTAGTCCATTTAGGAAGAAGAGTCTCTCTTGCCCATGCTATGAAAACATTATCACAACGAGACAGCCACCCACTTCCAAATAACTTTTTTCAGTCCATTTAGGAAGAGGAGTCTCTCTGCTCGCATGTGAGTTCCTTCCACCAACTTGCAGCTTTTCCCACAACTGCTTTCGAGGGTCCACTCTTGAAGTTTTTTGGGGTACAATTTTAAAGTTGAGCCGTTCAGAAACAAAAACAGAGGCCCTTCTCCTTCCCTGGGAGCAAAGGGTCTTCATCATCTTCATTGTTAGGACTATCTCTGGGAGCATCTCTAGGGACTATGGTTTTCTCCTTTCCCGTTTGGAGCAAAAGTCCTCATCTGGTTCATCTCTCCCTGTCCAAACTTCTCATGAAATTACAGCTGCATCAGCATCTGCCTATCTCGGCGCAGGTGCTTTTGTTTATGAGTTGAACACTCCACCCCCCATATCTTCATGAAATTACAACAGGATACTGATATGTCATAGCTTCACAACAGAATTTCAGCTTTAAGCATCTCCTCTTTCTCTTCCCTCAGGTTTTCAGCTCTTCACAGCAGTAAAAGGGTTAATCTCACCTCGGCCTTGCAGCTTTGCAGCTGGAATGTTGAATTTTTCTTATCGCAGTGGAGAGGGGGGAGAGCCAAGCTGCTCCGGCTGCCCACAGCAAGGCAGTGGGCGGGGTTCCACGGCTGGAACAGGTGCATCGGCTCCAGGATGGCCGTGGCCCGGCCCGGCCTGGCCCAAGCAGGGCCTGGGCCGGGCCCGCTGGTCCCCACATGGGGCCCTCAGCCACCTGTCCCAGCGCTGGAAACGAGAGAGAGCTTGGAGGGGGAGTTTGCCTATTCTTAAATGTGGATCACAGAGGCGGTCACAACTTTAAGTGGCTTAGAGAATTGTCCATATTCAAACTGGCCAGCTGATAGGTTCTATCAGGTCCCAGAGGAAACTGTAAGCACCCCTTAGCAAGGACATCCCTTCCGGGACTATGCTTGCTAACCTATGACAAGAAGGTAAACAGTAATGAGTATTTTGGACCAAACCACTACACTAAATTGGTGTTTCTGCCCGGTTACAAACCCAACCCGCTACACCCCCTCACCTTCCGGCCAAAATCTCGTGGTATCTCTGCCCTTTCACAAGAGAATGCCCCTCTCCCACCTTGGCCACTTCTTTTCTCTCTTAAGTACCAGCCCTTATAATCTCTTAGCAACAAATGGGACAAAATTCCCTGAGAGAAAGAAAGAAGAAAAATTCTAACCTCCAACATACTGTCATCCTGGCCTGTGCTTCATCTGGGGAGCCCTGTTAAAGAGAAGAACTGGAGAAACCCTCCTGGTAATTGGAAAATTCTATACAGCGTGTCCACTTGTAGGTGAGGCCCCCGACCTTGCTGCAAGTTGGTCTCACTTTTGTATTGTTACTTGTATGGGGTACATGACCGGATGTTTCTTTTGAAACTTTGTGGTCTGGCACACCTGTCCGCTGGCCAGGCACTCGGGTGTGTCTGAACATGTAGCTCTTGCTTTCCTAAAATTGCATATGTTGTCTTGAAAAGATACATATGTTTGAAAGTTCATATAGTGATCAACTTGAGAGTTCACATACTGGTCACCTTTGGTTCAGGCTCCACATAGGCCCTACCCTGTCAGCCATGCTCCTTCCTCTTGATGCCCAAAACAAGGCAAAAAAAAAAAAACTCTGTAGTCAGAGTGCTACAGAGCAGGTATTTGTTTATTCAGTGCCGGGAATGAGGGAGATCACTCCACCACAAACTCACTCTTTTCTAGCCTATGATTACATTTTAAAAGTCCTTCTGCACGACGTCACGATTACAACATATCATTAGCATACTCATATTTGCATAAAGCTGTGTCATGATTTTACAACAGTTCGTTGCTTTCGTGCATGCATCAGTTCCTTCTGTGGTGGTCGTCAGTCTTCTGGTGGTCTTTTGATCAAGACTTCTGTAGTCTTCCTCACATTTGAACTTTTTACCTCTGTCTTCAATGCATGCTCTGTGCTCTTGTTTTTTAGTCTGTTTTTAGCTTACTTTGCAGTTCCGTTAAAATTTGCTATCTTGCTTTTCTTTGCTTGCACGTTATCTCGCTTGCTCTGCTATCTTGCTTGTTCTGCCCCCACATTTGCAATATCTTGTTACAATAAAACTTGTGGTTAACCTTTTGTTACATATCACCTACCTAGGTGTCTTGAGGTGACTTTATGATGCTGTATCCCCTATTGTCTGCCCTATGCCAGACATGAGTTCTGTGCCTTTAAAGCTAGGTCCGGGAGAGGGGGGCGGAAGGCGGTGGAATTCCTTTAGCGGCTGGGTTCAAAAACACAGATAGCTAGATCCCTCTTTCCCCAGCTCTCGGCTCTGCAGCAGGGCAGAGAGGTGCATTCTTTTGCTTTTTAGCTAGCTTCTTGTTCGTTAGCTGAAGCAAGGAGTTTTCCTGGGACTGTGGCTTCTTCTTTTTTCTCCTGGAACTGTTCAACTCTGGTCCGGAACACCATCACTGGGAGGCCGCACACCGCAGCCCGGAGGGGCCCACGCTGCATCCCAGCTCTGGAGAGAGCAGAGTCACACCTACAGAAAGGACATTCTGAATCTTCCAGGTCTTCTCCAAAGTGAGAGGTTTTATTAATATTATTCTTTCTCTCATGCCTGTGTGCACCTTGCTTATTAAACAGGGTTTTTTTTTCACTTTCCTCCAAGAAATCTCTTTCCCAACCTGGTGGGGGAGGGGCTGCTGAAACCTGCCTTCTATTAGAGGATACATTCATTTCAGATGTTTCCTCCTAATTTGTCTCAAACCGAGACACTAGGTTTCACTCTCCTTATGCACAAGGGTGGTCTGTATGTCCACTTTGGAGGTTCTGCAAACAGCCAGATCTTGACTGGGGTTTGAGTTCAATCCTGGATACCACCAAGGAGGAAACTGTTGCACTGGGATAGGACATGGGGTAATGGTTTTAAATGGAAGGAGGGTTGATTTGGATTAGATATAAGGAATAAGATTTTTACAATGAGCATGGTAAAACTCTGACACAGGTTTCTCAGAGAGGTGGTGGATGCCTGTACTGGGTTTGCATGGCCTGGTTTTTGGTAGCAGTGGGGCTACTGTGAAGTTACAGGAAGCCTGCCCCAGCAAAAACCCTAAGAAGCAGGGAAGAAAGCAGATTACACACGATCTGAAAACAGGGTGTCCTGTTTCTTCGAGCCTGCAAACCTTGAGAGAAATAACGGTCAGGCCAACGGATTTATTACAGGCCTGCAAACGGGTTTTGTGCGAACAACTGAACAGAGATTCTCACACTAAGAGTATAAGTACTGTCTTAACTCTACAATAAACAGATTCATTTGCTCTCAACTTGTAAGTCTCACATTCATATGCCACAAGTGGCTCCCAATTAACAGGGACATCATTACTACTGACATGATCCACTCTGGTGGCATACCCTGACCTAACCAACCATGGGTGTGTTCAGCTGATCACCAAGGAGCTCCTTTCATCACTGTCTATAGAACAGGTTAGCCTTTGCAAGTGGTCGGGAAGCATTTCTTATAATGGGGCAAAGCACATTGAAATCCCCAAAACTGCATAAAGATTGTCTGTTGCACATCACCAGGGAACAAGGATATAAACTCCAACCCCCAAAGACTCATACAGCTACTTATATGGGTCAGACAATTTTGTCCCTGGTACCCATCGGATGGGTCCTATGATCTTACTCACTGACAAAAGGTCAGTGAATGTTTACAAACCCACCAAATCACTCATCACAATGTCCACCCTGATGATATTATTACTTGGCATGTGATATATTTGGCTTTGCAACAATTTAAGGATGCAGATCATGTCCTTGCGGATGCTCTGCCTGCATTGCTGTCAGATACTGTTGTTTTTGTTAATGAAACATCACCTGAGGAGAATGATCCAGAGAAAGAGGATCTGTTTGATCCCGCCCCTACTGACTCTGGACAAGAACCAGATTTATATCCTCCTCTAGCCCCAGTATGTGCTATGGCAGCAGCTGTTCCTAGCGTGGAACAAATACTACAAACAGCATGCAAAAAAGCTGCAGCAAATATTTCACATATTCCACCATCATTTTATACCATGTCGAAACCCAGATTTGCTTTTGCAGCTGTTCTTGATTCTGCAATCTTTCCAACCATATGCTCTTATGGGACAATGTGATTGTCTTGGTTTGAAAGACAGATGTCTGCTAAGGAAGGCAGGAGCCTCTCTTGGAATGGCAGATGTGACCCCCCTTCCCTCCGAGTTATTATAATTTTGAAATCAAGGGGCTTTTAGGCAAAGATGTGGGAAATAGGAATAACAGTACTTTACTATTATATATCTATATGTGTATAACAAGTCAAACAAAAAACAATAACTATGGCAGTAACAGCAAACAATCACAAACCCAGTGCCAGCCTTCTCAGCTGTCAGGCCCTTTCCCCTTGGGTGCAGTTCCGCTCGCAGCCGGCAGGGGCGCTGGCAGCTCCCGGTGAGCAGGGCAAGTGCGATGGCTCCCAGCAGCTTCAGGGGGCGCTCCAGAGCGAGCTCGGGGAGCACGCGGCACTGGTGGCCTGGGATCCCGGGAAGGGATGGGACAAAGGCTTCACAAACCCCCTGGGCAGCCTATCCCGGTGTCCGGCCGGACCCTCAGGAACAGCAGGCTGGAACGGCAGGGACAAGCACAAATCCCGGGTGTCAGACAAGATGTATCCAAACTGCGGAGCTGCGGTGGGAACCCCCCCAGGGGTCTGGGCAGGCAGGGCGAGCATGGCTACAACGTAGCGAAGGCTTAAAGCAACGGCGGGGTCAGGGGGGGCCACAGCCCGGCTCCCAGCGGGGCAGGGAAAGGCGGGCTTGGGATCCCGGGGTTTCTCTGGCAGAAGGAAAAGCAGCCGACAAAACAGCCTCCTTCTCCGTCCAAACGCCAGGGACCGACTGTCCGCACACCCAGGTGAAACAAAAAAGTAGCCAGATGCACCCCTCCCCCAATGGCTAGCTCTATTGTTTTTCTTAAGTACCTAGCAATTTGTCCCCCTAGCAACACGTATGGGGAAAATTCCTTTAACAGAAAAAAAGCCAGGAACGCTCCTAAAACCCCAACAGTAATGTACAGTAACATGGTCTCCGGCTATTAGAATGGGTTTTTCTGCCACACACCTTTTCAAAAACTATAACCACTCAACTTGAGATGCTTATTTGACTGCTGTCAATGCGATGACTCCGATTCCAGTGCCTGATAGGATATGATCCAACAGTAATACATTTCCCTGTTACTGCAGCAGAATTAGAGAATCTGTTCAGGAATTCACTGTCATTTCAAATTGCCCTTGTGGACTATAATGGACAATTTTTTCACACAATGCCTCGACATGCCCTGCTACAATCCTTCAAAGAACTTCCCTTCCAACAGCGAAGATTACAAATGAAAACCCCTATCCCTGATGCAAGGACTGTTTTCACTGATGGATCAGGAGAGACACACAAAGCTGTAACCCTGTGGAAAAATGATAAGGGACAGTGGGAACATTCGATAACCTTTCAACCTGGATCTACCCAGCTAGTCGAACTAGTGGCCGTGGTAGAAGCATTTTGCCTTTTTTCACAGGAACCTATAAACACTGTTTGTGATTCTCTTTATGTTATAGGAATCACTGAGAGAATTGAGCACTCATTCCTGAAGGAAGTCTCTAACAAAGATCTTTTTGTGTTGTTAACCACACTGTACAACTTTTTACATCACAGGTCTCATGAATATTACATTCTGCATCTTAGGTCACACACTACTCTACCTGGACCTATAGTGGAAGGTAATGCAAAGGCGAATGCCCTCTCCATGACAGTCACTATACCACAAAAGTTAGGGCAGGCAAAACTTTCTCATGATTTCTACCATCAAAATGCCTGAGCACTAGCCAAACAATTTGGTCTAACTTTGCCACAAACACAGGATATAGTGAATACTTGCTCACAATGTCAGCAGACTCTTTCTTTGCCATAGACGTTAGGTACAAACCCATGAAGGTTGAAACTTAATGACATTTGGCAAACAGATGTAGTACACATATTGAGCTTTGGGACTTTTAAATTTGCGCATGTTTCCATTGACACCTTTTCAGGATTCATAGTAGCAACAGCACACAAAGGTGAGAGATCGAGAGATGCCACCCAACATTGGCTCCGTGCCTTCAGCACGATGGGTGTCCCTCAACAGATAAAAACAGATAATGGACCTGCATATAGATCTCATAAAACACAAGAATTCTTCCCCACTTGGGGTATCAAACAGATCACATGTATTTCCCATTCCCCAACAGGGCAAGCCATAGTGGAAAGGGCACACTATACATTGAAAAACATGTGTTGGGGTTTTAGTTTAGTCCTAGTTTTTTTCCTGTTAAAGGAATTTTTTCCCATATGCATGTTGCTAGGGGACAAATGGCTGTACTTAAGAAAGACAAAAAGGGGGGTGGGGTGGGCCTGGCTACTCCTTTGTTTTCACCTGGGTGTGGGGGCAGTTCGCTCTCGGCGTTCTCGGGGAGAGGAGCCTGGTTCTTTTCGGCCGTTTTTCTTTCTGCGGAGAAAGATCCCAGGACCCCCGGCCCACCTTCCCTGCCCCGCTGGAGGCCGGGCTGTGGCCACCCTGCCCCGCCGCTGATTCAAGCCTTGGCTGCGTTGTAGCTGTGCTTGCCCTGCCTGCCCAGACCTCCAGGGCATTCCCCGCTTGGATACATCGCGTCTGCCACCCGGGATTTGTGCTTGTCCCTGCCATTCCAGCCTGCCGCTCCAGCCTGCTGTTTCCCGAGGCTCCAGCCGGACACTGGGGCCAGCCGTCTGGGGTTTGTGAAGCCTTTGTCCCATCCCTTCCCGGGATCCCAGGCCACCAGTGCCGTGTGCTCCCCGAGCTCGCTCCGGAGCGCCCCCTGCAGCCGCGGGGAAACCATCGCACCTGCCCTGCTCACCGGGAGCCGCCAGCGCCCCTGCCGGCTGCGAGCGGAACTGCACCCGAGGGGAAAAGGGCCTGACAGCTGAGAAGGCTGGCACTGGGTTTGTTTGCTGTTACTGCCATAGTTATTGTTGTTTTGTTTGACTGGATATATATATATATATAGTAAAGAACTGTTATTCCTATTTCCCACATCTTTGCCTAAAGGCCCTTGATTTCAAAATTATAATAACTCGGAGGGAAAGGGGTTACATCTGCCACTTCAAGGGAGGCTTCTGCCTTCCTTAGCAGACACCTGTCTTTCAAAACCAAGACAACATGCTACAAAAACAAAAAAGGGGGAATCCAATAGGTATGCTCCCTCAAGAGCAGCTTGACAAAGCAACCTATGTTTTAAATTTTTCGAATCTCGCCATGAGAGATGACCTCACAGCACATCAAAGATGTCTGGGTCAGACCGCTGATGAAGAAAGAGTTTATCCAAAAGTTACATACAAAGATGTACATAGCAGTCAGTGGAAAGGTCCAGTTCCACTGTTAGCTTGGGGGACAGGTTATGGATGTGTTTCTTTACCTACAGGACCATATTGGCTCCCAGCAAGATACATCAAACCCAGCCAAGGATGACAGCAATGAATCTTGTCATCTTTCTTCTGCTATACTGCTATCAAGTGGCAGAAGGAAGAATCTACTGGGCCCACATCATTTAACCTCCGCTGTTTCGGCCTCTGACATGGTGGGATCCAGAGCCTTCCCTTAGCAACAACGGAACAGAATGGGTAGGAGGAACTTGGCTTCCTCCCTTAGATCAGAATATTGTAGATACATATAGTATTAATACTACTTTTGTTACTGATTTACTGCCTATATGCTTAACATGGAATCAAACAAGTACCTCTTTACCTTGTGCTAACTTTTCTATGCAATTACATTTAATATATATGCACTCAGACAATGTGAAAAAATTGACTGCTATTACATTGCCAGCCATTCTGTCTACCTCCAACAAATCTGTGGATGCCATCTCCACCTCATTTCCCCGAACGTTGTTTTACACCCATCTCCAATATATGGCGTTTGGAATGGACGTATAGGACAACAGCCACAACAACAATTCTTACAGTATGAGAGAGTAATTGATTGGGTACCACATGGTATCCTTAAAGAAAGTGGGACCAATACAACCATTCTCCCGTTCCAAAAGGCAAACCGCAGTATTGTTTGGCATGATGGTGGGATGGTGTAGCAGGTTCAGTTCGTAAACTGGGCAGAAACGCCAATTAGGTGCAGTGGTTTACTTCTAAAATCCATTACTTACTTATTTTCCTTCTGTGAGATAAGAATTAGGAGAAAGCAAAGCAGGCACAAAACTTTAAAGAATACAAAGAAGTTTATTAACAGAACTAAAAGAAAAAAAAGTAAGAGTCAAACACTTCTCCTCCCCCCACCTCTTCTTTCTTTCCCACTGACAATGTAAAAAGACAACCCTTGAGATTTTCAGTCAGTTTACCACCTCTATACTAGTCTTTCTTCAGTTCACTTAGGGAGAGGAGTCTCTCTTGCTCATGCTATGGAGACATCTCCACAAGAAACAGTCCTCTCCTGGCTTCAATGTGACAGCAAGACAGCCGCCTGGGATGGGTCTCTGCTCGCACGTGAAAGTCCCTTTCCTCAATTTACAACTTTCCCCACAACTGTTTTCAACGGTTCAATCTTGAGCTAATGGGGTACTATTTTAAGGATGAGCTGTTCAGAAGCAAAGGTTCTCTTCATCTATCTCTGGGATCATCTCTGGGAACAAAGGTCTTCTTTTTCCCTGGGAGCAAGGGTCTTCATCATTTTCATCTCTCTCTGTTCAAGCTTCTCATCACAGCTACTTCAACATTTGCTTATTTCAGCACAGGTACTTTTGCTCACGATTGCGGTTTGAACGCTCCACCCCCTATGCTTTCATGAAATTACAATGGGTACTCTGATGTATCATAGTCCATCACCATAGCCTTACAAAAGAGTTTCAGCTTCTAGGTTTGAAGCATCTCCACTTTCTCCTCTCTCTGGACTTCAGCTCTTCCTTCTTCACTGACTTTGGTGTCTCTATGATGTTTTCTTTACGTGCCTTCACCTTTCCTCTTCCTCTGACTCGGGAGAGGATTGATGTCTGTAGCTTTCATCTGTTTTGGAGAATTTTACAGCACTAAAAGAGTTAATTTCACCCAGACCTTGCAGCTAGAATTCACTTATCGCTGTTGGTCACCTAATCTCTGCCGGGCAGCAGCTGGAGCTCATTTCGGTGTAGCATTTCATTTCAGCAGCTGCACTGGGAGGGGGCCTGGCCGAGCCCCGCCGCGGGCCCGCCCGCATGGAGCAGGGCCGCGGGTGGAACAGGGCCGTGTGGCTCCAGGGTGGCTGTCTCCGGGCTGGCCCGGGCCCGCACTGAGGGGGCTGCACCGGCTGTCCAGCGAGCAGAAGCGGCTGAGATCTTAGCCAAGCCACACCGCAGCCAACCCGGCCAGGCTGTGCCGCGGGCCCCCCAGTTACCTGTCCAAAAGCCAGAAGCAAGAGAGCTTTCCCGGGCTTTGTTCGTTCTTAAATGTGGATTACAGAGGCCTGTCAAGCTTCTTAAGTGGCTTAAAAAAGTTGCCAATATTCAAACTAGCCAGTTGATTGGTTCTGTTGGGTCTAGAAGAAGCTGTAAGCACCTCTTTGCAAAAGAATCACTTCTGTGGCTGATGGAGCCCTCCTTAACTAAAATCCCAAACTATGCTAAACCATGACAGGTGTCCAAATCATTAATTCAGTATTATTTAGGTAGTAATCAGTCCCGTGTGCACAAACATTTGTGGAAAATATTGTTACCTGCTTTTGGCAATAGCGTATACCAATTAAAATTAGATAAGAATGCTATAATTGTTAATTTAATACTGCAAGAGGAACAATTACTAATGACTTGTACTTCACACCCCTATGTTTTTGCTTTAGCTAATGATTTTTTGATAGATTATAGAAATGGTTTGTATTTTTTGTCTGCTGATTATTTTGTTTTCAAATAATGTATAACCTATGAAGATACACGTAACTATTCTGTCCTTCCTCCATTTAAACGAAGACCTGAAATTTGGGTACCTGTAAATCTGACTCGGACTTGGGAAGGACAGGATGGTCTCTCACAATTGGCTTGAATAGTCCAAGATGAAATCCAAATGAGTAAGAAACGAGTTTGCAAATTTCTGAGTTGGTTAATCTTTGCTACTGTTTCTGCCGTAATAATATTAACCACAGCTTCTCTGGCTGTCACTGCCTTAACTCATTCCATTCAAACTGCCCATACTGTAGGACAGGCCTTAACTAATATCACAAAAGAATTACAAACACAAGAAAACATTGATAAAGAAATAATGGCTAGATTAGATGCCTTGGAAAGTGCTCTTTTATGGGTAGGTGAGAGACTTGAGGTCCAAAAAACTCATCTATCCCTGGACTGTGATTGGGAACATATCCATAATTCTTTATGTGTCACTCCTCTTCCATGGAATGACATGGAACAGAATTAGGAAACAGTTAAAAACCACCTCCAAGGGGCATTTGGTAAAACCTTATAACAGGATATTCAGTCACTTCACACTCAATTAAAGGTTCAACTCAGAACTTTACAAACTGGAGGAACAGGAGGTGTTAACAGATCTGAAAAATGATCTTTCTTGGCTAAATCCGAAAAATTGGTTTCCTGGGATAAATTCAGGAGTTTGGGTTTTCATTGAACTGAGCTGTCTGGCAATGATATCCTTGTTAATCTTCTGTCTTGTCCTTTTTAACATAATCAGAGCTGTTAAAAGCACACAAAAACAAGTCATGGTTACCTTAGCTTTATCTATGACCCCGATAAAAACAAAAAGGGGGAGATGTGAAGGAACAGGAAGCCTGGTGCTGAAGAAAAACCCTGAGAAGCACGAAAGAAAGCAGATTACACACGATCTGAAAACAGAAATTATTAGAAGCCTGCAGCTGGGTTGCATACGAAGAACTGAACAGAGATTCTCACATTGAGTGTAAGTACTGTCTTAACTCTACAATAAACAGATTCATTTGCTCTCAGCTTGTGTCTCGCATTCATACACCACAGAGATCTACCCATGTAGGAATCAGTCTCCTCTGGACTTGTGGGTCATGTAAAACTTCATTATGCATTACCTCTCTGATGATTTTGTGTCATCTCCCCACCAAATAACCTTTTAGTATAGTTGGAGCTCCTCTTATCAGAGGTCTTAGCATATCAGAATCCACCTCTGCAGAGATTGGAATATCTCTGCACATCTGTGCATTGCCTGCAGACAGGCAGCTTTTGTAACAGCAGCCAAGATGTCATTAACTGACTGCATAGGGATTGAGGCAGGTTCCCCTCTTTCCATAATATTTATTCCTCCTGCCCAATATGCAATTATGCTGGTTATTGAATGGGGTTCATCTGGAGGGTCTGGTCCAAGGTGCAAAAGAACACCTGCACCCCAGAACCCAAAACTCTTCATCCCATCCAATAATATTCGATCTCCCCTAGTGAGACAAACTCTCCACAGATATTCAGTTTCTGTCTCCCCTGCTCTTCATCCATATTTTTCTTAAAGGTTTGCCAGTTGCAGGGGATTCCAAGGAGTAGTTTTGACCATATTCCTCCTCTGACCTCCTTCAAGTCCTTTGGAAAGTTTAGTCTTCATTATGGGTTTCATTTTAAATTCTGGAATTTCTTCCCCTTTAAGAGGTGGGGGTTCTGAGCTTTCATCAGAATCCCATTCAACATTTTCATCACCAATTTAATCAGAGCTTTCCCAAATATCACCATCTCAATCCTTGGTTTATGTTATCAATTTTCAAATTTTTCTAATATTTGGGGTTTTTTAATAATGCCAATTCTAAGTTTTCTTTCAAGGTTTTTGTTTTTCCCTTGTATTCTTTTAGCTCTTGTTTCAATTTGTCATTTTAGTATTGTAGAGAAAATTCTGCAAGTTTTATCTCCTTTATTTAATTTCTCAATTTATCATTTTATTTTATCATTTGTTCCCTCCATTGCCAAGCAGATTTTAAACACAATGCAAGTGCATGACAAATATTACCTTTTCCTTTTTTATCTTTTAGCGATCATGTCATGGTTTGACACTGGTCAAAAGCCAGACACCCCTGAAAACCATTCACTCATTCTCCTCTGCTATAGTTGAGCAGAGGAGGGGAAAAAAAAGGAAGGGCTCATGAGTTGAGATAAGGATTAGGAGAAAACACTCTAAAGGCAAAACAGGTTCAAACTTCAAGAGATAAAGTAAATTTATTATTAACAGAGTCAGAGGAGGATAATGAGGAATAAAATAAGCCTTTAAAACACCTTTTTCCCCCCCAGCCCCTCCCTCCTTCCAACCAACAGCTCAGGGAGACAGGGCACAAGGGTTTCGGTCATTTTCTCACTCGAAAAATCTTTCTTCATTTCACTTAGGGAAAGGAGTCTCTTTTTTCTCCTATGTCATGGGGACCTTCCCACTGATGCCTTAGGTTTTAACTTTCATATTTTTCAAATCCTGTACTGCCTCGTGTGTAACTCTGAAGTTTCTTGTGGCCTCTTAATTTCTGCTCTCTCATGCTAGGTAGACATAACAAAGCCTCTCCAGGCCTGCTGTCCAAGGACACTCAGACTGTCCTAGGCCCAAAATGGAAACCAAAGCCTGTAAAAGGGGGGAGCAAGCTAGGGGAAATGACATCATTAACTGAAGTTTTAATTGGAGAATTAACCCTGATATGCAAATGAACCAAACCTATAAAAGTGTGAAGAACTAGTGACCTGTCGTCCATCTTGGGGTCCATCTTAGCAGTAGCCTCTGGCTCCCCAGGGTGTACCTTTGAAGGCCTTTCAAATAAATACCTAGCTTTATTCCCTTAGTCCTGTCTAGTCTCCGTTTTTAGGTAGCCTCTCAAGGCATCACCACCGGAGACAGTTCTCTGGGAACTTCTCCACTGTGGTTCTAATTTTCATGAATAGCAGTCCCGCCCGACCTGCTGTAACTTGAGTCCCTCCCATGGGCAAAACAGTCTTCCCAAAACTTCATGGCATGGGTCCTTTTAGTTTGTGGGGTGTAGTCATTTAAGGATGAGCTGTTCTAGTTTGGAAGTGAAGGCTCTTTATCTCTGGAAGCAAGGGTCTTCTCTCTGTTCGAGTTTCCCATTAGAGTACAGCTTTTTAGCATCCACCCACTCTGGCAAGAGTACCGTTTCCCATGGGCTGCGAGTGGATCTCTGCATTCCCCCCATGGACTTCATGAATCATCGGGAAAAAATTTGTTGTATTATAGTCCTCACCATGGCTTGCAGAGAGATCTCGACTCCGACCCTTGGAGCACCTCCTCCCCCTCTTTCTTTTCTCTGACCTTGGTGTCGTCATGTTGGTTTTCTCCACGTCCTCACTTCCTCCTCTTTCTCCCACTAAGAAGAAAGAAACTCCCACTCATAACTACCACTGTCAACAAGTTCTACCATTTCAAAGATTTCTGTAGGATTTTGCAGTGCTGACAAGTTGATCTCGTCTGGATTCTGTGTCGGGGAATTGCTCACCATGTTTTCACCACTGGTCACGTGGTCGTTGCCACTTCCACCATGCAGGCAGTTGCGGGCTCTGCGAAGCCAGCACCATTCAGTGCCTCTCTTTATGCGGAGTGCTGAAAAGGAGAAGCTGCTGCCGTTGCCTCTGTCCTTCTGCTCACAGCACAGCTGGCTAAAAGCGGCAAAGCAGGCAAAGTTCACTGCGAGCCGTGCCGAGATGGTGGCAGCCTCATGGCCGTGCTGGCCGCATGGCCTCTCTCTGCGCCAGCCACATGGCTGCTCGCATTGCCAGGATGGCCCAGCGGCGGTGCCTCCCCACCCCTTGGAAGAGCTGCCTGCGTTTTTTTTTTCCTTCTTAAATATGTCATCACAGAGGCATTACCAACTTCTCTAATTGGGCCAGCAGCATGTCCATCTTCAGAGCCATCATAGATTGGCTCTGCCAGATAGTAGAAGCTTCGAGCAGCTTCTCCCAGAAGCCACCTCTGTAGCTGCCCCCCCACCCCATCAAAAAAATCAGTCTGTGTTAAACCAACACAGGTCCCCACTTTTTGTTTATTTTCTCTTGTACTTTTCCCCTCTCAAATCAGTTATCTACTGGCAAAGGGTCGTTGGTTTCTATATGAATGCTGTGCCTCCATCGGTAATCTGCTAAGCCTTTGGTTTGTTTCTCTAAATTGTTTGCCATCCTGCCTTTCAACTATGCCAATAATCTTATGGATAGAGTGGGAGCTTCAGACAAGCCCTGCCTTAGCCTCAGATTTTTGGAAACAGCTTTAATTAGGTGGCCTACACCTAAACCTTTCTGGCTCGCAAGTTCTAAAAATGGCAGATCAGGTCTAATATAAAATGAGTTATTTATTGAATAAACAGGAGGTAACAGATAAAAGGCCTTAAACAGAGTTACTTACTACACAGTATAAACCAGAAAGAACTACTATTAGATTACATAAAAACAGTGCACGACATTAAGGTACCTATATAAAGCTAGCAAAGAAATAGTATAGATTAGGAGTCAATGTAACTTACCACCGAATTGACCATAGTGTACACAGTCCTTTCACTCAGTCCTCAAAGTCTGGCATCCCAAAACACTGGGGAGAAAGCTCCACATGTTTCCAGGGAATGTGCAGAAGATTTCAGATTTGTGAAAGTTTGATGTAGCTTTTATAGTTTGTAAAGTGAAGTGTCTGTCATTCAGAAATTCCAGCTTATCTTTCAACATCTCGCTTTCACAGCAAGATGTTTATTAGCTGGAAGTGCCACTTCCATGGCGCCAAAATAGCTCACTATGAGACAAGCAGTCTTCAGTGAGTTGTTTCACCAATTAGCAAGCTCTTGTGAAGGGCCAGATGCCCTGAATTATTTCTCCAGCTGTTTTGAATATATTGTGATGTTGGCTTTTCACGTTACATGATGTTACAAAAACTTTACCTAGGTTCTGTGATGTAATACATGATATAGAATGTCCATTGTTTATGTAGTCAATTTAGAAAAGATAGGCAGAGAAAGTCTTCACATTCCTGGAGTATCTTATAAGAGAAGAAGAAAACCAGAAACCAGAGAGAAGAATTTATGGAGGGAGCAGAGACATAGAGGAGCCAAGGAGGAAGATAAGGCTGATAGGATGATACACAGAAACTCCAAAGAATTTATGAATCATGCATGATTGTGATGAATATGCAATGAGATGTACTTTTAAAGACGATCTTTTGGACGTAGAAGTGTGCTTTTGGCTCTCTGCCAAAGCACCCGGCCATAATACTCTTTTAGCTATTGTCTCCTAATTGTCCCTTTTATTAAACTTTTTATAAATTTTACAAAAAGTGAACCTCATTTTTCACACAGCTAACAAGCAACAGATAACCTCTCCTGTGGCGGGGGAGATGCCCTGCTACATTGTGGTGATGCCTTTTTCTCTGGTCCTAAAAATATGAGCCAGACACAGTTAGAGTGTGTAGAGGTTGGTGGGCCTGTGGTACAAGGGACAAAGAGAGTCCACTGGTGGGACAGTCCCTAGTACCAAAAGATCCTCCCCAGGTTAGGGTGAACAGAAGAGGCTCCCCCCGGGATGCATTGTTCTGTTATGTTAATGTACCCCAGTTCTGCTTCCCTGGTTGGCCCGTTGGCCTCCCCGCCCCTTGTTACCTTATATGTCCCTGCCCTAGAAGCTTGTCCACTCCAGGTTCCCCCCCATTGGCCCTTGCCCCATCGCCACTCCCTCAGAGTTTCCCCATTGGCTCCCATACCCTAGCCCTGTCTGTGTACCGCCCCCGTGCCCTCAGATCATTGGTCCCTGATGCTCACCCCACTCCTGTACTTAAACCTGGACCCTCCCGTGTTCTTTATCTTCATCCCTGGAACCTTTCACACGTGTGGCTGCAATAAACCCCGTCTGTGGAACCCCATATTTGAGTTTCTATAGCAGATATAGCAGCTTTGTTGACCATTTCTCTCTCTGTTTTATCCAATAATTCATCTAGCATAACATTTAGATCACCCCAATCTGGGTTTTGGGATTTTATGGCCATTTCCACACGCATAGCTACTCTCTCTGGGTTGTCCCTGTACTTCCCAATTGAGTTTTTCCACTGCTGTATTTCTCCAAGGGAGAATGGTGTCTTTATATAAATCACTCCCTGATTTCCCACAGCCTGTCTCAAAGGTACCTCTAATACAGGTCCTTCCTCCCCCCCTTTATCTGTTTTGGACCTTGTGTGTTTAGCAACGGGACTGACTGCTTTCATGGCTTCTCGGGCTATCCTCCCCCTTTTTCTACCACCCTCACTGCGGGAACCATCTGTATCGGAAGCATCCCATTCGCCCATTCACTTTTAATTGAAACTGTTTCATTGGTATTAAAGACTGTCCCAGCCAAATGTTGATCAGGGACATCAGGGACTGTCTCGCTTTTTACGGCGGTGGAGGGGCAGGGAGGCAGGGGCTGCAAGCAGCTTCCTCCGTCCCTAGCTTCGCAAGAGGCGCCTGGGTCGGGGCCATCCCGTCTGCCCCCAGCTTTAACACTGGCTGCGCCACAGGGTGGGGAGAGCGAGTAGCTCTTCCTGTCTCTAGCTCTGAAGCTTGCGGCTCTCCGTACCGGGGAATGCAGCTGGAACTGCCCGTGTCCATTTCCGCCTTCACTTCTATGTTCGGGGAAATCAGGGAGAGGCGACCAGCCTGCCTCTTCCCCGTCCCCATGCCCGCCTCTGGAAAAGTCAGGGGGCAGTGGCCAGTCCGCCCCTTCTCTGCCTCCGGGGCGGTCAGGGGGCGGTTTACAAGCCTGCCTCTGCTCCACCCCTGTGCCCGTCCTCCGCTCCAGAAGAGGAAGAGGGAAGTGGGGAGGCTCTGTGCCGAACCGACTCTGGCTTTGGAGCAACCGCTCACCCCCTCCCCCACTCGGACGGTGGTGGCAGCGGCGGAACAGCTGCTGCTCCACCCCCTACCCCCACCCCCACCGGCTGTCCTGCTCCTTTATCCCCTACCCCCACCTGTGCGGGCTGCCTCGGTGGCTGAACGAGGGGGGGGGGAACCCCCCCGTCCCGCAAAGCTGGGGCCACCATATCTACATTTTTCATATCGATCTCTCTGGTCTTATCCAAGCTAGCTTGCAGCAGCTTTTTTCCTCTCTTTCTCTTTCTTAAAGTCATTTCCATAGTTTTTTTCTCTATTACATATGTTTCTTCTCTGTTCAGATACATAGTAAAAAGCTCTGGGTATCCTAGTTCATCAAATCTACGTAATGATCTCAGTTCTACCATCGGGTCAGTAATAATGTCGTTTTCCAAGCTGCCATAGAGAGGCCAATTTCCCTGACAATTTTAAAGTCGTCCAAACTCGTGTGGACAGCCTAATTAACTCTCGCGTGTCTAGAGTAGTTCTCCGTCCTGTCAGCCATTTCCAGTGTTTTATTATCAACTCTAACGGACTGTTATGAGGAATTTTCTCGTTTTCATCTGAAAAAACACCACCCATGTTTACTCACAGACAGGAAAACTGCCAGAGAGAAGCTTTTAACTCCGGAATTAAGCCTGCAATCCGGCCTTGGAATTCCAACTTCCTAGGCAGTTTATCTAGCTTACTACACAAACTACTGCACTTTAAAATACTAAAAAGCAACTAATTTTAGCAAACAGTAAATGCACGTGCGCGAAAATCTGGTCAGAGCAGGATTTGAAACCACCACCTTCTGACTTCCCAACCAGGCAACCAACCTCTCAAGCCTCTGAGCCACTCCCACACATCTGCAGACTATAGCCTCTGGGCTCTTGTGGATTCAACGGAGGGCATCCCCCTCCTCCCCACAGTTTGCAGGGGAAAGGTTTAAGCTTTCCCCTTTCGTGGGCTTCTCTGCCCACTTTCAAACCCCAACCTTTCCACCTCCCTCGGAGATCTCCTTCCCTAGTGCTAGCACAATACCAATCCCTCTTAACTCACCTTTTTTTCCGTGTTTCTGCCTTTCCGTGCTGGGTCCTAAAGTCCTGGTCATAGTCCTGGATCGTTGCTTCAGCGCCCCTGTAGTTCTCCGGCAGAGAGAGGGGCAAAGCAAGATCTGTTTCAACCCAAGACTGCAAGTTTCAAGGTCTTTAGGGTCCCTTCGTGGTCACCAGCAACTGATGCCTTTCCCTGGTCTTATAATCAAAAGTCAAACACGGTTAGAAGGGAAAAAGGGATTTTACCTTGGTATTTATTTTAAGGATCCTTAGGTGCACACGTCCAGGTCGAATGCACCTTAATGCACACCGCAATGCACAAACAAAAGATCTGGTCTAACATTATAGGTCTTACTAACTAGCATATCTATCAAAGATTCCCCAATGAGAGGCTCGAATGAGCCCCCCTCCCCAAGGAACCTTCCCCTGGATGGTTCTATCTTAGTTTACAAAATGTGTTCTGGAGAGGACCTTGGTGTCTAGGGGCATTTTGATCCCTAACTACGAAGCTTCTAAAATGTTTAGTCTTCTAGCTTGACAAATAAGTCCAAGAATGTAGGCAAAAAGCACTAGGAATATGGAAGTTTTAAAAGGGTATAACAGGGGTATAAAAGAAAAGGCAAAAATCTTCATGGCATCACTACAATGGACCAGGTGATTGAGGCCTGTGCCAAATTAACATCTACTGAACACACCAATGCTATGTCGGTCTCCAAGGGGATGGCAGAAGCCCTAGTAGCATTGTCTGAGGACAGGCAGCGTTGCTTTCATTGCAGGGAGCCTGGACACTTTATTAAAGACTGCCTAGAACACTGGGCTTCAAGGGACTTACAGCCACCAGGGGAATGCCCTTGGCCTCAGCAGTATCGCCCGGACCATCGGCGGTGTCCGGGAAACTACCAGTGGAGTGCGGGTCAGCCCCGTGCTACAACACCAAATGCCAAGCCGGCCCGCCCTGCCCTGCCTGCTGTCCCAGTCTTGGAGACAATTCCCGATTACACCTATGTGGACCAGAAGCTCCTGGTCTCCGAGGCATTCCAACAGATCCAGGTGGGAACCCGACAGCAGCTAGTGAGTGCCCTTTCTATTCAGTTTGATGATGAGGGCATGTACAAAATCCCCACAGGACAATTTGGGCCCCCAGACAGCCCTTGAGACATTTTAATCACTTGAGACAGACTCTATGGGCCAGACAAACTTTATGTCACACCAGAAGTTCAAACCGTCAGCCCCAACGACAACATTTATGAAACTGTTTCATGCAATGAGCCCCCCTGGTTTCTATATCAAGGGATGGCCATTGCCCAATTCTTCCTCCTGCCACATTATAGACACTGGATCCCGGAGAACCCAATGGCGTGCTGGGCTGAGGTTGTATGCCCTGATAGACCTTTAATAGAGTGTGGCCTGTCTAATAAAGGTGTTAAATATTACCTCCCAAGGATGGCGGACACCAGAGCGGATATTACCATCGTTGCCCACTCCGAGTGGCCACGGGACTGGGATCTGACACCGGCTGCTGGGACCATCTCAGGTATTGGAGGTGCTGCGGTCTCCATGCACAGCAAAGATAACATCATCGTGGAGGGACCCAAGGGCCAAACTGCCACCATCAAGCCCTTCGTGGTCAAGTCGGGCATCACTCTGTGGGGCAGGGACCTGTTATCCCAATGGGGGACTCGACTAGAAATCCCATCGCCACCTCAGGATTTCTAGTCGGGGCCGCTGCAGAGCGCGCCACCCCACCGCTGATGTGGAAGACCGATAGTCCAGTGTGGATTGACGAGTAGTCCCTTTCAGCTGAAAAGCTGCATGGTCTAGAGTCCCTCGTGGAGGAGCAGCTTTCCAAGGGCCATATAGTACCCACCAATAGCCCTTGGAACTCCCCTGTCTTTGTACTCAAGAAACCTGGCAAGGACAGATGGAGACTCCTCCACGACCTCAGGAAGATCAACGAGGTCATTGAGGACATGGGTCCCCTTCAGCCTGGCCTTCCCTCACCCTCCATGCTGCCGCGCGAATGGAGACTAGCAGTCATAGATATCAAGGACTGCTTTTTTAACATCCCCCTCCATCCTCGAGATGCACCCCAGTTTGCCTTCTCAGTCCCATCCCTGAACAGTCAGTGAAGAGCGGACAGAACTCCACTACTAAATAAGTAGTAAAGTAGGTATGTTTATTTCCAGCTGGGACGCACGGGGGATCGCTCCTCCAAAGCCATGCCTGCCGACAGCTGCATTCAGCTCGGTATTTATCGGGTTACAAGTTCCATATTCATTAAGTTTCGCAACACGCCTATACATATTCATCACCTAGCCCCGCCCAGCCTTGCTTCGTATTATAATGAACCCAAAAGTCATTTACATCCGCGTTGCGCTTGCGCAGTGTGGTTTGGTGTTTTTTGGTAGGGGTCTCCGAGGGTCTTTTGGAGGAAGGCTGAAGGTCTTCCTCGTCCTGAACTTTTAACCTTTCTTCCCCGCGCATGCTCTTTTGTATCCCTGGCCTTTGAGACTGGTTTGAGCTAGTTCGCAGGATGTCTGTCTGAGACCCCCCTGGTTTTATCAGAGTTCTCTTATCTTTTCTTCCTGCCCTGATATGCTGGCCAAGCTGGATGCATTGTTCCTGACAAACTAATTCTCCTGCTTCCCATCCCCCTGATTCAGTCCCCCCTTTTCTAAAGAGTTAGTAAATTCTTTTACTAATACTTAAATTCTTTTTCTAATGAATTTTTTGGTAGGCATCTCTTAATGTTTTTCCGTGTGCGTTTGACAAAGTAGTTAGAACTGATAACCTTTTTAGTACTCTATAGTTCCAAATAAGTAACGTGATAGACAGCACGAGGCAGGTACTAACCAAGGTTAATAAGACAATGATGGGGTGACATAACGTATTCAGGATACCAGTTGCGGTAGGTGACCACCCGAAAAGCGAGTCCCACCAGTTATGGCTTGCGTCTTGTTTTACTCTTTGCAAGATTCTGCTGATTTCTTGCGTGTCATAATGGACGGTGACTAAGGTCTTTTCCCCGTTTCTTTGGATTTCTCTCAAAATCTCCATTAGGTCCTGATGTTTCACTAATTGCTTTACTAATGTTAGGTCCATCCCAATAGGCGTGGGTAGCAATTTATGGTAAATGGTGTAGTTAGACCTTATTAATTGATGAGATACAACTGGTGCTAAATACGAAAAGTCACACCCAACAATTTTGGCAAAATTACAAATACAAAAATTAGAGTGATTCCTGGCAGTTACATTAATAACATTGTCATCTATTATCATAGAAGTGCAGATAGTTCTTAAGCATACACAGCCTTGACCAATATATACAAGTACAGTTTTTGGTGAAGTGTCTGGGTGGATCTCAAAGTGACAAATGCCTTGTTCTGCATCAAGACATATGTCTCTGGCATCAAGTGTATTACTTTCACAGATAAATCCTTGTTGTTCCCGTGTGATGCAAGATTCTAAATTCACTGTTTGCCATTTTTCTCCTACCATCTGAGACCATACTCTATGTTCAGAGGGGTAAAAAACTGTCCCATTATGGTTTAATCCCAATGCAACAATAGGATGAATTATATAAACTGTGGTATTCCGTATCGTAAGCACAAAGGCAGTAGCTATGTTAGTCATTAGGTCATAGGTGAAATTTACCGAGGTCCACCAGGATTGGAGCTTTCTTTCTAATTTAGTAGCATTGTTCCAAACAGCCTCTCGGATTTCAATAGGAAATACACCTTCATTACCTTCTCTTATGATTAAGGAAGCTGTGGACTGCATCCATAATTGAGCTTGTATGCAGCTAAGGGCTAATGAGACGTTGTCTTGAGCTGTGCCAAGTGTGTTTAATATCAGTTCGTGGTCCAGGTTGCTGAGTTTTGCTAGGTCTGGGAGTATTTTTGAGACTTGCCACTGGCTGTTTCCTAATGCTAATAGGGAGGATTGTAGGGGCTGTTTTAATTTGGTCAGGTCACTGGTCACTGTGGCCAGTTTGTTCATCAGTATCTCTGAATCAATCCCATTTATGACTCCCAGTCCTGTTCCCAGCATGCCAGTCAGGTCTCTCCGCATTCTGCCTTTGAGGGGTGTTTGCTTCTGCAGCCAGGCTGTCCATCCTTCAAGGGATGTTTGAATTAAAGGGGAGCAGGCTGGTTGGATTTCAGAAATGTTAATTTGCATTAGTAGTTCTACACGCTTAAGAGACCATTCTGGATTAAACAGCAGTAATTGCTGGCCTGTGTTCCTCACCACATAAGGGCCAATCTCATAAACTTTTGGCTCAGACTTAAGTAATGTGACCTGGGTTTGGATCTGATTGTCAGAGTAGGTAGTAGGCCTAGCCATGGCATTTATCTGGAATTTGAATGAGAGCCCATTGCTGTCTTGGCCCCAAAGACAAACCACTTCCATAGTCTGTACTAATGTAAAATTATACCAACAATCTGCTTCACTTGAATAACTACAGATCTCATGGTGTTTGTCTGTAGTAGTTGAGACACTGATTTGGGTGGCTTTTCTATGAGTAGTCCCGTTAACCATTCGGCATCCTATCTTGATTTTTTCTCCTACAGTCCCTTGGAGCTGCCAAGTTCTTTGTTTTTTCCATTCTTGCTTTGTATACACTTGGTTTCCGTGCATGACTACAGTCAACAGGTTTAAATCTTTTATATCAGAATATTTCCCCATGAGTCCAGTAACCCGCTGTATTGGGTTGACCCTGAGTTGATAGACAGTCTTTAAGACCAATTACGCTTCTCACAATTTACATATTTAAACCGCACAGAAAGGCGGGACTTCCCTTTTTGGTCGGAGCTCGCCTGCTGGAAGGTGGGGGCAGCTCGGAGCCTCCCGGCCCCGCCGGGCCCGGCCGGGCCGGGGCCACTGCCCCTTTCCCCCTTTCCCCACGCTGTGGCACGGACCCTGGGTGGCTGGGGGGGGACTGCCTCAGAGCCACAGGCAGCTAAAACCAGCCATGGACTGCTCACAGCTAAGCCCATCCAGCGCGGCTTCTGGGGACCGGCGGGTCCCTCTCCTCTCCACGCGGGGCCGGCGGAGTCAACGGGAGCCGGCAGAGCCTCCTGTCTGCAGCCAGCACACTTCGTGCTGAACTGAAGAAGACACCACGCAGCCAGCAGCACAAAGGGAGCGAGGCTTTCCCCACCGTAAAGGCTGAACAAGAACACCCTTCAGCATGGCGGTGTCAGTCAGAGAGAAAGAGAAGTGAGTCACATGGGACAGAGCTGAGCATGGCGACTGGGAGAAGAGGGCGGTGCCACGATTCTGGCGGGCAGCTTAAAAGAAACCTTCTTGCATGCCGTGGTAAGAAATTGTAATACCACAAACTGTTTGTCTCTTTAATCCATTTGAAGAACATGGGGGGATGGAGTATCTTCGTGTGCCTGTGAAGATTGTGAAGAATGCCGATGCCAGGCTTTATAGTAGCAAGAGGCTGTTAGAGACTTGTGGCAAAGAAGAGCCTTTGTGTGCAGGCCAAAAGAACTTATCCTTAAAAAGATGAATAACCCCATGTGATGGCCCATGTTTTGCAGTGTGAAAGAACTGTGAGATTTTTCATGGGAGAGATGTTCTACACACAGCAGATTGTTTGTTTCCGGGCGGATCTGCTGTTAGTGGCAGTTTGGGAACCACGTGCAACTGAAGGAAAAACCCTTTTTTCCCTTAAGTATAAGAGAGAGACTTTTCAAGAACTGGAACACTGACTAACATCCCATGTTTTGTTATCCCTTGTGTGAGCTAGGTAAAAGGAGAGAAGTGCTGGCTGGAGGGGGGGGGGGGGATTTGCTTTAATTTTGTTTTGTTATTGTCTCTTTACTTTTAATTCTATTAGTAATAAAACTCTTTCATTGTACTGCAACTGTTTAAGGTTTGTGCCTGCTTTGCTTTTCTCCTAATTCTTATCTCACAGAAGGAAAACAAGTAAGTAATGAATATTTTGAACCAAAACCACTACATTTAATTGGTGTTTTCTGCCTGGTTTCGAACTCAACCCGCTACACCCGCATAAAAGCTTGGGACCATATGTCCTCTCTCTTATGAATAACTTCCCAGCTGAAGGTTACAGTTATAACTGTGAGAAAAACAATTTTCTGGGTTATACTTGCGTGCCACCCTGACATTTTCATTTTGTTCGGGTAAACTTCAATTTCAGTTCATCATCCCCAGGGGTCACTTTCCAAGGGGGTCTCTGGAGCCATCTTTACTCGGGTGTGGTGAATCCAGGCACTCTGTTCTCTGATCTTAATTGCGGTGTAAGTGGTGAGAAGCACCTGGAATGGTCCTTCCCACTGTGGTTCCAGAGTCTTTTTTGTAAGAGACTTAACATATACATAATCTCCAGCCTGAATGTCATGTACAGGACCGTCCAAGCCTCGACTTCGAGTTCCAGCCACATGTTTTCCAATTTCTCTAAGCTGTTTATCTAAGGCAATCATGTAGGTGGTTAGCGTCTCTTCCCCTATTTGGGTAGATATACCTTTCTGTACCCCATATGGTCTCCCATAGAGTATTTCAAAGGGACTTAACTCTTCCTTAATTCTGGGCTTGGTCCGAATTCGTAACAACGCAAGTGGAAGAGATTGGGGCCAGGGTAGGTTAGCTTCTTGCCCTAATCTCACAATTTGCTGTTTAATCAAATGATTCATTTTCTCTACTTGGCCACTCGACTGGGGATGGTATGGAGTGTGGAGTTCCCAGTCTATGCCTAAATGTCGGCTGGTTTGTTGTACCACCCTTGAAATAAAATGTGGTCCCCTATCTGAGGACATTGTGGCTGGAACTCCAAAGCGCGGTATTATTTCTTGTAGTAACACCTTGGTTACTTCTCGAGCCTATAGCGGTCCTGGTAGGAAAAGCTTCTGGCCATCCTGAAAAAGTATCTGTTAGCACTAATAAATACCGGTACCCCCCTTTTCTTGGAAGTTCTGTGAAATCAATTTGCCACTGCTGTCCAGGCCCATGGCCTCTCCCAATCTGGCCCATTTTTGGTTTGGGGGTGTTTCTGGGGTTAGTCTGGAGGCAAAGGTTGCACTGTCGAGTTACTTGCACAACAGTTTCGTATAAGTTTCTGGCGATAATTTTCCCAGTTAAGTAGTTATATAAGGCATTTGTTCCCCAGTGTGTTTTCTGGTGTTCCTCTCTAACTACGGCCCATAGCAAATGAGAGGGAATAACTACTTTTCCTTCTGTATTGATAGCCCATCCCTCTTGGTTAAATGTTCCCCTTTCATCTTTAATCAATTTCCTGTCTTTTTTATTATATGTTGGCTTACCCTCTAGGGAAAGTTGTCCATCTGGGATCAAGGCTCCAGTTATTGTTACCTCACCTTTTGCTGCTTCTTTTGCCTCTCTGTCTGCCAGTTCATTTCCTTCTTCCAATTCTGAGCTCACCTTTTGATGCGCCCTTATGTGCATGATTGCTACCTTCTCAGGTAGCTGGACTGCTTCTAACAGCTGCATTATTTCTTGTGCATGTTTGATGTTCTTTCCCTGTGAATTTAACAGTTCTCTTTCTTTCCAAATGGCCCTGTGTGCGTGCACAACTCCAAAAGCATACCTTGAGTCTGTATAGATGTTTATTTTCTTTCCTTTTGCCATCTCTAAGGCACAGGTTAGGGCGATTATTTCAGCCTTCTGCGCAGAGGTGTTTGTTGGCAGGGGTCCAGATTCTATCACCTCGCGGCAGGTGGTAACTGCATACCCAGCATGCCGCTTTCCACTGATGACGTAGCTGCTTCCGTCAGTAAAACAGGCCTCTGTGTTGCTTAAAGGGGTATCCTTTAGATCCGGGCGGCTGGAGTAGGTAGCTTAGATAGTCTCCAGGCAATCATGGCGTACCGGTTCCCCTTGATTTCCACTGAGAAAGGAAGCTGGGTTGACAATGTTAGTTACCACTATTTCTACATCATCTTGTTCTACCATGATGGCTTGATATTTCAGGAACCTTTGTGGGGAGAGCCAGTGCCCACCTTTCATTTCCAGCACCGCGGACACCATGTGGGACACCAGCACAGTCATTCTCTGGCCCAAGGTGAATTTGCATGCTTCCTGGATGTTTAGCACGACTGCTGCAACAGCTCTGAGGCACCCAGGCCATCCTTTGGCTGCTGCATCTAGCTGCTTAGAGAAATAGGCAACTGCCCATCGGTATGGGCCCAGGTCCTGTGCTAGGCGATCCCTTGCTTCTCATGGGAAAATAGAAAGAATGGCTTACTCACGTCTGGAAGTCCTAGAGCTGGAGCTGACATGAGGGCATTCTTCAGCTGGCTGAAGGCTCGCGTGGCCTCCTTTGTCCACTGGAGATCTCTGCTTTCCTTTGTAATGAGCTCATATAGTGGTTTCACGAGCAGCCCGTAATTGTAAATCCACAGTCTGCACCACCCTGTCATCCCCAGAAAAGTTCGTAACTCTTTCACTGCCTGGGGTTTCGGGGTTTGGCATATCGCTTCTTTGCGATCTTGCCCCAAAGTTCGTTGCCCAGCACTGACTTCATAGCCCAGATAGATCACTTTTTGTTTCACCACCTGAGCCTTTTTCTTGGATACCCTGTACCCTTGGAGTCCCAGGAAGTTTAAAAGGCTTACCGTCCAGGCTGTGCAAGCTTCCTCTGTTCGGGTAGCTATTAGGAGATCATCCACGTACTGCAATAGCTTCCCTTCTCCTGGTGGGGCTTCCCAGGACTCTACATCTTTTGCGAGCTGTTCTCCAAACAGGGTGGGACTGTTCTTAAATCCCTGAGGCAACACTGTCCATGTGAGCTGGGTTTTGCGCCCACTCTTAGGGCTTTCCCATTCGAATGCAAAAATTTTCTGGCTGGCTTCATGGAGAGGGAGGCAAAAGAAGGCATCTTTTAGATCTAAAACGGTAAACCAAGTTAGCTCTGGTGTTAAACATGTTAACAGAGTGTAAGGGTTTGCCACCACAGGATAGAGGTCCTCAGTTATCTTGTTAACAGCCCGTAAATCCTGTACCACCCGGTAAGACCCATCAGGTTTACGGACAGGCAAGGTAGGAGTATTGAAATCAGACTGGCACTCTTTTAGTAATCCCAACTGCAAGAATTTTTCAATTATCAGGCCAATTCCTTCCCTGTCTTCCCTTTTAAGGGGGTACTGTTTAATTCTAACTGGTTGTTTTCCCTCTTTGAGTTTGATCTGTATTGGGGTTGCATTTTTGGCTCTCCCAGGTACATCTGTGGCCCAGACTCCTGGGAACACTTGCTCCATTATCTCTTCCCTGATTTCCTCTACAGGGTCTTTGGTTGTTAATATGAGGCTCAGTATTTCTACATACTGTTGGTCATTTACCTCCAGAATAACTTCCCCATTCCTAAAAATAATGGTTGCTTGTAATTGTTCTAATAAATCTCTTCCCAAGAGAGCCTTTGGAGAATTGGGTAAATATAAAAACTTGTGAATACCCCATTGTTTCCCGATTTTATATTTCAATGGTTTAAAAAAATAAGCTTTTTCAGATTGGCCAGTTGCTCCATGTACCACAATATAGTCATCCCCCACAGGCATTAAAGCTTTATTTAAAACTGGGTATGTTGCCCCTGTATCCACCAAAAATTCTATTTCTTTTTCCTTGTCCCCTAGCTTCATTATAACCAGTGGATCTGCTAGGGTAGAATCCCCCAGTCCTCTTCAATCTTCTTTCACGTGTGCAACCACCCTCCCCCTTCCTTGGTTTCCCTTGTTCTGGTGGTCTTCTTGTCTTCTTTCTGGGCACTCGTTTTTCCAATGACCAAACCTCCCACAAATCGCGCATTGGTCTCTACCTAGCCGGGGTGGGCCTTGTCTGGGAGGTCCTCGTCTGGGGGGTCCTTGTCTAAGTTTTTCTCTATTCCCTTCTTTTACTACTGCTACTAATTTCCTCATCCCTTGCTTGTAACCTTCTTCTCGATTACTGAATACCCTCCAAGCTGCATCCAATAGAGTTTCCAGGTTCCTCCCTTCTGGCCCCTGAAGTTTCTGCAATTTACGTCTGATATCTCCTGTGGATTGTCCTAGAAACAAAGATACCAGCTGTTGTACCCCTACCTCGGTCTCAGGATCCAGCAATGTGTTATGGCGCATTGCATCCCTCAGACGATCCAGGAATTCGGATGGTGACTCGGAAGGACTCTGTCTTATTGCGTACAAAGCTGACCAGTTTAGGGTCTTGGGAATAGCTCTTTCCACCCCTTTTGCTATCCATTCTTGATAACCTTTTAATTTCTTTAATTCAGCTGTTCTATTCGGGTTCCAGTGTGGTTCCTGGAGTGGGAAGTAATCTTTTACATCTAATTGTTGTGTTTTGTAATAGTCCTCTGCCAAGTCTCGAGCTGTTTTCAAAACTAGCTGTCTTTCTCTCTCTGTTAGTCCACCCAATAGTAATTGTATATCAGCCCAATCTGGATTATGCTGTTTAATTATAAGTCGCAAGCGCTCAGCAGTACCTGCTGGATCACTTCGGTAATTTTTGGCAACGTTATACCATGCATTTAGGTCAGCAGTAGAGAAAGGTACTCTAATCAACATTGTATCCCCATCAGGTGCCACTGCCTCTCTCAGAGGTGCCATCAGTACCTGTTTCCTGCTTTGGGACGAGACAGGACTGCCCGGGGGAGAGGGGGTTGGCGTTGGTGTTCCTTCCGAGTCTGCATCCTCTTCCTGTCTCCTAAGGGGAGGCTTAAGCAAATCGGTTAATTCATCATCATCTTGTCCCTGAGCTGCTGCTTGATAGACTTTGTCTGACCTTGTGCATCTCTGGCCTATGCTGCATGACGAGCAGCATCGTTTGATTCTTCTTCGGCCCTTTGTATTTTCTTTTTCCAGAGCTAACACCATAGGATCACTGGGGGGTTTGATTCCACAATCTCTCTGCCATTCAGGGTGTTTTCAGAGAGAAAAAAATGCGTCAGCGTAGGAAACTTCTTCCCATTTACCTTCCCACATCAGAAACAGCATTAACTGAAGCAAGGTATTATAATCTAAAGTTCCATTAGATGGCCATTTGGCTTCATTTTCTAATTTATACAGTGGCCACCACTGGGTACAATATTTTATAAGGGTTCTTTTATTTTCTGTGCCTCCAGCTCCTACTATCTCCTTCCAATGTACCAGAATACAGCCGAGCGGGCTTGCTCTGGGGATTTCTTTACTTTGTCTGGTTCGCATACTGTGCCACCCCCTTTGGATCACCTGTATAGTGTATAAGTCACTCTTTATAAATTCTCTTGTGCTTTCTGCCAAGCCTGCTTTGCTGCTGCTTGAAATCCCTTTTTTTTTTCCCCCACACTCTCTCACAGTTCTTTCCCAATTTCTTCCCAAACTTCCTAAATCTCAGGTACCAAATGCGACTTCCCACACACAATCTTTAAAATCTCAGGCTCAAAATCAGCTTAATAGCACTGAGAACACAGGCTCTGCCGTCTGGCAGAAGAGCAGTATCACCTCGTCGTACAAACTTTACACTGTATTAATACCCATGCAACCTGCCATCCTCCCGTTGAATAAAAGGTTCTGACACATCCACAAAAACAAGTTATTCCACGTACTCTTTCAAACTCTAAATTCTCTGCCACTAATCCTTCTGCAGAGGTTCTCCCAGCCACGATTCTAAATTCAACAAGCAAGCACTCCCCCAAACAAATGTCTCAATATCACACTCTCAAACGACACACGGCAACACGCACGCTCCCGTTTTACAAACGAATAGGCGACCTAATACACACCTACACACATAAAAGCAGTCTGGCAACAACCAATATCCACACAGACATATAAGCAACACAACAACATTTAAACCAGCTACTAGTAGCAAAAATGTTCGCAACACTTGCTTGTAACAGTTTCAGGGTCCCGCTTATATTTTCCGACACGGTAACAAGTTCCGGTGGGACCCCCCTGGAATCACCCGATCCGCTCCCAGGATCGCTAGCGCCCGCCCTATCGGTCGGCGATTCCCCCTTGCCGGCTCCGGTAGCCGGTTGCTTGCAAGCCCCACCTTTACCCTCACAGGGACTGCGCTGAACGCGGGACGTCTCCTCACGGCTTACCAGCAGCCCTGGCCACGCGTACGACTTATAGGCAACCTAAATACAAAACATACCGTTTATCCGCAGTTCCAGGTCGTTGTCTGTCCGCCGCAGTGAGCGAGCCGAGGGGCGGAGATCCTCCAGGAAAGCCCTGGGGCGCGCCAAAGATGTCCGCTCCTCAGCCGATCCTGCAGCCGGACAGAGGTTCTCCTGGCTGGCTCGCCAAATGAAGAGCAGACAGAAGTCCACTACTAAATAAGTAGTAAAGTAGGTATGTTTATTTCCAGCTGGGACGCACGGGGGATCGCTCCTCCAAAGCCATGCGTGCCGACAGCTGCATTCAGCTCGGTATTTATCGGGTTACAAGTTCCATATTCATTAAGTTTCGCAACACGCCTATACATATTCATCACCTAGCCCCGCCCAGCCTCGCTTCGTATTATAATGAACCCAAAAGTCATTTACATCCGCGTTGCGCTTGCGCAGTGTGGTTTGGTGTTTTTTGGTAGGGGTCTCCGAGGGTCTTTTGGAGGAAGGCTGAAGGTCTTCCTCGTCCTGAACTTTTAACCTTTCTTCCCCGCGCATGCTCTTTTGTATCCCTGGCCTTTGAGACTGGTTTGAGCTAGTTCGCAGGATGTCTGTCTGAGACCCCCCTGGTTTTATCAGAGTTCTCTTATCTTTTCTTCCTGCCCTGATATGCTGGCCAAGCTGGATGCATTGTTCCTGACAAACTAATTCTCCTGCTTCCCATCCCCCTGATTCAGCAGGCCCCTCTTAAATGGTACCACTGGCATATCCTCCCTCAGGGGATGAAAAACTCACCTTCCATCTGCCAGTGGTACGTGGCCCACATCCTCTCTCCCATCCGTAAAACATTCCCAGACACCATCATCCTCCATTACATGGATGACATACTAATTTGTTCCCGGGACCTGTCCTGTTTGGACACTGCATTAACCAAGACTATCAAAGCCACGGGAGATGCCGGATTTGAAATCTGAGAAGACAAGATCCAGCAGACCTGCCCCTGGACCTACCTGGGACTCCAGATCGGCAAGCAGACCGTCATACCCCAGCAGCTCTCCATCAGGGACAACCCGAGGACCCTCCGCGACCTCCACCAGCTCTGCGGGTCCATCAACTGGGTGTGTCCACTGCTGGGCATTGCCACAGAGGACCTTGTGCTGCTCTTCAACCTCCTCCAAGGCAGCGAGGACCTTGACTTGCCTAGAACCATCACCCCGGAGGCCCAGGAGTCTATCAGGATGGTGCAGAAAGCCTTATCCTCATGGCAGGCACATTGAATGGGCCCAACACTGCCACTCAACTTGATCGTCCTGGGTAAGTCTGTTGAGAGTCTTTCTGAAGAATGGCTAAAAAGCAAAGGTCATGATAACACAGCAGGCTTAGTAAAGATGCAGACACTGAGTCCTTGAGCAAGAGGTTGCATAGATAACAGAATGTGCATTCAGATAAGTAAGAAGACAGAAACCATATGGAAGAGGAAGATAAGACCACCGTGTTTGCAGATCCCACGGAATAGCTCCCACCAATGAGGAGCTCAACTTTTGCAATATGTATGAGCTAATTAAAGGTACTATAAGTAAGTGTAGTTTTGAAAAATAAATCGAGACTTGCTGAACATCATGCCTTGAGTGCTTGTCTCCCGCGACTCCACCCAACATCTGGCACCCGAACAGGAGAAGTTGCCCTTGCCTTATGCGATGGGGGAGTTGCGTTGGGGTCGGGTCCCGCAGCTAGACGGACGGCGAAAGAGGTCTCGTATACTGCAGCGATTTCCTCCGCGCCCGAGTGACCGCACAGGCGGGCTCGCCGATACGTGCTGCCGAAGCCTGGAGGGGCTAGCAACGGTACCGTCGTAAGTATGGAAAGGCAAGCAGCACAGGAACTTTTTAAGGCTTTTTTGCTTAAGCGTAATTTTAAGGAGATTAATCTTGATAAAGACCTCCCCGCCCTTTTAACGCATGCGCGCTCTTACGGTTTTTTCGCTGACCCCCACTCCATTCATGAATTAAGTCAGTGGCGCGCGTATAGTGACAAACTCTGGGATCTTGTCTTAGATGACGATAAGCCAGCTAAAAAGATAGCTAAACTATGGAGAGTTGTCTACAATGAACTTTTAATGGTACAAGCAGAGAAAAGGGCAGCAGAAAAAATTAAGGCAGCCCATGATAAAAACCGTAATTACGATTCTGCTGCTTCCCTTTACTCCGCTGCCCCTAACCCCCCCACCTTTGCCACAGTCGAGGTTCCGCCTGAGGCATTTGCCTCCGGCCCGGCTTCACACTCACCCTCTGCGCCCCCTGATCCTCCCCTGCAGTCCCCGCCCCCGTCCCCCTCGCAGCAGCCACGGCAGCCGCAGCAGCCGCCGCCGCCGCAGCCGTCTGTTCCTCCAGATCGCTCTCGTTCGCAAAACCCTTTCCTAAGCCATGAGCCTGTCCCTGGGGCAGATTCTGACCTCGCGGAGGCCATGGCCAAGGGTCATAGAGAGCTGTGGGCAGCTCTCGGTTGTGACGGTTTGCATAAGGGCGATGCAGAGATGCTAGCGGCTGCCCAGGAAAGCTTGGCTTTCCCTGTTCTGTTTGTTCCTAATCCACAGGGAGGCAATATTGCGCAAGTTACTAACCTCGACTGGAAGCTGTTAGCTCAGCTACGAGCAACGGTGGGGAATTACGGTGTTACGAGCGAGCCCGTAAAACAGATGCTTGATTATATTTTTAATGCCTTTACTCTCCTTCCTGCTGACATTAAAGGCATCACTAAATTAATGTACACCCCGCACCAGCGATTACTCTTTGACGCTCGCTGGAGAGAAGAAGCAGCTGTGAGCGCAGATCTTAACAGACCCCAGGGGGACCCCTTGGCTGACATTACGGTTGATGAGTTACTAGGACAGGGTCAACATATGAGGGTTGAGGCTCAGGCTGCACTAGGCCCTGCTAAATTGCGGGAGGCCATGGCAGTTGCTAAGAGAGCCATGGACAAAGTCCGAGCCCCGGGTGGGATCCCTATGTATATGAACATTAAGCAAGGCAGAGAGGAATCTTTAGGCTCTTTTGTTGATAAAGTCATGGAGGCAATTTCAAAAGCCAGGGTGCAAGAGCACATGCACGACCCATTATTAAAACAATGTCTCCTACAAAATGGTAACCAAGCCACTCGTGCCCTTATTACCTCCACCCCAGGGGATTGGACTGTCCAGCAACTTTTAGAGAAAGCTGCGACCATGCCCACTGGCTCGCAACTATTCTTAGCACAAGCCTTAGCAAAATTAGGTGAAGGGCTTAAAGAACAGGCTATTAGCTCTCAAAATCAGGTTATGGCAGCCCTTGCTCCTCTCCAAGCGGCAGCAGCACGTCCCCGCCCAGCTCCAGGTGGCCGCATGAAGTGTTATCGCTGTGGGACACCCGGTCATATTCGTCACGAATGTACAGCCGCAAGAATTTAGCGACCCAGCGCGAACAGCGGCCGCGCGACGACACAAGTAACCGCTCCAGCACCTCTACCTGTCCCTGCCCAGCGACAAGCGGAAGTCTCGGCCTGGACCTGGCAGCCTCAGTAGATACCGAGTTGCTAACATCAGAAATCCATCGCATTCCCACTGGTGTCATCGGACCTGTGTACATTAATGGCCAAGCTATGGGAGGACTTATTGTAAGTCGTTCATCTGCAATTACAATGGGACTCCTAGTAGAGACTGGTCTTGTTGATGCTGACTCCGCTGGAGAAATTTTTATTTTAGCACATACCGATTATCCTCCCGTTAAGATCCCGGCAGGACAAAAGTTAGCACAACTAGTACCATTACCACATCTGGCTTCAAGCATTCCGCCTGTTTGTGATGCACCTAGGTGTCAGCCAAGTCCTGGCTCTACTGGATCTCTGACCTTACTCACTATTGATCTCACCTCCCGCCCACGGAAGCGTTGTCTCCTGCTGCATCAGGCAGAGTCCATCACCTTGGAACCTATCCTCAACCCCCGACGCCCATGCCTTGGGTGCGCTACAAAGACCCCAAGACGGGATTTTGGCAGGATCCTGTAAAAACCTTGTACTGGGGAAGAGGTTACTTATGTGTATCCGCTCCGACAGGTCCCCTGTGGGTTCCGGCCAAATGGACTAAGCCTGCTGTCCTAAATGAGCAGTCCACAACTGAGGAAGAAGATAAGAATACAGAAGAAGATCTCGCAAATCTTATGGGAAATTGAGCAGCAGTTTCACGTCACCTTCCTTGTGGACTCAGAGGAAAAAATTGAGAACTTATCTCCTCCCACATTTGCAGAGACACTTTTTGCGCTTTTGCCAATCTGCTTGCTTTGCATGTAATTGTAATAATCATAAGGCGTGGGTAAGATTGCTTTGCGGAGGCTGTAATTTACAGTGGTGGGTCCACCAGCGACATCTATCAGAAGGGTTTTGGTGTCAGTCTTGCAGTTTTCACTGGCACCGTGAGACGGCTCAAGGAGCATTAGTACAACTCACAGGCAAAAATATCATTGACAGTTTGCAATTAGTTGAAAATCTTGAAGATCTGCGGCTAAGAGAATTAGCGTGGTCAGTACAGCATTTAGCAAAAAAGATCTTAGCCGATAGCTACTCTGTAGTTTTGCAATCCTCATGCCAACCAAATATCGGGGTCCCCATTCAGTGGCAAGTTGACCCAAGAAAGTGGGATCATGTTTGCCGGCGGTTTAAGCATCGTGCTGCTAATCGCAGGCTCAGTAATGGGTCACCTCCTTTCCTACCCTCCTAAGGTGTTTGACCCTAGAGATAATATCTGGGTCTCCTTGGCACGTGAATTGAACACCACAACATTCTGTGCCTCCTTAGCCACACCCAGTACCCCATTTTTGACATGCTTAGTTGGAGTACCACTAACAGATAATACATGGCGTAACTTCGTAATCGAGACCCAGAACCAGTTCAAAATTATTAGACCATTAAAATCCACAATGAATATTACCACTGGCCTACTGAAGTATGATGACTGGGATGAAAGACTCCCGGTGGGCCCTGAGCCACAAGAGATAGAACTAGTTGATTCTCTTAACGCTACAGCCTGTATTTATATTAATAGTTCACGTAATTTATGCCAAGAGGGCAGCCTTAATGGCTGTCGACTGAATGAATCCAACCCCACCTTGATTTATCCTACTGGCAATGCTTCACAGTGGAATTTAGAATGGTGCAACGTTACCGTGAGAAATCGATCTCTTGCAGCCCCTAGAACGTTTTTCCCTCGAAAGTTACCCAGAGGGTTTTTCCTAATTTGTGGGAATCGTGCCTGGTCAGGTATTCCATCCAGGCCTGTAGGTGGGCCCTGTACCTTTGGCCAACTGAGTCTTGCACTTCCACAGCACCATCCTAATGCTACACACCGAACACGATGGCGGAGGTCTTTAACAGAAACTATAACACCTGAATGTCAGGATGACCTCACGCTATGGAGCAAATCAGAAGTGCTTTTTACCTCCCTTTTTGTTCCTGGTGCAGCTGCGGCACGAGCCCATCGTCACTTAGAAAAACTGGCATGTTGGGTAGTTAAACAGGCAAACGGTACCAGCCGAGTGTTGTCTGAACTTGCAGAAGACCTGAGTTCAGTCCAACACGCCCTGCTTCAGAATAGAGCAGCTATAGATTTTCTACTCTTAGCCCACGGCCATGGCTGTGAAGACTTTGAAGGAATGTGCTGTATGGATCTTGAGGATCATTCTAAGTCCATCCACGCCGAAATTAAGAATTTGATTGAACACTCCCAAAAAATAAAAAAAGACTCCGGATTTTTCGGATTAGAAGGACTTACAGAGTGGATGGGCTTAGAAGGATGGATGAAAAGTGTGATTAAATCTTTAATGCTGTTGCTAATAATTGTTTTGCTTGGTTTACTTATGCTTAGCTGTATAATGTCATGTGTAAAAAATTTAATTTTGAAGTCAGTCAATATGACTATGATCATGCAAAAAGAAAACAGGGGAAGTGTTGAGAGTCTTTCTGAAGAATGGCTAAAAAGCAAAGGTCATGATAACACAGCAGGCTTAGTAAAGATGCAGACACTGAGTCCTTGAGCAAGAGGTTGCATAGATAACAGAATGTGCATTCAGATAAGTAAGAAGACAGAAACCATATGGAAGAGGAAGATAAGACCACCGTGTTTGCAGATCCCACGGAATAGCTCCCACCAATGAGGAGCTCAACTTTTGCAATATGTATGAGCTAATTAAAGGTACTATAAGTAAGTGTAGTTTTGAAAAATAAATCGAGACTTGCTGAACATCATGCCTTGAGTGCTTGTCTCCCGCGACTCCACCCGACATAAGTCGCCCAGGTTAAATGCGCTAATTTTTCAATGGGACATGACACTGAAGGACCCACTCCTCATCATCGAGTGGGTCTTCCTTCACAATCAGCCAATTAAGACTATCACAACACCACAAGAGCTCATGGCTCAGGTAATCATTAAAGCCAGGGTATGCCTCTGCACCCTTGCAGGGTGTGATTTTGCATGCATCCTCTTACCATTGACTACAGGGGTGCTAGACCATTTGTTCCAGACCAAGCAGCACCTCCAGTTCACCCTGGATAGCTACATGGGCCAAACTTCCATAAATAAACCTAGCCAAAAGCTTTTTAATTCGGCCTTTCATTTGGCCCCAAAATCCATACAAAGTCAGATGCCTATAAAGGCCTTAACAGTTTTCACTGACGGCTTGGGGGGACACCACAAATCAGTCATGACTTGGAGGGATCCAAAGACGCAGAAGTGGGAGTCCGATGTCCAGATTGTTGAAGGATCCCCACAAATTGCTGAATTGACAGTCATCGTCAGGGCTTTTGAGAGGTTCAAAGAACCCATCAATCTGGTCACTAATTTGGCATATGTAGCGGGTGTAGCTGCTAGGGCTGAATATTCACTATTAAACTAGGTGACAAATCCAAATTTACATAAGTTGCTGTAGAAATTGATCTAACTCCTCTCCCACCGAGAGCAATCTTACCACATAATGCATGTGAGGTCACACACCGACGTTCCTGGGCCAATTGCAGAGGGTAATAGAAGAGCCGATGCCCTGGCCATGCCTGTGCAGACAGCTAACATACCTGACATCATTGCAAGGGCCAAAATGAGTGCTCCGGTTTGGCCAAATTTAGAAATATATCCTCTGAGAGAAGGCAGGTCAGCACCCCTCCCCCACCAGGTTCGGGAAAAAATAAATTTTCCTCAAAGGAAAGTGAAAGAGATAAAAATTATTTATTTAACAAACACATGGGAAAAGGATAATAATGCTAAATAATGAAATCTTTCACTGTGGAGAAAAAACCTGGGAAAGTGTTAGAGTCCTCCCTTTGGTCTCCTCGGAGCTGGGACTTGGCCCAGGGCCAGGCCCTCTGCACTCGGTGGAAAGTCCTCCCGATGTGCTCTGATATTGAAGCAGTCCAGTAGTGTAGGAACCCAGAGTGCCGAGAATATTTCTCTGCCTGTTTTTAGGATTTTTACCCCCCTGGACAACACTGGAACAGCTTTAAGCCTTGGAAAAAATTACCAACAGTCAGACAACAACTAGAAAATACAGTGGTGTGAATTAGGTGATAGACTACTATGTAAGATTGTCACAGGGTGAAAAATTTAGAGGTTTTGGGCTTCTCTTTATAGTATATGGATAAGAGTAAGAAATATCAAAATGGAGGATTGTTGTTGTTCTCTAAACCTTCTCCTTCTTCTAATACTCCATATTCTGCGGTAAAAGTGGTTTGGAATGATTGGATAGAAAATTCCACAGTTCCTGTCCGTGTTACTGAATAATTGGTAGGAAAGTGAAAATAATTTACGTTTTTAGTAACTATTGGTTAAAATGTCTTTAAAAGGCTGTGTACATCTTGATAAAGTGGCAGAAGAAGACTCACTCCTACTTTTCTTCCTTCTATGCTGTACCTGGGTCATGCTAGTGGTTCTATTCCTCTGATAAGACTTAATAAACAACCATCTGGAAGCACTGAAACTCAAGGAAAAGTCTCTGTTTATCTTTGAAACTCCTTGCAAGGACTTTCAGCAAAATTCTCTCCCATCAGGAGATACTTGATTTATGGCACGGTAAAGTGTCAAATGGTGCCCCATGTTCGACCTCCACGGAACGACACGACCCAGAACCTTTTGGACAGCAGCGTGCAACCATAAAACCGACGAAAAGAATATGCCAGGGTCGGCTTAGAAGCGCCAGGACTCCTAACCTCGGTGCACAGGGGGGAGGAGAAGCCGTATTCTGCTGGACAGAACTCGGACTGGAATTTCACGAGCTGATAACATCTATAAAAGCAAGGTAAGCTGTCCAAAACCGGACCAAGAAACAAATCATGGGTGCAGTTCCGTCCCATGCGGAGGCAAATGTGGTCCGTAGTTTTGAAAACCTGATTCGAAACCATCCCTTACCAATATCTAAAAAAGAAATACATAGCTTGTTGTCCTGGGTGAAAGGGGAATTTCCAGCTGCAGTAATTGGAGATTTATATTTACCATCTTTTTGGGAGAATATTAATACTATTCTATATCATTACGCCAGCCTAAAAGACGAAACAGCTCAAAAATTAATACCATCAGCTAGAGTAATTTATGAAACGCTTTTGGAGGTGGCACCTCCTGCTTCTGAGGAAGAGGAGATGTTTAAATCTCCCACGGAGGCTGCGCTGACACCCGTGAAAGCAGCGGGAGATTTTGAAACCCTGCTCGAACCCTTCCCACCCTCAGAGACGGGCGAAAAACCCGATGTTCGTGCAAAAGTCCCCGAGACTCTTATCCAAAGCGGCTATGAGTTCCTGCAGCCACTGCAGGCGGCGGGGGGGGGGGAGCGCGGCCATTCCGGAGGCGAAACGCGAATTTTTGCCGGAACAGAAGTTAAAACTTTTAATCGGTCAGACAGAGGAGTATGATACGGCAGTTTTAGAATTTCCTTCACGCGCGCAGGCCCGGGGGGGAGACGGGGGGCCCCCGGCCACCTCCCTAAAAATGGAGCCTGCCTCGGAGGGCGTGGTTTCCATCTCGCCCGAACAACCCGTTACGGCGGAAGCCAGAGGCAGGTCCCTACCTCTCGAGCCTGGGGTCCTCCCATCAGTAGAACCATGCTCGCGGCCAGGGACGCTCCCGGAGCTTCCATCTGTCCCTCCCGCTACCCCCCTGCGGCCCTGATTCGTGGCCGCTTCCGCGTTTGAACGGCCCGCCGCGGCGGCGGCGCCTGCTGCTGACGTCATCACTCCCGCCGCTGCCGACCCAGCTTTACTTCCGCGTTCGGGAGACCTCGCTTCCACGCCTGCGCGGCGCGGCATTAGCCACCCATCTACAGATACCGCGGTTACCCTGGCAACGCCGCTTGCAACTCGAGCTGCTTCTAGCCCGGCCCCCAGCTCTGGCCGGGGCGTCAATCACGCCCCCGGTTCCAGCCAAGCCACGCCACCGCTCCCCGGCCCCAGCGCTTCTCAAGCTAGCCCGGCCCCACCCATGATCCCGGCTGCTCGCTCCGCGCGGCTGCTAGGCCCGGACACCTCAGCTGCTACGCCGGCACACCGGGACGCACGACACCTCCAGCCAGCACTGCAATTCCATCGGCAACGGCAGCTTCATCGTACAAGCTTTCAGCACCTCCACCTCCTACCGGCTCTGTCTCAACACAGCCCCTGTCTGCACCGCAGCCACAGCCGAGAATTTACAGCAGAAGCATGTCAACAACTATGGTCTCATCATCGCATTTACCACCTCTCATCCCTCTGGCAACGCCACTCGGACAATTAGCACTACAATCACACGATGTTGAATCACATCTCCCGTACGATTTCGACGAAATGAAGACGATTTTATCTCCAGAAGAGACAGCAGACTTTCTCAGCTGTATACTGTCACCTGGTCCATCACAACAGGACCAAGCACGTGTTCCTCATATTAAAAGTGACGTCTCGCATCCAGACATTCCACTTCATGCACATTCTTCTCGAGCTTCTCAGGGACATTCAGCCGATTTTATGGGACTTTGTCATTCTCAAGTGCCTATTCAGGACCTAAGTGGAGAGGATATGGTAACCATCACAGCTTCAGAAGGCATTCCTCTATCTTCTCGAGCTTCACCTTGTTTTTTTACAACGAGCACTGGAACTCTAACTTCCCATATGCCTTCTTCAAAGCTTCGATTTTCACAACAACAGACATCAGATCCCTCATTTTTCCAAGGTCGCTTTCGGCTTTCAGATGAATTTGTTCGTCATCTTTCCTTCCAAATGAGAGAATGTGCAGATTATCTACCTCAAGAGGCTGCTGCACTGGGTCCCCAGCCCTCACCCATCCCGCATGGTGGCACTACCCTATCCACATCCACTGTACCCTCTCCTTCAGCATCCAGATCAAAGCCACCTGAAATGGCAGGTTCTGCCACTCCTCGTTTATTACCCTACAGTGCACAGCCGTGAATACCGCCCCCTATTCCTCATCCAGGAGGGGGAGAAGAAGATGGAATGCATGGATTCTTCGGTGAAGAAGAACCTGCATACTTGCAGTCAAATCAAGCTGCAAGTTTACGAGATGCTAGTATGGATATGGTTTCACCTGATAAATATGTTTCAAAAGATACGGCTGCTACAACAGATTGGTCACGTATTAGAAAAAAAGGTCTTCAAGACAGAAATTTTACTATGGCTGAAACAGATAGTATTGTAATGCCGGTTGCGTATACCAGACAAAATCAAAATCCTCCTACATGGCAACCTTTGGATCATCAAGTTATCAAAGAGTTAATGGATGCAGTGAAGAATCATGGACTGGGAAGTCCATACTTCAAACAGCTTTTGAGAGGCACATTTAACAATTATGATTTAGTACCTTTTGATTGTAGAAGTATTGCCTTGACAATACTTACAGATGCACAACTCCTGGTATGGGATGCAATATGGAGAAAAACACTTGGTGAGCTGAGAGAAAAATATGCAGGAGGACCACATGCAGCTCTCACATTAGAGCAATTGGCTGGTGACGGACCTCATGCTAGACCTGAAGATCAGGCAGTGGTTTTGCCTCAAAATGTGCTTATAGATATCAAAGAAGTGGCACAAACAGCAATCTTACAAATTCCACCTACTGGAACCCCAGAAGGCATCTACACAGAAGTAAAGCAAGGTTTTGCTGAAAGTTTTACCTCATTCATTGATCGTCTAACGCAAGCCTTGGACAGACAAATCAGCGACGAAGCGGCAAAATCATATCTGCTACCAGGTCTTGCTTTTGCAAACGCTAATGCAGAGTGCAAATGTATAATCAGTGCTATACCCGGTCAGGCAACCATAACTGATATGATAGAAGTATGCAGTAAGGTGGGCACACCTCAGCATGTTGCAACATCCCAAGCAAATGCTTTTGGACAAGAGCTTGGAAGACTTCTTAAAGAGCAAATAGCAACGCTTCGCTCAGATCTGCAATGAAATAACTCTACACAAGTGATGGCAGCAGAATTCATTGGGAGACCATGCTTTAAATGCGGAAGATATGAACAGATGAAAAAGTATTGTCCAGGACCTGAAAAAAATGTGAAAATATCAGGCCTCTGTCCAAGATGTAGAAGAGGAAGGCATCATGCCAATCAATGTCGTGCCAGAACAGACGTGGATGGGAATGTTTTACCACTTCCGGGAAACTTGAAAAGGAGCGCGGGATGCCAATGCGCTATGACACAAGTGATGGCGACGGCTCCATCCGCAATCCCACAAGGAACACAGTTATCGGAGAAGGTCACTCAAACTCTGTCAGCTGGACCATCTGTAGATTTCCCAGTGACCCAGAATTGCTGCCACCAGGGGTGCAATGCGAATTGGCAGCTTCCAAATTAGTATGTTCTATGAATGAAAATCATGCAGTGATATCCACAGGGGTCACTGGAACATCTTGGAAGAGACAAGACTTTTTAATAGTAGGCAAGGAAAGATGTAGCATCATAGGGCTCATTGTTTTTCCATCAATTGTTTCAGCAGATCAAAATGAAGAGCTAACAGTTTTGGCTCAACCTTTACGTCTTCCACTGGTTATTCCAGAAAATACGCCAATAGCCAAAGCTATTGCTTTACCATCTCATGCAACAGAGCAGATCATGCCAGTGACTGATAAACAAACTTCAGTTGACATTGAAGACGTGGACATTCATGCCAGTTGGATGAAGCAGATAGGCCGTGATCGACCTGTGCTCGTTTGCAGTTTAACATGTGGAGATAAGACAATCTCAATCAAGGGAATGTTAGACACTGGTGCAGATGTTACAGTCATCTCTTATCTCTTTTGGCCCAAAGAATGGCGCTTGAAAGCACCTCTGAACTCGCTTTCAGGTATTGGAGGAAATATCCTATGCCTGCAGAGTAAGCATGCAATTGTTGTTTCAGGACCAGGAGGAAAGACAGCAATCATTCGTCCCTTCATTGTGCAGAAGCCCATCACAGTATGGGGAAGAGACATCTTATCACAATGGGGAACAAAAATAGAAGTGGATTTTTAATAGGGGTCACTGCAGCACTCACCACCTTGAAATTAACCTGGAAAACAGATGAACCAGTATGGGTGGACCAGTGGCTCCTGGAAGAGAAGAAATTGAGTGCTCTCAAGAGTCTTGTTAAAGAACAATTGCAAAAAGGCCACATAAAACCAACTAATAGTCCCTGGAATTCTCCAGTATTCGTCATTCATAAGAAAATCTCCGGTTCATGGAGATTGCTTCATGACCTCAGAAAGATTAATGAGGTCATTAAAGAAATGGGACCACTTCAACTTGGACTTCCATCTCTCTCAATAATTCCGAGAGATTGGCCACTTGTAATCATTGATCTCAAAGATTGTTTTTTCAACATCCCACTCCATCCAGAGGATGCTCCTCGATTTGCATTTTCTGTCCCGAGAATCAACAGACAAGAACCTCTGCAAAGATATCATTGGGTTGCTCTTCCACAAGGTCTCAAAAATTCTCCAACTATTTGTCAATGGTTTGTGGCGCGAGCCTTATCTCCAGCACGAAAGAAACATCCACAAGCAATGATCATTCATTATATGGATGATCTGCTCATTGCAGCGCCCACACAACAAGACCTACAAGAAGCTCATGATAGTGTGATTACAGAAGTCCAAAATGCCGGATTGGAAATCTCTACTTCAAAAATCCAAGAAAATTCACCGTGGAGATATTTAGGATGGAGACTTACAGAGCAAGCAATAAGACCACAGAAAATACAAGCTAGAACTCAAGTTAAAAACCTGCGAGATCTACAACAGCTTTTGGGAGAGATCAACTGGATAAGACCAATCTTGGGAATCACAAATGATGAACTTGCACGACTTTTTAATCTCTTAAGGGGAGACTATAATATCAATTCACCTAGATCCCTCTCAACGGAAGCTCAAGAAGCTCTTGGAATGATTACTGAAGCTCTTCAGCAGAGACAAGCACATCGCTTTATACTGAGCCAACCATTCTTCCTTGCAGTGTTAGGAGAAAAGATGCAATTGCATGGTCTCATATTTCAATGGGACTCGTCACAGCGAGATCCTCTATTGATATTAGAGTGGATTTTTCTGCCCTATAGATCCCCTAAAACGATTTTCACAACTTTAGAAATGTTAGCTCAAATTATAATCAGAGCTAGGGCAAGGTTGCTAACAATGGCAGGCAAGGATTTCATGACAATCTATCTGCCTTTGAAAAAGAAATATTTTGATTGGGCGATGCAAAAATCAGATGATTTGCAGGTTGCATTGTTAGATTATTCAGGCGTTTGCTTAATTCATTTTCCAAGCCACAAACTGCTACAAGCGAAAATAAGCTTCAGAGAAAAACCCATGATAAGCGAAGTGCCATTAGATGCAATAACGTTATTTACGGATGTTTCAGGGAAAGCACAGAAGTCAGTAATAACATGGCAGAATGCAACTACAAAAGAATGGGAATCAGATATTCAGAAAGTACAAGGCTCACCTCAGATTGTGGAATTAGCAGCAGTTGTTCATGCATTTCATTTGTTTCAAGAACCACTCAATCTAGTTCCAGATTCAGCTTATGTAGCAAATATAATTAAAAGAATAGAAGGATCATTTTTGAAAGAAGTTGATAATAAGGATCTGTGTTCTTATCTTTTGTGTTTGAAAAAATTATTAGAACAGAGAGAACACAAATATTTTATCTCCCATATCAGAGCACACTCTTCTCTCCCGGGATTTTTGGTAGAGGGAAATGCACAAGCAGACAAATTGACCATGGTTATTTCAAACACTTTCCAAACGTTTTTGAACAAGCAAAATTAAGTCATGCATTTTTTCATCAGAATGCACAAGCACTAATGCGGACATTTCGCATTTCTAAAGATGAAGCCAAGGCCATTATAAGTGCCTGTCCGGACTGTCAGCTTGTGCAACCCCCTGTATCCACAGGAGCAGTCAATCCAAGAGGATTGCAGAGCCTGCAATTATGGCAGACAAATGTTACAAAATACCCATCTTTTGGGAGATTTAAAAATATTCATGTATCTGTGGACACCTTCTCAGGTGCAGTCTTTGCTTCCTTACATGTAGGAGAAACAGTGAAACATGCGTGTCGACATTTTTTGCAAGCATTTGCAGCATTGGGTGTTCCTCAGGAAATTAAAACAGACAATGGTCCAGCTTACAGAGGACGAACCCTAGACACATTTTTGAAGAATTGGGGTGTTCGTCACATATTTGGCATTCCTAATTCTTCTACAGGTCAAGCCATCATTGAGAGAACACACTGATGCCATGAAGATTTTTGCCTTTTCTTTTATACCCCTGTTATGCCTTTTTACAACTTCTGTATTCCTAGTGCTTTTCCCCTACATTCTTGGACTTCTTTGTCAAGCTAAGAGACTAAACATTGTAGAAGCTTCTTAGCTAGGGATCAGTGTGCCCCAGACTCCAAGGCCCTCTCCAGAACACATTCTGTAAACCAAGATAGAACCATCCAGGGGAAGGTTCCTTGGGGAGGGGGGCTCACTTGAGCCTCTCATTGGGGAATCTTTGATAGATATGCTAATTAGTAAAACCTATAATGTTATACCCAATGTTGGGGGGGAGATATACTCGGCGGGGTGCATCTCGATGCATATGACGTGGACGTGTACACCTAAGGATCCTTAAAAATAAATACCAAGGTAAAATCCCTTTTCCCCTTCTAACCGTGTATGACTCTTGATTTTAAGACCAGGAAAAGGCATCAGTTGCTGACGACCACGAAGGGACTCTAAAGACCTTGAAACTCGCAGTCTTGGGTTGGAACACATCTTGCTTTGCCCCTCTCTTTGCCGGCAAATTACAGAGGGGCCGGAGCAACAATCTAAGACTGTGACCTGGACTTTAGGACCCAACACCGAAAGGCAAAAGCACGGAAAGAGGTGAGTTAAAAGGGGACCAATACTACTGAGACTGTGCTAGCACAAGGAAAGGAGATCTCCGAGGGGGTTGGAAAGGTTGGGGGCACAGAAGGCCACGAAAGGGGAAAGCTTAAACTTTTCCCCTGCAAACTGTGGAAAGGAGGGGACGCCCTCCGTGGAGTCCACAGGAGCCCAGAGGCTGTGTTGAGAGTCTTTCTGAAGAATGGCTAAAAAGCAAGGGTCATGATGACACAGCAGGCTTAGTAAAGATGCAGACACTGAGTCCTTGAGCAAGAGGTTGCATAGATAACAGAATGTGCATTCAGATAAGTAAGAAGACAGAAACCATATGGAAGAGGAAGATAAGACCACCGTGTTTGCAGATCCCACGGAATAGCTCCCACCAATGAGGAGCTCAACTTTTGCAATATGTATGAGCTAATTAAAGGTACTATAAGTAAGTGTAGTTTTGAAAAATAAATCGAGACTTGCTGAACATCATGCCTTGAGTGCTTGTCTCCCGCGACTCCACCCAACATCTGGCGCCCGAACAGGAGAAGTTGCCCTTGCCTTATGCGATGGGGGAGTTGCGTTGGGGTCGGGTCCCGCAGCTAGACGGACGGCGAAAGAGGTCGTGTATACTGCAGCGATTGCCTCCGCGCCCGAGTGACCGCACAGGCGGGCTCGCCGATACGTCCTGCCGAAGCCTGGAGGGGCTAGCAACGGTACCGTCGTAAGTATGGAAAGGCAAGCAGCACAGGAACTTTTTAAGGCTTTTTTGCTTAAGCGTAATTTTAAGGAGATTGATCTTGATAAAGACCTCCCCGCCCTTTTAACGCATGCACGCTCTTACGGTTTTTTCGCTGACCCCCACTCCATTCATGAATTAAGTCAGTGGCGCGCGTATAGTGACAAACTCTGGGATCTTGTCTTAGATGACGATAAGCCAGCTAAAAAGATGGCTAAACTATGGAGAGTTGTCTACAATGAACTTTTAATTGTACAGGCAGAGAAGAAGGCGGCAGAGAAAATTAAGGTCGCTCAAGACCGGAATCGGTATTATGATTCCAATGCTTCTCTCTATCCTGACACCCCTAATCCCCCCACCTTTGCTACGGTTCACGTACCCCCTGAGGCTCTTGCCTCTGAGTTGCCTTCTGCGCCTCCCCCCCCCCCCCCCCCACCTCCTGCTCCTCCTACGCCTCCCTTGCCGCAGCCTGCTCCTCCACCGCCCTTGCCTCACCCGTCTCCGCCGGACTGTTCTCGCTCGCGAAACCCCTTTGTTAGCCCTGAGCCTGTCCCTGGGGCAGAGTCTGACCTCGCGGAGGCCATGGCTAGGGGCCATCGAGAACTCTGGGCTGCGGTTGCTCGTGATGGCTTACAAAAGGGTGATTCTGACATGCTAGCGGCTGCTCAGGACAGCATAGCGTTCCCTGTCTTATTTGTCCCTAATCCGCAAGGGGGCGGCAATATCGCGCAGGTGACTAATCTGGATTGGAAGCTGCTAGCACAGCTGCGAGCAACGGTGGGGAATTACGGTGTCACCAGTGAACCAGTTAAACAGATGCTTGATTATATTTTTAACGCTTTTACCCTTCTTCCTGCTGACATTAAAGGCATTACTAAGCTCATGTATACTCCGCATCAGCGACTGCTTTTTGAGGCTCGCTGGAGGGAGGAGGCAGCTGTTAGTGCAGATCTCGCTAGACCCCAGGGAGATCCGTTAGCAGATATCACTGTAGATGAACTTCTAGGACAAGGTCAACATATGAGAGTAGAAGCTCAAGCGGCACTAGGACCTGCCAAGCTACGGGAAGCTATGGCAGTTGCTAAGAAAGCTATAGATAAAGTCCGAGCCCCGGGTGGGATCCCGATGTATATGAGCATTAAGCAAGGCAGACAAGAATCTCTAGGCTCTTTTGTTGACAAAGTTATGGAAGCCATCTCAAAAGCTGGGGTTCAAGAGCATATGCATGACCCGTTACTTAAGCAATGCCTTTTACAAAATGGCAATCAGGCCACCCGTGCCCTTATTACTTCCACCCCAAGGGATTGGACTGTCCAGCAACTTTTAGAGAAAGCTGCGACCATGCCCACTGGCTCGCAACTATTCTTAGCACAAGCCTTAGCAAAATTAGGTGAAGGGCTTAAAGAACAGGCTATTAGCTCTCAAAATCAGGTTATGGCAGCCCTTGCTCCTCTCCAAGCGGCAGCAGCACATCCCCGCCCAGCTCCAGGTGGCCGCATGAAGTGTTATTGCTGTGAGACACCCGGTCATATTCGTCGCGAATGTACAGCCGCAGGAATTTGACTATTCCATTGCATCCAGATGACACCAAGCGCTTCGCCTTTACCTTACCTGCCCTGAATAAAGGAGAACCAGCTAGACGATTTGAATGGACTGTATTGCCGCAAGGGATGAAAAACTCACCTACTTTGTGCCAACTGTATGTTGATGCTGCCTTGCAACCCTTACGGAGACAGATGCCTGATGCCATTATTTATCACTACATGGATGACATTCTCTTTGCTCAAAGGGATCCCTTCACCCCTGCCCAGATGCAAATTATTGTTGCCTCCTTGGCTGCCTGGTCCCTTGTTGTGGCACCCAACAAAATACAAGTTTCTGCTCCATGGAAATATCTAGGATGGACTATTACCGCTCAGAGAATAAAGCCTCAGAAGTTACATATTCAAGCATCTATTTCAAACCTAAATGAGGCCCAGAAACTTCTAGGAGACCTACAATGGCTTAAACCCATTACAGGAATTCCCAACATGCTATTGGAACAGCTACGTCCTTTGCTAAAGGGCACAGACCCATGTACTCCTGTGACGCTTACGCCGCAACAGTCTAAAGTCTTGCAGCAAATTACATCCTGTATCTCCAGAGGCTTTGTTGACCGTCTAGACCCCGACACCCCCTTATCCTTAACTGTCTGGAACAGTAGAGAACATCTCTTAGGAGCCATTACTCAGCAAAAGAAAACGGGGGACATCTCCGTTCTAGAATGGATTTCGCCCCCCTTGCAGCAAAGAAAAACAGTCACTCCAAAGATTGAAAATTTAGCAACTCTTTTAAAGAAAGGACGTCTACGCACCTGGGAAATTAGTGGCCTTGAACCTGCGGTTATCTACCTCCCCATGGAAAAACCTACCTTAGATTGGTACCTACTCAACTCCTCGCAGCTCACTGAAGCACTGCTCTCTTCTGGAGCAGAAGTTCACACCGGCCCATTAGCTCCAAAATTACTCAACTGGTTGGGAAGCTGGACCTGGATATCCAAACCGTTGCAGCACCGAGGGCCTATCCCTGATGCTCTGACAGTTTTTACTGATGCCGGACGCAGAACCAGGACAGCTGCCGTTGTTTGGCACTATAATCAACAATGGTGCCACCATAAGATCGCAGCTGCCCCTACTGATACATTACAAACCTTAGAACTTGTAGCAGTACTGTGGGCCGCCCTTCATTTTTCGGAACCCCTCAATGTCATTTCAGACTCTCTTATGTTGTAGGAATTGTTTCTAGAATCGAGGACGCTGTCATCAAGGAAGTGAAAAACCAGCGATTTTTGATCTGTTATTACAACTAAAACGTCCCCTATGGGTTCCGGCCAAATGGACTAAGCCTGCTGTCACTAATGAGCAACCCACAACAGAGGAAGAAAAGAAGGGTACAGAGGAAGATCTCACAAATCCTGCAGGAAGTTGAGCAGCGGTTTTGCATTACCTTCCTTGTGGACTCTGAACAGGAGATAGAGGGTTATCTCCTCCCACATTTGCAGAGACACTTTTTGCGCTTTTGCCAATCTGCTTGCTTTGCATGTAATTGTAATAATCATAAGGCATGGGTAAGATTGCTTTGCGGAGGCTGTAATTTACAGTGGTGGGTCCACCAGCAACATCTATCAGAAGGGTTTTGGTGTCAGTCTTGCAGTTTTCACTGGCACCGTGAGACGGCTCAAGGAGCATTAGTACAACTCACAGGCAAAAATATCATTGACAGTTTGCAAGTAGTTGAAAATCTTGAAGATCTGCGGCTAAGAGAATTAGCGTGGTCAGTACAGCATTTAGCAAAAAAGATCTTAGCCGATAGCTACTCTGTAGTTTTGCAATCCTCCTGCCAACCAAATATCGGGGTCCCCATTCAGTGGCAAGTTGACCCAAGAAAGTGGGATCATGTTTGCCGGCAGTTTAAGCATCGTGCTGCTAATCGCAGGCTCAGTAATGGGTCACCCCCTTTCCTACCCTCCTAAGGTGTTTGACCCTAGAGATAATATCTGGGTCTCCTTGGCACGTGAATTGAACACCACAACATTCTGTGCCTCCTTAGCCACACCCAGTACCCCATTTTTGACATGCTTAGTTGGAGTACCACTAACAGATAATACATGGCGTAACTTCGTAATCGAGACCCAGAACCAGTTCAAAATTATTAGACCATTAAAATCCACAATGAATATTACCGCTGGCCTACTGAAGTATGATGACTGGGATGAAAGACTCCCGGTGGGCCCTGAGCCACAAGAGATAGAACTAGTTGATTCTCTTAACGCTACAGCCTGTATTTATATTAATAGTTCACGTAATTTATGCCAAGAGGGCAGCCTTAATGGCTGTCGACTGAATGAATCCAACCCCACCTTGATTTATCCTACTGGCAATGCTTCACAGTGGAATTTAGAATGGTGCAACGTTACCGTGAGAAATCGATCTCTTGCAGCCCCTAGAACGTTTTTCCCTCGAAAGTTACCCAGAGGGTTTTTCCTAATTTGTGGGAATCGTGCCTGGTCAGGTATTCCATCCAGGCCTGTAGGTGGGCCCTGTACCTTTGGCCAACTGAGTCTTGCACTTCCACAGCACCATCCTAATGCTACACACCGAACACGATGGCGGAGGTCTTTAACAGAAACTATAACACCTGAATGTCAGGATGACCTCACGCTATGGAGCAAATCAGAAGTGCTTTTTACCTCCCTTTTTGTTCCTGGTGCAGCTGCGGCACGAGCCCATCGTCACTTAGAAAAACTGGCATGTTGGGTAGTTAAACAGGCAAACGGTACCAGCCGAGTGTTGTCTGAACTTGCAGAAGACCTGAGTTCAGTCCAACACGCCCTGCTTCAGAATAGAGCAGCTATAGATTTTCTACTCTTAGCCCACGGCCATGGCTGTGAAGACTTTGAAGGAATGTGCTGTATGGATCTTGAGGATCATTCTAAGTCCATCCACGCCGAAATTAAGAATTTGATTGAACACTCCCAAAAAATAAAAAAAGACTCCGGATTTTTCGGATTAGAAGGACTTACAGAGTGGATGGGCTTAGAAGGATGGATGAAAAGTGTGATTAAATCTTTAATGCTGTTGCTAATAATTGTTTTGCTTGGTTTACTTATGCTTAGCTGTATAATGTCATGTGTAAAAAATTTAATTTTGAAGTCAGTCAATATGACTATGATCATGCAAAAAGAAAACAGGGGAAGTGTTGAGAGTCTTTCTGAAGAATGGCTAAAAAGCAAAGGTCATGATAACACAGCAGGTTTAGTAAAGATGCAGACACTGAGTCCTTGAGCAAGAGGTTGCATAGATAACAGAATGTGCATTCAGATAAGTAAGAAGACAGAAACCATATGGAAGAGGAAGATAAGACCACCGTGTTTGCAGATCCCACGGAATAGCTCCCACCAATGAGGAGCTCAACTTTTGCAATATGTATGAGCTAATTAAAAGTACTATAAGTAAGTGTAGTTTTGAAAAATAAATCGAGACTTGCTGAACATCATGCCTTGAGTGCTTGTCTCCCGCGACTCCACCCAACAAGGCTGCATCCTACGCATCTGCAGGAGTGGCTCAGAGGTTGGTTGGTTAGTTGGTTGGGACATCGGGAAGTTGTGGGTTCGGATCCTGTTGAGACTGCTTGCTAGAACTAGTTGCTTGTTAATATTTTAAAGTGCTGTTTTGAAGTGTTTTTGTAGTAACCTAGATAAACTGCCTGGGAAATCGGAATTCTAAGGCCATATTGCAGGCTGAATTCCAGAGTTAAGAGCTTTCCTCTGGCAGTTTTCCTGTCTGTGAGCAAACATGGGCGGTGTGAATGAAAAAAATCCCTCCTAACAGCCCATTGGAGCTGATAATAAAACATTGGAGATGGCTGACAGGGCGAAAAACTACTTTGGACACCCGAGAATTGATCAGACTGTCCACACGGGTTTGGCCGACTTTAAAATTAAGTCAAGGAAATTGGCCTCGCTATGGGAGTTTGGAAAGTAACATCATTAATGACCTGATGGTAGAATTGAGATCATTACGTAGGTTTGATGAACGAAGATATGCAGAACTTTTTACTATGTATTTGAACAGGGAAGAAGCATATATGGTAGACAAAAGTAATATGAAAATGACTTTGAGGAAGAGAAAGGGAAAGAAAAAGCTGCAGCAAGCTGACTCGTATACTAATACGGACAGAGAAATTGATATGACAGATGCAGATATGGTAGCACCAGCTTTGCGCAATGGGGGGGGTTCTTACCCCCCGTTCAAACGCCAGGGCAGCCTGCACAAGTGGGGGTGGGGGATGGGGGAGCAGTGGTTCCCCCACCGCCGCCGCCGCCGCGGCCACCACCGACTCCGCCGCTGAGGCAGCCCGAAAAAGTGGGGGTGGGGGGTGGGGGAGCGGTGGCTCTGCCACTGCCACCGCCGCCTCTGCTGGCGGGGCAGCCCGCACAGGTGGGGGCGGGGGATGGGGGAGCAGTGGCCCCCCCCACTGCCGCCGCCGCTGCCTCCGCCGCCGCCTCCACTGTCCCCGCCGCTGTCCGAGCGGGGGCAGAGGAGGGGGCAGGCGGCCGGCTCCAAGCCGGAGGAGCGGCGCGGGGCCCCCCGCCCCCAGCCTCATTAGGGGCGGAGGGCGGGCGCGGAGGTAGGAGAGATGCGGATTGGCCACCGCCCCCTGACCGTCCCAGAGGCAGAGAAGGGGTGGATTGGCCACCGCCCCCTGACCGCCCTAGAGGCAGAGAAAGTGCAGGCTGGCCACCGCCCCCTGACCGCCCCAGAGTCAGAGACAGAGAAGGGGGAGGGGAAGGGGCAGGCTGGCCGCCTTTCCCCGAGTACCCTGAACACAGGAGGGAAGGTAGAAATGGACACGGGCAATTGCGGCGGCATTCCCCAATACAAAGAACAGCAAGTTTCCGAGCCAGAGACAGGAGGAGCCGCTCGCTCTCCCCACCTCGCGGCACAGGCAGTGTTAAAGCTGGGGGCAGATGGGATGGCCCCGACCCAGGCGGCTCTTACAGAGCTAGGGACGGGAGAACCTGCTTGCAGCCCCTGCCTCCCTACCCCTCCACTGCCGCAAAGAGCGAGGCAGTTCCTGATCAACATTCGCCTGGAACAAGTTTTAAAACCAATGAACCAATTTCAATTAAAAGCGAATGGGATGATTTTGATACAGATGGTTCTCACGGGGAGGGAGGTAGAAGAAGGGGCAGGATAGCCCGAGAAGCTATGAAAGCAGTCAGTCCCGTCGCTAAACACACAAGGTCCAAAACAGATAAAGGGAGGGAGGAAGAACTTGCATTATAAGCACCTCTGAGACAGGCTGTGGGAAATCAAGGAGTCATTTATATAAAGGCACCATTTTCTCTCGGACAATTACAGCAGTGGAAAAACTCAATTGGGAAGTACAGGGACAACCTAGAGAGAGTAGCTATGTGTGTAGAAATGGCCATAAAATCCCAAAACCCAGATTGGGGTGATCTAAATGTTATGCTAGGTGAATTATTGGATAAAACAGAGAGGGAAATGGTCAACAAAGCTGCTATAGCTGCTATAGAAACTCAGATTGCAACTGGGAGTCTTCAAGGGTCAGTTAATGATATCTATCCCCTAGCAAACCCTAACTGGGATCCTAATGTCCCAGAACAGATGGAAAAGCTGAAGCGATACCAAAAATGGGTGGTTGTTGGGTTAAAATGTGCTGTTCCTAAAGCAGTGAATTGGGCTAGGTTATATGAAATCAAACAAAATCCAAATGAGACCCCCACAGAGTTTCTAAATAGGCTTAAAGAGGCTGCACAAAAATACACTACCTTAGACCCTGACTCACCTGAGCAGCAGATCCACCTGGCCTACCTGTTTATAGGTCAATCTGCTAATGACATAAAGAAAAAGCTGCAAAAGATAGATGGGCTACCGGACATAAGTAAATTGTTGAATGTAGCCTGGAAGGTATACCAGAACAGGGACTTAGCAGACAAAGATAAACATCATAAACCCCACTACAAGAAGAGGTATGATAAGGAAAAGTCATCTGAGACATCAAAAAGGGGTCCCCCTTTTCCCCTAGCTGAGGACCAATGCGCAATTTGCAAAAACCGGGGGCACTGGAAAAATGAGTGTCCATCACGAGCAGAAAAGAAGCCCCCAGTTTCAGAACTAACTGTAAATACAGACTGACGGGGACCGAAGGTAACTACCCCAGCAGAGCCTTCGGTTGTAGCTAAGCTGGGAAATGATGATGTTGAATTTCTGGTTGATACAGGGGCAACATATTCTGTGTTAAATACTTTAAAAGGTAAACTGAGTCAAGACACTGTGGATGTTATTGCAGCTACAGGGGTAAGTGAAACAAGGCCTTTTTTCCAACCTTTAAAATTTAAATTGGGAAAACACTGGGTCACTCACCAGTTCCTGTATATGCCAAATTCCCCAATGCCATTGTTAGGCAGAGATTTATTGGAAAAGTTGGAAGCAGAAATTAAGTTTTCAAAGGAAGGGGGAGTGAAAGTTATAATCCCAGAATCTAAAATTATCGAAGCAGCTGCTATACTTGTACAGGAATGCCATGGAAAAATTCCCAAAGAAGTTGAAGAGGCTGTCATTCAAATAGTGTGGGCCAATGATTCTCCTGGGAGATCCAAAAAAGCTGAACCTGTGAGTATTACACTCAAAGCAGGGGCTACACCAGTAAGGCAAAGACAATATCCTCTGAAATTAGAAGCTCGTAAGGGATTAGTACCTGTGATTGAAAAGTTTCTCAAATTTGGGTTGTTAGTAGAATGTGAATCCAGGTACAAGACACCAATCTTGCCAGTAAAGAAAGCTGATGGTAAAAGCTACAGGTTGGTACAGGATTTGAGGGAAATCAACAAGATAACAGAGGACATACACCCAGTGGTACCAAATCCTTACACACTTTTGACAACACTAACCAATGAATTAGGGTGGTTCACTGTTTTAGATCTCAAGGATGCCTTTTTCTGCATTCCTGTGCATAAGAATAGCCAAGAACGCATTGCTTTTGAGTAGGAGAATCCAGAAACAGGGAGGAAGACCCAGCTCACCTGGACAGTTTTACCACAAGGATTCAAAAACAGCCCGACCATATTCGGAAACCAGCTGGCAAAGGAGCTTGAGGACTGGAGGAAACAAGAACCAAGAAGAGCGGTTCTCCAGTATGTTGATGACATCTTGATAGCAGCCAAGACACAAGATGACTGCATAAAGCTCACTGTAAATCTGCTGAACTTTTTGGGCCAAAGTGGGTATGGGGTCTCAAAAGAGAAGGCACAGGTTGCCAGGGAAACAGTAGTATACCTGGGCCTGGAAATTTTCCGTGGACATCGACAACTCAGCAGAGAATGGAAGGAAGCCATCTGTCGACTTCCAGAGCCCCATACCGTAAGGGAGATGCAGGCCTTCCTGGGAATGGTAGGTTGGTGTCGCCTGTGGATATCAAACTACGGTATACTGGTGAGACCTTTATATGAGGTCCTTAAAGCAGCTGAAAAAGGGACAATTATGTGGACAGAGAATGCCAGGGCTGCATTTAAACAGCTGAAACATTCCTTGATGTCAGCCCCAGCTCTGGGGCTGCCGGACTTGACTAAACCTTTTGAACTCTTTACACATGAGCGACTGAATGTTGCTCTGAGGGTACTGGCACAGCACCTTGGAGACCAGCGAAGAGCTGTGGCCTATTTCTCAAAACAACTAGACAATGTAGCCCAGGGTTGGCCAGGATGCTTGAAAGCTGTGGCAGCAACAGTCCTTCTGATACAGGAGGCCCGTAAATTCACCCTTGGGCAGCACATTGTCGTGTATGTACCCCATGCAGTGATAAATGTGCTGGAGCAAAAGGGGGGACACTGGCTCTCCCCTAGCAGGATGCTCAAATACCAATCTATGTTATTAGAACAGGATGATGTTACTCTAAAGACAACTTCTGTGGTAAACCCTGCAATGTTTTTAACATCCACGTTACTTGACCGTGTGCCTGAGCATGATTGTTTGCAGACAATAGAGGAAACTTATTCCAGCAGACCAGACAAAGATGTTCCTTTGAAGGATCCAGACTGGGAATTGTACACTGATGGGAGCAGCTTCATGAGAAACGGTAGGAGGGTGACCGGTTATGCCATAAGCACCTCAGATAAAATCATTGAGGCAAAAGCCTTGCGTCCAGATGTATCATCACAGAAAGATGAACTCATTGCACTAACGAGAGCTCTAGAACTGAGTGAGGGGAAGAAGGTGAACATATGGACTGATTCCAAATATGCCTTCAGTGTTGTTCATGCCCACGGAGCTATTTGGAAAGAACGTGGCCTGTTGACTGCTCAAGGTAATGAAGTCAAGCATGCTAAACAAATTCTTGCACTTTTACAGAGCATTTGGAAGCCTACACAAGTGGCTATCATGCATTGCAAGGGTCATCAAAAAGGGAAAACAGCCCCCGAACTGGGAAATTGTTTTGCTGACGAAACAGCCAGGGGGATTGCAGAAAAAGGCATTTTTGCAGTGGTACCACAGAAAGAGATAGATTTGTCATAATTTACCCCAAAATACGATCAGAGGGATTACAAATTAATTAAGTTCCTTAAGGCTGAAATCAAAGAAGGTGGGTGGGCTGTTACCCCAGTAGGACAAGTCGTAGCTCCACCCCTGATCCTTCTGGCAATAGCCCAACAAGAGCATGAAAGTACCCATTGGGGAACAGAAAATCTTTTAAAACATCTGAGGAAAGTAGTGATAGGGTGAGGGATGACTGATATTGTACAATCTGTAACAAGCAAGTGTGAAACCTGCTGTAAAAACAACCCTGACACAAGCAGTAGAGTTGTGTTAGGAGTAACAAAGACAGGAGATCTCCCGGGAGATTATTGACAAATAGATTTTACTGAGATGCCACGCAAAGAGAGATGCAGGTATATACTGGTGCTGGTTGACACCTTCAGTGGATGGCCTGAGGCATTCCCCTGTCGCACCAACACAGCAAAAGAAGTAGTGAAAGCTTTGCTCAATCATATAATACCAAGATTTAGGGTTCCTTTGGGAATGTCATCAGATAGGAGACCACATTTTGTTGCAACATTGGTTGGGGAAGTTAGCAGGATTTTAGGACTTACCTGGGACCTGCACACACCATACAGGCCCCAGGCAAGTGGCAAAGTTAAACGCATGAATGAGACCCTCAAAACCCAGATTTGCAAGATTTGTCAAGAGACATCCATGACATGGGTTCAAGCCCTGCCTATAGCCTTGCTGAGAGTCTGCATACAGCCAAGGCAAAGGGACAATATAAGTCCCTATGAAATATTATATGGCAGGCCATACCAGGTTCCACACATCCCGAGGGAAATTCATATGAGAGGTAAAAATGATTTGCAGAAATATTTAATGGCTTTGAATTCCACTTTGCAGAAACTCCGGAGATTCGTCGTGTTATCCAAACCAATAGGATTGGACACACCTGCTCATCCATTCCAGCCTTGAGACAGGGTCTACATCAAGTGGTGGGACAGCGACTGTTGCAAAATGGTTAGAGGATCAGGGACATGGATCATTGATAAAGGGAACAAATCAATAACTGTACAAGCAAAAGTCTGCAAGCAAAAGGCCTGCATGAGAAAAACCCTCCATGAGAAGTGCCTGTGTGAGAAGCAGGCCTGAGAACAAAAAGGGAGTCTTGAAGATGTGCAGCTGTGCAGATAAGATGTACTGACCAGGAGAAGGGAGGGTGAACTCTGAATTCTTTTTAATCATTACATAACTAGTAGAAGCTTGCCAATGTAGTCTTATTAGGTAGAAGCAGAAATGCGCTGTGATAGGTTTAGGCCAATTAAGAGTTAACAAGCTTGTATACTATATAAGTGCCTCTGGATTGCTAATAAATGGAGCTTGCTTTTATCAATCATATTGGCTGATCTGCAATTTCTCCCCCTGCCGCAGTCGCCGGACTTTTCCAAAAAGCGACCCCTTGCAAGACAAGTGGAGGGGACCATTCCAAGTTTTGCTGACCACTTTTACTGTGGTCAAGGTTGCTGGCAAGGGACCGTGGATTCACTACTCCAGGGTGAAGAAAGCTTCCGCTCCCGAAATCACCAAGAAGACAGAGACTGAGACAAATCAGAAAGATGCAGTTTAAACTGTTTTTTACATGTTTGCTGTTTGCCCAACTAGTAACCATGGTTCAGGGTTCACCCCATGATTTGCATAAGACTGTGGTCCAAAATGTTTCCAAAATTCTTAATAAGTGCAATTGCTGGATCTGTACTCAGTTACCACCCCTAGATGGGAGGGGTCACTGGCTATTGATTGGCATTTTAATAGAAGAATTAAGAAAGATTTAGATTAAATTCGGAAAAGAACTCAAATTCGATATGAAGTAGCTTCTAAAAATAAAATTTGATCATATTTTTGATACCCTCACCTCATGATTACCAAACTGGGCCTGGATAAAAGAAATATGCATCACAGCTGTAATTGTAGTTATTTTCTGTGTGATTGCCTGTAGAGCAGCTGGTTGTGTAAACTGGTTCTGCAGGTAAAAAATAGAGTAGAGTAGAGACTAGACAAGATAGAGTTTTGTTAGTCTCTAAAAGGGGGGAAATGATGCCATGAAGATTTTTGCCTTTTCTTTTATACCCCTGTTATGCCTTTTTACAACTTCTGTATTCCTAGTGCTTTTCCCCTACATTCTTGGACTTCTTTGTCAAGCTAAGAGACTAAACATTGTAGAAGCTTCTTAGCTAGGGATCAGTGTGCCCCAGACCCCAAGGTCCTCTCCAGAACACATTCTGTAAACCAAGATAGAACCATCCAGGGGAAGGTTCCTTGGGGAGGGGGGCTCACTTGAGCCTCTCATTGGGGAATCTTTGATAGATATGCTAATTAGTAAAATCTATAATATTATACCCAATGTTGGGGGGGAGATATACTCGGCGGGGTGCATCTCGATGCATATGATGTGGACGTGTACACCTAAGGATCCTTAAAAATAAATACCAAGGTAAAATCCCTTTTCCCCTTCTAACCGTGTATGACTCTTGATTTTAAGACCAGGAAAAGGCATCAACACCATACCTTAAAATCCCTTTTGGATAAACAGAAAAGGGGGGAAGCAGAGGCTACGCCTCAGATGCGATTGAATAAAGCTTTATATGTTTTAAACTTCCTGAATAGCTCCTTTTCAGAACCTACTCCACCAATTATCAGGCATTTTTCAAACAGTACTCAGGCAAAATTGAGAGAAAATCCTTTAGTTTCGATCAAAGATTTAGGGACGGGAAAGATTGAGGGTCCATTTCAACTAATAACTTGGGGCAAGGGGTATGCTTGTGTCTCAACAGGTGCAGGACCGAAGTGGATTCCAGCGAAAAACATGAAACCTTATCAAGTCCAGAAACAAGCAGGAATCGACTCCGGGAACAAGGAGGCAAGCACGCAGATGTGAATCAGTGTCAACACTACTGTCGATGCCACAGACATCAATTGGGTTTTTTTTGTGCAAGAACTGTGGACTGAATATTATGCAAAAAGTGGGACAGTTAATGGTGTAAATTTTGTATGTAAGAGTGTGTTAGAAGTCCTGTTACAGATCAGAGATTCCTATATGGGATAAAGCTGTTGAGAATGAAGCTCAATCAGGTATTACACTTGTGCCTTATCATCTTACTGATTGCCTTAAGCCATGCAGCTTTCCCAGTAAAGCAACCAAAAGAAAATGTCTGGGAGACTTTGGCCAATGCATCAGGCCTAGATACCATCTGTCTAACTCATTCAAGACCAAAGAAGCCATTTTCAACATGTTTGGTCAGACTACCAGCAGACAAATGGCCACCTTCCAAACATGCTAATCTAAAACTTTCACGATTCGGTTCAAATCCAGTGGAGAATTGGGATGTTTGGACCAAATCCCTTCCGGAGGCTCCTTATGAACCTCAGGAATTGGAAATTCTTGGTTCAATAAAAATGGAGTTTTATGTAGTATTCAGTTCTCCAGGGTTGAAACAAAATAAAAACAAGATAACAGATGTCACTCCAAATTACGAAATATATAGAAATGCAACATCTTGGTGCAATTCAACAGTAAAGATGAGCATATCGTTCAACCAGGATCCATTGCAATTGCCATGAGGGATGTTTCTCATTTGTGGAGACAGAATTTGGCCTGCAATTCCCTCAAATATCAAGGGCGGTGCATGCAGCTTTGGAAAGCTTTCTTTGCTAATGCCTAATGCAAAAATGATAAAAGAACATAAGACAAGGGAGAAAAGATTTGTTGAGCAATATAAATCTGATTGTAATGATAAATTTGTAGCTTGGAATTTTGGACAAAGGTTTTCTGCAGCTCTCCTTTTACCTGGTGCTGCTGCAGGAGCAGCCTTGAGACAATTGGATCAATTGGGCTGTTGGCTAAGTAAGAACTCTCGTGCTGTCTCTCTCGTACTGAGCGATATGTTAACTGATGTTCAGTGTGAGACAAGCGACTCTGCAAAACAGAGTAGCAATTGATTATCTTCTATTAGTGCATGGACATGGATGTGAAGAATTTGAAGGTATGTGTTGTATGAATTTGTCAGATCATTTGAAATCCATCCATGAAAGTATACGGCAATTAGAGGATGGAATAGCTAAACTTGGAGAAGAAAGCGGATCATTGTTGAACGATTTGTTCAATTGGTTTGACCTTACACCCTTATGGAGAAAAATTTTGAAGAGAGGTTTGTATGTTTTAACTGTTGTTGTAATTCTTTTAGTATTTGTACCTTGTATACTCCACTGTGCTAGACGAGCCACGGACAAAGCTGTAAAGGAAGTGTTTTTGGTTCAAACAGGAGGGGGAGATGTAGAAACCCAGAGTGCCGAGAATATTTCTCTGCCTGTTTTTAAGGGTTCTTACCCCCCTGGACAACACTGGTATAGCTTTAAACCTTGGAAAAAATTACCAACAGTCAGACAACAACTAGAAAATACAGTGGTGTGAATTAGGTGATAGACTACTATGTAAGATTGTCACAGGGTGAAAAATTTAGAGGTTTTGGGCTTCTCTTTATAGTATATAGATAAGAGTAAGAAATATCAAAATGGAGGATTGTTGTTGTTCTCTAAACCTTCTTCTCCTTCTTCTAATACTCCATATTCTGCGGTAAAAGTGGTTTGGAATGATTGGATAGAAAATTCCACAGTTCCTGTCCGTGTTACTGAATAATTGGTAGGAAAGTAATTTACGTTTTTAGTAACTATTGGTTAAAATGTCTTTAAAAGGCTGTGTACATCTTGATAAAGTGGCAGAAGAAGACTCACTCCTACTTTTCTTCCTTCTATGCTGTACCTGGGTCACGCTAGTGGCTCTATTTTTCTGATAAGACTTAATAAACAACTATCTGGAAGCATTGAAACTCAAGGAAAAGTCTCTGTTTATCTTTGAAACTCCTTGCAAGGACTTTCAGCAAAATTCTCTCCCATCAGGAGAGACTCGATTTATGGCACGGTAAAGTGTCACAGTAGAAAAGGGAGAAAATCAGAAATTCCAGGGAAGGAAAAAAGTTCAACTCTCAGTCACTCTCCGGAGAAAAAGAAACTGAAATACTGGCCAAAAACTGACCCGGGAGCAGCAAGCCGGGTGCTTCCTCGCTCCCTTGCTGCAGCTGGGAAAAAAAAAATGTCGCTATCTCTGTGTGACCTTGAACAAGCTGCAAACTGCTTTGAAAAAGTTTTGCTCAGTTTTTCCTTCCCCCTCTCAGGCTCAGTTTAGAGGCATAGAAAGGCACAAGAATTAATTTCTGGGCATAGGGCAGCGATATGGGATACACATCATAAAGGTACCCCAAGACATTCTACCCCTCATCCCATATCGTTGCCTCAATGGCCAAATACATTCTAACACTACACACACATATCAATACATATATATATATATATATATATATACAGCTATGTACAGTTACAGTGACACTCAGCAAGCAGGGGTATACAAGCATTTCACATTACAGATGGTTTTCATACAACAATCAGATCTCCCTGCGGTACACAATGTGTTGTTCCATCTTTCTGCATTACCCACCATGTGCAACCAGGTCCCTGAGCAAAGACAACCCCATGGATGGGTTTGTCTGTACTCGAGGCAGAATTTATCCAAACAGGTTTTCCTAACAGACCTCTGACATGCACTGCTGGGACCTTATCTCCATCTATTGCATGCAGGGATTCAGATTGGGCTGGACCACCTCTATTGGTGGAACCTCGGGTGTTAACTGCCTCTGCGTCCTTTTTGGAGCAGTTCCCACTTTGCCCGGTCAGCTCTGGACGCAGGAGGCTGCAGGGGCCAGCCTCCGGCATCCGGGAGACCAGAGGTCTGGCTCGTGGGTCCTTCCACAGGACCGCGGCAATAGAGGCAGGTGGTGGAAGAAGGAGGCAGGCTCAATTGTGGATGAAGTCCGGAAGGTTTATTGTGTCTCCGAACAGGGGACCTCGCCCCCCAGGGGTGTCCAGCAATGAGCAACCCTGAACGCACCTGCCAGGGGTTTTATGGGGGGTGGCGACAGGGGAGGGATGACAACTGCATCGGATCAGGGAAGGAGAAGGACGGGTCTGCGGGATGAGGGACACACAAGGGAATCTATCTTGGGAAAGGAAGGGAGGGATCCTCCCCCCAAGACCAATCACTCGATGCCCCTGCCAGAACTTTCTAGAAGCTTGGGAGGGGTGCCAGAGCGATTGGCAGGGGTCTGGGAGGAGACAAATAGAGAAAGCAGGGTTATGAACACGAAACCAGGAGGGTATAAACTGGGATGGTACAGTAACACGAAACCCAAAGGGGAGACCCGGACTGAACCAAACAAGACACACTCCCACAGTTAACTAACCAGGATAACCTGGGAGATACTGTCCATGGTTAGATCCACCCCTTGATCTTGTGCAAACCTATAGGTGGCATCTCTGCATTGCTGACCTGAGGCATCATGGGCCCATCGAGCTAGGAACAACTCTCCCTTGTGTTTCCAATCTAAGTCTATCTGTGACACTTCTATCTTTGCAGCCTGATCTACCTGCTTGTTGTTTTGGTGTTCCTCATTGGCCCTACACTTGGGGACATGGGGATCTACATGGCGGACTTTCACAACCAGCTTTCTTACTCGGGCAGCGATGTCTTTCCACTCTTCAGCAGCCCAGATTGGTTTTCCCCTACGCTGCCAATTCGCTTTTTCCCACTTTTCTAACCATCCCCACAGAGCATTGGCTACCACCCATGAATCAGTGTAGAGGTAGAGCTTTGGCCACTTCTCTCTTTCAGCAATGTCCAGGGCCAGCTGGATGGCTTTGAGTTCAGCAAGTTGGCTTGATCCACCTTCTCCTTCAGTAGCTTCTGCAACCCGTTGTGTGGGACTCCATATAGCTGCTTTCCACTTTCGTTTCATCCCTACAATTTGACAAGAACCGTCAGTGAAAAAAGCATAGCGTGTGTCTTCTGATGGCAGTTGGTTGTACAGTGGAGTTTCTTCAGGATGTGTCACTTGTTCTTCTTCATCAGTGAGACCAAAGTTTTCACCTTCAGGCCAATTTGTAATTATTTCCAAGATCCCAGGGCGATTCAGTTTTCCGATACAGGTGCGCTGTGTGATGAGTGCAATCCATTTGGTCCATGTGGCATTGGTGGCATGGTGGGTAGAGGGAACCTCTGCTTTGAACATCCACCCCAGCACCAGTAGTCGGGGTGGCAGGAGGAGTTGTGCTTCAGTGCAGATTACCTCTGAGGCAGCTTGGATTCCTTCATAGGCTGCCAAGATTTCCTTCTCTGTTGGGGTGCAGTTGGCTTCAGACCCTCTGTAGCTTTGACTCCAGAATCCCAATGGTCGACCTCGAGTCTCACCAGACACCTTCTGCCAAAGGCTCCAGGACAGACCATTGCTCCCAGCTGCAGAGTAGAGCACATTCTTCACTTCTGGTCCTGTCCTGACTGGGCCAAGGGCTACTGCATGAGCAATCTGCTGGATTTGGGCAAAAGCTTGTTGCTGTTCAGGGCCCCAATGGGAATCATTCTTCCTGCAGGTAACCAGGTAAAGAGGACTAACAATCTGTCTGTACTCAGGAATATGCATCCTCCAAAAACCTATGGCACCTAAGAAACCTTGCGTCTCCTTCTTGTTAGTTGATGGAGATATTGCTGCTATCTTATTGATGACCTCGGTCGGAATCTGACGCCGTCCATCTTGCCATTTCATTCCCAGGAACTGGATCTCTTGAGCAGGTCCCTTGACCTTGCTCATCTTGATGGCAAAACCAGTTCCCAGGAGATTTTGGATTATTTTCTCTCCTTTCTCAAACACTTCTGTTGCGGTGTTCCCCCACACAATGATGTCATCAATGTACTGCAAATGTTCTGGAACCTCACCCTTTTCTAGTGCAGTCTGGATCAGCCCGTGGCAGATCATAGGACTGTGCTTCCACCCCTGGGGCAGTTGATTCCAGGTGTATTGCATGCCCCTCCAGGTGAAGGCAAACTGAGGCCTGCACTCTGCTGCCAGAGGAATGGAGAAAAATGCATTAGCAATGTCAATAGTGGCATACCACTTCTCTGCCTTGGACTCCAGCTCGTGCTGGAGCTCCAACATGTCCGGCAGAGCAGCGCTCAATGGTGGAGTCACTTCATTCAAGGCATGATAGTCCACAGTCAATCTCCATTCTCCTTCCGATTTGTGCACAGGCCAAATCGGACTATTGAAGGGTGAGTGAGTCTTGCTGATAACCCCTTGGCTCTCCAGCTCACGGATCATTTTGTGGATTGGGATCACAGCATCCCAAGTTGTCCGGTACTGTCTGTGATGCACTGTCGAGGTAGCAATTGGTACTCTTTGTTCTTCCACCTTCAGAAGGCTGACTGCAGATGGGTTCTCTGATAGTCCAGGAAAAGTGTCCAATTGCTTAATGCCCTCTGTCTCCACAGCAGCTATTCCAAAAGCCCACTTGAGTCCCTTTGGGTCTCTGAAATACCCGTTCCGGGGGAAGTCTATGCCCAAAATGCACGGGGCCTCTGGACCAGTCACAATGAGATGTTTCTTCCACTCATTTCCAGTCAGGCTCACCTCAGCTTCCACCAAGGTCAAATTTTGTGATCCACCTGTTACACCAGCAATAGAAACAGATTCTACCCCCACATGCTGTAATGGAATTATTGTGCACTGCGCACCAGTGTCAACCAAAGCATCATATTTTTGTGGTTCTGATGTACCAGGCCAACGAATCCACACAGTCCAGAAAACACGGTTTTCCCTGACCTCTACCTGGCTAGAGGCAGGGCCCCTCTATGCCTGGTTATCCTTCTTTCCCTGGGCCTGCATCTTAGAGGTTCCTTCATGGGAATCGGACATGCCATCGTCTTTTCCATCATTTCCGGCAGTTTGGCTACAGGCAACTGGAGCTACTTCCTTTTTTTGGCAGAACTTCCTTTCTGAGACTTGCGCTCCTTCAATTCACGCACTCCTGCTGCCAAAGCAGAAGTAGATTGTCCAGCCCACTCCCTCATGTTTTCCCCACTGTCACACAGGAAATCCCACAGCTCACTTCGTGGGATGTACTTTCTCTCTTGGGAACGTCCGCGTTTGGTATCGGAATCTCTGATCTGTACTGCTGAGATTTGGAGAAGGCCCTCTTTAATCTCATGGACACTCTTCTCCATCTTACCTTCCATTTTCTGCACACGTTTCCACAGCTGTGATTTTTGCATGTGTTGGGCCATGCATGGAATCTGCATATACTCAGAGCTTCACTGCCATATCCTGCACGGTCTCATTCGCACCGTAGTTCGGTTTCATTTTTTCTAAAGCAGAATGTTGGGGTTTTAGTTTAGTCTTAGTTTTTTTCCTGTTAAAGGAATTTTCTCCCATATGCATGTTGCTAGGGGACAAATAGCTGTACTTAAGAAAGACAAAAAGGGGGGTGGGGCGGGCCTGGCTTCTCCTTTGTTTACACCTGGGTGTGGGTTCAGTTCACTCTCAGCGTCCGGAGAGAGAAGCTGCAGAGAAAGGAGCTGCTGCTTCTTTTTTTTTCGGCCGTTTTTCTTTCTGCTGGAAACAATGCCGGGATCCCAAAAGCCACTTTCCCTGCCCTGCTGGAGGCCAGGCTGTGGCCGCCCTGCCCCGCTGCTGCTTCGAGCTTTCGCTGCGTTGTAGCCGTGCTCGCCCTGCCTGCCTGGACTTCCGGAGGGTTCCCCTTTTGGATACATCTCGTCTGCCACCCGGGATTTGTGTTTGTGCCTGCCGCTCCAGCCTGCTGCTCTAGCCTGCTGCTCCAGTCTGCCATTCCAACCTGCTGTTCCCGAGAGTCCGGGATCGGCTGCCCAGGGGTTTGTGAAGCCTTTGTTCCATCCTTCCCCGGGATCCCGGGGCACCAGTGCCGCGTGTTTCCCGAGCTCGCTCCGGAGCGCCCCCTGCAGCCGCGGGGGAACCATCCCACCTGCCCTGCTCACCGGGAGCCGCCAGCGCCCCTGCCGGCTGCGAGCGGAACTGCACCCGAGGGGAAATAGCCTGACAGCCGAGAAAGCTGGGACTGGGTTTGTGATTGTTTGCTGCCACTGCCATAGTTGTTGTTGTTTTGTTTGACTGGTTATATACATATATATATATATATAGTAAAGAACTGTTATTCCTATTTCCCACATCTTTGCCTAAAGGCCCTTGATTTCAAAATATAATAACTCGGAGGGAAAAGGGGTTATATCTGCCACTTCAAGGGAGGCTTCTGCCTTCCTTAGCAGACACCTGTCTTTCAAAACCAAGACACAGAAGCATATTCTTGTGGCCCAAGTCGTATGAGTTTTCGCCACATAAATGGATTAACTCTGACCCGGTCTGGACTCCTCAATCCTGGGTCATTTGTGAAGACAACCTCTACCACCCCTAGTTCTCTCAGGCATTGGATCCCTTGTTCTATGGTCTTCCACTGGGTTTGCTGCATGTAGAGATCACCTCTGCACATATATATCTTTCAATCACGCCTGTCAAAACCCGTCTCCAGAGCCTGACAGAGTCAGCCCCCGTTATCATCGCTTGGTCGATAACTGGATCACGTGACAGGGATCCCAAATGCCTCGCTTCAGCACCGTGCAGCATTACACCATCACCTGACGCATCCCAAATACGGACCATCCAACTTATTATGGATTCATCAGACCTTCGAGTGTAGTCCTTTCTTAGGCTGTGAAGGTCTTTTATGGGCATGGACTCAGTAATGGTTTCTGTGCCTGAGACAGTTGGTGGTTTTGAGAGTCCTTCCCCTGCATCTTTTGCGGTTCCTTCCCCTGCATTATCCTCATCTTTCACTGGGCGTTCAGTTTTGGTTGTGTGTTTTTTCCTCATGACAGGAGCCACTGTCAATGGCTTAGACTCTCCATCTGGTTTGGGCTTGCTGTCTGGTGTGGCTGCAGTCTGAGTGACTGGGGTGTCTGCCGGCTTTACTGATTTATTTTCCTGCCCCTCTACCGTTACCTGCTGCAGTGTGCGGTAGGCATATGCCAAAGCCCAACATATTGCAAAAACCTTTTTCTCAGAATTGTCATTGTATTTCTCTTTCAGATATTTCCCCACCTCACCTGGGTTCTGAATTTGTTCAGACGGGAAATCCCAAAGTATCGGGTCAGAGAATTTCTTTGGGGTTTGGCCGATGTCCTCCCATTCCCCACACCACTCAGGATTTTCCACCTCTGGGTCAGGTGTCTAATCAGTCACCCTGGAAATCTGAGCTCTCATTCTAAACAAGCTGTGAGACATATAGAGCACATGAAGCTTACCAGATTAAATGCCAGGAGGGTGGTCTCTTTAACATCCAGGGGAAACTGAACACTCTCAAAAGATAACCTATCAAATTTAAAGGGAAGGGAAAAGGGAAACCCCATCTCCTCTTCTTCTAACAATCTGGGTGCAATTACTAATAAATTCCCAAAACAGGCTATTGGAGCTAGGACTGGGGTTAGGACGGAGAAACCACATATCATACACACTTCGAACAGCTGCCTGTACCTCTGTTAACTTCTTATAAATCATTATCACCAGGCACAGCAAGATAGAAATCCTGATTCGTGTCCCTTCTCTGTAAAATTTACATATCAGGGACAAGATCGGAGCAAGTTGAGGATAGGCAAAAAACCCTAGGGACCAAAAAAGCACTAGTACCTCAATGAAGCTTAAGGACCAGAAAGACATGAGTACATAGAGCCAGAGAGACATTATGAACTCAACCAACATGGTGACTACTTTACCCCAACACAAAGTAATTAAATCCAACCCAAAAGGTAATTAGCACAGGTTTTTTCACTTTCCTTTGAGCCACGCAGTTGGGCGCCACTAAATATGTGCCGGTTTGGCCAAATTTAGAAATATATCCTCTCAGAGAAGGCAGGTCAGCACCCCTCCCCCACCAGGTTCAGGAAAAAATAAATTTTCCTCAAAGGAAAGTGAAAGAGATAAAAACTATTTATTTAACAAACACATGGGAAAAGGATAATAATGCTAAATAATAAAATCTTTCACTGTGGAGAAAAAACCTGGGAAAGTGTTAGAGTCCTCCCTTTGGTCTCCTCGGAGCTGGGACTTGGCCCAGGGCCAGGCCCTCTGCGCTCGGTGGAAAGTCCTCCCGATGTGCTCTGATATTGAAGCAGTCCAGTAGAAAAGGTAGAAAATCAGAAATTCCAGGGAAGGAAAAAAGTTCAACTCTCAGTCTCTCTCCGGAGAAAAAGAAACTGAAATACTAGCCAAAAACTGACCCGGGAGCAGCAAGCCGGGTGCTTCCTCGCTCCCTTGCTGCAGCTGGGAAAAAAAAAAATGTCGCTATCTCTGTGTGACCTTGAACAAGCTGCAAACTGCTTTGAAAAAGTTTTGCTCAGTTTTTCTTTCCCCCTCTCAGGCTCAGTTTAGAGGCATAGAAAGGCACAAGAATTAATTTCTGGGCATAGGGCAGCGATATGGGATATACATCATAAAGTCACCCCAAGACAATGAGCCACAGCTTTTACCATCAGAATGTGCCCACCTTGGTCTGGATGTTCCATCTACGGCGTGACCCGGCGAGGGTGATAGTGGCAACATGCCCCAACTGTCAGCAGCACCAGATTCCATAATCAGGTTCCAGGGTTAACCCCCGAGGACTCAATAGCTCTAAGTTGTGGCAGAGTGATGTCACCCATTATCCATCCTTCGGGGGACTTAAGTATATTCATGTGTCGATAGACACCTTTTCTGTAGTGGTGTTTGCTTCGGCTCACGTGGGAGAGAAGGCCAAGGATACCATCAGGCACTTCGGCCTTGCGTTTGCCACCTTGGGAGTGCCCGAGCAAATAAAAATGGACAACGGCCCTGCTTACACCTCCCACAAACTCAGGGAGTTCTTCAACCAGTGGGGGGTTAAGCATGGCACCATCATACCTCACTCACACACAGGACAGTCACTTGTGGAGAGGGCCAATGGTACCATCAAGCGGGTCCTTGATCAGCAGCGGGGAGGGACAGAGACCAGTTCCCCCATTGAGAGCCTCTGTAAAGCCCTTTTCACAATAAATTTCCTGAACTGCTCATTCGTAGAGCCAACCCCCCCCCCCCCCCCCCCCCCCCCCCCATATTCCGGCACTTCTCCAATTCGGCCCGAGTTAAGCTCGATGAGAAGCCGCCGGTGCTGATCAAGGATCCTGAGAGCCAACAAATATTGGGCCCTTTAATAACCTGGGGGAGGTGGTATGCCTGTGTATCAACACCGTCAGGTCCAAGGTGGCTTCCAGGCAAGAACATCAAGCCCTACACTGGGCCAGCAAACACCACTCCCGAAGACACAGCTGTGCCTGAAGTTGACACAGAACAACCTAAAGACCAGACGGCTGCAGCATGGAGACGGAGAAGGCGCAGATCTCCCCCGCAGACACTGACTTGCCGTCCTGTGACCAGAAGTGTAACCAGATAAGTCGAACACCTTTGGTGTCTTCCAGATCTTACCCCTTTCTGTTGCTTTCCCACTAGCTAACATTCCCTATCTCCACCCCTCCGCTTTGCCCTTCCTGCAGCCATGCTCCCTATTACCCTGGTGAGGAAGCCTTCTGTTACATTGCACCCCCCTCATTTTAGTGGTTTTAATTAATAAAGAAGGGGGAATGCAAAGAGGGAAGGAAAGGAAGGCCCCTCCCCTCGAATTGCAATTTTTTAACAATTTTATTTAAAACTCTAGCAGAAGCACCTGCTAGCCAACACTCCATCATGAGACCCAGCACTTGTCGCGCTGCTGTCCTCTGGATGCTCTTGGTACCACTGGCAGTCGATGCTTGGACGGAGCTGCAGCCCAAAGAGAATCTTGCCACCCACAGCGAGAGCATCCATGCCAGCATCCAGAGGAAAAATCCCCTGAAGGATTTGAGGACTTGTTGGGACGTTGGGTTGTGGGTGCTTCTGGCCGTTTTTTGTTGTTTTGTGCGTCTTTAGTTGTTTTAAAATGTTTGCTTTTGAGATCCCTAAGGGAAGCCTTTTTAATTAATAAAGAAGGGGGAATTGTGGAGGCTAGTGGGCCTGTGGTACAAGGGACAAAGAGAGTCCACTGGTGGGACAGTCCCTAGTACCAAAAGATCCTCCCCAGGTTAGGGTGAACAGAAGAGGCTTCCCCCGGGATGCATTGTTCTGTTATGTTAATGTATCCCAGTTCTGTTTCCCTGGTTGGCCCGCTGGCCTCCCTGCCCCTTGTTACCTTACAGGTCCCCGATCTAGAAGGTTCTCCACTCCCTGTTCCCCCATTGGCCCTTGCGCCATCACCACTCCCTCAGAGTTTCCCCATTGGCTCCCATACCCTAGCCCTGCCTGTGTACCACCCACATGCCCTCAGATCATTGGTCCCTGATGCTTGATCCGCTCCCGTATTTAAACCTGGACCCGCCCATGTTCTTTGTCTTTGTCCCTGGACCCCTTCACGCGTGTGGATGCAATAAACGTCTCCCATGGAACCCCATACGAAGACCCTTCCTGCATCTTTGTTGTCGACCCATTTTAAGGAGCTATCTGTGTGTGTGCGTGCATGCCTGTGTGAGTGTGTGGTGGTCCTGCCGAGCGGCTTCGCCTTGGAGATGCTTTTGGGAAGATCGTGGCACCTCACCATCTGGCATCGGCCCAGATGCTGCGATAAGGGTGATAAAAAGGGGTACCTTTATATGAGGATCCTCAGGTGCACAGTTCGTTAGGTGGAAAACACCGAAGATGCACACCCCATGTGATGTGTGTACGCTTTTTATAGATTCTGCAAATGAGCATATCTGACAAGAATGCCTCAGTTAGCAGCATGCCTGGTGAAGTAATCCCCCGAGTTCTAATACCTTCTAAATTCTCCCCCCTTCAGTGGGGACCAGGCCCTGTTTACAAAAATATGTCTCGAAAATCTGGTTTCAGCTTTGGTTTCTAAGGAGAACCAAGATAGCACAGGGGTCCTGGAACTTGTTTTGTCTTTCTGCCTAGGAAAATACAGAAGCTAAGCTACAATAATAAGCTACAAAGTTACAAATATATGTGTAAAGAATACAGAGAATGTATAAAAGAAAAATATGTAAAAACCAAAATGGCATCAGTGGTAAAAATCAGTACCTGTGTTTCTTTGACCCTCAGCAGTCCCACAGCAGGAAGGTCCTCTGAGAGACCAGGAAAGGTATTCAGCTGTCTAATTTCCTCTGTCTCCAAAGCAGCTATCCCAAAAGGCCAATGATATATTTTTATGCCCTTGAAATACCCTCTCCTGAGGTAATCTATGTCAAGGATGCATGGGACCTCTGGGCAAGTCAGTGAGGTATTTTTGCCATTCGTTCCCAGTCAGGCTCACTTCAGCTTCCAGTACAGTCAGCTGTTGGGATGCCCCTTCCCCCTGTCACCCCAGAAGTAGAGATGGATTCTGTCCCTACATATCTCAATGGCATCAGGGTACATTGTATGCCAGTGTCAACTAAAGCCTTATACTCTTGTGGGTCTGATGTGCCAGGCTATTGGATTCACACAGTCCAATAGATCTGATTGTCCCTTTCCTCCACCTGGCCAGAGGCCTTTAGTCCTGGTCATAGTACTCATTGCTCACTTTTTGTACATATGACCTGGAGGTCCCTTCCAGAGCACTGGAAGCAATATCAGCCCTACTATTCTGTCGGAGGACTTGCCCACTGGAAACTGGAGTGGCATTTATCCTTGAAGAATTTTCTGTGGTGGTTGTCCTTCCTTTCAACCCATGTACCTGTGCTGCTAGGGCAGAGGTGGGTTTTCCATTCCACTTCCTCATGTCCTCTCCATGGTCACATAGGAAAAACCACAGGTTACCTCCAAGTGAGGCACAGTCCTGATTAGCTGTCCCCTCTTGCACCAGCACTGTCCCAGCACCACCTTGCTGGGCTCATTTATCCCACCAGCCCAGTAGCAAAGCCCTCCTCAGTACCTGTTTGGCTATGAAAAGCACCATGGACCTGATCTTCCTGACAGCACTGAGCCACAGCAGCAGCTCAGCCATGATGCCAGAGCATCGCTTGAACTGCAACAATCAAAATTCACCCCTGACTGCTTCTCACTATGTAAACCTTTAGGAGAACAGCTTTGCTTACCATGTGTGTACATGGATTAGCCTGTGTATTTTTCAATTCCACTTATCCCCAGGAATTTACTCTAAAAGCTAGCTTTTGGAGACCCCTACATATGATGCAGCTTCAAAGAGTGCATGGCCACACTTTGCAATTCAGCGATGCTGGCCGCCACATGGCACCAAGGAACAGTCAAATGGCAACGAGTGCCTGCTCACCTTAGTGCTTAGGAAAGATAGAAACTCTCTGAGAATACAGGGTGCAGACCTAGGCAGGTGTTTTGTTTTTCAGGCTTCAGGTTAAACCAGAAGCCTATCCTTGAATTTGTAACTTTGAGAAATTTTTGTTAGATATGCAAAATCCAGTTGATTCCAAATGTTTCTTTTCCTTTAATAGATAATATTTTAATCTTTTAAAGTTTAACCCATACACGCTTTTTAATGAATGAAATGGAGCTGCAGGGTTAATGATATTTTCTGGCTGAATGTAATTTTTCTGTCCCCTCTTCTCCCCACAGAACCATCTTTGGACGTGCAGCAAGATAAGATCAGAGAATCCTAGGATGGTTTGGGTTGGAGGGAACCTTCAAGGTCATCTACTTCCAACCCCTCTTCCATGGGCAGGGACACCTTCCACTAGACCAGGTTGCTCAAAGCCCCATCCAACTTGGCCTTGAACACTTTCAGGGATGGGGCATCTACATCCTCTCTGGGCAACCTGTACCAGTGCCTCACTATTTTCAAAGTAAATAATTTCTTCCCAGTATCTAATCCAAACCTGCCCTCTGTCAGTTTGAAGCCATTCCCCCTTGTCCTATTGATGCCATGAAGATTTTTGCCATTTCTTTTTGCCATAGGTTAGCAAGCATATTCCCAGAAGGGATGTCCTTGCTAAGGGGTGCTTACAGTTTCCTCTGGGAACTGATAGAACCTATCAGCTGGCCAGTTTGAATATGGACAATTCCCTAAGCCACTTAAAGTTGTGACCACCTCTGTGATCCACATTTAAGAATAGGCAAACTCCCCCTCCAAGCTCTCTCTCGTTTCCGGCGCTGGCACAGGTGGCTGCGGGCCCTGTGTGGGGGCCAGCGGGCCCGGCCAGGCCCTGCTTGGGCCAGGCCGGGCCGGGCCACGGCCATCCTGGAGCCGATGGATGCGTTCCAGCCGTGGAACCCACCCCCCCACCCCCCACTGCCTTGCCGTGGGCAGCTGGAGCGGCTTGGCTCTCCCCCCTCTCCACTTCGATAAGAAAAAATCAACATTCCAGCTGCAAAGCTGCAAGGCCGAGGTGAGATTAACCCTTTTAGTGCTGTGAAGAGCTGAAAACCTGAGGAAAGAGAGAGAAGAGATGCTTAAAGCTGAAATTCTGTTGTGAAGCTATGATATATCAGAGTATCCCATTGTAATTTCATGAAGACATGGGGGGTGGAGTGTTCAACTCGTAAGCAAAAGCACCTGCGCTGAGATAGGCAGATGCTGACGCAGCTGTAATTTCATGAGAAGTTTGGACAGGGAGAGATGAACCAGATGAGGACTTTTGCTCCAAACGGGAAAGGAGAAAACCTCAGTCCCTAGAGATGCTCCCAGAGATAGTCCTAACAATGAAGATGATGAAGACCCTTTGCTCCCAGGGAAGGAGAAGGGCCTCTGTTTTTGTTCCTGAACGGCTCAACCTTAAAATTGTACCCCAAAAAACTTCAAGAGTGGACCCTCGAAAGCAGTTGCGGGAAAAGCTGCAAGTCGGGGGAAGGGACTCACATGCAGGCAGAGAGACAATATTTGGAAGTGGGCGGCTGTCTCGGTGTGATAATGTTTTCATAGCATGAGCAAGAAGAGACTTCTCTTTCTAAATGGACTGAACAAGGTTATTATGGAAGTGGCAAACAGACTGAACATCTTAAGGGTTGTCTTTTTACATTGTCAGTGGGAGAAGGGAGGAAGGTGGGGGGAGGAGGAGAGTTCTGAAGGTGGTATAATTTTTTTTTTCCTCTTTTAGGTCTGTTAATAAACTTCTTTATATTCTTTCAAGTTTGGTGCCTGCTTTGCATTTCTCCTAATTCTCATCTCACAGAAGATAAACAGTAATGAGTATTTTGGACCAAACCACTACACTTTTATACCCCTGTTATACCTTTTACAACTTCTGTATTCCTAGTGCTTTTTGCCTACATTCTTGGACTTTTTTGTCAAGCTAAGAGACTAAACTGTTGGGGAAGACGAAACAGGAAGGCCTTATAAATATGATTGCCTGACAAAAGATTTTGGTAATATGAAAACTATAAGCGACATCGAAATGAAAGCCACCTTTGAGATACCAAGTCTTAGTTACTGAACAACTGGAAAACAATGGTATGGCCAACTGAAGGTAATCCCCTCTTGATTGAACAATACCCTCTGCTTGCAGGCAGGTCCAAGGGTCAGAGCAGACCCTACTAGCTCAGCAGAAGGGGTCCAAAGAGTAGTTTTTAGAAGTTAAGATGTAACACTCTATGGTAATATAAGAACTCTTATAGGCTGTATGTAAATGCTATAGGATTTGTATCTTGTATTAGATTGGTTAGTGACAATTAGAATATTCAGTACAGAAGATGATTTATTGTATTGTAACCAGGACTTCAGACACCCTTTTTACTACATTCATGCTCTCTCTCTTACTACACTCTTACTATACACTCTTACTGTAGACTCTTACTATTCTCTCTTTGCTTACCCGCTTACTCTCTTGCTCTCTTGGGCCTGCTCAGAGCTGCCAGCTGCAGCTCTAAGCAGTGCCCCTGTACCCACGCCCTTTGCAATAAACCGCATGCTCCAAGACCCCCGGACTACAGAGATCTCCCGTCTCCATCTCCACCTGACACCACCCGTCCCCGACCGTCCGAACCCGCACCGACCGAGTGACCCCCCTGCACCTACAGTCTGGCGCCCATCGTGATTGCCGAACCCCCCAAGAACCTTCAGCCTGGCGCACAACGTGATTGAACGCTCGGTTCAGCTTTCTCCATCTGTGGGAGACTTCTCCATGGACGGTAACTAAAAGACCAGCTATAGCCACCTAGAACGTGTCGTGAGCACGGCATACCGTTGCTGAGCATCGTAAAAGCCGGAGCTCTATAATTCTGCCGAGGCAGCCCTCGAGCACGGGGATTACCTGGAGCTCTTGGAGGGAATTGCCTGGCAGTCCTCGAGCACAGGCGGCCACTGCTGCGCAGCGGCTCCCTGGAGCTCTTTGAGGAAGTTTGCCGTGGCACCCCTCGAGCACGGACACGCTGCTAAGCAGTGCTGACCGGAGCTCTAAGGAGGGACCCTGCCGCGCGCCCCGAGCACAGGCGAGTAGTGCTCAGCACCGCCCGCACTGGAGCTCTTAGTGTGACCCACCCGTGAGGTCCTGAGCACGGAAAGCCGTTGCCACGCGACGCCTCAAACCGGAGCTCTGAGAGAGGACCCAAAAGCAGCGTCCTGAGCGCCGAGTGGAGTGCCTGGCCAGCCCCCCACGACGGACCCCTGAGCAAGGACACTGCTCCTACGACAACATCTAAGTGAGTATCATACTGGTCTGATAATGGGACAAATGCACTCTGCCCATGACAGAGATCTCTATAAGCAACTTAAGCATTTACTAAGCTCTAGTTCAAGACAATTACCTAAACAGGAGCTAAAAAACCTCTTAGAATGGACTCTGATTAATTTCCCAAATGCTGACCGTTCAGCCGTCTTTACAAGAGACTTCTGGGACACAGTTGGGGTTAAGCTCTTTAATAATATTTCCTACCGGGATATGGCTGCCGCGCAGCTGCTCCCAGCTTGCAGAGCGCTGGTGGAGCTGTTTGCTGCGAAGGCGCCGCCCGCAGCAGTCACCCCGCCGAGCCCGGCTCCTGCTGCGAGCCCGCCCCTTGCCGCCGCGAGCCTGCAATGGGGCACGGCCCCCGCCTCTCCGCCGGACCCCGCGGCTCCAGTACCCGCGGTCCGGCTGACTCGCGCCGCCCCGCCCCCCGCGCTCGCGGTCCCGGCACCCGTTGCCCCGGCCCCAGCCACCCCACCGGACCCTACGGCCCCTCCCACCATCCCCGCCCCCGCCATCCCGCTCGTCCCCGCTGTCCCGGCTCCCGCCCTCGGTTCCAGCGTCTTCGCGGCCCCGCCCCTCGCTTCTATCACCCCGTCCGCCAGCGTCTCCGCGACCCCGCCCCTTGCCCCTGCCCCCACGTGCCCCCCCGCTGCTGCCGTCATTGTTACCCCACCCCCCACTGCTGGCATATTCGTAGCCCCGCCCCCCGGCGATACCCCGGCGGGGGCGGCGGCCACCCCCCTGCTACCTACGGGTGCTACCGCTCCCCCAGCCGCGCCGGTTATGGCCATGGCTGCCATTATAGCCGGCCCCCCGCAAAGCCAAGCGGCGACCCTTCTTCCAGCCCCCCAGGTCCCCCTTGCCGCCACCGACACGGCGCCGGTGGTAGCTGATAGCCCATCCGCGTCCGTCGCTGCTGCGTCTTCACAGTCTCCTGCCGCTCCCGAACCACCAGTACCGACAGCGCCTGTCACGACCGCGCTGGGGCCCCCGGTGCCCCCTGTACACGTTGCCGCGGGAACCCTGCCCCCTCACCCTACCGTTCAAGCGCACACAGCACGCCCCGAGCTGTCCCCCGGCCCCGCGGCAGCACAGACGCCTATGTCTACTCCCGTCCCTGCCGGCGTCCCTGCGCAATCCCCCGATCCCGGCACACCATCGCTCGCGCTAGAACGCGGAGCGCCCCAGCCCTGCGAGCCACTTGCTGCTGGTGCCGCAGCGTCTGCACGGATGACTGGAGCCCCCTCCGTGCCTGCCGCTGTCCCAGCCCCGTCTCCCGGCACCGCCGCTCCGGCAGCGTCGTTCCTGCCCGCCGCGATCCAGCCGCCGGCCCTCCTGCCTCCCGCCGCCCCGAGATCCTCTCCTGCCGACAGGGCAGCCCTGCCGCCGCCGCCCGCCTCCGTGGCCCCAGACCGCACCCTGCTGTATCCACCGCAGCCTCCCGCTTCTCAGCTGCCAAATAGTGCAGTCCCACCGCCACCGGCATCCATGATCGTCCCATCGCCCCCTCCCTCGACCGCGGCCGCAGCCCCAGCCCCTGGTTCTGCAGTCCTGCCATCTCCCGCTCTCCCCGAACCGCCCGCCACACGGACTGCCGCCATCACAGCCTGCCACGTTGCCCTGATGACGCAACCCACGCATGCGCAATCGCTGCAACTCCCGGACCAGCGATATCACTCCGCTCACACTCCTCCAGTTGCAGCACCGCTCCCGGGACCAGCCGCACATCTTCCCGCGGCTCCGCCGCCTGCCCCCCTGCCTCCGCCGCCGCATCCCGGAGCCAACCCAAGCAGCACCGAATCACGCCCGCACTCCCTCGAACACCCAGCCGCGCTATCGCCCTCCGCGCCCCTGGCACCGAATGGGACTACTTTGTATCACCAATCGATCGCACTGCCACAGCCAGGCACACAAGCCGTGCAACGAGGAGGGGGAGGGTGGAATATGACACCTGCTTTTATAAATACAGGACAGACTGAGAACTATTTTGCCCCTGCAAATGCCAACACCTTAATCCCAATACAAAACAATTCCAAAAAAGAATTAAGTCTGTTCCCAAACAGGTTCACTGTCCCCCCAGTGTTTGGGACAGACTCCTCAACCCAAAAAGAGACACTAAACCCTGAAAATTCGCCTGCGTTAATCCCAAAAGTAGAAAACTCCCAAAAATGTTTTAATAATTTTCAATTAACAGATTGGCATGAAATAAGACTCCAAATCTATAAAGATGGAAGTCTTAGTCTATTAGCTAAGCCTGTGATAGCTAGCCAACAGCCTAACAGTCCTAAAACGTGGGCTCCCATCCCCACTCTCGAAATTAAAGAACTAAAAAAGGCTGTAAGATACAGTGGCATTTGCTCACCGTATCTTAAACAACTGCTAAAAAGTACCCTAAAAGGAACACATCAAACTTTAAAACGCATTTTAAATCAACAGAAAGGGGGAAAAGCCCAGGCTACACCTCAAAGAAGGTTGAATAAAGCCTTGTATGTTTTTAATTTCTTGAACAGCTCTGCAGAAGAGCCTGATCCCCCCATTTTCAGATATTTCTTGAACAATAAAAAAGCAAAACTGAAAAAACACCCCCCAGTTATAATTAAGATTCTAGAATCAGGAAAAATAGAAAGACCATACAATCTCATAATGTGGGGAAAGGGATTTGCATGTCTCTCCACAGGTGAAGGAACCAAGTGGATTCCAGCAAAGAAGGTGAAGCTGTACCACGCATCAAAGCCTGTTGTCGGTTCCACTTCAGCCAGTGACCCCACGAGTAGAAGCCAAGAAGCCGTCACCCAAATGTGAACTAGGCAGAACCACTGAGAGAAGATCGTCTGCCAGAAACGGCTCAAGAAAAAAATGGAGTTCTAGTATTATTTGTGTAGATGCATGTTATTTTTTACCTTTTGTTTTTGTTTTTGCAGTGAAGCTTTACCTGTAAATCAACCAAAGACAAATGTTTGGGTTGCTTTAGCCAAATCTGCAGGCTCCGATACCATCTGTCTGTCTGACACAAGCCCTGACAAACCTTTCTCAACTTATAGAGTGCCTTTCCCAGAAGGTTTTAGTACAGTTACAAAACCTAAGGGACCTAGCTAACCAAATTACAACAGATAACCCGTCTTGGCTAGACAGCTTGTTTGATGGTTGGAGCTTTGCACCTTGGCTAAGGGAACTCTGTAAAATAGGCTTGATTATTCTAGTAGTAATAATTATAGTTCTAGTAGCAGTACCTTGTATACTTCAGTGTGTGCAAAAAATGACGAGTAGGACTGTGTCTAATATCTTAGTTGTTCATCGGAACGGGGGAAATGTTGGGGAAGACGAAACAGGAAGGCCTTATAAATATGATTGCCTGACAAAAGATTTTGGTAATATGAAAACTATAAGCGACATCGAAATGAAAGCCACCTTTGAGATACCAAGTCTTAGTTACTGAACAACTGGAAAACAATGGTATGGCCAACTGAAGGTAATCCCCTCTTGATTGAACAATACCCTCTGCTTGCAGGCAGGTCCAAGGGTCAGAGCAGACCCTACTAGCTCAGCAGAAGGGGTCCAAAGAGTAGTTTTTAGAAGTTAAGATGTAACACTCTATGGTAATATAAGAACTCTTATAGGCTGTATGTAAATGCTATAGGATTTGTATCTTGTATTAGATTGGTTAGTGACAATTAGAATATTCAGTACAGAAGATGATTTATTGTATTGTAACCAGGACTTCAGACACCCTTTTTACTACATTCATGCTCTCTCTCTTACTACACTCTTACTATACACTCTTACTGTAGACTCTTACTATTCTCTCTTTGCTTACCCGCTTACTCTCTTGCTCTCTTGGGCCTGCTCAGAGCTGCCAGCTGCAGCTCTAAGCAGTGCCCCTGTACCCACGCCCTTTGCAATAAACCGCATGTTCCAAGATCTGACTACAGAGATCTCTCGTCACCACCCATCCACCCGTCCGTCTCCATTCACCACCCGTATCCGTCCGTCACCCATCTGACTCCATCCGTCCGTCTACACCCGGTCCAGACCGACCGAGCACCCCCCTGTTCCTACACTAAACATTTTAGAAGCTTCGTAGCTAGGGATCAGTGTGCCCCAGACCCCACGGTCCTCTCCAGAACATATTCTGTAAACCAAGATAGAACCATCCAGGGGAAGGTTCCTTGGGGAGGGGGGGCCACTTGAGCCTCTCATTGGGGAATCTTTGATAGATATGCTAATTAGTAAAACCTATAATGTTATACCCAATGTTGGGGGGGGGGGAGAAGAAGAGAGACACAGAGAAACAGGGAAAGACTCGGTGGGGTGCATCTCGATGCATATGACGTGTACACCTAAGGATCCTTAAAAATAAATACCAAGGTAAAATCCCTTTTCCCCTTCTAACCGTGTATGACTCTTGATTTTAAGACCAGGAAAAGGCATCAGTTGCTGACGACCACGAAGGGACTCTAAAGACCTTGAAACTCGCAGTCTTGGGTTGGAACACATCTTGCTTTGCCCCTCTCTTTGCCGGCAAATTACAGAGGGGCCGGAGCAACAATCTAAGACTGTGACCTGGACTTTAGGACCCAACACAGAAAGGCAAAAGCACGGAAAGAGGTGAGTTAAAAGGGGACCAATACTACTGAGACTGTGCTAGCACAAGGAAAGGAGATCTCCGAGGGGGTTGGAAAGGTTGGGGGCACAGAAGGCCACGAAAGGGGAAAGCTTAAACTTTTCCCCTGCAAACTGTGGAAAGGAGGGGACGCCCTCCGTGGAGTCCACAGGAGCCCAGAGGCTGCATCCTACACATCTGCAGGAGTGGCTCAGAGGTTGGTTGGTTGGCTGGTTGGTTGGTTGGTTAGTTAGTTCAGACATCGGGAGTTGTGGGTTCGAATCCTGTTGAGACTAGATTTTCGCGCGTGCACATTTACTGCTTGCTAAAATTAGTTGCTTTTTAGTGTTTTAAATTGTTGTTTTGAAGTGTTTGTGTAGTAACCTAGATAAACTGCCTGGGAAATCGGAATTCCAAGGCCAGATTGCAGGCTGAATTCCAGAGTTAAGAGCTTCCCTCTGGCAGATTTTCCTGTCTGTGAGAAAACATGGGTGGTGTGAATGAAAAAGTCCCTCCTAACAGCCCATTGGAGCTGATAATAAAACACTGGAGATGGCTGACAGGGCGAAAAACTACTTTGGAAACCCGAGAATTGATTAGACTGTCCACACAGGTTTGGCCGACTTTAAGTCAAGGAAACTGGCCTCGTTATGGGAGTTTGGAAAATAACATCATTAATGACCTGATGGTAGAATTGAGATCATTACGTAGGTTTGATGAACTAAGATATGCAGAACTTTTTACTGTGTATTTGAACAGGGAAGAAGCATATATGGTAGACAAAAGTAATATGGAAATGACTTTGAGGAAGAGAAAAGGAAAGAAAAAGCCGCAGCAAGCTGACTCATAATCTAATACGCACAGAGAAATTGATATGACAGATACAGATATGGTAGCACCAGCTTTGTGCAATGGGGGGGAGTCTCCCCACCCTGTTCAACCGCCGGGACAGCCCGCACAGGAGGCGGGTGGGGGATGGGGGAGCAGTGGCTCCGCCGCCGCCGCTGCCGCCGCCACCGACTCCACCGCCGGGACAGCCCGCACGGGGAGGAGATGGGGAGGCGGTGGCTCCGCCGCCGCCTCCGCTTCCGCCGGCGGGGCAGCCCGCCCAGGTGGGGGCGGGGGATGGGGGAGCAGTGACTTCGCTGCCGCCGCCGCTGTCCCTGCTGCTGTCCGAGCAGGGGCAGGGGAGGGGGTGAGCGGCCGGCTCCAAGCCGGAGGAGCGGCGCTTAGCCCCCTCACCCCCAGCCTCGTCAGGGGCGGAGGGCGGGCGCGGAGGCAGCGGGGGAGGTGGATTGGCCACCGCCCCCTGACTGGTCCAGAGGCAGAGAAGGTGCAGATTGGCCGCTGCCCCCTGACTTTTCCAGAGGCAGAGACGGAGAAGGGGGAAGGGAAGGGGCAGGCTGGCCGCCTTTCCCCGAGTACCCTGAACACGGAACTGAAGGTAGAAATGGACACGGGCAATTGCGGCGGCATTCCCCAATGCAGAGAACCGCAAGTTTCCGACCCAGAGACAGGAGGAGCCACTCGCTCTCCCCACCCCGCGGCACAGGCAGTGTTAAACCTGGGGGCAGATGGGATGGCCCCGACCCAGGCGGCTCTTACAGAGCTAGGGACGGGAGAAGCTGCTTGCAGCCCCTGCCTCCCTACCCCTCCACTGCCGCAAAGAGCGAGATGGTTCCTGATCAATATTCGGCTGGAACAAGTTTTAAAACCAATGAACCAATTTCAATTAAAAGCGAATGGGATGATTTTGATACAGATGGTTCTCACGGGGAGGGAGGTAGAAGGAGGGGCAGGATAGCCCGAGAAGCTATGAAAGCAGTCAGTCCCGTCGCTAAACACACAAGGTCCAAAGCAGGTAAAGGGGGGGAGGAAGAACTTGTATTAGAGGCATCTCTGAGACAGGCTGTGGGAAATCAAGGAGCCATTTATATAAAAGTACCATTTTCTCTCGGAGAATTACAGCAGTGGAAAAACTCAATTGGGAAGTACAGGGACAACCCAGAGAGAGTAGCTATGCGTGTAGAAATGGCCATAAAATCCCAAAACCCAGACTGAGGTCATATAAACGTTATGCTAGATGAATTATTGGATAAAACAGAGAGAGAAATGGTCAACAAAGCTGCTATATCTGCTATAGAAACTCAAATTGCAACTGGGAGTCTCCAAGAGTCAGTTAATGATATCTATCCCCTAGCGAACCCTGGCTGGGATCCCAGTGTCCCAGAACAGATGGAAAAGCTGAAGTGATACCAAAAATGGGTGGTTGTTGGGTTAACAACGTATTCGGTGTTAAATACTTTAAAAGGTAAACTGAGTCAAGACACTGTGGATGTTATTGCAGCTACAGGGGTAAGTGAAACAAGGCCTTTTTTCCAACCTTTAAAATTTAAATTGGGAAAACACTGGGTCACTCACCAGTTCCTGTATATGCCAAATTCCCCAATGCCATTATTGGGCAGAGATTTATTGGAAAAAATGGAAGCAGAAATTAAATTTTCAAAGGAAGGGGGAGTGAAAGTTATAATCCCAGAATCTAAAATTATCGAAGCAGCTGCTATACTTGTACAGGAATGCCATGGAAAAATTCCCAAAGAAGTTGAAGAGGCTGTCATTCAAATAGTGTGGGCCAATGATTCTCCTGGGAGATCCAAAAAAGCTGAACCTGTGAGTATTACACTCAAAGCAGGGGCTACACCAGTAAGGCAAAGACAATATCCTCTGAAATTAGAAGCTCACACGGGATTAGCACCTGAGATTGAAAAGTTTCTCAAATTTGGGTTGTTAGTAGAATGTAAATCCAGGTACAACACACCAATCTTGCCAGTAAAGAAAGCTGATGGTAAAAGCTACAGGTTGGTACAGGATTTGAGGGAAATCAACAAGATAACAGAGGACATACACCCAGTGGTACCAAATCCTTACACACTTTTGACAACACTAACCAATGAATTAGGGTGGTTCACTGTTTTAGATCTCAAGGATGCCTTTTTCTGCATTCCTGTGCATAAGAATAGCCAAGAACGCATTGCTTTTGTGTAGGAGAATCCTGAAACAGGGAGGAAGACCCAGCTCACCTGGACAGTTTTACCACAAGGATTCAAAAACAGCCCGACCGTATTCGGAAACCAGCTGGCAAAGGAGCTTGAGGACTGGAGGAAACAAGAACCAGGAGGAGCAGTTCTCCAGTATGTTGATGACATCTTGATAGCAGCCAAGACACGAGATGACTGCATAAAGCTCACTGTAAGTCTGCTGAACTTTTTGGGCCAAAGTGGGTATGGGGTCTCAAAAGAGAAGGCACAGGTTGCCAGGGAAACAGTAGTATACCTGGGCCTGGAAATTTTCCGTGGACATCGCCAACTCAGCAGAGAACGGAAGGAAGCCATCTGTCGACTTCCAGAGCCCCATACCGTAAGGGAGATGCAGGCCTTCCTGGGAATGGTAGGTTGGTGTCGCCTGTGGATATCAAACTACGGTATACTGGTGAGACCTTTATATGAGGTCCTTAAAGCAGCTGAAAAGGGGACAATTATGTGGACAGAGAATGCCAGGGCTGCATTTAAACAGCTGAAACATTCCTTGATGTCAGCCCCAGCTCTGGGACTGCTGGACTTGACTAAACCTTTTGAACTCTTTACACATGAGCGACTGAATGTTGCTCTGAGGGTACTGGCACAGCACCTTGGAGACCAGCGAAGAGCTGTGGCCTATTTCTCAAAACAACTAGACAATGTAGCCCAGGGTTGGCCAGGATGCTTGAAAGCTGTGGCAGCAACAGTCCTTCTGATACAGGAGGCCCGTAGATTCACCCTTGGGCAGCACATTGTCGTGTATGTACCCCATGCAGTGATAAATGTGCTGGAGCAAAAGGGGGGACACTGGCTTTCCCCTAGCAGAATGCTCAAATACCAATCTGTTTTGTTGGAACAGGATGATGTTACTCTAAAGACAACTTCTGTGGTAAACCCTGCGATGTTTTTATCATCCACATTACTTGACAGTGTGCCTGAGCATGATTGTTTGCAGACAATAGAGGAAACTTATTCCAGCAGACCAGACCTGGAAGATGTTCCTTTGAAAGATCCAGACTGGGAACTGTACACTGATGTGAGCAGCTTCATGAGAAACGGTAGGAGGATGACCGGTTACGCTGTAACCACCTCAGATAAAATCATTGAGGCAAAAGCCTTGCCTCCAGATGTATCATCACAGAAGGCTGAACTCATTGCTCTAATGAGAGCTCTAGAACTGTGAGGGGAAGAAGGTGAACATATGGACTGATTCCAAATATGCCTTCAGTGTTGTGCATGCCCACGGAGCTATTTGGAAGGAACGTGGCCTGCTGACTGCTCAAGGTAATGAAGTTAAGCATGCTAAGCAAATTCTTACACTTTTACAGAGCATTTGGAAGCCTACGGAAGTAGCTATCATGCATTGCAAGGGTCATCAAAAAGGGAAAACGGCCCCTGAACTGGGAAATTGTTTTGCTGACAAAACAGCCAGGGGGATTGCAGGAAAAGGCATTTTTGCAGTGGTACCACAGAGATAGATTTGTCATCATTTACCCCAAAATACGATCAGAGCGATCACAAATTAATTAAGTTCCTTAAGGCTGAAATCAAAGAAGGTGGGTGGGCTGTTACCCCTGATGCCATGAAGATTTTTGCCTTTTCTTTTATACCCCTGTTATACCTTTTTACAGCTTCTGTATTCCTAGTGCTTTTTGCCTACATTCTTGGACTTGTTTGTTAAGCTAAGAGACTAAACATTTTAGAAGCTTCGTAGCTAGGGATCAGTGTGCCCCAGACCCCACGGTCCTCTCCAGAACATATTCTGTAAACCAAGATAGAACCATCCAGGGGAAGGTTCCTTGGGGAGGGGGGGCTCACTTGAACCTCTCATTGGGAATCTTTGATAGATATGCTAATTAGTAAAACCTATAATGTTATACCCAATGTTGGGGGGACACACACACGGGAACACGCGGAAGAAGAGAGACACAGAGACACAGGGAAAGACTCGGTGCGGTACATCTCAATGCATATGACCTGGACGTGTACACCTAAGGATCCTTAAGAATAAATACCAAGGTAAAATCCCTTTTCCCCTTCTAACCGTGTATGCCTCTTGATTTTAAGACCAGGAAAAGGCATCAACCCCAGTAGGGCAAGTCGTAGTTCCACCCCTGATCCTTCGGGAAATAGCCCAACGAGAGCATGAAAGTACCCATTGGGGAGCAGAAAATCTTTTAAATCATTTGAGGAAAGTAGTGATAGGGAGAGGAATGACTGATATTGTACAATCTGTAACAAGCAAGTGTGAAACCTGCTGTAAAAAACAACCCTGACACAAGCAAGAGAGTTGTATTATGAGTGACAAAGACAGTCAATGACAATGACAATGGAGATCTCCCGGGAGATTATTGGCAAATAGATTTTGCTGAGATGCCACGCAAAGAGGGATGCAGGTATATACTGGTACTGGTTACCTTCAGTGGATGGCCTGAGGCTTTCCCCTGTCGCACCAACACAGCAAAAGAAGTAGTGAAAGCTTTGCTCAATCATATAATACCAAGATTTGGGGTTCCTTTGGAAATGTCATCAGATAGGGGACCACATTTTGTTGCAACAGTGGTTGGGGAAGTTAGCAAGATTCTGGGACTTACCTGGGACCTGCACACACCATACAGGCCCTAGGCAAGTGGCAAAGTTGAACGCATGAATGGGACCCTCAAAACCCAGATTTGCAAGATTTGTCAAGAGACATCCATGACATGGGATCAAGCCCTGCCTATAGCCTTGCTGAGAGTACGCATACAGCCAAGGCGAAGGGACAACATCAGTCCCTATGAAATATTATATGGCGGTCCATACCAGGTTCCACATATCCCAGGGGAAATTCATATGAGAGGTAAAAATGATTTGCAAAAGTATTTAATGGCTCTGAGTTCCACTTTGCAGAAGCTCCAGAGATTCGTCATGTTATCCAAACAAATAGGATTGGACACACCTGCTCATCCATTCCAGCCTGGAGACAGCGTCTACATCAAGTGGTGGGACAGCTACCCCTTGCAAGCCAAGTGGAAAGGACCATTCCAAGTTTTGCTGACCACTTTTACTGTGGTCAAGGTTGCTGGCAAGGGACCGTGGATTCGCTACTCCAGGGTGAAGAAAGCTTCTGCTCCCGAAATCACCAAGAAGACAGAGACTGATACGAATCAGAAAGATGCAGTCTAAACTGTTTTTTACATGTTTGCTCTTTGCCCAACTGGTAACCATGGTTCTGGGTTCACCCCATGATTTGCATAAGACTGTGGTCCAAAATGTTTCCAAAATTCTTAATAAGAGTGATTGCTGGATCTGTACTCAGTTACCACCCCTAGATGGGAAGGGTCACTGGCCATTGATTGGCATTTTAATGGAAGAAAACCGCACTGAAACTTGGGAACCAATTAATAGCACCCTTCTGCCTCCCATTACCGAGTGGTCTGGTAGAGCGTGCAAACTATAAGGTTCCTTGTGCAATTGTAAATGCCACAGGAAAAGCCATTCTTCCTTCATATTGTCATCAGACCCATTTCAGAGAAATAATAGACCCAAGAATTGCAGCAAAGATGAAATTGACAGGGTGGAGACTGGCTCAGCCGTTTGGGACGGGGTTGTATTGGATATGTGGTGATAAGGCATGGAAAGTTATGCCCGTGAACAAAGACCAGGCTTGTGCTATTGGGGCTGTGGTCCCAAATATAACAATATTTGACCATCTTGAAAAACCAAATGAGAGGAGAAAAAGATCTCTTAATACCCTCATTGAACGTCCCACACTTTTTCATAGCATAATCAGAGCCCTTGTACCCGATTATGGAGTAGTTGAACTGGAGAGAGCAATTGTAAACATCTCAGCTGTCATTGAACGTATTGAGCAGCATACTGCAGATGCAATTTCAGCCTTACAGGAGGAAGTTGACAGTCTGTCCCGTGCAGTTATGCAAAACGGGATAGCTCTCAATTTCATACTTGCTGCACAAGGAGGTGTATGTGCTATTGTCAATACCTCTTGTTGTTCTTATGTGGACCAAAGTGGAAGAATTAAAAAAGATTTGGATGAAATTTGGAAGGGAACTCAAATTCTACATGAAATAGCTTCTAGAAATAACACTTTAAAATTTGATCATATTTTTGATACCCTCACCTCATGGTTACCAAACTGGGCCTGGGTAAAAGAAATATTCATAAAAGTTGTACTTGTAGTTATTATCTATGTAATTTCCTGTGGAGCAGCCGGTTGTGTAAACCGGTTCTGCGGGTAGAAAAGTAGAGTAGATTAGAGACTAGACAAGATAGAGTTTTGTTAGTCTCTAAAAGGGGGGAAATGATGCCATGAAGATTTTTGCCTTTTCTTTTATACCCCTGTTATACCTTTTACAACTTCTGTATTCCTAGTGCTTTTTGCCTACATTCTTGGACTTGTTTGTTAAGCTAAGAGACTAAACATTTTAGAAGCTTCGTAGCTAGGGATCAGTGTGCCCCAGACCCCACGGTCCTCTCCAGAACATATTCTGTAAACCAAGATAGAACCATCCAGGGGAAGGTTCCTTGGGGAGGGGGGCTCACTTGAGCCTCTTATTGGGGAATCTTTGATAGATATGCTAATTAGTAAAATCTATAATATTATACCCAATGTTGGGGGGGGGGGGGAAGAGGAGAGACACAGAGACAGAGGGGACAGAGAAAGACTCGGTGGGGTGCATCTCCATGCATATGACCTGGATGTGTACACCTAAGGATCCTTAAGAATAAATACCAAGGTAAAATCCCTTTTCCCCTTCTAACAGTGTATGCCTCTTGATTTTAAGACCAGGAAAAGGCATCACTATCACTTTATGCCCTTGTAAAAAGCCCCTCTCCATCTTTCTTGTAGGATGAGATAAATGACTTCAGTGAAACAGAAATCAATGAGAAAAACACTAAATTCAAAGCCTTGAATCTGTGGGTGGCTTTACAAGCTGGCAGGGGCAAAGCAGGGTGGGCAGCACTGCAGGCTGGCACATAGGTGGGTCCCTAGGTCTTAGCAGACCCTGGTCCTCATATTTGCAACAGCAATGGAAAAGATGAAGCCATTTGCATGACAAAGTGCCCAGAATTACTTTTCAAATTATTCACCTAATTGAATGCAAATCATTAAAACAAATCTTTATAAAAAATGGCGATGACTGGCTTTTCACAGCATGATGAACTCATCTGCAAAGAAGTTTGTGTTTTCCCTTATCCAAAACAAAGCTATGAAGAGACCTAAATAACATTGAGAAGAGGCAGAAAATTGACAACTAGCTTTCCACAGTCAAAACCACTCCAGTTTTCAATGAAAATCTCATTGTTGCAGGGAACCTCAGCTACCTTTTGTTTAAATGCTGTACTAGTTTGAAAACAAACCAGTGGAAGGCACCAAGTCAGAATAACAATTTAATGGAAATTAAAGAAAAGGAAAAAAAAAAAAAGTAAAAGAAAACACTGGTTCAAACTGATAGAGTCAAGGTACAACCTGAGTCCCTGTTAGGCAGGGTGGTGGTAGCAGTCTGGTAGAATGGTGGCTGCAGTCCTCTGAAGCAGTGATCCTGTAGTAAAAGAGTCTGCTCTTCCTCAGAAAGTCCAATAGTGGCTGTGTAGCTCCTGTCCTCTGGAAATCGAGTAGAAAGAGTTGTCTCTGGTGTTCAGAGTCCCAGATTATATCCACGATGGGATGCTTGGTTCCTCCCTCTGGGTGGAGCATCTCACAATGGGGTAATGAGTCATGAGGCCAGGTGTTGATTAGGCTCATTAACAGAAGATAGTCCAGAGGGAGTTATCTCTGAGTCAGGCGGCAGGACAATGATGGGCAATTAACAGAAAGATAGTCTGGGGGGAGGAGGCAAGGAAACACTGCCCCACCTGGTTTCAACAGCTCCTGAGGATGGTAATAGAATACACTGCAACCCAGGACAAATGCCAAACCTGCATGAACCCTCCAAGTATGATGTACCCCAGCTTGTACCCCAGAAAAAGCCATATTTAAACAAAAAGAGAGGAAAACAGGGCAGCAAAACCCCTTTTCCACAGATGCTGGTGCAGAGCAGAGCCATCCCAGTGACCATCATACCCAGAGCACCCAACATCCTCCCCACCAATCATCTGCTGTCCCATAGATTGAGTTGAAAGGTTATCCCTTATTTTCTATCCTCTGCAAAATTTGAAAGAAAAACAGCTTGTTCAAGACATAAGCAAAGGGGTTTTTTAAAAAATTTTTCTCTTAAAATTAAAAACATTTAGTCTAGATTAAAGGAATGCTTAATTTAACCTTAATTGCTTTATTTAAATCCACTCTTTTCCAAGACAGCAGCGGGGGCAAGAGCTTCACATTTTCAAATTAATTTCAGGTAGTTTCAAAATATTATTTATTCCATTTATATTAATTTATAATGGTGCTTTACCTCGAAATTGTGAGGTACTTTTTTCTATACAAAATGTGTTTAATTTTATGCTATTTAGTGAATGGGGTAGTTCACTCCCGAGTCCACTTTTGTTATGGGAATGATTTCTCTTCTCCCTCCTCCAGCTTTCATTTACCTTGTAAGGCCCCAGAGTTTGCTCAATGAGTCTCTTAAACATGACAGCATTTTATGGTTTGAGCAGCTTTCCCAAATAAATCTACATTGGCTCTGCATGATGGAAGAGGTTGCTCAGAGAGGGGATGGATGCATCACCCCTAGAAATGTTCAAGGTCCAGTTGGATGGGGCTTTGAGCAACCTGATCTGGTGAAAGATGTTCCTGCTCATGTCAGTGGGGTTGGACTAGATGACCTTCAAAGGTCCCTTCCTGTGGATACAAAAATGCTGCTAGCAAGGATTTTCTTGGTATTTTCTAAGTCCATGAGAGACTTTTCTCTCTCACAGAAGCAGTAGCAGAGTTATGTAAACAACCAAACACCTGCAGCCTTGAAAAGTCTTGTTTATAGTATAGTAGAAAAATATTTTGACAATGGATGTTTTAGGATTTTAGCCAATCACCCCAAGGGGTGGCTGATCCTTTGTCCAATTAGACTATGAAGAAAAAAGTCTATAAAAGTTTTTAAAATAATTAAATAAATCAATCTTGCTGCACAATTCCTGCCTGATGGATCTTCTCTCCTCCTCCCTATGGCTGCGGGACTTGGTAATATAACTTAGGGCATTTATTTTTTTTTTAATATTTGGTGCACCCAACATGATCTGCACGCTGCGAAGTGTCCTGCTGCTGCGAGCCAAGCCGAATTTCTCTAGAGGTACGCTGTTCCCCTTCCCCCCCCGGGACCGGGAGGTCTGACGGGACTGAGAAAATGGCGAACAGCAGCTCACAAACTGACACTGTGGTAACGGTCTGGAAAGGTGTTTTAAGTATAATGCACACCTCCTTTCCTGAAAGCTCACTTTGGGAATTATTAACTTGGGCTACCTTAAAAGGGATTTCCATGGACAGACATGCTGCCCTGGACTTCGCCTTATGGCAGGAACTTGGCTGTGCTGTCCGGCACAAGCTCCCGTCGGGGGACCCAGCAGCGTTAGAATTATACCAAGCTTGGCATTCATTATTTATGCTGCAGACAGACCTTGACTGTGACAGCAGAGTTGGCTCGCCTATTTCGGTGATGAGTGACGGAGGGATGTCCGAACATGGCCTCCGCTGACTGGGCTTCAGGGGCGTGTGGTGCTGGATCCGATAAAAACTCCCCGGCTTCACAGGCAGAGCCTGCGCCAGCTCAACCTGCACAGTCGCAGGACTCCACAGCCCCCAGGGACCCCGCGCCGGCAAAGGCGGGGGTGTCGGGGCAGCGGGAGGGCGCGCAGTATGCCTTGTTGCTTGGCTCGGCTGCGGTCAGGGCTTATCCAGGGCCGCGAATTAGCAGTTTAGCGAATTGGACCGTGGCAGCTCCTAGCCCCCCTGCACATTCATTGGCTGCGTCAGGAACACCTGAATCTACCTTCTTGGCCGGCGTAGCCCCAGGCGTGACTGCACCGAGACTGCCTGGGTGTGGTCCATTGCCCTCTAAAGCAATATACTGAAATAGTTCAAGGGAGATCAGAGTCATTCCTCTCTTTTGTAGGAAAAGTTGCTGCTTCTCTCGAGAAGCAGGTTGAGGATGACGGGTTAAGGCAGATGTTGTTAAGGCAGTTAGTGAGAGAGAACGCAAATGAAGAGTGCAGAAAAATCATACATACCTTACCAGGACACCCTGAGGTAATAGACACGGTCGAAGTCTGCACTAAGGTGGGATCTGGGAACCAGAAAAGGTCTGCTTTGGCTGCGTTCCTGCAGCCTGTTCACGCATCTTCTGATTGTGAACCAAAGCAACCAAAACAGGTGAAAAAACGGAAGCGGCCTAAGCCAAGCCAAAAAGAAAACACACCGATCCCCCAGTGCAAGAGGTGTGGCAGGCCAGGGCATTGCTCGGACTATTGTAGATCCCAAACTCATGCCGAGGGACGGCCTTTGTCAAGAAACTTCCGCCGGGGTGCAAGGAGGGGGAACAAACTCATGAAGATAACGGCAGTGGATCTACGGGACTTCTGCAGGCCTTCTGGACTGCAGACATTTCTGACCAAAGGCCACAGATGATGTGTACCTGGATCCTGCTGAACGCCCGTCCACCCCAGACTCAGCTTCAAGGTTTGATTAATACGGGTGCTGATGTAACTATCATCTCCTTCTCTGCGTGGCCTCCCTCGTGGCCTTTATCCCCTGTGGGATCGGCCATCACAGGAGTAGGAGAAACCACACAGAGCTATTTAAGCGAACAGCCTGTGGTGGTGAAGGACTCAGAGGGGCACACAGCTACAATTAGGTCTTATGTTACTACCACTTCCCTTAACCTTTGGGGACGGGATATGTTGGCAGCTTGGGGGGTACGGATCGGGACAAATTTTTAGCAGGGGTCACTGTGCGTAAGGACGCACAGTATCCTACACTGCCTTTGCGGTGGCTGACTAACACACCAATCCGAGTCAGGCTCTGCCCGGTTAGTTGAATTAATGGCTGTTACCATGGCTTTTCAATGATTCTCACCGGAATCTTTGAATTTGGTTACTGAAGCCAACTAGAAAAAGCTTTGTATACAATTAATCACCTTACAGTACCACAAAATTCAAATAATCCTGTTATTCTGAATAATTTTCTCTCATTGCAGTCTTCAGGCGAGACACAACTGCCCCGGGCAAAAGCCTGGGTATGGAATTTACTTACTAACCAGTGGGAAGGCCACCATGAGCTTATCGTTTGGGGTCATGAGTATGTTTGCATTTCCACAGATACTCGGTACGGTGGCTACCTGCAAAATGCGTTCGCCCTGACCTACGGCACCAGAGGCAGAACAGGACACCTCCAAATGATGACCAGAACGCCAACCATCCAAATGGCGACCAGAATGTAGATCATCAGCCTAATGACTCTTCTGATGATGACCAAGATGTCAACTATCAGGCAGATGGTCCTTCTACAAGCAGAGACTGAACTTTGAATTTCTTGTTATGGAGTCAGATAGTTAAAGCCTTAAGGACATATTTAGAATTAATAACTGATGTAAATTTCTATTTAGGATTAATAGTAGAGTTGTTATCTTATCAAACAAAAAGAGGGAATTGTGGATACAAAAATGCTGCTAGCAAGGATTTTCTTGGTATTTTCTAAGCCCGTGAGAGACTTTTTTCTCTCACAGAAGAGGTAGCAGAGTTATGTAAACAACCAAACACCTGCAGCCTTGAGAAGTCTTGTTTATGGTATAGTAGAAAAATATTTTGACAATGGATGTTTTAGGATTTTAGCCAATCACCCCAAGGGGTGGCTGATCCTTTGTCCAATTAGACTATGAAGAAAAAAGTCTATAAAAGAGTTTGTAAAATAATTAAATAAATAAATCTTGCTGCACAATTCCTGCCTGATGGATCTTCTCTCCTCCTCCCTATGGCTGCGGGACATGGTAATATAACTTAGGACATTTATTTTTTTTTTAATACCTTCCGACCCAAACTGTTCTATAATTTTATAATGCAAAGTCGATAAATAAAGAGGAAGGTTATGGGGAGAAATAAGATAGAATTGGGTTGTGAGCTGTAAAACCTGCCTGCAGAGGCACATGGCAGCACACAGAAGCTTGTCTCCACCGGACCCTGGGGGGAGGAGGTGTCACATGGCAGACTCCTACGGAGAGGAGCCTGCTAGGAGCTGACAGATGGGTGAACAGCAAGTGATCATCCCATAAAAGGAAGTGTATTGCTGATGTGGCGACATGAGATAGGTCACATAGTGAGAATTGCCATCTAAGGAAATACTGTGCCTTAGAAAAGTGTATAAAACCAGCTCATTCCTTTGAATAAATTATTCAGATTCCCTGCCAGTCTGGGTCCGTGATTCAATTGCCAACGGAAGGTGGATGTCCTCAGGACTGGGGTTTTCCAGGCTGAAGGCAAGGATTGTATGACAAAGATCTGGGCAGGTCAGCTGAAAAGGTTGTTGAGTTCCCCTTTGGAGCTTGCATCTATGGATGTCAGACACACAAGGACAACTCCAAAATGTTCTCCAAAACTGGCCCCAAGTGGTGTGATATCTTGATTCAATTCACTTCCAGCAATTCCCATGGCTGTAGAAGGATGGTGTTTTTTGGTTTTTTTCTTAATTAAATTTCATTGATCTTGATGGAATCATTAGTGAGGAAATTATTCCAGGAACATAGTAAAAAGGTCAGAGTCTGTCCCGAAATTTTCTTTTTAAGCAGGAAAGAAATGCAGAAACCTAAAGCAGTGCCTTGGAGAATCAAACCCCTCCTAAGCTCAGTTTAATCCCCTCACTTCAATGATGCTAGTCATGCTGCACTGCAGCCTCAGAAAGCGGACTCATGCTCCATGTTTCCCTGTATAATTGCATTTAAATCTTCATTGCTTCCATGCATGCTTAAGTGTTATTTATATTGGCTTAATGATCCATTGAACAAATATCGTACTTTGGGAAGTCTACTTTGCTTATGAACAATTACAGTTTCTCCAGCGTTCAGTGATGCTAACCACAAGGAAGAGGACTACAGTGCAGAGCTGGCTTGGAGTAGAGGTGTGGGGCTTTTGGGGGTATGGGAAAGGGCTTTTAGCAATATTGACAAAACCCTTTCTGGTTTTGTGTACTTAAAAAAATATTTTGATGACATTCAGAATGTTTTTTTTGTTTGTTTTTTGTTTATTTTAAAAAAGAAATTTCTGTAGGAACCAGAATTAATTTCTACCTGATCGCACTCAAGAGGGGATTCCTACCTGGCAGGATTTACTCAACTGGAGCCAAATCCTGCAAATACTTCTAGAGTTTTGGTGCTGTGGACAGGCTTCAGGCCGTGAAGCATATCCCATGAGCAGACCTCATCTTCCTCATCACAGACACTGTGTATCCAGTTGTGCACATTGAAGCACATTCCATGATGACCATGTGCTTGGCCAAGAACAGAAGATGTGGCCCTGGCCTCTTTGCCAAATAGCCTGGTTCTCAGTTGTCCTCAGCCCTGGGATGGCCATGGGGTGGGAAGGAGCCAACAAATTCCCTCCCAGAAAACTGGAGTTGCACCAGGACCTTGGGAATGGGGACCAACAGGTTTACCCAAATAGGGTCTTTGCAGGCAAAAGGCACAGTGAAAGAAATCCCAATGCAAGGGAAGAGATGGGATTTGCTACCCTTCAAAGGCAGATTTCAGCTAGATTAGCAATGAGATGCAATGAGCAAGGTGGTGCCTTGCAAGCCTATCATTTCAGCACACAATTAATTTAATTAATTTTTACTAATTCAGTTGGGCAGTTGAGTTTATTTTATCCTTCCAGTTTGCTATATGTATTAGGTGAACCAGAAGATATAGGTGGGCAGAGACCATCCCATGGTGAAATGGTGCACAGGGAGGATTTAGGGCCATCAGGGGGACCACAGGGACCTCCCCTGACCCTGGCAGCATTTGGAGCTGTGAGACACCACAAGTGCTGGCAGAAGTTCAGGTCTGCATGAGTGGGAGGACAGTTTTGTGTTCCATCTAATTAGGTTAGCTGGATCTGCCAGAAATGTGTGCTGGCTCTTTCCAAAGTGGTCTCTTGTGTCTTAAGACCTTGTCTTGGGGTGACTATGATGTTGTATCCCACATGTCTGCCCTATGACCAGAAATTAATTTTGTGCCTTTCTATGCCTTTAAACTGAACGAGAGAGGGGGAAGGAAAAACTGAGGGAACTCTTCAAAGCAGTTTGTTTTCAAGGACACAGATAAAATCTCTCTGCGTTCTGCTGCAACGAGAGAGGAGCAGGAGCAAGCACTGCTTGCTTTCCAGCCAGCTTTCGGCTTTCTTTTTCTCCAGAGGGAGATGGAGAGTTGAACTTTTGTTTTCTTGGGACTTCGTTTTTTCCCTTCTTCTTTTTTGGACTGTTTCAACATCAGAACACATCGGGATTTTTCCACTGAGGTGAAGGCCCTGGAGGTGGGCCCACCCCGTCCCAGCTCTGAGGAAGAGGAGAGAGGCTACCTACGGAAGGACTCTGAAATTTTCCCACATTTTCTCTCTACAGCGAGAGGTTCCATTATTTAGCATTATTATTCCTTTCCTGTGTGTTTGTTAAATAAACAGTTTTTATCTCTTTCATTTTCCTCCAAGGAAAATTCATTTTTTCCTGAACCTGGTGGGGGAGGGCTGGTTGTAACCTGCTTTCTCTCAGAGGATATTTTTCCTCCAAATTTGTCCATACCGGCACAGACCTATTATTACCGCAGGCCTGGGCCCTAGGGTATATCACCGTGTCCCGCAGCCGTAGGGAGGAGGAGGAGAGAAGATCTGGCAGACAGGAATTGTGCAGCAAGATTTATTTATTTAATTATTTTACAAACTCTTTTATAGACTTTTTTCTTCATAGTCTAATTGGACAAGTGTGGGAGACAGAGGAGTAGAAACTCCTGCAATTAAAGGAGGCTTTGATTTACAACCCTGGAAGAGACTAGGTCTGGCTTAATTGACAGAGATTTGTGGACTTTAAGCAAAAGGATTACAAACTTGTGTTCCTATCATTATAAGTAAAATTGTACACTGGGTGTTTTGGTGAATGGTTTTAAAATATAATAGTGTGATTTTATATAGTTTAAGTTAAGAATGTAGATGGTATAAGAGAGACATCTGTGTGTACGTGACATGAGAAGTTATTGGTCAAGACATAGCTGCATTGTAGTGAGAAGTGCCACAGGTGATAGGTCATAAATCTAAAACAAAGTGTCATTTTAAGTGCCTATTGGATTAGAAAGTTATAAATTACGATGTAACCCTAAATCTTGTGACTAGTGGCCATTATTCGGAGGTATTGTAAAATCTCATGCCTTGACTGATGCGTTTGTTATTTTAAACAATAAATTTGTGTAATCGCGTAGTCCCATCCCTGAAAGTTATTTCCTCTGACACGTGAACGCACGGGAAATTTGACAAGTGGTGCCTGGTGTGCAGCGGATTTACGGCGCAGAGGTCAGAGTCAAGATGAAGAGGATTCCCCTGGTCGACGTGAGTTGAATTAACCAAACCCTGAAATGAAGGGTGATCCGGCGGAAGCTAAAGCTGAAAGGAAGCTTGACGGAGGGTCGCGAGCCGATTTCTCCCATAGCACGCTGGTAAGGACAACTGCCTTCAACACTGAGTGGAGGCAGGGACTGGGTAGGTTAAGAGATGGGTGAAAACATTTCAAAAGAACAAAGGGATGTTTATAATAAGTTAGATGCCTTACTCAAGTTACATTCTAAGCATCTTCCCAGCAGGGAAGTGAAAAATTTATTGCTTTGGGTTTTCCGTAATTGCCCTGATGTTGACTTTGACCTTCTTCTTACTAAATCAGTTTGGGATGATATTGCAACTAGACTTTACAATCTCGCTTCGAAACGCGATAAGGCGGCAGCTATGTTAATCCCTGCTTGCCAGTTGGTGATAGAATTGTTGAACAGCTCAGTGATTAATGGCGGCTCCGAAATTTTAACTGCGCCATGGGCTCCCTCGGAGTTGCCCCCTCCGGCCGCTTCTGCTATGGCACCCGAAAGGGGAGGATGGTAAAGAGAGGAGGGGGGAGCCCTCAGAAGTGATGTATGGTGCCAGAGGGCAGGAGGCCCCAGAAATTACATCTCAGGAAATGACAGCAAATGAAAAGCAAAGATGGATGCCCCCATGACAGCTTGGAGGGTTGCCAGTAGCACAGCAGATGTGCAGACTCAGGATGAGTGTTTACCATCAGTGGATGAATCTAATTTAAGCCTTCAAGATATGGGTAGGCTTTCCTCTGCTGATAAGCAGAGAGAAATAAATCTTTGGCAAAAGCCTGTCTCCAGCTAGGTGAAAACACCCTAAAGCAAAGATTCTACATTACATGGATGATCTGTTAATCTCAGCACCAACACTGAAGGAGGAAGCTCGTGACAGTGTTGTAACAGAGATTAAAAGGGCTAGACTTGAGATCTCTACGTCGAAAATACAGGAAACTCCACCATGGAAATATTTAGGATGGCAAATGATGGAAAAACCAATAAGGCCACAGAAAATACAGCTTTGACTTAAAGTTCATACTTTACAAGATTTGCAGCAGCTTTTGGGAGAGATAAATTGGATTAGAGTTACTTTAGGGATTACTAATGATGAACTTGCTCCAGTTTTTGACTTGCTAAAGGGAGATTGTGATATTACATCCCCAATAATCCTTACACCTGAAGCTCTAAAGGCACTTGACAGAGTAACAGAGGCTTTTCAGAAAAGACAAGCACATCGTTGTGTAGATTCACAACCATTCTTCCTTGCAGTACTGGGGGGAAAAATGCGATTGTAAGGTCTTATATTTCAATGGGATGCTTCTGCCAAAGATCCTTTATTGATAATAGAATCGGTCTTTTTGCCTTACAGATCTCCAAAAACAATCTTCACAATGATGGAAACGTTAGCTCAGATTATAATGAGGCAGGTCAAGGTTGTTAACTATGGAAGGCAAAGAGTTTGCGATAATTTATTTGCCTCTAAAGAAGCAATATTTTGATTGGGCATTACAAAACTCAGAAGAACTTCAAATTGCATTATTGAATTATCCAGGCACCTGTTCTATTCATTTCCCTAGTCATAAATTATTTCAGGCAAAACTAAGCTTTAGAGAAAGACCACTGTTAAGTGAATTGCCTTTGGATGCTGTGACAATTTTTAGTGATGGATCAGGAAAGACACACAGTTTGGTGGTAACGTGGCAAGACCCAGAAACTAAAACATGGAAACAGAATATTCAAATACTAGAGGGTTCAACCCAGGTAGTAGAACTTGCAGCAGTAGTTAGAGCATTTCAGCTTTTCCCGGAGCCTTTTGATTACAGATTCTGCTTATGTTGCTAATATAGTTAAGAGAATAGAAGCATCAGTTTTGAAGGATGTTAGCAGTAATGCTCTGTATCGTCATCTTAAATATCTTTATACACTTGTGCAAAATAGAACTAATCAATATTTTGTCTCCCATATTAGGGCTCATTCTTCACTCCCAGGATTCCTGGCAGAGGGCAACTCCAGGGCTGATAAGTTAGCAGTTGCCATAGTGAACACCTTGCCAAATATTTTTGAACAAGCAAAGTTGAGTCATGCCTTTTTTCATCAGAATGCACAAGCTCTTATGAGAATGTTTCCAGAGATCAGGCTAGAGCAATTGTAAATACCTGCCCAGATTGCCAACTGGTGCAGCCTCCTGTCTCCATGGGAGCAGTAAATCCTTGAGGGCTACAGAGTTTGCAATTGTGACAAACAGATATCACTAAATATCTGTCCTTTGGAAAATATAAAAATATCCATCTGTCAGTGGATACATTTTCCAATGCAGTTTTTGCTTCTGTACACACAGGAGAGATGGCAAATCATGTGTGTCAGCATTTTTTGCAAGCTTTCACTTCCTTGGGGGTACCTCAAGAAATAAAAACAGATAATGGTCCTGCTTATACAGCCAAGAAGGTAGCCACATTTTTAATGAATTGGGGTGTTTGCCATACTTTTGGCATTCCTTATTCACCCACGAGTCAGGCAATTGCAGAAAGGACACATCATTCCTTGAAACGTATTTTAGATCAGCAAAAGGGAGATCTAGCACAAGCAACACCACAGATGCGATTAAGCAAAGCCTTGTATGTTTATAACTTTTTGAATAGTTCTTCTGCAGAGCCTGATCCTCCAATATTTAGGCATTTCTCTAATAGCACACACACAAGATTAAGAGAAAATCCTTTGGTTCTGATTAGAAATCCAGAAACGGGACAAAGAGAAGGTCCATTCCCATTAATAACCTGGGGTAAAGGATTTGCTTGTGTTTCTACAGGTACGGGACCTAGGTGGCTTCCTGCGAAGAATGTGAAACCATATCACGCGCAGAAAGAAGCTGACAACTCTACGAGTAGAAAAGAGAGCATGCAGATGTGAACTTCGCAGAGACTACAGCCCATACCTGCAATCTTTTGTTTTATTGTTAAAGCTGTAAATTTTAGGTTTTAGGTCAATGTAAGAGTGCATAAGCAAATGTGTTGTAAAGATCTTTTGGCAAATAATCCTCATTTTTTTATTTAAAGAAGGTATAAAATATTTTTGTGCCTCATCATTAGATGAAGTGAAAATAAAATTGGGAAATACAAAAAATATTCTTACAAATTCGTTTAGAGATTGAGATTTGAGAAGGAGTCTTTTGCCAAGAGAACTTTCAAGAAACATGAAATTTAATCAAATGTTAAGTTTGTTTTTATCTGTTTGTCTTGTTTGCTTTCAGTGGTGTAGCTTTGCCAGTCGATCAACCTAAGACCAATGTTTGGGTGACTTTAGCTAATGCTTCAGGGTTGGATACTCTATGTCTGTCTACCACAACTCCAGAAAATCCATTTTCAACTTGTCTAGTCAATGTTCCAATAGAAAATTGGCCAATCCCAGAGAAGATTGACAGGGCCTTACGAGGTACCTTTGCAGGATCAGAAGTTTGGGAATACTATACCCCAGTAAATACATGGGAATGGTGGACTCCCTATCTCCCTAAAACCTCTGATGAACCTGAAGAATTGGAAATCCTTGGTTCTGTAAAAGTAAAATTCTGTGTTGAGTTCCATTCTACAAACACTAATCAATCACTGATGAGAGATGTTTCTCCACATCACCCTAAGAACCACTCTTTTTGGTGTAATAGTACTTTTGTAGTCTCACCTGTACCTAGCTCTATTCCTCTGCAATTACCAAGAGGAATGTTTTTTGTATGTGGAGACAGAGCATGGCCAGCTATCCCTTCAAACATTAAGGGTGGTCCGTGTAATTTGGGAGAGCTTACATTATTTACTCCTAATATGAAGACAATTGCCAACGTGAGACACAAAGATCTACTCCACATCAATATGGACCAGAGTGTAAAGATGATTTTACCCCATGGGGCTATGGAAAAAGGCTTGCAACATCTCTTCTTATGCCACCAGTTGCCTCAGTAGTTGTGTTAAAGCAGTTGGATTGGTTGGGATGTTGGCTGAGTAAACAATCTAATGCCACGTCCCTTGCATTAAGTGGCCTTTTAGCAGATGTCAAAAATGTGAGGCATGCAACTTTGCAATATAGAGCAGCCATTGATTTTATTTGCTGGCCCATGGACATGGATGCAAAGACTTTGAAGGGATGTGCTGCATGAATCTGTCTGACCACTCAGAGTCTATTTATAAGAGCATATAACAACTTAAAGAGGGTGTGTCGAAAATAAGAATCAATGATGGAACTTGGCTGGATGATTTGTTTAGTGCATGGGGTTTAGCATCGTGGGTAAAGAAAAGTCTTAAAACAGGCCTATACATTTTAGCAGTCATAGTTCTCATAATGGTGCCTTATCTGTTTCAATGTGTACAGCGAATGATTGATAAATCCATCAGAGATTTTTTGGTGCAGAAAGGAGGCGGAGATGTGGGAGACAGAGGAGTAGAAACTCCTGCAATTAAAGGAGGCTTTGATTCACAACCCTGGAAGAGACAGAGATTTAAAGATTTCAAGTAAAAAGATTACAAGCCTGTGTTCCTATAAGTAAAATTGCACACTGGGTGTTTTGGTGGAGGGTTTTAAAATATAATAGTGTGATTTTATATAGTTTAAGAATGTAGATGGTATAAGAGAGACATCTGTGTGTACGTGACATGAGAAGTTATTGGTCAAGACATAGCTGCATTGCAGTGAGAGGTGCCACAGGTGATAGGTCATAAATCCAAAACAAAGTGTCGTTTTAAGTGCCTATTGGATTAGAAAGTTATAAATTACAATGTAACCTTAAATCTTGTGACTAGTCACCATTATTCGGAGGTATTGCAAAATCTCACTCCTTGACTGATGCATTTGTTATTTTAAACAATAAAATCGTGTAATCATGTAGTCCCATGCCTGAAAGTTATTTCCTCTGACACGTGAACGCGTGGTAAATTTGACAGACAAGGATCAGCCACCCCTTGGGGTGATTGGCTAAAATCCTAAAACATCCATTGTCAAAATATTTTTCTACTATACCATAAACAAGACTTCTCAAGGCTGCAGGTGTTTGGTTGTTTACATAACTCTACCTCTTCTGTGAGAGAGAAAAGTCTCTCACGGGCTTAGAAAATACCAAGAAAATCCTTGCTAGCAGTATTTTTGTATCCACGATTCCCCCTTTTTTGTTTGATAAGATAACAACTCTACTATTAATCCTAAATAGAAATTTACATCAGTTATTAATTCTAAATATGTCCTTAAGGCTTTAACTATCTGACTCCATAACAAGAAATTCAAAGTTCAGTCTCTGCTTGTGGAAGGACCATCCCAGTCTCTGCTTGTAGAAGGACCATCTGCCTGATGGTTGACATCTTGGTCATCATCAGAAGAGTCATTAGGCTGATGATCTACATTCTGGTCGCCATTTGGATGGTTGGCGTTCTGGTCATCATTTGGAGGTGTCCTGTTCTGCCTCTGGTGCCGTAGGTCAGGGCGAATGCATTTTGCAGGTAGCCACCGTACCCAAGTATCTGTGGAAATGCAAGCATACCCACGACCCCAAACGATAAGCTCATGCTGGTCTTCCCACTAGTTAGTAAGTAAATTCCATACCCAGGCTTTTGCCCGGGGCAGTTGTGTCTCGCCTGAAGACTGCAATGAGAGAAAATTATTCAGAATAACAGGATTATTTGAATTTTGTGGTACTGTAAGGTGATTAATTGTATACAAAGCTTTTTCTAGTTGGCTTCAGTAACCAAATTCAAAGGTTCCTGTGAGAATCATTGAAAAGCAATGATAACAGGACTTAATTCAACTAACTGAACAGAGCCTGACTCGGATTGGTGTGTTAGCCACCGCAAAGGCAGTGTAGGATACTGTGCGTCCTTACGCACAGTGACCCCTGCTAAAAATTTGTCCCGATCCGTACCCCCCAAGCTGCCAACACATCCCGTCCCCAAAGGTTAAGGGAAGTGGTAGTAACATAAGGCCTAATTGTCGCTGTGTGCCCCTCTGAGTCCTTCACCACCACAGGCTGTTCGCTTAAATAGCTCTGTGTGGTTACTCCTACTCCTGTGATGACTAATCCCACAGGGGATAAAGACCATGAGGGAGGCCACGCAGAGAAGGAGATGATAGTTACATCAGCACCCGTATCAATCAAACCTTGAAGCTGAGTCCGGGGTGGACGGGCGTTCAGCAGGATCCAGGTACATGTCATCTGTGGCCTTTGGTCAGAAATGTCTGCAGTCCAGAAGGCCTGCGGAAGTCCCGTAGATCCACTGCCGTTATCTTTGTGAGTTTGTTGTTCTATCCTGGGGACACAAGACTTAAAAGGCACTAATTTAGCAAGGCAGGTCTTTTCAGGAATAGTTACAGGGGGTTTTTGCATGGAGACCATAGCACAAATCTGACCTTTAAAGACAGCGTCCATAACTCCTGAGTGCTCTAAGATTCCTTGATGGGCAACATCAGGTTTTCCCACCAGCATTGCACTGGATCCCTGGGGTAGGGGTCCATATGCATCCAAGGGAACCTTATAAATACTGCTAGAGTCTAAGACGACTGCAGCTGCGGTATGGACGTCAAAACCGTCTGATCCCTGGATGCCGTTTCTAGGGTGGCTGAGTAGGCCTGTGCCTGTACCTGTGCCACTCTCTGGGGGAGCAACTGCATCGGAGAGCAATTCCCCCTCCTTGCACCCCGGCGGAAGTTTCCTGACAAAGGCCGTCCCTCGGCATGAGTTTGGGATCTACAATAGTCCGAGCAATGCCCTGGCCTGCCACACCTCTTGCACTGGGGGATCGGTGTGTTTTCTTTTTGGCTCGGATTAGGCTGCTTCTGTTTTTTCACCTGTTTTGGTTGCTTTGGTTCACAATCAGAAGATGCGTGAACAGGCTGCAGGAATGCTGACAAAGCAGACCTTTTCTGGTTCCCAGATCCCACCTTAGTGCAGGCTTCGACCGTGTCTATTACCTCAGGGTGTCCTGGTAAGGTATGTATGATTTTTCTGCACTCTTCATTTGCGTTCTCTCTCACTAACTGCCTTAACAACAACTGTCTTAACCCGTCATCCTCAACCTGCTTCTCGAGAGAAGCAGCGACTTTTCCTACAAAAGAGAGGAATGACTCTGATCTCCCTTGAACTATTTCAGTATATCGCTTTCTAGGCGCAGACAACTCTATGGTTTTTAACAGGGCAGCCATGCCGACCTGTTGAGCTTGCTGCAGGATGCTAAAGTACCCTGTAGGCTGGGATCGGAGAAGGGACCAGTCCCCATCAAAGCATCTGTTCCCACTGTCCGTCTAGGATCGGCAGCAGGGAGCTGCATATTCCCTAATGCAGCCTTGTCGGCCAGCTTTCTCCGGGTTTTCTCCAAAACTGTAAATTGTATAGGTTGAAATAGAATTTGACCTAAGTGTCTGATATCAAATGGAGCAAGCAAATCTGTATTTATCACCCTTATTATCTGCATAACCTCAGCAGAACCTAGCCCGTGTTGTGTCACCTTGGATTGCAGATCGTGTCCAACCTTCCAAGCAATCACCTCATGCTTGCCATGCTCCCCTGAATTTGGGAGAGCGTTATACACTGGGAAAGCTTGGATCTCCCCTTTTGGGGAGTCACTACCATCCTGAACTTCTGGCATAGCCTGTGGATGGAGTGTAACAGCTTCCCGATTACCCCCAGTATCCTCAAATCTATTTGGCATTCTAAGTGTTTCCAATAATTTCCAATCTCCCTCCTCCAATGCTTGCATTTTAACTGACTCTAAGAAGCGATTGTAGTGGGTCGGACACAGTGTTACTGTGCAGTCCTGAAAGGTCCAGGGGCGAGACTGGAGCAGCCTTTTCCTTCGCTGCCCGGCTACGGCAGCTTTTCGCCCCGGGGCCAGAACCTCATCTGCCTCACTTCCTGATGAGGAATCATCAGGCAAAGGCAACTCTGAGATGCTGTGAGCGAACAGAGGTGGGCGGAGAGGGGCACATTGGCTAGGTTGGCTAGGGGCAGAACAGACAGCACAGACTACAGCTGCGTGCGCTCAAGTTTGAACAGCAGCCTCTTTACGGGATGCCGTCTCGGGCGGTTCTGACCTAACTGGTACTGGAGCTGCTGTAGCTGTCTCCGGCGCTGCAGCCATGCCCGGCGCTGCACCCGTCTCTTGCTCTGTGGCAGCGTTCAGCGCCGTCGCTGAGGGTTCCGGGTTTGCCGGCGCTGCTGGCTCCTGTGCAGCAGTCGCGCCAGCGCTCGGCACTGCTGCCGAAACTGCTGCCATTTCTCACTCCCCGGCCACGTTCAGCACCCCCGCTTCTGGGTTTTTCCGCGGCAGGGCTACTTCGGGGTTCGGCACTGGCCGCGCCGCTTCCTGGTTCAGAGCCGTGCCGCCCGTGGGAGACGCGGGCCCGGCGCACCCTGCATGGCGGGGTGCCTCTGGCATCTGCAGCAGCTGCTTTTGCAATCTGAACAGTTCCTCCAGCTGCCGTGATATGTTCCGTAACTCTGTCAGCAAAGGCAGATACTGTATTAAAAGGTCGACAGCTCGGTTCTGCAACTGCGCAGAATAGTCCAGCGCCAAGGAGGGCAGCGGACCACACCCAGGTAGTCTTGGTGCAGTCACGCCTGGGGCTACGCCGGCCAAGAAGGTAGATCCGGGTGGTTTTGGCTCTGCTGGCGCATACACAAACGGGCTAGGAGCCGCCATGGCCCAATTCGCTAAACCGCTAATTCACGGCCCTGGATAAGCCGTGGCCGCCGCTGAGCCAAGCGGCAAGGCATACTGCGCGCCCTCCCGCTGCCCCAACACCCCCACCTCTGCTGGCACGGGGTCCCTGGGGGCCGCGGAGCCCTGCGATTGTGCAGGGTGAGGCGGTGCAGGCTCTACCTGTGGAGCCGGGGGGGTTTTTCTGGATCCACCATCACTTGCCCCTGAATCCGGTCAGCGGGGTCCCCTTCGGACATTCCTCCGTTGCTCATTACTGAAATAGGTGAGCCAACTCTGCTGCCACAGTCGAGGTCAGTCAGCAGAATAAATAACGAACGCCAGGTTCGGTATAATTCTAATGCTGCTGGGTCCCCAGACGGGAGTTTGTGCCAGACAGCACAGCCAAGTTCCTGCCATAAGGCAAAGTCCAGGGCAGTATCTCTATCCATGGAAATCCCTTTTTAAGGTAGCCCAATCTAATAATTCCCAAACTGAGTTTTCAGGAACGGAGGTGTGCATGATGCTAAACACACCTTTCCAGACCATTACCACAGCGTCAGTTTGTGAGCCGCTGTTTGCCATTTCTCAGTCCCGTCAGACCTCCCGGTCCCGGGGGGAACAGTGTACCTCTAGAAAAATTCGGCTTGGCTCGCAGCAGCAGGACACTTCACAGCGTGCAGATCACTTCGGGCAGCACCAAATATTACCGCAAGCCTGGGCCCTAGGGTATATCACCATGTCCTGCAGCTATAGGGAGGAGGAGGAGAGAAGATCCGGCAGACAGGAATTGTGCAGCAAGATTGATTGATTTAATTATTTTAAAAACTCTTTTATAGACTTTTTTCTTCATAATTGGACAAGGATCAGCCACCCCTTGGGGGTGATTGGCTAAAATCCTAAAACATCCATTGTCAAAATGTTTTTCTACTGTAATATAAACAAGACTTCTCAAGGCTGCAGGAGTTTGGTTGTTTACATAACTCTGCTACCTCTTCTATGAGAGAGAAAAGTCTGTCACAGAAAATAGCAAGAAAATCCTTGCTAGCAGCATTTTTGTATCCACAACCTATCTTTTTGTGCTTAGTTTGGCAGAGTGGAAAATTTAATCTTAACCTAATTAGTTTCTAAGTTGCCAAATATCCTCAAGCTACCAGGCATCAACTTTCCCAAAGGGAGAAAACAACATAACTCACCTTTATCCAACACTTGACACTACTGGAGTCAAGAGCAGGGAAACAAAGGATCACAAATTGCTTATTGTCTTGGCTTGAAGTTCAAGAGTTGATTATGACACAGCTCTAATTAATAGTTTATTACTTGTAACTGACCACAGTCTCTTTTGTTATCATTTAATATTATTAGCTAAAGGTTTGCTTTGAATGCAGAATGTGGTTATCTTTAAAATCAACTTGTTCCACTTTCTTTGGTTTTCAAACAAGGCTGCCCTCCAGCCTGTCACTGCTATGTTCCCTGAGCATAGGCCTATTGGTGTCAGTGGCTTTTCACCTGACACCAAATCATTGCCATGCTGTTGCTCTGATTACTTGGTCACAGGTCATATGGATATAAATACTATTTTCCAATTCTCATAAATGGGTCATTAATCATGTAAAGATCAGCAAGCTCTTTAAAGCTAGCAATTACCATCCAAATTTACTTTTTCAATTTTATACATCTGTCTCTGCCAGCATAGAATCACAGAATCATTTTGGTTGGGAAAACCATCTAAGATCAAGTCCAACCGTTAACCCAGCACTGCCAAGGCCACCACTAAAGCATGTTCTCAAGTGGCACTTCTACACATCTTTTAAATACCTCTGTCTTGGTTTGAAAGACAGGTGTCTGCCAAGGAAGGCAGAAACCTCCCTTGGAATGGAAAATATGATCCCCTTCCCTCGTAACTATTATAACTTTGAAATTAAGGGGCTTTCAGGCGAAGATATGGAAAAAGGAATAATAGTTCTTTACTAGTATGAATATGTATAACAAGGCAAACAAAACAACAATGACTGCAACCACAAACAAAATCAGAAAACCAGCAACAGCCTTCTCTTGGCTGTGAGGCCCTTTCCCCTTTGGTGTAGTTATGGTCACAGCTGGAAGGGGCGCTGTTGGCTCCTGGTCAGGCAGGGCAGGTGCGATGATTCCCTCACCTCACTGTGGCGTGAGCTCAGCCACATCTCTCTCACGTGGTAACGGTGGGTGGGCTGGATGGCGAAATGGGTTGCAGCAGGAACCTCGGAGTGGCAGCTGGGATGGCAGAGGCAAGCACACCCCGGGGGTGGCAAACAAAATGTAACAGAAAACTCCGAAGCATTAGCAGGAGCCATGGGGGTCAGGTGGACACGGGGTGCTGGGTTAAAGTGTAGTGAAAAAGCCCGAGGCAGCAGCTGAAAGCAGCAGGGCTGGGCAGCGGCAGACGGGCTTCTCCGTAGCAGCTGCCGCACACAGGCAGGGAGATGTGCCCTCCGGGAAGGGGAGGGGTTTGGGATCCCAGGTTTTTCCCCTGAGGCACCCGAGTAGATGGTGAGGGTCCTTTCCAGTGCGATCGGGTGTTACTAAGGTCCCAGTTCAACAGCTGCTCTTACGAGCAACAGCTCACCCACAGTAAAGAAGAAAGCAGTAACAGGCTGGACTCCGCAATGGCAGCAAATTCTCCCGAGGTAGCAGCAGCTCGACCGTTCCCCTCCGATTCCGAGAGCAAGAGAGAGCCAGGAGCTGAGCTCAGCCCCTGACTCCCCAGTGAAAATCTCATGGTATCTCTGCCCTTCCCAAGAGAAAAGCCCCTGGCTAAGAGGCTGCAGCCAGCTGCACCCCCCTCCCCCCACCTTGGCCCCTTCTTTTGTCTCATTTAAGTACCGGTTGTTATTATCTCTTAGGCAACAGATGGGAGAAAATTCCCTGAGAGAAAGGAAAAAAAAGAAAAAATCCTAACCTCCAAGAGTGGAGTATAGCGAAATCCCGTATTTCACAATATTTTAACTCAAAACCCATCTGCAGTAAAATTTCAGTTTGCAATGCTAAAAACAGCTGTAACCACAAAAAAAAAAAAAAAAAGTTTGAAGGTTAAAACACAGTTCACTGTGCCAATAATTCAGAGCTACAGATGATTATTAACGTCTGAATTTCACACCCTCCCACTTCAACATGAAAAGTCAAGTTGGACACATGAAAATCAAAAGCTTAGTGAAGTATGGTAGTTGTGATTTCTAGTTTTAACTGTGTTAATTAGTTTAAGCTATTATTCCTAAACATCCAAACTGACTACTTTGATAGGACCCAAGAACCTATCAAGGCAGTGTTGTGATTTAGGAATGGTATTCCCAAATGTAGTGTTCCCATTAAAACACTCCAAACAACGCTGCTTGCTTACTTCCCTCTCTGCTTCCACCCTGTGGCAGGAGAATTAGAAGCACAAAAGGAAAAGATCACAGGTTAAGAACAATTTACTGGAAACAGCAATGAGATAAGGAAACAAACAGTAACAGCAACAATATTAATAACAGGGTGTACAAGGGAGGCAAACGATTTACATGCAGTTTGCTCACCAGACAGAGCCTGGCAATACCTGACTGACTGCCACGCTATGCGACCTTAAAGGGACCCCTTCCCCTGTCTCCAGAAAATGACATGAGGTGGTATAGAATACACTCCAGGTCCTATCCATGCCCCTTCCTGGCTACTGCAAAAATTAACCCTGTTCTGACTGGAACAAGGACATTATCCACCCCTTTTTCTATACCATCTACATCATGCCTAGATCCTACACTTTCCAACTGTATGTACATACACACACACACACATATATACATGTACAAACACAAGTATAATTTCCATAGTCAATTGCCATCCCTCCAAAAAGTGTGCTGGGTTCATTTAGTCCATGACTATGGGTTCTATCTACACTAGATGTCTTCAAGGGAAGGAGGGCTGGTGTGCTGTCAGATGGCTGCAAACTGCATCAGGAGCTCACAACTGGTGTATCTGGAACAGTCCATCCTCATTGTCCATGGTAGTTATGGCATATAGTGGCAGTGTCATTCAGAAACAAATATCATACAATTCAACATTGTTGACTGTTCTCACCCAAAAATCAAAACCTGTTAAGGTACACATGGCGTTTCCCTGTCCCTCTGATTATCCCCCAAGTGTACACAGATCCTTGAGCAAAAATAATCCCACAGCTGGTTTTGACTTTGCTTGAGGCAGGACTAATCCAAACTGTCTTCCCTAACATATTCCTCATAATGCACCAGAGGAACTTTACCCCCTTCTACAGTATGTGGAGGTTTTGATTGGGCAGGGCCAGCTTGATTGGTAGTCTCTAGTGTTAACTAACCAGGTGGCCTTCGCTAAATGTAGATGCCAATGTTTGAAAATCCCACCACCAATTGCTTTCAGTGTGGTTTTTAACAGTCCATTGTACCGTTCAACTTTCCCAGAGGCTGGTGCATGATAGGGAATATGATACACCCACTCAATACTGTGCTCTCTGGCCCAGGTGTCTATGAGGCTATTTTTGAAATGAGTCCTGTTGTCCAACTCAATTCTTTCTGGGGTGCCATGACACCACAGGACTTGCTTTTCACAGCCCAAGATGGTGTTCCAGGCAGTGGTGTGAGGCACAGGGTACATCTCCATCCACCCAGGGGTTATTTCTACCATTGTAAGCACGTAGCCCTTGCCTTGGTGAGTTTGCGGAAGTGTGATGTAATTGATCTGCCAGGCCCCCCCATACTTATATCATCCACCATACACAGTCTTTACCCACTTGGCCTGCTTGATCGCAGCGCATGATTCACAGTTATGGATAACCTGGGAGATAGTTTCTATGGTTAAGTTCCCCTCCTTGACCACGAGCCCATCTGTTGCATCTCTTCCCTGATGACCTGAGGAGTCATGGGCCCACTGAATCAGAAATAATTCAGAATTATGTTGCTGTATTGGTTTTGCACAGCCTGGTTTTTGGTAGCAGGGGGGCCACAGAGGTGGCTCCTGTGAGAAGCTGCTGGAAGCTTTCACCATGTCCAGCAGAGCCAATCCCTGATGCCTCTGAAGATGAACATGCTGCTGGCCAAAACTGGGCCAATGAGAGAGAGGTTGGTAACGCCTCTGTGATAACATATTTAAGAAGAAAATCAAAACAAAGGGCACACAGTTTTCTTCTAGTCAGAGAAGAGGAGGAGGTGAGAACATGTAAGGGAAAACAACATGGTGACACCGAGGTCAGTGAAGAAGGAGGGGGAGGAGGTGCTCCAGGCGCCGGAGCTGAGATTCCTCTGCAGGCGGTGGTGAAGACCATGGTGATGACCATGGTGAAGCAGCTGTGCCCCTGCAGCCCATGGGGATCCACAGGGGATGCAGAGATCCACCCGCAGCCCATGGGGGAGGTGCCCATGCTGGAGTGGGTGGATGCCTGGAGGAGGCTGTGATCCAGTGGAAGACCCAGTGGAGAGGGGGCCCTTGCTTCCAGGCTGGAGCAGCCTGTCCTTGGAGGACTGCACCCCGTGGAAAGAGAGATCCACGTCGCAGCAGTTTTAGGAGGACTGTTTGCCCGTGGGAGGAATTCACGTTGCAGCAGGTGTGGTACGACTGCTGCTCGTGAGAGTGGACCCACGCTGGGGAAGTTCACGGAGAACTGTCTCCTGTGGGAGGGACCCCACGGTCTCACAGGGGAAGGACTCCTCTCCCAGAGCAGTGGAAGAAAATCTTGGTGATGAACTGACCAAAACTCCCATGCCCTGTCTCCCTGTACTGTCGGTGGGAAGGAGGGAGGGGCTGGGGGGAAAAGGTGTTTTAAGGGCTTATTTTACTTCTCATTATCCTCCTCTGATTCTGTTAGTAATAAATTCAGTTTGCAACTTAAGTTGAGCCTGTTTTGCCCTTGAATTGTTATTTTCCCATTCCTTATATCAACTCATGAACCCTTCGTTAATTTTTTTTCCTCTCCTCTGCCCAGCTGTGGCAGGGGAGGGTGAATGAGCTCTCTCGTGGGTGCCTGGCATCGGGCCAGTGTCAAACCACAACAGTTGCCAGTCCAGATTCACCTGAGACACTTTAATCTTGTGTTGTGGGTTGATGCTGGCCTGATGCGAGGCACCCACAAAGGCTGCTCACTCACTCCCCTCTGCAGCTGGACAGAGGAGAGAAAATTAATGAAGGGTTCATGGGTTGAGATAAGGACTGGGAGAGATCACTCATTAAATACCATAATGGGCAAAACAGACTTAAATTAGAGATATGAAATGAATTTATTACTAACAAAATGAGAGCAGGATAAGGAGAAGTAAAATAAGCCCTTAAAAACACCTTCCCCCCCTCCTTTCCAGCTCTACCTCCTCCCCCAGCGGAGCAAGGAGACAGGGAATGGGGGTTATGGTCAGTTCATCACCCGTGGTTTCTCGTGCTGCTCAGGGAGAGGAGTTGTTTCCCCTGCTGCACTGTGGGGTCCCTGCCACGGGAGACAGTTCTCTGTGAATTTCTCCATTGTGAGTCCATCTCGTGAACAACAGCTCTCTCCACACTGCTGCAGCGTGAGTCCATCCCACAGGCGACAGTACCTGTCAAACTGCTGAAGCGTGGGTCACTCTTCCACAGGGTGCAGTTCTTCAAGGACAGGCTGCTTGTCTCGGTTAAGAGACAAGTTTAGGAGAAAAACAGTCTGGAATAAGTGTTTCATCTAACAAAAAAAAGGGTTCCAACAATCCCTTTCTGTCAATAAGAAATGAATACTAGTGGATGAAAGTGAAAAAAACCCCCAAGCATTTATTGACCAACAAAGTGCCCACACGGCACAGTAAAAGGTAAATAAATACTTGATATTGAACTGTCAGACCTTCCCCTCCCCCCCCCCATTGGAACAAAACCCCAAAATGACAGGGAAAGAAAAAATAAACAACCAAAAAAACCCCCCTGCCAAGGTGGGGGGGGGGGGGGGGAGAAAGATGGCACTGGCTCCTGTCTCAGGGAATAAAACCAAAAGGTTCACATAGCAGCTCAGGCAAACAGATGGGAACCTGGTGAATCTCTGGTGTTGGTCCCCTCTTTACGGCAGATGAAGCAGGTGGGTTTGGTGTCCTTTCTCTTGCTAGCTCAGCTTTTTCAGAGACGTGGGGCTGAAATGGAGCAACTCCTCACCTTTCCTGCTGGTCATTCTCTCTGATTTCGGACCAAAATCAAACCGTCCAGGTCACTTCAAAAAGCTGATGAAGGATTGATGCTGCAGCCTCTGCAAGGCCAGGGAAAGAAAAAAACTTCTGCCTGGGCTAACAAAAAAAAACAAGCTAGCCAAGCAAAAGACCCAGACCGCATGGCATGCCGGATGCCTGGGGAGTGAAGCTTTGGAAAAGACCTCTGAAGAGCCCCAAGGCTCCCCCCTCCCCCCCAGACCCACCTTAAAGTTACAGCAACCATTTTTGGGCATAAAACAGATGGTCAGGGAATAGACTAATCATCATAAAATCACCCCAATACACTGCTCCAGCATGGGAGCAGGGGCCCTCTCTCCACGGCTCTCCTCCGGGCTCACACCCTACTCTAGCCATCCACCTGCTCCTGCGTGGGGCTCCTCCATGGGCTGCAGGTGGATCTCTGCATCCCCCATGGACCTCCATGGGCTGTGGGGGGACAGCCTGCTTCACCATGGGCTGCAGAGGAATCTCAGCTCCTGTGCCTGGAGCACCTTCTCCCCCTCCTTCTTCACTGACCTTGGTGTCTGCATGTTGTTTTTCTCATGTGTTCTCACTCTGCTCTTCTCTGGTTGGAATTAAAACTGTGCCATCACTTTTTGTTTATCTTTCTTCTTAAATATGCTATCACAGAGGCATTACCACTATTTCTAATTGGTCCGGCCCTGACCAGCAGCACATCCATCTTAGGAGCCACCATGGATTGGCTCTGCTGGACATGGAAGAAGCTTCTAGCAGCTTCTCACAAGAGCCACCCCTGTAGCTGCCCCTGCTACCAAAAACCAGGCCATGCAAAAACAATACATCTTGGCAGCATGATCCACCTGTTTGTTGTGATGTTCTTCAGTAGCCTGACCCTTGGGTATGTGTGCATCTACATGAGGTACTTTTACAACCAGCTTCTCTAACCGGGCAGACATGTCTTGCTACAATTCAGCAGCCCAGATGGGTTTCCCTCTGCACTGCCAATCTATCTTTTTCCATCAGTCTAGCATCGATCACTCCCACAGAGCATTTTCTACCATCCACAAATCAGTGTAGAGCACTGGCCATTTTTTAAATTCAGTGATATCTAAAGCCAGCTGGACGACTTTCAGCTCTGCAACCTGACTTGATCCTTCTTGTCCCTCAATAGCTTCTGCGACTCACCATGTATGACTCCATATGGTAGCTTTCCATTTTCTATGTATCCCTACAATATGGCAGGAACCATCAGTAAAGAGAGTGTATCTCTTAATTTTCTGGTAGCTGATTATATGGTGGGGTCTCTTCAGCATGAGTGAGCTTTTCTTTCTCCTCTGATAGTCTGAAATTTTCTCCTTCAGACCAGTTCATGATGACTTCCAAGATCCCTGGGTAATTGGGGTTACCTATTCAAACTCGCTGTGTGGTCAGAGCAATCCACTTACTCCATGTAGCACCAATGGCATGGTGTGTAAAAGGGACTTTCCCTTTGAACATTCAGCCCAGCACTGAAGTCAGGATGCCAGGAGGAGCTGTGCTTCGATGCCAATCACTTGTGAAGCACCTCAAAGCCCTTCATAAACTGCCAGGATCTCCTTTTCAGTTGGGGTGTAACAGGCCTCAGATCCTCTGTATCCCCAACTCCAGAACCCCAGGGGTTGTCCTCGAGTCTCTCCAGGTACCTTCTGCTAGAGGCTCCAAGAAGGACCATTCTCCCCAGATGTGGTATAGAGCACGTTTTTCTCATCTTATCCTGTCCTGAATGGCCCAAGGGCTACTGCACAAACAATCTACTGTTTAATCTGTTCAAAGGCTTGTTGTTCAGGACCCCCCTTAAAACTGTTCTTCTTCTGGGTCATGTGAAAGAGAGGTTTTACAATCTGACTGTAATCTGGAATACGCATCCTCCGAAAACCCACAGTGCCTAGGAAAGCCTGTGTTTCCTTCTTGCTGGTCAGTGAGGACATAGCTGCTATTTTGTTGAACATATTTATTGGAATCTGATGACATCCATCTTGCTATTTTACTCCTAAAAACTGAATTTCCTGGGCAGGTCCCTTGACCATGCTTTGCTTTATGGAAAAAACGGCCTTCAGGACAATCTGGATTATCTCCTCCCCTTTCTCAAACACTTCCTCTGCTGTGTTGCACCATACGATGATGTCATCAATGTATTGCAAGTGTTCTGGAGCGTCACCCTTTTCCAGTACAGTCTGGATCAGTCCATGGAAAATCATGGGGCTGTGTTTCCACCCCTGGGGCAGTCAGTTCCAAGTGTACTGGACACCCCTCTAGGTAAAAGCAAACTGTGGCCTGCACTCTGCTGCTAAAGGAGTGGAGAAAAACGCATTAGCAATGTCAATGGTGGCACAACTTTGCTGCCTTGGACTCCAGTTCATACTGAATTTCCAGCATGTCTGGCACAGCAGCGCTCAGTGGTGGTGTGACTTTTGTTCAGGCCACGATAGTCCACTGTAAGTCTCCACTCTCCACTGGACTTACGCACTGGCCATATGGGGCTACTAAAGGGTGAGTGAGTCTTGCTAACCACTCCCTGTCTCTCCAGTTCATGAATCATCTCATGGATGGGGGTCACGAATTCCTGGTTGGTGTGATATTGTCGATGGCTCACTGTTGTGGTAGCAATCAGTACCTGTTGTTCTTTGACCCTCAGCAGTCCCACAGCAGAAGGGTCCTCTGAGAGACCAGGCAAGGTATTCAGCTAATTTCCTCTGTCTCCAAAACAGCTATCTCAAAAGCCCAACAATGCCCTTTTGGGTCTTTGAAATACCCTCTATGCCAAGGATGCACAGGGCCTCTGGGCAAGTCACAATGGGGTGGTTTTGCCATTCGTTCCCAGTCAGGCTCACTTCAGCTTCCAGTACAGTCAGCTGTTGGGATCCCCCCGTCACCCCAGAAATAGAGGTGGATTCTGTCCCTACATATCTTGATGGCATCAGGGTACATTGTGCGCTGGTGTCAACTAAAGCCTTATACTCTTGTGGGTCTGATGTGCCAAGCCATTGGATCCACACAGTCCCATAGATCCAATTATCCCTTTCCTCCATCTGTCTGGAGGCAGGGCCCCTCTAGCTCTGGTCATAGTACTCGTTGCTCACTTCTTGTAAATATGAACTGGAGGTCCTTTCAAGAGGATCACAAGTGACATCAACCCTCTGTATTGGATCTGACTGAGATAGAGTTCATTTTTCCTTAGCACCCCTCACAGTTCTGTGCTTTGCATTGATAGCTGGAAGGGTGTTAATAACAAACACACCAGTGTTTTGGCTACTGCTGAGCAGCGCTGTCCCTCTAACATTCCTTCCCCCCCCCCCCATCAAGAGGCTGGGAGTGGGTAAGATTCTGGGAGGGGACACAATCAGGCCAGCTGACCCTAATTAACCAAAGGGATATTCTATACCATATGACATCAGCTCGGATATAAAAGCTAAAGGAGGGAGGAGGAATGGGGGGTCATTCATTATTCTACAATGTTTGCCTTCTAGAGCAACTGCTGCACGTGTTGAAGCCCTGCTTCCTTGGAAGTGGCTGAACATTGCTTGCTGATGGGAAGTAGAGATTAACTTTTTCCTTTGCTGATGTGCACGCAAACTTTCACTTGTTTATTTCTTTGCTTCAGTAAATTGCCTTATCTCAACCTCCTAGTTGTTTTCCATCTTATTCCCCCTCCCCTGTCCCACTGGGAAAGGGAGTGATAGAGTGGCTTAGTGGGCATCTGGCACCCAGCCAAGGTCAAACCACTACACCTTCCTCTTCTGTCTGAGGACTTGACCACTGGAAACTGAAGCAGCATTTATCCTTGAAGGATTTCTTGCAGTGCTTGTTCTTCCTCTCAACTCACATCCCCATGCTGTTAGGGCAGTGGTGGGTTTTCCATTCCACTTCCTCATGTCCTCTCTGTGGCCATGTAGGTAAGACCACAAGTTACCTCGTGGTGTGTATCCTTTTTCTTGAGCAGGGGGGCACTTTCTCCCAATAGCAGAGACTCTTGCTTGTACTAGTGGGGCATGGGACACTTCTTTAAATTGCTGGTAGTCCTCTTTAAATTGATGGAGGTCCTTGGACAGTCTTTACACAGATGAGACACAGGCCCATATAGGGTAAGAGAGACTTTCTTCATATTGCCAGAGTTTGGTAACCAAATTATCCACTCTTTGTTCTGTTTCTTTCATTGACATCAATGCCAATGAGTTGATGCATGACAATGGCACTCTCCATAGGAACTTCCGCTGCATGGTTTGTGTACACTTGACCATATTTGGATTTATAGGGGATTGTTCATTATTTGAATCCTTAAAGAGTACCTCCAGCACAGCTAATTCTCTCAGGTACCGGATACCTTGCTCCATGGTGTTCCACTTGTCTTGGTGCACTACTAGATCATCCTTGAAAAGATATCTTTCCCTCAAGCTAGACAGGAGTTGTCTCCAGAGGCTGAGAGTTTCTATTCTTTTTGCAATCTCCTGGTCAATGCCCACATCTTGGGTCAGGGATCCCAGTTGCTTGGCTTCACTACCATCTAGTTTCATATCGTGGGCTGCAACATCCCAGCATCAGAGCAAACAGGTCACCAGGAGCTCACCCAACTGGCAGTTGAAATCTTTTTGCATATCTCACAGCTCACCTAGGAATAGGGATTGGATGATTATCTCTGGCCCTGCCTCTTCCTCCTGCTGTGAGGGCCCTACTTCTTCATCCCTAAGAGAACTGATTTTGTCTTGGCTTTCTTCCTCTGTATAGGGGCAACTGCTACCAGCACAGGTTGTTCCTCTGGTTCAGCTGCAGTTTGAGTGGTCACAGTGCCTGTTGGTCTGCTTTCCTCCTCCTCCTCCTCCTCCTCCTCCTCCCCCTGAGGGTGCTGTCTAGTAATGGGCAGTGTCTGATAAATAGTAGCCAGGGCCTAGCACCTTGCCTAACTTCGCGCCTCTCTAGAACTGCCATAGCATTTTTCTTTCCAATATACTGCCACTTTATCAGGGTCCTGTAGTTGTTCAGGGGTGAACTTCCAAACCATCAGAGCAGAATAGTCCTTCAAAAGCTGGCTGATTTTCTCCCACCTTCCATGCCACTCATGATTATCCACCCTCAGGGCAGATCTCTGAATGACCTTCCTAAAACTCTCTTGTAACTCTAAACGTGGTGTGGACCTCACTGAGGAGACCTGGCAGACATAGCAACAAGAACACGCTTTCCTTAACATCCAAAGGGAATTCAAAATTCTCAAAACCTGTTGTAACAGGCCTGAAGGAGGAAAAGGGGGTGAAAAGCTGGGGAAATTCATCCTCCCCTGTTCCCCTCACAGGCTGGGTACGATTATTAAAGGACTCCTAGAAGTAGCATGCAAGGTAAGGGCAGGAGGGAAACACTGAAGACATCTCAAATGACCCTCATTGCCCAAGATGTTCTGTCATAAACTGATATCGCACAGTACATCAACAAAACACTCCTGATCCCTCTCCCTGTTCTGAAAAAGTTCATCACGAGGAGCACATGTTGCATATATGAGAATATATACAGGGTTAGGTAGCATAACCACGTGAACAGACCAAGCAACATTGTGACCAGTCGCTCTGTACCTAATACAACAAATGCTTAGATCAAATTTGGTTCCAACCTGCTCTGGTAAAATCTGTTGTTATCTCAACCCTTTGAGCCCCAAATTGGGTGCCAAATAAGGCTGTCATGGTTTAGGAATGGTATCCTCCAATTTAGTGTTCCCATTGAAACACTCCAAACCATGCGCCACTTGCTCCCTCCCCCCTTTCCCTTGTGGCAGGTTGGAGAGGAGAATTGGAAGCATAAAAGGTAAAGATCATGGGTTGAGATAAGAACAATTTACTGGAAACGGCAATGAAATAAGGAAAAAAAACAGTAATAGCAACAATATTAATAACAAAAGTGTATGAGGGAGGTGAATGATTCACACATGATTTGTTCATCACACAGAGCCTGGCAATACCCACCCACCCACCATGCTACATGACCCCAAAGGGACCCCTTCCCCTATTCCCAGAAAATGACATGAGGTTGTAAAGAATAACCTCTGTATGCTAGCCATGCCCCCTCCTGGCTACTGAAAAAATAAACCCTGTCCTGGCCAGAACCAGGACAGGCAGATATTCATACTTTATGCATTTAAATCAGGCACCTCAGCCAACAGCCTAGGTTCTCTACCAGAGAGCAATTCAGAGCCCCAAATTCCGACTTTACCTCTCTGTTCTGATTATACAGGTAGTCTGAAATTAAACTATTTATGCTGCTTGTCTGCAATCAGTCTCAAGGAGGTTAAGTTCTTATTAAGCACAATGTCCTGAATAAGAGCAGGAAAACACTACAGCTCTCGCTGCTCTAGATTTATATAACAGCACCTGAAATCCAAAGTACTCTGCAAGATGCTAAGGTAACAGCGGAGAATTCCTGTTGCAGAGAGCTTATCACCTAGATAGGAAACATGCACTAAAGGGGGAAATACACAGAGAAAATGCTCTACTATCAATTCTCACAATTTAAAGCCACAAGAGTCCAGGCATTTGACATTGTTCTCAAAGCCTCAGCCCTGAAACAACATTGAAATGAAATCAAGTTTTTCTTTGGAGGGAAAAGGGTTCTTAAATGTTAGCTCAGCATACCCAAGTTGCCAAAAGGCAACTCAAAAATAATTTTTAGGCCTGGGTTTTTACATCAACTATCTGATTTTTGATTATTTGGCTTTGGCAATACTATGAAAATCAAGCTCAGACAGGGCTAGTGACAAGAGAGAGATCAGAAACCAGGGTCACAGAATCACAGTCCAAACTTAAGGCACCAATTACATACAGAGTTTTTCCAGCTTCACAATACAGATAAGCAGCTGGCTACCCATACGTTAAGCATCTCCATTTGAGTACTCCCTGCTTGGTAACTATTTTATTTTACAAAACAGCCTCATTGAAAAAAAAAATTACTCTTCATATGTACTTTGGACATCAGTACTTTGGCAGAAGAGAAGAGGGATGAAGTCACATTCCTTACATACCACAGGCATTCCGCATTAAGATGCTTGAGCAGGCACTGGTCAGATTTTGAAGAGCAGAACAGCAGTGGGATAAGTCAGAAAGGCACTGGATTAAGAAACAGGAGTAGGTAAAGTTACTCAAGAACTGACAAAAGAATTTAAATGAAATACAGGCAAGCAAATGTTTCAAATGCAGATAAATTCCCTTGTGCCACTAAGCTGTGGCTGAAACATCAATTGCAGGTGACAATGTCTTAGTGGTACTAACAGAAGTTTAAAAAAATGACCTACATAGACTGAGATCGCCTTGCATGCAGGCAGCACCACAGGTCCACAGATAATGTCTGCGGTGTCCTTGTCTACTTGGAAGTGCCCACCAAAAAAAGGGTATGGTCAAGGTTATTAATTACAATGTTCAAGGCAAAGCAAGTAATATTGCCATAACTGAAAGAACACATACAGAAATCCACAGCAAGAGGACTACAAAATTAGGTTATCCAACTGATTCAAGTTGCAAACTGCTCATAAATGCAATGGGAGTCTTTCACCCAGACAAGTTGCTCTTATCTGTTTCACAGGTGAAAATAATCATCTGGGCTAGTAGAATGCAATTTGATTGTGGTAGGAAAAAGCAACTGCTTTAATAAACTTGATTGAGAGCAGAAATCTGTATCACTAAACACACATAGATCCAGAACCTGCACAACGGCTGTATGAGAAGTGATTTTAACATCTAAACTATACCTTTCCAGCCACAACATGCAGGACAGTTGTGCCATTTATTTGGGTGGGTTAGAATGACTCCTAACCTTCAACAGAAAATATAGACAGCAATTAATAAAAAACCCAACCATCATGAGAATTAAAAGTTTTATTAGTGTATTCACATATTAGGCAAATGCAACACACATGAAGCTTATTTCTTGGTTCACAAGTTCTACCAATACATTAGTCTAGTGGTAAAACTAGCATAAATTGGTAACGGCTTTGCCAATTTTTGAAAGGTGTCTGGCCCACTTTTTCAAGGCTTGATTTTTGGTATTGCTTCTATGCCCTAGTCATTATGGCATAAAAATATCCATCACTATTGTCAATTCAGTTAACAGATTAAAAGCTGTAACACTGGCCCCATTTTTGTTCTAAAAGCTATCACTAGCTGTACTTACAAAGTACAGTACTAGTGCAATGGATGAAACAATGGGAAAAACAGACAAAGACAATCCTGCTACTGCCACAATAACAAAAGAATGACAGCTAGATCACAAGCTTGTTAGTAAGATATATATTTTTCAAGTCAGAATAACCCTTCTATACAGCTTCCCAACCCATCCCCAACCCAGACTTATTTGTAGAATATATTTCAGAATATTTTTATTATGGTGCAGCTGTAGTGTCCAAGGGTTCACAATAACATGCACTGTCGCAAAGAACCTAGAAGTCCTCCTTTGCTGGTCATACCTCAGCAACCACTATCCTAGAGGTTTTGCAGAAGCAACTACTTTTGATAACAAGACCCATTATGACAATGAATGTGTATGATCTGGTATGCAAGTAAGCTATACAAAGCCACACAGATCAGAAATTTAAAATCTGTTACTGAAATATATTAAGAAGATGCATCTATTAAAAACCTATATGAAAAAGTAGTTTACCTTGGGAAAGAGTTTTTCAAGGTATTTACCTCCAAAAACTAAAACCCACGATTTTTAGTGACATCTGTTCAATGAAAAAATACAGATGTAAGGGGTAAGCCAATAACCTTGTGTACTTAATCCAGTATCCAATGCTATGATAAATTCTCATTCCATGAGAAAAACCACTGACTTCAATGATTCAAGGTAAACAAAAAAGTCCCAAATTACACCATTGCCAGCAATAATGCTGGCACCAGATTCATCAACTCAGATGGGTAGAGAAAAGTAGATTCTTAGTGTGATGGATACTTGGAATTTATAATATGAATTGATTTAGGCCCCATTAAGTATATAAAATATCTTAAGATTTCACAGATGAATCTCAAGACATTTCTTTCCCTTCCAATTGAGGGATTTTCTTTAAGAAGGCAGCAAAAAGTTGAGCTTTTTATGTTTAGGACAACTCAAAAATCTGCTTATATAAAAAAAATATAAAAGAATAAGGGAGTAGAGTCTTGGAATTTTATAAGAGATTTACCTAAATCAAAAAAACCCAAACAACTATTTATGGGAACTAAAATGTAGAACAGCACAATACTGTGATATTTAAGATCATGAGGCATTACCTATACATATACTTAGTTATTCATGTTATTGATAAACCATTAGGACACTCAATTATAAACCTAATAAAAACACCATGAAGAGTCTTGAGAACAGTCCCATCTTTCTGACAAAGACATTTCTATACACTAAATTTTCATCTAGTAGCAGAGTATAGGAAACAGAATCCACAAGGTGCTTTAATTGATGAGACCTCAAGTGCTGTTTTTCTTTTTTTTTCTTTTTTAAAAACCTTTTTAGATAGTAAACAGTTCATGGGGACCACACACAAATACTATGACAGACAAGGTGTTATATTAAGTCTGTTGATTAGACTTGATATTTAGCCCACTGGTAACAGAGGAAGGAGTTTTACGACATGCTGGAGCAGCGTACTGAAGGGGAGCCCATCTGAGTCAATACTTTGTCCAACCATTGTAGAGGTCCATTCAGATGAAGTTCAATCCAGCAAGGAGTGCTTGTTACTGTTTGCCGCCTAGAAAATAAAGAATAGGGAAGTCAGAAAGCAGCTTTAGCTACCATAAAGTTCTCCATCATATAATCAAATCTGTTTCCATCTATATCTCGTACACAGAAAGATAAAAATCCACAACCATTACCATAACTACTACTAAACTTTTTTCAGACAGTCTTTGAAGAAAAAAAACCCCAACAAAAACTCCAAAACACTCCACATCTGTAAGACACATCAATAATTACATGCTTGTCCATAATATATCAAGAATATTCTGCTCTGGAGAATAAGAGCTTCAGCATTTGCTTCAAGTACGCCTCAAGTACCACACCAAGAGCTTTACATCTAAAAAGAAATTCAAAACTAAAAATTGTTCAACCAATGTGGTGTTCACATCACAGCTGTGTGCAGCTGCATCACAACCTTCAAAGAGTGCACGCATAACTGGGTTTGAATTTTGTAGACAATTACTGAGAAATACAGAATAGAAACACTTGACTCTGCGCTATCAGCATGGCCAAACAGCACAATGCTATGATGATCATAAGGTCTGGCTTTTTTGGAGCAAATGACAAGATAAATGTATAAGGAAACTGCTAGACGTCAGAAACACTATGTCAAAACACAGTGTTTGGTTATACTGTGCTAACTGATGCTATCTCAAAGGAACACAAAACGTTTATCTCCAATTTTCTGTAATCTTACACTTCTACATGTGTTTTGTACTGCAACATTCTCACACAAACAACCAAAATAAAAATTGTGTTTCCGTTGTCTTCTATATAAATTTACCTATAATTTTTCACAATAGAATTAATTAAACACCATATAGCAAGTCTCAGTAAAACTGAAGGGCTGACAATCAAAACAACTTCATTCACTCTCCCATATATCCTTGTTTCAGAGACCTGTTCAAAAATTTTCCTTCTCATCTCCAAAGTAAAAAATCAGTATCCGACATACTCTGCCTGAAAAATCCTGTTTTTTTCACTGTACCTGCTCCAGGCATGGGAGTTTTCCCCAACTAGACTGCCAAGACTACTGTTGCTAAGCCAGTTTTTCCTAGTAATTCTAGCTATCCCAAAGTCAAAGCAAGAAGACATTAAGATTCAAAGGCAGCAGATTAGTCAGACACAAACCCAGCCCCTTCATTTTTACTGTTGGCACTGCAACCCTTTGCTTTAAGGAAATCTGTTTATATAAACAAAGGAACTGAAAAGGCAGAAAAATTAAGCCAGAGAGAAGATGAATTTCCAAATTTGTCAGTGATTTCATATTTTCTAGGAAAAGAAAGGAGCTGGAGTCTGTGCACTCTCAGCACTCTGAAAAACATTGTTATCTTATCCTCAAATGCCTATGCCAAAATAAAGTGATCCAATAGAAACAACCTAAACCACAGGAAATATAATTCCATTTAGTCTCGAATCCTTTCCCAAAGAAGGAAGTTCATTATTCCAATGCTGTTAACTCCCCTACAATGTGTTCCACAACACGCTTCCTCAGAATTTTATAACTGGTTCTGTTCAACAACCCTAGCTTTGCACTACACTGGAAGAAGTTGATAAAAGAGCAACAGTTGCTTAGCAGCTGTTTCAAAGCTAAAACTCAGCCTCTTCTACCCACAGATTTCCAGTTCTCATATCACTAAGTCTGTTTGCTGTAATTACCTCTCTACTGAACTCTCTTCAGAAGATGATCCTAGACCTGGATAGTTGTGATAACGTGAACACTTGACTGCTGTATTGGGTTGACCCTGAGTTGATGGACAGTCTTTAAGACCAATTACGCTTCTCACAATTTACATATTTAAACCGCACAGAAAGGCGGGACTTCCCCTTTTGGTCGGAGCTCGCTTGCTGGGAGGTGGGGGCAGCTCGGGGCCTCCCGGCCCCGCCGGGCCGGGCCGGGGCCACTGCCCCTTTCCCCCTTTCCCAATGCTGCGGCATGGACCCTGGGTCGCTGGGGGGGACTGCCTCAGAGCCGCAGGCAGCTAAAACCAGCCATGGACTGCTCACAGCTAAACCCATCCAGCGCGGCTTCTGGGGACCGGCGGGTCCTTCTCCTCTCCATGCGGAGCCGGCGGAGTCAACGGGAGCCGGCAGAGCCTCCTGTCTGCAGCCAGCACACTTCGTGCTGAACTGAAGAAGACACCACGCAGCCAGCAGCACAAAGGGAGCGAGGCTTTCCCCACCGTAAAGGCTGAACAAGAACACCCTTCAACATGGCCGCGTCAGAGTCAGAGAGAAAGAGAAGTGAGTCACGTGGGACGGAGCTGAGCATGGCGACGGGAGAAAAGAGGGCGGTGCCGCGATTCTGGCGCGCAGCTTAAAAGAAACCTTCTTGCATGCCGTGGTAAGAAACTGTAATACCACAAACTGTTTGTCTCTTTAATCCATTTGAAGAACATGGGGGGATGGAGTATCTTCGTGTGCCTGTGAAGATTGTGAAGAATGCCTATGCCAGGCTATATAGAAGTAGTAAGAGGCTGCTAGAGACTTGCGGCGAAGAAAAGCCTTTGTGTGCAGGCCAAAAGAACTTATCCTTAAAAAGATGAATAACCCCATGTGATGGCCCATGTTTTGTAGTGTGAAGGAACTGTGAGATTTTTCATGGGAGAGATGTTCTACACACAGCAGATTGTTTGTTTCTGGGCGGATCTGCTGTTAGTGGCAGTTTGGGAACCACGTGCAACTGAAGGAAAAACCCTTTTTTCCCTTAAGTATAAGAGAGAGACTTTTCAAGAACTGGAACACTGACTAACATCCCATGTTCTGTTATCCCTTGTGTGAGCTAGGTAAAAGGAGAGAAGTGCTGGAGGGGGGGGGGATTTGCTTTAATTTTGTTTTGTTATTGTCTCTTTACTTTTAATTCTATTAGTAATAAAACTCTTTCATTGTACTGCAACTGTTTAAGGTTTGTGCCTGCTTTGCTTTTCTCCTAATTCTTATCTCACAGAAGGAAAATAAGTAAGTAATGAATATTTTGAACCAAAACCACTACATTTAATTAGTGTTTCTGCCCGGTTTTGAGCTCAACCCACTACAACTGCTGATCTGAACTTCTACCACCATCCTCAATTCTAGCAAACATATGTTGAGCAAAAAGTTGTAAACTATTTCGTCTACCAAGCTTATAAGCTTGGTAAATAAACAAAATGTATCACTTTGCCATACCTATGCATTTACCTACATAGCATAAAGTGTAAGTAATGCTTTGCCTTTGCCCAAGCCTGTTCTAAAAGAAACCTTTTTGACATAATGATGAAGCACAGAAGTTTTAACAAGAATGATGGATTTTGCAGTGCCTCCTGGTCTATTTTGACAATTCAGACTACATTCGTTTAAATTCAAGGTTGTGTTTGCAGGAGCAACCTCTTCTTGCTTTAATCACAACTGCAGCATAACTTACAGGTTTTGTGCATCAATACTTTATTAGCACCATCTTAAATAGAGATGCGAAGTAACTAGTTCAGCATTATGCCAGTAATCAGTTTTTGTGGTGTTCTGGAAGAGTTTGCACTGCAGTATTTTTAATCCTATGATCTCTGAACAGTTTATAGACTACTAACAACAAACATTCTTCCTCCTTAGAAACAAATTTACCAAAAGGCTCCCCACTGTTTTAATTCAGCACTTACACTCCATTCACTTCAAATTGTCTCCATATAATCTGACTGATTAAGCCTCTTCTGTTCTGATTTGAATGTTGTATTTAATTATGTGTAAGTGTATACATACTTCTTTTGAGACAAATCCAATAGTTCTTTAAACTTGAGCCACATTCTTTTTTGTGTATCTTTTACTAACAAAGAGGTACCAATTTATTCCATTACTCAAATTTCTCATTTCATCCAATTAGACTTCTACAAAATTGGTTTCATTTATCTGAGAAGCCTCCCCCACATACTGATGCTGCTATTTACATGCATATATTTCAAGAGCAGATAAAAAAAGCAAACCCCCAAGATTCAGAGTGGAACCTACACACCATTATTCAACCTCAGAAATTATATGGATTTTTAAAAAGTCATTATGTATTACAATAGGGTATTGATATGTCAGACTTCATTCTTTCAGGGGACAATTTCTAGAGAGGTTTAAGGAATTTGTTTAAATAAAGAATACAATTGAAATATATTAAAAAATCAGATAAAAGGCTATTTTTTCCACTCAAAACATTTTTTAGCAGTTTTACTACATAAACAGTCTTCTTACTCCCACAAAGTTTTTTCCAAGTTCCAAAATATTTGTCATCCCTTAAATGCATGTTCTCCAGCTGTTTCATTCTGCAGAATGCGCTCCAAATGACTTCAATTCTTTCTGTCAGATACTATCAACTGCATCCCTCACCACAACTTAATGAATTCATTATACTTCACACAGAACAGGACAGAGACCAAAATGACTGTACATCTAACAAGCAGCAAATAATCTCACAGCACAAACTGTGAAAGTTCTAGATATTGTCAGTGATTTTTCTATAATAAGCAAGCAAGCAGAACCAAGCGAGGAAACAGAACTTTGATAACATTCCTTGCTCAACAGCTGATTGTAATACTAAAATCACTTTCTGGTCTTTATAACTTAAAAACTCAATAGCTGATGAGGGAGAAAAAGGAAAATATGGGGTTCAACTTGCAGACAGCATGTCTACAGTAGCAGTAAGAAGCCTGTAGGTACAGCTTTCAAACCAGACAAAAATAGTGCATTAGTGAAAGAAGAAAAATTAACTCTAAAATTAAAAACAAGTTTCTTACCTGTATTCAGCTCCCCATCCTTTAACAAAACTCATTCTTATGGTACACATTCTAGTAAGTTGATAAACTGCTTCAAAACCCTGATTCACAGATTGAGCCAGAAGAGCAGCGAATTCTTGGTTATTAAAGATTTTTAGGTTGCATCCTAAAAAGAAAAAAAAGTCCAAAGAGTACAATCAATCAATGAATACACAGAAGCCCAAAACTATGAAGAAACTATGAAAAGGAAAGCAAATGTCCACTGAATACATTCACTGAATATTTTTACACAAGACCTTTGGTAAGCTACTAACCTGGTGGAATTTTGCACACAGTTGCAGGATGCCAGCCATATCTTTGATTACAGTTGGGGCTCTGAACAAAAATAGCGCTATCACTTAAGCACTCAGCAAAAACTTCTCCACCAATGTAATACAGACGTACTCCCCTTCCTGTAGCAAAATTCAAAGGAACTCTAGTTATGATATGACCCAAGCAGATTAACAAACAAGAGAGTATTTTGTTTCAGAGAAGGCCAAGGTTTTTCTTTATAACAGAAACAGACATCAATTATCTACAGGACAACAGTGCTGGGCTGACAGCTGTAGCAGGAGCAGAACACAATTAACTCGCATTTTTCCTCCCACGAACACACAATATTTGAAGGAGAAGCAGAATAATTTTTGGTCAGGAGTGAGATAGAATTTTCTAGCCATGTAATGGCTTGTAACCAAATACAAATTAGAAAGCAATGTTCATTACCAAATAACTTTTTACTTAAAGAAATACCAGAATTGAAATAAAAATATTAGGTTCAACAGAGTTAAAACTTGTGCTAGTATTAAAGCATTGTATATGAAGCAGCACAGGCCACTATGGCAAAAAAGGAAAACACTGTACCACTTCAACACTCTCTGCTTACATGCACCCACACTATTTCACAACCCACTGCATACCCCTTTCTCTGTACTACTTGAACAAAACCAACAGGACTTCATTTAGCCCTATTACAACATAAGAATTATTATTGTTCACTTTTACATTGTGATTTTGTTCTCTCTCTCTGAGTGGAAAAAACCCTGCATGGGTTATTTCTAGCAGAAGATAAGTAATGCACAATTGAGCTCTCAAAGAAAGCTATTTATAGTTAACAGGCTCTTTAAAGGCCATAGTTTCTATTCCCCCTTTTCTTTAAAACAATTTTTCAAACAAAATGTGAATTGCTCTCCTAAAAAAAGTGAGAGCTCCTTACATTTTTGCTTTTCCTCATCATTGATCATTTTGATCAGTTAGCACAGGCTTAGCTTGGGCTTCTGCACATCTAAATTTTTATTAGACAAGCATTTGGATTTAGCATAGAGGGAATCAGAAGGTTCTACTAAAGAGATTGAAATTTTTACTAAAAATCAAACCAAAAAACCTCATGAGTGTTGCTAAATAAAAGAATTCAGAAAAAAAAAGGGTAATTTATTGAAGAACCTAAAGCCAAGACACTGCATTGTAGAAAACAATATTCTTTACTAACCATTACAAAGAAAATCTTAATCATGTCAAAACAGCATGTTAACTGCAGGTTTTCCCATTTCAGAAAAGCATTCAAGTACTACCAATGTTCATTCTGCATTTTATAAATTAGGATAAACTAAGCAACATGCTAATATTTTGCAATTAAAGCTTAAATTTCAATTATAAGCACCTCTGAATACAAACGCTACCTAGGGCAGAGCAGTCTAACAAGGAGCCTGAAAGCCAAAAACCTGCCCCTTGGGATACTTTGGTGCATCATCTTTTTCCAGAAGGCAGAGAACAGCAACACGAGCAACAGAAATCCTCTACAGTTGAGTGGCTTCCTCCTGTGCCGCTTGCATCCTGACAGTTGTGTGACTGCTGCTACCACCAGTTTAGTGACTACTGATCGAGGAAAGGGAGCTCCTTTCAGCTCTAGCCATCACTACATCTCTTCCCAATTGCAACAGGCTGTGGTAACAGAAGCAGCTATATTTCTCCCCAATTTCAGAAGCAGTGATCTCTCTATCTTTCCGCTTCTGTCCTTAGGAAGAGAGATCAAGGTCTCTTTGGCAAGCCACAAGAGAGAAGTTCTATGGCTGACTGCACAAGGGTGAAAGGAACCCAAAACACAGATCTGCTCATCCTACCTGGATCATTCCAGATAATTTAATGTCTAAAATGAAGTTAAAGATCAGAGATCTTTACCTATATGCCGCCTTGTCATTTCCACTGTAGCATTTCTGTTTACATTGGAAAGCAAACCTAGACAAAATCGTTCTGAATTTGATGGATCTGTAAAGCCATCTACAGTCAGGGAAGGCTGGGATGCATGGAAGGTTTCTCCCACCCTCTGATTCAATTCATAATATGCTATTGAACACCAAAACGCAGGCTCCGAGTACGTAACTGGTTGCAAGTCTAAAAAAAAAAATTAAAAAACAAGCTTAATACAGAATTCGATGCTGAAAAGAAATCTATCTGCCCTGCTATTTGTCTCTCCCAGAAACAACAGCAGTAATCTCCTCAAATTATATTTTACTTGCTGTCATTTTTACCTACTCCAGTAAACAGAATGGAATTTAGACTTTCACACAAAGGAAGGAGGAGGGGAAGAAGGGGTGATCTAATCTGACCACAGCTCATTTAGTTCAGTACTTGCATTTTGCTTGGCAAAATAATTAAGCTAATGCTGCTGTGAGTGCCAGATGTTGAGGCATTTCTGTTGCTTTTCTGTAACGTGCAAACATTTTGGCAATGATAAAGAAAAGATTAAACTATCAAACACTGAACCACACAAAGGAAAATAATATGAAAATTATGTTTCCTTGTATTACACTAGATCTTATACCATCTCTTTATCTAAAAGTAGTTCTAAGCTCCTTTTACTCTCCCCTATGAGAGCTCAGTATCTTCCCTGTGCATCTTCAGCTTTTCCTGAGCTGCTTCCCCTTTTTACCTACCCTAATTACTTACTAAGCGTTCTGAACAGCATTTTTCTGTCATCATTGCTTAAACAAACCCAGGGGAATCTGATCTTCCTGAAGCATTTATACAAATACACAGCAATAGCACCTGATCAAAGCAGGTGGGCAACTAATGTGGGACCAATGATTGTGTTGCAGTTACAGGTGAAACAGTACACGAGAAGAGTAGCAGAACATATATACAAGGGAGTCAGCAAGTCTGGGCAGCACTATGGATTGGCTAACATCCTTTAAACTATTTATTTTATACATGCTAGTCCTGCACACACAACCATATTATTCTTTCTCTTTGCTAGGAACTCAACAGTTACAGAAATAGAGTAGTAGTTAAGAAGTTATTTACCCAGCCCTATTATGTTTATCATCAGGAAGTCAACCCAACAGTCTCCTCCTAATACAGTTCTTATTTTTTTAAAGTACGTTTTCGGTTTTAATGTAATATAAACATAAAGAAGAGTCATCACACAGAGAAACAATTAAAAGTATTTCCACCTTACCCAGGCTATGATTAACTGGAGAAAGACTACTAGGAGACAGCTCTGCTGGAGATCCTGTTGAAGCAATACAGATTGTTTCATAGTAAATGACTCTTGTTATTTCAGATAAGTAGGAATAACCATTATCTAGATATAGTTTTACACTGAAATTCTTCAGAATAAGAAACCTCAGAAATCCTAACACCACTTTTCCAGCATATCACACACTTAATGAGAATTAAGACTGCATTTAATTTTCCAGACTCATGGGACCCTACCCCTCCTCATAAAGACTTAATTAACATCTTAGTGTTGTATTTGGCAGAGCTTTCACTTCATGCACACTCTCTGAACATAACTTTATTTATGTGCTTGTCACAGAATCATAGAGTGGTTTGGATTGGAAGGGACCTTCAAGACCATCTCGTTCCAACCCCCCTGCCATGGGCAGGGACACCTTCCACTAGACCAGGTTACTTAAAGCCCCATCCAACCTGGCCTTGAACACTTCCAGGGATGGGGCAGACACAGCTTCTCTGGACAACCTGTGCCAGTGCCTCACCACCTTCACAGGAAAGAATTTCTTCCCAATACCTAATCTAACCCTGCCCTCTATCAGTTTGAAGACATTCCCCCTTGTCCTATCACTCCATGCCCTTGTCCAAAGTCCCTCTCCAGCTCTCTTGTAGCCACTTTAGGTACTGGACGGTGCTCTAAGGTCTCCCTGGAGCCTTCTCTTCTCCAGGCTGGACAACCCCAACTCTCTCAGCCTGTCTTCATAAGAGAGGTGCTTCAGCCCAGTGAGAAGGTAGTGACTTCTTCCCAAATTCAGTGGAAAAAAAGCTAAGAAAAAGTGGATGAGACAAGCAAGATATTGCCTCTATTCTCAAAGGAGAGGGTTTATCTCTAGAAGAACAAGCTGGATTTCCTCATTTGAGATTATTTTTTCCTGGAAGGAGGAAGGAAAAAATTTAGAAAAACATGAACTCTCCAACACAATTTGTGCACTAGTAGACAAAATACAAAGAGGCTTTGCACAGAATCATTCCTACAATGATTGCTGATATCAGGCTTTTTAAATTAAGGTAGCCATTATCACATAGTGGGAAAATATTGCAGTTCTTTCGGAAACTGGTGCAGTTGATTCCAACTAACTGAAAAAGATTGCTAACATTAGCTAACCAAATACACTTGTCTGCCAGCACATAGCAGGATGTTCTTATCCAGCACGTTAACTGTTCTTTGACCAAGTCTAAAGCCAACCACATAATCTAGAAACTCTTTCATACAAAGGCATGGATGCTTAATATTTCTACTACTCTTTCCATAGAGCCTTCCATACAAGAATTGATTTGAAACATGGCAGAAGTGATAAGGTGCCAGAGGTAAGAGACAGGTTCTCAAAATTCAGAGTCTGTAACTTGTTTAGGCCAACAGACATTGCTTCAATTAACCTGTTTCAGAAGGTAAAGTTGGGGATGGTTAAAACAAATCAGCTATTAAAATCTGATGAAGACTTAATTAGACCTGTATGCTTTCGTTACAAAACAAATGTAATGTACTTAATATGGCACAGAATGTTTTAAAAGCATTCCCCTAACAAAATATTAATTTGTTCACTAAAGACTGAAAGTGATATTTTAAACAGAAAACACCAGGTTGTACAGAGGAAAATTGCCATCATCTTTTAGGCTGAATTCATGCTGCTATGCAGAGGGATCACAGCTCACAGCTAGTAATCCCAAGTTTTGAAAGTAGCTACCTGTATCCATGCTTTGGTTCAACTGCAGGTCATTTGTTTCTCCATCTTCACTGATATACCCTGGAGGTGGTGTTTCTGTCAAAAAAAACCAAACAAAACACCTAATGGTTCAATGACTGGGGAAATTTGTAAGATTTAGCATTTGGGATTTTTGTTCTCAAGTCCTCATGAGCTCCATTCAATACCTAAATACTTTATTAGAATGTCATTTTGCCATCCCTTTCTCCTTCCAGTAGGTCTTCAAACATTATCTGCCTTAATTGTCTATGTAAAATGTATCATCTCTTGTATGCCAGTCAACTGTTCAAATATATAATTAACAGATAATACTTGTCTTTTCCATTTAAGACAAGAGACATTCACTAGAATAAGTAACAGTTTTGCAATTGTGATCAACAGCTTTCACATTTAGTAGCATTACAAATGAAAAAAACCCCACATCTGGTGACTTGCACAAAAAAAAATCATGTGAGCTGTCTTTATGTACTATAACCATCAGATCAGATACCCTCCCATGCCTTATAGATTTGAAGGTTACTTTTCAGTTCAATCCCCAAATCAATTTTTCTTCATTACCTAAAAGTTGATTTCACTCAATAATAACTATATTATTTAGTCACATTGCACAAGCTCTATTATCATTATTACTTCCAAGCTCTATAAAAACAATCATCTATTCTTTTAACTAGCTTTCTTTAAAGATGGAGTTTGACTAACCAAAGCAAACTCAGTAACAAGTTTGAAGCATTCTAAAACTAGAAACTTTGTCTAATTCAACAGAAATATCTTCAAAACCCAGAAGAGTATGCATGTTCCTTTTCTCCATTTAAAAGGTACTTTGTAATCCAGATAATTTAGCCAACTGCCTTTCAGGAAATAATTTTCTTTGAACTGGGCAAATGTCTTTTCCTACATGGAGTTGGACTTCAATGATCCTTGTGGGTCCCTTCCAACTCAGGATATTCTATGATTTTATATATTAAAGGCAAAACCTGGATTGCTTTAGTGAAAGTGTTTGAAGCTAACTATGTCTACAATCGCCTTAGAATTGTGTCTGAGACATCTGAGGGATTAAATACATTTAATTACATTATTATCAAACAGCAGAAATTTAAAGCTTTTTGCCTAAGAATTAAAATAAAATTATATCAAATATCATGTCTGAGATTTACAGCAATATAGTAAGGTCAGAAGGAAGCCAGCAAGAGGAAACTAGATTAAGTCAGCTGATTAAAAAAATTAACCAAAAGAATTATATATTTGGTTCACTCTGTAAAACTAATGATCTAAATATAGATGTGACAAAATTCAAATGAGAATTTAAAAGGACGATTAAGGGAAATCGTCACTATCAAGAATTATTATAACAAAAATCATACTAATTTTGAACATTTTTATTGAATTCATTGTGATAAAGTGGACTCCACCCTTTTCCAAATCATTCATTATAGTTAATCCCACAGCCATGGTAAAAGGTCAATAACAATTTCCAATCCAACCCACGCCTCTTGTTTCCAGTTGCTAATCTAGAGTCTTTGGCACAGATTATTTTCCTTAACTAATCTCTGTTTGAATAAAGATTTCCTCCACCTAGTAGTATTAATGGAACAAACAGCCCCAACAGCAATCCTGCACCTTCATGATTGCCATCTTCCCAGCTGTAAGTGAAATCAACCTCTCTGTAGACCATGTACTGAGACAGTATTGTGGTGCAAAGCTACCACGGTTGTTAGTCTCTGGCCTACCCCTAAAGAAAATGGTTCTCTGAAGCAGGCTGTCAAGACACGACAGACTTATCAGAACCTAGCTAAGTGATCAAGTCAGCAAGGTCAAATAAAGTAAGATGCCATGAACACAACAGGAGGGTGTCAGTGACAAAGAGGCAAGGTGTGGTTAGCTGCATAAACATTTGAAAATCATGTGAATGACCACAATCACCTTGAACATACATCCTGCGAATAACTACCTAGCTGCTTTAGCTAATTTCCATAGCACCGGATTTGCAAATGGTAGCTTTCCAGTAAGTTGTTAGTAAATGCTATCAAAAGCCCTCTGAGTCAAAAAAGGCATACATCAGTTAGGAAAGCAGCACCAATTTCCATCCCCTTAAATTGCTCTTTAAAGATCTGCTGTCCCTAGGTGGCAACAAACATGGCCCAGATTAAACAGATGAGAACAAATTTATTGCATTTTTAATGCCATTTAAATTCCTGGATACATTTAAAGAAAACACAAGCAATATCCTGTAGACACATAGATACAATTTCTAAATTGCACATATTTGAGTTTCAAGTAATTTTATTCTTCAAGAGAGTCCAGATCTGAATTAGCAGCTTATTCATAACATAGCTGCATTAAACATTGTCTATCACTGCTCTATGCCCAGAAATTAATTTTGTGCCTTTCTGTGCCTTTAAACTGAGCCTGAGAGGAGGGAGAGGAAAAACTGTGTGAACTTTTCAAAACAGTTGTTCAAGGACACAGATACACACTCCTCTGCGTTCTCCTGCTGCGGTAGCAAGAGCAGAAGAAGCACCCTTCTTGCTTTTTGGCCAGCTTTCAGCTCCTTTTCTCCAGAGGGAGGCAGAGAGTTGAACTTTGTTTTCCTGGGACTTCGATTTTTCCTTTCTTCTCTTCTGGACTGTTTCAACATCAGAACACATTGAGAGAATTTTCCACCGAGGCCCCGGAGGTGGGCCCACACCAACACAGCTCTGAGGAGGAGGAGAGAGACCACACCTACAGAAGGACTCTGAAATCTTCCCAGGTTTCTCTCTACAGCAAGAGGTTTTATTATTTAGCATTATTATCCTTTTCCTGAGTGTTTGTTAAACAAATAGTTTTTTTATCTCTTTCACTTTTCTCAGAGGAAAATTTTTTTCTTTTTTGAACCTGGTGGGGGAGGGCTGGTTGTAACCTGCCTTCTATCAGAGGATATTTTCCTCCAAATTTGTCTAAACCGGCACAAATAATTAGTGGCGCTCAACGCAGGGCTTGAAAGAAAGTGAAAAAACCTGTACTAATTACATTTTGGGTTGGATTTAATTACTTTGTGTCATAGGTTAGCAAGCTGAGTCTCGGAAGTGATGTTCTTCTTACAGCTTCCCCCCATGACCTAATAGAACCTATCAGATGGCCACTTTGAATATGGACAATTCTTTAAGCCACTTAAAATTGTGACCGCCTCTGTGATACACAAGAATAGACAAACTCCCTCCCCCCCCAAGCTCTCTCTCGTTTCCGGTGCTGGGACAGGTGGCTGCAGGCCCTGTGCAGGGTCCCGTGGGCCCGGCCAGGCCCTGCTCGGGCCAGGCCGGGCCGGGCCACGGCTATCCTGGAGTTGATGGACCTGTTCCATCCATGGAACACCCCCCACTGCCTTGCTGTGGGCAGCTGGAGCGGCTTGGCTCTCCCCCCTCTCCACCTTGATAAGCTACATTCCAGCTGCAAGGCCGAGGTGAGATTAACCCTTTTAGTGCTGTGAAGAGCTGAAAACCTGAGGAAAGAGAGAGAGGAGATGCTTAAAGCTGAAATTCTGTTGTGAAGCTATGATATGTCAGAGTATCCCATTGTAATTTCATGAAGATATGGGGGGTGGAGTGTTCAACTCGTAAGCAAAAGCACCTGTGCTGAGATAGGCAGATGCTGACGCAGCTGTAATTTCATGAGAAGTTTGAACAGGGAGAGATGGAAGCGATGAGGACTTTTGCTCCAAATGGGAAAGGAGAAAACCTCAGTTCCTAGAGATGCTCCCAGAGATAGTCCTAACGATGAAGATGAGGAAGACCCTTTGCTCCCAGGGAAGGAGAAGGGCCTCTGTTTTTGTTTCTAAATGGCTCAACCTTAAAATTGTACCCCAAAAAACTTCAAGAGTGGACCCTCGAAAGCAGTTGCGGGAGATGCTGCAAGTCGGGGGAAAGGACTCACATCGCGAGCAGAGAGACTTCTTCCTAAATGGACTGAACAATATTTGGAAGTGGGCGGCTGTCTCGTTGTGATACTGTTTTCATAGCATGAGCAAGAAGAGACTTCTCTTTCTAAATGGACTGAACAAGGTTATTATGGAAGTGGTAAACAGACTGAACATCTTAAGGGTTGTCTTTTTACATTGTCAGTGGGAGAAGGGAGGAAGGTGGGGGGAGGAGGAGAGTTCTGAAGGTATGGTATAATTTTTTTCCCCTCTTTTAGGTCTGTTAATAAACTTCTGTATATTCTTTCAAGTTTGGTGCCTGCTTTGCATTTCTCCTAATTCTTATCTCACAGAAGATAAACAGTAATGAGTATTTTGGACTAAACCACTACACTTTGTGTTGGGGTAAAGTAGTCACCATGTTGGTTGAGTTCATAATGTCTCTCTGGCTTGAGGTACTAATGCCTTTCTGGTCCCTAGGCCTGTTTGCCTATCCACAACTTGCTCTGATCTTGTCCCTGATACGTAACTTTAGCAGGGGCACGAATCCAGATTTCTATCTTGCTGTGCTCGGTGATAATGATTTATAATAGGAGGTACTGGCAGTTGTTCGGAGTGTGTATGATATGTGGTTTCTCTGTCCTAACCCCAGTCCTAGTTTCAGTGGACTGTTTTGGGAGTTTATTAGTAATTGCACCCAGTTTGTTAGAAGACAAGGAGATGGGGTTTCCCAGCCTTTCATCTCCTTTCCCTTTAAATTTGATACATTATCTTTTGAGAATGTTCAGTTTCCTCTGGATGTTAAAGAGACCACCTTCCTAGTATTTTATCTGTTAAGCTTCCTCTATATGGTTTGCAGCTTGTCTAGAATCAGAACTCAGATTTCCAGGGTGACTGATGAGACACCTGACCCAGATGTGGAAAATCCTGAGCGGTGTGGGGAATAGGAGGATATGGGCCAAATCCTGAAGAAATTCTCTGACCCAATAACTTGGAACTTTCCCCCTGAACAAATTCAGAACCCAGCTGAGGTGGGGAAATATCTGAAAGAGAAATGCAATGACAATTCTAATGAGAAAAAGCTCATTGCAATATGCTGGGCCTTGGCATATGCCTATCGCACACTGCTAGGTACTGGAGAGCAGCAGGTAAAGGTAGAGGGGCAGGAAGATAAATCAGCAGACACCCCAGTCACTCAGGCTGCAGCCAAACCAGATGGATAGTCTAAGCCATTGACAGTGGCTCCCGTCACGAGGAAAAAGCACACAACCAAAACTGATCGCCCAGTGAAAGATGATGATGATGTGGGGGAAGGAACCTCAAAGCCATCAACTGACTCAGGTACAGAAACCATTACTGAGTCCATGCCCATAAAAGACCTTCACAGCCTAAGAAAGGACTACACTCGAAGGTCTGATGAATCCATAATAAGTTGGATGGTCCGTATTTGGGATGCGGCAGGTGATGGTGTAATGCTGCACGGTGCTGAAGCGAGGCATTTGGGATCCCTGTCACGTGATCCGGCTATCGACCAAGCGATGATAAGGAGGGCTGACTCTGTCAGTCTCTAGACACGGCTTTTGACAGGCGTGAATGAAAGATATCTGTGCGCAGATGATTTCTATATGCAGCAAACCCAGTGGAAGACCATAGAACAAGGGATCCAACGCTTGAGAACCAGAGGTGGTAGAGATTGTCTACACACATGACCCAGGATTGAGGAGTCCAGATAGGGTCAGAGTTGATGCAGTGATGTGGCAAAAACTCATATGACTTGGGCCACAAGAATATGCTTCTCCTTTAGCAATAATGAAACCAGATGACGGTGGGAATGAGACCAAGCAGGATATGGCGACGAAGCTCCGAGCATATGCAGATTCCATGCATGGCCCAACACATGCAAGAATCGCAGCTGTGGAAACATGTCTGCAGAAATTGGAAGGTAAGATAGAGAAGAATCACCAGGAACTCAAGAAGGAGATTAAAGAGGGCCTTCTCCAAATCTCAGTGGTACAGATCAGAGATTCTGCTACCAAACACAGACGTTCCACAGAGAGAGAGAGAAGGTACATCCCACGAAGTGAGCTGTGGTATTTCCTGTATGATAGTGGGGAAAACATGAGGAGGTTAGAGAGACAACCCACTTCTGCTCTGGCAGCACGAGTGCGTGAATTGAAGTGTAGGAATCAGTCTCATAATCTGAAGGTCGTGATTTCGATCCTCACACAGGGCACCATTTGACACTAACCGTGCTGTAATTACACCTCCCCTGATGAGGGAGAAATTTAGAGTCTTTGCCAGGAGTTCGGGACACGAACGACATTCAGCCTTCTCTACTTTCAGATAGTTGTTTATTAAGTCTTATCGGAGAAATAGAGCCACTTAACGTGACCCAGACATAGCACAGAGCAGAGAATGCAGGAGAATGCCAAATTATCAAGATTTACACAGTCTTTTAAAGGTAAATTAACCAATGGTCACTAAAAGCGTACATTATTTTTACTTTTCCACCAATGTATAATAAATCATCTTGTCACGCAGACAGGAACTGAAGAATTATTTATCCAATCATCCCAAACTACTTCTACTGCAGAATACGGAGTAGTAGTACAAGAAGAAAGTCTGGAGAAGAACAACAATCGTCCATTTTGAAGTATTTTGCTTTTATCTATTTACTATATTATCAAACCCAAATCCTCTAAATTTTTCACCCTGTGACAATCTTACATAATATTCTATCACCTAGTTCACACCAGTGTAGATTCTAATTCTTCCCAGAGGGTAGGCAATTTTCTCCAAGGACGAAGGTAAAAAAAAGTGTTGTCCAGGGGGGTAGAACCCTTCAAAACAGGTAGAGAAATATTCTCTGCACTCTGGGTTCCTACATCAAGGAGCGCAAGACTCAGAAAGGAAGTTCCACCAAAAAGGAAGAAGCTCGAATTTCCCATAGCCGAACTGCCAGAAATGATGGAAGAGAAGATGACACATCTGATCCCCTTGAAGGAACCTCTAAGATGTATGCCCAGGGAAAGAAGGATAACCAGGCATAGAGGGGCCCTGCCTCTAGCCAGGCAGAGGCCAGGGAAAACCGTGTTTTTGGACTGTGTGGATTCATTGGCCTGGTACATCAGAACCACAAAAATATGATGCTTTGGTTGACACTGGTGCGCAGTGCACAATAATCCCATCCCAACATGTGGGGGCAGAATCTGTTTCTATTGCTGGTGTAACAGGTGGATCACAAAATTTGACCCTGGTGGAAGCTGAGGTGAGCCTGACTGGAAATGAGTGGAAGAAACACCTCATTGTGACTGGTCCAGAGGCCCCGTGAATTTTGGGCATAGACTTCCTCCGAAACAGGTATTTCAGAGACCCGAAGGGACTCAAGTCGGCTTTTGGAATAGCTGCTGTGGAGACAGAGGGCATTAGGCAATTGAACACTTTTCCTGGACTATCAGAGAACCCGTCTGCAGTAGGCCTTCTGAAGGTGGAAGAACAAAGAGTACCAATTGCTACCTCGACAGTGCATCACCAACAGTACCGGATAACTCAAGATGCTGTGATTCCCATCCACAAGATGATCCGCGAGCTGGAGAGCCAAGGGGTGATCAGCAAAACCCACTCACTCTTCAACAGTCCAATTTGGCCTGTGCACAAATCGGAAGGAGAATGGAGATTGACTGTGGACTATCGTGCCTTGAATGAAGTGACTCCACCATTGAGCGCTGCTCTGCCGGACATGTTGGAGCTCCAGTACGAGCTGGAGTCCAAAGCAGCGAAGTGGTACGCCACTACTGACATTGCCAATGCATTTTTCTCCATTCCTCTGGCAGCAGAGTGCAGGCCTCAGTTTGCCTTCACCTGGAGGGGCATGCAGTACACCTGGAACCGACTGCCCCGGGGTGGAAGCACAGTCCCACCATCTGCCATGGACTGATCCGGACTGCACTGGAAGAGGGTGAGGCCCCAGAACATCTGCAGTACATTGATGACATCATTGTGTGGGGGAACACCGCAACAGAAGTGCTTGAGAAAGGAGAGAAAATCATCCAGATTCTCCTGGAAGCCAGTTTTGCCATCAAGATGAGCAAAGTCAAGGGACCTGCTCAAGAGATCCATTTCCTGGGAGTGAAATGGCAAGATGGACGGCATCAGATTACCACTGAGGTCATCAATAAGATCACAGCAATGTCTCCACCAACCAACAAGAAGGAGACGCAAGTTTTCCTAGGTGCCATAGGTTTTTGGAGAATGCATATTCCTGAGTACAGCCAGATTGTGAGTCCTCTCTACCTGGTTGCCCGCAAAAAGAACGATTTCCATTGGGGCCTTGATCAGCAACAAGCCTTTCCCAGATCAAGCAGGAGATTGCTCATGCAGTAGCCCTTGGCCCAGTCAGGACAGGACCAGAAGTGAAGAATGTGCTCTACTCTGCAGCTGGGAACAATGGTCTGTCCTGGAGCCTTTGGCAGAAGGTGCCTGGTGAGACTCGAGACCGACCACTGGGATTCTGGAGTCGAAGCTACAGAGGGTCTGAAGCCAACTACACTCCAACAGAGAAGGAAATCTTGGCCGCTTATGAAGGAATCCAAGCCGCCTTAGAGGTAATCGGCACTGAAGCACAACTCCTCCTGGCACCTCGACTACTGGTGCTGGGGTGGATGTTCAGAGGTTCCCTCTACCCACCATGCCACCAATGCCACATGGAGCAAATGGATTGCTGTCATCACACAGCGCACCCGTATCGGAAAACTGAATCGCCCTGGGATCTTGGAAATAATCACAAATTGGCCTGAAGGTGAAAACTTTGGTCTCACTGATGAAGAAGAACAAGAACTAGTGACGTGCTGAAGAAACTCCACTGTACAACCGCCATCAGAAGACACACGCTACGCTTTTTTCACCGACGGTTCTTGTCAAATTGTAGGGATGAAACGAAAGTGGAAAGCAGCCATATGGAGTCCCACACAACGGGTTGCAGAAGCTACTGAAGGAGAAGGTGGATCGAGCCAACTTGACGAACTGAAAGCCATCCAGCTGGCCCTGGACATTGCTGAAAGAGAGAAGTGGCCAAAGCTATACATCTACACTGATTCATGGATGGTAGCCAATGCTCTGTGGGGATGGTTAGAAAAGTGGGAAAAAGCGAATTGGCAGCGTAGGGGAAAACCAATCTGGGCTGCTGAAGAGTGGAAAGACGTCACTGCAGGGGTGAAAAAGCTAGTTGTGAAAGTCCGCCATGTAGATGCCCATGTTCCCAAGAGTAGGGTTAATGAGGAACACCAAAACAACAAATACATAGATCAGGCTGCAAAGATAGAAGTGTCACAGATAGACTTAGATTGGAAACACAAGGGACAGTTGTTCCTAGCTCAATGGGCCCATGATGCCTCAGGTCAGCAATGCAGAGATGCCACCTATAGGTTTGCACAAGATCGAGGGGTGGATCTAACCATGGACAGTATCTCCCAGGTTATCCATGATTGAGACGTGCGCTGCAATCAAGCAGGCCAAGCAAGTGAAACCCCTGTGGTATTGATGCCATGAAGATTTTTTGCCTTTTCTTTTATACCCCTATTATACCTTTTTACAACCTCTATATTCCTAGTGCTTTTTCCCTACATTCTTGGACTTGTTTGTTCAGCTAGGAGACTAAACATTTTAGAAGCTTCGTAGCTAGGGATCAGTGTGCCCCAGACCCCAAGGTCCTCTCCAGAACACATTCTGTAAACCAAGATAGAACCATCCAGGGGAAGGTTCCTTGGGGAGGGGGGCTCACTTGAGCCTCTCATTGGGGAATCTTTGATAGATATGCTAATTAGTAAAACCTATAATGCTATACCCGATCTTTGAGGGCATACTCGGCAGGGTGCATCTTGATGCATATGACCTGGACGTGCACCTAAGGATCCTTAAAATAAATACCAAGGTAAAATCCCTTTTCCCCTTCTAACCGTGTATGACTCTTGATTTTAAGACCAGGAAAAGGCATCAGTTGCTGGCGACCACGAAGGGACACTAAAGACCTTGAAACTCGCAGTCTTGGGTTGGAACACATCTTGCTTTGCCCCTCTCTTTGCCGGCAAATTACAGAGGGGCCGGAGCAACAATCTGTGACCAGGACTTTAGGACCCAGCACGGAAAGGCATCAGTATGGTGGGTGGTGGTCCAAATACAAGTATGGAGAGGCCTGGCAGATTGATTACATCACACTGCCTCAAACACGCCAAGACAAGCGCTATGTGCTCACAGTGGCAGAAGCCACCACTGGATGGCTGGAGACCTACCCTGTGCCTCACACTACAGCCCGGAACACCATCTTGGGTCTTGAAAAGCAAGTCCTTTGGAGGCATGGCACCCCTGAGAGAATTGAGTCTGACAATGGGACTCATTTTAAGAATAGCCTTATCAACACCTGGGCTAGGGAACATGGCATTGAGTGGGTGTGCCATATCCCTTACCATGCACCAGCTGCAGGCAAAGTGGAATGGTGCAATGGATTGTTGAAAACCACCTTGAAGGCACTAGGTGGGGGAACTTTCAAAAATTGGGAACAGCATCTAGCAAAGGCCACCTGGTTAGTTAACACCCGAGGTTCCACCAATCGAGTGGGTCCAGCCCAATCTGAACCCCTTCACACACTAGATGGAGATAAGGTCCCAGTAGTGCATGCCAGAGGTCTGTTAGGAAAGACTGTTTGGGTTAATTCTGCCTCGAGTACAGACAAACCCATCCATGGGGTTGTCTTTGCTCAGGGACCTGGTTGCACATGGTGGGTGATGCAGAAAGATGGAACAACACGTTGTATACCAGAGGGAGATTTGATTGTTGGGTGAAAACCACACGTAATGTGAAATGCCTGTATACCACTGCTTGCTGAGTGTCACTGTCACTGTTTGTATACAGCTGTATATATGTATATATATGTGTATGTATTAATGTGTGTGTGTAGAGTTAGAATATATTAGTTGGGGCATTGAGTCTACCATATGGGATGAGGGGTGGAATGTCTTGGGGTGACTTTATGATGTGTATCCCATATCACTGCTCTATGCCCAGAAATTAATTTTGTGCCTTTCTGTGCCTTTAAACTGAGCCTGAGAGGGGGAAGAGGAAAACACCGAGCGAACTTTTCAAAGCAGTTGTTCAAGGACACAGATACACACTGCTCTGCATTCTCCTGCTGCAGTAGCAAGAGTGAAGGAAGCAGCTTGCTTGTTTTTCAGCCAGCTTTCAGCTCCTTTTCTCTGGAGGGAGATGAAGAGTTGAACTTTGTTTTCCTGACACTTCGGTTTTTCCTTTCTTCTCTTCTGGACTGTTTCAAGACCAGAACACATTGGGAGAATTTTCCACCGAGGCCGCAGAGGTGGGCCCACACCGACATAGCTCTGAGGAGGAGGAGAGAGACCACACCTACAGAAGGACTCTGAAATCTTCCCAGGTTTCTGTCCAAAGTGAGAGGTCTTATTATTTAGCATTATTGTCCTTTCCCTGTGTGTTTGTTAAATAAATAGTTTTTTTATCTCTTTCACTTTTCTCAGAGGAAAATTTTTTTCTTTTTTGAACCTGGTGGGGGAGGAGTGGTTGTAACCTGCCTTCTATCAGAAGATATTTTCCTCCAAATTTGTCCAAACCAGCACAAACATTTATGAGAAAATTTCAGCTTTACTTGGTTTTACACTCCAGGCAACTTCCTGAAGGGATAGGAAACACAAAGTTGGGGCAGGAAACAAAGTTCACTGATTTTATATTTCAGTAATAGTACCAGCTTTTGGGTGCACTGTAGCAGGTTAGTCTTGGGGTAGGGAAGGGGCAAAGAACGGGAAGAAGAAATTCTTTGATTTCAATATTGTTAGGTTGTTCTCTCATACTAAAGAGACAAAACTGTGCACACAATATTAACAAATACCCAAAGCAGACCTTGATCGATTGTGAACTACAGATCAAAACACTAAGTCACTGATTTGCAACTTAAAGTTTTCTCCACAAACTACGTGGTGAGATTGAGTAGTAAACTGCTGTTCAATCTCCAATATGCAGCACTTGGCAACCCCTATATGCTTGTAAAACAGATTGAAAGCATAAGACAAAGGTCTATTTTTCACTCATTAGCATTCTGAATCTTAAATAAGATACTGAAACCAAGTAAGCAATATAGTTTCACACAGGATCGTGTTCTGCAAACTGCAATGTTCAGGTATTTCTATTGGAATTAATACACAAAATCAACTAGATCTAACTTATTGGCACATCTTACAATTAATTTGATCACTTAGGAGCATAAAATTACCATCTTTGTTTCAGCAACACAATGTTAAACGTACTGTTTACAGCAAAAGTTAAGAAAATACCTGGTATGTAATTGCTCTGTGGTTCAATTCCAGCTGGAAAGTTAGTGTTTTCAGGAATGGAATGGGTATAGTCATCGAGAGGCGGCAGTTCTGTTAGAATCTCAGTGTGCCGTGGCACTAGTACAGGAGGCAAGACTGGAAAAGCAAAATTCAAAGCATTAGTAAGACCCTCAAAATACACGCTTCTGTGAGCTAAAAGGAAAAAATATATATCTAAACCATCTAACAATTTCTTCAGATGTTTTGAAATTTTCTGAATCTCAGTACTGCTGGTATTACGATTGTACTGCTAGTGGTAGAAGCAGATTCCTGAAGTGCCTCTTGAGTAAGACTATTCCACATTAGCAAAGGTGAATCATATCTGTTCTCCTTTTCAGTCTGGGTCGTATTTAGCCATGTGGAAACTGCTAGCAGTCCTGGAAATGTTTATTGGGGTAAAGGTATCTCCACATTCATAAAGATTTTTCAGTAACTTTACTATTAAAAACTATCAGGGGTGGTTTTCTCAAAAGCTGTATCTCTAAGAATCTTGTACTTTTGGCAAGAGAAAGCATAATCTTTCTCTTTTTTCACTTATAACATTATGCTGATCGAGTATGTACAGATGCTATACAAAGTCAGAAGTAGTCTTCCTACCTGGTGTCTCCACTCTCTGGTAGTGGTAAGGGTTTACACATACTTCATCCTTTTTAAGATTAAAAGCATATTCACAGTTTTCAATTGCTTTAAGTTCATGGTGACTGTGAAGATCTGGCCAGCGCCACAAACGACAGTACATAACATGTGGCAATCCTTTACGATGAGATACCTGTAGACGGCCATCGAGAGATCTGGAGGGGAAAGATGTTAAAAAGTTTTTACAGACCGCATGCTCTTAGTCACTCAAGCAAGAGTGTACACCCATAGGATGGAGAGTTTATTCATTCTCAGAATTCAGTGGATTGATACTGCTAGTGACATTTATATTCTTGTTGAAAGGCTTCAAATGTGATAAAAATGATCATATCAGTAGTCTCTTAACTTATATTTGAGTTGCTCAAATCATTGCCAGTGAATTTAGAATTTATTAAAAGCCACTTTACCTCCAACCAAGTGTTTAGGATGATTGCTTCATATATTTTTTAAATGCAGAAGAGAGTTGTTAAAAAAAATAATAAAATCACACACTTGATGGTCCCTTCTGCTACTAAACCTCAAAGCTTTGCTGTGGTATAGATGCTTTATGGCTTTAAGTTTAAGAATTCCCACAGGACTACAAATAAGCCTATAAGCAGTCAGCTGCCCAAGTGATCCACATGGCAGTATAACTGTAATGCAAAAGGCATGAATGCACATCTTTTAAGGACTGTAAAGTTTATCTTCTTGACTTTGTCTGCCTTACTACCAGCTGAAATCGTTTTGCTAGTTTTAAGACAGACTGCATATGCTTACACAAATGCAGATGTTTATGATTGTTATGGGATGGGAGACAAACCTCAATACACAAATCAAGTAATGTAACATGAAAAAATAAAGACCCTGTTTAGAATTTGCCTGCCATTAACTACTGAAGAATTGACAAACAATTCTTTAGTAGCTCATATCTGAGCCAATTAGCAAGATTTAACTGAAAGCTTGTGACATACAAAGCAGTTTAAGTACTTTGTAAGATTAGGTCTAAAGAATCAAGCTTCCCAACTTTGTCAATATAAATACCAAATCATATTAGAACTTGCATTTAACAAGTCTTCCCATTCTTTCAATAGCACTGTCATGAAAAATCAATATTGCAGAATTAGAGTTTAATTTCTCAAAACATCAGCTTATAACACTTGAATTTCTACACTGGCAAGCAAATATTTTAAAATGCTGTACCATGAGAGGCCTAGGAAGCATTTATTCTATTTTACAGCTAAAGCATCCCATTACAGACCCTCCAAAGCCAAGCCCTCCCACAAGATTTCTATGATGCAAGAGGGCAGAATATTCACCTGGTTTGTTCAGAGAAGCTGTAAAGGCCTGTTGTATCCCACTGATCTATCGTGTTTGGTGTACTCAGTCCCCAAATTTCAGAACAAGTGCTGTGCATAATAAATTGAAAACAAAAACAAAAAATTGATATGAATATGGAACATGGTTATTCAAAACACTATGGTGTCAAACATGGAAAAACGTACAGGATACTTCCTTTCACATAGAAGATAGAGCATTGTTAGACTTGTATTTAGACTGACATCTCATGCTATATTTTCTATATGAAGGAGGCTATCAAAATGGAACAAGTGATTCAAGGTAAATGATAAATGTTTTTAAAAGTTAAACAAGTTCTCTGCTTTTAAGTAGTCAATACAGTTGTAAAGTTACTTAAAACAGGCAAAACTTCTTCAGCCTAGCTCTTAAAAAAATCAGTTTTAAAGGGTAGTTTCTGGGTTTGTTTCTTGGGGTTTTTTTGTTTGTTTTTAAACATAAGCTTCCCTAAGACTTCAAAAAAAATGCCATGTATGTCTGAAACTGAACATCACAATCTAACTTTCATGTACCACCACTTAAGCATTAATCTCATTCTTCATGCACATACTAATTTGCTGCTTTCCCCAAAAGAGGAAAATTCAGACTTTAAAGAAAAGCACATTGTAGCTAATACTTCTCACTGTTTTCTGTACTCTCCTTGATTAAAGAACTAAATATTCTTTTCTATGGTATACAAAACACAGAATGTTTAACACAGTTTTACAGTATAGTATTTTAGGATTCAACTACAGGATAACAAACCTTTAATTGCTAAATCAAGGAGGAAGAAAAGAGAGACAACTAATTTTTTACCAAACTGGTTCAAGGACAAGATCACAACAGTAAAGAAAAAGGAGCCTTCAGTCATAGGCACAAACTAAAAGCAGCATCAGATTTACACAAAGCAAGAAAACAGCATGGGATTGTAAACAGAAAGCAGACTCAGAAGCATAAATCCAGCTCAGCTCTATCACTGACTTACTCTGTGACCACTAAAAACGGACAGTTTATTTTTTATATGTGACATACAACTAGACTTCGCACCTCAGAAATTATGAGAATTTGGTTCACAAGCAACTTACATCTCCACTTCCTAAATACAGAGCCTGAAGTTTGACTGTCTGCTACAGTCCCTTTAAAATGAATAGCCTCTGAAAAGTTGCAACAGAAAGAAAAGAATCCAAGTTCACCAAACTCCTGGTTTTAAATATAGGTGTTGCAATTTAAACTACTAAACTTAGATGATACAGTCACGAGTTTGGATTGAGTGCTTAAGGGAAGTGAAGTAGGTATTTTTATTTCTCCTCCCTACGCAGGGAAAATTCATTAGTGTTATGAAACAAGAAGACATAAACATAAGTGTGGGCTACTGATGAAGGGAATTAATGGTTCTTGTCCCCTTCTTGCCTGTCCCAAACACCTCATTTTTAGTGCCATTCCAGGGAGGCTGAAATGTTCATGCAATTGATCAGCAACCCAAATTAATAAACTGGCTATCTGATCACAGAACATACATGGCAGAAAATTTAAGTTTTGAGAGTTACTTTTCATCTAGATCACTTCTATTCACTGTAGAGCTACATGAGCACTACAAAGGAGGAATAAGACTATAATTGCGGACAGCAGCCTGCATTTATCACAAATAAAATTGTTACATAAAATATGGCCTTTGACATTTTACTGATTACGGACACAAGTAAAGTAAAATCTTGTACTAGAGAACTTTTTGTCTAGTAGAGAGCAGCAGTGTCAGACGAGAAGGCCCATTCTCTGATTTAGATCCAGCTCTTCAAAAGAGCCAACTCTCCTGAACAAGTTACATCTATCTCAGACACAGGCAGCATCACAGATCTCTAGAAAGAGTGGGCAAAGAGGGATCCTGAGCATCACTGTATCAGCAGAGCCTAAAGCCTCTCTTTTATACATTCCTAAGATGTCTCTAGGATGGTAGACTGCCAGAAGCTGCATAAGGATTAAAATAGTTGCCCTGAAGACACATAGGGAGCCTGTGGGATGCCAGGGAGCATTCCAACACTGTACTGTGTCCTTAAATATTCACCACTACTGCTTGTAAGACAGACCATCACATACATTAAATTAGAAGAACAATGAGCAGACACAAAGTCTGCTGCATATTAATTGACACAGTCATCTCATTACCTTTGAGCAGTGGATCCTTTATACAAAGCAGTGCTCCAAAGCTGACACTGTTACAGATTACACATTCCCAAAATTGTGGGGTGCATCACTGGTGTAAGCATGGCATGCCACACATTTGCTGCACAAGACTTAAGACAGCACATGTAAAAGTAAAATTTCACAGCTCCTGACAAAGCATGATGAATAGGAACAATATTTTATATTGCTAACCTCTTCCCTCTATAAATATTCAAACTATCAAAGCTGACAGCTTATTTCATAACCTACAGAAAGACAAACGGCATCCTGAAGTGACTGCAACAGAGTCAAAGGTTGCAATGAAGCTCAGGAGACCATTGAGGGAAGGCAGGCCAGGAGGTACAGAAAAAGTGAACAGTTAGAGCAAAACTGCTCTAATATTCAGCAGCTTACATGATATGCTATCTCCCAGGATGTATGTCTGCTTAGAGTTAGGATTAATAGAAATTTTTTACTGGTTCATCTACACTATGACTGTAGTGGTTTGGTCTAAAATACTCATTACTGTTTATCTTCTGTGAGATAAGAATTAGGAGAAACGCAAAGCAGGCACCAAACTTGAAAGAATATAAAGAAGTTTATTAGCAGACCTAAAAGAAGGGAAAAAAAAAAATTATACCACCTTCAGAACACTCCTCCTCCCCCCACCTTCCTCCCTTCTCCCACTGACAATGTAAAAAGACAACCCTTAAGATGTTCAGTCTGTTTACCACTTCCATAATAACCTTGTTCAGTCCATTTAGAAAGAGAAGTCTCTTCTTACTCGTGCTATGAAAACATTATCACAACGAGACAGCCACCCACTTCCAAATATTGTTCAGTCCATTTAGGAAGAGGTCTCTCTGCTCGCGATGTGAGTCCCTTCCCCCGACTTGCAGCTTTTCCTGCAACTGCTTTCGAGGGTCCACTCTTGAAGTTTTTTGGGGTACAATTTTAAGGTTGAGCCGTTCAGAAACAAAAAAACAGAGGCCCTTCTCCTTCCCTGGGAGCAAAGGGTCTTCCTCATCTTCATCGTTAGGACTATCTCTGGGAGCATCTCTAGGAACTGAGGTTTTCTCCTTTCCCATTTGGAGCAAAAGTCCTCATCTGGTCCATTTCTAGGGACTGAGGTTTTCTCCTTTCCCGTTTGGAGCAAAAGTCCTCATCGCTTCCATCTCTCCCTGTCCAAACTTCTCATGAAATTACAGCTGCGTCAGCATCTGCCTATCTCAGTGCAGGTGCTTTTGCTTACGAGTTGAACACTCCACCCCCCATATCTTCATGAAATTACAACGGGATACTCTGATATATCATAGCTTCACAACAGAATTTCAGCTTTAAGCATCTCCTCTCTCTCTTCCCTCAGGTTTTCAACTCTTCACAGCAATAAACGGGTTAATCTCACCTCGGCCTTGCAGCTTTGCAGCTGGAATGTTGATTTTTTCTTATCGAAGTGGAGAGGGGGGAGAGCCGAGCCGCTCCGGCTGCCCATGGCAAGGCAGTGGGGGGGTTCCACGGCTGGAACAGGTCCACCGACTCCAGGATGGCCGTGGCCCGGCCCGGCCTGGCCCAAGCAGGGCCTGGCCGGGCCCGCTGGCCCCCACACGGGGCCCGCAGCCACCTGTCCCAGCGCTGGAAATGAGAGAGAGCTTGGGGGGGGGAGTTTGTCTATTCTTAAGTGTGGATCACAGAGGCGGTCACAACTTTAAGTGGCTTAAAGAATTGTCCATATTCAAACTGGCCAGCTGATAGGTTCTATCAGTTCCCAGAGGAAGCTGTAAGCACCCCTTAGCAAGGACATCCCTTCCGGGACTATGCTTGCTAACCTATGACAATGACTATACTCAACTCCAATAATCCACAATCAAACACAGAGAGTCTGCAGGAAATCAACCCATACGATCAATAAAGTCAGCTCAAAATAGCTTTTACTGTTCACTGGAAGAAACATCTGAGGAAATAAAGTGGTCTCTCCACTCTCCTGCTCACATACAAGATCCATTGCCTGAGATGCAAGACTGTCCCCCCCCACTACATCACCCAAACAGTAAACAAGGCCTCTTAATATTCACACACATACACACTAAATCAGAATGAAATTCCTCACAACCCTAAAAAGCATACTTCATGCACAGCACTTCCATGACAGACCACAATATGTTCATTCATACGCAAGCAATAGCCTGACAGAGGGCAGACATATCTATTCATCCCAGAAAGGTGGTGCTGGAAAGGTGACTGCATTCTGAAAGATGTTTAAACAACCACTATAAACAACCACTAAAACCCTCTGAAAGGGAAACAGGAGTACAGAATTACTGTCCCAAAATAAATAGGAGGCATTCTTTCCTAAATCTACCTTTCTGAAGCATCCAAAACTCCTTGTGAAGAGTCCTTTCTATGCCTTATTCCATAAAGAATTTAGGAGAATCAAGGATTAACATCTGTACTCATAATTTAAGTCTTGTCTGGAAACATTCCCATGCTCTGGAACATGATCATTTATGTTAGAAAGCAGCTAGGATGTTCCCCAGCACTGGGCCATGCCAATTACTGTTCTTCCACACAATTCCCAATTTTGTGAATGGCACATCATCAGAACCACTTCAAAGATATTTACATATGAAGTACCAGAAACTCTATACAGAAGTTGCTAAATATCATCCCAATTCATACATAACTGCAGTTCCATTTTCTTCTTCTTTAGTCTCAAAGCAGAACTGTAAAGGAGCTTAAAAGGCACTGAGTTCAGTTGACAGCCTCCTCTTTACCTGAAGTGGTAGCACTAGAAAAATGGCAAATAAAACCTGAAATGCAAATAGCATCATGTTGTAGATGAACGTGCTGGCTACAGCACCAGATGAACCCCAGAAATTGAGACTACTGGGGTCCTCCCAGGCTACCCACTGCCTCAGGTTTTTCTTCAGCCTGAATGGAGTGGCGTTATCCTGGTCAGAACACCAGAAATTGAGTTATATTAAAGACATGACACCTCTTGAAAAAATTTATTCCACCAACAAGTGGTGCCGAGACGAGCACCTTATCCCAGCTGAGTCACCCATGTATCCCAAAGTACTTCCTACAGGTATGTTCCTGATTTGCGGGAATCGGGCGTGGTCCGGAATCCCATCCCGGTTCCGGGGGGGACTGTGCACTCTCGGCAGGCTTTCTGTACTAACACCCAACAAAACCCAAATTTTGTATTGGGAAAACCATACTCAATTGGCCCGCCAAAAGAGAGGAATACAGCAATTAGACTCAAATTGTGATAGCAAAATTGTTAATTAGTCAACGTCTAAAAGAGTCGCTGCATCACTTTTCCTGCCTTGGGTAGCAGCAGCAAAGGCCCTGGGCCAAATTACTCACCTTGAGTGCTGGCTCGGAAAGCATGCTAACTTAACATTGAGTGCCCTCTCTCAACTACTTGAGGATGAAGAAACCACCAGGCACGCAACACTGCAAAACAGAGCAGCAATTTATTTTCTTTTATTGGGCCATGGACATGGCTGTGAGGAATTTGAAGGTCTGTGTTGTTTTAACCTGTCATCTCATAGCCAGAGCATCCACGTGACGATACAGAAAATGAAGGACCAAATTAAAGAACTAAAGATAGAAGGAGACGCGGATTGGCTCGGAAATCTTTTTGGATGATGGGGACTTGAAGGATGGGTGAAATCCTTAGTCAAAGCTGGACTGTGGGTGATTCTAACAATTTTTATGGTTTTAAGTTTGTTTGGGTGCCTTAAGAAGTGCCTATCTAAGTCAATAGGAGAGGCTTTTCCTTTAAATAAGGAAGGGGGAGATGTTGAGGTGTCTGAGCCAGCGACTGTGATGGCGGAGGGGTCAAAGAACTCCGAAGCAGCAGAGGCCTATTGGTGGGCCAACTCTGAAGTTTAAGAGCACCCCCTAACTTAGGGTGAGAAAGGAAAAGCCTCTCCCATCAGGCTTTGTGGTGCTATGCAGATTGGGTCTGGTTGGCTCGTTGCCCACTTCACCCTTCCCTTCTCCCCATTGGCTCCCATTCCCTAGTCCCACCTTTGTACTGCCCCTGTGCCCTCAGATCACTGGCCCCTGGTGCTCTACCAGGGTATAAAACCCTGGACACTGCATTGTTCTCTCGTCTTTCGTCCCTGGTTACCTTCACGGAGCTGCAATAAACCTTTGTCCATGGAATGCTATACGAGGACCCCTCCTGACTCTTTTGTCTCTGGTAACGCGTGAGCTATCCAGCTTGAGTGTGTGTGTGTCTCCATGCCTCCAGCTGCACGGGTGAAGTTAGCCTGCTAGTGTGCTACACGGCACCGCTGGAGCAAATCCCCTGCCCGGGACACTTTCGGAATAATGCAGCAAACTCTCCACTGACCACGCGCTGCGTTAGCATCACGCTAGTCAAAGCCCACATTATACAGAAATCATTACAGAATGGTCTTGGACATTTAACTTGCTTATTTGCAAAATATTGCACTGAGCCACTAACATTTTTACTAAATCTTTTATATCTTTTAGAATCTACAGCCACTAACAAGTTTGCCAAGTCCACGTTCAAGGCAATCGTCTCCATTTGTCTTTTTTCCTGCATCTTATAATCACAAGCCTTTCTTCCATTTAATCTAATTTGTCTACCCCTACATTTTCTGAGGCATTTGTAGTTCTGGAGCTGTGACTGAAATGAAAAATAATTTCAGTAAACCATGACAGTACCCCATTTATCTGTTTTAAAGTGGGAGATGAAAGCTTTCAAATTCTAGAATTCTTATGCAAAGTCTTCCCTATAGATGTGAGCCTGACATTGGTTTTCACTCACATTTTCACTGAAAGACTGAACAAGAAAAATGCAACAAAAAATATGATCAGGTTTTCACTTGAACTGGAGAAGTTACTTAGCACAGGGACACAAACACCTTTATACCAGCCTAACATTTACAGGACTTACTACCTTGACTTAGTACCTTTGTCAGGGGGGTAGAAAAGAGGTGCAGAATTTGCTTTGAGAGCTACACCAAGCTATTCAAACAAGAGTTATAGCAGTAAGAAATGACCACTAGATTTATAGAATCCCATTTTTTCACAAATGGGCAAATGCCAATGCATTAACATTGTTCATGGCTGCTTGTGTAAAATTTGCCTGAGAAAACAGGTTGAAGTCTGCAGATTGAAGATCTGTACCTTGCATACTAATTGGTTTTTGGTTGTTTGGTTGGGGTTTTTTGTGGTTTTTTTTGTTTGTTTTCCTGTTTTTAAAATCTTGCTATGTAAGATCTTACATCCAAGACTTCACACAGCAACATATGGAGCAGGAAACCAAGGCAAGACCACCACTATATTGACTTCAGCTCTGGTTCATCACTGGTGATGCTCCTGTGAAGACACTGTCCCATTACACTCCACTGATACTAACTTTGAGAAAAGGATCAATGAATTGATGGATGAAAGAATAGAATCCTTCCTCTCATATCAGTTATCTTCTTCCTGATGCACCTAAGGTTCAAGAACAGCTGGGAGGGAAACATACCAAACCTTTGGAACTAGTTCAGAGAGGGTCTCAAAGACAACAGTAAAAGGAAAGCCTGATTTGACAAGCTTAGGTGTAATATAGATGAAACAAAGTCGGCTATTAAAAAAGTTCATTGGCTTACATACAGTATTGCATTCAGCACAGACAGTTCCTACTAAGACTGCCAAATTCCACCTTGGACTTCTGGCGGGCAGACTTTGGCCTGTTTAGGACATTTATTGACAGAGTCCCTTGGGAGTCAGTCCTGAAGGGCAAAGGCATCCAGGAAGGCTAGATGTGGTTTAAAAAGGAATTGTTAAATATTCAGGAGCAGGTCATCCCCATGTGTAGAAAGACAAGTTGTCAGGGAAAGACCAGCCTGGTCAAACAGAAAATTTAGGCTGGAACTTAGGGGAAAAAAAAAAGAATCTATCATCTCTGGAAGGAGGGTCAGATAACTTGGGAGGACTATAAGGATGTCATGAGGGACATATATAGGGAGAAGATGAGAAGGACGAAAGCCCAACTAGAACTTGATTTGGCTGCTGCAATTAAAGACAACAAAAAGTTTCTATAAATACATTCACAGTAAAAGGAGGGTCAAGGAGAGTCTCCATTTATTGAATGCAGAGGGTAGTGTAGTGTCTGGGTATGAAGAAAAGACAGAGGTATTTAATGCCTTCTTTGCCTCAGTCTTTAATATCAAGACAAATTGTCCTCAGGATTACCAGCTCCCTGAGCTGGAAGGTATGGACCAGGAGCTGAGTGAAGCCCCCATAATCCAGGAGGAGATGGTTAGTGACCTGCTATGCCAATTAGATACCCACAGGTCTATGGGCCCAGATGGGATCCACCCCAGAATAATGAGGAAACTGGCAAAAGAACTTGCCAAACCACTCTCAATCATATACCAGCAGTCCTGGTTAACCAGAGAAGTTCCAGCTAATTAGAAATTAGTAAATGTAATGCCCATCTACAAGAAGGGTTGGAGGGATGATCCAGGGAACTACAGGCCTGTCAGCCTTACTTTGGTGCCAGGCAAGGTTATGGAAGAGATGATCCTGAGTGCCATTACATGGCACATGCAGGACAATCAGTGGATCAGGCCCTGGCCAACATGGATTTACAAAAGGAAGGTCCTGCTCGACCAATCTGATCTCCTTTGTCCTGAGTAACCCAAAATGTCATTGTATTCCATATGTATCTGTGCCCAAATTTGTTACTGTCTCTTTAAGACCCTGTAGCTCAGCCAGAAACATAACGGCAGGACAGGGGGTGCCCAGGGCTTTTAAAAGTTGGACCATGCAGGAAGCCCTCTCTCTTGCCATTTTGGCTCTCTCTCTCTTTCGCCTTGTAGCTCTTGCTCAAGGCAGAGGCTCCCTTTTGTGGTTTATTTTCCGTTTCTCTCTGGCCTCTGGAAGGGGTTGTTTAAGGCAGGTTTCTGGACTCACAAAAGTAGCAACTCAAGAAGCTGCATTTCATGATCAAAAACTGTTTCAGAGTAAAATTTGCAACACCTGTCAACAGTGCGAAGCCTAAGCTGGTCCAGGGTTGGGCTGCCATTCATCAGTGCCTGAGAGTCCATTTTCTTCCCCCCCATGAAAGCGGGGACCCAAGAGAGCAGCGCCACCACCGGCAAAGTCCAGCGGGTGGCAGGCGGTAGCAAGCAGTAGCACTGACCCCCACAAATGCCAGCAATTCCCATCTGCCACTAAACTGCTTCATAAGCTCCTACCTTCATAGTTTTTTTTTTTCCAGGGGCAAGGGTGCACCGAGTGGGGTTAGTCTGCCATCTCCCTTTTGTCTCACAGACCACACAATCACCTGAAGAGCACGCTATCTTGGAGGGAGGGCTGCTGCTGTCTTTTCCCTTTGTCTCTACATGTAGAGGGATTCATTGTGGAACAGGGGCATATGATACCCCTGGAAAGATTGGACAACCCAGGGTGTCTGAGGAAAAACCCCTGAACTGGCCCCTGGCTGCAAGCAAGCCTGGAAAGCATCCGGCTGCAGGCAGCCCTGAAAGTCCTTGGCAAAGTTATACACTGGTCAGCTCCCCCGCAGATTAGACGCCGTCTAAAGGGACTGGGCGTGAATCTTTGCAAAAGTAGATATAAGCTTGTATAGTTAAACAATAAAGCAGAGAACGATGATCAAATTGTATCAGTGTTCGTGTCATTACTCTGGCTAGCTCTTCAGCACTCGGGCCCCCCCCAAACCTGGCACCTGAGCAGGGACTGGAGTGATTTTCGTTTAAATGCAGTTTGTTTTCGCCTAAATGCGTTTCGCTTAGATGCGGCTTGTTTTCGCTTAAATGCAGTTTCGCTTAAATGCGGCAAGACTCCGAATTATCGCAACGATGGTGAGAAGCCTGGAGAGCTAGAGCGGGAGTGTCCCGGCAAAAAAGTTGAGTGGAGCTGGAGACTGGAGCTCGCGCAGCCCAGCGGGCCCCCGCAGGTAAGAAGCTATGAAATACGAGGCTGCCACTCGTCTCCTAGCCAGTATCCTCTCTAAGAGAGGCAAGACCATAAAAGATCGAGATCTCTATGCCCTAAATACATGGACCCGGGAACAAGGGTTTTTGAAATGCACTTCGCTTTTGTTCTCGACCGAAGAGTGGTGGGAAGTTGGAAACAGACTGTGGCTGTCCACAATAGAGGGTGGAAAGGAAGGTAAAGAAGCAAAAGTTCTCGGATTAACATGGAGAGCTGTGACTAATACCCTTGCAGAAATGAAAGCAGAGAGGAAGGTGGCCGTGGCAGCCATAGAAGCCCTGGGGGGTGGCAGCCCCGGAAAAGAAAGAGAGGGGGGTCTCACGGAGCGGCTGCCGGAGGCCAGGGTGGAGTCCAGGGTTGCGCGATTCTTCGAGCTGATTGCAGGTCGACCGATGAAGGGAACAGCAGCACCTGTGCGTTAGCTGCGGGAGCTGCTGGACGTGATGAGGAAGCAAGTTACCCCACAGACGCCTGAGGGAGAAATGGTCACAAAGGCGGAAGTACAGGCTCCCAACTCTGGGGGCGGGGCGCAGACGAGCAGAGGAGAAACAAGCAGTCCTAGCTGCAGGCCGAAAATGGCAGCACGCCACCCCCCTCTGCTGGACAGCAGATCATCGTCCGACTGTGAAGCAGCCTCCACGACTTTGTCGCCCACAGAGCCAGAGACAGCCAGGGCTACCGGGGGTCAGCCCCAAGAGGAGGAGAAGCACCGAGAGATGATGCATGAATTAATGAAGAAGCTTGCTGAATTGTCTACGCGTCAGGACGCACTGGAGTCTAAGGCTTGCAAAACCACACCATCAGCACTGTGGCGTCCTGTGGACCCACTGGTCAAGACTTCCACCAGAACTCCTACGTTCCCATCCGGAGAACTGGGCACAGGGCCTATGGCCCCTCCCTTCCTGCAAGAAGAGGTGCACCCATCGCCTCCGTCAGACCCGACGGCAAGGACTGATCCATTGCAAAGGAGATGGAATGGAGTTGTCCGTAACGCAATTATTGAAGGAGATTGGCAAGCCGTAGATGCCCTAGCCTGCACTGTACTGATACAGGGGGACACTGCAAAGTGGGAACCCCATGACTGGAAGATCTTGCAGCAAGCAAAGCAAATGGTCACCACACACGGCTTACGGTCCGAAGCTACACGGAGCATCCTGCAGTTTACAGCAGATGTCCTGTGTCCTAATGATTGCATCAGCATTGCACAATTGTTGTTATCCCCTTCACAGTTCCTGCTCTGGGAGCAAACGTGGAAGCGGCTAGCGCAAGAAGAAGCTAGAAAACACCAAGGTGATACACAAGACCCACTGTATGCGATCCAAGCCAATATGCTAACTGGGAGCGGGGCTTATGGAGTAATGGTGACGCAGCTGACCATGCCCGTAGTCATTCATCAGTTGTCACAGACTCTTGCCCATAAAGCCTTGTTGTCAGTACCCGAAAAGAAGAAGTCACCTCCGTTTGCAGCAGTCCGACAGAGGCTGTCGGAGCCATATGGTCAGTTCATTGACCGTCTGTCAGCAGCCTTGAAGGATGCAACTGAGCTCTCTGAAGAGCTCCAACAGCAAATGTTCCAGACCCTTGCCTTTGAAAATGCTAATAGGCAAACTAAGACGATTCTTGCCATGCTGCCGCAGGGAGCAGGAGTAGACGAGATGCTCGTGCGTGCTACCCGCGCGGAACAGTCATCTCAAACAGCTGCGTTTACCGCAACACTGCAGAATGTCCTGCAAAAGCAGGGACAAGTCATTGCCGCAGCACTGACCGGAGGGGCACAAAGGAAAAAGGGGGCGAAGGCCGCTGGCTCACCTCCTGGTCCCCAGATGGGCGCAGTAGCCTGTTTCTGATGCGGTGAAGAGGGGCACCTGAGGCGCACTTGCCAGAAACCGGTGTGGTGCCACAACTGCAATTCCGGCACCCATGCCACCATAGCATGCCGCTGTGTGGGAAATGGCCAGCGCAGCGCGGTGGGGCCACGCGCCAGGACACAAGTGAGGGCCCCAAAGAGCCACGAGTCGAGTGCAACCCTGGTGGTTTTCTTCAGCAGAACCAGCCAGCCACCCGAGGGAGCCTCGGACTGGACGTGGCGACCTCAATAGAAGTCACACTGACGAACCACCAGGTCGCCCTGATCCTGACCACAGCCAAGGGCCCCCTGTCATGAGACGGCCCTCGTCTGGGTGGCCTACTCGTGGGGCGGTCATCAACCAGCCGGCAGGGAGTAGTGGTGCTCCCTGGAGTCATCGACGCCGACTACACCAGCGAAATTAAGATCATGGCCTATGCACTGCAACCACCTGTGTCTATCCCATAGGGCAGTCGCATTGCCCAAATCATCCCCATTCCCCTAATGACCAACAAGGGAACCAGCAACAGCAGTGTCCACGGAGACCACGCTTTTGGGTCCTCTGGGTTCAACGTGTTTTGGACATTGAACTGGCCCAAAGACCTCAGCGGCAAGTGATCCTGCGAAGGGGGGCAGAAGCCATCAAAATACAGTTGCTTTTTGACACAGGGGCCGACGTTACCATAATTAACCAGGTGGTATGGCCACCTGGTTGGGGACTGGAAAAACCAGCAGCCACGCTGGTAGGGGTGGGAGGAACACAAATCCCCCAAGTAAGTGCAACCCCAATTACCCTAGAGTTTGAGGACAATCAAACCATTCTGTGTCACCCCTATGTTATGAAGCTGCCTCAGACCCTGCAAGGCCTGATCGGACGTGACATCCTTGCGCAGCTAGGCCTTGTGCTCACCATAGACCAACATTTATGCTGATGGCTGCTGCTGATCAGCCGCCCATACGGGCTCTCACCTGGTTAACAGATGACCCTGTCTGGGTCAAGCAGTGGCCGGTAACAGACGAAAGGCTGAAGATAGTAGAACAGCTTGTTGCAGAACAGCTAGCAGCAGGACATAAAGCCTTCGGTCAGCCCATGGAACACCCCCATCTTTGTGATCCCAAAGAAGTCAGGAAAATGGTGCCTCCTTCATAACCTTCGACAAGTGAATGCACACATGCAAACTATGGGGGCGCTGCAACCTGGGCTACTGGCTCCTACAATGATCCCAGCGGGATGGCAAATCACAAAAGACTGCTTTTTCACAATCCCACTGCATCCAAAGGACACAGAATGTTTTGCCTTTACAGTGCCCACAAAGAATCGCAGTGAGCCTACTAACCGCTACGAGTGGGTTGTCCTGCCCCAGGGAATGAAAAATTCCCCCATGCTGTGTCAGCTATATGTTGACTGGGCACTACGTCCGATTCGACTACGCTACACAGAAGCACTCATCTACCATTACATGGATGACATCCTGATAGCTACTGCTAAAGAGTTACCAGATAAAGAGATGCAATGGGTCAGAGAGCAACTGTGTGAGACTGGATTAGAGATCGCCCCCCAGAAGATCCAGCGGACTGCACCATGGAAGTACCTGGGCTGGCTCATATCAGACTTGCAAATTAGGCCCCAAAAGATCGAGCTAAACACAGAAATCTCCGCGCTCCATGATGCACAATGGCTGCTAGGAGATCTGCAATGGGTCCGCGAAGTCGCGGGAATCACGAACGCCGACCTCGCCCCCTTCCTGCCATGGCTGCACGGGACGAACGCTGCCAAACCTCAAGAATGCTCCCTGGACCAAGCAGCAGCTCTCGCCAAGGTCGCAGATAAGCTGTGGCACGCATGGGTGTCGCGCAGAGAAGAAGGGGTCCCACTCGCCGTCCTCATCACCCTGATCGGCGCAGCAGGTTCACATGCCATCATCCACCAATGGCAAAAGAAAAAGGGGGAGGACATGCGGATTCTCGAATGGATCTTCCCGCCGACTCAGCCACGCTTCAGACTGCAGTTCAGGGTAGAGATGGTGGCGCTTTTAATCCGAAAGAGTTGCGACCGAGTGGTGGAGTTGGACGGCAGGGAGGCAGAGGACATCAGTATACCGGTCCAGACAGGGGACTTGGAGTGGATGCTACGCCATGCGGAGGCACTGCAAGAAGCTCTGTTCGGATTCACTGGCGTGGTCCATAACAAGCACCCACAGGGAAGGCTGGCGCAGTTGCTGGGGCACTATGAGTGTAGAACGGCCAGTACTAGGGTGCACAGTGTTCACGGATGCGGGGAGGAAGACGAAGCAGGCCGCCTGTGCGTGGAAAGAGAACAACCGCTGGAAGACTTATGTCATAGCAGGAGAACCGGCTGACAGCTTGCAAACACTCGAACTGCGCGCCGTGATATGGGCCTTACAACAGTGGTCGAAGGAACTGGTGAATGTAGTCAGCAATTCACTATATGTCGTTGGAGTAGCCCAACAGATCCATGATGCAGAAATCCGGCGTACTAACAACGAACATTTGGGCAGACTGCTTATCACATTGCTGTTGCTGCCTGCTCTGAGCTTCCCCTCCCCCTCCCAAAGACACTTGCTCCTGCCATGTGCTCTGAGCTCCTTTGTTCTAAGCACGGGCAAAACCAAATGTAACTCAAACTCTTTAGCAGTGTCTGATTGGCCGGTCACCCCAGGTCCGCCCCCAGTCCTCCCCTTTCCCCTTCTCCTAATAAGAGACCATCGAGGGAGGCCCTGCCCTCTCTTGGCTCAGCTACCTTCCTGTGAACATCTCTTGTTGTCTGTCTCATTTGAAAGCTTCTAACTGCAGAAAATTGAGCGAGCAGAGAGCTATATTTCTCCCTCTTTGCTTCTGCTGATGGTATTTGCTTTGCAGCTGATGCAAGTACCAATTTTAGAGCTACTAAAGTGCTAGATTGCCCGTGCTACCTCTCTAGGCTGCTCAAGGCTTTCTAAGGCATTAAACTACTAGCCTAGCCAGTATAAAGCTGAAAAGATACCTTCCACACATTGCGGCATACCCTGCAACAATGGACACACCCCTACTGTATCCTGCACGTTCGGAGACACCAGTGGAACATCGGGCTGGGAGAGGCCAATGCCCGTGCAGACGAGGTGGTGACCTGTGCCCCCATAGTGCATCTCCCACCTGCGAGCACTTTTGAGCAAGCCGGATGTAGCCATGAGTTGTTCCACCAAAACGCAAAATCCCTGCAGAGACAGTTTAGGATCCCGCTGTTAGCAGCGAAAGGCATAGTGCAGGCTTGTCCCCACTGTAGCCATCACGGCCCTGGGTTGGGTGTGGGAGTTAACCCCAAGGGTTTGAACGCTCTCGAGCTCTGGCAAATGGACATCACTCATGCCCCTGAGTTCGGCCGACAGCGCTACGTCCATGTAACAATTGACACTTTTTCACATTTCCTGTGGGCTACTGCTCAGACAGGAGAGAAGGCATTGCATGTGGAGCGGCATCTGCTCTCTTGCTTCGCAGTAATGGGGATACCCAAAAAGATCAAAACAGACAATGGGCCAGCATACACCAGCGGTCGCCTAGACAGATTTATGCAGCAGTGGGGGATAGAACATATCACGGGGATCCCACACTCGCCCACCGGTCAGGCAGTGGTAGAGAGAGCCCATCGTACACGAAAAGAATATCTGGGCCAACAGAAAGGGGAAGAGATGGAACCAAGTAAGCAGCTAAGCAAAGTGTTGTTTACATTGAACTTCCTCTCTCTGGCCGGGGATAGGGAGGAGCCTCCAGTGGCAATCCATCATCAGACGGTTTGTAGGGGAATCGAACAGGCTCTTCCAGGAATAAGTGTTTTGTACCGTAACCCTCGAACAGGTTTGTGGGAAGGTCCCAGCCCAGTGCTATTTAACGGCCGAGGATATATGCGTGTTTCCTCCCCAGAGGGACCACTGTGGGTGCCCAGCAAGTGGTGCTGTGCTATGCATGCAGGACCCCGAAGCAAGAAGGTGCAGTCAGCATCAGCTCCTGAGGAAAGTAACGCCACTACTACAACAGCTGGAACACTGGGATCCCCGTCCTGAGAAGCCTTGGGAGAGGCTGCAGATGTGGCTGAGTGAGGGGACTGAGAACTTGCCAGGTCCACCACTCTCTGTAGTGGGGGAAATAGCGAGACCCTGTGGCGAATGTAATGGCTGCCCTGGGTGGTTGCTAGTGACTTGCGGTGGTTGTCGGCGGACCCTCTGGACACACAAGCTAACGTTAGAAAGCGGGTGGCATATGTGCCCGCCTTGTGCGGACCGTGATCAAAGGCGGAACCAAGAAGGGGAGTTGCATAAATTCTTGGGTATAGCACCAGACACAGAGGTAGAGTGGGGAATTGTTTTTGACTGTCTTGAGACAAGGGCATTGGTGGACATCTTCGATCGGCTGTCCGCCCATTTAGACTGAGTGAAGGCAGTATGGAGTGTGGCAGTGTTAGGGCGAGAGTGTAGCACACAGGTTCGTGTCCCGCGGCAGCATGTGGTGGCCCCCCAAGCGCTGGGAAGCAACAAAGCAGCGCTGGGCCCGCAAACATTCTGAGAGGTTTGCTTCTCGTAAGTATCCTACCCGGGTCCCATGCAATGTTGACAGCAATGCAAAAGAGACAAAACATGTGGGTCACCCTAGCTAATTTAACGGGGCAAGACTCTATGTGTCTGAGCCTGGTCACGCCAGGGGATCCATTTTGCACCTGTTTAATTGGGGTCCCATATTTTAACCCGCAAGACTTCCGAGGGATGCTAGACAACAGCTCCCTGATAGGGAACGCCACAGGCAATGGCAATTGTTCAGGGCTGATCGGACTCAAGCCTGCGCAGCAATGTGCCTGCTGGCAAGGTGCATTCTTGAAAAGCATCAATCAATGTCACCATGGGAACACCAGAAGAGTTAGATCTACTGGGTTCCACAAACCAAACTGGGGATGGTTACATGACATTCGAGTTGCCCACCACCAGTCAATTAAATGTTAATAGGCGCCTTTGGGCCACTGTTGACCCTCTTGCAGACTGGTTTCTGAGAAACTACGAATCCGAAGCAATTTACCCCCAAATCAACCTCACAGGTCAAGGCCCAAAACGCCTCCCCATTGGTACGTTCTTAATATGCGGGGACTGCGCGTGGAGTGGGGTTCCTGCCAGCCCACATGGGGGACCGTGCTACTTAGGGAAACTCACCCTGTTCCATCCAAACCTGCATCAACTCTTAAATAACACCCACCCCACTGAAACCAGGGTGCGGCGTTCAGTCCATGAGCTCAAATGTGAAAGGACTGAAGAGCCCGTCTTTTGGAGTCGGAGTACAATTTGGCTAGCATCTATGTTTTTACCTGGTGCTTCAGCAGCTAGGGCGCATGCAACATTACTCAAACTTGCTTGCTGGGCGAGGGATGAGCTAAACATAACTTCGCAGATGCTTGATGAGCTAAGCGCAGATGTTACTAGTGTTAGGCATGCAGTATTACAAAATCGGGCTGCCATTGATTTTCTACTATTAGCCCACAGCCACGGCTGTGAAGAGTTCCAAGATATGTGCTGTATGAATCTTTCTGACCACTCTGTCTCAATTCACAAGCACCTCTCTGACCTCCAGAGGGGCCTGCACAACCTTGGGGAGACAGACGACCCTATTGGAGATCGGCTTAAGGGTCTGGGTATCACTGGATGGCTGTGTACCTTGGTAGTAGAAGGCTGCCGATTGCTATTTGTAGTTATATTAGGCTTAATAATATTTGGGTGCATTTTTTCTTGCATTAAAGCGGGGCTGCGAAAGATCATCGACCAGGCCTGGGTTGCCCAAAAAGAAAACGGGGGATGTGTAGAGGGATTCCTTGTGGAACAGGGGCATATGATACCCCTGGAAAGATTGGACAACCCAGGGTGTCTGAGGAAAAACCCCTGAACTGGCCCCTGGCTGCAAGCAAGCCTGGAAAGCACCTGGCTGCAGACAGCCCTGAAAGTCCTTGGCAAAGTTATACACTGGTCAGCTCCCCCGCAGATTAGACGCCGTCTAAAGGGACTGGGCGTGAATCTTTGCAAAAGTAGATATAAGCTTGTATAGTTAAACAGTAAAGCGGAGAACGATGCTCAAATCGTATCGGTGTTTGTGTCATTACTCTGGCTAGCTCTTCAGCACTTGGGCCCCCCCAAAATCTACACACATGGCAGGCACCCTCTTGGGGAAGGAGACACTTTGCCATTTTGGGTTTCTCTTTGTTCACAGGGAGTCTGCAGGATTTCCGCAACTATGTAACTATTGACAATAACTTATTTTTTGCCTGTTGCTGTTTCATTTTTTAGTAAACTTATTTTTTCACTTATAGCTACTTGTATTAGTTTCTCCTTATTGGTGGAAAGGGATTCGTTAAAACTAAAGAGATAACTTATTTCGGAGTGTCCACTTTAAATTGTCTTAAACCAAGAACCTTCTATAACAGTGACCCACTTAGTAGATGAGGGAAAGGCTGTGGATGTAGTCTATCTAGAGTTCACTAAAGCATCTCACACCATCTCCCACAGCACCCTCTTAGAAAAACTGGCTGTTTGTGGCTTGGATGGGTGGGCTCTTTGATGGGTAACAAACCAGCTGGATGGACAGGCCCAGAAAGTTATGGAATATGGAGCTAAATCCAGCTGGCAGATGGTTACTAGCTGTGTTCCCCAGGGCTCACTTTTGGGGCTGGTCCTCTTTAACATCTTTATTGATGATCTGGATGAGGGGATCAAGTGCATCCTCAGTAAATTTGCAGACAACACCAAGTTGGGTAGGACTGTTGATCTGCTCAAGGGTAGGAAGGGTCTGCAGAGACATCTGGATAGACTCAATCAATGGGCTGAGGACAGCTGAATGAGGTTCAATAAGGCAAAGTGCTGGGTCCTGCATTTGGGTCTCAGCAACCCCATGCAGCGCTACAGGCTGGGGAAGGAGTGGCTTGAGAGCTTTTCAGCAGAAAAGGACTTGGGGGTGCTGGTTGATACCTGGCTCAATATGAGCCAGCAGTGTGGTCAAGAAGGCCAATGGCATCTTGGCCTGTATCAGAAATAGTGTAGGTATCAGGACTAGGGCAGTGATTATCCCCCTGTACTCGGCACTGGTGAGGCCTCACCTCAATTACTGTGTTCAGTTTTGGGCCCCTCACTTTAAAAAGGACATCGAAGTGCTGGAGCATGTCCAGAGAAGGGCAACAAAGCTCATGAAAGGTCTAGAAAATATGTCTTATGAGGAATGGCTGAGGGAGTTGGGTTTGTTTAGTCTAGAGAAGAGGAAGCTCAGGGGGACCTCATCTCTCTCTACAATTACCTGAAAGGAGGTTGTAGTGAGGTGGGGGCCAGTCTCTTCTGCCATGCCTGCAGTGAGAGGACCAGAGGAAATGGCCTTAAGCTGAGACAGGGGAGATTCAGATTGTATATTAGAAAAAATTTTCACTGTTTGGGTGGTCAGGCATTGGAATAGGTTGCCCAGGGAGGTGGAAGAGTCACCATCCCTGGAGGTGTTCAAGAGGCATCTAGATCTGGCACTGGAAGATGTAGCTTAGGGGTTACATTGGTATTTCTGGATGGTGTAAGAACTTGAAAGGCACAGTTGCTCATCTCAAACACTGTCAAGGCCATGGAAAGAACCTGCCAAAAGCCACAAGAACAGGAACTTGAGATAAGCACAGAGGGGAGGAATTTGTGACAGGAAGGCGCTAATTCCAGGCCAGGCAGAGGTAAGATCTGGCTAGCACATGCTGGTTAATGCATCTGGACAAAAATTCCAACCATGGCAAACTGTGGGAAAGAAAGCAACTGCTCATACACATATCACCCCAAGTTATAGGAACACCATTCTGATCACCCCATGCATACCCAGAACTTGGACTGTCTAAAGCTGGTACCCCCAGAAGAATGACTCTGGGACCCCCAAAACAAAGAAGCCCAGGGTGAAGGAGAACCCAGAGGATGCTGTTGGATCCACAGGTGGTGACTATCTTCTGCTCTCTCCTCTTTTCTCTCCCTCTTTTGATGCCATGATGATTTTTTGCCTTTTCTTTTATATACCTTTCATATACCCTTTTATATAGCTTTTATGTATCAGTGCTTCTAGCATGCATACTTGTAATTCCTTAAGCCAAATAACTTAGCATAGTCCTAATATTCCGTTAAGCCAGGAGACCAAACATCCTGGAGGCCTCGCAGTTGGGGCCAGAAAGTCCTATGCTATCCTGAGAAACCAAGGTCCTCTCTAGAACACATCCTGTAAACTGATAGGCCCATCCAGGGGAGAATTCCTCAGGATGGGGGAATATCATGCTATTCATTTAAGCTTCTCATTAGGGAATCTTTAATAGATATGCTAATTTGCAAGGCCTATAAATTGTATACGTGAGCTATCGTATGTGTGCATTTTGGCACATTCCACCTGGACGAAGTGGTGCACCTTAATGATCCTTAAATAAATACCGAGGTAAAAACCCCTTTTCCCTTAAACCGTGTTTGGTTCTTAATTTTAAGATCAGGGAAAGGAAACACTTTCTACTTCCACTTTTCTCTCTCTCCCTCTCCTCATGCATCCCTGTTTTCTCTATCTCTCTTTTCTCTCTTTCCTCCTTTCTCTCTCCTCCTTTCTCACTCTCCTTTCTCTCCCTCTCCTCCCTTCTCTCTCTTTTCTCTCCCTCTCCCTCTCTCCTCCTTTCTCTCCCCCTCTCTCCTCCTTTCTCACTCCTCTCTTTGTTCCTTTATCTCCCTCTCTCTCCTCGCTTCTCTCACTCCTTTCTCTCCCTCTCCTCCCTTCTCTCTCTTTTCTCTCCCTCTCTCTCCTCCCTTCTCTCTCACTCCTCTCGCTCCTCTCTCGCTCCTTTCTCTCCCTCTCCTCCCTTCTCTCTCTTTTCTCTCCCTCTCTCTCCTCCCTTCTCTCTCACTCCTCTCGCTCCTCTCTCGCTCCTTTCTCTCCCTCTCTCTCCTCACTTCTCACTCCTTTCTCTCCCTCTCTCTCCTCGCTTCTCTCTCACTCCTCCTTTCTCTCCCTCTCCTCCCTTCTCTCTCTCTTTTCTCTCCCTCTCTCCTCGCTTCTCTCTCACTCCTCCTTTCTCTCCCTCTCCTTCCTTCGCTCTCTCACTCTTTTCTCTCCCTCTCTCCTCGCTTCTCTCTCTCACTCCTTTCTCTCCCTCTCTCTCCTCGCTTCTCTCTCTCACTCCTTTCTCTCCCTCTCTCTCTCCTCCCTTCTCTCTCACTCTTTTCTCTCCCTCGCGCTCACTCCTCTCTCCCTCTCTCCTTTGTCTCTCTCACTCCTCTCCTCCTTTCTCTCTCTTACTCCTTTCTCTCCCTCTCCTTTCTCTCTCCTCCTTTGTCTCTCTCACTCCTCTCCTCCTTTCTCTCTCTTACTCCTTTCTCTCCCTCTCCTTTCTCTCTCCTCCTTTGTCTCCATCTCCTTTCTGTCCCACTCCTTTCTCTCTCTCACTCCTTTCTCTCCATCTTTCTGTCCCACTCCTTTCTCTCTCTCACTCCTTTCTCTCCCTCTCTCTCTCCTCCCTTCTTTCTCACTCTTTTCTCTCCCTCACTCTCACTCCTCTCTCCCTCTCTCCTTTGTCTCTCTCACTCCTCTCCTCCTTTCTCTCTCTTACTCCTTTCTCTCCCTCTCCTTTCTCTGTCCCACTCCTTTGTCTCTCCTTTCTCTCTCCCACTCCTTTCTCTCCCTCTCTCCTTTTTCTCTCTCACTCCTCTCCTCCTTTCTCTCTCTTACTCCTTTCTCTCCCTCTCCTTTCTCTCTCCTCCTGTCTCCATCTCCTTTCTCTGTCCCACTCCTTTGTCTCTCCTTTCTCTCTCCCACTCCTTTCTCTCCCTCTCTCCTCGTTTCTGTCTCACTACTTTCTCTCTCCTTCTCTGCTCCTTTCTATCCCTCTCTCTCTCCTTTCTATCCCTCTCTCCTCCTTTCTGTCTCACTACTTTCTCTCTCCTTCTCTGCTCCTTTCTATCCCTCTCTCTCTCCTTTCCATCCCTCTCTCTCCTTTCCACCCCCCTTATCCATCTCTCTCTCCTTTTTCTCCCTTCCTTTCTCTTCCCCCTTTCTCTCCCTCTCTCCTTTCTCTCCCCTCCCTTTTTCTCTCTGTCTCTCTCCTTTCTGATGAAAAACCTTTTGTTGCTTAAGGCCCCACTTGAAATGGTTCTTCTTTCGGGTCATTTGATAGAAGGGGCTCAGAAGCTGGCTATAACCTAGAACATGCATTCTCCAGAACCCCACAAGGCCTAGAAAAGCTTGTGTTTCCTTCTTGTCGGTGGAGACAGTTGCAATTTTGTTAACCACCTGTCCTAGGTTACAATGTAAGATGTAACCAAAAGCATGTATTCTATTATCATCTTCACAAGCTGTTAAAGCAGGTGGGGCAATGTTTGTTTTCTCCTACCATGACCCATCCTTGATAACTCCCTCCGGGAGCTATCTCTGTTTAATAGGCAATCAGGGACCCACAGCATGACTCATAGAATTACATCAACCCATTGTGAGATGCTCTGCCCAGGGGGATAAGCCAACCATTCCCACCTGGATATAATTTGGGGTTTGGAAAAGCATGAGCAGTTCTTACCTATGGGACTCCCAGAGGACAAGAGCTACACCACTGGACTTTCAGGTGAAGACCAGATGCTTTTCTACAGGATCACCGCTTCAACAGGACCACTTCATCTGGACTGCTACCACCACCCTGACTAACAGGGTGTCAGGTTGTATCCTGACGCTGTCAGTGTTCTTGTACTATTGCATTTATTTTAATTTTCCTATTAAATTATAATTCTGACTTGTGATCTCCCACTGGTTTGTTTTCAAACTAGCACACCACCTCTGTAGGCACATGACAGCATCCACCCTACCATTTTACTCCCAAGGTCCTTGACCTTCCTTTTCTTTTTGGCAAACTCAGTTTTCTGAAGAATCTGAATCATTTTCTTTCCTTTCTCAAAGAATTCTTCTGCCTTATTGTCCCACACAATGTCATTATCAATATACTGTAGATGTTCAGGGGCATTGCTTGTTTCCAGTACAGTTTGGATCAGTCCATGACAAATAGTAGAGCTGTGCTTCCACACCTGGGGCAGTAGATTCCAGGTGTATTGGACACCTGTCCAAATGAAAGCAAACTGTGGCCTGCGCTCTGCATCCAAAGGAATTGAGAAAAATGCATTGTCAATGTCAATTGTAGCACACCACCTGGCTGCCTTCGACTCCAGTTCATATTGGAACTCTAATATGTCTGTTACAGCAGCACTCAGTGGTGGCGTTACTTCATTCAGGCCACAATAGCCTACTGTTAACCTCCACCCTGCATCAGACTTTGGCACTGGCCATATGGACTATTAAAAGGCAAGTGAGTCTTGCTGATCACTCCTTGGCTCTCCAGTTGATGAATCAGCTCACAGATGTGAGCCAGGGAGTCTCAATTTGTGCAATATTGCCACCAGTGCACTGTCTGTTGGGGTTTGACACTGACTAGAAGTCAGGCACCTATGAAAAACTATCCACTTACTTTCCTCTGCTATAGCTGAGCAGAGGAGAGGAAATTAAAATGAAACCTTCGTGAGTTAAGGATTAGGGGAAAAACACTCTAAGGCAAAACAGGTTCAAAACTTAAACAGTATAGAGAAGATTTATTATTAACAGAATTAAAAGCAAAAAGGGTAATGAGAACTAAAATAAACCTTTAGAACACCTTTCATTCCCAGTCCCTCTCTCTTTCCCATCAACTGTGCAAGGAGACAAAAACATAGGGGGGTGGTGGTGAAGAAAAGAGGGGGGAGCCCTTGGAAGTGACATATAGTGCCGGAGGGCAGGAGGCTCCAGAAATTACATCTCAGGAAATGACATCTTCGGAAGTGATGAAAGCAAAGATGGATGCCCCCATGACAGCTCGGAGGGTTGCCGGTAGCACAGCAGATGTGCAAACTCAGGATGAGTGTTTACAATCAGTGGATGAATTTAATTTAAGCCTTCAAGATACAAATAGGCTTTCCTCTGCCGATAAGCAGAGAGAAATAAATCTAAGGGAAAAACCTGTTTTAACAAATTGGAATGTTATACATCGGGAGGTATCTAAAGAGGATGATTTTGTCCCAGCCTGTAAATCGTTGTTAGCATTGCCGGTGAGGTATGGGAGAGGAGGAGCAAACCCAAAATGAGAAGCCCTAGCACATGATGACATTAAGGATTTAAGGAGAGCTATAAAGGAGAGTGGTTTGGGATCTCCCTACTTTAAGCAGCTGTTAAAAGCAACTTTAGATCATGTGGACTTAACACCTTTTGACTGTAAAAACATTGCTTCCATGCTTTTAACTGATTCGCAGTATTTACTGTGGGATTTAAAGTGGCGCTGACTTCGTGGAAAACTGATAGAGAATTATGCAGGAGGTCCTAATGCAGCTCTGACACTTGCACAACTGGCAGGAGATCCACCTCATGACAGGCCAGAAGATCAAGCAGATCTGGCAAGGGCGGTCCTTGCTGACCTCAAAGAAGCAGCTAAAAGGGCACTTTTGCAAATCGAGCCTGTGGGTTCTCCACAAGGTGCCTATACACAAATCAAGCAGGGTTCTACCGAGACCTTTTCTTCTTTCATTGATCAGCTGACCCAGGCTTTGGAGACACAATGTGAGGATGATGTTGCTCGTCCAATTTTATTATGGAATCTTGCTTATGTTAATACTAATGAGGAGTGTCAGCGAACTATTAGAGCTTTACCAGGGGTACAACCAAGTATTTCAGATATGCTTGAAGCATGTAGTAAAGTTGGTAATGCACAGCATACGGCTGTTGTCCAAACTGATTCATTAGGAGAAAAACTGGAAAGAGCTATTACCAGTCAAGCTGAGATGATGGACAAAAGGCTTTCTGCTCAAGCTGAGATGTTGGATAAAAGACTTGTAACAGCACTTAACGCTCTTGCTGTAAGCAATTCTTGAGCAATGCCACAAGCTTATACAGCTAAGAGATAAGGGACTTCACCAACCGGGACTTCCTTTGCTCTCTATGATTCCCAGAGATTGGCCTTTAATTGCCTTTGGATGCTGTGACAATTTTTAGTGATGGATCAGGAAAGACACATTGCTCGGTGGTAACGTGGCAAGACCCAGAAACTAAAACATGGAAACAGAATATTCAAATACTAGAGGGTTCAACCCAGGTAGTAGAACTTGCAGCAGTAGTTAGAGCATTTCAGCTTTTCCCGGAGCCTTTTGATTACAGATTCTGCTTATGTTGCTAATATAGTTAAGAGAATAGAAGCACCAGCTTTAAAGGATGTTAGCAGTAATGCTCTGTATCGTCATCTTAAATATCTTTATACACTTGTGCAAAATAGAACTAATCAATATTTTGTCTCCCATATTAGGGCTCATTCTTCACTCCCAGGATTCCTGGCAGAGGGCAACTCCAGGGCTGATAAGTTAACAGTTGCCATAGTGAACACCTTGCCAAATATTTTTGAACAAGCAAAGTTGAGTCATGCCTTTTTTCATCAGAATGCACAAGCTCTTATGAGAATGTTTCCAGAGATCAGGCTAGAGCAATTGTAAATACCTGCCCAGATTGCCAACTGGTGCAGCCTCCTGTCTCCATGGGAGCAGTAAATCCTTGAGGGCTACAGAGTTCGCAATTGTGGCAAATGGATATCACTAAATATCTGTCCTTTGGAAAATATAAAAATATCCATCTGTCAGTGGATACATTTTCCAATGCAGTTTTTGCTTCTGTACACACAGGAGAGATGGCAAATCATGTGTGTCAGCATTTTTTGCAAGCTTTCGCTTCCTTGGGGGTACCTCAAGAAATAAAAACAGATAATGGTCCTGCTTATACAGCCAAGAAGGTAGCCACATTTTTTATGAATTGGGGTGTTTGCCATACTTTTGGCATTCCTTATTCGCCCACGAGTCAGGCAATTGTAGAAAGGACACATCATTCCTTGAAACGTATTTTAGATCAGCAAAAGGGAGATCTAGCACAAGCAACACCACAGATGCGATTAAGCAAAGCCTTGTATGTTTATAACTTTTTGTGCCTCATCTTTAGATGAAGTGAAAGCAAAACTGGGAAATACAAAAAATATTCTTACAAATTCGTTTAGAGATTGAGATTTGAGAAGGAGTCTTTTGCCAAGAGAACTTTCAAGAAACATGAAATTTAATCAAATGTTAAGTTTGTTTTTTGCTTTGTTTGTCTTGTTTACTTTCGGTGGAGTAGCTTTGCTGGTCAATCAACCTAAGACCAATGTTTGGGTGACTTTAGCTAATGCTTCAGGGTTGGATACTCTATGTCTGTCTACCACAACTCCAGAAAATCCATTTTCAACTTGTCTAGTCAATGTTCCAATAGAAAATTGGCCAATCCCAGAGAAGATTGACAGGGCCTTACGAGGTACCTTTGCGGGATCAAAAGTTTGGGAACACTATACTCCAGTAAATACATGGGAATGGTGGGCTCCCTATCTTCCTAAAACCTCTGATGAACCTGAAGAATTGGAAATCCTTGGTTCTGTAAAAGTGAAATTCTGTGTTGAGTTCCATTCTACAAACATTAATCAATCACTGATGAGAGATGTTTCTCCACATCACCCTGTCTATAAGAACCACTCATTCTGGTGCAATAGTACTTTTGTAGTTTCATCGGCACCTAGCTCTATTCCTCTGCAATTACCAAGAGGAATGTTTTTGGTATGTGGAGACAGAGCATGGTCAGCTATCCCTTCAAACATTAAGGGTGGTCCGTGTACTTTGGGAGAGCTTACATTATTTACTCCTAATATGAAGACAATTGCCAACGTGAGACACAGACAAAAAAGATCTGCTCTGCATCAATATGGACCAGAGTGCAAAGATGATTTTACCCCATAGGGCTATGGAAAAAGGCTTGCAACATCTCTTCTTATGCCACCAGTTGCCTCAGTAGTTACGTTAAAGCAGTTGGATCAGTTGGGATGTTGGCTGAGTAAACAATCTAATGCCATGTCCCTTGCATTAAGTGGCCTTTTAGCAGATGTCAAAAATGTGAGGCATGCCACTTTGCAAAATAGAGCAGCCATTGATTTTCTTTTACTAGCCCATGGACATGGATGCAAAGACTTTGAGGGGATGTGCTGCATGAATCTGTCTGACCACTCAGTCTATTTATAAGAGCATACAACAACTTAAAGAGGGTGTGTCGAAAATAAGAATCAATGATGGAACTTGGCTGGATAATTTGTTTAGTGGATGGGGTTTAGCATCGTGGGTAAAGAAATGTCTTACGACAAGCCTATACATTTTTGCAGTCATAGTAATAGTTCTCTTAATGGTGCCTTATCTGTTTCAATGTGTATAGCGAATGATTGATAAATCCATCAAAGGAGATTTTTTGGTGCAGAAAGGAGGGGGAGATGTGGGAGACAGAGGAGTAGAAACTCCTGCAATTAAAGGAGGCTTTGATTTACAACCCTGGAAGAGACTAGGTCTGGCTTAATTGACAGAGATTTATAGATTTCAAGTAAAAAGATTACAAGCCTGTGTTCCTATCGTTATAAGTAAAATTGTACACTGGGTGTTTTGGTGAAGGGTTTTAAAATATAATAGTGTGATTTTATATAGTTTAAGTTAAGAATGTAGATGGTATAAGAGAGATATCTGTGTGTACGTCATATGAGAAGTTATTGGTCAAGACATAGCTGCATTGCAGTGAGAAGTGCCACAGGTGATAGGTCATTAATCTAAAACAAAGTGTCGTTTTAAGTATCTATTGGATTAGAAAGTTATAAATTACGATGTAACCCTAAATCTTGTGACTAGTTGCCATTATTCAGAGGTGTTGTAAAATCTCATGCCTAGACTGATGCATATGTTATTTTAAACAATAAATTCGTGTAATTGCATAGTCCCATCCCTTAAAGTTATTTTCCTCCGACACGTGAAAGCGCGAGAAAGCGACAATGGTGTCTCTGTGAAAGGCAATATATATGCTAAAAATTGTAGTCATGTTAGACAATATCCCCATTATAAGCAGTCCATACAGCCTCCCTTTCCTAATCCTACCTTTCCCTTTTCTCCTGTATCCTATTACCCCCATGTTGGAATTGTAAAAAGAAGAAAGGCCCAGTGGCTCTGGCGGGGAGAGAAAATTGCAGTCCAAAACCAATGTGGTTGATAAGAGCAAAACTCCGTTTATTAGCAATCCAAAGGCACTTATACAGTATACCAGCTCGTTACCTCTTAAGTCGCTTAAAACTTATCAAAGCGCATTTCTACTTCTACGTAATTGGACTTGCGTTGGCAAGCTTCTACAGTTATGATTAAAAGAATTCAGAGTTTACCTCCCCTTCTCTGGGTCTTATCTGAACAGCTGCAAATCTTCAAACTCCCTCTTTGTTCCCAGCCCTGTTTTTTTTACACAAGAATTTTCTCATGGAGAGTTTTTCTCACACACAGGCTTTTTGCTTACAGGCCTATTGCTACAGTTCTTTTATTGATCCCATAATTCTATCAATGATCCATGCCCCTGATCCTTTAATAATTGCAACAAATTTCCCCTTTTTCTTTTTGTACAAGCAATACTTGATTGGTCACAGATGTAGTGACTTTGTATATTATCTTTTGCAAGCATTGGAAGGCAAGGTGAATACACTATTATTAATAATATTACTAGTCCTACAGTAATCAAATGCTACACAATTAAAACTAGCTATGATTTTTAAATGTAGTAACTTTAACCATCCCTCTAAGTTGAGACCATCCTCTTTTTTCTGTAATTGTGTAGTTAATTGATGCAACTCACTTATCTGCTTGTGAAGTAGGAAAAAGTGGTTAGAGAGATTTGTACGGCACATACCTTGGAACTTTTCACAGCCGTGGCTGTGAGCTAATGGTAGAAAATCAATGGCTGCTTAATCTTGTAATATTATATGTCTAACACTAATAACATTCACACTTAACTCATTAAGCATTTGCAAAGTCATGTTAAACTTATCCCTCTCCCAGCAAGCAAGTTTAAGCAAAATAGCGTAAGCCCTGGCTGCTAAAGTACCAGGTAAAAACATAAATGCTAACTAAATTAACTGCTTTCACTTGATCTAAATGGGCAGACAGCTGATTGAAAATGCCTGCTAATGCTCTTGTCTCAAGACAGTCAAAAAACAATTTTTCACTTTACTTCTGTGTTTGGTGTTATACCCAAATTCTCTTATTACAACGATCACAAAGTATTTTAACCCAAGTTCTACAGTTCACAAAACCACAGTTAAAACAGTTTCTTGACATAAGGTGAGCCCTTATTCCAAGTCATGTTTGTAGTCTATATACAGAGGGCACAACTCTGGTTAGTGATGCAGCGATGACTTGTCCCTGTTGTTGCAGGACATTCTGCAGTGTTGCAGTCCACGTTCGTTCCCAGAGCAGGAACTGTGAAGGGGTTAACAACAACTGTACGATGCTGATGTAATCATTTGAACCCAGGACATCTGCTGTAAAGATAGACTGCAAAATGCTTTGTGTAGATAAGTCAGCAAGCTTTTTGATTACTTTTTGTATCAGTTCTTGGTGTTTCTCCCCATCCCGGGGCCGACCCCCGGCTGGCTTTGGCTTTGCAGGTGACGAAACCGCAGAAGCCGCGCTGCTGCCGGACGTCTGGCTGTTCAGCAAGGGGGGGTTACTCTCTGCTGCTTTTGGCCGGGTTTTAGGACCTCTCTGTTGCTCTGCCGCCTTCGGCGGGGCACCAGGACTGCCTGTGTCTCCTTGGCCCGCCTGCGCCCCGCCCCCTGGGTCTGGTGTCTCTGCTTCCACGTTCGCAGCCATTTCTCCCTTGGCCGTCGGAGAGGTAACATCTGGCTCTGCCGAGTTTAACAGCTCCTGCAGTGAGCGGACGGGTGCTGCTGTGTTTTTAACCGATTTTCTCGCGGCCAGCCCAAAGGACCGTGCTACCCCGGACTCGGCTCCGGTCTCTGCCCACTGCTCCGTCAGACCCGCGTCTGTTTCTTTCCCAGAGCTGCTACAGCCAGTGCTGCCACTCTCTAAAGTCTCTATGGCAGCTACAGCAACTGTCTCTTCTGTTTTTATTTCTGCGAGAGTGCTAGTTACAGCTCTCCAGGTGAATTTGAGAGCTTTTGTTTCTTTAGCTTTCTTTTTAAATGATCTTGGATCAGCTAGTTCCTTATAAAGGTGTACTTCTTTAAGTCCCCGCTTTTCTAAAAAGCATAAACCAAGGGCCACCTCTGTTTCCATAACTGCATCCAACTGCACTGCGTCCCACCGCAATAACTGCGTCTAACCGCAAACAAAATCTGCGTCTTACTGCTGTCCCTGCTGTCAGGGTCTTGCAGCCTTCAGGTTTAGCCCTTGTCAGCCGATTCGGCGGACCCCTGATGTCAGGTCAGCCCAGACACGGATCAGACACTGGCCTGCAGGTGCTGATCTTTTGCCCCTCAAGTGCTGCTATATCGGGGCCACGTTGGCTCCCACCGAAGTCAAAAAAAAAAGAAGTGCCAGTCCCAGTCCGAGTTCCGAGTTCGGGTGCCAAATGTTGGAATTGCAAAAAGAAGAAAGGCCCAGTGGCTCCGGCAGGGAGAGAAAATTGCAGTCCAAAACCAATGTGGTTGATAAGAGCAAAACTCCGTTTATTAGCAATCCAAAGGCACTTATATAGTATACCAGCTCGTTAACTCAAGTCGCTTAAAATTTATCAAAGTGCATTTCTACTTCTACATAATTTGACTTGCATTGGCAAGCTTATACAGTTATGTTATGATTAAAAGAATTCAGAGTTTACCTCCCCTTCTCTGGGTCTTATCTGAACAGCTGCAAATCTTCAAACTCCCTCTTTGTTCCCAGCCCTGTTTTTTTTACACAAGAATTTTCTCATGGAGAGTTTTTCTCACACACAGGCCTTTTTCTTACAGGCCTATTGCTACAGTTCTTTTATTGATCCCATAATTCTATCAATGATCCATGCCCCTGATCCTTTAATAATTGCAACACCCCCAGTGTATTTCCAATCCATTTATCCACCCATGGTTTCCCTCACAAAACCATACCTTTTCCAATTGTTTCCCCAAAAATCCCTTTCCAGTGCCAAGTGGAGGATGACGAGGGTGGGGAAAGAATTTAACTATTTCTGTTTAGAGTTCCAACAGGTACAAATGAAAGAAACCCTCTCCTGCCTAAGTTTCCCCACAAAGCATGCTCAGAGTCCTGTCTCCCTTCTGCTGACTCAGTAGGGTGGCTTGTTTTGTTTAGAAACTGTTCTTGTTATCTCATGTTTATCCAGTTGTTTTCAATGTTGTTTTAAATCTCTTTTTGTTAAAAATAAACGGGTGAAGTGTTGGGGTTCCTCCCCCCTGGTGTGGGGCCCTGGGAGAGGGGCCCTGGGATAGAGGCATGGCCTACGGGGTTTCCCTACTCCCTCGTCAACCTCGTTCCCCATTGGTTCTTTTGTGTTCCCCTGCTCGGGAAGGACCCTCTGGTCCCATGATTGTTCAGTTCTTGGCCAAGTCGCCGACCAGGCAGCTGGAAAAATAAACCTCTGAAAATATCTACCAAGAATGGGTCCATATATTCTTTTCCACGGGCCTCATTGTCTGATACACGTGTTGCAAGAATCCCCACTGCAACATTACAGTGACACCAAATTCAAACAATCGTGTTATTTTGAATAATTTTTTCTCATTGCAGTCTGTAGGCGAGACGCACCTGCCTCGAGTGAAAGTCTGGGTACGGGACCTCCTCACTAAGAAGTGGGAAGGCCCGCATGAGCTTATTGCTTGGGGTCGTGGGTATGCTTGCGTTTCTACAGATAATGGGGTACGATGGCTACCTGCAAGATGCATTTGCCCTGACCTGCAGCACCAGAAGCACAACAGGCAACCTCCAAGGCAACCTTCAAATGATGACCAGAATGCAGATCATTCATTGAATGATCCCTCTGATGATGACCAAGATGTCGATCATCAGCCTGCTCCTTCTACAAGCAGAGACTGAATTGCAGAGACTGAATTTCAAGTTTCTTATGTTATAGAGTCAGAATGTTATGCAGAATGTTAGAGCCCTTAAGGCTATTCAGAACTAATGACTGGACGTATAGCTGGATTCGCTAGATGTATCTCCCATGGCATTGCTGGAGAATCTCTCTGCTTCTCCAAATTAGTATCTGATTTGGATTTAGCTTGGTAACAGCCATGACCAAATGGATCCTTTATGCTGTGTTTGTTCTCCTTGCTGCAAGGGATTCCGCAGAGGATTACAAATGCTACCTTTTTGGTCTTTAAAACAAAAAGGGGAAATTGTAGATGCTGAAAAAGTTAGCAGAGAAATTTTCCTGCTTTTTACAGCTGCTTGTGAGAGTCTCCTTTCTCACGCAAGCTAGCTGTAAACGGTGTCGAGGGTTTTTGTAAACCAAGACTTTGTCTCACAGGTGCAAACTCGTTATGCATAGTCTTGTTTTCCACACTGAAGAAAATATTTTGAAATAGGCGTAGCATTCAGCCAATCACTCTGGGAGGTGTATGGTCAAGCACCCAATAATGTCATTTCTCTATTGCAAACCAAGTTATATAAACGAGGTGATAATTAATTAAATAATGCCATTTATCCTGGACTTGAATTCCGTGTCGTTCTTCGTGCTGTCCCTGCGGACAACAGTGACAAACATGATACCCACAAGTGCTCTTGCCTCACATGCAAGTGCTTAACAGTTAAAGCAGTTTCCCAGGACATCCAACAATTTCTTTTCCTCACTCCACCTAGCAGGAGTCAACCATACTCTACCATCATTTGCCCTCTGCTGAGGTGGCAGTTACCCTGCTCTCTCTCTGTCCTATTGCAGCCAAAAAGATGAGAGTTTTAAAGGCTTGAGGAACATTAGCATTCAAATAAACAGTTATATGTCTTCTTGCTAGAAGGAGAGCTGTTTAAATCCTGATTGGAATGTCTGTGGTTGTTGGTCCAAACATTGAAGGTTTCCCACATGATGAAAGACACACTAATACTGGGCTCCAGTGTTGGTGTGACCCAGCCCACTGCGGGGCTGGGGCAGCGTGATGCCAATCAATCCCAGCCCATCCCCTGGATCGAGTTCCCTGAAGAGGCAGATTCAGAGGGTGGGTCAATGGGCGGTTCAGAAGCCTAAGCCGCACCCCCTGGGCGGTGCCCGGGTACAAGCCGCCTCCCCCGGTTCGGGAAAATTCTCGGTTACTCGGTCGTTCATTGGTTCTGTTATAACTCCCGCCTCTCGGTTTACCCCAGTGGTTCTTGTTACATTGTATCCTCCCCCTGGCTTGTAACTCATTGGTTGTTTTCCCCTTTCACCGGGGTTTTCAAATTCCCTATAAAACTGAGGGAAAAGACTCAGTATCGATCCCATCACATCCCATCACAATCCCATCGCATACCATCCCATCACATTGGATTCCAGCCTTCCGTGCTTGTTCAGGTTGCGAAACTTCTAACAATAAGCCTGTTAGAAGGCAGACCCGAACAGCCTCTCTCTTACTTTGTCTCCAAGCTAACGTGAGCTGACACTATCAGCTCCTGACCTGTTCCCTCTGCCGAGAAGCCAGCCAGCTAGCCCAGCAAGCAGCTCTTTTCCTGATCCCGAAGTCGCTTCTGCAACGGGCAGAAGTAACGCAGCTGGACTCTCTCTGACCTGGGGCACACCAGAGCTTGTGCCTTGACCACCAAACCCTGCGTTACTCCAGTAAAAACTTCTTATTATTAAACAGTCTATTACAGCATTTTTAAAACGGCTGCCACCAATGCAGCCTGCAACAGGTACAAGGCCTTCTGTTCTCTTACTACATTCACCTAATTTGAGATGCATAGGTGACAGCAAAACATTGATTTTTTGTTACTAACTGTGCTTAGACAAGGCATCAGTCTCCAAGACAGGTACATGGGACAAGCAGAACATCAGGCACTCAAAATTTAAATACAAAGGAACTAAAAAGGTATTTCATTATTAACTTTGTGGAATTCATCAGTATGACAAATTTGAATTCTTTCCCTGATATGGCTGTTAAGTTTATATTCAAGTCCTCCCCCCCATAACAGAAGAGGAGATTTATTACAGAAAGACAGTAAAGATCTATCAATAAGCTTTGGTGATTGGAAGCTGCACTGCTGTAGGCTTACACTAACACAGCAAGGTTCAGAAGCCAATCTTGGAAAATGTAGTTGGAGTCCATGAAACCAACATTTAAGTTATCTAGTAAACAGAAAATGCTTCAACCAAACACCTGAGAGTCAAACACTGCTTCAAGCACAACTTTCCACAGCACAAAGCTGCAAGATTCCATGCCAGTTGTCAGCTTTTCTTCATCTTCAAAATTGCAAAACTACAGCATGAGGTACAATTATTTCAATTATACGGCCAGGAACTAATCAGCATACGAAAAAGTATATCTCCGGGTGGAGGTAGACCTTATCTGGAGCCATTAACACCACTCCTGGGTGATGATCTGGATGATGATGGAACTGATTAACATCTCGGAGTCGTTAAACGAGTATCCCATTCCGGGAACTAAGAATAACTGTTCCAGGAATCGGAGATGGACCATTCATCATCCAAGATGGACAATTCATCAGACCCAGGAAATGCTTTGTGCAGTCCAACTTCGGGACAAGAGAACATCATGAATATGCTAAATTGCGAGAAGAATAGAATTAATTCGGACTCTGCCCAAGAACTGTATAAGAAGGAACCAGCCGAAGCGACATTCATGAACTTGGGGATCTGACACGATAGAGGTCAGATCTGTGTTCACCCAGCACCGATCCCAGGCTCGGGACTGACCTTTTTCCAATCGTGGCTTTCTGTGTGACTGATCTTTCGGCTGCGTAATAAAATCTATTTCTTTATTAAATTTAATTTGGCTGAATTTCTTTACCTCAAATGGTGACCCCGATGTGATTCAATTTGGGGTATCGCTGACCCTCTCTCCGTCTGGGAGGCACCCCGCTGGTTCTAGCGGCCTGGTAGGATAGGTGGGTTCTGGAAACCAATTGGACCACCAAACTAAATTCAGATCAGTGCCACGATCGAAAAAGGGGGGATAAAAGGAGCTCTCGGGGAACTCAAGGGGGGATCCAGAATAGGATCTCCAGAGCTGCGGCATAAGGTGTTTCACTCAGAAAACTCTACGTGCATGAAGAACCCACGCAGGAAAAGGAACCGTAAGTATTGCGTGGTGGAGTGAAGGGTGATCGAGCGTGTGAGATGTGATATTATTACGAAGCGAGTGGGCAGCCCAAGATCGCAGTTCCTCTCTCCCACGAGGGAAGAGGTCGGTCGCGGGGGAAACGAATGAAACGGGGTAGAACCCCATTCCACACGTCAAACCCAAATAACTTGGGACATTCGGGGGATTGATCACAGGAAGGCCAGAAGGTAAGGGGACGTTCCCTACAAGTTCGGGGAATTGGTAAACCTTCTGGTCTCGGACTAGGTAGTCCAGGTAAGGAAAGTAAGTAATGATTAAAAAAATAGGTACTGATTGAAGTCGAGAGCTGTTACCAGCGGAAAACCCCCAGAGCAGTTCACTGTGGGGCCAGTAAATGGGTAAGGAACAAAAAGTAGGTACCGATTACAGTTTAAGAAAAGGAACGTTAGCGAAACAATTCTTTTAGGAAAAATGAGACAAAAGAAAAGCAAAGCCCAGAGAAAATCTCAAGAAAAATCCGCGGAAAGAAAAGAACCAGGTATACCTGAAATTCCCAGAGATAGTCCCTTATGATGGATGTTAGAACATTGGTGGGACTGTCCTGAGAGGAGAAGTAAATCTAAAGAAAGGATGATATATTATTGTGTAGAAGTGTGGGAAGGTAAAGAGATCAGAGAACATCTAATTTGGCCCATGTTCGGCACCTCTGAGAAATGGACGTGCCGAGCCTTAAGCAAATATGTGAACACCAAAAATACTCATAGCGAGGAAGAAAAAGATTAAGCTAAAGTATGGGAGTTCGCTAAAATGGAGTTACTCCCGATAAAAACTCGTTTGGGTCCCAAAACGCAGAACGGAGTGTGGGATCCCTTAGATAACCTACCGCCCCCATATTTGAACCCTCCGCACCAACCTGTGCAAATTCAGGGACCCCAAAGGGAAGGTGCAGCTGCGGTGCCGGGACAGGTTCCAGTACTGCAAATCTATCCCCTGCTTCCACCCCCACCGCCAGTGGAGGGAAGATCTAGCTTCTCCCATTAAGGGAACCCACCCCCCCCCCCCGCCAGCAGAACACGACTTCAGACAAAGAAAGCCGGCGGAGATTATAGTGAAGGGGAAGAAGAGAAGCCTAAATTATTTCCCCTAAGAGAAGTATCAACAGCGCCAGGGGTTATAGGATTTGTAAACATACCTATCAACACAGGGGATGTAAGGGCATTTAAGAAAGAAATGGGAAAGCTAATGGATGATCCCTTAGGGGTGGCAGATAGGTTGGATGAATTTTTAGGAACTAGTATTTATTCATACAAAGATATATGTGCGATATTAAGATCATTGTTTAACCCTGAAGAACGGGAAATGATAAGACAAGCTGGAGTACAAGACTGGGAGCGCAGAAACCCACAGGGAACGTCAGGGACTCTGAAGCGGCCAATTCAGAGTCCCGGGTGTAATGCACAAACAGAGGAAGGGAGACGGAATGTGGTCGACCTAAGAAATATGGTAATACAAGGAGTGCGGGAGGCGATACCCAGAGGACAGAACACGAGCAAAGTGTTCGGGGAATACCAGGGAAAAGATGAAATGCCTACTGAATGGCTTGAGAGATTAAGATGAAATTTACAAATGTATTCCGGGACAGACCCAAATTCTCCAATCGGGGAAGTCCTGTTAAAAATGCAGTTCGTAGTGAAATCATGGGAAGACATCCGGAGAAAACTTGAGAAAATACATAATTGGCAAGAGAAAAGTATACAGGAGTTACTCTGCGAAGCTCAGTGGACGTATATGAGGAGGGATGAAAAAAAGCAGAAAGCACAGGCAAGGGTATTGGTGGCTGCAGTAAGGGAAGCCCAGAAACAAGAACATACCCCAGACCCTGCAAGCTCAACACAGAATACTGAGTCACCGAGGAGGCAGTTTCCCATCCAGAGACAAAATTCAGAGAACCGGAGAAATACATCGGGGTGTTTTTACTGCGGGAAGAAGGGGCATTTTAAGAAAGATTGTAGAAAAAGAATGAAAGATGAGAGGATCTTTCAGGAAGACTAGAGGTGTCAGGGGCTTTTTAACCTGGGGTCCAGAACATCCCGAGAGCCCTTAATAAAATTGAAAATAGGACCCCAGAAACAGGAGCTGATGTTCCTAGTAGATTCAGGAGCTGAACGAAGTACGGTTCAGCGGTTACCATCGGGATGTGTTGAGCAGAGAAACCATAATAGAAATCGGGGCTAAAGGAAAGAAAGCCCTTTAAAGTTCCAGTTATTAAAGATGTAGAAATAGAATCAGACACCAGGGTATGCCTGGGAAATATTTTATTAGTAGAAGAAGCAGATTATAATTTGTTAGGGAGAGATTTGATGGTGGCATTGGAAGTGAGTCTAATTGTTCAAGAGTCTCGGCTTGTAGTGAGTTTGTATAAACTGACAGCAAAGAATGAGAACAAAATAAATCCTAGAGTCTGGTACGCAGAAGAGGAAGCCGGAAAATTAGAAATGACGCCCATTCGTGTTGAAATTGAGAGACCAGAAGATCCCATTAGGGTCAAGCAATATCCTATCCCAATGGAGGGAAGAAAAGGGTTAAAACCAGTAATAGATGAGCTAATAAAAAGGGGAACTCTAGAGCCTTGTATGTCCAGGCACAACACGCCTATCCTAGCAATACGAAAATCAGACGGAAGTTATAGATTAGTACAAGACTTAAGAGCAGTAAATGCAAGAACCAAAACCTTATTCCCCACGGTCCCCAATCCGTACACTTTACTAAGTAATATCTCCCCTAAGGATACCTGGTACAGTGTGATTGACTTGAAAGATGCGTTCTGGACTTGCCCCCTAACTGAAGAAAGTCGGGACTACTTTGCTTTCCAGTGGGAAGACCCAGAGACTAATCGAAAACAGCAACTGAGATGGACCTCTTTGCCTCAAGGGTTTGTGGACTCACCAAATCTTTTTGGCCAGGCTCTTGAACAATTACTTAGCCAATTTGAACCTGTAAAAGGAACTAAATTGCTACAATATGTAGATGATTTATTAGTGGTAGGACCAATAGAGCTTGATGTAAAGGAAACTACGATAAGATTATTAAATTTTTTGGGAGACAAGGGACTAAAAGTCTCAAAAACAAAACTCCAATTTACTGAACCCGAGGTAAAATACCTGGGACATTGGCTAAGGGAAAGAAGAAATTACACCCCGAGAGGGTAGCAGGAATTGTAGCGTTACCCTCCCCTTGTACAAAAAGAGAAATCAGACAGGTGCTAGGACTCATGGGATACTTTAGACAATGGATTGAGAGCTACAGCGAAAAAGTAAAATTCCTGTATGAGAAACTGACTACCGATAGGATAAAATGGACAGAACAGGATGAAGAGGGATTTAAAGAACTGAAAGAAGCCCTCATGACAGCCCCTGTTTTGAGCCTCCCAGATATGAAAAAGCAATTCCAACTATTTGTAGATGTTAGCAATCATACTGCCCACGGAGTTTTAACCCAGGACTGGGCAGGAATTAAAAAACCAATAGGATATGTGTCGAAGCTCCTAGACCCCGTGAGTCAGGGATGGCCAACCTGTTTACAAGCGATAGTGGCAGTGGCACTCCTAGTGGAAGAGGCAAAAAAAGTAACTTTCGGAGCACCTTTAATAGTATATACTCCCCACAGTGTTAGGAGTCTGCTGCATCAAAAAGCAGATAAATGGCTCACTGATGCCAGGCTCCTGAAATATGAGGCTATGCTGGTCCACTCCCATGAATTAGAACTTCGAACAACTACAGCACAGAACCCTGCACAGTTTCTGTATGGGGAAGCCCTGGAGACGCCCACCCATAATTGCGCTGAGATAGTAGAATTATAAACAAAGATAAGGCCGGATGTGGAAGAAAAAGAATTAGAGGAAGGTGAAAAATGGTTTGTGGATGGTTCTGCAAAAGTGGTAGAAGGAAAGAGGAAGTCAGGATATGCGGTAGTAGATGGCAAAACAGGGAAAGTAGTAGAGTTGGGACCTCTGAGTGCTAGTTGGTCGGCTCAGGCATGTGAATTATATGCCGTGTTGAGGGCATTGAAAAGATTGAAAGGGAAAAGAGGAACAATTTTTATTGATTCTAAGTATGCTTTTGGTGTGGTACACACTTTTGGAAAAATTTGGGAAGAAAGAGGGTTGATTAACACCTGAGGACGAGGGTTGATCCATGGAGAAATAATAAAACAGATCCTAGTTGCTATTAGGGAGCCAGAGGCGATCTCGATAGTACATGTAAAGGGGCATCAAACGGGAATGCAGTTTCGGACCCGAGGAAATAACTTAGCCGATAAAGAGACAAAAAGCGCAGCTTTGTTACAGGTAAGTACCCCAGAGATTGAGGAAAGGGAGGCTAGGGAATACCCCCCATGCCCTTCCAAAAAGGAAACTGAGGAATATCTAGAAATGGGAGGAAAGCTGGAAGGAGGTAAGTGGAAATTACCTGATGGGAGAGAATTACTGCCTAAAGATTATAGTAGAAAAATTTTAAGGAGATTACACCAGCAGACCCACTGGGGGGCACGAGCCTTAGCAGAACAATTTTTAAGGTTTTTTGGATGTAAAGGAATTTATGAGTTAGCCAAGCAGGAGGTACAAGGATGCATGACATGCCAAAAAGTAAACCAGGCTAGATCTCAACGAGCAGTGTTGGGAAGTCGCCCTGCAGCCCACCGGCCTTTTGAGAGAATTCAAGTAGATTTTACAGAGTTGCCTAAAGTGGGGAGGTATAAAAATCTGTTAGTATTAGTAGATAAATTAACACATTGGGTAGAGGCTTTCCCAACCTCTAGAACTACAGCCCAAACCGTATCAAAAATATTATTAGAAGAAATTATATCCTGATATGGCAGAATAGATTATATAGACTCAGATCAGGGGACACACTTTACCTCAAAAATTATTAAGCAATTGGCCGAAGCTCTGGGAATTCGATGGGAATATCACACTCCTTGGCACCCCCAGATTTCGGGTCAAGTTGAAAGAATGAATCAGACACTAAAAGCTCAATTATCTAAATTAATGTTGGAAACGAAAATGTCATGGGTAAAATGTCTCCCCTTAGCCTTGTTAAATATCCGAACTATGCCACATTCAGAGACAGGGCTGTCACCTTTCGAAATGTTATACGAGATGCCAGTAGGACACCCCGGGATAGAGGATGGACAAATACAACCATACCTAATAGAAATTAACAGAAATCTACAGGAATTGAGAAGGCGTGGGCTGGTAACTCAAAATTCACCTCTGGGATTCGCTATCCACAAGATGCAACTGGGAGACAAAGTACTTATATAAACATGGAGGGAGACCCCTCTCACACCTCACTGGGAAGGTCCTTTTCACGTCCTCCTAACCACAGACGCAGCAATTCAGACAGCAGAGAGAGGTTGGACGCACGCTTCTCGAGTGAAGAAAATAGAACTTCAAGAAGAGACACCTGAGTGGAGGATCACTTCTTCCCCAGGGGACTTAAAGATAAAACTGCGCCGGCCCAGCAAATGACCAGGAGGGACCAGATAAGTTGTATCATAATTGGTTGTCATGTACAACCATGTTCCGGTTTGGCCAAATTTAGAAATATATCCTCTGAGAGAAGGCACGACCACCCCTCCCCCACCAGGTTTGGGAAAAATAAATTTTCCTCGAAGGAAAGTGAAGGAGATAAAACTATTTATTTAACAAACACACAGAAAAGGAAAATAATGCTAAATAATAAAATCTTTCGTTGTGGAGGAAAAACCTGGGAAAATGTTAGAGTCCTCCCTCTGGTCTCCTCGGAGCTGGGGCTTGGCCCAGGGCCAGGCCCTCTGTGCCCGGTGGAAAGTCCTCCCGATGTGCTCTGATGTTAAAGCAATCAAGCAGTCCAGTAGAAAAGGGAGAAAATCAGAAATTCCAGGGAAGGAAAAATTCAACTCTCAGTCTCTCTCTGGAGAAAAAGCAGCTGAACCACTGGCCAAAAAAAAAACTGTCCTGGGAGCAGCCAGCCGGGTGCTTCCTCCCTCCCCTGCCCCAGCTGGGAAACAAATTGCTATCTGTGTGTGTGACCTTGAACAAGCTGCAAACTGCTTTGAAAAAGTTTTGCTCAGTTTTTTCCTTCCCCCTCTCAGGCTCAGTTTAGAGGCATAGAAAGGCACAGGAATTAATTTCTGGGCATAGGCAGCGATATGGGATACGCATCATAAGGTCACCCCAAGACAACATGTTACCCGTTTGGCTCTTTTGAGTGCGAATATTGTCACGAGGTTCAGGTTACTCATTGCCAAAGGGGCTATAGACCCAGAGGCTTGTGTACAAAGTGTTTAGAAGAAGAACAAGACTTGACTAGCCGTGTTTTACAGCTTGCTACAAATTTGGGTATAATAGAATTGGATTCTTTAGAGTGGTATCGCCTATACAAAAACAGAGTAAGGGGAAAATTGGACTTTGGCACAGATTCTGACTGTCGAGTGTCGTAGGTTAAATAAAGTACCCTGCGGGACTGACACAGTTAAACTCTCTAGGTGGGGTGTGTACAAAAGGCAGTATGCAGCTCGATCTGGCCACAGGATCCCAGGACAATATTCCTGCTACCAAGAAGATGGTTTACCTCGCCGCTGGTGGCAACCCAGTGGACGTAGGCACAGGCAGAGGGATGCATCTGTGGGGATTCCTGATGGTTCTGAGCCTAGCCATATGCCAGACAGCTAACCTACAGCCGGATAGCTGGTCCTACACTGAGGGGGAAGACCTCACCGAGAGGTATAAGCTGTGTCTGCCAAGCCTCTTAAAGGAAAAGGGTACATATCAAGTCCCAGAGGTCTGTGAAATCAGAAAGAAAGGCGGGACCTGTCATATAAACGGCACTCGATTCCAAATATGTAAAACAAATGGGGTAATTTTGTGCTACCCCCAAGTTGCAAGCTCTAAGCACGGGCAGTCAAGGGCATCTCCTATTAAAAGTAGACACCACCTTAATAGATATAAAAGAGAAGTTACACAAAAACCTATTCCAACTTGCAACCAATGTAATCAGACTGTTTAGATTGGAGGAAAAATGAAATCCATTTTTGTGGCCTACTTTCAGGTTAACAATCTGTGTTATGATACCTCTACATTAAGCATGTGTATTCTGGGTGGAAAAACCTACTGGGTGGGGCAAAATTTAAAATATCAAGGTAAACTGACCCTGGGCAGTGAGTCTGTTATATTAGATCTGCTTGAAGAAAGTGACGACAGGGCATGTTTGAAATATGACAAAACCTTCTGTTTCTCAAGAAACAAAGAGGGAATGGACCCAGAAAATATAATATCGTCAGAACTTAAAAGAAAAGAATCCGAAATGAGGAAAAAGAGGGTGGAACAAGAAAAATTGTTAACTCTTAGCAAACAGTATGATGAATTAGAGAAACAGTATAACGATTGGGGATTACCGGCCCCCAACCAAAATTTGTTCATAGATTTAATGCAGGAAATTGCCACCGAGCTAGGATTATCTAATTGTTGGATCTGTGGGGGACTAAAATCTGCCGAAAAATGGCCTTGGAAGGGTGAAGGCTTAGCTCCAGAACAGCTCTTAAGATGGGACGAGGGCCAAATCTCAAGGACCATACAAAGACCTGACAGGTGGGTCCTAGATCAACAAGTGATAGGGACCATTTGTATTAGCAGGGAAGGAAATGAATATACCGAGGTCGTGGGATATACTCCATGTATATCCACCCTCACCGTAAATTCAAATAATAAAAGTAAAATCTGGCAACCGGAACCCCCTGCAGGCTATTGGAGTCAGAAAAAGGGAAAAGAATGTGAATGGAACAACCAAATCAGTCTATGTTGGCAAAAAAGCCCTGGAGCTAACCCTTATCAATCCCTAGAAAATTTAAAAGATTACTGGCAGGAACCAGAGAATACAAAAGTAAAATGGAAAGCCCCCAGTGGTATATATTGGATTTGTGGGGAAAAGGCATAGAGTGAGCTGCCTAGGAAATGGAAAGGCTCATGCACACTAGGAATGATTCGACATTCCTTCTTCACGCTTCCCAGATCTGAGAGCGTTCTGTTAGGAGCTCCCTTATACGAGGCCCTGAACAGAAAGAAAAGAGAAATAAAGAAAGAAATACCTATAGCTGGTGAGAGTCAGAAATGGGGTGAAGAAGAATGGCCGGCGAAAAGAATAATAGAGTATTATGGTCCTGCAACTTAGGCCCAAGACGGGAGTTGGGGATACAGAACCCCAGTTTATTTGCTCAATCATCTTATAAGGCTCCAAGCTGTTGTGGAGATAGTATCCAATCATACCTCAGATGCTCTAGAACTGCTAGCAAAACAACATTCCCAGATGCGAGCCGTTGTATATCAGAACCGAATTGCATTAGACTATTTACTGGCTGACGAAGGGGGAGTCTGTGGAAAATTTAATGAATCTGAGTGTTGTGTGGAAATTAATGACTATGGTAAAACTATAAGGGGGCTAGCTGCTGAAATCAAAAAGGTAGCACATGTCCCAGTTCAAAAATGGAATTCTATTTTACAAGCATCATGGTGGGATCGACTATTCGAGGGTGCATGGTGGAAAAAGGTAGTATTTTTCATCTTATGTTCAGTGGCTGGGATAATGTACATACCTTGCCTAATACCATGTTTTATTAGACTAATCCATTCAGTGGTACAGGGCATGCAGTTAGCGGCAATGCCCATGGATCCAGAACTAGCTGTGAGAAATTTAGGTAAAACTTCTAGGATCTCCAAAATTATGAAACTTGAAGAAAAATCAGAGAACAGAAGGGTGGCCAAGGCCCTATTAGAATTCGAAAAACAAATAAAAGTAAACGAGGAAAATTTATAAAAAAGGATTGAAAAACCAAGGGCAAAAAGATTTGTTAACTGTTTATGTTCCAAGACCTAATGCCGGTGTAATAAAGTTAACTAGACTTAAAATTAAAAAGGAAGCATGAATTAATGTGTTCATATAAAAGGGGAGGGAATTGTTATAAATGAAATTGGTAATTCGTGCTTGCGTATATAAATGTATATATTAATTGTACAAATAAAAACGCCTAAGCCCAAACCCCAGGCCGGGGATGGAGAAAATTTCGCAAGCCTTGGCAGCAGCAGAGAAGATTATATGGCCAGGAACTAATCAGCATATGAAAAAGTATATCTCCGGGTGGAGGTAGACCTTATCTGGAGCCATTAACACCAATCCTGGTCGATGATCTGGATGATGATGGAACTGATTAACATCTCGGAGTCGTTAAACAAGTATCCCATTCCGGGAACTAAGAATAACTGTTCCAGGAATCGGAGATGGACCATTCATCATCCAAGATGGACAATTCATCAGACCCCAGGAAATGCTTTGTGCAGTCCAACTTCGGGACAAGAGGACATCATGAATATGCTAAATTGCGAGAAGAATAGAATTAATTCGGACTCTGCCCAAGAACTGTATAAGAAGGAACCAGCTGAAGCGACATTCGTGAACTTGGGGATCTGACGCGATAGAGGTCAGATCTGTGTTCACCCAGCACCGATCCCAGGCTCGGGACTGACCTTTTTCCGATCGTGGCTTTCTGTGTGACTGATCTTTCGGCTGCGTAATAAAATCTATTTCTTTATTAAATTTAATTTGGCTGAATTTCTTTACCTCACCACCAATCAGCACTGCAACTAAATCAGAGTAAGTAAACCAAAAAAAGTAGTAAACAAGACATGGGAAGTTACTTTTATTAAATTAGCAGGTATAGATTACAAGCAGGATTAAATCAGTAGGTGACAAGAGCCAGAGAGCGATGAAAGCTGATAGTTGTGCAGACCTTCTAGCCTTGGTGCGGTGAAAGCCATGGGACAGGTTAAAAACTCAAGGCAAGAACAAGAAGCAGAGATGAAACAAAGCCCAAGGCAAGAACAAGAGGCAAACATGGGACAAACAGGACGCCATGACCTGAGCCTCTGGCACAAAAGGATGATTAGCCAGGACACCACTGTCACAAGAGGGAATCTGCAAGGACTTGATAGTGTTGCTATGGGAATGGGGCAGGGGGGTTTGAGCCTATGGATTTGCCCAGGAGTAGTAAACTATAAAACGCTGGTAACTTGTACAATAAACTGGCTTTGCTTGCTACACCAGCAGAGTCCGTGCCTCTTCAATCTCCGCAAATGGTGCCTCTCGTGTAAGGAGAGCGAATATTGGCCTACAGATGCGCATCCGATGGGTAACCCCACAGAACTTGAAGTGCCACTGAAAGGAAGTGGGAATTCGGCCGATCAATCCCTTCAGGTTTTGAAGGTGAGCTGTGGGGAACATGGGGGGTAATATGTTCTCAGAAGAGAAGCATGTTTATGAACTTATGTCTAAACTTTTGAAGAAGCAAGGGAAGTCGGTTGCTTCTTCCTCTCTTAAGCTGATTTTGCTCTAGACTGAATCACAGGTTAAAGGGTTAAGTCCTAGCACAGCTTTTTCAGCGGAACTATGGGATGATGTGGGGGTGAGACTTTGGGACAAAGCAACTAAAGGTGACAAATTAGTAGCCGAATTGTTACCTGTTTGGAGAGCAATTTTAGAGACTCTTAAAGCTCAGGAAGCTGCCGAGGAAAAGTTGGCTCCTGCCACTGGTTCTGGTCGCAGCTCCCCCGTGCCGCCCGCCGCGCCACCGCCCGCTGCTTTGCCCGCCGCGCTGCCTGCCTTTGCTGGCTCTGCTGTGCCACCCGCTGTGCAGCGCTTCCCCGCCTCAGCCCCCCCGGCGGCTGCAACTCCCTGCCAAAGTACCGCAGGAGAATCCCTGCCGCCTTTTGTCCTTCTGCCACCCGCGCGAACACAAGCCACCACTGCTCCAGCACGGGCTCCTGCAATGGAATTTGCTGCTTCTGATGGGGATTCGGAATTTGGAGACGACCCCTTTGATTCTGAAACTGTAGATCCTGAGAAGGAGCCTGATCTAAATCGCCCTAATTTACATAACAACTGAGGTAAGTTGAAACAAAGAGCATTGGAATGCAAATCAACAGCTCGAAGCTTTAACATTTGACAATCTTACTGGAAGGGGCCAGCACTCCGCACCAGAAGCCCAAGCACGGGATATCCCGCGCTAAGCCCTAAGTGATATTAAAGATGATGCATATCGCACTTTCATGAAAGTCCCCGATGTTAGCAAGCTGCAAAAGTCTTTTACATCCATAACCCAAGGGCCGAAAGAGTCTTACATGCAGTTCATAGACCGAATGCGACAGGCATTAGAGACAGGTATCACATCAAGAGGCCCACGATGTTATTCTTTTAAAATTGGCGGTTGAGAATGCAAATTCGGACTGCCAAAGAGTCTTAAGGCCACTTAAAAACCCCACCATTATAGAAACGGTTGAAGCTTGCAATCTTATCGGAACTGTGGAGTACAAATATGAAGCCATGGCTGATGCCTTTGCTGCTCTTAAGGTGGCTCCCGATCCCGCGGGACAGACTTGTTTTGGCTATGGAAAACCAGGCCACCTTAAGACTTCTATGCCTTAAAAGGAGCAAAGTCCAAAAAACCCGGAGTTTGCCTGCGCTGCCGAAAAGGGGGGCATTTTGCTAATCAGTGCCGCTCTAAATATGATATTGACGGCAAACCAATTCCAGGAAATGCGAAACAGAGCACAGGTCGGCCCTGCACGCAGACACGAATCCCTTAGCCGACCCCCTCAGCAGCAGCAGGAGTGTTTCAGCCTTGCAACTAGCCACCTCCGGCAGTGAGGGCTTGGACCTCATTGCCGTATAGACAGTAAATATCTTAGACTCCTCCGTCCATGTGACCCCCACAGGGGTCAATGGACCTTTAGGACAAGGATGGAGTGCATTGCTTTTGGGGCATTCCTCAACTACTTTAACGGGACTGTTTGTACTTCCAGGTGTAATTGATGCAGACTTTTTAGGAGAAGTCAAAATCATGGTTTGGACTCCCTTCCCCCCATGTACTGTACCCCAAGGGTCCAAAATTGCTCAGTTAATATTTTTTACAGCATCAATGCCTTTGCAAAGATACCACTGGGTGGTTTTACCCCAAGGGATGAAAAACAGCCCTACAAATTTGTCAGTGGTTGGTTGCACAGGCCCTTAGCCCAGTACAACAGGCAAAGCCTCATATGTTACTACATCACTATATGGATGATACTCTCATTGCAGCAGAAAAACAAGAAGACATGAAGGAAACCTTGGCCCTTACCACAGAAGCTGTAAAATGTGCAGGATTGCAAATAGCACAGGATAAGATTCAACAAATGCCCCTGTGGCGATATCTAGGTTGGCATATTAGACCCCAAACTGTACAGCCACAGCAATTAAAAATTCAAAACAAAATTTCTACATTACATGAAGCACAGAAATTACTAGGAGTTATTAATTGGGTAAGGCCCTTGCTGGGAATCACAAATTCAGATTTAGCTCCCCTTTTTGCAATATTAAAAGGACAGCCTGACTTGTCTTCCCCAAGACATTTGAATCATGAAGCACAATTGGCCTTGCAAAAGGTAGCAGATGCCATTGCCCACAGGCAAGCGTCATGATGGGCACCTGATCTTCCATTTTTCACTGATTCTTTTAAGCCCTCCACGACAGCCACGTGCATTGTTGTACCAATGGGATCCTAATACAGCCGACCCTTTGCTTATCATTGAATGGATTTTTTACCTCATCAGATGACAAAGAGAATTGTTACTCAACATGAAATGTCTGCACATCTTATCATTAAGGCACATCAGAGATTGCAAATGTTGGCAGGTCATGATTTTGAACAAATTTGTGTACCTATAACTACTGTTTATCTGGATTGGCTTTTACAGACATCAAGACCTTTTCAGACTGCACTTGTTGATTTTTCAGGTCAGATTACCCTCCATTCACCATCTCATAAATTGTTAACTACTAATTTTAATATTGTTTTAAAACCCAAGCACAGTGAGACACCTTTACAAGCTCCTACACTATTTACCAATGGCTCTGGACAATCCCACAAATCTGTTTTACTTTGGAGGGACAATGAGACTGGTACACGGGCCTCCGATGTGACTGTAGTTTCTGGGTCTCCACAAATTGTGGAATTAGCTGTAGTCGTTCGTGTTTTTCAAAAATGGCCCACACCTTTAAATTTGGTAACAGAGTCTGCTTATGTTGCAGGTATTCTTGAAAGAGCTGAAGCTGCTGTTTTGAGATAAGTTTCTAATGTTGATCTTTTTCAGTGGTTACAATTAATTTCCCTTTCAGACACCAGACAACATCCTTATTTTGTTATGCATTTTCGCATTCACACAACTTCACCTGGTTTTATAGCAGAAGTAAACCGACAAGCTGATTTGCTTACCTTACCTGTTCAGGTACTTCCCAATTGTTTTGCACAAGCCAAACTTAGCCATTCCTTTTTTCACCAGAACGCTGCAGCTCTTTGTCGCACATTTGCTTTAAAGTACCAACAAGCAAAAGACATCATTGCTGCTTGCCCTGATTGTCAGTGTCATAATTTTGTGACAGGCTCACCAGGAATTAACCCACGTGGCCTACAAAGCCTCCAGGTATGGCAAACTGATGCCACTCACTATCCTGAATTTGGCTGCCTCAAATATGTTCACTCATCTATTGACACCTTCTCAGGTGCATTATTTGCATCATGCCACTCAGAAGAAATTGCCAAAGATGTGTGCCGCCATTTTTTGGCAGCTTCTGCAGCTTTAGGGATTCCCCAGCAGATTAAAACTGATAATGGTCCTGCTTACACTTCTCAACTACTTTCCTCCTTTTTCACACTATGGGGAACCTCTCATATTACGGGCATCCCTCACTCCCCCACAGGACAAGCAATTATTGAATGTGCTCATTCAACATTTAAGTGTCTTTTAGCACAACAGAAAGGGGGGGATGCAGGGGTGTACATCAATGGAAAGGCTACACAAGGCACTGTATGTTTTTAATTTTTTTAATTGCTATGGTGATAGCAAGGTTCCCCCTATAATAAAACACTTTTCTACTTCTAAGGAAACGTCATTACACACAGGGCAGAAAGCACAAGTCCTTGTAAAAGACCCAGAAAGTGGGAAAATCATAGGTCCATTTCCCCTCATTACATGGGGAAGGGGTTATGCTTGTGTTTCCACAGATACTGGTCCTCGTTGGGTTCCAGCCAAGAACATCAGACCCTTCATCGAACAACCAGCTGATCAGAACACACAAAAGAATTAACATCCTTGACTCAGTAATATATAGATAAAGACTCTAGTATGCGGGCACAGCTATGGCTTGCCTGAACACTTGGAAGTCTTCGCTGAACAATGGCCCATTACACTGGCCAAATATTCTAGTAGTACTCTTGTTAAAAGATAAAGTTTGCTTTATGCTAACAAAAGCTTTTTTAGTATTAATGCTTCTTTCTGTTACTTTTGCTTGGCTTGTTAATCAGCCAAAAACAAATGTATGGATAACTTTAGCCAATCTAACAGGGCAGGATAACTTATGCTTGGCCACGGCCTCTCCTGAAAATCCATTTTCTACTTGCCTTGTTGGTTTACCTTTAGATGAGTGGCCACGTCCCTCTCAAGCTCACATTCTTGATTTGGAGAATCATGCCGATGCTTGGGACCAATGGGTCCCATATCTCCCTCATGCAGCTCTTGAACCCAAAGAAATAGAGCTTTTGGGGTCCATAAAAATGGACCTCTGTATTAAGTTTAATTATTCCGGGAGCAACTAATCTAAAGCATGGGATGTTTCTCTGACTCAGCCTATATCTAGAAATGCAAGTGCTTGCTGCAATTACACTACTAATATTATCTCTTGCTCTACTAATGCTCCATTATCACTACCAGCAGGAGTGTTTTTTATTTGTGGAGACAGAGCTTGGGCTTGTATTCCATCACATATTAAGGGAGGGCCCTGTATTTTGGGGCGACTCTCACGGTTAACACCCAACACATCCATGATTTTGCAACACAGATTACCGCGGAAAGAAAAGCACAGTCTTCATGCGTTTGCCCCTGATTATGATGATAGTCTCGACTTTTGGTCACTACAACGACGTTGGGCAGCCTCTTTTTTTGCTCCAGGAGTAGCGGCCGGAAAAGCACTGGGATTGTTAAACAAGCTAGGCTGCTGGCTAGCTCGATAAACTAATGCTATTTCGCTTGTTTTAACAGGATTGTTAACTGATGTTGATTCAATTAGACCTGCTACATTGCAGAACAGAGCTGCTATTGATTTCTTGCTTCTAGCGCACAGACATGGATGCGAAGATTTTGGTGGAATGTGCTGTATGAACCTTTCTGATCACTCACAATCTATTCATACGAGTATTAAAGCTTTACAAGATAATGTAGCCAAATTAAAAGTAGAAGATAGTGCTGATTGGTTTAATAGCCTTTTTGGAGACTGGGGGATCACTGGATGGGTCAAAAATTTAGTTAAGATGGGAATGTTTATATTAGGGGTGCTGTTAATCATAGTGATATGCTTGCCTTGCTTGATCCAATGTATTCAGAGATTGATTAATAAATCAATAAAGCAAATAATGATCGTTGAACAGAGAGGGGGAATTGACAGGAGCCAGAGAGCGATGAAAGCTGATAGTTATGCAGACCTTCTAGCCTTGGTGCGGTGAAAACCATGGGACAGGTTAAAAACTCAAGGCAAGAACAAGAAGCAGAGACGAAACAAAGCCCAAGGCAAGAACAAGAGGCAAACATGGGACAAACAGGACGCCATGACCTGAGCCTCTGGCACAAAAGGATGATTAGCCAGGACACCACTGTCACAAGAGGGAATCTGCAAGGACTTGATAGTGTTGCTATGGGAATGGGGCAGGGGGGTTTGAGCCTATGGATTTGCCCAGGAGTAGTAAACTATAAAACGCTGGTAACTTGTACAATAAACTGGCTTTGCTTGTTATATCCAGCAGAGTCCGTGCCTCTTCAATCCCTGCAGTAGGGAGCCTATTAACTAGCTATTTGTGTTCAAAGCTGCAGCAGTAAAAGAACTGCAGTATGTTGTTTATCCTAGAAATTCTTTGTAAGCTAACTCCCTGAGCAACACAACCAGGAAGGGTTTTTTTCTGTAAAATTGCTCTGGTTATCATAAAACATTCACACCAGTAAAAACAGCACTCAGGTATTTTGTTACAGTACCAATAAAAATAAACTGGCTAACTTCTACAGAAGAAAAATATAATGAGGAGAAGAATCTTTGTCACATTGAATAGTTGGCCTGATATAAAGGAAAATTACTACAGTAAACCAGGGAATAGTTTAGAATTGACTGAAGCCAACTAAAGCCTTGATTCCATTATTGGAGGGAAAATAAATACTATTTATGAGATAATTTGGGGCTCAGTATTGACAATAAACCACAGTCAACATTTTTCTTTAGTGATTAATACGTCTTCTTAATGGTAGCATGAAGTGCCAGACACAGACATTATTCTAACTAGTTAGAGCTTTATACTAGGATTCACTAAGCAGGTAAGTCACTAAAGTAATCACAAATAGCTCTTTTTCATTTGCTTAAAACTCAACAGTCCTAGAATCAGTTGTTAACCTGACAAACAATAAATGGCATATAAATATCAAGCAAGCTTTAACACTTATTTTTGATTCTGATTCTTCCTGCTTACCATTAAGACAATCCTAATGAGAAGGAACAGTAACTTGAACTTGTGCAAATTCCAACAACATTTTTTCACCCATAAATTTGCTTTCCACATCACTGATACTCCAATGGGAACAATACCTTAAACTTACTCCCTAAACAAATAATACAGCTTATACCACTGAGGCGAAGAAATTGCATTATCCTACACCTTACAAAAAATCATCTCAATTTATAGACTGAAAAATGACAGAAAATTAAAAACTTGTAAGGTTATCTGAGAAAAAGCAGCAGAGCCAAGGCCAGAATCCACATCCCCTGAGCCTTTACCCAGTGCTCCAGTTAGTATTCAATATAGTTCCCAAAATTCAATGGTTTTTTCCTCCTGACTTGAGAGACAATCTCCTTTGAACTATACAGCATTTTGCTACTGGCTAAATATCTTGTACATTTATATTTTTACATGTTGACCTACCTCGAAAGACATACTGATACTTTCTGCTTGGCACACCAACTCTAACAAATTATGTGGGTAAGTTACATGGCTTCCTGAATTGCGCAAGCTTAAAACTGGTAGCCCTAAGTATGTTTAATACTCCAAGACTTCCTTTTCCAGGATGACATCATTATAAGATGCTGCAACCTGAACTATGTCTACATTAAAGCTTAACCTTAGTTATAGCAATTCAGTCCTCATCACCACCTGTACAACAAACCAAGTTATCAGCTATATTTTAGTATTTATAATTAAAACTCAATTACACTTGAACACAATCACTATTCTTAACTTCAGTCAACACTGTTAGAAGGCTAGAAAACTTAAATCTTCAAATTCATCTTCTAAAGAATGACTGACTTGCAAGGCCCTAGCTGCTGTAATACACAGTGTCTGGGCATTGCCCTACTGATGCACATATGTTCTTCTGTATACAGATATCAAAATGACTTGGGTTGAAAAGGACCTTAAGACCATCTAGTCCCAACCCCCCTGCCATGGGCAGGGACACCTTCCACTAGACCAGGTTGTTCAAAGCCCCATCCAACCTGGCCTTGAACACTTCCAGGGGGGTGCAGCCACAACTTCTCTGGGCAACCTGTGCCAGTGCCTCACCACCCTCACAGTCAAGAATTTCTTCCCAATATCTAATCTAACCCTGCCCTCTGTCACTTTGAAGTCATTCCCCCTTGTCCTATCACTCCATGCCCTTGTCCAAAGTCCCTCTCCAGCTCTCTTGTAGCCCCTTTAGGTACTGGAAAGTTGCTATAATATCTCCCCAGAGAGAGGGAGATATATCAGAATATATCAGAAGGGTCCTGCTGCTAATCAGCCAATCAAGTAGGAAGCATTGGTAGAAGAAAAATATGCTATTAGAAATCCTGCATCCTACACTACATATGAACTACACTGACACTATGAAACAAATAGAAGAAAGCAAACAATTTAACTTTAGGCTATAATGTGGAAGTTATGTCGAAAGGGTTAAGGGAACAACAATATGTAACTTCTTAGCTTATTCTACTTTGACCATTCACTGCACTCTGTTACACCCTCATCCATGATGGCCCTCTCAATGAACAAGGACCTCAAGACTGTTGACCAGTTCACAAAAAATTTTATTAAAAAATGCTTTTTACTAAGAAATTACTGTTTTCACAAAAGGCTTCAAAAAGGCATTTATCTCAAGTCAGTTTCTGAAGACAAGCACCACAGACATCATACCGTTATTCAACTCCTTCCCTGAATAAACATTTAAAAAAAAAAAAAAACAAACAAATTGGGAATACTAATGCCAGAAAAGCTGATATTTCCATGTGGTTAGTTTGTCTGAACAGACTTCTTTTTTTTTCTCATCAGCTTAAAAGAAACTGAGAAATTTGTGAGTGACCACCAGTTCTCATTTTTAAGTTTAATTTGGTAATAAAACATGAACTAAATTGATTTTTAAGATAGTTTTTTAGCTAAAAGAAATGCATAAGAGTAGTTTGTAAACAGATGCAGGAAATCTCACAACACTGTCTTATTGATTGCTAACATCAAGCTTAGGAATTAAGTTTCATAGAGACTTGAAGTCAAACCCGACAAGAATTTTTATTTCCCATTTTATGTCCATACAGCATCTAAAAGTGTTCTGCAACCTAGAGTTTGAACATGTCATTTTACACATATGTAATTAGGGCCAGCATCCTTGTGTCTATAACCACATCATCCTGAAAATTTAGGAACTATGAAGAGCTGGAACCATTTATCTTTGGGTTCAAGATTGTCTTGGAAAACCAGGTGCCAGCTTCTGCCACCCCAGCTCTGTGAAAGGCTCCAAGGAAATTAGTAGAATCTCTCAGAGCACTCTTGTTCTCTCTACACACTAATCCAGACTGCACAATACAGCACTACAGAACATGGACCAGTTGAAAGCGGTCATTGTAAAATTATTGAAAGAAACGCTCAATACAGATTAAAAGACACTACAAAATGTCAGAAAAACACTCCTAAAGTCAGCTGCTTCACACTCACCACTTTCAGAAACAACAGACTGCTTCTCTCACAGGATCATCTTACATTTTATGTTCAGGCAATGCAGGTGGACTCTATTCACCAGACAAGCAGCTGCCTGGCTGTTTCCTAGGCTGGAAATTTCGGCTGCACAACACCATTTACTAAGAGGAAGTCAGGAAGTTACACAGTAAGCTGCCGGAGGAGTACATACACATGGGGCCAACTCCAAGATGAAGAAATGTCACACACAACAGGAAGCTACTGCAAAGCACACCATCACTCTGTCCTTACTGCCCTGTGGAGGCCAGAGCCTGGTGCAACACACTTACCACCAAGAACTTGCTTTAGTCGTTTACAAAGAACGTAGAGACAACATTCAACTCCCACCATAATTACAGAACTGAGAAAAAGAAGGGCAATTTGATCCTCCTGCTATGCCTTTCCAGTTAACACATCCAAAGTCTTCACAGCACCAGCTATCATAAGGAGGATAAGGGGATTTTGAAGCTAATTTTGGCCAACACTCCCCAAAATATCAACTATCTCTTGCCACATTTCCAGGAAAGATCTCTCTGGATTTCTTCTAAAGCATTATTTTAATTGAAATTCCAACAAGAGAAAAATCAGAGGGGGCTCTGCTTCATCCTCAATAATCCTGTCATAAGAAAAGGGAGTCAGTTTATAAACTAACAATTTACAAGCACATTCTTCGTGTAACCTCAGCAATAAAAATAGTATATTCTGATGCACTGTTTAAATAACTATACTTATTTTAGAAAGCTTAAGATGTTCAACTATAGTCTTCAAAAATTCATAGAACCAATTTATAGCTAAGTGAATGCATGCAGACTGAGATATGGCATATGCCATGAGAATGTTCTTTATACATAGCAACTCTCTACTTGTGAGCTATGATTAAGAATCAATGTCCATCTCCAACTTGAATAGTGAATTATCCCAGCTCTGCTACAAACTAGCAGACAGTGCCAAGTTCTGCTTCTGGGAAAATAGACTTCACCTCTGTCTGGATAGCAATGTTATTTTAGGATCTACCGTGTCAATCCAACTGCCTGCTGTTGTCCCGTTAACGCACTCATACCTTAGCAGCAGATGTTGGGAACTCTCCTAAAACAGTCTCCAGAGGAACTTTCCCTTCCCCTCAGTGTAACTGTTGAAACCACACATTTCCTATGGCTTTAACCTGTATTGCTATACTCTGAAGCAACCTATTTTGGGGAAAGATGCTAAAGCTTGAAAACAAACTATTCTAAAAGCCACATTAGCTTGAAAACTCTGCCCTACTGGTGATCAAAAGCATCCCTAAAACTAGGTTATTGCATGCAGCTATGTGGATCACTTTCCTGACAAATATTCCCAAGGAATTAAAGAAAACATGCTAACAAGTAGCACAGGTTATATTCAAGAAAAACTGTGCTCTTTACACCTAAATTAGAAATTATTTTTCATTCAGTTATGAGAAGAAAAGGCCTCAAAATGTCATAATTTTAAAAGATTTTTTTATTCTGAAACAGCAGTTCCAAGCCAGTTATCCCATCTTTGCCTAGTTTACTTCTGCTGTTAACTCCTTTGTAGACACTGTGATCAGCACTAAAGTTCCATGTATGGAGGCTCATATTAACTAATAAAGAGAGTGAGCCTTCAGAAAACAATTTTAACATGTACCATAAGCTATGCCTAGGCTGCTTATCCTTAGTGCCAACTCACTGCAGGGAATGAAAAAAAAGGGCTGCAGGACAAGCAAACAAAGGAATAACATTAGTATACTAGAGAAATTAATAATTTCTTTAGAGAATTTTGACCATGTGTGTTAATTTGGCATGGCCTGAATTTTTGGTAGCAGGGGGAAGGCCACAGAAGTAGCTTCTGTGAGAAGCTGCTAGAAGCTTCCACCATGTCCGACAGAGCCAACCTCTGATGGCTTTGAAGATGGACATGCTGCTGGCCCAATTAGAGAGGTTAGTAACCCCTCTGTGATGACATATTTAAGAAGAAAATCAAAACAGCACATGCAGTTTTTTCCCAGGGGTGGCAAGACACTGCCACCGGAAGCCATCCCAACGCTGTGCGCAGCGATGCGGCCGCCGTAGCCACCACCATCTGGGCACAGCCCATGGCGAGCCTTGCCTGCCTGGCCACCCCTAGCCATGCTGCACTGCAGGCAGGAAGGCAGGGGTGGTGGCGGCGGCTTCTCCTTCCTGGCGCCCCGCATGAAGAGAAGTGTTAAACAGTGCCAGCGCTGCAGCAGCCACTGCTGCCCATGCAGTGGCGGCAGGGCTGCCAAGCTGGCCATGAAAACATGGCGAGCGATTCCCCGATGCAGAACCTAGACAAAATAAACCTCTCGGCGCTGCGAGATCCTGCAGAAATCTTTGAATTAGTGGAATTTGTTGGCAATAGTACCTATGAGCAGCAGTTTTTCTTCTAGTTGGAGAAAAAGGAAGTGAGAACATGTGGGGAACAACATGGCGGCACCAAAGTCAGTGGAAAGAAAGAGGGGGAGAAGGTGCTCCAAGCATCGGAGCAGAGATTCCTCTGCAAGCTGTGGTGAGGACCATGGTGAAACAAACTGTCCCCCTGTAATCTATTGAATCCATGGGGGATGCAGAAATCCACTCGCAGCCTGTGGGAATGGTGCCCATGCCGGAGCGAGTGGAGTCCAGAAAAAGCTGTAATCCAGTGGGAGACCCAAACAGAGAGAGAGGGCCTTGGCTTCCAGAGACAGGGAGAGAAAGCCCTTGCTTCCAAACTAGATGTCGTGGTTTGACGAAGCTAAGCGTCAAGCACATGAAATCTGTTATTTTTCATAAGGGGAAAATAAAATATTGAGGAAAACTGGAGAGCTGAGAGGTAAAACAGGTTTAAACTTAAATAGTTGCTGTACAAAGAAAAAGTTAATTACTAACAGAATTAAAAGTAAAAAGAAATAACAATAAATTAAAGCAGACCTCCCCTCTCTTCCAGCACTCCCCTCCTTTTACCCAACTCGCACAAAGGAAAACAGAACATGGGATTTTGGTCAGTGTTTTAGTTCTTGAAAAGTCTCTCTCTTATGCTTAAGGAAAAAAGGGTTTCTTCTGCTTCACGTGGTTTCCAAACTGCCACCAGCAACAGACTCACCTGGAAATCTGCTGCAGTGAAAAAACATCTCTCCCATGAAAAATCTCACAGTTCCTTCACACTGCCAGACATGGGCCATCACATGGGGTTATTAATCTTTTTAAGGATGAGTTATTTTGAGCCTGAACACAAAGGCTTTCTTCTTCACAAGCCTCTAAAAGCCTTTCACTGCTTCTATATAGCCTGGCATAGGCACTCTTCACATCTTTATAAACCGCACATGAATTCCTCATCTCCCATGTACTTTAAAAAAAATGGATTAAAGAGGTTTACAGTTTGTGATATTAGTTTCTTACCACGGCCTGCGAGAAGTATTTTTAAGCTATGCGCAAAAAACGTGGCGCCGCCCTCTTTTTTCCTGTCGCCATTTTCAGCTTTGTCTCACATGACTCACTTTGTCTTTCTCTCTGACTTTGAAGCCACCATGTTGAAGAGTGTTCTTGTTCAGCCTTTACGGTGGAGAAAGCCTCGCTCCCTTTATGTTGTTGGCTGCATGGTGTCTTCTTCAGTTTAGCGCAAAGTGTGCTGGCTGCAGAAAGGAGGCTACGCCAGCTCCCGCTGGCTCCGCGTGGAGAGGAGAGGGACCCACCGGTGCCAAGAAGCCGCGCCGGATGGGTTTAGCTGTGTGGCAGTCCATGGCTGGTTTTAGTTGCCTGCGGCTCTGGGATAGTTTCCCCCCCCCCCCATCCCCAGTGACCTGGGGTCCGTGCCGCGGCATTGGGAAAAGGGGAAGGGGAAGAAGCCCCGGCCCGGCCCAGCAGGGCCCGGTGGCTCGGAGGCCTTCCCACCTTCCGGCAGGCGAGCTGGAACAAAAGGAAATCCCCGCCTTGACGCGCAGTTTAAATATGTAAAATGCGAGAAGCGTTATTGGTCTAAAAGTCTGTCCATCAACTCAGGTTCAACCCACTACACTAGAGAAGCCTATCCTTAAAAGACTGCACCTCGTGGAGTAGTGACCCACGCCATAACAGTTTTGGGAAGACTGCCCCTGGGAGGGACTCACGTTACAGCAGTTTTGGCAGGACTGCTGCTCGTGAAATTAGAACAACGCTGGAGAAGTTCACAGAGAACTGTCTCCCATGGGAAGGACCCCATAGCATAGCAGAGGAAAGACTCCTCTCCCTAAGCGAACAAAAAAAGATATCAAGTGAGGAACTGACCAACCCCCCCCCCCCCTCCACCCTGTCTCCCTGTGCTGTCGGTGGGAAGGAGGGAGGGGCTGGGAGGAAAAAGGTGTTTTTAAAAGCTTATTTTACTCATTATCCTCTTCTGACTGTTAATAATAAATTTACTTTATACCTTTAAATTTTAGCCTGTTTTGCCCTTAAAGTGTTTTCTCCCAGTCCTTATCTCAACTCATGAACCCTTCATTTTTTTTTTCCCCCTCCTCTGCCCAGCTGTAGCAGAAGAGAGTGAGTGAATGGTTTTTGTGGGTGCCTGGCATTTTAACCAGTGTCAAACCACGATACCGTGTAAAATGGTCTTGCTTTCACATGTTTGATGAACTTTCATCAGATTCTGCAGTTTTAGTAGTAATACTTCATATAAAATAAATCCCTAATACAGTCATCACATTATACAAATGTTCGCATGGAAGCAGAACTCAGCCTGTGATATGGATGTACCCAATTACAGCTCAGGAAGGACACAGTCAGTTCTGCACTAGGTTTCAGACATGTATGCTCTAGAGGAGCACAGGATAACACAAAGGAGTCTAAACTCAATGCTTCCCTTCCACTAGCTTTTTTTCAGTTTTAAAAACATAGGAGCTATAACATTCCAGGCCAACATTATCTCAAACCTGCCCCAACTAAACACTTATTAGTTGTACATTATCAGGCATTTTACAAAAGCAACTGCATTTGGCAAGTCTTATTTAAAAGAAGCAAGAAGACACAAAGCATATCTATAATCTTTTAAAGACAGAAAAGCCACACAGCTGATCACACCAAAATAGTGAGATTATGAAACTAGTTATTTGTTTCCCTGCTTTGGGTTCCAATATTCTGTACTGTCACCACTGAAAGACCTTTTTAAATAACAAAGATAGACTATGAATATGCCATTTGACTATTCATTATGTGGCATGGTTTGGTTTGTTAAAGGCTTGGATTTTAGCTACCACTAATTACAAAGTATTTATGGACAGGGCTCTGAGCAACCTTGTTTAGAGTTAGTGGAAGGTATCCCTGCCCATGACAGGGAGGTTCAAACTAGATGATCTTTAAGGTCCCTTCCAACTCAAACCATTCTACGATTCTGTGACTCTATTTCAACAGAATAATCCATGATAATAGGGAAGAAACTGCTCTATTAGAAGACTCATATAAATGGTGAACTCCCATGCCAACACTTAGTTTCCAGATACTCAGGGATTATGTGATTAAAATCCCACTGGCTTGCTGGGAGGATTCAGCAAGATAACTACAGATTACTTAGAGGGCTAGTGTCAAAAGGACCTCTGTACTTATTTAGCCTCTGCTCTAGATTACTGACCCACTTATGAAGAGCTAAGCATCCCTGCTGTGCAATGTCAACACCCACTCCATCTGTTTGCTTCTGCTTTCTCAGAAACTCTATTAGTCTGCATAAGAAGTTCTGTTAATTACCACATGAGCAGCTTTTGCATAGCACATGCAGTAACAGCCTCACTTAATATGTAGTCATCTTGACAAACAGCATAAAAACAGAGCAATCCTAATTCAACAGGATTATCAGTGACATACAGTAATATATAATATGCAGATTTCTGAAGAAGCAATTTAATACAACTTTTGTCCAAGCTGCTCTCAGTTTTGAGAAAAGCTTGTAGGTGTTTAGTTGCTTTAGGTTTCAATGATGAAAAAGTATACTAGAGTTAAGTACTGTTAAAACTCTCTGGAAATCTCCAAGGGGACCAGAAATTTGTGAAACCACAAATGAAATTTCTGTTGAGGAAATAATGCAACAGTGGCAAACAGAAACATCCCACAACATTTGTCAATACCTACACTAAGTATTAGTAAGTAAATCTAAAGGAAGTTTTAAAAACCCACACAAAACCAAACAGAAAAACCCTCCCTAAGCAAAACAAGGTTTGGAAAGTTAGTCCAGCTGCCACATCAGAACTACCTTTCAGCATCTTAGCACCTCAAACTTCCTGTTGACTAGGAAGGAAAAAAGTTCCAAATTCAGCATTTTATTATTTATCCCGGCTGATCTGCAGATCTTTAAGACATTCATTAAATAGGTCTCAAGCAGCAGTGTCGTTAACTTACTAAATCCAAGAATAAGAATCTCCAGAAGTCATTACAGTACTGAGTTGACATTTGTTATTTCTTGGGAACCCAGACTCCTGCTATCAAAGTGAAATAATATCAACAGTCCAAAACCTAACTATGAAACTCAAGAATTCTGGCAACCCTGATATAATCTCACCCCTTAATACCAAAGCCATTTCTTAGTTTAAAATTAAGCCTTGTACAGTTGCCAACATCACTTCAAGAGTTCTCTAGCTACCAGCTTACTCCTAAAGTAGTTAAGAAAAGTAAAACCTAGGTCCAGTACTTTTTACAGCTTACTGGAGGATAGAGGAGAACAGTATATCACAGCACAGCAAGAATTGCTGGTCACAACATGGAGGCTATACAGAGCTATCATAGAGCTTTTTATTCTGTTTTAAAGTATTATTTAGCATGTCACACAAAAGGTCATGCAAGCAGAAGGACATACCCAAAGTAGACTAGGAAAACAATGGTATATTAGCATACTGTTTGTATCCTCTAGAAAAATTAGACAACTATTCTTCTGAAATACCAATATTTACTGCCCCAGTACCCTTGCAGGAGAGCTCTAGAAGATAGATACACATTTTATATCAAGTGAATCTCTATATGGGATATATAGCTTTTGTCATGAAACACCTCACAATTAAAGCATTTTGTCTTTATCATGGTAAAGACTTGCTAAATACATAGTCATCTTATGTCAAGTCAAGAAATACATACCCCTACAGGTTCCAATCTTAGTCTACTGATATACACCAAGACAAGAAAGAGCTAATATTTTATTTCCGATTGTTTTCCAGCCAGCAAAAGGAAGAAAGCAGAAGGGAAACCCAGAGAATTTTGGAACTGCTCTAGGGAAGAAAATACAAGCAGAGGGCAGCATTAGAAACAAAAGGTGGATAGACAAGAGAAAACACAATTAAAGTAGTCATTTATTCAGAGCATACTCATGATTTTCCCAAACAGCTGTATCAAATCTAAAAGAAAACACTAGAACCATTATAAGAGCTATAACACAATTGATATATGGAAATCATTAGTGACACCAGTCAAATCTAGTTTGTGCTATGATTAATACAAAGTTTAAAAGTAGTTGGGATGAATGTGCTAATACAGAAATTAGGGTCATAAACCAGATGCAGTTTCTCTCCCCTAGAAATTATTTTAAGTGTCAAGGCACTAAATGCCCAAAATATTCCCATGTCACCAGATCCTCTTTTTCATAGGAAAACACACCTGTGAAGTGATTTGATACTTGTGTTGCACATAATTAGCTTGCACAGGCATCTTAGTGGTATTTCTGTACAACATGAATGGAAAACAGACCGCATTATACTTACAAACATAACCCTTGCCCCTCGCACAGCAGTTGCCATGAATTAAGTTGAGAAAGACAAAGGGGTAGAATGCAAGTTATTTACCTAAATGCATATACATATCAGGAGTGGAAGAGCAGTTATAGAAATACTCCAAGTTATTAAATAAAAAAGCATTTACATTAACCAATAACAAATAATTAAAATGGTCTTCAGACAGTCTGCCTCCAAAGACAAAACTTCAAAAAGGAGAATGGATACAGCTTGTACAATTTAACTGAAACTACCAGATACAACAGAGAATAAATAGATGACTGAAGTGTTGACCAAGGAAAAACTAGTCTTATGTTTAAAGTGAAAGTTCAAGTATGCCACTCTGATTATAGACAGGGTTATTAAATAAAACCATAAGGCAGTGCTACAAACTAAGAACTGTGCTAGGCATGACCAGAATACACTGAATTTGAATATAAGTAGCAATTAAAATTGAAACAAAGATATTATTAGAAATTGTAACTTTACAAAGCATGTAATCCAGTTATAAGCAAGCACTATATAAAAACCAATATAGGTTTTAAAGAATTTGTAAAGAATCAAAGCATGCAACTGATTTTTTAGTCATTTGTTCAGATAGCCTAAACATCCATTTACTTATTTCCTAAGTAGTTGTAACAATTTCAAACACAACAGCACTTACCTTGGAATCGTCACACATTTTGTACTGCAATTCTGAGTGGTAATTGCCTTCTCAAGCTCATCCAGCTGTCCTGTTTTCTTTAGCTTCTTGACCAAGCTTTTCACTGCTTTTTCACACCACTTTTCATCCTGACCATTCTGCTCACTACCAGCAGCTCCTCCAGAGCCACCAGCAGATTTTTTCCATCCCAGAAGTCTCTTCACAACTGGTGGAGTGAATGGCAGTATGGATGACATGACTTTCACCAGACAGAACACTCAGCAAGCAATAAATTAGAGATTCCCGTCTGATCCCTAAAAACACAAACCAAAACAGACACATTAGCACTGAGGTTTCACATGAAACAAATACCTTGCTTTGGACTTTTTATTACCAAATGCCATAGGGCACTGCATCCTAAAATAAGTCAGATAAGTCTGCATAAAGGTTAGGTACTTCACCAATAAAATTCAAAGGCAAGTTTGCAGCAGACTCTTCGACAGTTAGCACAGACTAAGGTTACTGTTGGATTGGACATTTAATTTTTCCTCAAGTCTTTCCTGGCTAAATCAACTCCAGAAAAAACAAAAACAAAAACAAAACAAAACAAAAAAAAAAACAAACAAACAAAAAAAAAAGTTAACTTTAGTCTAGCTTTGCACCTAGGCTGGCTGGGTCTATTAATTTATTAAAATTTTCCACAAGTGATTGACAAATTGTATACAGATATATGTACATTCTGCCCATCTCCAAATTAATTTAGCAAGCAAAACTGTGTTTGAAATGTCATTTAGTCATGACAGCTTGACAGAAGTCTTCCAACAGCCAGCCATTTCACAAGCCTTTTCTCCTTGTTTGTCATGCTTTAAATAACTACCAATTTTTGTTCCACTGGGGACATCAATTTGAAATTCACGTATAAATCTGGTAATAAGCTTATTCCCATCTTTCAAGCTAGAGTTCAATGGCATACAGATAATTAATCTTCTCAACTGGCAGTGCTCAAAATCATCAAGTCTTTCAAAATTTATTAAAGGATAGTTAAAATCTTACTTTGCAGATACATGGGTAGTAGAACTGTCCATTTTCAGTTTTGATCGCCTTTCAGTATCAACTACCTGGTCAGGATGTTTATATGAAATGAAATATTAGAAGAGATGCTGAAAGTTGGGCTATGTTTAACATTCACTACAACTTGCACTTCAAATCATTTAAAAGAAAAATGATAGCCATTTAGAAAAAAAATCTTGGTTTTGGAGCTTCTATTAGACTAGTTTTATGTATTAAAATATAAGCCCCAAACCAACCACATTATTTCAGGCAGACAGCTGTTAGAAATTGCTCAAGTACATAATGGTCTTATGGATAGAAGTATGGCATTGAAGTCAAAAACAATCTTATTTCCAGGCAACAAATTCCAGAAAGTTCCCGTATTTCCAAGCTGTATAAGTTAGTTCGGTCAGCTGAAAAAACCTTGGTTTAGCTAAAACTTAAGACTAGGTTCAGTCTACTCAATTTGAGCTTTCAAGGCAGCTTACATGCCTCTACATCCTGTACAGATACACTCCTCACTTCTATCCAAAACACACCAATTTAATCTTAATGAAGTTTCCCACCTGCAAAACAGCATGGTTGATTTGGGATACTTCAGGCTACAGTATTTATGGCTAATTTATGCCTTGTCACACCTTTGCAGTTTCACTGAGAACTGTCAACAGACACTAGATTATATTCTACAAGTAACTTTAAATCATAACTTTTCAACTTCCACAAAACAGAACATTCAGTAGGCATGACATTTCAGTTTCAACTAAATTATACCTCCATAAACCAGCTTCTGAGAGCACCTCAAAACACAGGTGAAGCAAGAAATGTAGTTTTCTTGGATCTGGGAGACAGAGGTTCCAATTAACAGGGACTCAAGATTAACACTGGGAACTTTATGCAAGCCATTCAAAATAATCTATCCTAAATAAGAGAATCATAGAAATTTTCAAATTAAACACTGACTAGGACACTCAGGGTACAGTTTCATAGGGAGACAAGCCAACCCAACAGCTTCCTGCCACAGGAAGCACAGCCCTCCCTTTCTTCCCTGTGGCACCACTACCACCTCTGCATCTGTGCTAATACCTTTCCACAAAGACTCAGCTAGATAACCAAGTAAAAACTGGTCCATTTAGGGGTGGTTTTTGTTGGGTTTTTTTTTTGCTGAGTTTGTTTTCTTTCAGGTTAACAAGTTGCAGCAGCTCACACAGAGTACTGTAAGTACTCCAGCTGATGTCAGGGGAGTTACAGAAGTATGTATGGAGGACTCCAGTCCCAGCCTTCAGCAGCCATTTTAGCACTGACTGCTTTGCTGGAAATGCAAATCTGGGCATGGACTATTAACTTAGATAATTTATTTTGGTGGCAAAGCCAAATAGGTAGTCTTACACTCCCTTTTTCACATGTTCTGAACTGTTACTGAGTAACTCCAGAGATGAAACAGGAGGCTTGCATGGCCTCTACTGTTTTAACAAACTCTCACACTAGGTTTCTGAAACAGGGAATAGCAGTAACTCTGAATGTTATAAAAAGACTTCAATATTTGACCAAGGCCAACATTAGATGCTTCAGAGGCATATGCAAGAAATTGAAAAAGACCAAATCAAAGAAGATAACCTCTTTTGCTTTAAGGATCCCATTTTAAATACTAGCAATTGATGGTATAATACTTGAACATTAAATTCAGTGTTGAAAGGTGTGGGCAACCAAGTACCACTATCACTGCTTATCCACACACCAATTCTTCTCCCCATCTATGGAGTTCACTGAGATATAATATATGTATTTCTGTTTAGCTTCAAATTTGACACCTTTCATTGCCCCAGAATACTCCTTTGATTGTCAGCCTTATAAAACACACACTTCAGTACGGTCTCATTTACCACCAAGGTAAATTGCCTATTCTTCCAGGCCCTCTAAACATTCTCAATGCTTTTATCCAATTTTTCAGCTTTACAATACTCCTTGTGATGAGGTGTCCAATTTTGCAGTATTCTCTCCCTTAAGACTGATCTATGTATCATTTTCTGTATTCCTTGGTGTTCTTTTTTTTTAAACCAAGATTTGCCTTTCTGCTTTAAATGCACATTTGAGTAATTTAAGTCTTGCAGCAGGAAAGAATTTAGAAGCCACATACATTTCAGTTTTTCTGTATATTTGAACTCTCACACTATTTTGACATACTCAGAGGGGAAAAAAATATAAATCATTATTTTCCCACTTCCAAAAGACTAAGCTCAGACCTAACTAATTGGAAATTTCCAGATACTATACTTTGTTTTAACCATTTCCCTTACAGACATGTGCTCATCCAGCTTCTCTAGAAGCTGTCAGCGTTTGATCTGCTACCCCAGTGAAAAGTAGCTTTAAAAAAAATATAAACCACAAAGGGATACACTTAAAGAGCCCTTTATTATAATGACTATTACAGCTTAGCATCTGTTTAAAAAAAAAGACACAACAAAAAAACCCCACAACATACACCACAGCTGCAGACTAAGTCTGGGAGGTTTAAACTAGCTTCTTCCTTCTAGCTATTGTTTTGCCATGTCAGGGATTTGCCAGGAGTATCAATAAGAATTTCATTAAGTTATTCCAGTAGTGGCCCTGTATCTTTCAAAGGGTAAGCAGAGAAAATATGACACAAGTAGGACAGAACTTCATTCCTCTTAATACTTCAGCCATTGTGATGGCTACTCACAGGAGAGCAGCACTCTGCTCCAAGCCTAGAAGAGACAGTGCAAAGTGCAAGGCATGGTTAGGTTGAATTATGAGCAATTTAGATAAATGCAAATTATGCAAGGAAAAAGTAGCAATAAAGAAATTAATAAGAAATACCCTATTCTGCCAGGAGTGGTACATACAGCCTAGCGCTCCATCTCCAAAGGTGGGAAAAGGACATGCTACTCAAGGAAAGCACAAGAACCTGGCTCTTTTCTGAGCCTGTTCTCATAATTCTTCAGCATCTCAAACTGTTACAGCAGTAAATAAAGGCTACATGCCTACCCATTCCCTTTAGCAGCCATTTATGGACCTCCTGCCCAAAAATTAATCTAACCACTTTTTGAACTTGCCTCTACAACCTCATGGCAGACTGCACCAGAATTTAACTGCTCACTGTTTAAAGAACTACTTTTAGCTATTTTCTTTATCATCTTCTTAGTTTCAAAAAGTGTCTCTTGTTCTATTGCTGCAAAATGTGGAATATGTAAAATTTTCTTAAGAAGGAATGTTCTTTGATCTTTATATACTTTCAAGCCTAACCAACAAGAAGGGAGATTTAATCCATGAAACAGAGAGCAGCTAACAAGCTCTAAGTGATGTCTGGGTGTTAGAAAGACAAACTACTTCTTGGTAGAATTGCCTTGTTAAGGTTTAGGGCTCGACATGTTTCAATGATCTCAGACCTAGGGGGAGGTTAACAAAGCTTGGGAAGAAGGATGTACCACTGATAGTGGACACAAAGAATGCAGAATTTATGGGCCACAAGGACATTTGGCAGACCTCCCAAGATAAGGGAAAAACTAATAAAGCCAACTCAGCAACTCCTGAATCAGCTCCGGCTGGGTAAAAGGTAATTCCAGCACAGGGAGATCACAACTACAGACTCATGAACCACTGACCCAAGAAACCCACTGACTCAAAAGAAGAGAAAGACTGAGCATGAAGAATAATTAGCATTAGAAGCAAGGGAATCATTATCCAATAGAAGACAGAATATTAATTAATAAGAGAACTATGTAACTTGTAGCCAATGAACACTAATTCCTTTGTTTGCTAAAATGTTTAAATAATAAAATATAAAAATAAAAAATAATATAAAATATAAAAAGTAAAAAGTTTTAATAGTTGGTGTGCTTGATTTTTGGAATACCACTGAGCACCCAGGCTTGTGCAACTCTGAAATAAATAATCAATGCCTCCCCTGAGTAATTATTGGCTTGTTGCACATCAGGTAACAAATCTGATTTTTGTGGACAACACTACCACTGCAAGCTTTGCTGAAAAACTGTATTCATCTTGCCTGCAAGCTTCATGATTCTGTACATTTGAATCACATCCCTCCCTCAAATGGAGGGCTATCATCAGCCTTTTGTCACAAGGAAAGTATCTGAACACAGCCCATACAGTTTGGGATGCTCCTCTGGAGAGATGCCAAGCCTGAAAGCTTTACTACTTCAATTAAATTACAAATGCTCAAAGACATTGGCTAAGGACTGACCTAAAGACCACAGAAAAATTGTATCAGTCTATGGTTATCTTCTCATTTATCTTTTGGGTCATATTATCCTAAAGCTCTCAACATTATAATTTAAATAAAAAGTACAAAGAAATCTACACCTCATGAGGAATTTGGCCATAGAAGGCAAAGTGCATATCTGATGCTAAATACCTAGCAGCAGCTCAAATAAAAATGAGGAGCCCTACACCTGTGTTGGGTTCTAAATATCTACCCAGTCTCAGACACCATGTTTATGGTAATAGGTTTACGAGTCACTGTTGCAGCTCATTTTTGACCAGCAAATTCCATTTCAATTAATTAACTGTAACTTTTGCCTTCAAATTGATACAGTAATATAGGTTTTGATCTTTGTTCCTAAAGAATCATCCTTTTATACACTGGCACTGTTGATACTAGCCTCTTGCTAAAAACATTCCTCTAGTTTTTTTGCCTTGTACACTTTCTTCATTAAAAAAAAATATATAAAATGCTTTTTCCCCAAACACACCCTGAAGACAATCTTTGCCAACAATGCAAGAAACATTTCCACGTTGCTAAGCTGGCTGCAAATTACATACATGCTAAATATGTAATATCCCCTCTTCCTTGCAATATGGTTTTTGTGATTTCCTTGTAGTCTACAACCAACCATCTCAAAAAAATGAGTACTCATTTACAGGATTTTTAAGGATTTTAAGTGTGCTTCACAATCACTTATTCTTTTCACTGACTCTTCCTTCGCTCACTCTCTTCTACTGAGGCCCAACACCACAGCCCAAATCTGTTTTTTAATTCCCATGTACTATTTTCAATTTCCACTACAACACACCAATATACAGGGACTCTAAGTAACTGCAGAGAGCTTTTTAAGATTCCTTTCTGAGCTCAACTATAGGTGAACTATTAGCATCAAGGCAGCAGTGCAATACATAGCAGAAAACTTCCACTATTTTATCCCTTTCCATGTTCTCTGGATTAGGTCTTAAAACTGCAGCTTTGAATACTCAAGGTGCACTCACTGTTGCCCAGAGAGGTACAAGAGTTTCTTTAGATTGACGGAACACAGGGAACACATGCTGTTATTCCCAACAGATTAATACTGGAAAAGCTATAAACTGCCTAACTCTGGTGAGATTTATTTCATCTCTGCCTCCATAGTATCTCTGCTTCCTGATGCACACGTTTCTATAGTTGGTTAACAGTGTCATAGTTGGCAGCTTCTAAAGTCACAACTTGAGTCATGTCTGCTATTTATTCCATTCTACTGTGGTTCTCTGGAACAAGTATTAAATATTGAGCCCATTATCCCAGCAATAACTAAGCATAAAATACAAAGTAAACCTTAAAGACAGCATGCTATCAGACTAACATCTTCAAGAGAAATTTTTCTTTCCTGAGTGTCTGGAACATACTATAAACACACTGGTGCTACCAAAAGTAACAAGTGCTTTCTGGCTAATTTATTCTCAAACCTTATGCAACATATTTCATATCAGTCTACTTATTCATCTTAAATTTGAAAACAAAGAAATCTGATCTCTCCTAGTTTTACTAGAAGTATTGTCTTAGAGGAATTTCATTTGCAAGAGCCGTTCTGGAATAAAGAGGACAGAAGTTAAGCACCTAAGGAAAGAAGATCAAGGAAAATAATTAATGGTATTTGAGAGAGAGTCTACAAGCTCATTTCCTCATAATTTTAGTCCCATTTTTGAGATTTTTTAAGGCAATTTTTTTTTATTATTCCTGGAATTTGGACACGATTCTTTATCAATTTCACCAGCTGCACAATGTTTCAGATCTTTCAGAAGACAGGGGTATATCCATCCTTTCCCTTCACATGTGCCCCTGTGATATTACTGGTTTCACAATAGTGACATTAATTGAAGCATGGTCTATTTAAGGCAGCATCAAGACTAGGTTAAACAATAGTGGGAGTTGAAGTTTTAAAAGGCATAGCTTATGTAGTACTTGCATGTCTCCTATATTAAGTCAAAGTCATTAAGACTTAGAAAAACAATAAAACAAGTATTTCATCTTGCATTGAATACAAGAAAAAACAAAACTAATTTATTGTCTGCTTCTTGATCCTTCAGGCTGTTATTCCATCCAAGGAGACAGTTTATTCTCTGTGGAATCTGAGAAAGTTCTCCTCCATGTTAATGATCTCAACTTGCAGGAAACCTGAATTTTGCATGAACTTCAAACTAAAATCAAAGCCAGTTTTTTCCCTTTCAGATAGAACACACTCTAGTTACATTACTCAGTGTAACAGACACAAGAAGACATTTCACTTCTATTGCAGCCACAATCCTTCCAAAAACTGCCTTTTGCAATTCCATAAGGGCTAATTCTTTCTCTACAAACGAATATTAGACACCTGGTTTTGTCATACTGGAGAAGCTCAAACCTACTTGTCACATAAATACTTTTCTGAAAAATAACCACACAAGAAAATGAGATGGCGCTCACCTTCTCTCCTTATATTTCAGTCATAGTAGGACAGCTTCAAGTATTTCCTTACTGGTTTTTGGGTGTTAGGGTTTTAGGGTTTTTTTGCTTTGGAGGAAGGGGAATACAGCCCTACTGAGCAATACCCTCAAATCCACCTCCCAGTTCAGCTTTTTCAGCCAATTAGCCCAGCAGTGGGGAGTGGCTCTGAAGAGCTCCCTCCCAAGGGGCTCCATCTGGCCAACTGTCTTGGGGTGACCTTATGATGTGTATCCCATATTGCTGCCTATGCCCAGAAATTAATTTTTGTGCCTTTTTATGCCTCTAAACTGAGCCTGAGAGAGGGAAGGAAAAAAACTGAGCAAAACTTTCTCAAAGCAGTTTGCAGCTCGTTCAAGGTTACAAAAAGATAGCAGGTTTTTTTTCCCCAGCTGGGGCAGGGGAGCGAGGAAGCACCCGGCTTGCTGCTTTCCAGTCAGTTTTTGGCCAGTTGTTTTCAGTTTCTTATTCTCCGGAGAGAGACTGAGAGTTGGACTTTGTATTTCCTTCTCTGGAATTCCGGATTTTCTCCCTTTTTTACTGGACTGCTTGATTGCTGTAACATCAGAGCACATCAGGAGGACTTTCCACCGGGCACAGAGGGCCTGGCCCTGGCCCAAGCCCCAGCTCCGAGGAGACCAAAGGGAGGACTCTAACACTTTCCCAGGTTTTTTCCTCTACAGCGAAACATTCTACCATCTAACATTATTTTCCTTCCCATGTGTTTGTTAAATAAATAGTTTTATCTTCTTCACTTTCCTTCGAGGAAAATTTATTTTTTCCCGAACCTGGTGGGGGAGGGGTGGTTGTGCCTTCCCTCAGAGGATATATTTCTAAATTTGGCCAAACTGGAACACCAACTCAGCCCAAAGTTCCAAGGAGTAAAAAGCCAATGTCCTGGTTGAGCTTTGACATGAGCCAATGAGGCAGGCTGCTTGTGATCTGGGGGAACAGGAGCAAGGAAAATTCTTGCTCTGGGTCGGCTTTAGAATGAGAATTTCAAACATGCCTACAGAGACTCAACATGCACAATTTTTAAGTATACTATGCTCTAGTATTGCAATGCATCTTGAAACTCTGCATAACTGTAGTACCTTTATATAGCTCACTGAAAACAGAATTACCCACCTACTTTGAAAGTAGACTTTTTTCCTCTTACTCTTTTCATGAAGTTTGATTATGAATTGTTGGGGTCCCTCCCCTGCCATGGAGCCCTGGGAGAGGGGCCCTGGGGGGGAGGCACGGGGTTTCCCTGCCCCTGCTCAGCCTTGTTCCCCATTGGTTGGTATGTGTTCCCCTGCACGGGCCGGGACGCTCGGTCCCGTGACTGAAACAGTTCCTCGGCAGAGCCCCGGCCATGCGGCTGGAGAAATAAACATCTCTCTGAAACAGCTATCAAGAATCTGTCTGTCCATATATATTTCCTTTCCACGGGACTCCTGGTTTGGTATATGCATGTTGCAGTATCCCCACTGTAACATAATGGTGGAGATTTGTGAGCAGAACGATCCCCGATCCCTAAGCGACTGATTTGTGTGAGTAAACCCTGGAAACTTTGGATTCCTCTTCTTGGTTTTGCTTTGCTATTCCATATCTAAACTACGGAAGAACCGTGGGAAGACTCTTGGCTTTCAGAGCCACATATGGACATTTATCTCAAAATGATTCTTGAACAACGATTTGTAAATTTTAGCTTGATTCAAGCTCAAAAAGAACTGAAACACTTCCTGGCATGGTTGTTAAAAGAACTTTTTCTATGTTTCTTGGGATTTAATTCTTACCAAGGGCTTTTGGAAAACCATTTGGACACAGTTAATATTGGAGTCAAAATATATGCCGATGGAAGAATATTTTCGTGAATATTATTTAATTACCGAGACTGTTGAGCAATGTCAGCTGTGTCTTGGCGAAGGGAAGCCTGGCGCAGGGACCGTGCGACCCAGGCCACGTGCACCGAGCCCTCTGCGAGCAGCAGCGAGGCAATTCCCGCGTGCGGGCGGAGCCAAGCGAGACGCAGTGTCGGCAGCAGAGCGAGGCGCGGTGGGACCCGGCGGTGCCCGCCCGGTCCCGCGCAGCGCGTGGTGGAGCGAGCCCCGTGAACGTCCGACCGAGAGGGGCGGTGCGTGGGCGGCGGCTGGCGGCGGTAGAACGGAGCCGTGCCCAGCCGAAACGCGCGCTGGAGCAGGGCGCGGGGGGGGTCGTCGCTCGGGGGCCCGGCCGAGACGTGGGTACAGCGCCTGGCATCGGCAGCGAAGCTGCGACCAGAGGAGGCGACGCACGGAGAACTGAGCGGCGCGGCCCGGCCCGGCCCGCGCAGCCCCGAACGCGACCCCGGGAAGAGCGCGCAGGCACCAGCAGCCCCGACAATTCCAACACGGGAGCGACCGAAAGAGAGAGCAAAGACGCAGCGAGACAGAAAACAGCAGCCACTCGGAAAAAGGAAAAGATCATAGTACCTAAGATCTTAGGGATAGTAAAATGGTATAATGTTAAGCAAAATTATGGTTTTATAACAAGGTGTGACAACCAGCAAGACATATTCGTGCATAGAACTGCTATTAAAAAGAATAACCCTGAAAAATGCATCCCAAGCTTGGGAGATGGAGAGGTGGTGCAATTCAAAATTATACAAGGTAGAAAAGGGTTACGAGCATCGCAGGTCACTGGGCCTGATGGTGTTCCTGTAAAAGGCAGTATATATGCAAAAAATCGTAGTCATGTTAGACAATATCTCCATTGTAAGCCCCCCCTACAGTCTCCCTTTCCTAATCACATCTTTCCCTTTTACCCTATGTCCTATTACCCCCAGTGTATTCCTAATCCGTTTTTTCATCCATGGTTTCCCTCACAAAACCATACCTTTGCCAATTGTTTCCCCAAAAATCCCTTTCCAATGCCGAGTGGGGGATGAAAAGGGGGAGGGAAGAAATTAAACCCTCTCCTGCCTCAGTTTCCCCACAAAGCATGCTCAGAGAGTCCTGTCTCCCTTCTGTCAGCCCTAAGATGTTCCACAGAATCTGTTTGGACATTTAAAGACTCAGGAGGGTGGCTTGTTTTGTTTTGAAACTGTTCTTGTTATGTTTATCCAGTTGTTTTCATTCTCCTTTTATTAAAATAAAACGGGTGAGGTGTTGGGGTCCCTCCCCTGCCATGTAGCCCTGGGAGAGGGGCCCTGAGGGGACAGACACGGGGTTTCCCTGCCCCTGCTCAGCCTTGTTCCCCATTGGTTGGTTTGTGTTTCCCTGCGCGGGCAGAAGGACCCTTGGTCCGGCGACTGTAACAGTTCCTCGGCAGAGCCCCGGCCATGCGGCTGGAGAAGTAAACATCTCTCTGAAACAGCTATCAAGAATCTGTCTGTCCATATATATTTCCTTTCCACGGGACTCCTGGTTTGATATATGTATGTTGCAGTATCCCCACTGCAACAATTAATCAAATGAGAAAACTCATATTTCTCGTACACAGAACTAAAATAAGCACAATCATCACATTAGGAAAGCTTCAGAAGTTAGATTTTTTTTTTTTCAGTTACTAAGGACTACTGTAAATGACATCCAAATGTAGTAATGAAAAGCTATATTGCTATTAGAAAATTGCACTCTATGTAACACATGCATTCATGGTATAGTAAAATTGCATGCAACTGGACACAAGAAGAGATGTTAATTTTACTAATCTTTGATGAAATTACTAATAGGACTGATGTATTTTAGCAACTCTCCTAGAATTGCAAATGAGGAGAATTACAACTGCGGTCAGCCAATTCACCTGTCTCTGCAAAGCAGCAAACTTCTTCCACTTAGTGTTATGAGCAACCTAACAGTATTGCGCCTTAAAACAGAAGGCCATAATAGCCCCACAAAAGCACCAAAGAAGCACTCCAAACCACAGCAGTTTAAGCCCTTACCTCATTAATTCTAACTAAATTTTTTCATGTGTAACAAAGTGCCAACTTCATTATTTTAGAAAATAAATACTCCTGTGCTAAATTTGACAGGAATATTCACAGAACTGGTTATCAGGTACCTAGGTACCTGTTTCAGTTTTTATGTGTATAGCTTAGCAGCTTCTCCACTTCACTAAACCCCAAACAATTGCATTTAACAATTAGTTAACGAAAGATCCCTTTCAATACGGGCCAAACGTAAACATTTCTCAAACAATCCCCCTTGTTACGCAGAGTTCACTTTGCATAAGCTCGTATTGCTCCAGTGTAATTAAATCTAGCTTGAGCCCCAGACTAAACTGATAGGAGACCCAGGAACTGCTCTCTCTCAGTCTTTTATTGGTCTTACTTGACCACTTATGGCTGTCACCCATCATAATAATAAAGAGTCATATGGAACAAAGCCTTATTGTTTGTAACAGTTTCTCTATTGAAAGTGGAGAAGAATGTTTAGGGAGGTTTTCTGCAGTAGCCAATTTCTTCTAGCCCAGAGTACTGAACACAGGGCTGCCTGTACTCTCTATTCTATTACAAAAAAAACCTAATCCCATCGCATGACCTGCAGCTATTCAGTTTAACAAATCAACAATTACAAATATTTTGGCAAAGTAAGCTTAGGTATTGTTTGCCTCTCAGCCACTTCACAATCAGTTTATGGCTTTATGATAAAAGTCATTAAATCCAATCTGAAAAGCAGAATTTACAGCTCACTTGGCAAGTCAGGCCTATTAATAGATGCTTTCAATTACAGTGCATTTATATGCACAATCATTAAGGCAGCATTGGATACATTTGAAAGCTCAAAAATTTTTGATAATAATCGAAACTTTTGTGCACTGTTCTTTATACAAACAAAACTTAGGCATTCATTTCAGTCTCAAGCAGAGATCAGAGTCGTTATCCAGGAACTACTACAAAGCCAGTTCTCACAGTACTTTTGTGGGAAAGGTAATAGAGGTGGAAACAGGTTTTTTAAAGTTGTGTTTAGTAGCAGAGATTTCTTTGGAGCTCAAATAAACTCAATTATATCAACTGCTGCTCAGCACTTCTGAAAGATCAAGTGGAACAGGAAAACAGAGGACCCAGAAGGGGCTTTCATTTGGAGATTCACTATAATTATTTGATTTTGTTCATGAATCTAGCTTCTGGGTGGAATAAAAGATCAGTTAAGAGACCAATGATTTTAAACTCATTTTTTCAATTGTGATGCTCTTTTTAATCATCACGCAGAACCTCAGGAAAGTTGATGAATTCTTCTCCAAGATTATATTACACACACCCAGCTTCTTCCATAAAGAAAACTGGATCTTCAAACACTCTCATTCCTTTTGGTGACTGTCAGTGTAGTCTGACCCACACAACTGCAGAACAAAAATCAACTACCAGGTTACTCTATTAAACATCCCAATATGCTCTTAAATATGTGCTTAGACTTGTCTTTGAGTTAAGTTTAAGCCACCTTAAATGAGACCCTCCCCTTTCTCTCTTTAAAGGCATTTGTAACTAATGCTATCTTTCATCATGATAGTGCTAAGCAAACGGGGAAGGGACTTCATAAACCTCCTCTTTACTTACATTCTCATTCTCCTCTAATTTACTAGAGTTTGTAAACATTAAAGTTTCAAAGGTATACCTCAGAACAAACGCACAGTCAATCTATTCACACAATGCAAGCTCCAACACTGCAATGAAGCATAGGAAAGAAGAACAATGTTGCTGTTTAGACTAAGGGAAGCCTTTCACTTTAACAAGAGTGGGTTTTGTTGGTTTGGGGTTTTTTTCCAGTTTGGAGAACAGAGCAAAGACTAATCAGTCTCTCACTAGAGAGTCCAGTCTCCACAGAAATAATGTCACAAATCAATCTGAAAGTTCAGGCCTCTAGGCTAAGAGGAGCACTTAAAACAAACCTGCTGTTATGTGTAGTCTCCTAACAAGCTGTTATTATAAACTTCTTTCTACATATGGAATCTGAATGATTTATAACCATGAACTGTGATAACATGAGCCCTACACGGGTTGCAGCATTCACTAGCACTATTTCCAGAAATAGTTTGATGGTAAACCCAGTAAGCAAAACTTTTTCTTAATGCTATCCACTTGCTTGTAAAAGATTTGAAAAGAGCACAACACCCTCGTTGGGGTTTTTTTAGTCAAAAACTGTGACAGACAAACGAAAATACACGGGACTAGGCTGCAGTATGAATTCCAGCTGTTCAATTCAACAGCTCTCAAAGACTATCACAAGAGCTCTTCACTCACCCACCTTTTAGCCATCTTTTATTTCCCCAGAATGAAGATTTAAAAGACTAGTATCACACTTTTTCTCTTCCCCTCCACAAAAAAATTACAAATAGGGACTCCACAAAATTACAAAAAGGAACTCTGCAGTAACACCAACTGCTTGCATTTATCACAACACAACTTCTCCTATGTGCTTATCTAGGTAGATGACATACTCAACAGATGATGTTTGTTTACATCTTACAATGCATGGATAGCCACAGCATTAAAACTAACACCATGAAGAAAACCACTAATTCGCATGCACATGTCTCATGTAGACTATGTATATTTCACATCCATGGCTCTAGAATACACCAAAAGAGCACTGGCTGAAGTGAAGCCTTGTAATCCTAAACACTTCTTTGCAACTTGCTTCTAGCTTTCTCCACCACCCTGGCACGAAGTCTTGCACACCTAACCTCTGTAAGAAAAAAAGTCCGGGCAAGAGAGGGAGGAGAGAAAAGAAAAGCATGTATTCTTTTCCCCCCCCCTCCCCTCACACACACACTGAGGGCACAGGCCAGCCCTTCCCACCCTTCAACACCCAGCGTCGAGGGCTATTCCGGCGTGTGAAAGGCGGAGGGGGTGACAGCGACACACCCCGCCTCGGCCCTGCTTCCCTACGCAGACCCTGGGAGCAGCCAGCAGGAGCCGCCTCCCTCCTCCCGCGGCCCTTTCCTTCCGCCAGGAGAGGCAGCCTCCCGAGCCGCCACCACCACCAGGGCCCACCGCGCCTGTTTGCCGCCCTCAGCGCCGGCAGCGCCCCACCACAACAAAGGGGGAAGGTGTGCGCGGGGAAGACGGCGCGGGGAGGAGCCCCTGTCTCCCACCGGGACCAAGCCGGGCCTAATCAGCCCATACACCGCCGACGGGGCACTCCTTCCCCCAGCGCGGCCGAGCCGCTTATCCAAACCACCCCAAGACCAACCTCCTCCTCAGCAAGCAGCCCAGCCGCCCTGCTCCCTCAGCGTTGCTTTCCCCTGCGCGCCCGCCCTCCCCACACCCATTGGCTCCCGCCCAGACCCGCCCCCAGCAGTGGGCGGGGAGGCGGCGCATTGGTTCGGCCATTCGTCACTTGAGAAACAGTGGGCGAGGATTGGGCAACGCTTGCCAAGGCCCGACCCCAGCCGCCGATTGGCGGATTGAGCCGCCAATCGAGTGCACGCGGCCCGGAAAAAAAAATAAGGAAAGAGAAAAAAAAACCTCGAGGCGAAGAGAGATGGATCCGGCTGGGCGGGGTGGTGCTTATTGATGACTTCTCGTTCCACGCGCCCGCTAGGGGTGGTTGATCAAGAAAGGACAATCGGAGCGGAGGTTTGAGTTACCCGCAGGCGCGCAGCCGCACCGAGGGTGAGCGCGCGCAGCTACTGTAACATTCCGCGCCGGGCGCAGGTGGGACCTGAAAAAAAGTAGTGCGCTGTTTCCCGACAGAAATTACCTCAGGGCTGGCACGGTGACACCACCCCCCGCTCCCCTCATCCGGACCTCCTGCCCTCAAGCGGCCGATAAAGCCGTAACTAAATCGAGGTTTAAATGTTCCTTGGATAAGGGAGGGCAAAATCTCTTCCCTCAGTCCGGGTACGGATGGGAACCACGGTGACCCCTCAGGGACACAATACTGCATAGTCCCCGCAGCTATGGTGAGGACAACATGGCCTGCTCCCCAGCCCTCACGAGGCCTCTTTTCCCGGATCGCATCCTGAATCTTTTGGTCGGCAGCAGCCGAATGTGAGCCAGCATATGCCCAGGTGGCCAAGAAAGCTAAGGGCATCTTGACTTATATCAGCAATAGTGTGGCCACCAAGACGAGAGCAGTGATCGTGCCCCTGTACTGGTGAGGCTGCACCTCAAGTCCTGTGTTCAGTTTTGGGCCCTTCACTCCAAGAAAGACATTAAAGTGCTGGAGCGTGTCCAGAGAAGGGCAATGGAGCTTGGGGAAGGGGCTGAAAAAGTCCTATGAGGAACGGCTGAGGGAGATGGGGGTGTTTAATCTGGAGAAGAGGAGGCTGAGGGGACACCTCGCTCTCTATAACTACCTGAAAGGAGGTTGTAGCCAGGTAGGGGTTGGTCTTTACTCCCATGTAACAAGTGACAGTGTCACTGAAATCGTTGGGATAAATGAGACTCCCTAACACTGTCTTTTTGATGTTAGCAAGTAAGATATTACTTTATTCTTGACCAAGAGGTGTGTGTGGGGCTGCCAACGTTCTGGCTTCCACACAGATGCCTATACAAAACTTTTTCACTTATTTATGCATTTTCAGCAAACAAAGAAATTAATATTCATTGGTTCTAAGTTACATAATTCTTTTCATAATTAGTATTCTATCCTCTATTGGTTATTGATTTCTCCCTCTTCATGCTAATCTGGTCCACGTTCTTTAGTCCTTTTGCTATCTTTTTCTCAGGCGGGGAGTCTCCAATTTTCCAGGCCTTAATCTCCTCTGTATCTTCTGGTGTTTTACCAGTGGGCAGAATTGGCACCAAAGATGCAGACACAAACTTAAGGAACAAGTGGAATTTACTATAATGCAAAACTGCAAAGAATTACAAAAGGATAAGCTAAGCAATGCACCTAATCATTACTATAAAACATTGCCTATAGTGATTAAGAAAGATACATCACCAGTTACCCTAATACTTTACTCCTTCATCCAGGTCTGCGCAACAGCTGGGGAAGCTCCTGTCACAGCGAAGGACTGGAGAGCCACTCCCAGCAACTGGGAAATCCTACATGGTGCATCCACCCACAGGCAAGGCTTCCAACTTTGCTGTGAGAAGGCCCAACTTTTATATTGTTGAATAAACAAGCTGACATAACTTCTAGTGTGGGAACATCTGGTTTCATCCTCCTCTTGGGTTCCTCCCAAAGCCTGGCCAGGGCTCAAGGATGAAACAAGGGAGTTGTCTTTGATCATACACCTCCAAACAAGGCCAGATGTCTGATTTCATGGCCTTGTCTGGTTTATAAATACGGAAAGGTAAATACATGTTTCACTAATGATACATATACCATATTGCTAATAATACTTCATTAATGAGTGGATACATATAACATTTGGTTGGAAGGTTCATCCAGAGGTCAACTTTGGCTCAAGGCCTGTTGTTCAGGCTTTAGTACTTCATCTGGTTACTCCAATGTCCTTGAAGTGCCATACATTTAAGATCCCAGATGCCCAGTATTCAAATCCTTTTGGCTTTGTTTATTGAAGCTTGTCGGGGTTAGTTTTAAAAAACTTAATGTTTCAGTGATTTAATGATCAAAGTAACAATAAGAGTCTGAAGAAACTTAACTAGTGCTGGCAAAAAGTGGGCGCTGCTTACAATTAATTAAAACAACTAATTAAAATTAGTTAGGAAACTTCTGTCATTTCCAACAATTTCCCCCTTTGGAAGTGATCTTAATTACTTCTTTTAAGATTACTTCCACTTAAATCATTGAGTATTTAGCAAGACTGAAGACACTAAAATGCAATAATCACTGTTAATAAAACTTATTAGGTAAAACATTTAAATTATCTAGTACCTTAACAATACTAATCAAGATTCTTAACACTAGGTAAACAAACTTAATTTTCAAAAAAATTCCATTATACAGAGTAACCAGCCATCTTTTTGAGATCTTTTTCAGTTTTAGAAAAGAGAGTTTTTGTTGGATCTATACATTCTCTAACATCCCATTTTGCAAATTTGGAATAAAATCCATAAACCAACAATTAATATCAAAACTATGATAATTATGCCAATCAGTTTTCTTGCGATTGCACTTAAATTTGGGATTCATGATGTTATTCAATTAAACACATCTTCCTCTTGATCCCTTGATATGGTCCCTTCCACCTTTCTCAGAGAAGTTCTTCAGTCCAGGTTTTGAGGTACACCCAGTCTCTGGGTTGGTATGGATGGGTGGTGATGTCCAGCATCATGGGTGCTGCCAGTACAATGTATCTGTGGAGAGAAGACATCACCTACCCTAGGGATATAACATATTCTGTTAGACACTGGTTCATTATTTTACTTTCCTGCTCAACTGAGATCTCCATGGGGTGTGCAAGTCCCATTTCACCCCTAACATTTTAGCTGGGCTTTGCACTATTTCAGCAGCGAAGTGTGAACCTCTGACTGATGACGTTCCCACTGGCACTCCAAACCTCAGGATAATTTCTTTCAATGATACCAGTCAGTTGTATGCTCAAAACTTGAGTCTTCAATGTTTCTACTATAGACTCTATTTCCCCATGAGTTACCTTATGTTGTTCCCCTGCAATTTTCCTCATAAGGTGTTGGGGAATTATCACCTGTTTGCTGGGTGTAATCCACTATCCTTCAGGACTCTGTTCAGCATCTAACAATTTTGCCAATTTTCCATCTTCAGCCTGATAATCAGCAGCCTCCTTGTCCAAATGCCGATATTTCTCAGGTAAGACCAACAGAATGTCTCCACCGGCAGCCTCCTTAGCTGCTTTGTCAGCCAGGCTATTTCCAATATTCACTGGGGTCTCTCTGAATTGATGAGCTTTAGAATGCATTATTGTCACCTTTTGAGGTAGCTATACCCCCTCTAACAATCTCTATATCGTTCATGTTTTGCGGGGGATCCTTGACAGGTTTACAGCCCTCTCACTTTCCAAATGGCTTCATGGGCATGGACCACTCCAAAAGCAAATTTCGAGTCAGTCCATATATTTACAGTTTTATCCTGTGAGAGCTCTAACGCTCTCATCAGTGCAATCAGTTCTACTTTCTGAGCCAATGTTTGGGGGGTTAGAACTTTGGCTTCTATTACCTCATGCTGAGTTACCACCGCATACCCAGCTTTTCAGATTCCATTTTTCACAAAGCTGCTCCTGTTCATGAAGAGTTCCCAATCCACTTCTTCCAAGGGAGTGTCCTGTAGATCATCTTGACTGGAGTATGCCTGTTCAATAGTCTGCAAACAATCATGGAGCAGTTCCCCTTTTTCCTGGGTCAGCTGTTAAGAACACTGCTGGATTCAGAAGGGCAGTTGTTGCTGTGACCCAGCCCACTGCAGGGCTGGGGCAGCGTGATGCCAATCAATCCCAGCCCATCCCCTGGATCAAGTTTCCTGAAGAGGCAGACTCAGAGGGTGGGTCGAGAGGCGGCTCAGAAGCCTAAGCCGCACCCCCCTGGGCAGCGCCCGGGTACAAGCTGCCTCCCCTGGTTCGGGAAAATTCTCGGTTACTCAGTTGTTCGTTGGTTCTTTGTTATAACTCCTGCCTCTCGGTTTCCCCCAGTGGTTCTTGTTAAATTGTATCCTCCCCCTGGCTTGTAACTCATTGGTTGTTTTCCCCTTTCACCGTGGTTTTCAAATTCCCTATAAAACTGAGGACAAGCCTCGGGGAGAGGATCCCATCGCGTTCCATCCCTTCCGAGCTTGTTCGGGTTGCTAAACTAACAATAAACCTGTTAGGAGTCAGACCAGAACAGCCTCTCTCTTCCTTTGTCTCCAAGCTAACGTGAGCCGATACCATCGGCTCCTGCCATGTTCCCTCTGCAAAGAAGCCAGCTAGCTAGCTCAGCCAGCAGCACCTTTTCCTGATGCCGAAGTTGCTTCAGCGATGCACAGAAGTAACGCAGCTGGACTCTCTCTGACCGGGGACACGCCAGAGCTAGTGCCTCGAGCACCAAACACTGCGTTAGGTTGGCGCACCAAGCGTGGGGCTCACGCGAGTGGATCCCTGCGACGTCGTGGCTGTCAGTGGACAGCGAGAAGAAGCGACTTTGGACTTGCCAACACATCTCGGTGCAGTCCGCTCTGTTTTAGGAGCGGTGCCCTGAGAGAAGGCTGCTAACTCCCACTGATTCTGCACTGAACTGACTTTGGAGAGCAGCCGTGCCTCAGAGAACCCCACCTGTGCTTTTTAGTTTGGGACCGGACGCCTTTTAATTGATTTCTGAAACTTGTGTATCCCCGGTCCCTGATATTTTGTTTCTTTTTTCGTTTTGCGGATGGCAGGTGGAAGAAGTGCTGAGAGGGAGATGGGATCAAAACTCTCTCAGCCCCAAAGAGAGGTTTTTCTCCAAGCTGCGAAATTCCTTGAAGTTAATGGGTTTAAATTTTCAAATGGTCTGTTAAAACAGTTCGTTTGCTGGCTTTTCTTTTACCTTCCTCAAATGTCTCCCACAAATTTAAAATCTCCTGCCTTCTGGCAGGCTGTGGGGGATAAGACTACTGATTTAAAGCGAAAAGGGGACTCCTCTGGAGAAAAAAATCTTTCCTCTAGTTCTAGTCCTTCGGGACTTGCATAAAATGGACCAGAAAGTAAAGAAAAGCACAAATCCCCTCACAGTTCTTCCCATATCCCTCCTTCCTCCCCTCCTGCTCCTCATCCCACTTCCCCTTCATTGGAAAAACCGAATGGGGTGATACGCCCAGAGGCACAGAGTTGCTACCTTCTCTCTGACCCCTCTCGGTCTTTTCAGCCACCGTGTCGGGATAGCCCTGGCCAGGCTACCTCGACCTCTTCCCAAACCCCATATCCTTCGCCCTCTTCCCCAGTTGTAATCCCAGAAATCTTTTAAATGCTGTTTGCCATTATCCTCCCCCCCACTCCACATGTCTGAACACAACGGCGCTGACCGCATGGCACAGTCCACCCCTTCCCCCTCTTCTTCTTCCCGCAATCCCTTTCAGCCTCCTACCCTCAACCCTTTCCTATCCCCGCCCCCAGAGGTGATGTCATCGGGTTCCTCCCACACGTTGGGTAAAGCTCCCTGCGTCAGGAATCCCCGCCCACCCTGTGACCACGCCTCCTGGTCCTCCAACCCTGCCCCCTGTGGAGGACTTCCTGGTTCCCACGCCCCCCCCCCCTCCGGTCCCCAAGGGGTAGAAACCGGAACGGACGCCATCTTGAAATCGGGTCCGGAAGTCCCCTCAGACCCCTCTTATCCCTTTGCTGCTCCTGTAACATATGATCGAACTGGCAATAATCCCACATGGAAACCTTTTGATCCTGCAGGGCTGAAAGAGCTTTACAAAGCCCAGAAAGGATTTGGGAGGGAGAGTCAGTACTTTAAGAACCTTCTTAAGATAACTCTCACCAGTACAGTGATTGTGCCACATGACCTCAAAAGCATTTTCTCCTGCTTGCTTTCCCCATCCGAATTTCAAATGTGGGAAGAAGGTTGGAGAAAGCAACTGAGAGAGGTCCTCCCGATTTTACTGCAGGATCCAAACAATGCGGGGGTTTCTATGGATCACCTCACCGGTGAGGGGTTATTAGCCAAGCCCCAGAACCAGGCTCAAAATACACCAGAGCCGGTCCTGAATGCTGTGAAGCAAGCGGCAGAGCAAGGGTTTTTAATGATGCCCCCTAAATTAGCACCTCAATTGAATTACACAGAGATTCGGCAACTGCAAAATGAGTCATTTATTGATTTTGTGGATGAACTGAGGCTCATAGTGGAAAGACAAGTGGAAGATCCAAAAACAAGAGAGCATATTATAACACAAATTGCAAAGACTAATGCCAATGATGCTTGTAAAAGAGTGATTTTGGGTCTTCCATTCGAACCTCCACCGACCCTAAGTCAAATGATTTGTGCTTGCACGACTTTAGTGCCTATTAATCAGCCAAATTTTAAAAACGGGGGGAAATTTAATAGCAACTGCAGCCGCTGCTGATGCAATAGCATCTCAGGGCGATAGAAATGCTAATCGGGTCTGTCACAGGTGTGGCAAACCAGGGCACTTGGCCTGAAACTGCAGGACTCCAATTAATCAGGGTTCCTGAGCTGTCTCCCCAGGGCAAATGTCATCACCTGCCGCCGATAGGATGCAGCCAAAAAACTGACCAGACCAGGTGGATTGGCAGGGCCACGCGGGGGAATGAATCATGAAACTGCCACCAGGAAAATGGTTACCACGACCACTGCAACTCAAATGGACTTGGTCTCACCCTAGAGAATCATCGTGAGTTGCAAGAATCTAAGAGACTGTATGTGTTAAAAAATGTTGAACATTCACCAGCTGATATTCGTGTTACACCAGAAATTGTTCAAGTGGGGCCATAAGGGTTCTTCACTGTAAACATCCAGTGTGTTAATCCTCCCTATTTTCTTGTTGGTAACCAAGTTGTAGCCCAAGCTATTCTCATGCCCAGTAGTCCACCACAGGACTACAACCCCTCTGTCTTCTGGGCTGAGGGAGTTGGGAACAACAAACCCATGCTTAATTGCAAACTGTCTTGCCAAGGCTCGGACATCAGCCTGGCAGGAATGACGGACACGGGAGCAGACATGACAGTCATTTCCTCCCACGATTGGCTGTCACACTGGGAGCTGCAGCTGCCAGAAGGTACCGTGGTGGGATCTATATCTGCCCAGAGAAGCAGGGCAGTTGTCCAAATCGAGGGTCCAGAGGGGCAGATAGCATCAGTCCATCCTTTTGTAATTGACTCTGGATTTACATTGTGGGGCAGAGATCTCATGTCCCAGTGGGGGACTCAAGTCGAAATTCCATCTCAACCCCAGAGTTTTCAATAAAGGCCACTGTGGAGTGACCCTTCCAGAAATTAAATTGGATCTCTGACGAGCACATCTGGATAGATCAGTGGCCTTTGAAAAAAGACAAATTAAAGGCGCTCACCGCAGTTGTGGAGGAGCAATTGAAAAAAGGAAATATCGAACCATCTAATAGTGCTTGGAATTCCCCGGTATTTATAATCAAAAAGCCAGGGAGAGACAAGTGGCCCCTCCTACACAACTTGTGGAAAATAAATGCAGTCATTGAGGACATGGGACCCCTGCAGCCCGGAATGCCTTCACCCTCCATGCTCCCTAGGCAGTGGAAGGTAGCAGTCATCGATATTAAAGACTGCTTCTTCCAGATCCCACTACACCAAGACGATGCACCCCGGTTTGCCTTCTTGGTACCTTCCATCAACCGAAAGGCTCCCATGCAGCGCTACCAGTGGCGAGTTCTGCCGCAAGGCATGAAAAACTCACCCACCATCTGCCAGTGGTATGTGGCTCGCATTCTGTCCCCCATCAGAAAGTTAGCAGCAAAGGCAATAGTGCTCCACTATATGGATGTTGCTTTGGTGTGTGCTCCTAACCAATCCTATTTAGACTGGACATTAGGGAAGGTAATCGAGGCCTTAGAGGCAAATGGATTTGAGATCCAGGCCAAAAAGGTCCAGAAAACCTCTCCATTTAAATACCTTGGACTGAAAATCCATGAACAGACTGTGGTTCCCCAACAAGTCAAAATTAATGATCACCCTAAGACCTTGCAGGAACTCCATCAGCTCTGCGGGTCCATAAATTGGGGGAGGCCGCTCCTAGGGCTGACGACAGAAGATCTCGCTCCTCTGTTCAACCTTCTGCAAGGGAAAGATGACCTCACATCACCTAGGCATCTAACAGAGGAGGTGAGACAGTCCATCTGTAAGGTACAGGAAGTGCTGTCGTCCAGCCAGGCACACCGCTGCGCCCCAGGTCTGCCTCTTCAATTTATTGTATTAGGGGAGATGCCATACCTTCACGGGCTGATATTTCAATGGGACGAGGTGCAGAGTGATCCTCTGTTAATCATTGAGTGGGTTTTCTTCTCGCACCAGCCATCCAAAAGTATCACAATGCCACAGGAGCTCATGGCTCAGCTGGTGATAAAAGCTAGATCCCACCTCCTCACGCAGGGTGTGACTTTACATGCATCTACCTACCATTGGCAACCGATTCACCTGATAACCTCCTTCAAAACAATGAGCACCTCCAATACGCCCTAGACAGCTACACAGGCCAAATTTCTATACACCATCCAAAACACAGACTGTTTACTTCAGTCTTCAAACTGATTCCAAAAGAAATTCAAAGCAGAAAACCATTAAATGCCTTGACAATCTTTTCAGATGGCTCCGGAAGTTCCTGGAAGTCTGTCATCACTTGGAGGGATTCTCGCACTCAAAAGTGGGAGTCTGATGTGTGTTGGGGTCTCCTCTCCCCTGCCATGTAGCCCTGGGAGAGGGGCCCTGAGGGCACAGACACGGGGTTTCCCTGCCCCTGCTCAGCCTCGTTCCCATTGGTTGGTTTGTGTTCCCCTGCGCGGGCAAAAGGACCCTCGGGGCCCGTGACTGTAACAGTTCCTCGGCAGAGCTCCGGCCATGCGGCTGGAGAAATAAACATCTCTGAAACAGCTATCAAGAATCTGTCTGTCCTATATATTTCCTTTCCACGGGACTCCTGGTTTGATATATGCATGTTGCAGTATCCCCACTGCAACAGATGTGCAGGTAGTTGAAGGATCCCCACAAGTGGCAGAACTTGCAGACGTGGTCAGAGCATTTGAGCGGTTCAGTGAACCATTTAATTTGATAACTGATTCGGCCTATGCTGCAGGCATAGTTTCCAGGGCAGAGAGAGCCTTACTAAAGGAGGTTGCAAACCCAAAAATTCATAACTTGCTTTCGAAACTGATTCAACTGATCTCCCACTGAAAGCAACCATTCTATGTCATGCATGTGAGATCATACACTGACCTGCCAGGATTTATTGCCAAAGGGAACAGGAGAGCAGATGCCCTAGCGATGCCCATCAAGTTAGCGAATATGCCTAACAGATTCCAGCAAGCCCAACTGAGACATGCAGTGTTCCACCAAAATGCTCCAGCTCTCATTCGAATGTTCCACCTCACTAGAGAACAGGCAAAAGCCATTGTGGCAATATGCCCCAACTGCCAAAAACACCAGCTTCCATCATTAGGTCAGGAGGTTAGCACCCAAGGCCTAGGCAGTTGCAAAGTATGGCAAACAGATGTCACCCACTTCCCCCAATTTGGCCGCCAGAAATATATTCATGTTTCTGTGGATACCTTTTCTGGTGCAACCTTTGCCTCAGCTCACCGTGGGGAGAGGGCCAAAGATGTCATCAACCACCTAGTACAGGCCTTCGCTGTGTTGGGGACACCAAATAAAATAAAAACTGACAATGGCCCAGCATACACCTCTGCAGAGTAAAAAACATTAATGAGTGAGTGGGGTGTGGATCACATCACTGGCATCCCTCACTCGCCCACAGGCCAAGCCATCATGGAAAGGAAGCATCAAACACTAAAAAGACAGAACAACAAAAAGGTGGCAATGAGATCGCTGCCCCCATCATAAGACTTTCCAAAGCATTGTTCACTTTGAGCTTTTTAAACTGTTCCTATGAGGAACCCGATCCTCCCATAATGAGACACTTCACAAACTGCCAAACATAAACTGACTGAGAGACCTGAGGTCCTAATAAAAGACCCTGATACTTTACAAATACATGGCCCGTACTCCCTAGTCACCCGGGGGAGAGGCTATGGGTGTGTTTCCACCCCAGAGGGTCCAAGATGGATCCCTGGGAAGAGGATCAAACCCTTTTTGAGACCACCTGCGGATGCCAAGCAAAGGAAAGAAGCTGCCACAGCCTGGAAAAGAAGAAAAAACAAGCCACCTGGAAAAAAGACTCCTCCTCCAGGCCTGAAAAACAAACCCTCCACCTCCCAGTCTCCTTAAAATGTGTCCCCCTTCCCAAAATGACCCCTCAGTTTTGTTTTGAAAGAGGGGGAGTCCAAGGGAGCCATTGTTATTTAAGTTAATTGTATTTGTATTAATTTTATCTCTGTTATACTTTTCCTAAAGTTACCACCCTTGACTGCATGATGACCTCCTACCTGCTGCTGTCCCACCTGCTTCTGCAGCTCCTCCTGTGCCACCACCAATGAGGTGAGGCATGGAACATACCACAGCCACAAAACAACGTGTGGGTATTGTTGGGGTCCCTCCCCTGCCATGGAGCCTGGGAGAGGGGCCCTGGGGGGGAGGCACGGGGTCTCCCTGCCCCTGGTCAGCCTCATTCCCCATTGGTTGGTTTGTGTTCCCTGATAACGCCAAGGACCCTTGGGTCCCGTGACTGCGAAGTTCCTGAGCTGAGCCCCGGCCATGCGGCTGGAGAAATAAACATCTCTGAAACATCTACCACGAATCCTTCCATATATACTTCATTTCCACGGGACTCCTGGTTTGAAATATGCTTGTTGCAGTAATCCCCGCTGCGACAGGTATCACTGGCCCGAGCCCTCAAGCAGACGGGGATATGCTTGGGCAAGGGTGGGGTGCAGGACCCCATGTCTTCCTGCCTGTAGTGGTTTGGTCCAAGATACTCATTACTGTTTATCTTCTGTGAGATAAGAATTAGGAGAAATGCAAAGCAGGAACCAAACTTGAAAGAATATAAAGAAGATTATTAACAGACCTAAAAGAAGGAAAAAAAAAAATTATACCACACCTTCAGAACTCTTCTCCCCCCACCTTCCTCCCTTCTCCCACTGACAATGTAAAAAGACAACCCTTAAGATGTTCAGTCTGTTTACCACTTCCATAATAACCTTGTTCAGTCCATTTAGGAAGAGGAGTCTCTCTTGCTCATGCTATGAACACATTATCACAATGAGACAGCCGCCCGGGTTGGTTCTCTGCTCACATGTGAGTCCCTTCCCCCGACTTGCAGCTTTTCCTGCAACTGCTTTCGAGGGTCCACTCTTGAAGGTTTTTGGGGTAGAATTTTAAGATTGAGCCATTCAGAAACAAAAGTTCTCTTCACCCATCTCTGGGAGCATTTCATCTCTAAGAACAGAGGCCCTTCTCCTTCCCTGGGAGCAAAGGGTCTTCCTCATCTTCATCTTTAGGACTATCTCTGGGAGCATCTCTAGGAACTGAGGTCTTCTCCTTTCCCATTTGGAGCAAAAGTCCTCATCTGGTCCATCTCTCCCTGTCCAAACTTCTCATGAAATTACAGCTGCATCAGCATCTGCCTATCTCAGCGCAGGTGCTTTTGCTTACGAGTTGAACACTCCACTCCTCATATCTTCATGAAATTACAATGGGTACTCTGACATATCATAGCTTCACAACAGAATTTCAGCTTTAAGCATCTCCTCTCTTCTCTCTTCCCTCAGGTTTTCAGCTCTTCACAGCACTAAAAGGGTTAATCTGACCTAGGCCTTGCAGCTGGAATGTGGCTTATCGCAGTGGAGAGGGGGGAGAGCCGAGCCGCTCCAGCTGCCCACAGCCCTGCTGTGGGGGGGGGGGGGGGGGTTCCCTGGGTGGAACAGGGCCCATCGGCTCCAGGATGGCAGTGGCCCGGCCTGGCCTGGCCCGAGCAGGGCCTGGGCCGGGCCCGCTGGCCCCCGCACAGGGCCCGCAGCCACCTGTCCCAGCACCGGGAACTAGAGAGAGCCTCTGCCTCAGGGTTTCTATTCTTAATTGTGCATCACAGAGGTGGTCACAATTTTAAGAAGCTCAAAGAATTGTCCATATTCAAACTGGCCATCTGATAGGTCCAGTCAGGTCACAGAGGAAGCTGTAAGCACCCCTTAGCAAGGACCTCCCTTCTGGGACTATGCTTTGCCAGCCCATGACACTGCCTTTTTGGTATTCCCTTGCACGCTGAGGAGTTTGTTGCCTACACCTATTACCGCAGGCCTGGTTCCTACGGTATATCACTGTGTCCCGCAGCCATAGGGAGGAGGAGGAGAAGATCCAGCAGGCAGGAATTGTGCAGCAAGATTGATTTATTTAATTATTTTACAAACTCTTTTATAGACTTTTTTCTTCATAGTCTAATTGGACAAAGGACCAGCCACCCCTTGGGGGTGATTGGCCAAAATCCTAAAACATCCATTATCAAAATATTTTTCTACTATACCATAAACAAGACTTTCCAAGGTTGCAGGTGGCTTGGTTGTTTACATTCCCTGCTACCTCTTCTGTGAGAGAGAAAAGTCTCTCACCGACTTAGAAAATAACAAGGAAATCCTCACTAACAGCATTTTTGTACCTACAATTCCCCCTTTTTGTTTTATAAGATAATAACCCTACTATTAATCCTAAATAGAAATCTACATCAGTTATTAATTCTAAATATGTCCTTAAGGCTTTAACTATCTGACTTCATAACAAGAAATTTAAAATTCAGTCTCTGCTTGTGGAAGGACCATCCCAGTCTCTGCTTGTAGAAGGACCATCCGCCTGATGGTTGACATCCTGGTCATCATCAGAAGAGTCATTAGGCTGATGATCTACATTCTGGTCGCCATTTGGATGGTTGGCGTTCTGGTCATCATTTGGAGGTGTCCTGTTCTGCCTCTGGTGCCGTAGGTCAGGGCGAACGCATTTTGAAGGTAGCCACCGTATCCCAGTATCTGTGGAAACGCAAGCATACCCACGACCCCAAACGATAAGCTCATGCGGGCCTTCCCACTGGTTAGTGAGTAAATTCCATACCCAGACTTTTGCCCGGGGCAGCTGTGTCTCGCTTGCAGACTGCAATGAGAGAAAATGATTCAGAATAACAGGATTATTTGAATTTTGTGGTACTGTAAGGTGATTAATTGTATACAAAGCTTTTGCTAGTCGGCTCTGTGGGGTTTTTCCATGCATTCCCCTTTTCTGTTTGTCCAAAACACGCATCAAGGTACCATGAGCGCGTTCGACAATGGCTTGGCCAGTAGGAGAATGTGGGATACCAAAGGTATGGTCTACACCCCATAGGTGTAAAAACTGCCGCGTCTTCTCTGAGGCGTAGGCAGGACCATTATCGGTTTTCACAGAAGCTGGCACTCCCAGGACTGAGAAGGCCAATTTCCAATGGGCAATGACATCACGGCCCTTCTCTCCAGTGTGAGCAGTAGCCCACATAGCCGAGGAGAAAGTGTCAATAGACACATGCACATATTTCAGCCGACCAAATTCTGGGACGTGAGTTACATCCGTTTGCCAAATCTGCAAGGCTTTTAGCCCTCTGGGGTTTACCCCTGCTGGCAAAGGCGCAGTGAGTCTGTGACAGTCAGCACAAGCGCTGATAATGTCGCGTGCCTCGGTTGGCGTTAAATGAAACTGCTTCTGCAGGGTATGTGCACTTTGATGGAAGAAACCGTGCGATGCCTTGGCTTGTGCAATTTTGTCAGGCTGAGGCCCTACCCACGCTGGGTTGGCCAGCATGTCAGCCCTGGCATTGCCTTCTGTTAGAAACCCTGGTAAATTGGTGTGGCTTCTAATGTGCAGAATGTAATACGGATGCACTCGAGCTTGAATTGAAGACCACAAGGTTTGCAACAGCGAAAACAGAGCCGCATTGTTCACCTCCTTCAGAAGTGAACAATCTAAGCGTTGGGTGATATCTGCTACATAAGCAGAGTCAGTAACCAAATTCAAAAGTTCCTGTGAGAATCGCTGAAAAGCCATGGTAACAGCCCTTAATTCAACTAACTGAGCAGAGTCTGACTCGGATTGGTAGGTTAATCAACCACCTCAAGGGCAGTGTAGGATACTGTGCGCCCTTACGCACAGTGACCCTGCTAAAAATTTGTCCCAATCCGTACGCCCCAAGCTGCCAACACATCCCGTCCCCAAAGGTTAAGGCAAGTGGTAGCAACATAAGGCCTAATTGTAGCTGTGTGTCCCTCTGAATCCTTCACCACCACAGGCCGTTCGCTTAAATAGCTCTGTGTGGTTCCTCCTAACTCTGTGATGGCCGATCCCACCGGGGCTAAAGGCCATGAGGGAGGCCATGCAGAGAAGGAGATGAAAGTTACATCAGCACCCGTATCAATCAAACCTCGAAGCTGAGTCTGGGGTGGACGGGCGTTCGGCAGGATCAGGGTACATGTCATCTGTGGCCTTTGGTCAGAGATGTCTGCAGTCCAGAAGGCCTGTGGAAGTCCCGTAGATCCACTGCCGTTATCTTCATGAGTTTGTTGTTCTATCCTGGGGACACAAGACTTAAAAGGCACTAATTTAGCAATGCAGGTCTTTTCAGGAATAGTTACAGGGGGTTTTTGCATGGAGACCATAGCGCAAATCTGACCTTTAAAGTCAGCGTCAATAACTCCTGAGTGCACTAAGATTCCTTGATGGGCAACGTCAGGTTTTCCCACCAGCATCGCACTGGATCCCTGGGCTAAGGGTCCATATGCGTCCAAGGGAACCTTATAAATACCACTAGAGTCTAAGACGACTGCGGCTGCGGTGTGGACATCAAACCCGTCTGATCCCTGGCTGCTGTCTGATCCCTGGGTGCCGTCTCTAGGGTGGCTGGGTAGGCCTGTGCCTGTACCTGTGCCACTCTCTGGGGGAGCGACTGCATCGGAGAGCAATTCCCCCTCCTTGCACCCCGGTGGAAGTTTCCCAGCAATGGCCGACCATTGTCACGTGTCCGGGATCTACAGTAGCCCATGCAATGCCCTGGCCTGCCACACCTTTTGCACTGGGGGATCAGTGTGTTTTCTTTTTGGCTCTGCTTAGGCCGCTTCCATTTTTTTGCCTGTTTTGGTTGCTTTGGTTTATGCCCAGAAGATGCGTGAACAGGCTGCAGGAACGCAGCCAAAGCAGACCTTCTCTGGTTCCCAGATCCCACCTTAGTGCAGGCTTCAACCATGTCTGTTACCTCAGGATCCCCTGGAAAGGCATCTATGATTTTTCTGCACTCCTCGTTTGCATTATCTCTCACTAACTGCCTTAACAACAACTGTCTTAACCCGTCATCCTCAACCTGCTTCTCAAGAGAAGCAGTGACTTTCTCTGCAAAAGAAAGGAATGACTCTGATTTCCCTTGAACTATTTCAGTATATCGCTTTCTGGGTGCTGACAACTCTATGGTTTTCAACAGGGCAGCCATGCCATCCTGTTGAGCTTGCTGCAGGATGCTAGAGGACAAGTTACCCTGTAGACTGGGATCAGAGAAGGGACCAGTCCCCATCAAAGCATCCACTCCTGCTGTCTGTCTAGGATCAGCAGCAGGGAGTTTTATATTTGCTAATGCAGTCTTGCCGGCCAGCTTTCTCCAGGTTGTTTCAAAAACTGTAAATTGTACAGGTTGAAATAGAATTTGACCTAAGTGTCTGATATCAAATGGAGAAAGCAAATCTGTATTTATCACCCTTATCATTTGCATAACCTCAGCAAAACCTAGCCCATATTGTGCCACCTTGGATTGGAGGTCCTGGGCAACTTTCCAAGCAATTACCTCATGCTTGTCATGCTCCCCTGAATCTGGGAGAGCCTTATACACTGGGAAAGCTTGGATCTCTTTTGGGGAACCAGTACCATCCTGAATTTCTGGCACAGCCTGCGGATGGAGTGTAACAGCTCCCCGGTTACCTCCAGAATCCTCAGATCTATGTGGCATTCCAAGGATTTCTAATAACCTCCAGTCACCCTCCTCCAATGCTTGCATCTTAATAGACTCTAAGAAGCGATTATAATGCGTCGGACGTACAGTTACCGTGCAGTCCGGAAAGGTCCAGAGGCGAGACCGGCGCAGCCTTTTCCTTCGCCGCGCGGCTACAGCCGCCTGACGACCTGGGGCCAGAACCTCATCTGCCTCACTGCCTGACGAGGAATCATCAGGCAAAGGCAACTTTGGGTTGCTGGAAGTGAACAGAAATGTGCGGGGAGGAGGGGCACTTTGGCTAAGTTCGCTAGAGCCAGAACAGACAGCACAGACTGCAGCTGGCTGCGCGGCAGTTTTTACAGCAGTTTCTTTATGGGAGGCCGTCTCGGCCAGTTCCGACCGAGCCGGTACTGAAGCTGCAGCCACCATCTGTAGGGCTATGGCTGCGCCCGGCGCTGCGGCCGGCACCACAGCCAGCACCGAGCTCGTCTCTCCGCACAGCAGCCACGTTCAGCGCGGTCGCCGCTTCCGCTGCTGTTTCGCGCACCCCGGGCGCGCACGGCGCCGCCGTCTCTGGCCGGTGCTCTGCGGACACGCCCGGCGCCGCCGCCTCTGCCCGCCGCTCCACAGCCGCTGCCGCTTCCGGCTTTTACCGCGGCAGCGTTGTTTCCGGTTTCGCCGCCGGCCGCGCCGTTTCTTGGCTCGGAGCCGTGTCTCCCGCGTCTGGCGGGGGGGTGTGGCCGGAGTGGGCGGCACGGCTGGCGCGGCCGGCGCGGGCTCGGGCATTCGCCGCTCTAACAGGCTGAGTAGGTCCTCCATCCTTCGGGATAGGTTCGGTAATTCTGTCAGAAAGGGCAGATGTCGCATTAAAAGGTCGATGGCTCGGTTCTGCGACTGCGCAGAACAGTCCAGTGCCAGGGAGGGCAGCGGAGCACAGCCAGGCAGTCCCGGGGTAGGCACGCCCAGCGCTACGCCCGCTAAGTTAGATCCAGGTACATACGGAACCGAACTAGGACCCTCTCTGAGCGTCCAAGTTGCTAAGCCGATGATCTGCGGCCCTGGATAAGCTGTGGCCGCCGTCCATCCGAACGGCAAGGCAGGCTGTGCACCCTGCCTCTGCCCTGACCCCCTCGCCTCTGGCGGCGCGGGGTTCCCGGGGGCCGCAGAGTCCTGCGACTGTGCAGGGTGAGCCGGCGCAGGCTCTGCCTGTGGAGCCAGGGAGGTTATTCCAAATCCACCATCACTTGCCCCAGAAGCCCAGTCAGCGGGCCCCCCCTCGGACATTCCTCCGTCACTCATCACCGAGACAGGCGATCCAGCCCTGCTATCACAGTCAAGGGCTGTCAGCAGAATAAATAACGAACACCAGGTTTTGTATAATTCTAACGCTGCCGGCTCCCCAGTCGGGAGCTCGTGTCGGACAGCAGAGCCGAGTTCCTGCCATAAGGCAAAATCCAGGGCAGTATCTCTGTCCATGGAAATCCCTTTTAAAGTAGCCCAGTCTAATAATTCCCGAACTGAGTTTTCAGGAATGGAGGTGCGCAATATGCTAAACACACCCTTCCAGACCAGTATGACAGCGTCGGTTTGTGAGCTGCTGTTCGCCATTTCTCAGTTCTGTCGGACCTCCCGGTCCCAGGGGGGAAGGGGAACAGCGTACCTCTAGAGAAATTCGGCTTGGCTCGCAGTGTGCAGGACACCTCAGAGAGTGCAGATCATGTCGGGCAGCACCAAAAATTACCGCAGGCCTGGTTCCTACGGTACATCACCGTGTCCCACAGCCATAGAGAGGAGGAGGAGGAGAAGATCCAGCAGGCAGGAATTGTGCAGCAAGATTGATTTATTTAATTATTTTACAAACTCTTTTATAGACTTTTTTCTTCATAGTCTAATTGGGCAAAGGACCAGCCACCCCTTGGGGCTGATTGGCCAAAATCCTAAAACATCCATTATCAAAATATTTTTCTACTATACCATAAACAAGGCTTTCCAAGGTTGCAGGTGGCTTGGTTGTTTACATTCCCTGCTACCTCTTCTGTGAGAGAGAAAAGTCTCTCACCGACTTAGAAAATAACAAGGAAATCCTCACTAACAGCATTTTTGTACCTACATACACCCATGACACCCACATCCTCCAGCCCTACCGCTGAGACCGGTGGATGCAGAAACTTCCAGTAGCTGTACAGGAGCCCCAAGAATTCCATCTTCAGGGGTCTGCTGGGGCAGCCTTTTGTTTTAACTCACACTATAGCAAGCCAGAACACCAATTCCCAGTCAGCCCTTTTAACAGAATCTATAAAACCCAGAGTTGGTGTCACAATATGGCTCTGTCGGTTTCCAACTCCATCAGTCACAGCAAGGTGCTGCCGGAAGGTTTATTTTTAATCTGTCGAGACCGGGCGTGGAACGGAATCCCACCATTTCTCACAGGAGGCCCCTGCACTCTGGGGCATTTGACCACTCTCACCCCAGACAGGGCTCAACTTCTCAAGTGGCAAAATTCCGCTAATCAGGCTGGGTCAATTCACAAAATCCCTGATGATTGTGATAATTCGGTCACTAATTGGCCTCATTCTAAAAGAGTTATCATGTCAATTTTCATGCCGTGGGTGGCGGCAGCTAAGGCCCTTGGAGAACTTGAGCAGATTTCTTGCTGGCTAGGGAAAAGCGCCCAAGCTACGTCCTCTGTCCTCAGCCAGCTTTTAGCTGAGGAAGAAAAAACAAAGCAGGCAACATTACAAAATCGAGCTGCCGTTGATTTCCTTCTCCTCGCCCACGACCACGGCTGCGATGAGTTTGAAGGACTCTGCTGTATAGACTTTTTGTCAAAGAGCAAGTCCATTCATGCCAAAATTAAGGAAATTTGTGCCCAAGTTGACAACCTGTGCGCAGAGTGCAGCGACTGGTTTAAAAACATCTTTTCCACCTCCAGTCTCTCTTTGTCCACCGGGAGCTTCGGCAGCCAGATTCCTTCCATTATCAAGGACATTGTTTGGGTTTTGTTTATAGTGTTGTTAATTTTATTAGCCCTTCCCATTTTTAGGTGTTTGGTTTTGAAATCCCTTAAGCCCCCCTCATTTCAAGGTAATAAAGAAGGGGGAGATGCTGCTGTGACCCAGCCCACTGCAGGGCTGGAGCAGCGTGATGCCAATCAATCCAAGCCCATCCCCTGGATTGTGTTTCCCAAAGATGCAGTCGAGGGGCAGCTCAGAAGCCTAAGCCGCATCCCCCCTGGGCAGCACCCAGGTACAAGCCGCCTCCCCTGGTTCAGGAAAATTCTCAGTTACTCGGTTGTTCATTGGTTCTTTGTTATAACTCCTGCCTCTCGGTTTCCCCCAGTGGTTCTTGTTAAATTGTATCCTCCCCCTGGCTTGTAACTCATTGGTTGTTTTCCCCTTTTGCCGCAGTTTTCAAATTCCCTATAAAACTGAGGACAAGCCTCGGGGGGAGGATGCCATCACATTCCATCCTTTCCGAGCTTGTTCGGGTTGCGAAACTTCTAACAATAAACCTGTTAGGAGTCAGACCAGAACAGCCTCTCTCTTCCTTTGTCTCCAAGCTAACGTGAGCCGATACCATCGGCTCCTGCCATGTTCCCTCTGCAAAGAAGCCAGCTAGCTAGCTCAGCCAGCAGCACCTTTCTTAATGCCGAAGTTGCTTCTGCAACGCACAGAAGTAACGCAGCTGGACTCTCTATGACCGGGGGCTCACCAGAGCTCGTGCCTCAAGCACAAGTACTGTGTTAGGCAGTTACTTTTAACTCCACATCAATTTTTTCTAACAACATGTCCTGGTGTATTAACATCCTGCTTGGTGATAACCAGTGTCCTTTTTGTTCCAACACCACTGTAACTGTATGAGGCACAAACCCAGTCAATTGCTGTCCCAGGGTTAATTTTCTTGCTTCCTGGATTAGGAGGACTGTTGCAGCTACTGCCCAAAGGCAGGCTGGCCATCCTTTGCTCTTCCAGGATCCCAGTCATGTCAATGCCCCCAGTGCCAAATGGGACCTTTGATGCACAAACAATTCAAAAGGTTTTTCTAAGTCCAGTAGTCCCAATGCAGGAGCAGTCATTAAAGCATGTTTCAATTCCTGAAAGGCTTTCCTGCATTCAGGCTCAGTTCTCTTTTAGAAAGGGGCTCAGGAGTTTGACAGAAAGCCTCTTGTCTTTCCTGGCCCAGACTCATTTGTCCTTCTGAGATAGTAAATCTCCTAAAGTGCAAGTAACCTTCCACTTCCAAGGTAAAGCCTTTCCACGTAAACAGTTAATCTGAGCAGACCCAGGCCTGTGTAGTGCTGTACCAATCCCTTGGCCGCAGGACAAACTAAGCCAGCTCATGGTATCAGAGGAGTCCGCAGCCAGAAACTTGGTACTGGTGATTAGGCTCCGGAACATCTGCAGTACATTGATGACATCATTGTCTGGGGGAACACCACAACGGAAGTATTTGAGAAAGCAGAGAAGATCATCCAAATTCTCCTGGAAGCCGGCTTTGCCATCAAGAGGAGCAAAGTCAAGGGACCTGCCAGAGAGATCCAGTTCCTGGGGGTAAAGTGGCAAGACAGATGGTGTCAGGTTCCCACCAAGGTCATCAATAAGATCACAGCAATGTCTCCACCAACCAGCAAGAAGGAAACACAAGCTTTCCTAGGCACCATAGGTTTTTGGAGAATGCATATTCCTGAGTACAGCCAGATCGTGAACCCTCTCTACCTGATCACCTGTAAGAAGAACGATTTCCACTGGGGCCCTGAACAGCAACAAGCCTTCACCCAGATCAAGCAGGAGATTGCTCATGCAGTAGCCCTTGGCCCAGTCAGGACGGGACCAGAAGTGAAGAATGTGCTCTACTCTGCAGCTGGGAGCAATGGTCTGTCCTGGAGCCTTTGGCAGAAGGTGTCTGGTGAGACTCGAGGTCGACCACTAGGATTCTGGAGTCGAAGCTTGTCTCGGTTTTGAAAGACAGGTGTCTGCTAAGGAAGGCAGAAGCCCCCCTTGAAGTGGCAGATATAACCCCTTTTCCCTCCAAGTTATTATATTTTGAAATCAAGGGCCTTTAGGCAAAGATGTGGGAAATAGGAATAACAGTTCTTTACTATATATATATATATATATATATGTATATGTATATAACCAGTCAAACAAAACAACAACAACTATGGCAGTAACAGCACACACAAACCCAGTCCCAGCTTTCTCGGCTGTCAGGCTATTTCCCCTCGGGTGCAGTTCCGCTCGCAGCCGGCAGGGGCGCTGGCGGCTCCCGGTGAGCAGGGCAGGTGCGATGGTTCCCCCGCGGCTGCAGGGGGCGCTCCGGAGCGAGCTCGGGAAACACGCGGCACCCGTGCCCTGGGATCCCGGGAAGGGATGGAACAAAGGCTTCACAAACCCCTGGGCAGCCGATCCCGGACTCTCAGGAACAGCAGGCTGGAACGGCAGGCGGGAACAGCAGGCTAGAGCGGCAGGGACGAACGCAAATCCCGGGTGGCAGGCGAGATGTATCCAGATGGGAGAACCCCACGGATGCCCAGGCAGGCAGGGCGAGCAGGGCTACAGCGTAGCGAAAACTCGAAGCAGCAGCAGCGGGGCAGGGCAGCCACAGCTCGGCCTCCAGCAGGGCAGGGAAAGCAGCTTTTGGGGTCCCAGCGTTGTTTCCAGCAGGAAGAGAAGAACGGCCAAAAAAAAAAGAAGCAGCAGCTCCTTTCTCTGCAGCTTCTCTCTCCGGACGCTCAGAGTGAACTGACCCCACGCCCAGGTGTAGACAAAGGAGTAGCCAGGCCCGCCCCACTCCCTTTTTGTTTTTCTTAAGTACAGTTATTTGTCCCCTAGCAACATGCATATGGGAGAAAATTCCTTTAACAGGAAAAAAACTAAGACTAAACTAAAACCCCAACATTATCCACCCCGAATTTTTCCCATACTAACATGTTACATGAAACAACTTTTTTTTAACTATATAAATCTATGCATTACCCAAATTATATACAAATATACATGCTGATACTGATACAAGTACAGAGCCATGGGTAGGTCACCCTAAAACAAGGTCCCCTTGAGGTAAGCATCGGGTCTCTCCATCCTTTTGCATCACCCACCAGGTGCAACCTGGTCCCTGAGCAAAAACGACCCCACGGATAGGTTTGTCTTTGCTCCAGGCAGACTTTACCCAAACAGTTTTTCCAAGCATACCTCTCATGTGCACCACTGGAACCTTATCCCTGTTATAAACATATATTATAGTATTGGCTTCTCGCAAAGTATTAAAGTAGATATTATATAATGTTAGAAATGCTTTTTGCTGTGTGGATGTAGTTTTCTCTCGTTTTAGCAAGAATGCTAGCAAGTGTGAGCAAGTAAGATAACCTCCAAGCGAGCAGAGGATGAGGCCCAAGGAGCTGCTAATCAACACTTTGTCCAGAGAACAAAAGGGCCCAAAGGCTACTCCACCCAGGGAATGGGCAGCCCGGAGGGTCCGAGAGCTGCTATCACCGCTCTGCCCGGGGGACAAAGAGGCCCAAAGCTGCAATCAGCCCTGACTGTCTGGAGAATTAAAAGATCCACCCTACCATCGACTCTTACCTAGCGGGCCCAACCCCAAGAATCAAAAGAAATAAAACCACAAGGCAGAAGACTACGCATGCTCTAAAAAGGCGGACCCAAGGAGTGGCCATGCAGATCAATTCCTGGAAAAGTTTTAATATGAATAAAGAACAGACAGTAAAAATGGTATAAAAAGGACTCACCTCGAGCATCAGGTGTGCTCTTGGCAGAGCGCCAAGGCACCTGGCCGTTATCCCTTTGCTTTATTTTATGTGTCTCTTATTGTCTTTATATTAAACTCTTTAAATTCTAACAGGAGAGTGAACCTCGTTTTTCACAATTGGGGCCTCGCCCGGGATCTACACCTCGCCTCCGAAAAGCGTGGGAGGATTCAAGAAGCGAGGGTAAGGCGCCCCCTGCCCAAATTGGCAGGACCCTTGCTTGACATCCTCTGGCACGGTTTGGTGGCAGCAGGGCAACACCCGGAGGACAAGAAAGACACAAAAATAAAGCAAATGAAAGAGAGCGCTCTCGACATCCCACAGACACTGGAAAAGCAACAGGACTGGTAAGTATTGTCCAAACAAAAAGGGGGTGGTTACGGGAGATGAGTGTGTGTGAATGAGACGCGGACTGGTTGCCCCAGATCTGTGAAGCGAGTGTGGCAGTCTCTGAGTGCTGCGGTTCCGTCTTGTTCGCGAGAACAGTGGCCAGCGAGGAGACGAAGCGAGAGATAAGAGGAGTGAAAGAATCTCCCGGGGGTGACTGGGACGGGGTCCCAGGGAAGGGGTTGTAAAGTGGGAGCTACACCCCCCATATGCTGGGTTGAGGAAAACTCCAAGAGCACCCAGGGTCTAAAAGTACCCCAAGAGAAGTTGGGGTTGGATGCTAGCAGTGCTGGGTTGAGGAAAACTCCAAGAGCACCCAGGGTCTAACAGTACCCCAAGAGGAATTGGGGTTGGATGCTAACAGTGCTGGGTTGAGGGAAATCCAAGAGCACCCAGAATCCTAAGGATTATTTCATACCCATGGGTGGATACTAACAAGTGACTTGAAAGAGGTACCTTATTATTCTGTTGTGAGTAAGAATGAGCGAGTGAATAAATATTAAAAAGGAGTGAATGTGTGAATGAAAGACTGTGTAATTAAAAGTTAACTTTGTTTTTGGGGAGGTGGGCTGTAATAATTTTTTTTTGGTTTTTGTACCGTGAAGGGGTGGGTAGTACTTTACAGCAGTGAAGATTGGTGTTTTAAAGGAATGAATTAGTATTTCAAAGGGGGGGGGATAAATTGGTATTTTGAGTAAGTTAAAATAGAGAACTCCTGGGAAAATGGGACAGCTACCTGGTAGAATAAGTTCAAGAGTGCCAGAGGAGATACCCCAAGACAGTCCCCTTGGGGTCAAACTCGCGAACTGGGAAACTGATCCTTCCACAAAAGGAAAAGATAAAGTAAAAATTATTCAATTCTGCATGAAAGAGTGGGTAAAAAAGGAAATCAGATCTGATCATGTGTACTGGCCAAAATATGGGTCTGATGAGGCATGGATTTGCCAGGCTCTAAATGTATTTGTAAATTCAAAAGAGCCATCTCACCGTGAGGAGGGAGAATATGCTTCTTGCTGGACAGGAATTACAAAACCTCTGGGAACCAAAGTCTTTAAAATATCAGAAACCCCAGAGGAAAAGCAAACAGAAGAGAAAAAAGGGTGGGACCCTTTAGAAGTATTGCCCCCGCCGTCAGCACCAGGAGCGGCACCCCCCCTCCCAGCTCCGGGGGCTTCTCCCCTGGTAGCCCCCCCTCTGCCGGCTCCGGGGGCCTCTCCCCCGGTAGCCCCCCTCCCCCCGGCTCCGGGGGCCTCTCCCCCGGTAGCCCCCCCTCTGCCGGCTCCGGGGGCCTCTCCCCCGGTAGCCCCCCTCCCCCCGGCTCCAGGGGCCTTTCCCCCGGCAGCTCTCCCGCCCCAATGGAGCGGGGGGGGGAGCCCTGCCCCCGCCCATGCCGGGGATCCCACCCTTCCCGGGAATCCCGGGAATCCCAGCAGCCCCAATTGAATCAAGAGGAACGTCACACGTCCCGGCCTCAGCCCCCACCTCTCCTGCCTTGAGAAACCCGGCTTTAGTGCCGGTCCCTGCCTCCTGTGCTCCGGAGTATTTGGCTTCACTGCCACACCCCACCCCCACCCTCTGCACCGTAGGATATTCGGCTTCAGCGCCGGACTCTGAATCTGCCCCTCTTCCCCAGGGGAGTTTGGTGCTTTCTTCCCAAATAAACCCTCTTCTTAACGAAGGAGCACCATACCAGAATACAAGAGGTGCCATTAAGGCTCAGAGGCAGCCCAACAATCCCTCCATTGCTAAACAAACAGAGGGAAGCCGAGAAATTAATTTATTTCCATTAAGAGAAGTACCTACGGGAGGAGGGGGAACCGGCTTTGTGAATGCTCCTCTAACCTCTACAGAGGTTAGGAATTTCAAAAAGGAAATTAAAGGATTATTAGAAGACCCCATAGGTACAGCTGAACAGTTGGACCAGTTCCTAGGTCCCAACATTTTCACTTGGGAAGAAATGCAATCAATAATGAAAATAATATTCTCCCAAGAAGAAAGAGAAATGATTAGAATTGCTGGCATAAAAATTTGGGAAAGAGAAAACCAACAAGGTCCACCCGGGGATCAGAAAATGCCCATTACACCTCCTAACTGGAACCAAAATGATGAAGCTGGGAGGGGACATATGAATGATTATCGTAACTTGATAATCAAGGGGATAAAAGAAGGGGCACCTCGAGGACAAAATGTCAGAAAGGCCTTTGAGGGGCAGCAAGGGAAGGAAGAAACCCCGGCTGAGTGGCTGGAGAGGCTCCGCAAGAATATGAAACAATACTCTGGGATAGACCCGGAGTCCCTAGCAGGGCAAGCCCTGCTAAGAGTTAACTTTGTCACACATGCCTGGCCAGATATTAGAAAAAAATTGGAAAAAATAGAAGACTGGCATGAGAAGCCATTACAGGACCTAGTAAGGGAAGCTCAAAAAATATATGTCCGGAGGGATGAAGAAAAAGCCAAAGTGGAAGCAAAGATCATGATAGCCACTATGCGAGAGAGTACCTTCCAAAAAAATCTAAATCAAAAGCCCTCAGGTAACACTCCTAAACGTTCAAGATACAGAAATGGTGGAAGGGAGAAAAATAAAACCTCAGCACAATCAAGTTTCCAAGAACAACCCAGGGATGCCTGTTTTTATTGCAAGGAAGAAGGGCATTATAAAAGGGAATGCCCCCACCTGAGAAGGGATCTGAAAATATTTCAAGAGACACACACAGAAGAGAAATAGGGAAGTCATGGGCTCTATTTTTGGGGGGATAAATACCATCTGGAGCCTGTGATAACTTTAAAAGTAGGCCCCCAAGAGGAAGTATTAGAATTTATAGTTGACACTGGGGCAGAAAGGACTTGTGTGATGAATATTCCAAAAGGGTGTGATGTAAGTAATGATATGGTAAAAGTAACGGGAGCAAAGGGGGAAGGATTTAAGGTCCCTGTCATTAAAGATGTGGTTATTGAAGGGGAAACAAAACTAGGGATAGGGGATGTTTTGTTAGTTCCTGGGGCTGGCAGCAATTTATTAGGAAGGGATTTACAAATCCAGCTGGGGATTGGGGTCATACCAGAAGAAGGGAGAATGACGGCCAAAGTGTTAAAACTTAGCCAAGAAGATGAAAGAAAAATTAACAGAGAAGTTTGGGCTGGGGAAGGGAATAGGGGTGGACTAGATATTGACCCCATAAGGGTCACAATTGACAAAGAAGAATGTCCCATTCGTGTACGTCAGTACCCTATATCTTTAGAAGGGAGAAAAGGCTTAAAACCAGTAATAGAAGAATTAATAAAGGATGGGACACTAGAACTTTGTAAATCCCCTCATAATACCCCTATTCTCCCAGTGAAGAAATCTGATGGAAATTATAGATTAGTGCAAGATTTAAGAGAAGTAAACAAAAGAACACGGGCCTGCTACCCTATGGTTCCTAATCCCTACACTCTTTTAAGTAAAATTCCACCTCAACATCAGTGGTTTAGTGTGGTGGATCTTAAAGATGCCTTTTGGGCCTGCCCACTGGCAGAGGAAAGCCGAGATATTTTTGCCTTTGAATGGGAAGATCCAAACACGGGGAAAAAGAACCAATTGAGGTGGACTAAACTGCCACAAGGGTATTGTGAGGCCCCAAATTTATTTGGGCAAGCCTTGGGAGAAATATTACAAACCTTCCCCACTCCCCCAGGAATACAAATTATCCAATATGTAGATGATCTTCTAATATCAGGGGAAGATGAAATTAAAGTTAAAGAAGCTACTATAAAGCTTCTAAATTTTCTTGGGGAAAAGGGACTAAGGGCATCAAGAAGGAAATTACAGTTTGTGGAATCAGAAGTAAAATATCTTGGCCACCTGATAAGCAAAGGTAGCCGAAAACTAAGCCCTGAAAGAATTACAGGGATTTTATCCCTCCCTCCTCCCTCTTCAAAAAAGGAGGTTAGGAGACTGCTGGGGCTACTGGGATATTGCAGACTATGGATTGAAGGATATACACAAGCAGTAAAATTTTTATATGAAAAATTAACAGGGGGAGACAATATACAATAGACCAGAGATGATGATAATAAATTAGAAAAATTGAAGTTGAAACTAGCCTCGGTACCAGCCCTAAGCTTACCCTCACTAGAAAAACCTTTTCATTTATATGTGAATGCAGAAAATGGAGTAGCTCATGGTGTATTAGTCCAGGAATGGGGAGGGGTGAAAAGACCAATAGCTTATTTATCTAAACTATTGGACCCAGTAAGCCGTGGCTGGCCGGTATGCATTCAAGCCATAGCAGCTACTGCTATTTTGGTGGAGGAGAGCCGTAAGCTCACCTTTGGAAGTAAACTGATTGTATCCACACCCCATGCGGTCCGAAATGTGCTAAATCAAAAAGCTGAAAAATGGTTAACACACTCCAGGATACTAAAATATAAAGCAATTCTGATTGACAGTAATGATCTAAGTATAGAAACAAGCAAAAGCCTCAATCCGGCCCAATTCCTCTATGGAGAACCAAAAGATGACTTGGCACATGATTGCTTGGAAATTATTCAATACCAAACAAAAGTTCGGGAAGATCTAGAAGAACAAGCCCTCTTAGAAGAGGAAAGAATATATGTGGATGGTTCATCCAGATGCTTGCAAGGAAAAAGAATGTCAGGATATGCCTTAGTCGATGGGATAAATATGCAGACCATCGAAAAAGGAAAACTACCTTCAAATTGGTCAGCGCAATCTTGCGAATTATACGCTCTAAAAAGAGCACTGGAGCATTTAGCACACAAAAAGGGGACCATCTATACTGATTCAAGGTATGCCTTTGGGGTAATACATACCTTTGGAAAAATCTGGGAAGAAAGGGGTTTACTAAATTCAAAAGGGAAGGAACTGATACATGAAGGCCTGATTTCAGAAGTGTTAGAGGCATTAAAATTGCCTGAAGAAATAGCTGTAGTGCATATCAAAGGACACCAAAAAGGGATGACCCCAGAAATAAGAGGGAATAATCTAGCAGACCAAGAAGCCAAAGATGCAGCAGAAAATGGGACTAAACGAATTATGTTAATCCTGACCCCGGAAAGGGGAGAATTAGAATTCCCCAAATTTAGTAAAGAAGAAGAAAAAGAATTAGTTAAGATAGGGGGAAAACAGGATCAATCTGGAAAATGGAAACTCCCTGATGGGAGACAGTTACTTAATAAGCCACTCACTAAGAGAATATTAGAAGATATGCATCAAAAAACTCATTGGGGCACTCAAGCTTTGTGTGATCATTTTCTGAGAAATTATGGTTGTATTGGAATCTTTGGGGTAGCAAAACAAATAACTGGGAACTGTATAACTTGCCAAAGAGTGAATAGGAAAATAATGAGAAAAACAACATTAGGAGGCCGCGAGCTAGCTCTGCGACCATTCCAAAGTATCCAAGTAGATTTCACTGAACTTCCTCAAGTACAAAAATGGAAGTTCCTGTTAGTAGACCATCTAACTCATTGGGTGGAAGCAGTTCCTGCTACCAGAGCTACAGCTAACGTAGTATGCAAAACCCTTCTGGAACAGATTATTCCCAGATATGGAATGGTTAATAAAATAGACTCAGATAGAGGAACACATTTTTCATCCAAAATCTTACAACAAATAACTCAAGCCTTGGGAATAAAATGTGAATTACATACCCCCTGGCACCCTCAAAGTTCAGGCCAAGTAGAAAGAATGAACCAGACTTTGAAGAAAACTTTAACAAAATTAATGATTGAAACTTAAATGTCATGGGTAAAGTGCTTACCTTTGGCTCTGTTGAGAATCCGAACACAGCCCAGGTCAGATCTGGGAGTATCTCCTTATGAGATGATGTTCAGATTACCCTTCCTTACCACTCAACATGAAACAGCCACTTACGAAGTGGGAGAAGCAAGTGTCAAAAAATATGTCACCACGATTGCCAGAACACTTGAAAATTTGAGGCTGAAAGGAATGATCCCTCAAACCACAACTTTGGAGTTCAGAATTCATAATATCCACCCAGGGGAATGGGTATTGGTAAAAACATAGAAGGAACAATCTTTGACTCCACAATGGGAGGGTCCTTTTCAGGTACTGCTGACGACTGAGGCCGCAGTCCGGACCAAGGAACGGGGGTGGATCCATGCCAGCAGAATCAAAGGACCTGTAAAAGAACCTGAAGAGTGGACTGTAATATCCAAACCAGGTGACACCAAATTGATTCTTAAACGGAGGCCAGGTGGCAAAGAACTAGAGCAATCTGAATAATCCAAGGGATATGCAAAGAATCACACCTAACTGAGAAGTAAAAGCCAAATTTATATCAGTGACCCCTGGACAAATTCTGGGACATCTTGGAGAAGAATATTCTCACTTCAAACAGGAAGGGTTGGGACTGTATCAAACAGGTAACTCTCATATTCTGATTCTAGCCTGTGATTTGTATTGAGAAGGGGGAGAATCACAACTTCCATCAGTGCCACATCATATACCCTGTTTGAATCATTCTAATACGGGGCATGCCAGCCAGGTCAAATATAAGTAATTAGTCTGGAGGGAAAATGACATTTCACATCATCGACACCCTAGTTGTAAAAGGTGTCAAGCACAAATCAACCCCTTATCCAGACAAAATCATAAACTTTGCTCTGCAGATGAGAAATACCAGTGCCTGTTGAATGGGAAATACCTAAGACACAAACAGTTAAAAAAGGTGCCTAAAAGCTATAAAGGAAGTGACAAGGAAATAGAGGGCAAGACCGGGTTGGTCACTGTACTCGCCACCGAGAAGATCCAATACACCTGCTATGGGTTGCAACCTCATAGGCAAGGGAGGTGGGCGTATAAGCCATGCCGGACCTCTGTTATTCCTTCTTTTGTCACTTATCCTGGTCCCTTTCGGGACACCGGCAAGACCATGTTACAAATGCTACCGAAAGCTCTACATGGAAAGACACCGGGGCTTCTTTCTTATTACTCATACCCATATCAACAGTCACTGTTATGACTCGTCCAAATTAGGTATTTGTATTCATAAAGGGGAAAAATATTGGATTACAGAAAATTTGGGAACAAGTAGAAACAGACTAGGAAGCAATTGTCCAAAAGGAGAAAAATGGATTTGTTTCACAGCTGCCACCAGGGGAACAGTCCAAGATTTGGTAAAAGAACAAGTGGTAAGTAAAAATACAAAGCCAGCACAGCAACCTCGCCCTATATTCACCTCACGCCAGGACCTGTATGCAAAGCTTAAACAACAGTTAAAAGAGGAAAACACCCCAAGGTTAGGAAAAAACCTGTTTGTGGAATTGGGAGAGAGGATAGGTAAGGAACTTAACATAACCAACTGTTGGGTCTGTGGAGGAGCTTTGATGACAGAAGAATGGCCATGGAAAGGTAGCAGCCTAGGCCCAGTAGAGCTCCTTAAATGGAACCAGACAAATATAAGAGGGGGGAACCGACCTGAGGGGTGGATTTTAAGTTCAACAGTGATAGGGGAAGAATGCCTCTGGCGAACTGGGAAGAACTTTCTTAATGAAGTAGGAAACACTCCCTGTAAAAGGTATAAAGTGAGCAACAAAACTTCAAAGTGGTGGGTCCCAGAAAAACCAACTTGGTATTGGGCTCAGAAAAAAGGAAAAGGCTGTATATATGATAATGAAATTGGACTCTTTCAGTGTAATGACACAAGGAAAAATCCTTATTTTGGAATCCCAGAAATATCCAAATTTTGGGAGAATATAAATCAACAAGAAGGTGATTATTGGAAAGCACCAGATGGCTTATTTTGGATATGTGGGAAAAGGGCATACCCAAGACTCCCTTCATATTGGAAAGGGAGTTGTACATTAGGAATCATTCAACCAGGGTTTTTCCTTTTACCAGAACCAGAGGGAGATCAATTAGGAATACCTGTCTATGAAGACTTCAAAAGAAAGGAGATCTAATTGGAGGATTCCAAAAATGGAAAGATGAAGAATGGCCCCCTGAACGAATATTAGAAACATATGGGCCAGCTACCTGGGCACAAGATGGAAGTTGGGGATATCGAACCCCAATTTACATGCTGAATCGTATCATCAGACTCCAAGCCCTTGTAGAAATCATAACCAATGAAACAGCTGAGGCTATGAAATTAATAGTCAGCCAGCAACACCAAACCAGAGCTGCAATATATCAAAATAGGCTGGCTTTAGACTATTTACTGGCTGAAGAAGGGGGTGTGTGTGGGAAGTTCAATACATTGGAATGTTGTTTAAAAATTGATGACAATGGGGATGCTGTTCTATATATCGCCAACAATATCAGAAAAATAGCCCATGTAGTGGTCCAAAAATGGGAATCAATGATGACTGCTAACTGGTGGGATGGCATGTTGGGGAAAGAATGGTGGAAGAAGCTCAATTTCTTCCTTTTATGTGCTACAGCTGGTCTAATATTTCTCCCTTGCTTGATCCCCTGCTTTATTCGGCTAATCACCAGCGTAGTTCAAGGCATGCAAGTTGTGGCAATGCCTACTGACCCAAAGTTGGCTATGTCTGGAACAGCACAAAAAATTATGGTATTAAAGAAACAAAGTGATATAAAAGACCCACTCGAAGAAGCCAAATTGATCTGTGAAAAGAACGAACAGACATTAGAAGCCAAGAAAAAAGAAATAGTGCTCAAGCCAAATGATTCATAAAATAGAAAAAGGGGGGATTGTTATAAACATATATTATAGTATTGGCTTCTCGCAAAGTATTAAAGTAGATATTATATAATGTCAGAAATGCTTTTTGCTGTGTGGATGTAGTTTTCTCTCGTTTTAGCAAGAATGCTAGCAAGTGTGAGCAAGTAAGATAACCTCCAAGCGAGCAGAGGATGAGGCCCAAGGAGCTGCTAATCAACACTTTGTCCAGAGAACAAAAGGGCCCAAAGGCTACTCCGCCCGGGGAATGGGCAGCCCGGAGGGTCCGAGAGCTGCTATCACCGCTCTGCCCGGGGGACAAAGAGGCCCAAAGCTGCAATCAGCCCTGACTGTCTGGAGAATTAAAAGATCCACCCTACCATCGACTCTTACCTAGCGGGCCCAACCCCAAGAATCAAAAGAAATAAAACCACAAGGCAGAAGACTACGCATGCTCTAAAAAGGCGGACCCAAGGAGTGGCCATGCAGATCAATTCCTGGAAAAGTTTTAATATGAATAAAGAACAGACAGTAAAAATGGTATAAAAAGGACTCACCTCGAGCATCAGGTGTGCTCTTGGCAGAGCGCCAAGGCACCTGGCCGTTATCCCTTTGCTTTATTTTATGTGTCTCTTATTGTCTTTATATTAAACTCTTTAAATTCTAACAGGAGAGTGAACCTCGTTTTTCACATCCCCGTCTGTTGTTTGTAGGAGTTCGGATTGGGCAGGGCCTGCTCGGCTGGTGGAGCCTCGGGTGTTAACTAACCAGGTGGCTCTTGCTAAATGCATCTCCCAGTTTTTGAAAGTCCCCCCACCCAGTGCCTTCAAGGTGGTTTTAAGCAGTCCATTACACGGCTCAACCTTCCCAGCTGCTGGTGCATGGTAAGGGATGTGGTACACCCACTCAATGCCATGTTCTCTAGCCCAGGTGTTTATAAGGCTGTTCTTGAAATGAGTCCCATTGTCAGACTCGATTCTCTCAGGGGTGCCATGCCTCCAAAGGACTTGCTTTTCAAGGCCCAGGATGGTGTTCCGGGCAGTAGCATGAGGCACAGGATAGGTCTCCAGCCATCCTGTGGTGGCTTCTACCATTGTGAGCACATAGCGCTTGCCTTGGCGGGTTTGAGGCAGTGTGATGTAATCAATCTGCCAGGCCTCCCCATACTTGTATTTGGACCATCGCCCACCATACCACAGAGGCTTCACCCGCTTGGCCTGCTTGATCCCAGTGCATGTCTCACAATCATGGATAACCTGGGAGATACTGTCCATGGTTAGATCCACCCCTTGGTCTCGTGCCCACTTATAGGTGGCATCTCTGCCCTGATGACCTGAGGCATCATGGGCCCATTGAGCTAAGAACAGTTCTCCTTTATGTTGCCAATCCAAGTCTATCTGGGACACCTCTATTTTCACAGCCTGATCTACCTGTTTGTTGTTACGATGTTCTTCATTAGCCCGGCTCTTGGGGATGTGAACATCTACATGACGGACCTTCACGGATAGCTTCTCTACTAGAGTGGCAATGTCTTTCCACTCTTCAGCAGCCCAGATTGGTTTTCCTCTGCGCTGCCAGTTTGCCTTCTTCCACCTTTCCAGCGAAACCCACAGAGCATTGGCTACCATCCATGAATCAGTGTAGAGGTAGAGCTTTGGCCACTTCTCTCTTTCAGCTATGTCCAGAGCTAATTGGACAGTTTGAGCTCAGCAAATTGGCTCGATCCACCTTCTCCTTCAGTAGCCTGTGCAACTTGTCGTGTGGGGCTCCATACAGCGGCTTTCCATTTCCGGCTAGCGCCTACAATTCGGCAGGAACCATCAGTGAAGAGGGGATATTGTTTTTCACTCTCTGGTAGCTCGTTATATGGTGGGGCTTCTTCGGCACGTGTCACCTGCTCCTCTTCTTCTTCAGAAGATAAACCAAAAGTCTCACCTTCCGGCCAGTTCGTAATTATTTCCAAGATCCCAGGGCGACTTGGGTTTCCAATTCGGGCGAGCTGCGTGATGAGGGCAATCCATTTGCTCCAAGTAGCGTCGGTGGCGTGATGCGTGGAGGGAACCTTTCCTTTGAACATCCACCCCAGCACCGGTAGTCGGGGTGCCAGGAGGAGTTGTGCCTCTGTGCCGATTACTTCTGAGGCAGCCTGGACTCCTTCATAAGCTGCCAGGATTTCCTTCTCTGTGGGAGTGTAGTTGGCTTCAGATCCTCTGTAGCTTCGGCTCCAGAATCCCAGTGGTCGGCCCCGAGTCTCACCAGGCACCTTCTGCCAGAGGCTTCAGGACAGACCATTGTTCCCAGCTGCAGAGTAGAGCACGTTCTTCACCTCTGGTCCTGTCCTGACTGGGCCAAGGGCTACGGCGTGAGCAATTTCCTGTTTGATCTGGGCGAAGGCTTGCTGCTGTTCAGGGCCCCAGTGGAAATCATTCTTCTTACGGGTAACCAGGTAGAGAGGACTCACGATCTGGCTGTACTCGGGAATGTGCATCCTCCAGAAACCTATAGCGCCTATGAAAGCTTGTGTTTCCTTCTTGTTGGTCGGTGGAGACATTGCTGTGATCTTATTGATGACCTCAGTGGAAATCTGACGTTGTCCATCTTGCCACTTTACTCCCAGGAACTGGATCTCTCGGGCAGGTCCCATGACCTTGCTCTTCTTGATGGCAAAACCAGCTTGCAGGAGAATTTGAATTATTCTCTCTCCTTTCTCAAACACTTCAGTTGCGGTGTTCCCCCACACAATGATGTCATCAATGTACTGCAGATGTTCTGGAGCCTCACACTTTTCTAGTGCAGTCTGGATCAGTCCATGGCAGATGGTGGGACTGTGCTTCCACCCCTGGGGCAGTCGGTTCCAGGTGTACTGCACGCCCCTCCAGGTGAAGGCAAACTGAGGCCTGCACTCTGCTGCCAGAGGAATGGAGAAGAATGCATTGGCAATGTCAGTAGTGGCGTACCACTTCGCTGCTTTGGACTCCAGCTTGTACTGGAGCTCCAACATGTCTGGCATGGCAGCGCTCAGCGGTGGAGTCACTTCATTCAGGGCACGATAGTCCACAGTCAATCTCCATTCCCCGTCAGACTTGCGCACAGGCCAGATGGGGCTGTTGAAGGGTGAGTGGGTCTTGCTGACCACCCCTTGACTCTCCAGCTCGCAGATCATCTTGTGGATGGGGATCACAGCATCTCGATTTGTCCGATACTGCCGGCGGTGCACTGTCGAGGTGGCAATTGGCACTCGTTGCTCTTCCACTTTCAGGAGCCCAACTGCAGAAGGATTCTCAGATAGTCCAGGCAGGGTGTTCAATTGCCTAATGCCCTCAGCCTCCACAGCAGCAATCCCAAATGCCCACCTGAGTCCTTTTGGGTCTTTGTAATAGCCATTCCGGAGGAAGTCTATGCCCAGAATACACGGGGCCTCTGGGCCGGTCACAATCGGATGCTTTTGCCACTCCTTCCCAGTCAGGCTCACCTCAGCTTCCAAAAGGGTCAACTGCTGTGATCCCCCGGTCACCCCAGCGATGGATACAGGTTCTGCCCCCACATGTCCCGATGGCATTAAAGTACACTGTGCCCCAGTGTCAACCAATGCTTCATATTTTTGCGGCTCTGATGTGCCAAGCCATCGGATCCACACCATCCAGAAAACCCGGTTCTCCCGTGCCTCTTCCTGGCTAGAGGCAGGGCCCCTCTAGCCCTGGTTATCATTCTTTCCCTGGGCGTACATGCTCGAGGTACCTTCAAGGGGATCCGACATATCATCTTCCCTTCTGTAATACCTGGCATCTCGGTCACGGGAGGCTGAGGCTACTTTCACCTTAGTGGAACCCCCTCGGTTAGTGCCTCCCTCCTTGAGTTCACGCACCCGCGCTGCCAGGACAGAGGTGGGTTTCCCATCCCACCTTCTCATGTCTTCCCCATGCTCACACAGGAAAAACCACAGCTCAGCTCGTGGGGTGTACCCTCTCTCTCTAGCAGGGGGACGATGGGCTCTGACTTGGGGGCCTGTGACTCGCACTGGTGCCACACTGACCTTCCTCATCTCCTCCCTCATCTCCTCCCTCATCTCCTCCCTCATTTCCTTCCTCATCTCCTTCATCTCCTCTTTGAGGTCCTGGACCACAGCAGAGACATGAGCTTTCAGCAGGCCATTGATCATGCTGTCATAATGCCTGAGCTTGTTGGCAACAGAGCCCACTGTTTCTTGGGTATTGTCAGCATCAATCGTTGCAATGAAGGTGGTGCATTGCGATGGCCCTAGCCTTGCCAGGTTCCACATCATCTGTCCTGTGCACCTGACCTTATCGGGGTCATTATCATGCTGTCCACCCTTCCCAAAGAGTACCTCTAATACTGCCACCTCTCTTAGCTGTTGGATCCCTTGCTCGAGTGTCTTCCACTGCATTCTATGATGATACTCCTGCATTCTTTCTTTGTGAATGAACCTTTCTCTCACACTCGTTAACAGCTGCTCCCAGAGAGAAAGGGGCCCTGGCTCCCTCACAAATATCTGGTCCACACCTGGGTCCTGGGTCAATGATCCCAGATACCTTGCCTCACCACTATCCAGTTGCACACTTGTGCCCATAAGGTCCCAAACCCGAAGCAGCCAGGTGGTATAAGGCTCACGCCCCCTTCGCACAATGTCGTTTCGCATAGCACGGAGACTGTCGTGCGACAGGGACTCAGTGATGATTTCTGGCTCTGGCTCTCCTGCTGGTTGTGAGGGCCCTGGTTGCCCATCATCATTAACAGGTCGTACTGATTTGGTCTTACACTTCCTCCTTTGCACAGGGGCGACTGCTGCTGGCTGTGGTTGTCCTTGTGGTTCAGCTGAAGCCTGGACGGTTGTAACATCCATAGGTTCTACTGCTGCACCATCGGACTCACCCTCTTTGGGGCAGGGAGAGGGTTTTTCACTAGCTGAGGAGGTGTATTCCCTTAGCAATTGGCATATCTCCTTGCGCACCTGGCCCATCTCCTGGCACATCTCCTGGCGCACCTGGCCCATCTCCTGGCATATCCCCTGGCGCACCTGACCCATCTCTTGGCACATCTCTTGCATCCCTTTTGCCAGTACCCCCACCCAGTTTGGGTAGTCCATTTCTGAGGTGGACTGTTGGGCGGTATCAGTCTGTGGGGCGGGGTCTCTAGTGTCTGGGGCTGTGGCAGGCTCTGGGGTAGGATCTCTAGTGTCTGGGGCCGTGTCAGGTTCTGGGGCAGGATAGGGCTCTGGGGTAGGCTCTCTTGTGTCTGGGGCCGTGTCAGGTTCTGGGGCAGGATCAGGCTCTGGGGTAGGAACTCTACTCTCTGGGGCCATGTCAGGTTCTGGGGCAGGATCTCTAGTCTCTGGGGCTGGTGTCCGGGTAGATATCCAAGCCAATCTCAACTTATCCTTGAGTGCTAAATAGAGTAGGCCTATCAGCAGCAGATGGTTAGTATTCAGAGGGAATTTAAACCCTTCGAAAATTGATGGGGTGGGCCCAAAGAACTGGTTGAGGGGTTGGGGGAAAACTTCCCCTGGTGTCATTTCCTCACAGAAGGTACCATTGTTAACATAACCCCAAAAACATGTGCTCAGTGTGTGGTAGCCTTAGTCAGAGGACCCATATTCAAGTAAGGAGCTGCAAAGGGGAAGAATATAGCTACGGCCACATGCCACCCGAACCAGGGTAAACTAGACCACATAGTGCTGCCTAACAAGGTTCCTATATCTGGCACACAAAATAAAGTTATCCAAGAACTGTTATTCCTTTTTTTCACCTCTCTCTCTTAATGCCCTCAGGCCTCACGTTGGGCGCCAAGATCTGTCTCGGTTTTGAAAGACAGGTGTCTGCTAAGGAAGGCAGAAGCCCCCCTTGAAGTGGCAGATATAACCCCTTTTCCCTCCAAGTTATTATATTTTGAAATCAAGGGCCTTTAGGCAAAGATGTGGGAAATAGGAATAACAGTTCTTTACTATATATATATATATATATATATATATATATGTATATGTATATAACCAGTCAAACAAAACAACAACAACTATGGCAGTAACAGCACACACAAACCCAGTCCCAGCTTTCTCGGCTGTCAGGCTATTTCCCCTCGGGTGCAGTTCCGCTCGCAGCCGGCAGGGGCGCTGGCGGCTCCCGGTGAGCAGGGCAGGTGCGATGGTTCCCCCGCGGCTGCAGGGGGCGCTCCGGAGCGAGCTCGGGAAACACGCGGCACCCGTGCCCTGGGATCCCGGGAAGGGATGGAACAAAGGCTTCACAAACCCCTGGGCAGCCGATCCCGGACTCTCAGGAACAGCAGGCTGGAACGGCAGGCGGGAACAGCAGGCTGGAACGGCAGGCTAGAGCGGCAGGCTAGAGCGGCAGGGACGAACGCAAATCCCGGGTGGCAGGCGAGATGTATCCAGATGGGAGAACCCCACGGATGCCCAGGCAGGCAGGGCGAGCAGGGCTACAGCGTAGCGAAAGCTAGAAGCAGCAGCAGCGGGGCAGGGCAGCCACAGCTCGGCCTCCAGCAGGGCAGGGAAAGCGGCTTTTGGGGTCCCGGCGTTGTTTCCAGCAGGAAGAGAAGAACAGCCAAAAAAAAAAGAAGCAGCAGCTCCTTTCTCTGCAGCTTCTCTCTCCGGACGCTCAGAGTGAACTGACCCCACGCCCAGGTGTAGACAAAGGAGTAGCCAGGCCCGCCCCACTCCCTTTTTGTCTTTCTTGAGTACAGCTATTTGTCCCCTAGCAACATGCATATGGGAGAAAATTCCTTTAACAGGAAAAAAACTAAGACTAAACTAAAACCCCAACAAAGCTACAGAGGATCTGAAGCCAACTACACTCCAACAGAGAAGGAAATCTTGGCAGCCTATGAAGGAATCCAAGCCGCCTCAGAGGTAATTGGCACTGAAGCACAACTCCTCCTGGCACCCCGACTACCAGTGCTGGGGTGGATGTTCAAAGCAGAGGTTCCCTCTACCCACCACGCCACCAATGCCACATGGAGCAAATGGATTGCCCTCATCACGCAGCGTGCCCGTACTGGAAACCCGAATCGCCCTGGGATCTTGGAAATAATTACAAACTGGCTGGAAGGTGAAAACTTTGGTCTCGCTGACAAAGAGGAGCAAGAACAGGTAACCCATGCTGCGGAAGCTCCACCATACAACCAACCCTGAACACTGCTGAAAGAGAGAAGTGGCCAAAGCTCTACCTTTACACCGATTTGTGGATGGTAGTCAGTACTCTGTGGGAGTGGCTGGAAAGGTGGAAAAAGGCCAACTGGCAGCATAGGGGAAAACCAATCTGGGCTGCTGAAGAATGGAAAGCCATTGCTATTACTGTAGCCCGCAGCCATAGGGAGGAGAGGAGAGAGATCCAGCAGGCAGGAATTGTTCAGCAAGATTGATTTATTTAATTATTTTACAAACTCTTTTATAGACTTTTTTCTTCATAGTCTAATTGGACAAAAAAACAGCTACCCCCTGGGGTGATTGGCTAAAATCCTAAAACACGCATTGTCAAAATATTTTTCTACTGTACCGTAAACAATGCTTTGCAAGGACGCAGGTGTTCATAGGTTATAGAACTCTGCTACTATCTTCGTGAGAGAGAAAAGTATCTCACGGGCTTATAAAGAAGCAGGAAAATTTCTTGCTAACAGCATTTTTGTATCCACACATTGCCACTCAGGTAGAGATGCTACCTGTGAAAGTCCAACATGTAGATGCCCATGTCCTCAAGAGTTGGGCTAATGAGGAGCACCAAATCAATGAACAGGTAGATCAGGCTGCGAAAATAGAGGTGTCACAGAAAGATTTTGATTGGCAACACAATGGGGAGTTGTTCCTAGCTCGATGGGCCCATGATGCCTCAGGTCATCAAGGCAGAGATGCCACCTATAGGTGGGCACGAGACCAAGGGGTGGATCTAACCATGGACAGTATCTCCCAAGTTATCCATGATTGTGAGACGTGTGCTGCGATCAAGCAGGCCAAGTGGATGAAGCCCCTGTGGTATGGTGGGCGGTGGTCCAAATACAAGTATGGGGAGGCCTGGCAGATTGATTACATCACACTGCCTCAAACACGCCAAGGCAAGCGCTACGTGCTGACAATGGTAGAAGCCACCACTGGATGGCTGTAGACCTACCCTGTGCCTCACGCTACTGCCTGGAATACTATCCTGGATCTTTAAAAGCAAGTCCCTTGGAGGCATGGTACCCCCGAGAGAATCGAATCCAACAATGGGACTCATTTCAAGAACGGCCTTATCAACACCTGGGCTAGGGAACATGGCATTGAGTGGGTGTACCACATTCCTTATCATGCACCAGCTGCTGCAAAAGTTGAACAGTGCAATGGATTGTTAAAAAGCGCCCTGAAGGCACTGGGTGGGGGGAACTTCAAAAATTGGGAGATCCATTTAGAGAAGGCTACCTGGTTAGTTAACACCCGAGGCTGAACTGATGCCTTCAAGTGGCTACCTGAAAACAGAGGCTAGACAAGAATAAGAGAATACAAGTAGGTATTTATTTGAAGGGCCTTCAAAGGTACACCTTGGGAGTGTAAAGCCTATGAGGGGCTCCACCCAAGATGGACACTGGGTCACAGGTTCTTCACACATTTATAAGTTTGGTCCATTTGCATATCAGGGTAAATTCTCCAATTATAACTTCAGTTAATGATGTAATTACCCCAAGTTTGCCCCTTCTCTCAAAGACTTTTAGTTTACGCCTTTTGGGGCCTGGGACAATCAGGGTGTCTTTGAAGTGCAAACCTAGAGAGGGTTTGTTATGTCTAACCATCATGAGAGAACAGTAGTTAACAGGCCACAAGAAACTTCAGAGTTACACACTAGGCAGTACAGGATTTGAAAAATATAAATTTAAAACCTAAGGCATCATTCCCCCCCCTTTAGAGGCTTGACAAGGCCTCTAACTTGTTGAGACTCTATTCTAAATATCTACTCTAAGAGCAGTATACATCTAACAACAGTGTATATATAAACAAGAATTATAATTACAACTACTATGAACAGTTCCTTAATCCAGGGCCATTTGGTAACCATGAAGTCAGGGTGTGGAAGATATAATCAGAGCTCAGTGTGTTATCTTTGAATGTTATCTAATGTAAGATCTGAGTTGGTTCTCAAATTGTAGGCGAATTTTGCTGGCCTTTCCACTTTGATTTACATGTCAATTGTTTGCTCTGTATCCAAATGAATGTCTTTGGATATACTTTAGACTAGAATCATATGCAAATTTTGGTTCCAAACCTGAGTCATGGTTACCAACTGTGTAAATAATAAGCCCAGGGAAATAATCATTTAAATTACATCATCTTCTTTTGTATCAGTCTCTGTTTTCTCAGTTGTTGCAGGGGCAGAAGCTTTCTTAACTCTGGAGTAGTAAATCCAGGGTCCTTTGCCAGACACTTTGATTGTGGTGAGGGTGGTCAACAAAATCTGGAATGGTCCTCTCCACCTGGCCTGTAAAGGATCACTGTCCCACCACTTAACATAGCCCCAGTCTCCAGGCTGGAAGGGATGTGCAGGTGTGTCCAATCCTATGGGCCTGGATAACACAATGTAATTCTGGCACTTCTGCAAAGTGGAACCTAAAGCTATTAGATATCTCTGTAAATCAAGTTTCCCCCTCATGAATTTCACCTGTAACATGCAGAATTTGATATGGCCTGCCATACAATATTTCATAGGGACTGATTTTTTCCCTCCGCCTTGGTTGTATGCGGATCCTCATCAAAGCTATAGGCAAGGCCTGAACCCGTGTCATGGATGTCTCTTGACAAATTTTGCTAATTTGTGTTTTAAGGGTTCCATTCATACTTTCAACTTTACCGCTTGCTTGGGGTCTGTAAGGTGTGTGCAGATCCCAAGCAATTTCAAAAATCCGGCTAACCTCTTGAATCACATTTGCAACAAAATGTGGTCCCCTGTCTGAGGACATACCCAAAGAAATCCCAAACCTCGGAATTATATGATTGAGCAAAACTTTCACCACCTCCTTGGCTGTGTTAGTGTGACAGGGGTACACTTCAGGCCATCCGCTCAAGGTGTCAACCAATACCAGTATGTACCTGTATCCCTCCTTTGCATGGTAACTCAGCAAAGTCTATTTGCCAGTAACCTCCAGGAAGATCCCCTGCTTTTGTTACTCCTAACACAACTCTTTTCCTCCTATCAGGATTGTTTTTGCAGCAGATTTCACACTTGCTCACTACTGATTGTACAATATCTGTCATTCCCTTTCCTATTACTACCTTTTTCAGATGTTTCAGAAGATTTTCAACCCTGAAATGTGTGCTTTCATGTTCTCTTTGAGCTAGGTCTTGAAGAATTAGAGGTGAGACTACAACCTGATTGGCAGGTGTAACAGCCCATCCATTTTCTGTGATCTCAGCCTTAAGAAACTTAATTAACTTGTGGTCTGCCTGATCATATTTTGGGGTGAACCCTGACAAGTCAATCTCTTTCTGTGGAATTACTGCAAGAATACCTTTTTCTGCAGCCCTTCTTGCAGTTTCATCAGCAAAGTGATTTTCCAATTCTGGAGTGGTTTTCCCTTTCTGGTGACAAAATATGTACTAGTTTAAAAACAAACAAGTGGGAGGCACCAAGTCAGAATAACAACTTAATGGGGAAATTAAAGAAAAGGAAAAAAATGAAAAGAAAACACTGGTTTAAACTGAGAGTCAAGATACAACCTGACACCCTGTTAGTCAGGGTGGTGGTAGCAGTCTGGTAGAATGGTGGCTGCAGTCCTCTGAAGCAGTGATCCTGTAGAAAAAGGGTCTGCTCTTCCTCAGAAGGTCCAGTGGTGGCTATGTAGCGCCTGTCCTCTGGAAATCCAGTGGAAAGGTTATCTCTGGTGTTCAGAATCTCAGATTATATCCAGGATGGAATGCTTGGTTCCTCCCTCTGGGTGGAGAATCTCACAATGGGGTAATGAGTCATGAGGCCAAGTGTTGATTAGGCTCATTAACAGAAGATAGTCTGGAGGGAGTTATCTATGAGTCATGTGGCAGGACAATGATGGGCCATTAACAGAAAGATAGTCTGGGGGGAGGAGGCAAGGAAACACTGCCCCACCTGATTTCAACAGCTCATGAGGATGGTAATAGAATCCCCTGCAGCCCAGGACACCCCTACAACACTTCTGTGGGTCATTTGATGCTCTCTAAGAGGATAAGGATTTGTTCAGTGTGTTTGATCTGGTTACCTTGAACATTCAACAATCCTCTGTCCTTCCAGATGGCTCCATGGGCGTGGACAACACTAAATGCATATTTAGAGTCAGTCCATATATTTACCTTCTTTCCTTCACTCAGGTCCAGGGCCCTTGTCAGTGCAATCAGTTCAGCTTTCTGCGATGACACATCTGCTGGCAGGGCCTTCACCTCAATCACCTTGTTCTGGGTTGTTACTGCATAACCTGTCATCCGTTTACCATTTTTCATGAACCTCTCCTGTCTGTAAACAGCTCCCACTCTGGATTTTCTAGGGGAACATCCTTCAGGTCTGGTCTGCTGGAACAGACCTCGTTGATTGTCTGCAGTCATGCTCAGGCACATCGTCAGTTAAGGTAGAGGACAGAAACATGGCAGGGTTAACAACAGAAGTTGTTTTCAGGGTAACATCATCCTGTTCTAACAGCAGTGATTGATATCTAAACATTCAGTTGCCAGACAGCCAATGTCCTCCTTTCTGTTCCAGTACTGCTGCTACTGCATGTGGCACATACACTACAATGTGTTGTTCAAGGGTGAGTTTCCGGGCCTCTTGAATCAGGATGACAGTAGCCGCCATGGCCTTCAAACACCCAGGCCACCCTTGGCTAACATTGTCTAGCTGTTTGGAAAAGTAGGCCACAGCCCTCCGTTGGTTTCCGAGGAGTTGTGCTAATATGCCCAGTGCCACATTAAGTCTTTCATGTGTAAAAAGTTTAAAAGGCTTAGTCAAGTCTGGTAAACCCAGTGCTGGAGCTGACATTAGAGAGTGTTTCAGCTGTTTAAATGCAGCCCTTGTGCTTTCAGTCCAAATTATAAGGCCATTTTCAGCTGCTTTTATTGCTCTATACAGGGGTTTTACTAATAGTCCATAATTTGCTATCCACAAACGACACCAACCTACCATTCCCAGGAAAGCTTGCATCTCTTTCACGGTGTGGGGCTCTGGAAGCCAGAAGATGGCTTCATTTCGTTCTTTGCTGAGCTGTCGGTGTCCATGGAAGATCTCAAGTCCAAAGTCAACTACTGTTTCCTTGGCAATCTGTGCTTTGTCTTTGGAAACTGTATGTACTCTGTCCCAAAAAGTTTAACAAGCTTACAGTGAATTGGATGCAGTCATCTTTGGTCTTAGCTGCAATGAAGATGTCATTAACATATTGAAGAACAACCCCTCCTGCCTCTTGTCTCCTCCAATCTTCCAATTCCTTTGCTAGCTGGTTTCCAAATATTGTCAGGCTATTCTTGAAACCTTGGGGTAGGACTGTCCAAGTAAGCTGACTTTTCCTCCCTGTTTTGGGATTTTCCCACTCAAAAGCAAAGAGCTCCTGGCTGTTTTTAAGCACAGGAATGCAGAAAAAGGCATCTTTCAGGTCCACAACAGTAAACCACCCTAATTCATCTGTCAGTGTGGTCAAAAGTGTGTATGGATTGGCTACCACTGGGTGTATGTCCTCTGTAATTTTGCTAATTGCTCTTAAATCTTGGACTAACTGATAACTTTTACCATCAGCATTCTTCACTGAAAGGATTGGCGTGATATACTTGGACTCACATTGCACTAATAACCCATGATGGAGGAATTTTTCAATTATAGGTGCCAGTCCTTTGCGACTCTCTAATTTTAAAGGATATTGTTTTTGCCTTACCAGCGTAGCTCCTGGTTTGAGTGCAATGCTCACTGATTCTGCCAGTTTGGATCTTCCTGGAACATCACTGGCCCACACAATTGGATTGACAGCATTTTCAACTTCAATGGGGATTTCACCACATTCGTCCTGTATAAAAAGTGTGGCAACTTCAACAGATTTAGATTCAGGAATTATAACTCGTACACCCTTTTCTTTTTTGAATTTAATTTCAGCTTCCAATTTCTCCAACAAATCCCTCCCCAGCAATGGTTATGGGGAGTTAGGCATATAAAGGAATTGATGAGTTACCCAGTGCGTCCCCAGTTTAAATTTCAAAGGTTGGAAGACAGGCCGTGTTTCAGTTACCCCTGTTGCCCCAATGACATAAACAGTTTCATGACTGAGTTTCCCTTCTAAAGTATTTAACACAGAATATGCTGCGCCGGTGTCTACCAGAAATTCTGTATAATCTTTCCCCAGCTTTGCTATAACTGAAGGCTCTGCTGGGGGAGAAACCTTCGGTCCCCATCATTCTGAGTCTTGTCCCAATGGTAGTTGGGGAAGTGGGGGTTTCTTTTTCAACATTGGACAGTCGACTTTCCAATGTTCTTTTTTCTTGCAATAAGCCCACATATCCTTGTCCATATGGGAAGAAGCTTTCTTAGTTGACTTTTCCTGACTACCCTTCTTGCTAGGACAGTATTTACCTTTGTCATTTGGGTCTCTGTCCCGATACACTTTCCAAGGCTACTTCTAACAATTTACTTATGTCCTGAACCCCTTCTAACTTTTGCAACTTTCTTCTTATATCATTTGTAGCCTGACCTACAAACAAATAAACTAGGTGTGTTTTCCCCTCAGTTGAAACAGGATCTAGATTTGTGTATTTGGTAGCAGCTTCTCTTAACCTATTCAAAAAATCAGTAGGAGATTCATCAGAATCTTCCTTCACTTCGTAAAGCTTTGCCCATTAAAGAGCTTTAGGGACACCATGCTTTAACCCATATGCTATGAGATTTTGGTACTGTTCTAATCTTTGCATTTCTGCTGGCACATTTGGGTCCCACCCTGGATCATCTGTTGGAGAAATTTCTGCGACCGTACCTTGGAACATCCCACTAGCTATGCCTAATTCCACAGTCTGTAATAGCTTTGTTTACCATCTGTCTTTCAGTGGGATCAAGCAATGTCTCTATCATAGCTGCCAAATAAATCCAGTCAGGGTTCTGTGTGTTAATGGCTCTTTGTACCAAAGTAGCCACTTTGTGTGGATTTTCTTTATATTTTCCCAGTGTGCTCTTCCATTGCTCTGTGAGGGAGTATGGAACCTTCACACAGATTGGCCCTTGATTACCAGCAGCCTGTCTTAATGGGGCTTGTAAAACTGGCTCCCTTTTCGATTGGGTATGCTTGGCTATGGGGCTCTTTTCTCTTGTGGCTTTTCTCACTATCTTTCCCCTCCTTTGCCTGCTTACAGCCACTGCTATTTCATCTTCCCCTTTGAAGGAACTGCCTGAGCGAGAACTGTCCGATTCCGTGGAATCGGCTGTATCAGGTCTGCCCCAGCCAGTTCTGGTACCTGCTATTACTGACAGGGACTTAGTCCGTCACAGGAGTTGGACAGTGTCCCTGGGCCTGCATGCTTCGATGACATCATCTCCTGAGCCAGCGGCCCGGCGCGCGGCGTTGTCATGGAGACTCCGACGCCTGGGAGAGGGAGGAATGCCACCCCCCCTGAGGGAGGTTCCCTCCCTGCCCTCCTGGTGGAAAGCCCTGCCTCCTGGCTCCACCTCTAAGGGTGGTGCCGTAGGCTGCACACGCTGGCTGTCCCCTCCCCTCTGTCCCTCCCCCCCAGGAGGGACCGGAGGGGAGGGGGGAGAGAGAGCCGGGCGGCTTCTGGATGGAAGCCAATGAAGACGCAAACGCCATCCACAGCAGTCCCCCTCTTCCTTCAGATGCGGCCTTGCCAGAGTTGGGTCCCCGCTTGGCTGCAGCAGCGGTGGTCGTGGGGGATGGCCTGCAACATCGGCTGGAATTGCAGCCCGAGTCGCGGCCGGGAGGGCTCCCGGGTCCGCGGAAGGCGGTGGAGGCGGCCACTCCGCCTCCATCTTCTCTTTTTTCACCGGCAGGAACCCATCTAAAGCTGCCTCTCCTCCCCCCCTCTCCCCCGGGACCCCTGCCGTCTGAGAAGGAGGAGGAAGGGGAGGCTGGACCGGGGCTGCGAGGGGCCCCGTTCTCAAGGCCGGAGCTATTAGATCTATCTCCACGTCCTCCCCCTTTGTCGGGTCCAACACAGACTTCTTATCCTTTTTCTCTTTTTTCTTTAAAAGCAGTATATGCTCGTTCTTTGATCCTTGTAAATGGGCTATAACTAAAAAGATCCTTGCATACTCGATTTCTAAGAAGCAATGGTGTTTTTGGAGTCTTGATATTGTGAAAAACGAGGTTCACTCTCCTGTGAGAATTTAAAGAGTTTAATATAAAGACAATAAAAGACACATAAAATAAAGCAAAGGGATAACGGCCGGGTGCCTTGGCGCTCTGCCAAGAGCACCCCTGATGCTCGAGGTGAGTCCTTTTTATACCATTTTTACTGTCTGTTCTCTATTCATATTAAAACTTTTCTAGGAACTGTTCTGCATGGCCACTCCTTGGTTCCGCCTTTTTAGAGCATGCGTAGTCTTCTGCCTTGCGGTTTTATTTCTTTAGATTCTTGGGGTTGGGCCCGCTAGGTAAGTGTTGGGGTCTCCTCCCCTGCCGTGTAGCCCTGGGAGAGGGGCCCTGAGGAGACAGACACGGGGTTCCCCTGCCCCTGCTCAGCCTCGTTCCCATTGGTTGGTTTGTGTTCCCTGCGGGGGCAGAAGGACCCTTGGTCCCGGTGACTGGAACAGTTCCTCGGCAGAGCCCTGGCCATGCGTCTGGAGAAATAAACATCTCTGAAACATCTAGCAAGAATCTGTCTGTCCATATATATTTCTTTCCACGGGACTCCTGGTTTGATATATGCATGTTGCAGTATCCCCACTGCAACAGGTAAGAGTCGATGGTAGGGTGGATCTCTTAATTCTCCAGACAGTCAGGGCTGATTGCAGCTTTGGGCCTCTTTGCCCCCCGGGCAGAGCGGTGATAAGGGCTCTCGGACTCTCCTGGCCGGGCGGAGTAGCCTTTGGGTCCTTTTGTTCCCCGGACAAAGTGTTGATTAGCAGCTTCTCAGGCCTCATCCTCTGCTCCCTTGGAGGTTATCTTACTTGCTCACACTTGCTAACATTCTTGCTAAAATGAGAGAAAACTACATCCACACAGCAAAAAGCATTTCTAACATTATATAATATCTACCTTAATACTTTGCGAGAAGCCAATACTATAATATATGTTTATAACAATATTAAACTCGATATTAATTCTTAAGAGAGACAGAAGTTACCCCAGGAAGGGTACAGCTGGCTACTCTCTTATCTGAGGGTTTGTCTTGGAGGGGCAGAGATACCACGAGAATAGGGGCTGGGAAGAAAGGGGGCTGGGCACAGCTGCCAGGTCTCTTGTGCTCTCGGCATTTGGAGGGGACAGAGGCTGAGGTTGCTGTGGGGAGAATTCGTCACCACTGTGGGATTCCATCTCCTGCTGCTTTTCTTCTACCGTGAGTGGAGCTCTGCTCCTAGGAGCCGCCGTTGCACTGGGACCTTATTAACACCATACTTTACCAAACAGGGTGAATCAGGGGAGGGGGGAAGCAGAGGTTAAATGATTTGCTAAGAAGTTGTTTGTTAAAAGCAATGCATACAGCTTGCTCAACACTTATTGTGCCTACCAAAGCAGGATGAGAAGATATTGAAAAAGGGAAGGAATCTTGACCAAAGATCCTGTTTTCGAACCTAAAACTAACTTAAACCAGCCTTGAAGTTTGGACTTGGGCCAGGGACATAAAGAACATGCGCAGGGAAGCAAGGTAAAAAGTTCAGGATGAGGAAGACCCTTTACTTCATCTGAGGAAGACCCTTACCCTATCTCAGCGACCCCTGCCCACGACCACCAGACCACACTGCACAAGCGCAACGCGGATGTAAATGACTTTTGGGCTCATTGTAATACGAGGCGAGGCTAGATGGGGCTAAGTAATGAATATGTATAGGCGTATTGGGAAACTTAATGAATATGGAACTTGTAACCTGATATATACCAAGCTGAATGCAGCTGTTGGCAGCATGACTTTGGAGGAACTATCCCCCATGCATCCCAGCCCTGGAATAAACATACCTACTTTACTACTTATTCCAGTAGTGGAGTTTTTTCCGCATATCAAGGGGACCCTTTGCCATCTGCTTGGGTGCCTCACGGAAACCCTGGGATCCCTGAGCCCCTTCCCCCCCACAAGGGAGCCTCTCTCTGCCATGTTCCGGAGCTGGGCTGCCACTGCCTAGCCTCCCTGCCGTTTCTTTGCCACTGCTCCAGATTTTTGCTACACTTTAGCCCCCGCACCCCCTGCCTGCCGGTGATGAGCGGAAAAAAACCACTACTAAAGAAGTAGTAAAGTAGGTATGTTTAATTCCAGCTGGGACTCAAGGGGGATCGCTCCTCTAAAATCATGCGTGCCGACAGCTGCATTCAGCTCGGTATTTATCGGGTTACAAGTTCCATATTCATTAAGTTTCGCAACACGCCTATACATATTCATCACCTAGCCCCGCCCAGCCTCGCTTCGTATAATAATGAACCCAAAAGTCATTTATATCCGCGTTGCGCTTGCGCAGTGTTGTTTGGTGTTTTTTGGTAGGGGTCTCCGAGGGTCTTTTTGACGAAGGCAAGAGATCTTCCTCGTCCTGAACTTTTCACCTTCCTTCCCTGCGCATGCTCTTTTGTACCCCTGGCCTTTGAGACTGGTTTGAGCTAGTTCGCAGGATGTCTGTCTGAGACTCCCCCTGGTTTTATCAGAGGTCTCTTATCTTTTCTTCCTGCCCTGGTATGCTGACCAAGCTGGATGCATTGTTCCTGACAAACTAATTCTCCTGCTTCCCAGCCCCCTGATTCAATCCCCCCTTTTCTAAAGAGTTAGTAAATTCTTTTACTAATACTTAAATTCTTTTTCTAATGAATTTTTTGGTAGGCATCCCTTAATGTTTTTCCATGTGCATTTGACAAAGTAGTTAGAACTGATAACCTTTTTAGTACTCTATCGTTCCAAATAAGTAACGTGATCGACAGCACGAGGCAGGTACTAACCAAGGTTAATAAAACAATTATGGGGTGACATAACGTATTTAGGATGCCTATTGCGGTAGGTGACCACCCGAAAGGCGAGTCCCACCAGTTATGGCTTGCGTCTTGTTTTACTCTTTGCAAGATTCTGCTGATTTCTTGTGTGTCATAATGGACGGTGACTAAGGTCTTTTCCCCGTTTCTTTGAATTTCTCTCAAAATCTTCATTAGGTCCTGATGTTTCACTAATTGCTTTACTAATGTTAGGTCCATCTCAATAGGTGTGGATAGCAATTTATGGTAAATGGTGTAGTTAGACCTTATTAATTGATGAGATACAACTGGTGCTAAATACGAAAAGTCACACCCAACAATCTTGGCAAAATTACAAATACAAAAATTAGAGTGATTCCTGGCAGTTACATTAATAACATTGTCATTTATCATCATAGAAGTGCAGGTAGTTCTTAAGCACACACAGCCTTGACTAATATATACAAGTACAGTTTTTGGTGAAGTGTCTGGGTGGATCCAAAGTGACACATGCCTTGTTCTGCATCAAGACATATGTCTCTGGCATCAAGCGTATTACTTTCACAGATAAATCCTTGTTGTTCCCGTGTGATGCAAGATTCTAAATTCACCGTTTGCCATTTTTCTCCTACCATCCGAGCCCATACTCTATGTTCAGGGGGTAAAAAACTGTCCCTTTATGGTTTAATCCCAATGCAACAATAGGATGAATTACATAAACTGTGGCATTGCATATCGTAAGCACAAAGGCAGTAGCTATGTTAGTCATTGGGTCATAGGTGAAATTTACCAAGGTCCACTAGGATTGGAGCTTTCTTTCTAATTTAGTAGCATTGTTCCAAACAGCCTCTCGGATTTCAATAGGAAATACACCTTCATTACCTTCTCTTATGATTAAGGAAGCTGTGGACTGCATCCATAATTGAGCTTGTATGCAGCTAAGGGCTAATGAGACATTGTCCTGAGCTGTGCCAAGTGTGTTTAATATCAGTTCGTGGTCCAGGTTGCTGAGTTTTGCTAGGTCTGGGAGTATTTTTGAGACTTGCCACTGGCTGTTTCCTAATGCTAATAGGGAGGATTGTAGGGGCTGTTTTAATTTGGTCAGGTCACTGGTCACTGTGGCCAATTTATTCATCAGTATCTCTGAATCAATCTAATTTATAACTCCCAGTCCTGTTCCCAGCATGCCAGTCAGGTCTCTCCGCATTCTGCCTTTGAGGGGTGTTTGCTTCTGCAGCCAGGCTGTCCACCCTTCAAGGGATGTTTGAATTAAAGGGGAGCAGGCTGGTTGGATTTTAGAGATGTTAATTTGCATTAGTAGTTCTACACGCTTAAGAGACCATTCTGGATTAAACAGCAGTAATTGCTGGCCTGTGTTCCTCACCACATAAGGGCCAATCTCATAAACCTTGGGCTCAGACTTAAGTAATGTGACCTGGGTTTGGATCTGATTGTCAGAGTAGGTAGTAGGCCTAGCCATGGCATTTATCTGGAATTTGAATGAGAGCCCATTGCTGTCTTGGCCCCAAAGACAAACCACTTCCACAGTCTGTACTAATGTAAAATTATACCAACAATCTGCTTCACTTGAATAGCTACAGATTTCACGGTGTCTGTCTGTAGGAGTAGTTGAGACACTGATTTGGGTTGCTTTTCTATGAGTAGTCCCGTTAATCATTCGGCATCCTATCTTGATTTTTTCTCCTACAGTCCCCTGGAGCTGCCAAGTTCTTTGTTTTTTTCTATTCTTGCTTTGCGTACACTTGGTTTCCGTGCATGACTACAGTCAATAGGTTTAAATTTTTTATATCAGAATATTTCTCCATGAGTCCAGTAACCCGCATAAAGGCTTGGGACCATATGTCTTCTCTCCTATGAATAACTTCCCAGCTGAAGGTTACAATTATGACTGTGAGAAAAACAATTTTCTGGGTTATACTTGCGTGCCACCCTGACATTTTCATTTTGTTCAGGTAAACTTCAATTTCAGTTCATCATCCCCAGGGGTCACTTTCCAAGGGGTCTCTGGAGCCTTCTTTACTCGGGTGTGGTGAATCCAGGCACTCTGTTCTCTGATCTTAATTGCGGTGTAAGTGGTGAGAAGCACCTGGAATGGTCCTTCTCACTGTGGTTCCAGAGTCTTTTTTGTAAGAGACTTAACATATACATAATCTCCAGCCTGAATGTCATGTACAGGACCGTCCAAGCCTCGACTTCGAGTTCCAGCCACATGTTTTCCAATTTCTCTAAGCTGTTTATCTAAGGCAATCATGTAGGTGGTTAGCATCTCTTCCCCTATTTGGGTAGATATGCCTTTCTGTACTCCATATGGTCTCCCATAGAGTATTTCAAAGGGACTTAACTTTTCCTTAATTCTGGGCTTGGTCCGAATTTGTAACAACGCAAGTGGAAGAGATTGGGGCCAGGGTAGGTTAGCTTCTTGCCCTAATCTCACAATTTGCTGTTTAATCAAATGATTCATTTTCTCTACTTGGCCACTCGACTGGGGATGGTATGGAGTGTGGAGTTCCCAGTCTATGCCTAAATGTCAGCTAGTTTGTTGTACCACCCTTGAAATAAAATGTGGTCTCCTATCTGAGGACATTGTGGCTGGAACTCCAAAGCGTGGTATTATTTCTTGTAGTAACACCTTGGTTACTTCTCAAGCCTTAGCAGTCCTAGTAGGAAAAGCTTCTGGCCATCCTGAAAAAGTATCTGTTAGCACTAATAAATACCGGTACCCCCCTTTTCTTGGAAGTTCTGTGAAATCAATTTGCCACTGCTGTCCAGGCCCATGACCTCTCCCAATCTGGCCCATTTTTGGTTTGGGGGTGTTTTTGGGATTAGTCTGGAGGCAAAGGTTACACTGTCGAGTTACTTACACAACAGTTTCATATAAGTTTCTGGCGATAATTTTCCCCATTAAGTAGTTATATAAGGCATTTGTTCCCCAGTGTGTTTTCTGGTGTTCTTCTCTAACTACGGCCCATAGCAAATGGGAGGGAATAACTACTTTTCCTTCTGCATTGATAGCCCATCTCTCTTGGTTAAATGTTCCCTTTTCATCTTTAATCAATTTCTTGTCTTTTTTATTATATGTTGGCTTACCCTCTAGGGAAAGTTGTCCATCTGGGATCAAGGCTCCAGTTATTGTTACCTCACCTTTTGCTGCTTCTTTTGCCTCTTTGTCTGCCAGTTCATTTCCTTCTTCCAATTTTGATCTCACCTTTTGATGCGCCCTTATGTGCATGATTGCTACCTTCTCAGGTAGCTGGACTGCTTCCAACAGCCGCATTATTTCTTGTGCATGTTTGATGTTCTTTCCCTGTGAATTTAACAGTTCTCTTTCTTTCCAAATGGCCCCGTGTGCGTGCACAACTCCAAAGGCATACCTTGAGTCTGTATAGATGTTTATTTTCTTTCCTTTTGCCATCTCTAAGGCACGGGTTAGGGCGATTATTTCAGCCTTCTGCGCAGAAGTGTTTGTTGGCAGGGGTCCAGATTCTATCACCTCCCGGCAGGTGGTAACTGCATACCCATATGCCGCTTTCCACTGATGACGTAGCTGCTTCCGTCAGTAAACCAGGTCTCTGTGTTGCTTAAAGGGGTATCCTTTAGATCCGGGCGGCTGGAGTAGGTGGCTTCGATAGTCTCCAGGCAATCATGGCGTACCAGTTCCCCTTGATTTCTACTGACAAAGGAAGCTGGGTTGACAATGTTAGTTGTGGGTGCAGGGTGTTCAGTCTGGACCGGGCGTAGACGGATGGTGACGAGAGATCTCTGTAGTCAGATCTTGGAACATGCGGTTTATTGCAAAGGGCGTGGGTACAGGGGCACTGCTTAGAGCTGCAGCTGGCAGCTCTGAGCAGGCCCAAGAGAGCAAGAGAGTAAGCGGGTAAGCAAAGAGAGAATAGTAAGAGAGAATAGTAAGAGTCTACAGTAAGAGAGTCTAGTAAGAGTCTAGTAAGAGAGAGTAGTACGAGTGTGTATAGTAAGAGTGTATAGTAAGAGTCTAGTAAGAGTCTAGTAAGAGTCTAGTAAGAGTCTATAGTAAGAGAGTCTAGTAAGAGAGAGCACGAGTGTCTGAAGTCCTGGTTACAATACAATAAATCATCTTCTGTACTGAATATTCTAATTGTCACTAACCAATCTAATACAAGATACAAATCCTATAGCATTTACATACAGCCTATAAGAGTTCTTATATTACCATAGAGTGTTACATCTTAACTTCTAAAAACTACTCTTTGGACCCCTTCTGCTGAGCTAGTAGGGTCTGCTCTGACCCTTGGACCTGCCTGCAAGCAGAGGGTATTGTTCAATCAAGAGGGGATTACATTCAGTTGGCCATACCATTGTTTTCCAGTTGTTCAGTAACTAAGACTTGGTATCTCAAAGGTGGCTTTCATTTCGATGTCGTTTATAGTTTTCATATTCCCAAAATCTTTTGTCAGGCAATCATATTTATAAGGTTTTCCTGTTTCATCTTCCCCAACAGTTAGTTACCACTATTTCTACATCATCTTGTTCTACCATGATGGCTTGATATTTCAGGAACCTTTGTGGGGAGAGCCAGTGCCCACCTTTCACTTCCAGCACCGCGGACACCATGTGGGACACCAGCACAGTCATTCTCTGGCCCAAGGTGAATTTGCGTGCTTCCTGGATGTTTAGCACGACTGCTGAAATAGCTCTGAGGCACCCAGGCCATCCTTTGGCTGCTGCATCTAGCTGCTTAGAGAAATAGGCAACTGCCCGTCGGTATGGGCCCAGATCCTGTGCTAGTGTTCCCAGGGCGATCCCTTGCTTCTCATGGGAAAATAGAAAGAATGGCTTACTCACGTCTGGAAGTCCAAGAGCTGGAGCTGACATGAGGGCATTCTTCAGCTGGCTGAAGGCCTGTGTGGCCTCCTTTGTCCACTGGAGATTTATGCTTTCCTTTGTAATGAGCTCATATAGTGGTTTCACAAGTAGCTCATAATTGTAAATCCACAGTCTGCACCACCCTGTCATCCCCAGAAAAGTCCATAACTCTTTCACTGTCTGGGGTTTCGGGGTTTGGCATATCGCTTCTTTGCGATCTTGCCCCAAAGTTCATTGCCCAGCACTAACTTCATAGCCCAGGTACATCACTTTCTGTTTCATCACCTGAGCTTTTTTCTTGGATACCCTGTACCCTTGGAGTCCCAGGAAGTTTAAAAGGCTTACCGTCCAGGCTGTGCAAGCTTCCTCTGTTCAGGTAGCTATTAGGAGATCATTTACGTACTGCAATGTTGCTGCCTGTTCCGAGCTTCCCCTCCCCCCTCCCAAAGACATGTGCTCCGAGCTCCTTTGTTCCAAGCGCGGGCAAAGCCAAATGTAACTCAGACTCTTCAGCAGTGTCTGATTGGCCGCTCACCCCGGGTCCGCCCCCAGTCCTCCCCTTTCCCCTTCTCCTAACAAAAGATGGTCGAGGAGAGGCCACGCCCTCTCACTCAGCTCAGCGACTTTCCTGCGAACATCTCTGGTTGTGTCTCGTTTGAAAGCTTCTAACTGCAGGGAATTGAGCGAGCAGGGAGCTATATTTCTCCCTCTTTGCTTCTGCTGATGGTATTTGCTCTTCAGCTGATTCAGGTACCGATTTTAGAGCTACTAAAGTGCTAGATCGCCCTTGCTACCTCTCAAGGCTGCTCGAGGCTTTCTAAGGCATTGAAATACAAGCGCTAGCCGGTACAAAGCTGAAAAGATACCTTCCACACTGCAATAGCTTCCCTTCTCCTGGTGGGGCTTCCCAGGACTCTACATCTTTTGCGAGCTGTTCTCCAAACAGGGTGGGACTGTTCTTAAATCCCTGAGGCAACACCGTCCATGTGAGCTGGGTTTTGCGCCCACTCTTAGGGCTTTCCCATTCGAATGCAAAAATTTTCTGGCTGGCTTCATGGAGAGGGAGGCAAAAGAAGGCATCTTTTAGATCTAAAACGGTAAACCAAGTTAGCTCTGGTGTTAAACATGTTAGCAGAGTGTAAGGGTTTGCCACCACAGGATAGAGGTCCTCAGTTATCTTGTTAACAGCCCGTAAATCCTGTACCATCCGGTAAGACCTATCAGGTTTACGGACAGGCAGGATAGGAGTATTGAAATCAGACTGGCACTCTTTTAGTAATCCCAACTGTAAGAATTTTTTAATTATTGGGCCAATTCCTTCCCTGTCTTCCCTTTTAAGGGGATACTGTTTAATTCTAACTGGTTGTCTCCCTTCTTTGAGTTTGATCTGTATTGGGGTTGCATTTTTGGCTCTCCCAGGTACATCTGTGGCCCAGACTCCTGGGAACACTTGGCCCATTATCTCTTCCTTAATTTCCTCTGCAGGGTCTTTGGTTGTTAATATTAGGCTCAGTATTTCTACATACTGTTGGTCATTTATCTCCAGAATAACTTCCCCATTCCTAAAAATAATGGTTGCTTGTAATTGTTCTAATAAATCTCTTCCCAAGAGTGCTTTTGGAGAATTAGGTAAATATAAAAACTTGTGAATACCCCATTGTTTCTTGATTTTATATTTCAATGGCTTACAAAAATAAGCTTTTTCAGATTGGCCAGTTGCTCCATGTACCACAATATAGTCATCCCCCACAGGCATTAAAGCTTTATTTAAAACTGGGTATGTTGCCCCTGTATCCACCAAAAATTCTATTTCTTTTTCCTTGTCCCCTAGCTTCATTATAACCAGTGGATCTGCTAGGGTGGAATCCCCCGGTCCTCTTCAATCTTCTTTCACATGTGCAACCACCCTCCCTCTTCCTCGGTTTCCCTTGTTCTGGTGGTCTTCTTGTCTTCTTTCTGGGCACTCGTTTTTCTAATGACCAAACCTCCCACAAATCGCGCATTGGTCTCTACCTAGCCGGGGTGGGCCTTGTCTGGGAGGTCCTCGTCTGGGGGGTCCTTGTCTAAGTTTTTCTCTATTCCCTTCTTTTACTACTGCTACTAATTTCCTCATCCCTTGCTTGTAACCTTCTTCTCGATTACTGAATACCCTCCAAGCTGCATCTAATAGAGTTTCCAGGTTCCTCCCTTCTGGCCCCTGAAGTTTCTGCAATTTACGTCTGATATCTCCTGTGGATTGTCCTAGAAACAAAGACACCAGCTGTTGTACCCCTACCTCGGTCTCAGGATCTAGCAATGTGTTACGGCGCATTGCATCCCTCAGACGATCCAGGAATTCGGATGGTGACTCGGAAGGACCCTGTCTTATTGCGTACAAAGCTGACCAGTTTAGGGTCTTGGGAATAGCCCTTTCCATTCCTTTTGCTATCCATTCTTGATAACCTTTTAATTTCTTTAATTCAGCTGTTCTATTCAGATTCCAGTGTGGTTCCTGGAGTGGGAAGTAATCTTTTACATCTAATTGTTGTGTTTTGTAATAGTCCTCTGCTAAGTCTCGAGCTGTTTTCAAAACTAGCTGTCTTTCTGTCTCTGTTAGTTCACCCAATAGTAATTGTATATCAGCCCAATCTGGATTATGCTGTTTAATTATAAGTCGCAAGCGTTCAGCAGTACCTGCTGGATCACTTCGGTAATTTTTGGCAACGTTATACCATGCATTTAGGTCAGCAGTAGAGAAAGGTACTCTAATGAACATTGTATTCCCATCAGGTGCCACTGCCTCTCTCAGAGGTGCCATGAGTACCTGTTTCCTGGTTTGGGACGAGACAGGACTGCCCGGGGGAGAGGGGGTTGGCGTTGGTGTTCCTTCCGAGTCTGCATCCTCTTCCTGTCTCCTAAGGGGAGGCTTAAGCAAATTGGTTAATTCATCATCATCTTGTCCCTGAGCTGCTGCTTGATAGACTTTGTCTGACCTTGTACATCTCTGACCTATACTGCATGACGAACAGCATCGTTTAATTCTTCTTCGGCCCTTTTTATTTTCTTTTTCCAGAGCTAACACCATAGGATCACTGGGGGGTTTGATTCCACAATCTCTCTGCCATTCAGGGTGTTTTCAGAGAGAAAAAAATGCGTCAGCGTAGGAAACTTCTTCCCATTTACCTTCCCGTCTCAGAAACAGCATTAACTGAAGCAAGGTATTATAATCTAAAGTTCCATTAGATGGCCATTTGGCTTCATTTTCTAATTTATACAGTGGCCACCACTGGGTACAATATTTTATAAGGGTTCTTTTATTTTCTGTGCCTCCACCTCCTACTATCTCCTTCCAATGTACCAAAATACAGCCGAGCGGGCTTGCTCTGGGGATTTCCTTACTTTGTCTGGTTCCCATACTGTGCCACCCCCTTCGGATCACCTGTATAGTGTATAAGTCACTCTTTATAAATTCTCTTGTGCCTTCTGCCAAGCCTGCTTTGCTGCTGCTTGAAATCCCTTTTTTTTTTTTTTTTTCTCACACTCTCTCACAGTTCTTTCCCAATTTCTTCCCGAACCTCCCAAATCTCAGGTACCAAATGCGACTTCCCACACACAGTCTTTAAAATCTCAGGCTCAAAATCAGACCCCTAATAGCACTGAGAGCACAGGCTCTGTCGTCTGGCAGAAGAGCAGTATCACCTCGTCGTACAAACTTTACACTGTATTAATACCCATGCAATCTGCCATCCTCCCGTTGAATAAAAGGTTCTGATACATCTACAAAAGCAAGTTATTCCACGTACTCTTTCAAACTCTAAATTCTCTGCTGCTGGTTGTTCCCAATCAAGAGCCACTAATCTTTTTGCAGAGGTTCTCCTAGCCACGATTCCAAATTCAACAAGCAAGCACTCCCCCCCAAACAAACGTCTCAATATCACACTTTCAAACAACACACGGCAACACGCACGCTCCCGTTTTACAAACGAATAGGCGACCTAATACACATTTACACACATAAAAGCAGTCTGACAACAACCAATATCCACACAGACATATAAGCAACACAACAACATTTAAACCAGCTACTAGTAGCAAAAATGTTCGCAACACTCGCTTGTAATAGTTTCAGGGTCCCGCTTATATTTTCCCAACACGGTAACAAGTTTCGGTGGGACCCCCCCTTGGAATCACCCGATCCACTCCCAGGATCTCTAGCGCCCGCTCTATCGGTCGGCGATTTCCTCTTGCCGGGTCCGGTAGCCGGTTGCTTGCAAGCCCCACCTTTACCCTCATAGGGACTGTGTTCTGTGCGCCGCAGTGAGCGAGCCGAGAGGCAGGGATCCTCCAGGAAAGCCCTGGGGCGCGCCTAGGATGTCCGCTCCTCAGCTGATCCTGCAGCCGGACAGAGGTTCTCCTGGCTGCTCGCCAAATGATGAGCGGAAAAAAAACTCCACTACTAAAGAAGTAGTAAAGTAGGTATGTTTAATTCCAGCTGGGACGCAAGGGGGATCGCTCCTCTAAAATCATGCGTGCCGACAGCTGCATTCAGCTCGGTATTTATCGGGTTACAAGTTCCATATTCATTAAGTTTCGCAACACGCCTATACATATTCATCACCTAGCCCCGCCCAGCCTCGCTTCGTATAATAATGAACCCAAAAGTCATTTATATCCGCGTTGCGCTTGCGCAGTGTTGTTTGGTGTTTTTTGGTAGGGGTCTCCGAGGGTCTTTTTGACGAAGGCAAGAGATCTTCCTCGTCCTGAACTTTTCACCTTCCTTCCCTGCGCATGCTCTTTTGTACCCCTGGCCTTTGAGACTGGTTTGAGCTAGTTCGCAGGATGTCTGTCTGAGACTCCCCCTGGTTTTATCAGAGGTCTCTTATCTTTTCTTCCTGCCCTGGTATGCTGACCAAGCTGGATGCATTGTTCCTGACAAACTAATTCTCCTGCTTCCCATCCCCCTGATTCACCGGGATGCCCTGAGGTTCCAGCTACAGCTGCGAAGTTTCTGATACATTGTTGCAAAATGATTAGAGGATCAGGGACATGGATTATTGATAAAGGGAACAAATCAATAACAGAACTGTACAAGCAAAAGGCCTGCAAGCAAAGGTTTGTGTGAGAAACTGCCTGCATGAGAAAGCACCTGTGTGAGAAACAGGCCTGAGAACAAAAAGGGAGTTTTGAGGATGTGCAGCTGTGCAGATAAGATGTACTGACCATGAGAAGGGAGGGTGAACTCTGAATTCTTTAATCATAACATAACTAGTAGAAGCTTGCCAATGTAGTCTAATTATGTAGAATCAGAAATGCGCCTTGATAGGTTCAAGCCGATTAAGAGTTAACAAGCTTGTATACTATATAAGTGCCTCTGGATTGCTAATAAACGGAGCTTGCTTTATCAATCACATTGGTTGTCTGCAATGTCTTCCCCCGCCGAAGTCGTCGAACTTTTTCAACAATACATCTCGTCTACCACCTCGGGATTTTGCTCGTTCCTGTGGTTCTAGCTTGCTGCTTCCGAGGTTCCTGCTGGGGCACCAAGATCAACTGGCCCTGTGTGTTTGTAAAGCAAGCCCCTTTTCCATCCCTTCCGCTGAGCCCATCCACCATTGTCCACATGGAGAGAGATGGCTGAAACTCGCGCCACAGCACTCCCTGCAGCTGAGGGGGAATCATCTCACCTGCCCTGCCTGGCCAAGAGCCTGCCAGCACCCCTGCCGGCTGTGACCGTAACTACACCAAAGGGGAAATTGCTTAAAGAGCAGAAAGAGACTGTTTATTGGGTTTTCTGTTTTTGTTTGTTGTTTTTACCATTGTTGTTTTGTTTGCCTTGTTATACATACACGCACTAGTAAGGAACTGCTATTCCTTTTTCCATATCTTTGCCTGAAAGCCCCTTAATTTCAAAATTATAATAATTCTGAGGGAAGGAGGTCATATTTTCCATTCCAAGGGAGGCTCCTGCCTTCCTTAGCAGACACCTGCCTTTCAAACCAAGACACCCTGTCACACCAATGACTGAGGTTATTTGTTTACTTTATTGTCCTTTATAGGTATTTAAAACAGAGCAAGTAGCTCTGGTATCCACAAGACATTCTATTTCCTAGTTCCCCAACCTTATTGTAATCAGGGGATCTTTTGGGGAACCTTTCAAATCCTCTCCCCATCCCCTTCAGTCTTCACTCCTATTCACCATTTCCATAGCTTCCCTTGGCATTTGACAGTTTTCCTGATTCCCGTTTCTATTCCTTGGGCACACTCTTTTCCAGTGCCCCATTTGTTTTCAAATTACATTGAATGTTTGCCTCTACTAATTCCTCCGCAACGCCCCCCTTTTGGGCTTTGTTCCACTAATGCAGCTATGGGCTTTCACTCACCATTATTGTACACTTTTCCACACTGCTTCTAACAACTTACTCAAATAACTAGCAACAACGTATCCAATACTACCAATACTACCTATAGTCCCTGCTATAAGACTAAACACTTCATTGGGTTCTAAACCCAAAATCCTTTCTTCTACTCCTCTGTCAACTTGACTATTTATGCCTTCTTTGCCTGCGGCTGAAAGAAACTCTCCTGTCAGCCCCTCTTGGCCCCTCTTTTCCCCCTCTTGGGGCAAACCCATTCCAAGGCACCCAGCCCATCACAAAGAAAAGAGAACTCTCCCTGGGGCTCCTACCAGCTTCTCCAGGGTTGGTTGCCTTACCACACTGGGTGCCTCGTGGCATCCGTCTCCCCAGGATACACCTGCTTCCTGTGTACTAATGGCACTGTTCATTCCAGTGCTGCCATGCCAGGCACAGATCCTCTGCTTCTGCCACTTTGCCTTGTACAATCTGTGTGCCCCTCCCTTTGTCTGCCCTGTTATGGGGTAAAAACTTTTCATTACCACAGTCACTTTTTTCTTCCAATTCCACATTCACTCCCTGCCTTTGTAACCCCCTGTGCTCCTCTTTCTCAATTCAGTCTCCCCTTATACACTAATAAATCCACATCCTCTCTCTGCCTCTATTTGATACGTTTATCTATACTTACTGGCAGAGCAACACCTTTTAAAGGGATTTTTTTATCTTTTTAACACCATTGGATCTCTAGGCACATGCATGTATTCCTTCTGCAAATCAAAAAAATAACATACAAATTCCATTCCTTCAGCAAAACAGCATTAGTTGCAAAATGGTCAGTCCCATTAACAGGCCACTTTTTGCAATCGTTAAGCTTATAAGCCACCAAAGATTAAAATATTCAACAAGTTGTTTCTGCCTCAGGGGTTGTTGAGGTTAGGATTTTTCCTTTAGATTTTTTCTTCCTCTCATGGAATTTTTCTCCCATTTGTTGCCAAAGAGATGGGAACGCCGGATACTTAAGAGAGACAAAAGATGTGCCCAGGGAAGGGGGAAGGGGTGCAGTTTGCTACCGTCTCTTAGCTGGGGGGTTTTCTCTTGGAAAAGGCAGAGATACCATGAGATTTTGGCTGGGGGGTTGTACTAGTTTGAAAACGAACCTGTGGGAGGCACCAAGTCAGAATAGCAATTTAACAGGGAAATTTAAAAAAATATAAAGTCAGAAAACACTAGGTTAAACTGACAGAGTCAGGATACAACCTGACACCCTGTTAGTCAAGGTGGTGGTAGCAGTCCGATAAAATGGTGGCTGCAGTCCTCTTGAAGTGGTGGATGTGGTTCTGTTGAAGCGATGATCCTGTAGAAGGGTCTGCTCTTCCTCAGAAGGTCCAGTGGTGGCTATGTAGCTCTTGTCCTCTGGAAATCCAGTGGAAAGGGTTGTCTGTGGTGTTCAGAATCTCAGATTATATCCAGGATGGAATGCTTGGTTCCTCCCTCTGGGTGGAGCATTTCACAATGGGATGATGAGTCATGAGGCCAGGCATTGATGGGCTCATTAACAGAAGATAGTCTGGAGGGAGGAGGCAAGGAAACACTGCCCCACCTGGTTTCAACAGCTCATGAGGATGGTAATAGAATACACAGTAACCCAGGACAGGGGTCAGGGGCTGGGCTCAGATCCTGGCTGTCTCTCAGGATCAGAGTGGAGATAGGTGGGGTTTTGGTGCTGGACTGTTGCTGACAAGAGGATTCGCTGCCACTGCGGAGTTTTTGTCCTGCACTGCTTCTCCTTATCATGTGTCGCGATACGGTCGTGAGACAGTCGGCGATGAAAGAGACGGGGCAGATTGCTTGGATGCAATAAGCCAATTTTATTGATACAGGGTTGAGTATTTATACCTTTCAGTTATATAAGCAGTTATATAAGCAGCAATCACTATAACAACCATATCTATGTTTCTTAATAACATTGCAAAACTAGAAGCTAGCACTATCACAGGTACATACCAAGCATGCCTTTTATGCTGACTGTTTCATTATAGGCCTTACTGCCTGCCACGGTTTGCGGCCTAGCAGCGTTAGCGCGTCTACTTCTGACATGAGTTTAGCAGTGCTCTCACTTCTGCTTTCTAGCTGTATCTCCACAATCATGGGTGAGCATCTGCTCACAAGAGCAGCTATTGAACTGGGGTCTTTTCAACACCCGACCTCACTGGGAAGGGGACCTGGACCCCTGACCCCCCTTGGGAGGAGGCATCTCCTGGTTGCTTGCAGCAGCTGCTTGCATAAGCCCATCTACCACTGTTTCAGGCTTTTTTGCTTCACTTTAACCTGACACCCCATGTCTGCCTGGGCACCCAGTGGCTCCTGCTACAGCTTTTGAGGTTTTGCTACATTTTGTTTGCCACCCCTGGTGTGCTCGCCTCTGCTATTCCAGCTTGCTGCTCCGAGGTCCCTGCTACAGTCCATTTTGCCATCTGGAGTGGCACGGGGACTGGCTGCCCTCCCTGTGAGTTTGCAAAGGAAGTCCCGTTTTCTATCTCTTCCACTGGCTGAGCCCCCATTGCCAGTGGAGAGGTGGCTGAGCTCATGCTACAGTGCCCCCTGCAGCTGAGGAGGAACCATCGCACCTGCCCTGACTGGCTGGGAGCCAACAGCACCCCTGCAGGCTGTGGTTATAACTACACCATAGGGGAAAGTGCTTGATGGCTGAGAGAAGGCTGTTATTTTGATTCTGGTTTTGTTTGTTGTTGCTGCTGTTGTTGTTTGTTTTTCTTGTTAGACATTGTTGAGAGTCTTTCTGAAGAATGGCTAAAAAGCAAGGGTCATGATGACACAGCACGTTTAGTAAAGATGCAGACACTGAGTCCTTGAGCAAGAGGTTGCATAGATAACAGAATGTGCATTCAGATAAGTAAGCAGAGAGAAACCATATGGAAGAGGAAGATAAGACCACCGTGTTTGCAGATCCCACGGAATAGCTCCCACCAATGAGGACCTCAACTTTTGCAATATGTATAAACTAATTAAAGGTACTATAAGTAAGTGTAGTTTTGAAAAATAAATCGAGACTTGCTGAACATCATGCCTTGAGTGCTTGTCTCCCGCGACTCCACCCAACATCTGGCGCCCGAACAGGAGAAGTTGCCCTTGCCTTATGCGACGGGGGAGTTGCGTTGGGGTCGGGTCCCGCAACTAGACGGACAGCGAAAGAGGTCTCGTATACTGCAGCGATTGCCTCCGCGCCCGAGTGACCGCACCGGCGGGCTCGCCGATACGTGCTGCCGAAGCCTGGAGGGGCTAGCAACGGTACCATCGTAAGTATGGAAAGGCAAGCAGCACATGATTTGTTTAAGGCTTTCTTGCTTAGGCGTCACTTCAAGAGGATTGATCTTGAAAAAGATCTCTCCGCGCTTTTAACCCATGCGCGGTCTTATAGATTTTTTGTAGACCCTCATTCTATTCATGAATTAAGTCAGTGGCGTGCTTATGGTGATAAGCTTTGGGACCTTGTCCTAGATGATGATAAGCCTGCTAAGAAAATGAGTAAGCTTTGGAAACCTGTCTATAATGAACTTTTGATCGCTCAAGCAGAGAAAAGGGCAGCAGAAAAAATTAAGGCAGTCCATGATAAAAACCGTAATTACGATTCTGCTGCTTCCCTTTACTCCGCTGCCCCTAACTCCCCCACCTTTGCTACAGTCGAGGTTCCGCCTGAGGCATTTGCCTCCGGCCCGGCTTCACACTCACCCTCTGCGCCCCCTGATCCTCCCCTGCAGTCCCCGCCCCCGTCCCCCTCGCAGCAGCCGCAGCAGCCGCCGCCGCCGCAGCCGTCTGTTCCTCCGGATCGCTCTCGTTCGCAAAACCCTTTCCTAAGCCATGAGCCTGTCCCTGGGGCAGATTCTGACCTCGCGGAGGCCATGGCCAAGGGTCATAGAGAGCTGTGGGCAGCTCTCACTCGTGACGGTTTGCATAAGGGCGATGCAGAGATGCTAGCGGCTGCCCAGGAAAGCTTGGCTTTCCCTGTTCTGTTTGTTCCTAATCCACAGGGAGGCAATATTGCGCAAGTTACTAACCTCGACTGGAAGCTGTTAGCTCAGCTACGAGCAACGGTGGGGAATTACGGTGTTACGAGCGAGCCCGTAAAACAGATGCTTGACTATATTTTTAATGCCTTTACTCTCCTTCCTGCTGACATTAAAGGCATCACTAAATTAATGTACACCCCGCACCAGCGATTACTCTTTGACGCTCGCTGGAGAGAAGAAGCAGCTGTGAGCGCAGATCTTAACAGACCCCAGGGGGACCCCTTGGCTGACATTACGGTTGATGAGTTACTAGGACAGGGTCAACATATGAGGGTTGAGGCTCAGGCTGCACTAGGCCCTGCTAAATTGCGGGAGGCCATGGCAGTTGCTAAGAGAGCCATGGACAAAGTTCGAGCCCCGGGTGGAATTCCTATGTACATGAGCATTAAGCAAGGTCGAGAAGAGTCTCTAGGCTCTTTTGTTGATAAAGTCATAGAGGCAATTTCAAAAGCCGGGGTGCAAGAGCACATGCACGACCCATTATTAAAACAATGTCTCCTACAAAATGGTAACCAAGCCACTCGCGCTCTCATTACTTCCACCCCAGGGGATTGGACTGTCCAGCAGCTCCTAGAAAAGGCTGCTACCATGCCCACTGGCTCTCAGCTGTTCTTAGCACAGGCTTTAGAAAAGTTAGGTGAAGGATTAAAGGAACAAGCCATTAGTTCCCAAAATCAAGTGATGGCAGCCCTTGCTCCTCTCCAAGCTGTTGTGGCGCACCCCCGCCCGGCCCCAGGTGGCCGAATGAGATACTATCGCTGCGGAAGAGCCGGTCACATTCGTCGCGAGTGAACCGCTGCAAGCATCTGGTGCAACAAATGCCAATCCAATACGCATAACTCAGCAGCATGCCGCAATAGTAGCAAGAAACAGGGAAACCCCCGACCCAGCGCGAACAGCAGCCGCGCGACAACACAAGTAGCAGCTTCACCAGCGCCACTTGCCCCCGCCCAGCAACAAGCGGGAGCCTCGGCCTAGACCTGGCAGCCTCAGTAGATGTTGAACTACTGACGTCCGAAATTCATCGCGTCCCTACCGGCCTCATGGGACCCGTACGCATCAATGGTCAAGCTACGGGAGGACTTATTGTAGGCCGCTCATCTGCAATCACCATGGGCCTTTTAGTAGAGACTAGTCTCATTGATGCTGACTCCACTGGAGAACTTTTTATTCTTGTACATACTGATTACCCCCCCATAAGGATACCTGCGGGGCAAAAATTGGCACAGCTGGTCCCGCTACCACATTTGACCTCAAGCATCCCACCTGTTCACGGCTCACCCTGCCAACCCTTAAGCCCTGGCTCTACCGGAACTTTAACTTTGCTTACCATTGACCTCGCCTCCCGTCCCCGAAGGCGTTGCCTCCTGCGCCACAAAGAGGAATTTATCACGCTAGAAGGTCTTCTTGATACAGGAGCTGACTCCAGCGTCGTCGATCCAGGAAAATGGCCTTCAAATTGGCCTATATTACCAGCGACAACCGCAGTTACAGGCATCGGAGGGATGAGACTGGGCCAAAAATCTCCCTTGATTCATATTGAAATTGATGGTAAACAAGTACCAGCCACGTTTTCTATCATGCCTCTACCTCCTACAGTGGATTGTCTTCTAGGCAGAGATGTTTTAGCCCAGCTAGGCCTTGTGCTTACCAATGATCACCATTTACATTAGAGGCCATTGCTTGGACATTCCCGTTGCCACTATCATGGATTACTACCGAACCTATAGTGGTTAAGCAATGGCCCTTGAAACGGGAAAACCTAGAGCAAGCTCATGCTCTAGTCACCGAGCAACTTCAACAAGGCCATCTTAAACCATCCACCAGTCCGTGGAACACTCCTATTTTTGTCATACGAAAAAAGACTGGTGCGTATCGTCTCTTACATGATCTTCGTGCTGTGAATCAACAAATGGAATCTATGGGAGCGTTACAACCAGGTCTCCCAAATCCTGCGATGCTGCCCCGAAATTGGCCCCTTTTAATTACTGATCTAAAAGACTGCTTTTTTACTATTCCGCTGCATCCTGAAGACACGAAGCGCTTTGCTTTTACTCTACCAGCCTTAAACAAAGGAGAACCAGCAAAGCGATTTGAATGGACAGTCCTGCCACAAGGAATGAAGAATTCACCAACCCTGTGTCAATTATATGTTGATGCTGCTCTGCAACCCTTACGGAAGCAATTGCCCCGTGCCATCATTTATCACTACATGGATGATATTCTTTTCGCTCAAGAAGAACCTTTCACCTCTAATCAAGTGCAAATGATCATCACTTCTTTAGCTGCTTGGTCCCTTGTTGTTGCACCTAACAAGATACAGCTTACTGCACCATGGAAATACTTGGGATGGACTATTACTGACCAGAGGGTTAAACCCCAAAAACTGCATATTCAAACATCCATTTCAACCCTCAATGAAGCTCAGAAGCTCTTAGGAGACTTACAATGGCTGAAACCTGTCACAGGGATTCCTAATGCCTTATTAGATCAATTGCGTCCCCTATTAAAGGGCACAGATCCCTGTACACCTGTAATTCTAACACTTCAACAGTCGCAGGCCTTACAGCAGATCATGGCCTGCGTCTCTGCGGGTTTCGTTACACGCTTAGACCCCGACAGTCCACTATCCTTGACCATTTGGAATAACGAAGACCACCTCTTAGGAGCCATCACGCAGCAAAAGAAAACGGGGGAAATCACTATTCTAGAATGGGTTTCGCCCCCGTTACAACAAAGAAAGACAGTTACCCCAAAGATTGAAAATTTGGCAACTCTTATAAAGAAAGGTCATTTACGCATATGGGAAATTAGCGGGCTGGAACCTACATTTGTCAATTTGCCTATGGAAAAAGCCACTTTAGACTGGTATTTGCTCAATTCCTCGCAGCTAGCTGAAGCATTACTTTCTTCAGGGGCCATAATCCGCACTGGCCCACTGGCCCCAAAACTACTAAATTGGATGGGGAATTGGAACTGGGTCACCAAACCGCTGCTACATCAAGGACCCATTCTTGATGCTCTGATGGTCTTTACCGACGCAGAACGTAAAACCCGGACAGCTGCAGTTGTATGGCAGACAAATCAGCAATGGTGTCATCATCAAATCACAGCTACTCCTACAGATACACTGCAAACATTGGAACTTGTAGCAGTTCTTTGGGCCATTGTACACTTCCCCGAACCTCTCAATATTGTGTCAGATTCCCTTTATGTTGTCGGTGTAGTTTCAAGAATTGAAGACGCTACTATCAAAGAAGTCCAGAACCAACGGCTCTATGAACTATTGCTACAGCTAAAACGTGCCTTGCGAAACAGATCTCATGCTTATGCAGTCCTCCACATCCGCAGCCATAAGTGGCAAGAAGGCCTAGGGGAAGGGAATGAACGAGCTGATCAAGTTGTTTCCCTGGCTCAAAATAGCATCCCGAAACAAACAATAGCCCGTGAAAGCCATAGCATATTCCATCAGAATGCAAAAGGATTGGCCAAAGAATTTCGCCTTCCCTTAAGCGCTACTTGGGCCATAGTTAAAGCGTGTCCAGTGTGCAGTTTCCACAATTCTGGAATAGGCCTAGGGATAGGAGTCAATCCTCGGGGACTTAAAGCCAACGAGATATGGCAAATGGATGTTACACATGTCCCCAGTTTTGGTCGCCTAAAATACGTCCATGTTACAATTGACACGTATAGCCATTTTATTTGGGCCACGGCACAGACAGGAGAGCAAGCAAAGCATGTAGAACGTCACCTAAATAGCTGTATAGCAATTATGGGAATCCCCCTCCTAATAAAAACAGACAACGGACCTGCCTACTGCAGTGCCCGTATCGCTAAATATATGCAAAATTGGGGCATCACTCACAAAACAGGCATCCCAAATTCCCCTACGGGACAGGCAATTGTTGAAAGAGCGAATGGCACCCTCAAAACGTTTTTACAAAAATACCCTGATCCACCTAACCCACAAGATAAGTTGCTAAAATGCCTTTTCGTTTTAAATCATCTTTGTATATTTGGCGACCGAGAGGTCCCCCCAGCTGTCGAGCATTTTACCCGCCCGCAGCTCCTGCCACCCATGCCTTGGGTTCATTATAGGGACCCCAAAACGGGCAACTGGCAAGGACCTGGGGAGGTCTTGTATTGAGGAAGAGGTTACTTATGTGTATCCGCTCCGACAGGTCCCCTGTGGGTTCCGGCCAAATGGACTAAGCCTGCTGTCCTAAATGAGCAGTCCACAACTGAGGAAGAAGATAAGAATACAGAAGAAGATCTCGCAAATCCTATGGGAAATTGAGCAGCAGTTTCACGTCACCTTCCTTGTGGACTCAGAGGAAGAAATTGAGAACTTTCTCCTCCCTCACTTACAGAGACATTTTTTACGCTTTTGCCAGTCTAGTTGCTTTGCATGTAATTGTAATAATCATAAGGCGTGGGTAAGATTGCTTTGCGGAGGCTGTAATTTACAGTGGTGGGTCCACCAGCGACATCTATCAGAAGGGTTTTAGTGTCAGTCTTGCAGTTTTCACTGGCACCGTGAGACGGCTCAAGGAGCATTAGTACAACTCACAGGCAAAAATATCATTGACAGTTTGCAATTAGTTGAAAATCTTGAAGATCTGCGGCTAAGAGAATTAGCGTGGTCAGTACAGCATTTAGCAAAAAGATCTTAGCCGATAGCTACTCTGTAGTTTTGCAATCCTCATGCCAACCAAATATCGGGGTCCCCATTCAGTGGCAAGTTGACCCAAGAAAGTGGGATCATGTTTGCCAGCGGTTTAAGCATCGTGCTGCTAATCGCAGGCTCAGTAATGGGTCACCCCCTTTCCTACCCTCCTAAGGTGTTTGACCCTAGAGATAATATCTGGGTCTCCTTGGCACGTGAATTGAACACCACAACATTCTGTGCCTCCTTAGCCACACCCAGTACCCCATTTTTGACATGCTTAGTTGGAGTACCACTAACAGATAATACATGGCGTAACTTCGTAATCGAGACCCAGAACCAGTTCAAAATTATTAGACCATTAAAATCCACAATGAATATTACCGCTGGCCTACTGAAGTATGATGACTGGGATGAAAGACTCCCGGTGGGCCCTGAGCCACAAGAGATAGAACTAGTTGATTCTCTTAACGCTACAGCCTGTATTTATATTAATAGTTCACGTAATTTATGCCAAGAAGGCAGCCTTAATGGCTGTCGACTAAATGAATCCAACCCCACCTTGATTTATCCTATTAGCAATGCTTCACAGTAAGATTTAGAATGGTGCAACGTTACCGTGAGAAATCGATCTCTTGCAGCCCCTGGAACGTTTTTCCCTCGAAAGTTACCCAGAGGGTTTTTCCTAATTTGTGGGAATCGTGCCTGGTCAGGTATTCCATCCAGGCCTGTAGGTGGGCCCTGTACCTTTGGCCAACTGAGTCTTGCACTTCCACAGCACCATCCTAATGCTACACACCGAACACGATGGCGGAGGTCTTTAACAGAAACTATAACACCTGAATGTCAGGATGACCTCACGCTATGGAGCAAATCAGAAGTGTTTTTACCTCCCTTTTTGTTCCTGGTGCAGCTGCGGCACGAGCCCATCGTCACTTAGAAAAACTGGCATGTTGGGTAGTTAAACAGGCAAACGGTACCAGCCGAGTGTTGTCTGAACTTGCAGAAGATCTGAGTTCAGTCCAACACGCCCTGCTTCAGAATAGAGCAGCTATAGATTTTCTACTCTTAGCCCACGGCCATGGCTGTGAAGACTTTGAAGGAATGTGCTGTATGGATCTTGAGGATCATTCTAAGTCCATCCACGCCGAAATTAAGAATTTGATTGAACACTCCCAAAAAATAAAAAAAGACTCCGGATTTTTCGGATTAGAAGGACTTACAGAGTGGATGGGCTTAGAAGGATGGATGAAAAGTGTGATTAAATCCTTAATGCTGTTGCTAATAATTGTTTTGCTTGGTTTACTTATGCTTAGCTGTATAATGTCATGCGTAAAAAATTTAATTTTGAAGTCAGTCAATATGACTATGATCATGCAAAAAGAAAACGGGAAGTGTTGAGAGTCTTTCTGAAGAATGGCTAAAAAGCAAGGGTCATGATGACACAGCAGGTTTAGTAAAGATGCAGACACTGAGTCCTTGAGCAAGAGGTTGCATAGATAACAGAATGTGCATTCAGATAAGTAAGCAGAGAGAAACCATATGGAAGAGGAAGATAAGACCACCGTGTTTGCAGATCCCACGGAATAGCTCCCACCAATGAGGACCTCAACTTTTGCAATATGTATGAACTAATTAAAGGTACCATAAGTAAGTGTAGTTTTGAAAAATAATTCGAGACTTGCTGAACATGATGCCTTGAGTGCTTGTCTCCCGCGACTCCACCCAACAGACATATACATACTAGTAAAGAACTATTATTCCTTTTCCCATATCTTTGCCAGAAAGCCATGTAATTTCGGAGTTATAATAATTTGGAGGGAAGGGGGTCATATTTTCCATTCCAAGGGGGTTCCTGCCTTCCTTGGCAGGCACCTGTCCTTTAAACCAGGACAGGGGTTTGCCCCCCCCAGCCTTTTCCAGTTCCTTAAAACACAACCTAAGGAGAGCTTTTAGGGATCCCTTCTCCCAGGAGCTCTGAAGATAGCCCCACTCCTATATTTACCACCTTAGTGAAAAAAACTTTTTAAAACATTGCACTGTTGCTGCCTGTTCCGAGCTTCCCCTCCCCCCTCCCAAAGACATGTGCTCCGAGCTCCTTTGTTCCAAGCGCGGGCAAAGCCAAATGTAACTCAGACTCTTCAGCAGTGTCTGATTGGCCGCTCACCCCGGGTCCGCCCCCAGTCCTCCCCTTTCCCCTTCTCCTAATAAAGATGGTCGAGGAGAGGCAAACGCTCTCACTCAGCTCAGCGACTTTCCTGCGAACATCTCTGGTTGTCTGTCTCGTTTGAAAGCTTCTAACTGCAGGGAATTGAGCGAGCAGGGAGCTATATTTCTCCCTCTTTGCTTCTGCTGATGGTATTTGCTCTGCAGCTGATTCAGGTACCGATTTTAGAGCTACTAAAGTGCTAGATCGCCCTTGCTACCTCTCAAGGCTGCTCGAGGCTTTCTAAGGCATTGAAATATAAGCACTAGCCGGTATAAAGCTGAAAAGATACCTTCCACATTGCACGACTTTTTTTTTTTATATATATAACCTTTCCCAACCTTTTTACCACCTTTCCCAAACCTGAAATGGTTCTACAAGTGTCCCCGTGTTAGCATGCAATCTTACCCAAGCCGGCAGTTAAGAAAACCTCTGAGCCTCACACTGCCCACTTCTGTTAACCACTTATACAGTTTTCTGATTAGCTGGGGACTTGAACCCCCTTAAACAGTCTTCCAACTAGGGGGGGAACTTGAACCCCCTTTTGATACCTACTCATATAGTTTTATAATAACTTTTAATAGAAAATAGCCAATTATATCATAACTTTCAGCCTATTCAAGAGGCTGATTTGGAAAGTACTTTGGGAAACAGCCCTTAAAAAGAAAGAGATCCAGGAGGGATGGGCATACTTCAAGAATGAAATCTTGAAGGCGCAGGAGCAGACTGTTCTTATGTGCAGAAAGATGAGCCAGTGGGGAAAATGACTGTCCTGGATGGGCAAGGAGCTTTTGCAGGAACTCAGGGAAAAAAAAGAAGGTGTATCACCTTTGGAAAAGGAGGCAGGCAACTCAGGAAGTGTTTAAAGATGTAATTAGGTCATGCAGAAAGAAAATTAGAGAGGTGAAAGCTCAATTAGAACTTAACGTGGCCACTTCTGTAAAGGGTAATAAAAAATGTTTTTATAAGTACATTGACAGCAAAAGGAGGGGCAAGGAAAACCTCCATTCTTTATTGGATGTGGAGGGGAATATAGTTACTAAAGATGAGGAAAAGGCTGAGGTACTTAACATCTTCTTTGCCTTAGTTTTCAAGATCAAGAAAGATCGTCCTCAGGAGAACTGGCCTCCTGAGCTGGTAAATGTGGATAGGGAAGAGAATAGCCCCCCTGTAATCCAGGAGGAAGTTGTTAGTGACCTGCTGAGCCACTTAGATGCTCACAAGTCTATGGGACCAGATGGGATCCATCCTAGGGTGATGAGGGAGCTGGCGGAAGAGCTTGCCAAGCTGCTCTCCATCATTTATCATCAGTCCTGGTGTGAAAAACAAGGTTCACTCTTTATAAACTTTAAAAGAAGTTTAATAAAAGGGACAATTAGGAAACAATAGCAAAAAGGGTATTACAGCCAGGTGCTTTGGCAGAGATCCAAAGGCACACCTCTACATCCAAAAGATCGTCTTTAAAAGTACATCTCATTGCATATTCATCACAATCATGCATGATTCATAAATTCTTTGGAGTTTCTATGTATCATCCCATCAGCCTTATCTTCTTCCTTGGCTCCATTCTGTCTCTACTCCCTCCATAAATTCTTCTCTCTCTGGTTTCTGGTTTTTCTTCTTCTCTGATAAAATACTCCAGGAACATGAAGACTTTCTCTGCCTATCTTTTTTAAGTTGACTACATAAACAATAGACATTCTATATCATCTAGGTAAAGTTTTTCTAACATTAAGGAACATGCAAAAAGCCAACATCACAATACATTCATTGTGGTGATGCGAGGTTTTTATTGTATTTTCATATGTTTTCTGTACCCCAGTGATTCATCCCTACCTTCCCCACTCCTACTCCCAGTTGGTTTTCCCCAGACCCAAGCCGCTCCCCTGGTGCTCCCTATATGGTGGTTCTCCTCCCCTTGTTCTGGCTCTTTCCCTATCAATCACCCACACCCCTCCTGTTGTTCCCGAAGGTTCGGTGTCCATCACCTGAGCCCTCCCTAATTACCCTTATATGGCCCCCATCAGTCCCCCGAGATCCTGCCCCCTTGGATACCTCCCCTCTTGGAAATCCCCTAAACCTCGATGCCCCATTGGGGCATGTGACCCCTCTCCCTCCACCCACCAAGACCATTGGACCAGATGTGAGTCCATCCCTTCAGCATCCCTCCCTCCTAATCCGCTTATTGGTCCCTAGTTGGTGTACTCCCCTTGTTCAACCCCCCTTTTGTAAGGCATGGGCGCGTTGCAGGCAGGGCTTGTCCTCAGAGAAGACCCTCCAATAAAGTTGGATTACCTCCTGCGGCAAGCCCCTCGCTACTTTTTATCTCTCCCTTCATCGGAGGCTGCTGGCTGCTACAGTGTCTGGAGCCGGTGCTCTGCAGGGTAGAGCAGAGGCTTCAGAGGAGCAGCTTTAAAGTTCCATGCCTCCGGCTGCTCCCCACTCCTGCCACACACCGCTGGAGCTAGCCCGGGCTGTAGACAGCAGCGCTCAATGTGACAATTCATAACAATTATGTAACATGCGAAAAGCCAACATCACAATACATTCATAACAATACCTCCCTTTTCTTTTTTTTTTACAGATCATTTGGCTTGAGCAGTATCCCTTGTTTTCTAGCTTTTCTTATTTGCTCATTTTTTTCACAAATCAATCTTGCTTCTTCAAAGGGGTCTTTGATATCATTTTGCTTCTTCAACACCATGATCTTTTGTGCCGTTCCAGATATAGCCAATTTTGTTTCCACAGGCATTGGTACTATTTGCATGCCTTGGACCACGGTAGATATTAATTGAATAAAACAGGGGATCAAGCAAGGGAGAAATATCAAGCCTGCGGTGGCACATAAAAGGAAGTAACCTAGCTTCTTCCACCATTCTATTCCCGATACATTATCCCACCAGCCAAGTTTTAGTGCGGATTCCCACTTTTGGACCAGTACATGGGCTATTTTTCTGATATTTTTGGCTATATCTAGGACGGCATCCCCATGGTCATCTATCTTCAAACAACAATCTGAAGTATTAAATTTTCCACAAACACCTCCCTCTTCAGCCAATAGATAGTCTAAAGCCAACCTATTCTGATACACTGCAGCTCTTGTTTGGCTTTGTTGGCTAGCTAGTAATTCCAATGCCTGACCAGTTTGGTTTGTTATTATTTCTACAACTGCTTGGAGTCTTATAATCCAATTCAGCATGTAAACTGGGGTTCGATACCCCCAACTCCCATTTTGTGCCTAGGTGGCCGGCCCATATGTTTCAATTATGTGCTCAGCGGGACATTCCTCGTCTCCCCATTTTTGAGATCGTCCAATCAATTCTCTTTTATTTCTTGTCTTGGGGTCACTTTATGATGTGTATCCCATATCACTGGCCTATGCCCAAAAATTAATTTTTGTGCCTTTCTATGCCTTTAAACTAAGCCTGAGAGGGGGAAGGAAAACCTGAGCAAAACTTTTCCAAAGCAGTTTGCAGCTTGTTCAAGGTCACATAGAGATAGCAACTTTTTTTTTCCCAGCTGCAGCAGGGCAGCGAGGAGGCACCCGGCTTGCTGCTACCCCGTCAGCTTCTGGCCAGTTTCAGCTGCTTTTTCTCCGAAGGGAGACTGAGAATTGAATTTTTCCTTCCCTGGAATTTCGGATTTTTTCCCTTTTTCTGCTGGACTGCTTCAATATCAGAACACATCAGGAGAACTTTCCACTGAGCACAGGGCCTGGCCCTGGGCCAAGCCCCAGCTCCGAGGAGACCAAAGGGAGGACTCTAACACTTTCCCAGGTTTTTCTCCACAGTGAAAGATTTTATTATTTAGCATTATTATCCTGTTCCTGTGTGTTTGTTAAATAAATAGTTTTTATCTCCTTCATTTTCCTTTGAGGAAAATTTATTTTTCCCGAAGCTGGTGGGGGAGGGGTGGTGACCTGCCTTCTCTCAGAGGATATATTTCTAAATTTGGCCAAACCAGCACATTTCTTTTTAGGTCCTCATATACTGGTATTCCTTGTTGATCTCCGTCTGGCTCTGGTAAAAGAAAGAATCCTGGGTGTATGGTTCCCAGGGTACAACTCCCTTTCCACCGAGAGGGCAGCTTTGCATATGCCCTTTTTCCACATATACAAAATAGGCCATCTGGTGCCTTCCAGTAATCAAATTTTTGTTGATTTATATTTTCCCAAAATTTTGAAATGTCTGGGATCCCAAAATAAGGATTTTTGTTTGTATCATTGCATTGAAAGAGTTTGACCTTATTATTGTACTTACAGTTCTTTTCCTTTGTTTTTTCCTGAGTCCAATACAGAGCTGGTTTCTCGGGAACCCACCAGGTAAAAGTTCCATTACTGACTTTATATCTCTTACAGGGAGTATTTCCTACTTCATTAAGGAAATTGTTCCCAGTATGCCAGAGACACTCCTCTCCTATCACTGTTGAGCTCAGTACCCAGCCTTCTGGTCGGTTTTCTCCCCTTATCCTTCTCTGATTCCACTTAAGGAGTTCTATTGGACTTAAGCTACTGCCTTTCCATGGCCATTCCTCTGTCATCAGAGGCCCTCCATAGACCCAACAGTTGGTTACATTAAGATCTTTACCTATCCTTTCCCCTAATTCCACAAACAGGTTTTTTCCAAATCTTGAGATATCCTTTTCGTTTTCTAATCGTTTGAGTTTCACATACATGTCTTGAATTGGGGTCGATATAGAGCTAGATTGCTGTGCTAGCTTTGCCTTCTTGTTTACCAGTTGTTCCTTTACTATGCCTGAGACTTTACTCCCAACAATATATGTGAAACAATGTGTAGATACTCACAGCTTTTTACTGGCTAGCGCTCGTAGTTCATTGCCTTAGAAAGCCTCGGGCAGCCTAGAGAGGTAGCACGGGCAATCTAGCATTTCAGTAGCTCTGAAAGCGGCAAATGGTAGCTGCAAAGCTGATCCCACCAGTAGAAGCAAAGAGGGAGAAATATAGCCTTCAGTTTGCCTAATTTCTGCAATTAGAAGCTTTCAAACAGAGACAGAGACATACAGATGTTCGCAGAAGGAGTGCAAAGCCAAAGAGGGAGGGCCCCCTCTCAGGTCCTTCTTTTATTTGGAGGAGGGGAAAGGGGAGAACTGGGGGCGGACCCGGGGTGACCGGCCAGACACTGCTAAAGAGTTGAGTTACATTTGGTTTTGCCCATGCTTGGAACAAAGGAGTTCAGAGCACATGGCAAAGTCAAGTCCTGGCTTGTCTTGGGGAGGGGGAAGGGAAGCTCGGAACAGGCAGCAACAATTCCCTATTTTTTTTTCTTTAAAGCTGGGTTGTAACTCTTAGTAACTTAAAGTGCATAGAACAGTAACAAAACAGCAGTGCAAAACAAAATTGGAATCTATCGTCCCTACAACTTGACAGTACCTAGGATGTCTTTAAACTAGTTCCCCAGTTAAAACTCAGAGGGTTAGTCAGGACATCTATGGTATGGGGTATCAGGACAAAGATTTACAAAATACAGGGCAAAATGTGAGTGCAAAACAGTGCAACTTAAGGGATTAACATCAAAATCTGAAGTAGGCGGTTTATATGAGGGTGCAAAATCAGGATCCTTTTTAGGGTGTCTCCTCCAGGAGGCAGTTTTAACCTCCTTAACTTTTGAGGAAGTGACATAAGGTTTTACCCATTTCCCTGGGATCCATCTCAGTCCTTGAGGGGTAGATACACTGGTGTGAAGGATGCAGGATGTTTTGTCCACTAAATATCAAGTAGCAGGAAACCAGCTGCCTATACCCAGATAAGAGTCAGAGACAAATATGTGCTTGCCTAATCCCTATCTGTACTTGCTTAATCAGCTTTTAGTTCCAGGACCTTGAGCATAATGACCATACAAGGAAGGGGCAACCAAAAAACACCGGAGGATGACTACTAACCTTTATTCTGCGACCACCAGGAGGAAAAAAAGACCCCCTAGCAACAAGTCACACATGCGCAGAATACCATGAAAAAGACACGTTAACAAGAAAAGAGACTGTATAAGAAGGAACTGGAACTGGCGAAAAGCGCGGCAGTTGGTGGAGCGGAGACTCCCCTGCCGCCCAGCGCTGTATTTGCTTTTGCCTTGCTTGCTTGCTGTTAATAAATAAAATTGTAATTAGCAGATTGAGTCTCAGAATTCATTACAAATTGGTGCCGTGACTCGGATGCAACTTGTACGGCGGGGTAACGGCTCTACCGGGGAGGCGCCCCGCCGATCTGTCGGCGGCCCTGGTGGTCCCGCTCCCTACCTCGGTTGCACCGACGAACCTAAATTCAAGGCATTAGGCAAAGGAAGCCGGCAGACCCTGTAAATTTTGTGCACAAAGGTCCGGACGAAGACGCAGGACGCGTGAGTATCTGTGCGGAAGGATCCGTTCGGTCTGGGTCGGGTATCCTGGAGTGCTGCGAGTGTGTGCATGAGAGGGGAACCGGCAGCTCGGATTCTCCAAGCGAGTGTGGACCCTCAGTAGTGCGGTTCTCATTGCCCGCGAGGGCGTGAGCCACGAACCGGGGAAGCGAGTGAATCTGCATCACAGACGCGTTTGAGGGCACTCCAGAAGATGGGACAGGGGAAAAGCAAGCCCTCCGTACCCATAAAACTTCCCCCGGTGCCTAGAGATAGCCCACTGGGGTTTATGTTAGATAATTGGAGACATTACCCTAGCACAGGGGGTAAGGATAAAGCTAAAATGATTCATTATTGTATAGAAATATGGGGCGGGAAGGAAATTTCCCAGGGTGTTTTCTGGCCTATATTTGGATCATCTGAAGGATGGGTAAAACAGAAACTTAACACCTGGGTGAATACAAAAACTCCTTTTAGTCAGGAAGAGAGTGATTATGCTGGCGTTTGGGCAGCAACACCTGAAGATGAAGTGCTCCTGTTTCCCCTTAGGGAAGGAAAGCGAAAGAAAGATAAGAATAAGGAAGAAGACATCCCTTTGATCCCTCCCCCCTATGTACTCCCTCAGGATCCCCAACCCCCAAATGCACCTCTAAGGGAGCCCCAGGGGGTGGGAGATAACCCCGAGCCCCAAGAGGAAGAACCGGGACCTATGACTAGGGGCCGGGCCAGACAACATAACTTATACCCATTAAGGGAAATGCCCATGGGAGGCCCGGGTCCTCAACCCGCAATAGGATTCATCTCAGTACCCCTTAGTTCTAGTGATGTACGGGAATTCAAGAAGGAGATGGGGAACCTCCTGGAAGATCCACTGGGGGTGGCAGAAAGGTTAGACCAGTTTTTGGGGCCCAGTATATACACTTGGGGTGAATTACAGGCCATATTAAATATTCTTTTTACGGCCGAAGAAAAGAATATGATTAGGAGGGCAGGAATGCAAATATGGGACGCACAACATGCGCAAGGACCATTAGCAGATACTAAGTGGCCTCTGCAGGATCCCAATTGGAATCACCAGCAGCAGGCAGACCGAGGTCACATGCAGGATCTGAGAATAATCATAATACAAGGAATTAGAGAAGCAGTGCCTAGGGGGCAGAATATTAACGAAGCATTCAATGAAAGACAAAAAAAGGAAGAGACACCCACAGAGTGGTTAGAGCGCCTGAGAAAAAATCTGCAGATGTACTCAGGTTTAGACCCCGAAACACAACTAGGACAGGCATTGTTAAAGACACAGTTTGTGGCTAAATCATGGGAAGACATTAGGAAAAAGCTGGAAAAGCTAGAAAATTGGCAAGATAGAGGTTTAGATGAATTGTTGAGAGAAGCACAAAAAGTGTATGTTAGAAGGGATGAAGAGAATCACAGGAAGCAAATAAAAATGATGGTGGCGGCAGTTAGGGAGACAAGAGGAAACGATCCTCCCCCTCCTCGCAGACCCCGTCAAATGCCCCAGAGAAATGGGGGAGGGGACACACGAGTAGAGAAAAGGGATGTAAATGTGTGTTTTTATTGTGGAAATAGAGGGCACTTTAAGAAAAACTGCAGAAAAAGGCTGAAGGACGAGAGGATGTTTAAAGAAGATTAGAGGGGTCAGGGGCTCTATTTGCTGGGGGCACGGAAACATCAGGAGCCCTTGATAAAAATTAAGATAGGTCCTCAGCAGCAGGAATTTGAGTTTTTGGTGGACACTGGAGCAGAACGGTCCACGATACAAGTATTGCCCGCCGGGTGCAAAATTTCCCGGGATACTGCCCAAGTGGTTGGGGCAAAAGGGGAACCCTTTGAGGTCCCCATTATAAAGAATGTATTAGTAGAAACAGAATCCAAAATGGGAATAGGGAGCCTCTTATTAGTTCCAGAAGCTGATTATAATTTGTTAGGAAGGGACTTAATTATAGAGATAGGCATTAATGTAGAAGTAGTGAATAAAGAATTAAAAGTTAGACTTTGTCCCTTGAGAGTGGAGGATGAAGAGAAGATTAATCCAGAAGTATGGTACACCCCAGAGAGTGTGGGAAGACTCGAAATACCTCCCTTCTCAGTAACCATTAAAGATCCTGAGGTGCCGATAAGGGTCAAACAATACCCCATTTCTCCAGAGGGAAAAAGGGGATTAAAACCCGAAGTTGACAGGCTACTGAGTAAAGGTCTTTTAGAACCTTGTATGTCCCCTTTTAACACCCCTATCTTGCCAGTAAGAAAGGCAGATGGGTCATACAGACTAGTTCACGATCTAAGGGAAATAAATAAAAGAACAGTAGCGCGCTTCCCGGTAGTGGCCAACCCTTATACCTTATTGAGCAGATTAGGTCCCAAAAATCAGTATTATAGTGTAATTGATCTTAAAGATGCATTTTGGGCATGCCCCCTAGACGAGAAAAGTAGGGACTATTTTGCCTTTGAGTGGGAAGACCCAGTAACACATAGAAGAGAGCAATTAAGATGGACAGTGCTCCCCCAGGGATTTACAGAGTCTCCGAACTTATTTGGACAAGCCTTAGAGCAAATCCTGCAAGAATATCAGACTAGAGAAGGAGTGGTCCTCATTCAGTATGTAGATGACCTTTTAATTGCAGGAGGAGCAGAGGACAAAGTACGAGCAGAAAGCATCAGACTATTGAATTTTCTCAGTGTTAAAGGACTAAAAGTATCTAAGGCAAAATTACAATTTGTGGAAGAGGAAGTGAGATATTTAGGCCATTATCTGAGTAAAGGAGAGAAGAAAATAGACCCTGAGAGAGTAAAAGGAATTCTGTCCATACCACCCCCTAAGAACAAAAGACAAGTGAGGCAGTTACTGGGTCTAGTGGGGTATTGTAGACAGTGGATTGAGAACTATAGTAACAAGGTTAAGTTCTTATATGATAAGTTAAGCCAAGAGGGTTTAATAAAGTGGAGCGAGGAGGATGACCAACATCTAAGAGTCCTGCAGCATGATCTAGTCAATGCCCCTGTCCTGAGCCTACCAGATTTAAAAAGACCTTTCTATCTATTTATAAATGCTGACAATGGAACGGCCCATGGAGTACTAACCCAAGAATGGGCTGGAAAAAAGAAACCTGTGGGGTACTTATCAAAATTGTTAGATCCTGTCAGTAAAGGGTGGCCCACATGCCTGCAGGCAATAGTAGCTTGTGCTCTCCTGGTAGAAGAGGCTAACAAGATTACCCTCAATGGAGAACTAAGGGTATTATCCCCTCATAATATTAGGGGAATTCTACAACAAAAAGCAGACAAATGGATAACCGATGCCAGACTCTTAAAGTATGAAGGGATCCTATTAGACTCCCCGAAATTAACCCTGGAGGTAACAACGCTACAAAATCCTGCTCAGTTTTTGTATGGAGAGCCCGATGAAGCTAAATTGGCCCACGATTGCCTGTTAACCATAGAAGAGCAAACTAAAATAAGACCAGATCTTGAAGAGGAAGAATTAGAAGAAGGGGATAGATTGTTTGTAGATGGATCATCTCGAGTAATTAATGGAAAAAGAGTATCCGGTTATGCAATAATAGGAGGGGAAGAGTTTAAGGTGATAGAATCAGGACCATTGAATAGATCCTGGTCCGCACAAGCCTGTGAGCTTTATGCCGTGTTACGAGCACTGCAATTATTAAAAAATAAGTTAGGAACAATATACACTGATTCTAAGTATGCCTATGGGGTTGTGCACACTTTTGGGAAAATATGGGAAGAACGGGGACTAATAAATTCCCAAGGAAAGGACTTAGTCCATCAAGATCTAATAAAACAAGTGTTACAGGCTTTGAGGGGGCCAAGAAGAATCGCTGTTGTACATCTAAAAGGACACCAGAGAGGGCTGGACTTCAGAAGCAGGGGAAATAATGCAGCAGATCAGGAAGCAAAAAGGGCCGCACTATTAGCATTACGACCTACTCCCAAAGAGGATCCAGCAGCTGAGAGAAGGAAGTGCCATACTTGTGGGGGAAATCTACAGGACCCTCCTTGCTATGCTTGTTGGGACAATTGGGGTATGGATGCTATAGAATGCGCCTGTGAGACACCAGGGGCTAAGCATTGTCTTTTCCATGGTAAAATTTGGCAGATTTATAGTTTTACAGCCCAAGAGAAAGAAAAGATGCAGAAAATGGGATTGAGGGAAAATTCAAAAGGGGAATGGAGACTCCCAGAAGATGACAGGATCGTGCTACCAAAATCATTAGCCATGGAAATTATGAAGAGAATGCATAGCAAAACACATTGGGGAGCACAGGCATTGGTAGACCAGTTTGCCATTAAGTATATGTGTATCGGAGCAAATGATCTAGCAAAACAAATAGTGAGGGGATGTGTTATTTGCCTAAAGGTAAATAAGACGAACCTAAGGAAATCCCTAATGGGGGGACGGCCTACAGCATATAGGCCATTCGCCAACATTCAGTTAGACTTCACTGAGTTGCCAAAAACCGGAAGATATAAGTACCTACTGGTAATAGTGGACCATTTAACCCATTATGTAGAGGCATTCCCGACTACAAGAGCAACGGCGCAAGTTGTAATTAAAACCTTGTTAGAACATATTATCCCAAGATATGGGATAATAGAAACCATTGATTCAGACAGAGGACCACATTTTGTGTCAAGAGTGATCAAAGAAATCATGACAGTAATGGGGATAAAATGGGACTACCACACTCCCTGGCACCCCCAAAGCTCGGGGAGAGTGGAAAGAATGAATGGGGAAATCAAGAAGCAACTGACAAAACTTATGATGGAAACCAAATTGTCATGGGTAAAGTGTCTACCTCTAGCATTATTGAACATTCGAACCCAACCTAGGTCAGACATGGGAATATCTCCTTTTGAAATGTTGTATGGAATGCCCTATAATATGGAAGAGCCTCAAGACCACCCAAGCCTAAGAGATCAGAATATAAATATGTATATCACAAGTTTAATGAAGTATAGAGAGAATCTGTGGAAAAAGGGAATGCTAGCCCAGAGACCCCCATTAGACCTTAAACTACACCGGGTACAACCAGGAGATTGGGTGATGATAAAATCCTGGAAGGAAGCAACCCTACTCCCACTGTGGGAAGGTCCTTATCTTGTACTACTTACCACAGAGACTGCAGTTAGAACAGCAGAAAAAGGATGGACGCATGCTAGCAGAATCAAAGGACCAGTGACGGGACCAACCCCCGAGTGGCAGGTGACCAGCCGCCCCGGAGACCTGACATTAAAGATTCAGAAGAAAAATCATTCATGAGCAAACATCGGGTAGAATATGCACCAGAACCATATTATATTGAGGAAGGACTGATTCTAGCGCGGATATTAAAATAAGGTGTGGGAACCCCAAGTGTCACTATTATCCGTTTGTATGCTACATCTGTAAAGTATGCGGGGACAAGTAGTGGAGTCACTGTAGGCGAAAGGTTCCCCCTAGAGGGGTTTGTATTCCTTGCTGGATGCTCCAGCGGGACTTAACTGATTAGATCCTAAAGTATAAAGTGATGCATGAAGGATTAATAAAAAAGGAATCTGAAGAATAGTGGAAGATCCTTGCATACGGGATTGAGCCAAAATATTATTGCTATCATCCTAATGAGCCAATCCCCTTTATAGTTGAAATTATTCATTGCACCTGTCGCACCCACCTGAAGGGAATCCGGTGTGATACACCTCAGGTTAAGAACTGTAACTGGGACTCCTACGTTAAGAGGCAACAAGAGCGACAGAGCTGCCCCCAGGGGTCTCCTGAAGAATACTCTTGCTGCCGAGAAGATGGTACCCCTCGTGGCTCGAAGCAACCGAGTCGACGAGCGAGGCAGAAGAGTAGAAGGCTGTGGAGGAAAGAACCCCCAGAATGGAATAATAAAACTACGCTCATGGAAATGCCTCAAAAGTAAGATTAAGAACAAGGATCCCTGGAGGGAGGGCAGGTCGCAGTGTGTAAATTGGAGGAATCCTCAAACATACTTTTGTACTCCCCACGCCTTTAGTGATGCTCGTTGCTTGACCCGGCATATTACCCTTCTTGTGCTTACATTGTATTTAAATGAAGCTAGCGCAACAGAATCCCTATCACACCAACCATTTAAATGGTCATTAATACGGTGGGAAGATCAGAAGGTTATACAAACAGTAACTACGCCAAGTAACCCAAGCTTTAGTTGTCAACTCTGTGATATTATACAAGTAAAACCATGCCTGAACAAAAAAGGATTTTATTTCTGCCCAGCATCTAACCCAGGGAAAACCTATTGTAACTGGCCTGGACACTACTACTGTGCATACTGGGGCTGTGAAACAGTCGCCTTTGGGTTTTCCCCTGGAGGAGGAAAAGACAAATATATCAAGGTCGGGTGGAGGCCCAGCGGGTGTCAGCCCCCAGAGGTAGGGCCAGACACAGGAATAAAGCAGGGTGGAAATTGTCACGGAATTCAGATAAATGTGACTAATAAAATGGATTCTGGATGGGCAATAGGAAAAACCTGGGGAGCCAGATTATGGGAATCCGGTACAGATCGAGGTGGGCACTTCCTAATAAAAAGGGAAGAGATACCACCGAGTGCTGAAGCCATAGGCCCCAACGTAGTTATTAACCCCCCTATAAAAATTCAGTCCCAGGGTAATCAAGCGGCAGAGGAAGACCACACTGCTCAAACACCGACTATTTATAATCAAACTGAATCAGACCAAAAAGAATTGAGGGAATACAGCACCTTATGGAAAGTAATGCAAGCCAAGTTTGGCATTTTAAATAAGACCAGCCCTGAACTGACAGAAGGATGTTGGTTATGCTATAATATCAGGCCTCCCTTTTATGAGACTGTCGGAATAACGGGTAAACCACAAAGACTCAACGAGAGCAACCCAAAACAGTGCTCTTGGAAAAAGAACAAAGTGAGTGAGCAGGGGATAACACTCCCAGGTATCAGGACAAGGACGATGTGTAGGTACTGTTCCCGAAAAGAAAAAACATTTATGCAACATCACAGTGAAAAATCCAAAGCAGAGACAGCCAGCAGCATGGTTAATCCCGGCCGCCAATACCAGATGGGTCTGCCAAAGCATAGGAATAACTCCTTGTTTGTCCCTTGAAGTTTTTAATCATACTCATGACTATTGTATTCAAGTAACCATCATACCTAGAATCACTTACCACCCTAAAGACTATGTTTTCAAGCAACATATCACCCCTGAACACCACTTGATGAAGAGAGAACCTTTCACTGCCCTAACCATAGCAACCCTCTTAACAGTAGGAGGAGTGGGAGCTGGAACAGGAATAACCTCACTAATTAACCAGCAAAAAGAGTTTAAAGCACTAAGGATCTCTGTAGATGAAGATTTAAGTAAAATAGAGCAAGCAATTGACGGATTAGTCAAGTCAGTCAGGTCACTGTCAGAAGTGGTCCTACAGAATCGCAGGGGACTAGACTTACTGTTTTTACAACAAGGGGGTCTTTGCGTAGCACTCAAAGAAGAATGCTGCTCCTATGCCGATCACACCGGAGTGGTAATAAACACCATGAACGAATTAAGAAAACAGCTAGAACAAAGGAAACGAGACAGGGAAACACACCAAAGCTGGTATGAAAACTGGTTTAATCATTCCCCCTGGCTGACTACATTGCTTTCAACCATTGCAGGACCATTAATTTTGTTAGTGCTTGGACTCACCTTTGGACCATGTATATTTAATAAACTAATTTCTATAATAAGAAGCCGCTTAGAAGCGGCACACATTATGCTTGTTAGAGCTAAGTATAAACGAATACTTGAAGAAGAAAACTTAGAAACATTAGAACTGGCTAAACAAGAATTACAAAGATTTAGTGAACAAAAATGAATAAAGAAGAGAAATGGGGGATTGTGAAGGATGCAGGATGTTTTGTCCACTAAATATCAAGTAGCAGGAAACCAGCTGCCTATACCCAGATAAGAGTCAGAGACAAATATGTGCTTGCCTAATCCCTATCTGTACTTGCTTAATCAGCTTTTAGTTCCAGGACCTTGAGCATAATGACCATACAAGGAAGGGGCAACCAAAAGACACCGGAGGATGACTACTAACCTTTATTCTGCAACCACCAGGAGGAAAAAAAGACCCCCTAGCAACAAGTCACACATGCGCAGAATACCATGAAAAAGACACGTTAACAGGAAAAGAGACTGTATAAGAAGGAACTGGAACTGGCGAAAAGTGCGGCAGTTGGTGGAGCGGAGACTCCCCTGCCGCCCAGCGCTGTATTTGCTTTTGCCTTGCTTGCTTGCTGTTAATAAATAAAATTGTAATTAGCAGATTGAGTCTCGAATTCATTACAGACCGATGGACACAGACACGCAGGGAAGCGAACTGGGAGGGAGATTGGGAGTTAGCCCAGAAAATCTCAGCCTTTCCAGTCATTATAGGGAAAGGGAGGAGGGATGGTCTAACTACAAAAACATGGGAACCTATCCCATACAAAGAAGTCAAAGAACTTTGCAAGGCAGCAAAAGAACATGGGAGAGGGTCACACTTCTTTAGAAACTTATTGGAAGCCACTTTCTCTGCCTATACATTAGTACCACATGATATTAAAAACATTATTAATTGCATCCTTTCCCCTGCCAAATATATGTTATGGGAAAGGCATTGGAAAAGACATTTAAAAACATTGTCTGACACTTATGCTAAAGATGCAAATCAGACAGATTTGACAATAGAACAACTGGCTGGAGAAGGTGACCTCCAAAAACCCTCAGATCAAGCTACAACCTTACCTGAGGTAGCATTACAAGACTATTGCAGCTAAGACATCGCTGCTCCTTATTCCAGATGATTCTGTTCCTACACAATATTTCTCTAGCATCAAACAGTCAGCAAATGAAAGCTTCATTCAGTTTGTTGATCGTTTAAAAGCTAGCTTAGAGAAACAGATAGAGAGTCCGGATGGACGAAAAGAACTTTTGGGTAAACTTGCCATGGTAAATGCTAACAAACAATGTAAGAATATCTTGAGGGCCCTACCCATGGACACAGAACCCACAATAGAACAAATGATAGAGAGCTGTACACGACACACATCTGCAGAAAACACAATGACCCAAGCAGTTGTAAAGGGCATCACAGAGGGAGTTTCTGGTGCATTTGCTGCAGCAGTCTCCCAGGAGAATGCCCGCTGTTTCTATTGTGGTGAACTTGGAAACTTTATAAAGGACTGCCCACAAAGGTCACCCACCCAGGACCATCGTGCCACCTACCAAAGGCACCAGAGACAGCAACAGCACCAGCAGCGTCCAAATAACTTCTATTGGAGCGCGGTGTCAAGGCCCCGCGCTCAGACAACAAATCAAAGGCCATACTACCCTGCCGCAGCGGTGAACTCCACATCGGACCACCGAGAGCAGACAGCTGGACCTCGCCCGGCACCATCATCCCAGGCGATCCCAGAACACATGAGAAGGATCCAACACACGGAGCGCTACCGATGGGAACCAGACGCCAACTGGTAACATCACTGCCATTTAACTTTGTTGACAAGCGTTTTTATCATATCCCCACAGGAAAGTATGGACCGCAGAACGGTCCATGGGACATTCTTATCCTAAGCGATACCATCCATGGTCCAGAACAACTCTTTGTATTACCTGAGATACAAACAGTGCACCCTGGACAAGAGATTCTTGTCCAGCTTTGCTGCATGGACACACCTTTCTTTCTCCCACAGGGAACACCAATTGCTCAAGCTTTTTTACTTCCACAGAACCGCCCAGAACAGCTTCCTCTCAATCCTACAGCAATGTGGATAGAGATTGTGGGCTCAAACAAACCGACCATCGAGTGCAGCTTGTTCTGTAAAGGAGAGAGGGTCTACCGCCCAGGGATGCTGGACACTGGAGCAGACGTGACCATCATCGCCCGCTCCGAGTGGCCAGGGAATTGGGAACTGGAGCCAGTGGCAGGTATGATCTCCGGGATTGGTGGAGTTGCAGTATCCATGAGAAGCAAACGAAATGTTGTCATCGAAGGACCCGAGGGCAAGATAGCTACCACCCGACCATTCGTGGTAAGAGCCCCCATCACCCTATGGGGCAGAGACCTTCTATCCCATTGGGGTGCCACCCTTACCATTCCCAGCCAGGATTTCTGACTGGGGCCACTGAGAAATGCACGCTGCCATCTACTCCTCCGCTCACCTGGAAGACTGACAACCCAAAATGGACAAGGCAGTGGCCCCTTGAAAAAGAAAAACTCAGCGCACTGGAAGCCCTGGTGAAAGAGCAACTTGCCAAAGGTCATATCACCGAGACCACAAGCCCTTGGAATTCCCCTGTTTTTGTACTGAAAAAGCCCGGCAAGGACAAATGGAGACTACTCCAGGACCTACGAAAGATTAATGAGGTCACTGAAGACATGGGCCCCCTCCAACCCAGCCTGCCATCACCATCGATGCTGCCCCGAGACTGGCTGCTTGCCATCATAGACATTAAAGACTGTTTCTTTAACATCCCACTCCATCCTCAGGACGCACCATGGTTTGTCTTCTCCATCCCCTCTCTTAACGAACAAGCCTCACTCAGAAGATACCATTGGCTCGTCCTCCCACAAGGCATGAAGAACAGCCCGACCATCTGCCAGTGGTACGTCGCCCACATTCTGTCCCCCATCAGGAGCCTATTCCCAGAAGCAATCATTTACCACTATATGGATGACATACTAATCCGTGCATCAGAAAAAACTTACTTGGACAGAACTCTTAGAAAGACAATTGAAGCCATAGAAGAAGCAGGGTGTACTAGTTTGAAAACAAACCAGTGGGAGGCACCAAGTCAGAATAACAATTTAATGGGGAAGTTTAAAGAAAAGGAAAGAAAAAAACAACTAAAAGAAAACACTGGTTCAAACTGACAGAGTCAAGATACAACCTGAGTCCCTGTTAGGCAGGGTGGTGGTAGCAGTCTGCTAGAATGGTGGCTGCAGTCCTCTGAAGCGGTGATCCTGTAGAAAAGAGGGTCTGCTCTTCCTCAGAAGGTCCAGTGGTGACTGTGTAGCTCCTGTCCTCTGGAAATCCAGTGGAAAGGTCTCCTCTCTGGTTTTCAACCTCAGCTTATATCCACGCTGGGATGCTTGGTTCCTCCCTCTGGGTGGAGCATCTCACAATGGGGTAATGAGTCATAAGGCCAGGTGTTGATTGGGCTCATTAACAGATGATAGTCCAGAGGGAGTTATCTATGAGTCATGCGGCAGGACAATGATGGGCCATTAACAGCAAGATAGTCTGGGGGGAGGAGGCAAGGAAACACTGCCCCACCTGATTTCAACGGCTGATGGGGATGGTAATAGAATACACTGCAACCCAGGACATTATCCACCCCTTATTCTATTACCGTCTACATCATCCCAAATCAATACCTTCTTTAAACTCTACACACACATATGTATATATATATATATACAATGAAACCCTACGCACCGTTCTCACCTAAGATTAGGTCTCCTTGCGGTACACAATGGGTTTCCCCATCTTTTTGCATTACCCACCAAGTGCAACCAGGTCCTTGAGCAAAGACAATCCCACGGATGGGTTTGCCTTTGCCTGAGGCGGGATTGATCCAAACAGTCTTTCCTAAAATACCCCTCAGGTGTACCGCAGGGACTCTATCTCCATCCACTGTGTGCAAGGGTTCAGACTCGGCGGGACCAGCTCGATTGATGGACCCTCGGGTATTGACCATCCAGGTGGCCTTTGCTAAGTTCACTTCCCAATTTTTGAAGGTCCCCCCACCAAGTGCCTTCAGGGTGGTTTTAAGTAGTCCATTGCAGCGTTCAACTTTTCCGGCAGCTGGTGCATGATAAGGAATATGATATATCCATTCAATACCGTGTTCTCTGGCCCAGGTGTTGATGAGGCTGTTCTTAAAATGAGTCCCGTTGTCCGACTCGATCCTGTCAGGGGTGCCATGTCTCCACAGGACTTGCTTTTCCAGGCCCAGGATGGTGTTCCGGGCTGTAGCATGAGGCACAGGGTAGGTCTCCAGCCATCCAGTTGTCGCTTCAACCATGGTCAACACGTAGCGCTTGCCTTGGCGGGTTTGGGGAAGGGTGATGTAATCAACCTGCCAGGCTTCCCCATACCTGTACTTTGACCATCGTCCACCGTACCACAGAGGCTTCACCCGCTTGGCCTGTTTGATTGCAGCACAGGTCTCACAACTGTGGATGACCTGTGAGATGCTGTCCATGGAAAAGTCCACCCCTCGGTCACGGGCCCATCGGTATGTTGCATCTCTCCCCTGATGACCAGAGGCATCATGGGCCCAACGAGCTAGGAATAATTCTCCCTTGTGCTGCCAGTCCAGATCCACCTGAGATACTTTCACCTTAGCAGCTCGGTCCACCTGCTCGTTGTTGCGATGCTCTTCATTAGCCCGACTCTTGGGTACGTGTGCATCCACATGTCGAACCTTCGCGGTCAGCTTCTCTACTCGGGTGGCGATGTCCTGCCAAATCTCAGCGGCCCAGATGGGTTTCCCTCTGCGCTGCCAGTTGGCCTTTCTCCAGCGATCCAGCCATCCCCACAGAGCATTAGCTACCATCCACGAGTCGGTGTAGAGATAGAGCCTCGGCCACTTCTCTCGTTCAGCAATATCCAAAGCCAGCTGGACGGCTTTAAGCTCTGCAACCTGACTCGATCCACCTTGTCCCTCGGTAGCTTGTGCAACTCGTCGTGTGGGGCTCCATACTGCAGCTTTCCACTTTCGGTTAGCGCCTACAATTCGGCAGGAACCATCAGTGAAGAGGGCATAACGTCTTTCAGTCTCCGGTAGCTCATTATATGGTGGGGCTTCCTCAGCACGAGTCACTTGCTCTTCCTCTTCTTCAGAAGATAATCCAAAAGTCTCACCTTCAGGCCAGTTTGTTATAATTTCTAGAATCCCAGGGCGATTCGGGTTTCCAATACGGGCACGCTGTGTGATGAGGGCGATCCATTTGCTCCATGTGGTGTCGGTGGCGTGATGCGTGGAAGGAACCTTTCCCTTGAACATCCAACCCAGCACCGGTAGTCGGGGTGCCAGAAGCAACTGTGATTCAGTGCCAATTACCTCAGAGGCAGCTTGGACTCCTTCATAGGCTGCCAAGATTTCCTTCTCTGTGGGAGTGTAGTTGGCTTCAGACCCTCTGTAGCTTCGGCTCCAGAATCCCAGTGGTCGGCCACGAGTCTCACCAGGCACCTTCTGCCAGAGGCTCCAGGACAGACCATTGTTCCCGGCTGCAGAGTAGAGCACGTTCTTCACCTCTGGTCCTGTTCTGACTGGGCCAAGGGCTACCGCATGAGCGATTTCCTGCTTGATCTGGGCGAAGGCTTGCTGCTGTTCAGGGCCCCAGTGGAAATCATTCTTCTTGCGGGTAACCAGGTAGAGAGGACTCACGATCTGGCTGTACTCGGGAATGTGCATCCTCCAGAAACCTATGGCGCCTAGGAAAGCTTGTGTTTCCTTCTTGTTGGTCGGTGGAGACATCGCAGTGATCTTATTGATGACCTCAGTGGGAATCTGACGCCGTCCATCTTGCCACTTTACTCCCAGGAACTGGATCTCTTGAGCAGGTCCCTTGACTTTGCTCCTTTTGATGGCAAAGCCAGCTTCCAGGAGAATCTGGATGATTTTCTCTCCTTTCTCAAACACTTCCTTTGCTGTGTTTCCCCACACAATGATGTCATCGATGTATTGCAGATGTTCTGGAGCCTCACCCTTTTCCAATGCAGTCTGGATCAGTCCGTGGCAAATGGTGGGACTGTGCTTCCACCCCTGGGGCAGTCGATTCCAGGTGTATTGCACACCCTTCCAGGTAAAAGCAAACTGGGGCCTGCATTCTGCTGCCAAAGGAATGGAGAAGAAGGCATTGGCAATGTCAATAGTAGAGTACCACTTCGCTGCTTTGGACTCCAGCTCGTACTGAAGTTCCAACATGTCCGGCACAGCGGCGCTCAACGGTGGCGTGACCTCATTCAGGCCACGGTAGTCCACCGTCAGCCTCCATTCTCCACTGGACTTACGCACTGGCCATATAGGGCTGTTGAAAGGTGAATGGGCCTTGCTGACCACCCCTTGGCTCTCCAGTTTGCGAATCATCTCATGGATGGGAACCACAGAGTCTCTGTCGGTGCGGTATTGCCGGCGGTGCACTGTTGCTGTGGCGATTGGCACCTGTTGTTCTTCAACTCTCAGCAGTCCCACAGCAGAGGGGTCATCTGAGAGGCCAGGCAGTGTACTCAGTTGTCTGATATCTTCTGTCTCCACAGCAGCTATCCCAAAAGCCCAACGATGTCCTTTTGGGTCCTTGAAATACCCATTTCTGAGATAGTCTATGCCGAGAATGCACGGGGCCTCCGGGCCCGTCACGATGGGGTGTTTCTGCCACTCATTCCCAGTTAAACTCACTTCAGCTTCCAGTACAGTCAGCTGCTGGGATCCTCCTGTCACTCCAGAAATAGAAATGGGTTCTGCTCCCACATACCTTGATGGCATCAGAGTACATTGAGCACCGGTGTCAACCAAAGCCGTGTATTTTTGTGGGTCAGATGTGCCAGGCCATCGGACCCACACAGTCCAAAAGACCCGATTCTCCCTTTCCTCTACCTGGCTAGAGGCAGGGCCCCTCTATTCCTGGTCATGTTGCATGTTGCTCCCTTCCGGTGAATACGTTCCTGAGGTCCCTTCAAGAGGATCGGTCATATTATCATTCTGGTACCGTCTGGAGTTCTGTGTGCGAGAGACCGGAGCAATATTGACTCTAGATGCGCTTCTTGTGGTAGTTGTCCCTCTTTTTAGTTCATGTACCCGAGCTGCTAAGGAGGAGGTGGGTTTTCCATCCCACTTACTCATGTCTTCTCCATGTTCCTGAAGGAAAAACCAGAGGTTACCTCGTGGGGTGTATCCTCTCTCCCTGGTTGGGGGACGCCGGCTCCTAATGGCAGAGACTCTTGTTGGTTCTGGCGAGATCGGGTAAATCTCTTCCTTAAGTTCCTTTTTCAGTTTCTGATGGCCTTCTTCAATCAAGCTCCGGACTTGCTCAGCCAAAAGACTTGTTTCCACGGATGAGACATGGGTGCGAAACGGGGCTGTGACGGTGTCCTCGTAAATCCTCAGCTTGTTCACCAAGACGCCCACCCTGTCCTCGCCTTCCCTCCATTGCAGCGTTGCCAGGTAACGGGAGTATATCTCTGGTCCAAGGCGTGCGAACCTCAACCACATCTGTGACGTGCACTGGACACCATCTGGGCTCTTAGGAAATCTCTCGTCTTCTGAGAAAATGATCTCCAGCACAGCCAATTCCCTCAGGCACCGGATACCTTGTTCCATTGTGCTCCATTTCCCTTGGTGCACCTGAAGGTCTTCTTTACAAAGGTACCTGTCCCTTACACTTGTAAGCAGTCGCCGCCAGAGGCTGAGAGTTTCTTGGGTTCTCCCGATCCCCTGGTCAATGACCACATCCCGGGACAGAGATCCCAGCTGCCTGGCCTCACTTCCGTCCAGAATGGTGTCATTGGCTGCAGCGTCCCAGATGCGGAGCAGCCAGGTCAGGATAGACTCGTTCGTCTGGCGGGTGAATTCCCTCCGCAGGTCACGCAGCTCACCCAGGGATAGCGACCGAGTGATGATCTCTGGCTCTGCCTCTTCTGCTGGGTGCGAAGGTCCTGCTGCATCCTCGTCAGTCACAATGCGGGCTGATTTGCTTTTTGATTTCTTCTTCTGAACGGGGGCAACTGCAATTGGTTTAGGCTGTTCTGGTTCGGTGACGGTTTGCATGGGGACACTGAGAGTGCTTTTGGTTCCCTTCTCCTCTGTGTCAGTCTGCGTGGACATGGACGCTGTTGTCTTGCATCTGGGTCCTTTCTCCTCGGTGTCAGTCTGCGTAGACATGGACGCTGTTGCTTTGCATTTGGTCTCTTTCTCCTCTGTGTCAGTCTGCGTAGACATGGACGCCGTTGCCTTGCATCTGGGTTCTTTCCCCTCGGTGACAGTCTGAGTAGACATGGACGCTGTTGCTTTGCATTTGGTTCCTTTCTCCTCTGTGTCAGCCTGGGTAGGCATGATGTTTGTTGCTCTGCTCTTTTTCCCTCCCTCATCCTGAGGATGCTGTGTCATGGCTCTGATCCTAAGCATGGTGTACATGGTGCAGGCTGTACAGAGAAGACAAAGCAGAACTGACAGCAAGTTTATGCCGTCTTTGACATCCAGAGGGAATTCAATATTTTCAAAAACTGCTGCGCCTGGCCTGAAAGGCTGGAAGAAACCACTCTCTACTCCTCCCACCAGGGGCTGGGTGCGATTGTTGAGGAGATCCCAGACATAGGAGCCCAGACTAGGACAGCCAAACAAAACTGAGTATATACTCCGAATGGTATTCATTGCCTCGCAGGTTATCATGCTGTAGACATAATAAACCATTAAAGCAATTCTCATACCATTCCCTGGTTTTAACAGGAGTAATACTACAGGCAGGTAGTTCCCCATGTGAGGAAAAATATAGAGAGCAAGATACAGTACCCACGTAGACAAGCTGAGCACCATGGTGAATAGGTTTCTGTTAACACAAAATTGTAATTCTGACTTTCTCTCAGAGCTGCCCCACGTTGGGCGCCAAATTATGTACTAGTTTGAAAACAAACCAGTGGGAGGCACCAAGTCAGAATAACAATTTAATGGGGAAGTTTAAAGAAAAGGAAAGAAAAAAACAACTAAAAGAAAACACTGGTTCAAACTGACAGAGTCAAGATACAACCTGAGTCCCTGTTAGGCAGGGTGGTGGTAGCAGTCTGCTAGAATGGTGGCTGCAGTCCTCTGAAGCGGTGATCCTGTAGAAAAGAGGGTCTGCTCTTCCTCAGAAGGTCCAGTGGTGACTGTGTAGCTCCTGTCCTCTGGAAATCCAGTGGAAAGGTCTCCTCTCTGGTTTTCAACCTCAGCTTATATCCACGCTGGGATGCTTGGTTCCTCCCTCTGGGTGGAGCATCTCACAATGGGGTAATGAGTCATAAGGCCAGGTGTTGATTGGGCTCATTAACAGATGATAGTCCAGAGGGAGTTATCTATGAGTCATGCGGCAGGACAATGATGGGCCATTAACAGCAAGATAGTCTGGGGGGAGGAGGCAAGGAAACACTGCCCCACCTGATTTCAACGGCTGATGGGGATGGTAATAGAATACACTGCAACCCAGGACACAGGGTTCGAGATTCGTGAGGGCAAAGTGCAGCACTCCAGCCCATGGACTTACCTCGGCCTCCACATCCGTGAGAGAACCATCGTACCCCAGCAACTCACCATCAAAGAGGATCCCAAAACCCTAAGGGACTTACACAGCCTGTGCGGATCCATAAATTGGATACGCCCCCTGATGCCATGAAGATTTTTGCCTTTTCTTTTATACCCCTGTTATACCTTTTACAACTTCTGTATTTCTAGTGCTTTTTGCCTACATTCTTGGACTTGTTTGTCAAGCTAAGAGACTAAACATTTTAGAAGCTTCGTAATTAGGGATTAGTGTGTCCCAGACCCCAAGGTCCTCTCCAGAACATATTCTGTAAACCGAGATAGAACCATCCAGGGGAAGGTTCCTTGGGGAGGGGGGGGCTCACTTGAGCCTCTCATTGGGGAATCTTTGATAGATATGCTAATTAATAAAACCTATAATGTTATACCCAATGTTGGGGGGGGAGAAGATGAGAGACACAGAGACACAGGGAAAGACTCGGTGGGGTGCATCTCGATGCATATGACTTGGATGTGTACACCTAAGGATCCTTAAAAATAAATACCAAGGTAAAATCCCTTTTCCCCTTCTAACCGTGTATGCCTCTTGATTTTAAGACCAGGAAAAGGCATCACCCCTACTGGGAGTCACAACAGAAGACCTCACTCCCCTCTTCAACCTCCTCCGTGGCAGCAAAGGCTTGGACTCTCCACGTGCCCTCACACCTGAAGCCCGAGATACCATCACCAAAGTCCAGGAAGCCCTGTCTTCACGCCAAGCCCATCGCATTGAACCCAGCCTGCCTCTCCAGTTTGCAGTTCTGGGTAAGGCCCCCCATTTCCATGGACTGATCTTCCAATGGGACACTCAACTCAGATACTCTTTGCTGATACTTGAATGGGTCTTCACAAGCCATCAACCTACAAAGACATTAACCACCTTCCAAGAAGTAATGGCACATTTAATAAAAAAGGCCAGAACTCATCTCCGCTCTCTTGCAGGGTGTGAGTTCACATGCATATACTTGCCATTGACCACTGAAGATCTAAAGCAGTTGCTCCAGACCAATGAGAGCCTCCAGTTAGCCCTAGATAGCTACACAGGCCAAATTTCCATTCACATGCCAAAACATAGATTTTTCTACTGTGATGCAGCTTTTAAATTGATTCCAAAATTAATCCAAAGTAGAAAACCTCTTAAAGCTCTGACTGTCTTTACCGATGGGTGTGGCTCGTCCCATCGATCTGTCATGACATGGAGGCAACTCAATACCCAAAAATGGGAGTCTGATATCCAAATAGTAGAGGGATCTCCACAGATTGCTGAGTTAGCAGCTGTTGTCAGAGCCTTTGAGAAGTTTGAAGATGAACCTTTTAATTTGGTCACAGATTTGGCTTATGTCGCTGGCATAGCTATGAGGGCTGAACATGCTTTTCTAAAGGAGGTCTCCAACCAAAATTATACTAATTGGTTTCTACATTAATTCATTTAATCTCCCACAGAAAACAGCCTTACTACATTATGCATGTGAGGTCACACACTGACCTCCCTGGTCCCACTGCCGAAGGGAACAGGAGAGCAGATGCACTGGCCATGCCAGCAGAGACTGCAAATGTCCCCGACATCTTTGCCCAGGCAAAGTTGTCACATGCATTTTTTCACCAAAACATTCCTGCCCTCATCAGAATGTTCAAGCTTTCAAAAGATCAAGCAAAAGCTATCATCGCAACATGCCCGAACTGCCAGAACTACCAAATACCATCTATGGGTACTGGAGTCAACCCCCGTGGTCTGAACAGCTGCCAATTGTGGCAAACCAATGTAACCCACTTCCCATCCTTTGGGAGATCCAAATATGTGCACGTGTCAGTGGACACATTTTCTGGGGCAGTGTTTGCGTCAGCCCATGCAGGGGAAAATGCCATCCACATCATCAAGCATTTTCTCCTTGCCTTCGCCACCCTGGGAGTCCCTGAAGAAATCAAAACAGATAATGGGCCTGCCTACACCTCTCACAAGTTAAAAGATTTCTTCAACCAATGGGGAATAAAACACAAGACAGGCATACCTAGCAATCCCACAGGACAATCCATCGTAGAAAGGACCCACCAAACCCTCAAAAGAGTTCTCAATCAGCAACAGAGAGAAACAGAAATCTTGTCTCCTGTTGAAAGACTCTGTAAGGCTCTCTATGTCATTAACTTCCTAAATGGTACATCATCAGAGCCTGACCCCCCAGTACTCCTCCACTTCTCAAATTCAACCCAAGCTAAGCTCACAGAGAAACCACCAGTGCTGGTGAAGGACCCAGAATCACACCAGGTCGCTGGGGTTTTCCAGTTGATTACCTGGGGGAGAGGCTACACCTGTGTCCAGCTACCATCTGGCCCAAAGTGGTTCCCAGGAAAAAGTATAAAACCATACTTAGGCCCTACAAACACTGCTTCTACAAACACCAACAAGAACTCCCCTGAATCAGATATAAGACCTCCCTAAAACCAGACCAGCTCTGCATGGAGATGAAAATGTCGCCGAATGCCCACCAACCAGGAAAAAGATCGTCCCACCACACGGCAGCAGATGAAACAGAAAGCTGAACAAGAAGCTATGGCAAAAGTCAAGCCGTAGGCCAGACACAGCCTAAAAACCTGATCCTTAGTTTATATGTTATCACCCCTTGTTACCCCAAAATATCCCCTTCCCTCAACTCTTGTCAAACCTCCCTAAACCCCAAAACTTCCCCTCTCACCACAAAGCTAACAAATCTCGCTTATATTCCCTCTCAGAAGCCCCATCCCTGTCCAAAGATGAAATGTATCTATGTTGATGCTGTCCTCACCGCTGCCTCGATGACCTAAAAGTAGATAATGACCTTTTTGGATGATGGGGAATAACGAGATGGATTGCATCTTTGATTAAGGGAGCTTTGTGGGTATTCATTGTAATTATTACTGTGTTACTTATGTTCTCTTGCCTCCTACGCTGCTGCAGAAAGGCTGCTGGGAATGCCTTTTTAATAAATACAGAAGGGGGAGTTGTGGGGTATGCCCAGCCCCTGCCCTGGAGGGATCTCTGCTGAGATAAGAGATTTCACAATCGCCCAGCAGGACTCCCTGGAAAGGCAACCACTTCTTTGGTCATGGCAACAAAAGACAGACCCACAATCCTTTAGGAGACCCTATGCAGATCGTTCGTAACCCATTGGTCTTTACCCATCCCAGATCCTCTGTAACCCATTGGTCCTCACCCATCCCCTGTATCCCTATAAAAGCAAGCCCTCTGGCCCTGTGGGGCTCGGAGGAGTTCTCGTCCCTGGCTTTCCCCTGCGCCGGAGGGGACCAACAATAAAGCTACCTTTGTTCGGAACCAGCCACATGAGCCTCTCGTCTCTCTCTCTGGTCTGGCTTGGCCTGGAGACTGCCCTGCAGAGCTGAGCTGCAATCACGAGCTGATAATCACTAAAGAGCTGACAGCCTCTGCAAGGGCCCTCCTGCCAGCAGCTGAGGGAAGACACCGGGCCTCGGGAAGGCGATTCCTTTCGGGACCATCTCCCCGGACCGGTCACCTCTTCCTGGGTCAGAGCCACTGACCCCATCACCAGCTGTAATAACTATGAGAGAAAGTAACTTTCAAAGGAATCTGAAGTCTCCAAATACCACTCCTAGAAATTTGGGCTTTAGGAAAGGGGAAAAGGGGAAAAACAGGAACTCAGTACAAACAAACACCCAGGAGCATTCTAAAACTGCTTGCTATTACTGTGGAGAGGAAGGGCATTTTAGAAGAGAATGCCCTCACTTAAGGAAGGACGTGAAAATCTTCCGAGAAATAGGCTGTATTGGGTTGACCCTGAGTTGATGGACAGTCTTTAAGACCAATTACGCTTCTCACAATTTACATATTTAAACCGCACAGACAGGTGGGACTTCCCCTTTTGGTCGGAGCTCGCTTGCTGGGAGGTGGGGGCAGCTCGGAGCCTCCCGGCCTCGCCGGGCCGGGCCGGGGCCACTGCCCCTTTCCCCCTTTCCCAACGCTGTGGCACGGACCCTGGGTGGCTGGGGGGGACTGCCTCAGAGCCGCAGGCAGCTAAAACCAGCCATGGACTGCTCACAGCTAAACCCATCCAGCGCGGCTTCTGGGCACCGGCGGGTCCCTCTCCTCTCCATGCGAAGCCGGCGGAGTCAACGAGAGCCGGCAGAGCCTCCTGTCTGCAGCCAGCACACTTCGTGCTGAACTGAAGAAGACACCACGCAGCCAGCAGCACAAAGGGAGCGAGGCTTTCCCCACCGTAAAGCCCGAACAAGAACACTCTTCAGCATGGCGGCGTCAGAGTCAGAGAGAAAGAGAAGTGAGTCCCGTGGGACGGAGCTGGAAATGGCGACGGGAGAAAAGAGGGCGGTGCCGCGATTCTGGCGCGCAGCTTAAAAGAAACCTTCTTGCATGCCGTGGTAAGAAACTGTAATACCACAAACTGTTTGTCTCTTTAATCCATTTGAAGAACATGGGGGGATGGAGTATCTTCGTGTGCCTGTGAAGATTGTGAAGAATGCCGATGCCAGGCTTTATAGTAGTAAGAGGCTGCTAGAGACTTGTGGCGAAGAAGAGCCTTTGTGTGCAGGCCAAAAGAACTTATCCTTAAAAAGATGAATAACCCCATGTGATGGCCCATGTTTTGCAGTGTGAAGGAACTGTGAGATTTTTCATGGGAGAGATGTTCTACACACAGCAGATTGTTTGTTTCCGGGCGGATCTGCTGTTGGTGGCAGTTTGGGAACCACGTGCAACTGAAGGAAAAACCCTTTTTTCCCTTAAGCATAAGAGAGAGACTTTTCAAGAACTGGAACGCTGACTAACATCCCATGTTCTGTTATCCCTTGTGTGAGCTAGGTAAAAGGAGAGAAGTGCTGGGGGGGGGGGGGGGGGAGGGGGGGATTTGCTTTAATTTTGTTTTGTTATTGTCTCTTTACTTTTAATTCTATTAGTAATAAAACTCTTTCATTGTACTGCAACTGTTTAAGGTTTGTGCCTGCTTTGCTTTTCTCCTAATTCTTATCTCACAGAAGGAAAATAAGTAAGTAATGAATATTTTGAACCAAAACCACTACATTTAATTGGTGTTTTCTGCCCGGTTTCGAACTCAACCCGCTACATAGGCCCAGATGAGGAATAGGGATGTCACCAGCTCTATTTTCTGGGGGACAAATACCATCTAGAGCCTGTGATAACTTTAAAAGTCGGTCCCCAGGAAGAGGAATTAGAATTTGTGGTTCATACAGGGGCCGAAATAACCTTCCTAGTGAATACTCCAAAAGGTTGTAGTATAAATAAAGATACCGTAAAAGTAACAGGGGCAAAAGGAGAAAGTTTTACAGTTCCTGTCATAAAAGACATGGTAATTGAAGGGGAAACTAGAATTTGATGGGGGATGTTTTATTAGTCCCTGGGGCAGGTAGTAATTTATTAGGGAGGGATTTACAGGTGGAGTTGGGAATAGGAGTTATACCAGAAGAAGGAAAAATGATGGCTAAAATTTTAAAACTTTGTCAAGAAGATGAAAAAAAAATTAACAAGGAGGTTTGGGCTGGAGAAGGGAATAGAGGAGGACTGGACATTGACCCCATAAGGGTCACGATTGAGAAAGAAGAATGTCCCATACATGTACGTCAGTACCCTATATCCTTAGAAGGATGAGAAGGCTTGAAAACAGTAATAGAAGGACTAATAAAGGATGGGACATTAGAACCTTGTATGTCTCCTCATAACACCCCTATTCTACCAGTAAAAAAGCCTGATGGGACATACAGATTAGTGCAAGACTTACGGGAAGTTAATAAGAGGACTCGAGCTCGTTATCCTGTGGTACCCAATCCCTATACTCTCCTGAGTAAAGTGCCACCCCAGCATCAGTGGTTTAGTGTAGTGGATTTAAAAGATGCCTTCTGGACCTGCCCACTGGCTGAGGAAAGCCGAGATATTTTTGCCTTTGAATGGGAGGATCCAAATACCGGAAGAAAGCAGCAACTAAGATGGCCAAGATTACCACAGGGATTTACAGAATCTCCAAACCTATTTGGACAAGCTTTAGAAACAATATTACAAGCTTTCCCTACTCCACCAGAAATACAAATCATCCAGTATGTGGATGACCTCATTATCTGGGGAAGCTGAAAGTGAAGTCAGAGGAGCAACAATAAAACTTCTGAATTTTCTTGGAGAAAAGGGGTTAAGAGTATCAAAAGGGAAACTGCAATTTGTAGAATCAGAAGTAAAATATCTTGGACACTTAATAAGCAAGGGAAGTCGAAAATTAAACCCTGAGAGAATCGAAGGGATTCTATCCCTTCCCCCTCCCTCTTCAAAGAGAGAAATTAGAAAGCTACTTGGATTATTGGGATATTGTAGACTATGGATCGAAGGATATACACAAGCTGTAAAATTTCTGTATGAGAAGTTGACAGAAGGAGATGATATAAAATGGACCAAAGAAGATAATGGTAAATTAGAGGAATTTAAATTAAAACTTGCCTCAGTACCAGCTTTAAGCTTACCCTCATTAGAAAAACCCTTTCATCTGTATGTGAATGTGGAAAGTGGAGTAGCTCATGGAGTTCTGGTTCAGGAGTGGGGAGGAGTGAAGAGACCAAGAGCTTACTTGTCAAAAATGATAGATCCAGTAAGCCATGGCTGGCCAATATGTATTCAAGCTATAGCAGCTACTGCAATCTTGGTAGAAGAAAGTGGTAAGCTTACTTTTGGGAGCAAGCTAATAGTGTGTACTCCTCATGCAGTTCGAAATGTGCTAAATCAGAAAGCTGAAAAATGGTTAACAGACTCTAGGATGCTAAAATATGAAGCAATTCTGATAGATAGTGATGATTTGACACTAGAAGTGGGCAAAAGTCTGAATCCAGCTCAATTTTTATATGGGGAGCCAAAAGATAACCTGACACATAACTGCTTAGAAATTATCCAATACCAAACCAAAGTTCGAGCAGATCTCCAGGAACAAGCTCTTTCAGAAGGAGTAGTAATATATGTAGATGGTTCTTCCAGATGTGTACAAGGAAAAAGAATGTCAGGGTATGCTTTAGTTGATGGGGGGACTATGCAAACCATTGAAAAAGGAAAATTACCCTCAAACTGGTCAGCTCAAACTTGTGAATTATATGCCCTAAAAAGAGCACTGGAATATTTAGCACACAAGAAGGGACCTATATATACTGATTCAAGGTAAGCTTTTGGAGTAGTACATACCTTTGGAAAAATTTGGGAAGAAAGGGGATTACTTAATTCAAAGGGAAAGGGATTGATACATAAAGGACTTATTTTAGAACTTTTAGAGGCATTAAAATTACCTGAAGAGATAGCTGTAGTACATATTAAAGGACACCAAAAAGGAATGACCTCAGAAATAAGAGGAAATAATTTGGCAGATCAAGAAGCTAAGGATGTTGCAGAAAACAGGATAAAAAGGGTTATGCTAATTTTGACCTCAAAGAACGAAAAATTGGAGACTCCAAAATTTAGTGAAACAGAGGAAAAAGAATCAAGTAAGATAGGGGGAAAGCCAGATGGATGTGGAAAATGAAAACTTCCTGACGGAAGGCAGTTACTTAATAAATCACTCACCAGAAAAATATTAGAAGACATGCATCAAAAAACTCATTGTGATACTAAGGCTTTGTGTGATCACTTTCTAAGCAATTATGGGTGCATTGGAATTTATGGGTTGGCTAAACAAAAAACTGAAAGATGTATGGTTTGCCAAAAAGTAAATAAAAAGGTGATGAGAAAAACAACTTCAGGAGGTCGTGAGTTAGCTCTCCGACCATTCCAAAGTATCCAAGTGGACTTTACAGAACTTCCTCAAGTACAGAGGTGGAAATTCTTGTTAGTAATAACAGACCATTTTACCCATTGGGTGGAAGCTGTTCCCACTGTCAGAGCCACAGCCAATGTAGTATGTAAAACCCTTGTAGAACAAATTATTCCTAGGTATGGAATGATTAATAGGATAGACTCAGATAGAGGGGCACACTTTACATCAAAAGTTCTACAGCAACTGACTCAAGCCTTGAGAATAAAGTGGGAACTACATACCCCATGACACCCACAGAGTTCAGGACTGTGGATACAAAAATGCTGTTAGCAAGGAATTTTCCTGCTGCTTTCTAAGCCATGGGATACTTTTCTCTCTCACAGAAGATATTTTCAGAGTTTATAAACCATGAACACCTGTGACCTTGCCGAGCTTTGTTTATAGTACAGTAGGAAAATATTTTGACAATGGATGTTTTAGGATTTTAGCCAATCACCCCCAAGGGGTGGCTGATCCTTTGTCCAATTAGACTATGAAGAAAAAAAGTCTATGAAAGAGTTTGTGAAATAATTAAATAAATCAATCTTGCTACATAATTCCTGCCTGCTGGATCTTCTCTCCTCCTCCTCCCTACGGCTGCAGGACAGTGATATACCCTAGGGTTGTGGTAATATTTGGTGCACCCGACGTGATCTGCACGCTGCGATGTGTCCTGCTGCTGCGAGCCAAGCCGAATTTCTCTAGAGGTACGCTGTTCCCTTCCCCCCCCCCAGGACCGGGATGTCCAACGGGACTGAGAAAATGCCGAACAGCGGCTTACAAACTGACACTGTGGTAATGGTCTGGAAAGGTGTTTTCAGTATAATGCACACCTCCGTTCCTAAAAACTCACTTTGTGAGTTATTAGACTGGGCTGCCTTGCATGGCATTTCCCCAGACAGAGACACTGCCCTGGACTTTGGGCTGTGGCAGGAACTAGGCTGTGCCATACAGCACGAGCTCCCCTCTGGGGACCCAGCAGTGTTAGAATTATTCCTAACTTGGCTTTCGTTATTTATTCTGCTGACAGACCTTGACTGTGGCAGCAGAGCTGGTTCGCCTTTCTCGGTGGCAAGTGAAGGAGAGATATCCGAAGGGGACCCCACTGACCTAGCTCCAGGGGTGTGTGGTGGTGGACCTGAAAAAACCCCCCTGGCTCCAGGGGCGGAGCCTGCCCCAGAGCCTGCGCCGGGTCATCCTGCACAGTCGAAGGGCTCCACGGCCCCCAAGGACCTCACGCCAGCAGAGGCGGGGGTGTCGGGGTAGCGGGAGGGTGCGCAGCCCACCTTGCCATTCGGCTCAGCGGCAGCCATGGATTATCCGCAGCCTCGGGTCAGCGGTCTGGCCTGTTGGACCCCCATGGTGGCTCCTAGTGATGCCTTTTCCTAGTCTTAAAATCAAGAGTCATACACGATTAGAAGGGGAAAATGGATTTTACCTTGGTATTTATTTTAAGGATCCTTAGGTGCACATGTCCAGGTCATATGCATCGAAATGCACCCTGCCAAATGCTCCCCCCAAAAGATCTGGTATAGGTCTTACTAATTAGCATATCTATCAAAGATTCCCCAATGAGAGGCTCAAGTGAGCCACCCATCCCAAGGAGCCTTCCCCTGGATGGCTCTATCTTAGTTTACAGAATGTGTTCTGGAGAGGACCTTGGGGTCTGGGGCACACTAATCCCTAATTACGAAGCTTCTAAAATGTTTAGTCTCTTAGCTTGACAAACAAGTCCAAGAATGTAGGCAAAAAGCACTAGGAATACAGAAGTTGTAAAAAAGGTATAACAGGGGTATAAAAGAAAAGGCAAAAATCTTCATGGCATCATTTCCCCCCTTTTAGAGACTAACAAAACTCTACCTTGTCTAGTCTCTACTCTATTCTTTATCTGCAGAACCAGTTTACACAACTGGCTGCTCCATAGGCAATTACACAGATAATAACTACAATTACAACTATTATGAATATTTCTTTTACCCAGGCCCAGTTTGGTAACCATGAGGTGAGGGTATCAAAAATAGGATCAAATTTTAAGGTGTTATTTCTAGAAGCTATTTCATGTAGAATTTGAGTTCCCTTCCAAATTTCTTCCAAATCTTTCTTAATTTTTCCATTTTGGTCCGCATAAGAACAACAGGTGGTATTGACAATAGCACATACACCTCCTTGTGCAGCAAGTATGAAATTGAGAGCTATCCTGTTTTGCATAACTGCACGGGACAGACTGTCAACTTCCTCCTGTAAGGCTGAAATTGCATCTGCAGTATGCTGCTCAATACGTTCAATGACAGCCGAGATGTTTACAATTGCTCTCTCCAGTTCAACTACTCCGTAAGCAGGTACAAGGGCTCTGATTATGCTATGGAGAACTGTGAGACATTCAATGAGGGTATTAAGAGATCTTTTTCTCCTCTCATTTGGTTTTTCAAGATGGTCAAATATTGTTATATTTGGGACCACAGCCCCAATGGCACAAGCCTGGTCTTTGTTCACGGGCATAACTTTCCATGCCTTATCACCACATATCCAATACAATCCCGTCCCAAACGGCTGAGCCAGTCTCCACCCAGTCATTTTCATCTTTGCTGCAATTCTTGGGTCTATTATTTCCCTGAAATGGGTCTGATGACAATATGAAGGAAGAACGGCTTTTCCTGTGGCGTTTACAATTGCACAAGGAACCTTATAGTTTGCACGCTCTACCAGGCCACAGGGTAATGGGAGGCAGAAGGGTGCTATTAATTGGTTCCCACGTTTCAGTGCAGTTCTCTTCCATTAAAATGCCAATCAATGGCCAGTGACCCTTCCCATCTAGGGGTGGTAACTGAGTACAGATCTAGCAATCACTCTTATTAAGAATTTTGGAAACATTTTGGACCACAGTCTTATGCAAATCATGGGGTGAACTCTGAACCATGGTTGCTAGTTGGGCAAACAGCAAACATGTAAAAAACAGTTTAGACTGCATCTTTCTGATTCGTATCAGTCTCTGTCTTCTTGGTGATTTCGGGAGCAGAAGCTTTCTTCACTCTGGAGTAGTGAATCCACGGTCCCTTGCCAGCAACCTTGACCGCAGTAAAAATGGTCAGCAAAACTTGGAATGGTCCCTTCCACTTGGCTTGCAAGGGGTCGCTGTCCCACCACTTGATGTAGACCCAGTCTCCAGGCTGGAATGGATGAGCAGGTGTGTCCAATCCTATTTGTTTGGATAACGCAACGAATCTCTGGAGCTTCTGCAAAGTGGAACTCAGAGCCATTAAATATTTCTGCAGATCATTTTTACCTCTCATATGAATTTCCCCTGGGATATGTGGAACCTGGTATGGCCTGCCATATAATATTTCATATGGACTTATGTTGTCCCTTTGCCTTGGCTGTATGCGGACTCTCAGCAAGGCTATAGGCAGGGCTTGATCCCATGTCATGGATGTCTCTTGACAAATCTTGCAAATCGGGGTTTTGAGGGTCCCATTCATGCGTTCAACTTTGCCACTTGCCTGGGGCCTGTATGGTGTGTGCAGGTCCCAGGTAAGTCCCAAAATCCTGCTAACTTCCCCAACCACTGTTGCAACAAAATGTGGTCCCCTATCTGATGACATTCCCAAAGGAACCCCAAATCTTGATATTATATGTTTGAGCAAAGCTTTCATTACTTTTTTTGTTCTGTTGGTGCGACAGGGGAAAGCCTCAGGCCATCCACTGAAGGTGTCAACCAGTACCAGTATATACCTGCATCCCTCTTTGCGTGGCATCTCAGCAAAATCTATTTGCCAATAATCTCCCGGGAGATCTCCTGTCTTTGTCACTCCTAACACAACTCTCTTGCTTGTGTCAGGGTTGTTTTTACAGCAGGTTTCACACTTGCTTGTTACAGACTTTACAATATCAATCATCCCTCTCCCTATCACTACTTTCTTCAAATATTTTACAAGATTTTCTGTTCCCCAGTGGGTACTTTCATGCTCTCGTTGGGCTATTTCCCAAAGGATCAGGGGTGGAGCTACGACTTGTCCTACTGGGGTAACAGCCCACCCATCTTCTTTGATTTCAGCCTTAAGAAACTTAATTAATTTGTGATCCCTCTGATCGTATTTTGGGGTAAATGATGACAAATCTATCTCTTTCTGTGGTACCACTGCAAAAATGCCTTTTTCTGCAATCCCCCTTGCTGTTTCGTCAGCAAAACAATTTCCCAGTTCAGGGGCTGTTTTCCCTTTTTGATGACCCTTGCAATGCATGATAGCCACTTCCGTAGGCTTCCAAATGCTCTGTAAAAGTGCAAGAATTTATTTAGCATGGAAATTACTCACAGCTTTTTATTACAGCTGGTGGTGAGGTCCGTGGCTGCGACCCAGGAAGAGATGACCGGTCTGGGGAGATGGTCCCGAAAGGAATTGCCTGCCCGAGGTCCGGTGTCTTCCTCTCAGCTGCTGGCAGAGGAGCCCTTGCAGAAGCTATCAGCTCTTTAGTGATTATCAGCTCGTGATTTCAGCTCAGCTCTGCAGGGCAGCCTCTAGGCCAAACCAGACCGGAGAGAGAGACGAGAAGACCCGTGTGGCTGGTTCCACACGAAGGTAGCTTTATTGTGGGTTCCCTCCGGCGAAGGGAAGGCCAGTGACGAGCTCTGCTCCTACAGAGGCGAACTGGTCTTTTATAGGGATACAGGGGATCAGCAAGGGGACCAATGGATTACAGAGGGTCTGGGACAGACCAATGGGTTACAGAAAGATCTGCATAGGGTCTCCCAAAGGATTGTGGGTCTAGCTTTCCTCGCCATGACCCAAAAGTTGTTTCCTTTCCAGGGAGTCCTGCTGGGTGATTGCGAAATCTCTTATCTCAGCAGACATCCCTCCACGGCAGTGGCTGGGCATATCCCACAGCTTTTTACCGGCTAGTGCTCATAGTTCAATGCCTTAGAAAGCCTCGTGCAGCCTAGAGAGGTAGCACGGGCAATCTAGCCTTTCAGTAGCTCTGAAAGCGGCAAATGGTAGCTGCAAAGCTGATACCACCAGTAGAAGCAAAGAGGAAGAAACATAGCCTTTGGTTTGCCCAATTCCTGCAATTAGAAGCTTTCAAATAGAGACAGACACAGGTGTTCACGGAAGGGATGCAGAGCCAAAGAGGGCGGGCTGTAGAGAAATGGCTGGGTGAACAGGGACATGTATATGTGCACAATCCAAGCTATATTAGTGAAATGTCTGCTGCGGGTTGGGTTTGTAACCGGGCGGAAACACCAATTTAGTGTAGTGGTTTGGTCCAAAATACTCATTACTGTTTATCTGCTGTGAGATAAGAATTAGGAGAAATGCAAAGCAGGCACCAAACTTGAAAGAATATAAAGAAGTTTATTAACAGACCTAAAAGAGGGGAAAAAAATTATACCACCTTCAGAACTCTCCTCCTCCCCCCGCCTTCCTCCCTTCTCCCACTGACAATGTAAAAAGACAACCCTTGAGATGTTCAGTCTGTTTACCACTTCCATAATAACCTTGTTCAGTCCATTTAGGAAGGAGAGTCTCTCTTGCTCATGCTGTGAAAACATTATCACAACGAGACAGCCACCCACTTCCAAATATTGTTCAGTCCATTTAGGAAGAGGAGTCTCTCTGCTCGCGATGTGAGTCCCTTCCCCTGACTTGCAGCTTTTCCCGCAACTGCTTTCGAGGGTCCACTCTTGAAGGTTTTTGGGGTACAATTTTAAGGTTGAGCCGTTCAGAAACAAAAAACAGAGGCCCTTCTCCTTCCCTGGGAGCAAAGGGTCTTCCTCATCTTCATCGTTAAGACTATCTCTGGGAGCATCTCTAGGAACTGAGGTTTTCTCCTTTCCCATTTGGAGCAAAAGTCCTCATCTGGTCCATCTCTCCCTGTCCAAACTTCTCATGAAATTACAGCTGCGTCAGCATCTGCCTATCTCAGCGCAGGTGCTTTTGCTTATGAGTTGAACACTCCACCCCCCATATCTTCATGAAATTACAACGGGATACTCTATCATAGCTTCACAACAGAATTTCAGCTTTAAGCATCTCCTCTCTCTCTTCCCTCAGGTTTTCAGGTTTTCACAGCAATAAAAGGGTTAATCTCACCTTGGCCTTGCAGCTTTGCAGCTGGAATGTTGAATGTTGCTTATCGAAGTGGAGAGGGGGGAGAGCCGAGCCGCTCCGGCTGCCCATGGCAAAGCATTGGGAGGGGGTTCCAGGGCTGGAACAGGTCCACCGACTCCAGGATGGCCGTGGCCCGGCCCGGCCTGGCTCAAGCAGGGCCTGGCTGGGCCCGCTGGCCCCCCACACGGGGCCCGCAGCCACCTTTCCCAGCACCGAAAATGAGAGAGAGAGCTGTGGGGGGGAGTTTGTCTATTCTTAAGTGTGTATCACAGAGGCGGTCACAACTTTAAGTGGCTTAAAGAATTGTCCATATTCAAACTGGCCAGCTGATGGGTTCTATCAGTTCCCAGAGGAAACTGTAAGCACCCCTTAGCAAGGACATCCCTTCCGGGACTATGCTTGCTAACCTATAACAGGCGTCTCCTCCAGGAGGCAGTTTTAACCTCCTTAACTTTTGAGAAAATGACGTAATGTTCTGGTTTGGGCAAATTTAGAAATATATACTCTGAGAGAAGGCAGGTCACCACCCCTCCCCCACCAGGTTAGGGGAAAATAAATTTTCCTCAAAGGAAAGTGAAAGAAATAAAAGCTATTTATTTAACAAACACACGGGAAAAGGATAATAATGCTAAATAATAACATCTCTCGCTGTGGAGAAAAAACCTGGGAAAGTGTTAGAGTTGTCCCTTTAGTCTCCTTGGAGCAGGGGCTAGGCCCAGGGCCAGGCCCTCTACACTTGGTGGAAAGTCCTCCCGATGTGTTCTAATACTGAGCAGTCCAGTGGAAAAGGGAGAAAATCCAAAATTCCAGGAAAGGAAAAATTCAACCCTCATTCTCTGTCTGGAGAAAAAGCAGCTGAACCACTGGCAAAAAAACTGTCCTTGGAGCAGCAAGCCAGGTGCTTCCTCCCTCCCCTGCTGCAGGTGGGAAAAAAAAAAGTCGCTATCTGTGTGTGACGTTGAACAAGCTGCAAACTGCTTTGAAAATGTTTTGCTCAGTTTTTTTCCTTCCCCCTCTCAGGCTCAGTTTAGAGGCATAGAAAGGCACAAAAATTAATTTCTGGGCATAGGCAGCGATATGGGACACACATCATAAGGTGACCCCAAGACACATAAGGTTTTACCCATTTCCCTGAGATCCACCTCAGTCCTTGAGTGTTGGAGAATGGTTAGAGGATCAGGGACATGGATTATTGATAAAACCAGATCAACAGAAGACCTGTGCAGGCAAAAGCCTGCAAGCAAAAGCCTGCATGAGAAAAAACCTCCATGAGAAAATGCCTGCGTTAGAAACAGGCCTGAGAACAAAAAGGGAGTTTTTAGGAGGTACAGTGCTGTTCTGATAAAGATGTGCTGACCATGAGAAGGGAGGAAGATCTTTGATCTCTCAAGACAAAACATAAATAATAGAAGCTTGCCAAATGTAGTCTTTTATCTAACCCAATTATGTAGAAGTAAGAATACGCTTTTGTAAGCTTAAACCAATTAAGAACTGACAAGCATATATCCTGATACTATATAAGTGCCTCTGTATTGCTAATAAACGAAGCTTGCATTACCAATCACATTGATTGTCTGCATGTCTTCCCCCGCCAGAAAGTCAGCACTTGAGGGGTAGATACACTGGCATACCCACGTCCCCAAGTTACAAGTTTGTATGGTCCTTGGATTTTTTGAGTCTCTGGGTCCCGGATCAAGACTTCTGGATTTTCCTTCAGTTTCTGTCTCCCGGTGTTCTGGAAATGACGATAGATGGGAGGGTTTGGATCCTCAAAGGTGCCATTCAGGAAGTTTATGGTAAACAGTGCTTTGCTGAGTCTGAGGACAGGTGAGTTGAGTTTGGTGGTCCCTGACTGTTGTAGCAGCATTCGCTTGAGGGTTTGATGGGCACGTTCAACAATGCCTTGTCCAGTTGGGGAGTGAGGAATACCTGTAACATGTCGAAATCCCCACTGCTGACGAAAGTTTTTAAACTCCTGAGAGGTGTAGGCAGGTCCATTGTCAGTTTTTATCTCCTCAGGTATACCAAGCACAGCAAAAGCTTGGACAAGATGTTTTTCAACGTCCTTAGCTTTTTCACCTGCATGTGCAGAGGCATACATAGCACCAGAGAAGGTATCAATAGAAACATGAACATATTTTAATCTCCCAAATTCAGGGAAATGTGTGACGTCCATTTGCCACACTTCACCGCTATTAATGCCTCTGGGATTGACCCCCATGCCCAGTGATGGAAGCTGTAGCTTCTGGCAGTTGGGACATGTTGCCACTATTGCTTTTGCCTGTGTCCGCGACAGATGGAACATGCGGATAAGAGCAGGAATATTTTGCTGGTACATGGCATGGCTCAATTTTGCTTGTTCAAAAACTTGGGGGAGCTTTGGTAAGTCGGCTGATAGAACTATGTCTGCTGGCATAGCCAGAGCATCAGCTCTACGATTACCCGCTGCAATAAATCCTGGCAGGTTTGTATGTGACCTCACATGCATGACAAAATAGGGATGCTCTCTGTGGCAAACCAGATAAATTAGCTTTGCGAGCAAATCATAAATTTTTTTGTTTGAGATTTCTTTTAGGAGAGCATGCTCAGCTCTAACAGCTACACCAGCTACATATGCTGAGTCTGTGACCAAATTAAAGGGTTCTTTGAACCTCTCAAATGCTCTAACAACGGCTGCTAGTTCAGCTACTTGTGGTGATCCCTGGATTACTTTGATGTCAGATTCCCACTTTTGCTTCTTTGGATTTTTCCATGTGATCACGGATTTTTTACTCTTTCCTGAGGCATCGGTAAAAATGGTAATCACATTGAGGGGTTTCCTACTTTGAATCTCTCAAGGGATGAAAGAGAATGTCAGATTAAACATGTAATGTTTTGGGTAATGATTGGAGATTTGGCCTGAGTAACTATCTAATGCAAATTGTAAATTTATATTATTTTGAAGTAGGTGATCTAATGTGTCTGTTGTTACAGGTAAGTAGATGCATGCAAAGTCACATCCTGCCAGGGTGCGGAGCCTTGCTCTACCCTTCATGATAATTTTTGCCATTAGTTCTTGTGGCTGTGTGATGGTCTTAGGCGGTTGGAGTGGAAGGAACACCCATTCAATTATGATGAGGTGTTCCTTCTGCTCTTTGTCCCACTGCAATATGAGGCCATGAAAGCGTGGTACCTTCCCTAGAATGACAAGCTTAAAGGGTAGAGAGGGCTGATATCTGTGTGCTTGTCTGGTGGAAATGAGTTCTTGTATCTTTTTGAGACACTGCCTTGCCTCTTCTGTCAGGGATCTAGAGGATGCTGGACCACCTTCCCCTTTTACCAGGTTTGCAATAGGAGCTACATCCTCTGTGGTGAGTCCTAACCAGGGTCTTAAATAATTCAGTGTCCCACAGATCTGCTGCACTTCCTCTAGTGGTTTTGTGTTGGAATTATTAAAGGATCAGGGGCATGGATCATTGATAGAATTATGGGATCAATAGAAGAACTGTACAAGCAATAGGCCTAGAAGCAAAAGGCCTGTGTGTGAGAAAAAACTCTCCATGGGAAAGTCCCTGTGTGAAGAAAACAAGCAGGGCTGGGAATAAAGAGGGAGTTTTGAAACGATGCAGCTGTCCTGATAAGATGTGCTAACCAGGGAACAGGGGGGGTGAACACCGAATTCTTTTAATCATAACATGACTATGGAAGCTTGCCAATGTAAGTCCAATTATGTAGAAGTACAAATGTGCTGTGATAAGCTTTAAGCCACTTAGGAGTTAACAAGCTGGTATACTATATAAGTGCCTTTGGATTGCTAATAAACGGAGTTTTGCGCTTATCAACCATATTGGCTTGGACTGCATTCTTCTCCCCCCGCAGGGATCCCCGGGCTCTCGTCCTTTTACAATTCCAACTTCTGGCGCCCGAACATGGGACTCAGACTCGAACTCGGAACTTGGAGCTCGGAACTTGACCTCGTACTCGTTCCTCTCGACCCGGCGGGAGCCGACTGCGGTGCCGGGGCAGCGCCAGCGGGTGTAAGGATCGGCGGCTCGCCTGATCCCAGCCTGAACCGACCTGACATCAGGGGTCCGCCGTTTGGCTGACAAAGGCTAAACCTGAAGGCTGCACGTCCCTGACAGTAGGGACAGGCGCGGTGGGACACGGCTTTGCGGGTAGACGCAGTTTGTGGTAAGACACAGTTTGCGGTTGGGACGCAGTTTGCGGTAGGATGCGGTTATGGAAACTGAGGTGGCCTTTGGTTTATTTTTACGCTTTTTAGAAAAGCAGGGAATTAAGGAGATAAACCTTAATAAGGAATTGGTGCCGTTAGTGGAGTTTGGAATGTCAAGAGGCTATTTTAAAGAGTCAGGATCACTGTTTCATGAGCAGCAGTGGAAAGAGTATAGTGACTGTTTGTGGAATTTGGTTATAGACGACAGTAAGGAAGCTAAGAAGTTAATGAAGCCGTGGAGAGCAGTTCTTAATTGCTTGAAACACTATCGGGTAGAGAAGCAGGTAGCAGCAGTTGCTACAGCTCATTTAGGCGGCAATGATCCTCCGCCAGGTATAATGACACTTGGGAGCGATTATGTTCCCACGCCACCAATAGGGTGTTCCGTGCCTGTGAAACCCCCTACAGATCCGACACCGGGTGCCGTACCTGCTGCACCCCCGGTGTGAACGCAGGCTGAGTTATCGGACGGCGACAACAAACAGTTAGGCCAAGAAGCAGCTAGATGTCGCCATGAGCCTGCTGGAACTGACATTCGCAGAGCACGTAACACCCCTAAGTTACAATGTAGTCGGGTTGATTGGAGAAATATCGTAAAAACAGCCCTTGAAAATGAAGATTACGAACTCCCCGAGGCGATCAGGGACCCAGTTGCCTTCCCGGTAATATATCAAGCAGCTGGGGATGATGTAATAGGAGAATATAGTCTGGTAAACTGGAAGTTGTTAACTCAGCTGCGGGGCACAGTCAATGAGTCTGGCCTGCACAGTGAGCCAGCCAAGCAGATGCTAAACTACGTATGGGGCTGTGGGATTCTTTGTCCGGAGGATATTAAAACTATTATGAGAATGATTATGACCCCTTCACAGGTTATGCTGTGGCAGGCACACTGGCAACGCCTTTGTGATGCCTCTGCTAATACCCACCGTGATGCACAAGACCCCTTGCATGGGGTTACGGTGGAGCAGCTTATGGGTGTTGGGCAGTTTGCCAGAGTGGAAATGCAAGTGCAAGTGGGACCGGAAAGATTATTGGAGGCTATGAGACTTGCCCGGCAGGCAATGTCCTTTGTAAAAACAGCACCCCCTCAGCCTTCTTATCTGTCAATCAAACAAGGAAGGGATGAATCCTTTTCGAGTTTTGTTGATAGGGTTACTAATGCTATACATAATTCAGATGTACGGGATTTTATGAAGGGACCATTGTTAAGACAGTGTGTCATGGAGAATTGCAATCCGTACACCCGGTCCATAATAGTTACCTTGCCAGCTGACGCACCGGTAGAGCTGATGCTAGATAGAATGAGCCGAGTGCCAGTAGGGCCACAGGCAATGTTAGTGGAAGCTGTTAAGGAGATAGGGAAAGATCTCGTGCAAGCCCAGACTCAAGCCTTTGCAGCTCTTGCCCCCTTGAAAGGGGCGGAAGCACCAAGAGACGGGTGCTATATTACCTCTAATGAAGTCAAGTGCTACCGATGCGGCCGAAGAGGGCACGTGAAACAGCAGTGTCAGGTCCAGCGAGTATGGTGCTGTAACTGCAGTCTCAGTACTCACTCCACGGAAGCCTGCTGGAGGAGGCTGGGAAACGGGAGACCGAGCGCGAAGGGTCGCGGAGCGCAGATACCAACAGTGGCCCCAGCAGTAGCGATGCCAGTGTCCGCAGCTCCCTGCAACCTGCCGGCTGCCTTCGGCCAGCAACCCGAGGAAGCCTCGGCTTGGACCCGGCAACAGCAATAGATGTGACTCTGATCGACAGCCGGCCCCAGAGGATTCCAACTGGCATTAAAGGGCCCCTGATTATCAATGGACAGTGCTATGGAGCTTTTGCTGTTAGGCCGCTCTTCTAGCAGCCTGAGAGGACTTTTTATATTGCCCGGCCTAATTGATAAGGACTATGAAGGAGAAATTTGCATTATGGCTCAAACTCATTTTCCACCTGTGCACATCCCAGCACATAGCAAGATCGCTCAATTAATTCCTCTGCCTCACCTGACTGCAGCTATAGCCGAGGGAACGCCAGAGCGGGGAACAGGAAATTTTGGTTCAACTGGGAGTCTCGCTCTTCTCACCCTCCCGCTAGCTCAGCGGCCAGTTGCTACTGCAGTGTTCACTCGTGGCAGTGATTCTATAACATTGTCTGCGCTTTTGGACTCTGGAGCAGACCTGACAATTGTGGCCAATTCATGCTGGCCTCCACATTGGCCCCTTCAACAGGCAGCAGGGGGGGTCGAAGGTGTCGGGGGCACTGCTTCAGTGCAATGCAGCCGGGAGCGACTTCAAATCATACTAGACGGACGCACTGCATCTGTTGTAGTTACACTGATGCCTCTGCCTGAGAAAGTTAACGCTTTAATAGGGAGAGACGTGCTCGACCAGCTGGGTTTTGTGCTAACCACTGACATGCCTTTTCAATAGCGGCCGCTGCACTGACTTTCCCGATAGCCTTGCACTGGATTACAAATGCCGCAGTGTGGATCGAGCAGTGGCTGCTCAAAGAGGAAAGTCTGCAGCAAGCTCATGCACTAGTGCACAAACAGTTAAATCAAGGACATTTGCGACCATCTACGAGTCCATGGAATACACCCATCTTTGTAATCAAGAAGAAATCTGGGAAGTATCGGCTGTTGCATGATTTGTGTGCTATTAATGCTCAGATGCAAGCTATGGGGACCCTGCAACCTGGTCTTCCCAATCCTGCAGTTGTACCTGAGAACTGGCATTTATTAATAGTGGACTTAAAGGACTGGTTTTTTACTATACCATTGCATCCTGATGATATGCATCGTTTTGCTTTTACTCTCCCTGCCATAAACAGGGCAGGGCCTGCTTCTCGATATGAGTGGACAGTACTCCCACAGGGGATGAAGAACAGTCCCACCTTGTGCCAGATGTATGTTGATGCTGCACTGCAACCGGTTCGAGTGCAGTGGCTGAAAGCCATCATTTATCATTATATGGACGATATACTGATCACTCAGCCAGACCCAATCACCCCCCAACAGGAGCTCCTGCTCACCAATCAGTTGAAATGGTATGGCTTGATTGTTGCGCCCGAAAAGGTTCAAAGCACACCTGTTTGGAAATACCTGGGGTGGAATATCACTGAGGCACAAATCAGGCCACAGAAGGTGACAATTCAAACCAATCTCAAAACCCTGAAAGATGCACAAAAACTCTTGGGTGACCTGCAGTGGCTGCGGCCGGTTGTTGGCATCAGTAATGAGGATCTGGAGGTGCTGCGGCCCCTGCTGAAAGGGACCGATCCTTCCTCACCTGTTCAGCCCACACCAGAGCAGGTGGATACTATCCAGCGTATCAGTACTGTTATTGCAGACAGAGCAGTTGATCGAATGGACGCTGATGTTCCAGTCGACTTTACTGTCCTCCACGAAGAGAGTCAACTTATTGGTGCACTGACTCAGTGCAAAAAGAAAAAGGGGGAGCAAGTTAAAGTCCTAAAATGGATGTTTACAAGCCTACAGCCTAAAACAACATTGCAACAGAAAATCGATAATGTGGCAGAATTGATACAGAAAGGCCGCACCCGCATAATACAAGTTACTGGGCAAGAGCCAGGAACGATCTACTTGCCAATAAAAAGCTCAAGTGGTATCTACAAAATTCTAAAGCTTTGCAAATTAGCTTGCTAAGCAATGCCCAGCAAATTGAAATACAACCACTCAAGGCCCCAGTACTGAAATGGATGACACAGCATACATGGATTCAGATTCCCAAAAGGAGCAAGCACCCACTACAAGAAGCAGTAACAGTATTCACCGATGCGGGAAAGAAGTCCAGACGAGCAGCTGCGACGTGGCAGGTTCAAGGACAATGGTGCCATCAGATACTAGAGGCTGAACCTGGAGACTCTTTGCAGACCCTTAAATTAGCTGCAGTGGTCTGGGCCTTTAAGCGATGGTTATCTGTTAAGCTCAATGTAGTAACAGACTCATTATATGTTGCTGGCATAGTGGAATGGATAGAGGATGCTAGGATCAAAGACATAAACAACAGACGCCTGTTTGAACTACTGCGCCAGCTCCAAGCAGCTATTGGTCAGAGATCGTGTGCCTATGCTATAATACATGTCAGGAGTCATCTATGGACAGAGGGCCTGGGCGAAGGGAATGCCTATGCAGATCAGTTAGTCTCTGTGACAGTGCCATTGAATTAATTTGCAAAGGCACGAGAAGCCCATAACACATTCCATCAGAATGCAAGAGGTCTTCATAGACAATTTGACATCACCATGGAAGAAGCCAAAGGAATAGTACAGGCATGTCCTACATGCAGTCATCATGGCCCGGGTCTCGGTGTCGGGGTTAATCCCTGAGGCTTAGGCCCGAATGAACTATGGCAAATGGATGTGACCCATGTTCCTGAGTTTGGCAGACTGAAATATGTGCATGTCACCATAGACACTTGCAGCAAATTTATATGGGCATCAGAGTAGACAGGTGAAAAGGCCCTTCATGTAATATGACACCTGACCAGCTGTTTCGCCGTGATGGGTGTACCAGAGCACATCAAGACAGACAATGGTCCTGCCTACATTAGCGAGCGGCTGCAAAAGTTTTGTCAGCAGTGGAGTGTGCGGCACATCACTGGAATCCCTCACGTACCCACAGGGCAAGCTATTGTGGAGCGTGCTAATCAGACACTGAAGTTATATTTAGCTAAGTTCAAGGACATTTCAGATGTGCAGGAAAAGTTAGCAAAAGCCTTGTATGTATTAAATTACTTGTGTTTATTTGGGGATAGTGATGCTGCACCTGCCTATCTTCACAGCGGTATTGCAGAAGCAAAAAGGAAAGTAACAAAGCCTTTTTATGTGATGTTGTACCCGTTTGGCCAAATTTAGAAATATATCCTCTGAGAGAAGGCACAACCACCCCTCCCCCACCAGGTTTGGGAAAAAAATACATTTTCCTCGAAGGAAAGTGAAGAAGATAAAACTATTTATTTAACAAACACCCGGGAAAGGAAAATAAGGTTAAATGGTAAAATCTTTCACTGTGGAGGAAAAACCTGGGAAAGCGTTAGAGTCCTCCCTTTGGTCTCCTCGGAGCTGGGGCTTGGCCCAGGGCCAGGCCCTCTGTGCCCGGTGGAAAGTCCTCCCAATGTGCTCTGAGGTTGAAAGCAGTCCAGTAGAAAAGGGAGAAAATACGGAATTCCAGAGAAGGAAAAGCAAAGTCCAACTCTCAGTCTCTCTCCGGAGAACAAGAAACTGCAAACAACTGGCCAAAAGCTGACTGGAAAACAGCAAGCCGGGTGCTTCCTCACTCCCCTGCCCCAGCTGGGGGAAAAAAACCTGCTATCTTTATGTGACCTTGAACGAGCTGCAAACTGCTTTGAGAAAGTTTTGCTCAGTTTTTTCTTCCCCCTCTCAGGTTCAGTTTAGAGGCATAGAAAGGCACAAAAATTAATTTCTGGGCATAGGCAGCGATATGGGATACACATCATAACGTCACCCCAAGACATTCCACCCCTTATCCCATATTGTTGGCTCAATGCCCAAACTAAGATATTTTAATTCTACACACACATTAATACATATATATATATATATACACAGCTATATACGAACAGTGACAGTGACACTCAGCAAGCAGTGGTACACAGGCATTCCACATTACGGTGGTTGTCACCCAACAATCAAATCTCCCTGTGGTACAGAACATGATGTTCCATCTTTCTGCATTACCCACCATGTGCCACCAGGTCCCTGAGCAAAGACAACCCCATGGATGGGTTTGTCTGTACTCGAGGCAGAATTTATCCACACAGTCTTTCCTAACAGACCTCTGACATGCACTACTGGGACCTTATCTCCATCTGTTGTATGCAGGGATTCAGATTGGGCTGGACCAGCTCTATTGGTGGAACCTTGGGTGTTAACTAACCAGGTGGCCTTTGCTGGATGCTGTTCCCAGTTTTTAAAAGCTCCCCCACCTAGTGCCTTCAAAGTGGTTTTCAACAATCCATTGCACCGTTCCACTTTGCTGGCAGCTGGTGCATGGTAAGGGATTAGGTACACCCACTCAATGCCATGTTCTCTAGCCCAGGTATTAATAAGGCTATTCTTAAAATGAGTCCCATTGTCAGATTCAATTCTCTCAGGGGTACCATGCCTCCAAAGGACTTGCTTTTCAAGGCCCAGGATGGTGTTCCGGGCAGTAGCGTGAGGCACAGGGTAGGTCTCCAGCCATCCTGTGGTGGCTTCTACCATTGTGAGCACATAGCGCTTGCCTTGGCGTGTTTGAGGCAGTGTGATGTAATCAATCTGCCAGGCCTCCCCATACTTGTATTTGGACCATCGCCCACCATACCACAGGGGCTTCACCCGCTTGGCCTGCTTGATCGCAGCGCATGTCTCACAATCATGGATCACCTGGGAGATACTGTCCATGGTTAGATCCACCCCTCGATCTCGTGCCCACTTATAGGTGGCATCTCTGCCCTGATGGCCTGAGGCATCATGGGCCCATCGAGCTAGGAACAACTCTCCTTTATGTTGCCAATCTAAGTCTATCTGGGACACCTCTATTTTCGCAGCCTGATCTACCTATTTGTTGTTACGATGTTCTTCATTAGCCCGGCTCTTGGGGATGTGAGCATCTATATGACGGACCTTCACGGGTAGCTTCTCTACCCGAGTGGCAATGTCTTTCCACTCCTCAGCAGCCCAGATTGGTTTTCCCCTATGCTGCCAATTAGCTTTTTCCCACTTTTCTAACCATCCCCACAGAGCATTGGCTACCATCCATGAATCAGTGTAGAGGTAGAGCTTTGGCCACTTCTCTCTTTCAGCAATGTCCAGGGCTAGTTGAACAGCTTTGAGTTCAGCGAGTTGGCTTGATCCACCTTCTCCTTCAGTGGCTTCTGTAACCCGTCGTGTGGGACTCCATACGGCTGCTTTCCACTTTCATTTCATCCCTACAATGCGACAAGAACCATCGGTGAAAAGAGCATAGCATGTGTCTTCTGATGGCAGTTGGTTGTACGGTGGAGCTTCTTCAGCATGTATCACTTGTTCTTCTTCATCAGTGAGACCAAAGTTTTCACCTTCCAGCCAGTTTGTAATTATTTCCAAAATCCCAGGGCGATTCAGTTTTCCGATACGGGCGCGCTGTGTGATGAGAGCAATCCATTTGCTCCATGTGGCATTGGTGGCATGGTGGGTAGAGGGAACCTCTGCTTTGAACATCCACCCCAGCACTGGTAGTCGAGGTGCCAGGAGGAGTTGTGCCTCAGTTCCAATTACCTCTGAGGCAGCTTGGATTCCTTCATAGGCTGCCAAGATTTCCTTCTCTGTTGGGGTGCAGTTGGCTTCAGACCCTCTGTAGCTTCGGCTCCAAAATCCCAGTGGTCGATCTCGAGTCTCACCAGGCACCTTCTGCCAGAGGCTCCAGGACAGGCCATGGATCCCAGCTGCAGAGTAGAGCACATTCTTCACTTCTGATCCTGTCCTAACTGGGCCAAGGGCTACGGCATGAGCGATTTCCTGCTTGATTTGGGCAAAAGCTTGTTGCTGTTTGGGGCCCCAATGGAAATCGTTCTTCTTGCAGGTAACCAGGTAAAGAGGACTCACAATCTGGCTGTACTCAGGAATATGCATCCTCCAAAAGCCTATGGCACCTAGGAAAGCTTGTGTTTCCTTCTTGTTGGTTGGTGGAGACATTGCTGTGATCTTATTGATGACTTCAGTGGGAATCTGACGCCGTCCATCTTGCCACTTTACTCCCAGGAACTGGATCTCTCGGGCATGTCCTTTGACCTTGCTCTTCTTGATGGCGAAACCAGCTTCCAGGAGAATCCAGATAACTTTCTCTCCTTTCTCAAACACTTCTGCTGCAGTGTTTCCCCACACAATGATGTCATCAATGTACTGCAAATGTTCTGGGGCCTCACCCTTTTCTAGTGCAGTCTGGATCAGCCCATGGCAGATGGTGGGACTGTGCTTCCACCCCTGGGACAGTCAGTTCCAGGTATACTGCACACCCTTCCAGGTAAAAGCAAACTGAGGCCTGCACTCTGCTGCCAAAGGAATGGAGAAAAATGCATTAGCAATGTCAATAGTGGCATACCACTTCGCTGCTTTGGACTCCAATTCGTACTGGAGCTCCAACGTCCGGCACAGCAGCGCTCAATGGTGGAGTCACTTCATTCAAGGCACGATAGCCCACAGTCAATCTCCATTCTCCTTCCGATTTGCGCACAGGCCAAATGGGACTGTTGAAGGGTGAGTGGGTTTTGCTGACCACCCCTTGGCTCTCCAGCTCATGGATCATCTTGTGGATGGGAATCACAGCATCTCGAGTTGTCCGGTACTGTCTGTGATGCACTGTCGAGGTAGCAATTGGTACTCTTTGTTCTTCCACCTTCAGAAGGCCTACTGCAGACGGGTTCTCTGATAGTCCAGGCAGTGTCCAATTGCTTAATGCCCTCTGTCTCCACAGCAGCTATTCCAAAAGCCCACTTGAGTCCCTTTGGGTCTCTAAAATACCCATTCCGGAGGAAGTCTATGCCCAAAATGCACGGGGCCTCCGGACCAGTCACAATGAGATGTTTCTTCCACTCATTTCCAGTCAGGCTCACCTCAGCTTCCACCATGGTCAAATTTTGTGATCCACCTGTTACACCAGAAATAGAAACAGATTCTACCCCCACATGCTGCGATGGAATTATGGTACACTGCGCACCAGTGTCAACCAAGGCATCATATTTTTGTGGTTCTGATGTACCAGGCCAACGAATCCACACAGTCCAAAAAACACGGTTTTCCCTGACCTCCACCTGGCTAGAGGCAGGGCCCCTCTATGCCTGGTTATCCTTCTTTCCCTGGGCCTGTATCTTAGAGGTTCCTTCATGGGAATCGGACATGCCATCGTCTTTTCCATCATTTCCGGCAGTTTGGCTACAGGCCACTGGAGCTACTTCCTTTTCAGTAGATCCTCCTTTCTGAGACTTGCGCTCCTTCAATTCACACACTCATGCTGCCAGAGCAGAAGTGGGTTGTCTATTTGTCGTGGGTTCGGTTTGTAACCTATGACACTACCCCAGTTCCTCATGTTTTCCCCACTGTCACACAGGAAATCCCACAGCTCACTTTGTGGGGTGTACCTTCTCTCTGGGGAATGTCCGCGGAGAAGGCACTCTTTAATGTCCTGGTGATTCTTTTTCATTTCATCTTCCATTTTCTGCATACATGTTTCCACAGCTGCACTTCTTGCCTGTGTTGGGCCATGCACAGAGTCTGCATATGCTCGGAGCTTCACTGCCATATTCTTCACAGTCTCATTCGCATCGTAGTCCGGTTTCATTATTGCTAAAGCAGAAGCGTATTCTGGTGGCCCAAATTGTATGAGTTTTCGCCACATGTATGGAATAACTCTGACCCGGTCTGGACTCCTCAATCCTGGGTCATTTGTGAAGACAACCTCTACCACCCCTAGTTCTCTCAGGCGTTGGATCCCTTGTTCTATGGCCTTCCATGGGGTTTGCTGCATGTAGAGATCATCTCCGCACATATATCTTTCAATCACGCCTGTCAAAACTCGTCTCCAGACACTGGTAGAGTCAGCTTCCCTTTTCATCACTTGGTCGATCACTGGATCATGTGCCAGGGATCCCAAATGCCTCGCTTCAGCACCGTCCAGCATCACGTCATCACCTGCCACATCCCAAATACGGACCATCCAACTTATGGATTCATCGGACCGTCGGGTGTAATCCTTTCTTAGGCTGTGAAGGTCCTTTATGGACATGGACTCAGTAATGGTTTCTGTGCCTGAGTCCATTGGTGGTTTTGAGGTTCCTTCCCCTGCATTATCCTCATCTTTCACTGGGCGATCAGTTTTGGTTGTGTGCTTTTTCCTCGTGACAGGAGCCACTGTCAGTGGCTTAGACTCTCCATCTGGTTTGGGCTTGCTATCTGGTTTATCTGCAGCCTGAGTGACTGGGGTATCTGCAGGCTTTGCTGATTTATCTTCCTGCCTCTCTACTCTTGCCTGCTGCAGTGTACGATAGGCATATGCCAAGGGCCAACATATTGCAAGGAGCTTGTTCTCATTAGAATTGTCATTGTATTTCTCTTTCAGATATTTTGCCACCTCAGCTGGTTTCTGAACTTGTTCAGGGGAAAAATTGCAAACCATTGGGTCAGAGAATTTCTTCAGGATTTGGCCTATATCCTCCCATTCCACACACCACTCAGGATGTTCCACCTCTAGGTCAGGTGTCTCGGCAGTTGCCTGGGAAATCTGAGCTCTTATTCTAGACAAGCTGCGAACCACATAGAGGAAGCTTACCAGATAAAATACCAGAAATACCAGGAAGGTGGTCTCTTTAACATCCAGGGGAAACTGAACATTCTCAAAAGATAACCTATCAAATTTAAAGGGAAGGGAAACCCCGACTCCTCCTCCTCTAACAATCTGGGTGCAGTTACTAATAAATTCCCAAAACAGGCTACTGAAGCTAGGACGGGGGTTAGGAGGGAGAAACCATTTATCATACACACTTCGAGCAGCTGCCTGTACCTCTGTCAACTTCTTATAAATCATTATCACCGAGCACAGCAAAATAGAAATCCGAATTCGTGTCCCTGCTCTGCAAAAATTGCTTATCAAGGATAAGATCGGACCAAGTTGTGGATAGGCAAATAAGCCTAGGGACCAGAAAGGCACTAGTACCTTAAACAAGCCTACGGACCAGAAATACATGAATATATCAAACCAGAGAAACATTAGGAACTCAACCAACATGATGACTATTTTACCCCAGCACAGAATAAGTAAATTCAAACCAAAATGTAATTAGCACAGGTTTTTCACTTTCCTTCGAGCCCCACAGTTGGGGGGCACTAAATTTGTACCGGTTTGGCCAAATTTAGAAATATATCCTCTGAGAGAAGGCACAACCACCCCTCCCCCACCAGGTTCGGGAAAAAAATACATTTTCCTCGAAGGAAAGTGAAGAAGATAAAACTATTTATTTAACAAACACGCAGGAAAGGAAAATAAGGTTAAATGGTAAAATCTTTCACTGTGGAGGAAAAACCTGGGAAAGCGTTAGAGTCCTCCCTTTGATCTCCTGGAATTGGGGCTTGGCCCAGGGCCAGGCCCTCTGTGCCCGGTGGAAAGTCCTCCCAATGTGCTCTGAGGTTGAAAGCAGTCCAATAGAAAAGGGAGAAAATACGGAATTCCAGAGAAGGAAAAGCAAAGTCCAATTACAGTCTCTCTCCGGAGAACAAGAAACTGCAAACAATTGGCCAAAAGCTGACTGGAAAACAGCAAGCTGGGTGCTTCCTCGCTCCCCTGCTGCAGCTGGGGAAAAAAAACCTGCTATCTTTATGTGACCTTGAACAAGCTGCAAACTGCTTTGAGAAAGTTTTGCTCAGTTTTTTTCCTTCCCCCTCTCAGGCTCAGTTTAGAGGCATAGAAAGGCACAAAAATTAATTTCTGGGCATAGGCAGCGATATGGGATACACATCATAACGTCACCCCAAGACAGCTGTATAGGCACTCAGCTACAGGGATCTGGCAGGGGCCCACTGAGGTTCGATATTCAGGCAGGGGTTACATGTGTGTGCTTACCCCAGCAGGACCTCTGTGGGTACCCAGCTGCTGGACTCGTGCTGCGACAGAGCCTGCAGTGAACAGCACCGACCCTGTATCCAGAAGTGCATCCACATGAGGAGGAAAGGCTGAAAAGGGCTGTTGTGCCCTCTGTATATAGACTGCAAACCTGACTTGGAATAAGGGCTCACCTTATGTCAAGAACTGCTTTAACTGTGGTTTTGTGAACTGTAGAACTTGGGTTAAAATACTTTGTGATGGTTGTAATAAGAGAATTTGGGTATAACACCAAACATAGAAGTAAGGTGAAAAAATTGTTTTTTGACTGTCTTGAAACAAGAGCATCAGCAGGCATTTTCAATCAGCTGTCTGCCTATTTAGATCAAGTGAAAGCAGTCAATTTAACTAGCATTTATGTTTTTACCTGGTACTTTAGCAGCCAGGGCTTATGTTATTTTGCTTAAACTTGCTTGCTGGGAGAGGGATAAGTTTAATAGAACCTTGCAAATGCTTAATAAGTTAAGTGTGAATGTTATTAGTGTTAGACATATAATATTATAAAATTAAGTAGCCATTGATTTTCTACCATTAGCTCACAGCCACGGCTGTGGAAGGTTCCAAGGTATGTGCTGTATAAATCTTTCTAACCACTTTTTCCTACTTCACAAGCAGATAAGTGAGTTACTTCAATTAACTGCTCAATTACAGAAAAAAAGAAGACGGTCTCAACTTAGAGGGATGGTTAAAGTTATTACATTTAAAACCATGGCTAGTTTTAATTGTGTAGCATTTGATTACTGTAGGACTAGTAATATTATTAAAAATAGTGTGTTCACCTTGCCTTCCAATGCTTGCAAAGGATAATGTACAAAGTCACTACATCTGTGACCCATCAAGTATTGCTTGTACAAAAAGAAAAAGGGGGAATTGTTGGAATTATTAAAGGATCAGGGGCATGGATCATTGATAGAATTATGGGATCAATAGAAGAACTGTACAAGCAATAGGCCTAGAAGCAAAAGGCCTGTGTGTGAGAAAAAACTCTCCATGGGAAAGTCCCTGTGTGAAGAAAACAAGCAGGGCTGGGAATAAAGAGGGAGTTTTGAAACGATGCAGCTGTCCTGATAAGATGTGCTAACCAGGGAACAGGGGGGGTGAACACCGAATTCTTTTAATCATAACATGACTATGGAAGCTTGCCAATGTAAGTCCAATTATGTAGAAGTACAAATGTGCTGTGATAAGCTTTAAGCCACTTAGGAGTTAACAAGCTGGTATACTATATAAGTGCCTTTGGATTGCTAATAAACGGAGTTTTGGGCTTATCAACCATATTGGCTTGGACTGCATTCTTCTCCCCCCGCAGGAATCCCCGGGGTCTGGTCCTTTTACAATTCCAACAGTTTTGGGTTATTATTAATGGTGACAGGTGTTGGGGTGATAGAGGTTTCTGTGATTTTGAGTCCGAGGTATTTCCAAGGGCTTGTTCTCTGCATTTTTTCAGGTTGTAATTCAAAGCCCTTGGCCTCGAGGGCCTCAATCACCACGTTAAGTGTCTGCTCGAGATACTGATTATTGGGAGCACATACCAGCACATCATCCATGTAATGTACGATGATGGCTTTCTCTGCTTTGGCACTGATGGGAGATAGAATTTTAGCAATATACTCTTGGCAGAGAGTTGGGGAATTTTTCATACCTTGGGGAAGCACAAGCCAATGATAACGTTCCATGGGAGTTTCACGATTAAGAGAGGGCACAGAAAATGCAAATCGAGGGGCATCTGCACGGTGGAGTGGAATATGAAAGAAGCAATCTTTAATATCAAGAACAGCTAAATGCCAATGTTGTGGGAGCATTGAAGGTGATGGCATACCTGGTTGAAGGGGTCCCATGTCTTCAATGACCTTACTGATTTCTCTAAGATCTTGGAGTAGCCTGTATTTGTTCTTTCCCGGTTTTTGTATTACAAACACGGGAGTATTCCAGGGGCTATTAGTTGGTACGATATTGCCTTTAGCCAGTTGTTCAGCTATTAATGTTTTGAGTGCCTCTAAGTTTTCTTCTTTTAGTGACCACTGGTTAACCCACACGGGTTCATCTGTTTTCCAAGTTAGCTTTTGTGGTTGGCAACTCAGCTCCAGCGGCCACAAGGGAAAATTTTCATGTCTAGAGGTGATATCGATTTTTGCTCCCCACTGAGACATGGCATCCCTTCCCCATAGGGTGAATTCGGTGTCCAGGACATATGGACAAAGTATTGCTATTTGTCCTTCAGAATGCCATGGGTAAGCAAGCATAGTCTCGGAAGTGATGTCCTTGCAAAGGGGTGCTTACTGCTTCCTCTGTGACCTGACAGAACCGATCAGCTGGCCAGTTCGAATATGGACAATTCTTTAAGCCACTTAAAATTGTGACTGCCTCTGTGATACACACATAAGAATAGACAAACCTCCCCACAGCACTCTCTCTCATTACCGGTGCTGGGACAGGTGGCTGCGGGGCCCAAGCGGGGGCCAGTGGGCCTGGCCCAGGCCCTGCTCGGGCCAGGCTGGGCTGGGCCATGGCTCCAGGATGACCTTCCCCCCCCCAGCAGGGCAGTGGGCAGCCAGAGCAGCTCGGTGTCCCCCCCCCCCCACTGCGGCCAAGATTTCAGCAAAAGCGGCACCTCTGTCCGGCAGAGGTCAGGTGACCAACATTGATAAGACACATTCCAGCTGCAAGGCCTAGGTGAGATTAACCCTTTTATTGCTGTGAAGAGCTGAAAACCTGAGGGAAGAGAAAGAAGAGATGCTTAAAGCTGAAATTCTGATGTGAAGCTATGATATATCGGAGTATCCCGTTGTAATTTTATGAAGATATGGGGGGGTGGAGTGTTCAACTCGTAAGCAAAAGCACCTGTGCTGAGATAGGCAGATGCTGACGCAGCTGTAATTTCATGAGAAGTTTGGACAGGGAGAGATGGACCAGATGAGGACTTTTGCTCCAAATGAGAAAGGAGAAACCTCAGTTCCTAGAGATGCTCCCAGAGATAGTCCTAAAGATGAAGATGAGGAAGACCCTTTGCTCCCAGGGAAGGAGAAGGGCCTCTGTTCTTAGAGATGAAATGCTCCCAGAGATGGGTGAAGAGAACTTTTGTTTCTGAATGGCTCAACCTTAAAATTGTACCCCAAAAACCTTCAAGAGTGGACCCTCGAAAGCAGTTGCGGGAAAAGCTGCAAGTCGGGGGAAGGGACTCACATCGCGAGCAGAGAGACTCCTCTTCCTAAATGGACTGAACAATATTTGGAAGTGGGCGGCTGTCTCATTGTGATAATGTTTTCACAGCATGAGCAAGAGAGACTCTTCTTCCTAAATGGACTGAACAAGGTTATTATGGAAGTGGTAAACAGACTGAACATCTCAAGGGTTGTCTTTTTACATTGTCAGTGGGAGAAGGGAGGAAGGTGGGGGGAGGAAGAGAGTTCTGAAGGTATTGTATAATTTTTTTCCCCTCTTTTAGGTCTGTTAATAAACTTCTTTATATTCTTTCAAGTTTGATGCCTGCTTTGCATTTCTCCTAATTCTTATCTCCCAGAAGATAAACAGTAATGAGTATTTTGGACCAAACCACTACACTAAATTGGTGTTTCTGCCCGGTTACAAACCCAACCCGCTACATGGACCTTCAATTTGAATGGTGTTTTTGGATTGCTTCGCAATTTGGGTACCTCCAATCCCTTGTATGATACCCTGAGTCTGCAATTCCCATTGCGCAGGCCACTTATCAAATGGAATGACAGACACATCAGCACCTGTGTCTATCATTCCCATGATACTGATTTTATGTGATCCGTGACTGAGCTTACATTCTACTACAGGTTTATTGTTTCCCAAAACCTCAGTCCAACAGATGGCTGGGATATGACCATCTGTGGGCAGGAATTTGGGCAGTGGAATGGCCTGTGCAATGACCTCACCCTTTGGCATAAAGTACGGTGGATATATACATTGTACCATTAGGTTAGAACACCCGTTCTGATCCACTTTCACGAGTGTGGGTGTAACCTCTATCCCAGCAGGTTTTTCCCGAGTGTCCCCAATAACAAAAAGGTATGTAAATTCTGGCATGTGGTCCACATTCTGGAATGAGATGGGTATTGCAGTCTGTTTGTTGTTGCTGAACTGGTGGGTTTCATCACAGGTTACCTTAAACCTGAGTCCAGAAGTCCAAGTTGCTTTGTCTGCAGCTCTATTTTTGTCTGAATGCGGAGCTGTTAGGACACCTTGAGTCGCTAGTTTCCCTGCTGTTGACCTGGGGAAACAGTCTTTGGAGAGTTTTTATCAGCAATTATAATTGTTCTGCAATTGCGAGCTACATGTCCCTTTTTCTGACAATGATAGCATATAAGGTTACCTCGAGATTGAGTTTCCCCTGTACCTATAGCATTCTCTACAACTTCCCCCACTATCCCCACTTTTTTCAAAAAGGGACCAGCTGTGTTCAGCTGCACTTTCTTTGTACAGACTTCGAGCATGGTCTCAACAGTCAGAGTTGGGTTCAAAGGAAGAGTGAGAATGACTTGTTTGCAAGCATCATTCGTATTCACTTGGAGCAGTTTGAGTAGGAGCGCTTGTTGGAGGTCAGGATTAGGGATCTGGGAAAAGATAGCTTCATGCAAACGGTTATAAAAGTGAATAATATTTTCATTTGGCAATTGTTTGATGTTGGTATAATGAGATGTAAGAGTCTGAGATGGTAGTAATGTTAAGGCCTTTTCAGCAGCATATGTGATTTCAATAAGAACTGGATGAGTGATAAGCATTGCTTGTTTTTGGGGATTTGCCTTATTATTGTCACCAGATAAAAGATCTAATGTGATATAATTGTTGTCAAAGTCCAGGTAATTATCTGGAGTTTGCCACAAAATTTGCAATAAATCAGATAAAATTATTTTCCATTGTTGTTTCCACAACACAAAATCACCAGGTGTGAGAAGAGTTTGCATTATTGTAATTAAATCATGAGGTACAAGTAAGTGAGTTGCAAAAGTAGCACTTAAAATGCTCTTAAAATAGTTACTATGCATACCAAACTCCTTAATTGCCTTGCACAAATCTTTGATATTAGAATAAGGAAAGGGTGTCCAGCCAGGGTTAGCTCCTGTGCTAGTATGAGAGAGTGTAGTAGTAGCATCCGGAGGTACTTCCTGGTAACCATGGATTTCAGGATTTAAGGGGGTAGTCACATGACTGTGGGAACCTGGGGCGGGACAATGGGAAGCAGGGGCTAGGAGTGGAGGGGCAGAGGTGGGGAGTGGAGGTGGGGACGCAGCGGAAGGAGGGGAGGGGATGGGGGCGGGGTTGTGGGAGGCAGGGGCGGTACTTGCATCATGGGCGGGAACAGAGGGAGGGGTGAAACATGATGCTGTGGGGGCGGGGACAGGTTCCGATGCAGGAGTGGGAGGGGATGGGGACAAATAGGGATTTGTAGGGTGGGGGAGAAAGGGATTGTGGGAGGTGTAGTTTTAAGATGAAGAAAAGTTGCGTCCACCATTATTGGAGAAAAAAAAACTCGGAGAAAAGGGGTTGGGGGAGGGGGTTTTTCCCGGGCTGCGAGCACATGGCAATGGCTGTCCCTAGGAACAAAGAGATCAGGGGAGAAGGGGTTTTTATGCGTGCTTAAAACATGAGGGCTAGGAACTGGGGACAAAGGAGTGGGGAAAAGGGGTTGGTGCTGACTTTCGGCGGGGGAAGCCATGCAGACAATCAATGTGATTGATAAAGCAAGCTTCGTTTATTGGCAATACAGAGGCACTTATATAGTATCAGGATATATGCTTGTCAGTTCTTGATTGGTTTAAGCTTACAAAAGCGCATTCTTACTTCTACATAATTGGGTTAGATAAAAGACTACATTTGGCAAGCTTCTATTATTTATGTTTTGACTTGAGAGATCAAAGATCTTCCTCCCTTCTCATGGTCAGCACGTCTTTATCAGAACAGCACTGTACCTCCTAAAAACTCCCTTTTGGTTCTCAGGCCTGTTTCTCACACAGGCATTTTCTCATGGAGGCATTTTCTTGTGCAGGCTTTTGCTTGTACAGTTCTGTTATTGATTTGTACCCTTTATCAATAATCCAAGTCCCTGATCCTCTAACCATTCTCCAACAAATCCCCTTTTTCCTTTTTGTAAAAGCAATACTTGATTGGAGACAGATGTAGTAACTTTGTATATCATCTTTTGCAAGCATTGGCATAGGCAAGGTAAGCACACTATTATTAATAATATTACTAGTCCTACAGTAATCAAATGCTGCATGAGTGAAACTAGCCATGGTCCTAAACCTAGTGACTTTAACCATCCTTCTAAGCTGAGACCATCTTCTTTCTGTAATTGTGTGGTTAATTGATGTAACTCACTTATCTGCTTGTAAATTAGGACAGAAAGATTCATACAGCACATACCTTAGAACTCTTCACAGCTGTGGCCGTGAGCTAATAGTAGAAAATCAATGGCTACTTAATTTTGTAATATTGTATGTCTAACACTAATAACATCTACGCTTAACTCACCAAGCATCTGTGAAGTTATGTTTAACTTATCCCTCTCCCAGCAAGCAAGTTTATGCAAAATAGCGTAAGCCCTGGCTGCTGAAACACCAGGTAAAAACATAGATGCTAGCCAAATTGACTGCCTTCACTCGATCTAAATGGGCGGACAGCTGATTGAAAATGTCCACTAATGCTCTTGTCTCAAGACAGTCAAAAAACAATTTCTCACTCTACCTCTGTGTCTGGTGCTATACCCAAAAATTTATGTAATTCTCCTTCTTAGTTTTGCCTTTGGAGAGGGTTCCCCGACACCCACCACAAGCCCCTAGCAACCACCTAGGGCAGCTGTTAGATTCGCCCCAGAGTCTGGCTATTTCTTCTGCTACGGAGAGTGGTGGATCTGGCAAATCCTCAGCTCCCTCACTCAGCCACGTCTGCAGCCTCTCCCAAGGCTTCTCGGGACAGAGGTCCCAGAGTTCCAGCTGTTGAAGCAGAGGCATCACTTTCCTCAGGAGCTGATGCTGACTGCGCCTTCTCGCTTCGGGGTCTTGTATGCGTAGCACGGCACCACTTGCTGGGCATCCCTCTGGTCAGTGCTGTGGCAATGACTTGTCCCTGTTGTTGCAGGACGTTCTGCAGCGTTGCAGTAAAAGCAGCTGTTTGAGATGACTGTTCTGCACGGGTAGCACGTACGAGCATCTCATCTACACCTGCTCCTTGGGGCAGCGTGGCAAGAATTGTCTTAGTTTGCCTATTAGCATTTTCAAAGGCAAGTGTTCAGAACATTTGCTCTTGGAGCTCTTCAGAGAGCTCAGTTGCATCCTTTAAGGCTGCTGACAAACAGTCGATAAACTGACCATATGGCTCTGACAGCCCCTGTCGGACTGCTGCATATGAGTGAGACTTCTTCTTTTCAGGTACTGACAACAAGGCTTTGTGGGCAAAAGTCTGTGACAACTGATGAATGACTACGGGCATGGTCAGCTGTATTACTGTCGCCCCGTAAGCTCCGCTCCCAGTTAGCATGTCAGCTTGGAGTGCATACAGTGGGTCTTGTGTGTCACCTTGATGTTTGCTCATTTCTTGGTGCTTCTCCCCCTCTTGGGGCTGACCCCCGGCAGCCCTGGCTGGCTCTGGCTCTGCAGGCCACGAAACCGCAGAAGCTGCGTGGCTGCCGGATGTTATTCTGTTGTTCAGCAGAGGGGGGTTGCGCTCTGCTGCTTTTGGCCGGGAGTTAGGACCGCACGCTTGCTTTGCCGCTTTCGGTCGGGCACCAGGACTGCCTGTGCCTCCTTGGCCCGCCTGTGCCCCGCCCCCTGGGCCGGGCGGCTCTGCTTCCGCGTTCTAGGCCATTTCTCTCTCAGACGTTGGAAGGATAACATCCTGCTCTGCTGAGTCCAGCAAATCCTGCAGTGAGTGGATGGGTGCTGCTGTGCTTTTAATCGGTTTTCTCGCGGCCAGCCCGACGAACTGTGCTACCCTGGACTCCGCTCTGGTCTCTGGCTGCCGCTGCGTAAGACCCCCGCCTGTTCCTTTCTCTGAGCTGCTACACCCATATTACCACAGGCCTGGTTCCTACGGTATATCACCATGTCCCACAGCCATAGGGAGGAGAAGGAGGAGAAGATCCAGCAGGCAGGAATTGTGCAGCAAGATTGCTTTATTTAATTATTTTAAAAACCTTTTAAAGACTTTTTTCTTCATAGTCTATTTGGACAAAAGACCAGCCACCCCTTGGGGCTGATTGGCCAAAATCCTAAAACATCCATTATCAAAATATTTTTCTACTATACCATAAACAAGACTTTCCAAGGTTGCAGGTGGCTTGGTTGTTTACATTCCCTGCTACCTCTTCTGTGAGAGAGAAAAATCTCTCACGGACCTAGAAAATAACAAGAAGATCCTCACTAACAGCATTTTTGTACCTACAATTCCCCCTTTTTGTTTTATAAGATAACAACCCTACTATTAATCCTAAATAGAAATCTACATCAGTTATTAATTCTAAATATGTCCTTAAGGCTTTAACTATCTGACTCCATAACAAGAAATTTAAAATTCAGTCTCTGCTTGTGGAAGGACCATCCCAGTCTCTGCTTGTAGAAGGACCATCTGCCTGATGGTTGACATCTTTGGTCATCATCAGAAGAGTCATTAGGCTGATGATCTACATTCTGGTCGCCATTTGGATGGTTGGCGTTCTGGTCATCATTTGGAGGTTGCCTGTTCTGCCTCTGGTGCCGTAGGTCAGGGCGAACGCATTTTGAAGCTAGCCACCATACCCCAGTATCTGTGGAAACGCAAGCATACCCACGACCCCAAACGATAAGCTCATGCGGGCCTTTCCACTGGTTAGCAAGTAAATTCCATACCCAGACTTTTGCCCGGGGCAGTTGTATGTCGCCTGCAGACTGCAATGAGAGAAAATGATTCAGAATAACAGGATTATTTGAATTTTGTGGTACTGTAAGGTGATTAATTGTATACAAAGCTTTTGCTAGTCGGCTCTTTGGGGTTTCTCCATGCATTCCCCTTTTCTGTTTGTCCAAAACACTCTTCAAGGTACCATGAGCGCGTTCGACAATGGCTTGGCCAGTAGGAGAATGTGGGATACCAAAGGTATGGTCTACACCCCATAGGTGTAAAAACTGCCGCGTCTTCTCTGAGGCGTAGGCAGGACCATTATCGGTTTTCACAGAAGCTGGCACGCCCAGGACTGAGAAAGCCAATTTCCAATGGGCAATGACATCACGGCCCTTCTCTCCAGTGTGAGCAGTAGCCTACATAGCCGAGGAGAAAGTGTCAATAGACACGTGCACATATTTCAGCCAACTAAATTCTGGGATGTGTGTTACATCTGTTTGCCAAATCTGCAAGGCTTTTAGCCCTCTGGGGTTTACCCCCGCTGGCAAAGGCGCAGCGAGTCCGTGACAGTCAGCACAAGCACTGACAATGTCACGCGCCTCGGTTGGCGTTAAATGAAACTGCTTCTGCAGGGTATGTGCACTTTGATGGAAGAAACCGTGCGATGCCTTGGTTTGTGCAATTTTGTCAGGCTGAGGCCCTACCCACGCAGGGTTGGCCAGCATGTCAGCCCTGGCATTGCCTTCTGTTAGAAACCCTGGTAAATTGGTGTGGCTTCAAATGTGCAGAATGTAATACGGATGCACTTGAGCCTGAATCGCAGACCACAAGGTTTGCAACAGCGAAAACAGAGCCACATTGTTCACCTCCTTCAGAAGTAAACAATCTAAGAGTTGGGTGATATCTGCTACATAAGCAGAGTCAGTAACCAAATTCAAAGGCTCCTGTGAGAATCGCTGAAAAGCCATGGTAACAGCCCTTAATTCAACTAACTGAGCAGAGTCTGACTCGGATTGGTAGGTTAATCAACCACTGCAAAGGCAGTGTAGGATCTTGTGCACCCTTACACACAGTGACCCCTGCTAAAAATTTGTCCCAATCCGTGCGCCCCAAGCTGCCAACACGTCCTGTCCCCAATGGTTAAGGGGAGTGGTAGTAACATAAGGCCTAATGGTAGCTGTGTGCCCCTCTGAATCCTTCACCACCACAGGCTGTTCGCTTAAATAGCTCTGTGTGGTTCCTCCTAACTCTGCGATGGCTGATCCCACCGGGGCTAAAGGCCTTGAGGGAGGCCATGCAGAGAAGGAGATGATAGTTACATCAGCACCTGTATCAATCAAACCTCCAAGCTGAGTCCGGGATGGACAGGCATTCGGCAGGATCAGGGTATATGTCATCTGTGGCCTTTGGTCAAAGATGTCTGCAGTCCAGAAGGCCTGCGGAAGTCCCGTAGATCCACTGCCGTTATCTTCGTGGGTTTGTTCTATCCTGGGGACACAAGACTTAAAAGGCACTAATTTAGCAATGCAGGTCTTTTCAGGAATAGTTACAGGGGGTTTCTGCGTGGAGACCATAGCATGAATCTGACCTATAAAGTCAGCATCAATAACTCCTGAGTGCACTAAGATTCCTTGATGGGCAACATCAGGTTTTCCCACCAGCATCGCACTGGATCCCTGGGCTAAGGGTCCATATGCGTCCAAGGGAACCTTATAAATACCACTAGAGTCTAAGACGACTGCGGCTGCCGTGTGGACGTCAAACCCGTCTGATCCGTGGGTGCTGTCTGATCCCTGGATGCCGTCTCTAGGGTGGCTGAGTAGGCCTGTGCCTGTACTTGTGCCACTCTCTGGGAAAGCGACTTCATCGGAGAGCAATTCCCCCTCCTTGCACCCCAGCGGAAGTTTCCCGGCAACGGCCGACCATCAGCATGAGTCCGGGATCTACAGTAGCCCGTGCAATGCCCTGGCCTGCCACACCTCTTGCACTGGGGGATCAGTGTGTTTTCTTTTTGGCTCGGCTTAGGCCGCTTCCTTTTCTTCACCTGTTTTGGTTGCTTTGGTTCACGACCAGAAGATGCGTGAACAGGCTGCAGGAACGCAGCCAAAGCAGACCTTCTCTGGTTCCCAGATCCCACCTTAGCGCAGGCTTCGACCATGTCTGTTACCTCAGGATCCCCTGGTAAGGCAGCTATGATTTTTCTGCACTCCTCGTTTGCGTTATCTCTCACTAACTGCCTTAACAACAACTGTCTTAACCCGTCATCCTCAACCTGCTTCTTGAGAGAAGCAGCGACTTTCTCTACAAAAAAAAGGAATGACACTGATTTCCCTTGAACTATTTCAGTATATCGCTTTCTAGGCGCAGACAACTCTATGGTTTTCAAGAGGGCAGCCATGCCGCTCTGTTGAGCTTGCTGCAGGATGCTAGAGGACAAGTTACCCTGTAGACCGGGATCAGAGAAGGGACCAGTCCCCATCAAAGCATCCACTCCTGCTGTCTGTCTAGGATCAGCAGCAGGGAGTTTTATATTTGCTAATGCAGTCTTGCCGGCCAGCTTTCTCCAGGTTGTTTCAAAAACTGTAAATTGTACAGGTTGAAATAGAATTTGATCTGTCTGATATCAAATGGAGAAAGCAAATCTGTATTTATCACCCTTATCATTTGCATAACCTCAGCAAAACCTAGCCCATATTGTGCCACCTTGGATTGGAGGTCCTGGGCAACTTTCCAAGCAATTACCTCATGCTTGTCATGCTCCCCTGAATCTGGGAGAGCCTTATACACTGGGAAAGCTTGGATCTCTTTTGGGGAACCAGTACCATCCTGAATTTCTGGCACAGCCTGCGGATGGAGTGTAACAGCTCCCCGGTTACCCCCAGAATCCTCAGACCTATTTGGCATTCCAAGGATTTCTAATAACCTCCAGTCACTCTCCCCCAATGCTTGCATATTAAGAGATTCTAGGAAGCGATTATAATGCGTCGGACGTACAGTTACCGTGCAGTCTGGAAAAGTCCAGGGGCGAGACCGGCGCAGCCTTTTTCTTCGCCACAAGGCTACAGCCGCCTGACGACCTGGGGCCAGAACCTCATCTGCCTCACTGCCTGACGAGGAATCATCAGGCAAAGGCAACTTTGGGTTGCTGGAAGTGAACAGAAATGTGCGGGGAGGAGGTGCACTTTGTCTAAGTTCGCTAGAGCCAGAACAGACAGGACAGACTGCAGCTGACAGTGCAGCAGTTTTTACAGCAGTTTCTTTACGGGAGGCCATCTCATCCAGTTCCGACCGAGTCGGTACTGAAGCTGCAGCCACCGTCTGTAGGGCTATGGCTGCGCGCGGCGCCGCGGCCAGCACTGCGCTCGTCTCTCGCACAGCAGCCGCGTTCGGCACGGTCGCCGCTTCCGCTGCTGTTTCGCGCTCCCCGGGCGCGCTCGGCGCCGCCGTCTCTGGCCGGTGCTCCGCGGACGCGCCCAGCGCCGCTGTCTCTGGCCCGCGCTCTGTGGACGCGCCTGGCTCCGCCGCTGGCCCGTTCTCTGCGGCCGTTCCCGGCTCCACCGCGTCTACCCGCCGCTCCGCAGCTGCCGCTGCTTCCGGGTTTCCCCGCAGCAGCGCTGTTTCCGGTTTCGCCGCCGGCCGCGCCGTTTCTCGGCTCGGAGTCGTATCTCCCGCAGCGGGCGCGGGGGCCGCGGGCGGCGCGGGCTCGGGCATTCGCCGCTCTAACAGGCTGAGCAAGTCCTCCATCCTTCGGGATAGGTTTCATAGCTCTGACAGAAAGGGCAGATGATGCATAAAAATGTCCATGGCTCGGTTCTGCGACTGCACAGAACAGTCCAGCGCCAGGGAGGGCAGCGGACCATAGCCAGGCAATCCCGGGGGGGGGCACACCTGGCGCTACGCCCGCTAAGTTAGATCCAGGTGCATATGGAACCGAACTAGGACCCGCTCTGGGCATCCAAGTTGCTAAGCCGCTGATTTGCGGCCCTGGATAAGCTGTGGCCGCCGTCCAGCCAAACAGCAAGGCAGGCTGTGCACCCTGCCTTTTCCCTGACCCCCTCGCCTCTGGCGGCGCGGGGTCCCTGGGGGCTGCGGAGTCCTGCGACTGTGCAGGGTGAGCTGGCGCAGGCTCTGCCTGTGGAGCCAGGGGGGTTATTCCGAATCCACCATCATTTGCCCCGGAAGCCCAGTCAGCGGGGCCCCCCTCGGTCATTCCTCCGTCACTCATCACCGAAATAGGAGATCCAGCCCTGCTATCACAGTCAAGGGCTGTCAGCAGAATAAATAACGACCGCCAGGTTTTGTATAATTCTAACGCTGCCGGCTCCCCTGTCGGGAGCTCGTGTCGGACAGTGCATCCGAGCTCTTGCCACAAGGAAAAGTTCAGGGCAGTATCTCTGTCCATGGAAATCCCTTTTAAGGTAGCCCAGTCTAATAATTCCCGAACTGAGTTTTCAGGAATGGAGGTGCGCAATATGCTAAACACACCTTTCCAGACCAGTATGACAGCGTCGGTTTGTGAGCCGCTGTTCGCCATTTCTCAGTTCTGTCGGACCTCCCGGTCCCAGGGGGGAAAAGGAACAGCATACCTCTAGAGCAATTCGGCTTGGCTGGCAGCAGTAGGACTCGTCAGAGAGTGCAGAATCACATCGGGCAGCACCAAATATTACCGCTGGCCTGGTTCCTACGGTATATCACCGTGTCCCGCAGCCATAGCGAGGAGGAGGAGGAGAAGATCCAGCAGGCAGGAATTGTGTAGCAAGATTGATTTATTTAATTATTTTACAAACCTTTTAAAGACTTTTTTCTTCATAGTCTATTTGGACAAAAGACCAGCCACCCCTTGGGGCTGATTGGCCAAAATCCTAAAACATCCATTATCAAAATATTTTTCTACTATACCATAAACAAGGCTTTCCAAGGTTGCAGGTGGCTTGGTTGTTTACATTCCCTGCTACCTCTTCTGTGAGAGAGAAAAATCTCTCACGGACTTAGAAAATAACAAGAAGATCCTCACTAACAGCATTTTTGTACCTACAGACCCGAAGCTGCTACTCTTCTAAAGCCTCTATGGCGGCTGCGGCCACTGTCCTCTGTGTTTTCATCTCTGTGAGAATGCCAGTTACTGCTCTTCAGGTTAAGCCAAGAGCTTTTGCTTCTTTAGCTTTCTTTTTGAGCGATCTTGGGTTAGCTAGTTCCTTACAAAGGTTTACCTCTTTAACTCCCCGCTTTTCTAAAAAGCGTAAAAATAAATCAAGGGTCACCTCTGTTTCTATATCTGCATCCTACCGCAATCTGCATCATACCGCTGTCCCTGTCGACAGAAATTGTGCAGCCTTTATCAGGTTTGCCCTTGTCAGCCGGAACGGCAGACCCCTCTGTAGGTCAGTCCAGGCACGGATCAGACGCTCTCCTGCAGCTGCTGATCTTTTGCCCTCCAATCGCTGCTTATCGGCGCCTCTTCGTTCTCCCGCCTAGTCAAGAAAACAAAGTCCCTGTCTCTGCTTGGGCGCCAAATTCTTGATTTTCGGAGGGGGAAGACATGCAGACAATCAATGTGATTGATAAAGCAAGCTTCGTTTATTGGTAATACAGAGGCACTTATATAGTATCAGGATATATGTTTGTCAGTTCTTGATTGGTTTAAGCTTACAAAAGCGCATTCTTACTTCTACATAATTGGGTTAGATAAAAGACTACATTTGGCAAGCTTCTATTATTTATGTTTTGACTTGAGAGATCAAAGATCTTCCTCACTTCTCATGGTCAGCACATCTTTATCAGAACAGCACTGTACCTCCTAAAAACTCCCTTTTGGTTCTCAGGCCTGTTTCTCATACAGGCATTTTCTCATGGAGGCATTTTCTTGTGCAGGCTTTTGCTTGTACAGTTCTGTTATTGATTTGTACCCTTTATCAATAATCCATGTCCCTGATCCTCTAACCATTCCCCAACAGGTTGGAAAGGTCCTGGGACGGGGTCCGGATTCCCGTCCAAAGCAGGGTGCTGAGGAAACACGGGTGAGCCAGGAGGACGATAGCTCTCCTGTGCTAAAAAGCAGTCTGCTCTAGCTGTGTTTTCCAGCGTAGGGGAAGAGGTGTCAGGGACACAGGGGTTGGAAGAGGGTGTAAGGGAATTAAAAGAGGGTTTTTGCGGTGGCTTTTCATGTACTGCTTTTTTCTCCGGCCAAGTATAATTTAGTAACAGGAGAGGAAAAAATTTTGAAACTGTTTCATCTCCTGAGTGCCTAAGAGAGGAGCGTTTTCTCCCCCCCTTATCCCAAAATTCATAAGATCTCATATCCTCAGGGGTCAGATTAGGAAAGTACTGGAAAAGCCATCGCACAAAAGACTGAACTAGATTTTTAGGGTATTTATGCCCAGTACAAGAAAGGTAGCTTTGAACTTGGTAGTATATTTCTCTATGGTGTGCAGAAGCCTCAGATCCCATTATGAATGCAGCACCACAAAGCCCCAAATCGCAAAAAAGAGGAAAAAAAAAAAAAATTTGCACCGGCACCAGCTTAAGACAGGAGCCCCTAAACCAGCAGGGAAATACTCACCAGAATTCTGGATTTACCACAGGAAGGCAGGTCCGGAGAAAAGAATAAGTGAAATGGGTCTTCCACTTTCCAGCTGTTCCCTTGCCACGTGGTGTGGGGGAGGGTACAGGCCGAGGCTCTGGGCTTGCTGTTACGCAAAAAGTAACAGCTCGCTACAAAGAGCTGGCACGGCAGGACGTGCAGAGCTAACTCCAGCAGATGCAGCTGCTGGGACACCCTAAAAGTCTCGCAGAACTGAGGTTCAGAGAGAGCATGCTGGGCCCCAAATGTGGAAATACTCACAGCTTTTTACTGGCTAGCGCTCTTAGTTCATTGCCTTATAAAGCCTCGGGCAGCTTAGAGAGGTAGCACGAGCAATCTAGCATTTCAGTAGCTCTGAAAGCGGCAAATGGTAGCTGCAAAGCCGATCCCACCAGCAGAAGCAAAGAAGGAGAAATATAGCCTTCAGTTTGCCTAATTCCTGCAATTAGAAGCTTTCAAACAGAGACAGAGACATACAGATGTTCGCAGGAGTGCAAAGCCAAAGAGGGAGGGCCCCCTCTCGGGTCCTTCTTTTATTTGAAGGAAGGGAAAGGGGAGAACTGGGGGCAGACCTGGGGTGACCGGCCAATCAGACACTGCTAAAGAGTTTGAGTTACATTTGGTTTTGCCCATGCTTGGAACAAAGGAGTTCAGAGCACATGACAAAGTCAAGTCCTGGCTTGTCTTGGGGAGGGGGAAGGGAAGCTCAGAACAGGCAGCAACAAAACAAATCCATCTTTCCCCTTTTGGAAATTTACTTCCCAACCTGCTACCACCTGTTCCTAAGTTTTCTACAGTCCAGAACCTTTTCCCATTTTGTATACAGTTTTCTACTTTGGATGGGTTATAACAGTGACTGTTGTCATGGGTATGTGTGATAAAAAAGGAACCTCGGTGTTTTTCCATATAGAGCTTACAATAACACCTATGGCATGGCTTTTTCGGTATCCCCAGAGGGAAGAGAAAAAAAGGAGTGTCAGAAAAAGGAATAACAGAGGTCTGATATGGCTTATACCTCCACCTCCCATGCCTATGGGGTTGCTACCCACAGCAGGGGTATATGATCTCCTTGGTGGCAAGTACAGTTATTACCACAACCCTAGGGTATATCATCATGTCCCGCAGGCATAGGGAGGAGGAGGAGAGAAGATCCAGCAGGCGGGAATTGTGTAGCAAGATTGATTTATTTAATTATTTTAAAAATTCTTTTATAGGCTTTTTTCCTCATAGTCTAATTGGACAAAGGATCAGCCACCCCTTGGGGGTGATTGGCTAAAATCCTAAAACATCCATTCTCAAAATATTTTTCTACTGTACCATAAACAAGGCTTTTCACGGCTGCAGGTGCTTGGTTGTTTACATAACACCGCTACCTCTTCTGTGAGAGAAAAAAGTCTCTCACGGGCTTAGAAAATAGCAAGAAAATCCTCACTAACAGCATTTTTGTATCTACAATTCCCCCTTTTTGTTTGATAAGATAACAACTCTACTATTAATCCTAAATAGAAATTTACATCAGTTATTAATTCTAAATATGTCCTTAAGGCTTTAACTATCTGACTCCATAACAAGAAATTTAAAGTTCAGTTGCTGCTTGTGGAAGGACCATCCCAGTCTCTGCTTGTAGAAGGACCATCTGCCTGATGGTTGACATCTTGGTCATCATCAGAAGAGTCATTAGGCTGATGATCTACATTCTGGTTGCCATTTGGATGGTTGGCGTTCTGGTCATCATTTGGAGGTTGCCTGTTCTGCCTCTGGTGCCGTAGGTCAGGGCGAACGCATTTTGAAGCTAGCCACCATACCCCAGTATCTGTGGAAACGCAAGCATACCCACGACCCCAAACGATAAGCTCATGCGGGCCTTTCCACTGGTTAGCAAGTAAATTCCGTACCCAGACTTTTGCCCGGGGCAGTTGTGTCTCGCCTGAAGACTGCAATAACAGAAAATGATTCAGAATAACAGGATTATTTGAATTTTGTGGTACTGTAAGGTGATTGATTGTATACAAAGCTTTTGCTAGTCGGCTTCAGTAACCAAATTCGAAGGTTCCTGTGAGAATCATTGAAAAGCCATGGTAACAGCCCTTAATTCAACTAACTGAGCAGAGCCTGACTTGGATTGGTGTGTTAGTCAGCCACCACAAAGGCAGTGTAGGATACTGCGCACCCTTACGCACAGTGACCCCTGCTAAAAATTTGTCCCAATCCGTACCCCCCAAGCTGCCAACACATCCCGTCCCCAAAGGTTAAGGGAAGTGGTAGCAACATAAGGCCTAATTGTTGCTGTGTGCCCCTCTGGGTCCTTCACCACCACAGGCCGTTTGCTTAAATAGCTCTGTGTGGTTTCTCCTAATCCTGCAATGGCCGATCCCACCGGGGCTAAAGGCCATAAGGGAGGCCATGCAGAGAAGGAGATGATAGATACATCAGCACTCATATCAATCAAACCTGGAAGCTGAGTCCGAGGCGGACGGACGTTCGGCAGGATCAGGGTACATGTCATCTTTAGCCCTTCGTCAGAGATGTCTGCAGTCCAGAAGGCCGGCGGAAGTCCTGTAGATACACTGCCGTTATCTTTGTGAGTTTGTTCTATCCTGGGGACACAAGACTTAAAAGGCACTAATTTAGCAAGGCAGGTCTTTTCAGGAATAGTTACAGGGGATTTTTGCATGGAGACCATAGCGAAAATCTGACCTTTAAAGTCAGCATCAATAACTCCTGAGTGCACTAAGATTCCTTGATGGGCAACATCAGGTTTTCCCACCAGCATTGTACCGGATCCCGGGGCTAAGGGTCTATATGCATCCAAGGGAACCTTATAAATACCGCTAGAGTCTAAGACGACTGCGGCTGCAGTATGGACGTCAAAATTGTCTGATCCCTGGATGCCGTCTCTAGGGTGGCTGAGTAGGCCTGTGCCTGTACCTGTGCCACCCTCTGGGGGAGGGACTACATCGGAGAGCAATTCCCCCTCCATGCACCCCGGCGGAAGTTTCCTGACAAAGGCCGTCCCTCGGCATGAGTTTGGGATCTACAATAGTCTGAGCAATGCCCTGGTCTGCCACACCTCTTGCACTGGGGGATCGGTGTGTTTTCTTTTTGGCTCTGCTTAGGCCGCTTCCGTTTTTTCGCGTGTTTGGGTTGCTTTGGTTCACAACCAGAAGATGTGTGAACAGGCTGCAGGAACGCAGCCAAAGCAGACCTTCTCTGGTTCCCAGATCCCACCTTAGTGCAGGCTTCGACCATGTCTGTTATCTCAGGGTCCCCTGGAAAGGCATCTATGATTTTTCTGCACTCCTCATTTGCGTTATCTCTCACTAACTGCCTTAACAACAACTGTCTTAACCTGTCATCCTCAACCTGCTTCTTGAGAGAAGCAGTGACTTTCTCTGCAAAAGAGAGGAATGACTCTGATTTCCCTTGAACTATTTCAGTATATCGCTTTCTAGGCGCAGACAACTCTATGGTTTTCAACAGGGCAGTGACGCCGACCTGTTGGGCTTGCTGCAGGATGCTCGAGGGAAAGTTACCCTGTAGACTGGGATCAGAGAAGGGACCAGTCCCCATAAGAGCATCCATTCCCGCTGTCCATCTAGGATCGTCAGCTGGGAGCTGCATATTCCCTAACGCAGCTTTGTCGGCCAGCTTTCTCCAGGTTTTCTCAAAAACTCCAAATTGTACAGGTTGAAATAGAATTTGACATAAGTGTCTGATATCAAATGGATCATGCAAATCTGTATTTATCACCCTTATTATCTGCATAACCTCAGCAGAACCTAACCCATGTTTTGCCACCTTGGATTGCAGATCCTGGGCAACCTTGCAAGCAATCACCTCATGCTTGTCATGCTGGCCTGAATTTGGGAGAGCCTTATACACTGGGAAAGCTTGGATCTCCCCTTTTGGGGAGTCACTCCCATCCTGAACTACTGGCACAGCCTGTGGATGGAGTGTAACAGCTTCCCAATTACCCCCAAAATCCTCAAATCTGTTTGGCATTCCAATGTTTCCAATAATTTCTAATCTCCCTCCTCCAGTGCTCGCATCTTAGCTGACTCTAAGAAGCTATTGTAGTGGGTCGGACGCAGTGTTACTGTGCAGTCCTGAAAGGTCCAGGGGTGAGACCGGAGCAGCCTTTTCCTTCGCCGCCTGGCTATGGCAGCTTTTCGCCCCGGGGCCAGAACCTCATCTGCCTCACTTCCTGACGAGGAATCATCAGGCAAAGGCAACTCTGAGACGCTGGGAGCGAAAAGAGGTGAGCGGAGAGGGGCAGATTCACTAGAGGCAGAACAGACAGCACAGACTACAGTTGGCTGCGCTGCAGTTTGAACAGCAGCCTCTTTACGAGATGCTGTCTCGGCCGATCTTGACTGAGCTGGTACTGGAGCTGCTGCAGCCGTCTACGGGGCTGCAGCAGCGCCAGGCGCTGCGCTCGTCTCTTCCACCGCACCAGCGCGCAGCGCCCCTGCTGGCCCTTGCTCCGTGGCCGCGTTCGGTGCCGCTGCTGGCCGGGGCGCGGCCGCCGCCGCCGCTTCCGGGTTTTCCCGTGGCAGCGCTACTTCCAGGTTCGCCGCTGGCAGCGCCACTTCCTGGTTCGGAGCCGCGTCTCCCGCGGTCAGTGTGGGCGGCGCGGGCCCGGCGCACTCCGCGCCGCAGGGTGCCTCTGGCATCTGCAGCAGCTGCTTTTGCAAGCTGAGCAGTTCCTCCGGCTGCCATGATATGTTCGGTACCTCTGTCAGCAAAGGCAGATGCTGTATTAAAATATAGATTACTTGGCTCTGCAGTGGTGCAGAACAGTCCAGCGCCAAGGACGGCAGAAGACCACACCCAGCCAGTCTTGGTACAGTCATGCCTGGTGCTACGCCGGCCAAGAAGGTAGATCCGGACAATTTTGGCTTTGCTGGCGCATACACAAACGGGCTAGGAGGTGCTCTGGGGGTCCAATTCGCTAAGCTGCTAATTCGCGGCCCTGGATAAGCCATGGCCGCCGCCGAGCAGAGCAGCAAGGCGGACTGCGGGTCCTCCTGCTGCCCCAACACCCCAGCCTCTCCCGGCACGGGGTCCCTGGAGGCTGCGGAGTTCTGCGACTGTGCAGGGTGAGGCGGCGCAGGCTCTACCTGTGGAGCCGGGGGGGGTTTTCCATATCCACCATCACTTGCCCCTGGAGCCCGGTCAGCGGGGTCTCCCTTGGACATTCCTCCGTCACTGATTACCGAAACAGGCAAGCCAGCTCTGCTGTCACAGTCAAGGGCTGTCAGCAGAATAAATAACGACCGCCAGGTTTGATATAATTCTATCACTGCTGGGTCCCCAAACGGGAGTTCGTGTCAGACAGCACAGCCAAGTTCTTGCCGTAATCCAAAGTCCAGGGCAGTATCTCTGTCCATGGAAATCCCTTTTAAGGTAGCCCAATCTAATAATTCCCGAACTGAGTTTTCAGGAATGGAGGTGTGCATTATACTGAAAACACCTTTCCAGACCATTACCACAGCGTCGGTTTGTGAGCCGCTGTTCGCCATTTTCTCAGTCCCGTCGGACCTCCCGGTCCCGGGGGGGAAGGGGAACAGCGTACCTCTAGAGAAATTCAGCTTGGCTCGCAGCAGCAGGACACGTGGGGTGCACCAAATATTACCACAACCCTAGGGTATATCACCGTGTCCCGCAGCCATAGGGAGGAGGAGAGAAGATCCAGCAGGCAGGAATTGTGTAGCAAGATTGATTTATTTAATTATTTTACAAACTCTTTTATAGGCTTTTTTCCTCATAGTCTAATTGGACAAAGGATCAGCCACCCCTTGGGGGTGATTGGCTAAAATTCTAAAACATCCATTCTCAAAATATTTTTCTACTGTACCATAAACAAGACTTTTCAAGGCTGCAGGTGTTTGGTTGTTTACATAACTCTGCTACCTCTTCTGCGTGAGAGAAAAGTCTCTCACGGACTTAGAAAATAGCAAGAAAATCCTTGCTAGCAGCATTTTTCTATCTACATACGGTGGTCAATTTGGTCTTACCCTCTATTTCCTCTTCATTTCCTTTTTGCTAATTTCCAGGCAAATTGCTTTTGACACTTCTTAATTGTAGCTTCCCACCGTTCCTCAGGTATCTCCCATTCACCAGGCACTAGTAATTCCCATCCACAAAGCAAGGTTACTATTTCAGCTGTTCTTTGCTCTACCTGGATGGGGAATAGATTTGGCATTCCACACTTCATGCAATGAGGGTGTCGTTTTAGTGAACTACAATACCAATGTTTTTTACAGTCTAGACATTTACATTTAACCCAGCTAGCATGTCCAGTATTGGGATGAATCAGACAGGGTATATGGTATGGCACTGTTGGAAGTGGCAATTCCTCCTCCTTTTTAAATAAGTCACAGGCTAAGGCCAGAATATGAGAACTCTCAGACCAAAATAGTCCTGATCCTCCTGTTTGGAGTGGAAGTATTCCTCCCCAAGGGGGGTATCGGAGGTGTCTCAGGACTTGTCCAGGCAACACTTGAAACCACTGATATAAGCTTGGCCTTATTTCCCAATGAGGTGTGATTCTTGGTGTATCTCTTGGATCATTTGGGTCTTCCCAGTGCATTACCACCCAGTTCCCGCTTAAGAGTGAACTTGGTATCACCAGGCTTAGATGTTATAGTGCACTCCTTAGGTTCTTCCACGGGTCCTTTGATTCTGCTGGCGTGGATCCACCCTCGCTCCTTGGTCCGGATCGCTGCCTCAGTCATCAGTAGCACCTGAAAAGGACCTTCCCATTGTGGAGTTAAAGATTGCTCTTTCCATGTTTTTACTAGTACCCACTCCCCTGGATGGATATTGTGGATTTAAAAGTCTAAAGGTGTGGTTTGAGGGATTATCCCTTTCAACTGCAAATCTTCAAGGGCCCTTGCAATTGTGTTGACATATCCTTTAACACTCATTTCCCCTACGTCATAGGTAGCAGCTTCATGTTGGGTGGTCAGAAAGGGTAACCCAAACATCTTTTCATAAGGTGACACACCCAGGTCTGACCTGGGTTGTGTCCGAACCCTCAATAAAGCCAGAGGTAGGCATTTTACCCATGACATTTAAGTTTCAATTATTAGTTTAGTTAAGGTTCACTTTAAAGATTGGTTAATCCTCTCTACCCGTCCTGTATTAGCACGGTAAATATTACCGTATCCCGCAGCCGTAGGGAGGAGGAGAGAAATCCCGCAGGTAGGAATTATGTAGCAAAATTGATTTATTTAATTATTTCACAAACTCTTTTATAGACTTTTTTCTTCATAGTCTAATTGGACAAAGGACCAGTCACCCCTTGTGGGTGATTGGCTAAAATCCTAAAACATCCATTCTCAAAATATTTTCCTACTGTACTATAAACAAAGCTCGGCAAGGTCTCAGGTGTTCATAGTTTATAAACTCTGAGAATATCTTCTGTGAGAGAGAAAAGTATCCCATGGCTTAGAAAGCAGCAGGAAAATTCCTTGCTAACAGCATTTTTGTACCTACAATTCCCCCTTTTTGTTTGATAAGATAATAACTACTGTTAATCTTAAATAGAAATTTACATCAGTTATTAATTCTAAATATGTCCTTAAGGCTTTAACTATCTGACTCCATAACAAGAAATTTAAAGTTCAGTTGCTGCTTGTGGAAGGACCATCCTAGTCTCTGCTTGTGGAAGGACCATCTGCCTGATGGTTGACATCTTGGTCATCATCAGAAGAGTCATTAGGCTGATGATCTACATTCTGGTCGCCATTTGGATGGTTGGCGTTCTGGTCATCATTTGGAGGTGTCCTGTTCTGCCTCTGGTGCCGTAGGTCAGGGTGAACACATTTTGCAGGTAGCTACCATACCCCAGTATCTGTGGAAACGCAAGCATACCCACGACCCCAAACGATAAGCTCATGCGGGCCTTTCCACTGGTTAGCAAGTAAATTCCGTACCCAGACTTTTGCCCGGGGCAGTTGTGTCTCGCCTGCAGACTGCAATGAGAAAAAATGATTGAGAATAACAGGATTATTTGAATTTTGTGGTACTGTAAGGTGATTGATTGTATACAAAGCTTTTGCTAGTCGGCTCTTTGGGGTTTCTCCATGCATTCCCCCTTTCTGTTTGTCCAAAACACGCTTCAAGGTACCATGAGCGCGTTCGACAATGGCTTGGCCAGTAGGAAAATGTGGGATACCGAAGATATGATCTACACCCCATAGGTGCAAAAACTGCCGCGTCTTCTCCGAGGCGTAGGCAGGACCATTATTGGTTTTCACAGAAGCTGGCACGCCCAGGACTGAGAAAGCCAATTTCCAATGGGCGATGACATCACGACCCTTCTCTCCAGTGTGAGCAGAAGCCCACATAGCTGAGGAGAAAGTGTCAATAGACAAGTGAACATATTTCAGCCAACCAAATTCAGGGATGTGTGTTACATCTGTTTGCCAAATCTGCAAGGCTTTTAGCCCTCTGGGGTTTACCCCCGCTGGCAAAGGCGCAGCGAGTCCGTGACAGTCAGCACAAGCACTGACAATGTCACGCGCCTCGGTTGGCGTTAAATGAAACTGCTTCTGCAGGGTATGTGCACTTTGATGGAAGAAACCGTGTGATGCCTTGGGCTTGTGCAATTTTGTCAGGCTGAGGCCCTACCCATGCAGGGGTGGCCAGCATGTCATCCCTGGCATTGCCTTCTGTTAGAAAACCTGGTAAATTGGTGTGGCTTCGAATGTGCAGAATGTAATACAAATGCACTCTAGCCTGAACTGCAGACCACAAGGTTTTCAAAAGTGAAAACAGAGCCGCATTGTTCACCTCCTTCAGGAATGAACAATCTAAGCGTTGGGTTATATCTGCTATGTAAGCAGAGTCAGTAACCAAATTCAAAAGTTCCTGTGAGAATCTTTGAAAGCCATGGTAACAGCCCTTAATTCAACTAACTGAGCAGAGCCTGACTTGTGACTCTTCAGCACCTGCCATTCCGATTCTTCCTTCCAGGTAACGATGGCTTTCCCAGTTTTCCCAGAACCATCCGTAAACATGGTGGGTCCTTTCACTGGCACTCGACTATTTCTCAGCCGCAAGGAAAGTATGGTCGATTTTGCAAACTGCAGTAATTTATGTCTGGGCAGACGGTAAGTGATCTGCCCTGAAAAGTTTTGCAGCACGCTTTGCAAAGGAGCACTATGGATAAGGCTCCACTCAAAGTATTCCCTTGAGATCGGAACAACAATTACAGCAGGATCCACAGCCATCAGTTGCAAACACCGTTGATGGCATTTGATTATCAGAGAAGCGACCAATTCAAACACTGTGGTCACTGTCCTTTTTGGCTGGTGAGGCAAAAAGACCCATTCTAGGATATGCAAAGGATCAGGCCATTGTGCATTCCACTGGCCAATGATACCTGTAGGATGGAGGTCTAGAATAGTAATGAAAACAGTGATAGCAATGGAAGGATCTACTCCATAAACCTGACGAGCGGAAACAGCCCATTGGACCTCCTGCAGCGCTTGTCGTGTTTCCGGAGTCAACTCCCGAGGTGAATTCAGATATGGGTCCCCTTTTAATATATTAAAAAGTGGGCAAAGTTGTTTTAAGGTTAGACCTAGATAAAGTTGTAACCAATTGATGACACCCAGCAGTTTCTGAGCATCATTCAAGGTTTTAATCGAATCCGGGAATTGCACCTCTTGGCGTTGGATAGTTTGGTCCAAAATTTTTACTCCTAAATATTTCCAAAGAGGATGCTGTTGAACTTTCTCCAGAGCTACCTCTAATCCATAGGCATGCAGAGCAGCGAGCAGCTGAGGCTGTATTCTCAGCAGCTCGTCCCGAGTGGATGCTGTCAGCAGGATATCATCCATGTAATGGTAGCAGCGTGCATCAGAAAACTGCTTGCGAACTCCGGATAAATCTTGGGCAACATACCACTGACAGATAATTGGGCTGTTCCTCATCCCTTGAGGGAGGACCTTCCATTGGTATCTCTTAGCAGGTTCAGCATTGTTAATGGCAGGCACAGTAAAGGCAAATTTGGGTTTGTCATCAGGATGCAAAGGAATTGTGAAAAAACAATCCATTAAATCAATGATCAGGATGTCCCACCCCATAGGAATCATGGTAGGAGAGGGCATGCCAGGCTGCAATGCCCCCATACCTTCCATTACAGCATTAACTTTCCGGAGATCCTGCAACAATCTCCATTTCCCTGATTTCTTATTAATTACAAAAACAGGAGTATTCCAGGAACTAGCAGAAGGTTCAATGTGCCCCTGTTGTAACTGTTCCTGAACCAGCTGATGAAGGGCATCTGACTTCTCCTTTGGTAGGGGCCACTGCGACTCCAAGATTGGTGTGTTAGTCAACCACTGCAAAGGCAGTGTAGGATACTGTGCACCCTTACGCACAGTGACCCCTGCTAAAAATTTGTCCCAATCCGTACCCCCCCAAGCTGCCAACACGTCCCGCCCCCAAAGGTTAAGGGAAGTGGTAGTAACATAAGGCCTAATTGTTGCTGTGTGCCCCTCTGGGTCCTTCACCACCACAGGCCGTTCGCTTAAATAGCTCTGTGTGGTTCCTCCGAATCCTGCGATGGCCGATCCCACAGGGGCTAAAGGCCATGAGGGAGGCCATGCAGAGAAGGAGATGATAGTTACATCAGCACTCATATCAATCAAACCTCGAAGCTGAGTTTGGGGCAGACGGGCGTTCAGCAGCATCAGGGTACATGTCATCTGTGGCGTTTGGTCAGAAATGTCTGCAGTCCAGAAGAACTGCGGAAGTCCTGTAGATCCACTGCCATTATCTTCATGAATTTGTTGTTCTATCCCAGGGACACAAGACTTAAAAGGCACTAATTTAGCAAGGCAGGTTTTTTCCGGAATATTGACAGGGGGTTTTTGCGTGGACACCATAGCACAAATCTGACGTGTAAAGTCAGCGCCAATGACTCCTGAGTGCACTAAGATTCCTTGATGGGCAACATCAGGTTTTCCCACCAGCATTGCACTGGATCCCCGGGCTAAGGGTCTATATGCATCCAAGGGAACCTTATAAATACCGCTAGAATCAAAGACGACTGCTGCTGAGGTGTGGACGTCAAAACTGTCTGATCCCTGGATGCCGTCTCTAGGGTGGCTGAGTAGGCCTGTGCCTGTACCTGTGCCACCCTCTTGGGGAGCGACTGCATCAGAGAGAATTCCCCCTCCTTGCACCCCGGCGGAAGTTTCCCGACAAAGGCTGACCTTCGGCATGAGTCTAGGATCTACAATAGTCTGAGCAATGGCCTGGTCTGCCACACCTTTTGCACTGGGGGCATCGGTGTGTTCTCTTTTTGACTCGGCTTAGGCTGCTTCCGTTTTTTCGCGTGTTTGGGTTGCTTTGGTTCACGACCAGAAGATGCGTGAACAGGCTGCAGAAACGCAGCCAAAGCAGACCTTCTCTGGTTCCCAGATCCCACCTGAGCACAGGCTTCTACCATGTCTGTTACCTCAGGATCCCCTGGTAAGGCATCTATGATTTTTCTGCACTCCTCGTTTGCGTTATCTCTCACTAACTGCCTTAACAACTGTCTTAACCTGTCATCCTCAACCTGCTTCTCGAGAGAAGCAGTGACTTTCTCTGCAAAAGAGAGGAATGACTCTGATTTCCCTTGAACTATTTCAGTATATCGCTTTCTAGGCGCAGACAACTCTATGGTTTTCAACAGGGCAGCCATGTCGAGCTGTTGAGCTCGCTGCAAGATGCCAGAGGACAAAGTACCCTGTAGACTGGGATCAGAGAAGGGACCAGTCCCCATCAAAGCATCCATTCCCACTGTGCAACTAGGATGGGCAGCAGGGAGCTGCATATTCCCTAACGCAGCTTTGTCAGCTAGCTTTCTTCAGGTTTTCTAAAAAATTCCAAATTGTACAGGTTGAAATAGAATTTGACATAAGTGTCTGATATCAAATGGAGCAAGCAAATCTGTATTTATCACCCTTATTATCTGCATAACCTCAGCAGAACCTAGCCCATGTTTTGCCACCTTGGATTGCAGATCCTGGGCAACCTTCCAGGCAATTACCTCATGCTTATTATGCTGGCCTGAATTTGGGAGAGCCTTATACACTGGGAAAGCTTGGTTCTCCCCTTTTGGGGAGTCACTCCTATCCTGAACTACTGGCACAGCCTCAGGATGCAGTGTAACAGCTTCCTGATTACTCCCAGAATCCTCAAATCTGTTTGGCATCCCAAGTGTTTCCAATAACTTCCAATCTCCTTCCTCCAAAGCCCGCATCTTAACTGACTCCAAGAAATGATTGTAGTGTCTTGGACGCACTGTCGCAGTGCAATCCGGAAAGGTCCAAGGGCGAGACCAGAGCAGCCTTTTCTTTCGCCGCCCGGCTATAGCTGCTTTACGACCTGGGGCCAAAGCCTCCTCTGCCTCAGTGCCTGACGATGAGTCATCGAGTAAAGGCAACTCTGAGGTGCCGTGAACGAACAGAGGTGGGCGGGGAGGAACGGATTGACCAGAGGCAGAACAGACAGCACAGACTACAGTCGGCTGTGCTGCAGTTTGAACTGCAGCCTCTTTTCGGGATGCAATCTTGGCCGGATCTTGACTGAACTGGTACTGGAACTGCTGCGGCTGTCTCCGGGGCTGCAGCAGCGCCTAGAGCCGCTGCTACCTCCTGTGCCGTGGTCGGCCCTGGAGAAACCGCCGGCTGGGGCGTAGCCGCCGCGTCCGCTGTTTCTGTCGCTGGTCTCGGCTTCACTGGCAGCTGGAGCACCAGTGCCGTGCCAGCGGGCAACGCAGGGATTGCTGCCGCCTCCGCGGGTTCCGGATTGGGAGCCGCTTGTCGCACGGGTGGTGCGGGTGGGGTGCACCCCACGTGGGGGGGGGGGGGGGGTCCTCCAGCAGCGTCAGCAGCTGCTTTTACAAGCTGAGCAGTTCCGATAGCTGCCGTGAGATATTTGGCAGTTCCGATAACTGCCGTAAGATATACAGCAGTTCCGTTAACAAATGCAGATGATGTATTAGAAGATCGACTGCTCGGGTCTGCGACTTCGCAGAACAGTCTGGCGCTATGGAGGGCGATGGCTTACATCCAGGCATTCTCAACGCAGAATACGCATGCGCGGCCGTGCTAGTGATGCCATGAAGATTTTTGCCTTTTCCTTTTTACCCCGTTATACCTTTTTTACAACTTCTGTATTCTTAGTGCTTTTCCCCTACATCCTTGGACTTGTTTGTCAAGCTAAGAGACTAAACATTTTAGAAGCTTCGTAGCTAGGGATAAGTGTGCCCCAGACCCCAAGGTCCTCTCCAGAACACATTCTGTAAACTAAGATAGAACCATCCAGGGGAAGGTTCCTTGGGGAGGGGGGCTCACTTGAGCCTCTCATTGGGGAATCTTTGATAGATATGCTAATTAGTAAGACCTATAATGTTATACCCGATCTTTTGTGGGGGGCATTTTTTGCAAGGTGCATTTCGATGCATACGACCTGGACGTGTGCACCTAAGGATCCTTAAAATAAATATCAAGGTAAAATCCCTTTTCCCCTTCTAACTGTGTATGACTCTTGATTTTAAGACCAGGGAAAGACATCAGTTGCTGGCGACCACTAAGGGACCCTAAAGACCTTGAAACTCACAGTCTTGGGTTGGAACACATCTTGCTTTGCCCCTCTCTTTGCCGGCAAATTACAGAGGGGCCGGAGCAGCAATCTAAGACTGTGACCAGGACTTTAGGGCCCAGCACGGAAAGGCAGAAGCACGGAAAGAGGTGAGTGAAAAAGGGACCGATACTACCGAGACTGTGCTAGCACTAGGGAAGGAGATCTCCGAGGCGGTTGGAAAGGTTGGGGGCATAGAAGCCCACGAAAGGGGAAAGCTTAAACTTTTCCCCTGCAAACTGTGGAAAGGAGGGGACGCCCTCCGTGGAGTTCACAAGGGCCCAGAGGCTGCACCTTATGCAGCCACAGGAGTGGCTCAGAGGTTGGTTGGTTGGGACATCAGGAGGCTGAGGGTTCGAATCCTGTTGAGACCAGATTTTCACGCATGTGCATTTACTGTTTGCTACAACTAGTTGCTTTTTAGTATTTTAAAGTGCTGTTTTGAAGTGTTTGTGTAGTAAGCTAGATAAACTGCCCCGGAAATCGGAATTCCGAGGCCAGATTGCAGGCTGAATTCCGGAGTTAAGAGCTTCCCTCTGGCAGAGATTTTCTGTCTGTGAGCAAATATGGGTGGTGTTTTTTCATATGAAAATTTAAAAATCCCTCCTAACAGCCCATTGGAATTGATAGTAAAACACTGGAGATGGCTGACAGGGTGAAAAACTACTTTGGACACCCGAGAATTGATCAGACTGTCCACACAGGTTTGGCCGACTTTAAAATTAAGTCAAGGAAACTGGCCTCGCTATGGGAGTTTGGAAAGTAACATCATTACTGACCTGATGGTAGAATTGAGATCATTACGTAGGTTTGATGAACTAAGATATGCAGAACTTTTTACTATGTATCTGAACAGGGAAGAAGCATATGTAGTAGACAAAAGTAATATGGAAATGACTTTGAGGAGGAGAAAGGGAAAGAAAAAGCCACAGCAAGCTGACTCGCATGGTAATACAGACAGAGAAATCGATATGACAGATACAGATATGGTAGCACCAGCTTTGCGCAATGGGGGGGGGGGGTGTCTCCCCCCCCTTTCAACTGCCGGGGCAGCCTGCACAGGTGGGGGTGGGGGACAGAGGAATGGGGCAGCCGGTGGGGGTGGGGGCGGGGGCTGGGGGAGTGGCGGATCCGCCGCTGCCACCTCCGCCAGTGGGGCAGCGCGCACAGGTGGGGGTGGGGGCAAGGAGTGGGGGGGGTGGCTCCGCCGCCACCATCGCCACCTCTGCCTCCACCGCTGCCTCCACTGTCTCCGCTTCTGTCCGAGCAGGGGCAGGGGAGGAAGCGAGCGGCCGGCTCCAAGCCAGAGGAGTGGTGCAGAGCCTACCCCCCCGGCCTCCTCAGGGGCGGGGGGTGGGCATAGAGGTGGGAGAGATGCGGATATGCCACCGCCCCCTGACCGCCCCGGAGGCGGAGAAGGGGCAGGCATGCCACTGCCCCCTGACCGCCCTAGAGGTGGAGAAAGTGCAGACTGGTCACTGCCCCCTGGCTTTTCCAGAGGCAGAGACGAGGAAGGGGGAGGGGAAGGGGCGGGCTGGCCACCTTTCCCCGAGTACCCCGAACATGGAAGTGAAGGCAGAAATGGACACGGGCAATTGCGGCGGCATTCCCCAATACAGCGAGCCGCAAGTTTCCGAGCCAGAGACAGGAGGAGCCGCTCGCTCTCCCCACCCTGCGGCGCGGCCAATGTTAAAGCTGAGGGCAGACGGGATGGCCCCGACCCAGGCGGCTCTTACAGAGCTAGGGACGGGAGAAGCTGCTTGCAGCCCCTGCCTCCCTACCCCTCCACTGCCGCAAAGAGCGAGGCAGTTCCTGATCAACATTCGCCTGGAACAAGTTTTAAAACCAATGAACCAATTTCAATTAAAAGCGAATGGGATGATTTTGATACAGATGGTTCTCACGGGGAGGGAGGTAGAAGAAGGGGCAGGATAGCCAGAGAAGCTATGAGAGCAGTCAGTCCCATCGCTAAACACACAAGGTCCAAAGCAGGTAAAAGGGGGGAAGAAGAACTTGCATTAGAAGCACCTCTGAGACAGGCTGTGGGAAATCATGGAGTCATTTATATAAAAACACAGCAGTGGAAAAACTCAATTGGGAAGTACAGGGACAACCCGGAAAGAGCAGCTATGCGTGTAGAAATGGCCATAAAATCCCAAAACCCAGATTGGGGTGATCTAAATGTTATGCTAGATGAATTATTGGATAAAACAGAGAGAGAAATGGTCAACAAGGCTGCTATATCTGCTATAGAAACTCAAATTGCAACTGGAAGTCTCCAAGGGTCAGTTAATGATATCTATCCCCTAGCAAGCCCTAGCTGGGATCCCGATGTCCCAGAACAGATGGAAAAGCTGAAGCGATACCAGAAATGGGTGATTGTTGGGTTAAAATGTGCTGTTCCTAAAGCAGTGAATTGGGCTAGGTTATATGAGATCAAACAAAATCCAAATGAGACCCCCACAGAGTTTCAAAATAAGCTTAAAGAGGCTGCACAAAAATACACTACCTTAGATCCTGACTCACCTGAGCAGCACATCCACCTGGCCTACCTGTTTATAGGTCAATCATCTAATGACATAAAGAAAAAGCTGCAAAAGATAGATGGGCCACCGGACATAAGTAAACTGTTGAATGTAGCCTGGAAGGTATGCCAGAACAGAGACTTAGCAGACAAAGATAAACATAATAAACCCCACCACAAGAAGTATGATATGGGAAAGTCATCTGAGACATCAAAAAGGGGTCCCCCTTTTCCCCTATCTGAGGACCAATGCGCAATTTTCAAAAAGCGGGGGCATTGGAAAAATGAGTGTCCATCGCGAGCAGAAAAGAAGCCCCCAGTTACAGAACTAACTGTAAATATGGACTGACGGGGACTGAAGGTAACTACCCCAGCAGAGCCTTCGGTTGTAGCTAAGCTGGGGAATGATGATGTTGAATTTCTGGTTGATACAGAGGCAACGTATTCTGTGTTAAATACTTTAAAAGGTAAACTGAGTCAAGACACTGTGGATATGATCAGAGCTACAGGGGTAAGTGAAACAAGGCCTTTTCTCCAACCTTTAAAATTTAAATTGGGAAAACACTGGGACACTCACCAGTTCCTGTATATGCCAAATTCCTCAATGCCATTATTGGGCAGAGATTTACTGGAAAAATTGGAAGCAGAAATTAAGTTTTCCAAGGAGGGGGGAGTGAAAGTTATAATCCCAGAATCTAAAATTATCGAAGCAGCTGCTATACTTGTACAGGAATGCCATGGAAAAATTCCCAAAGAAGTTGAAGAGGCTGTCATTCAAATAGTGTGGGCCAATGATTCTCCTGGGAGATCCAAAAAAGCTGAACCTGTGAGTATCACACTCAAAGCAGGGGCTACACCAGCAAGGCAAAGACATTATCATCTGAAATTAGAAGCTCGCAAGGGATTGGTACCTGTGATTGAAAAGTTTCTCAAATTGGGGTTGTTAGTAGAATGTGAATCCAGGTACAACACACCAATCTTGCCAGTAAAGAAAGCTGATGGTAAAAGCTACAGGTTGGTACAGGATTTGAGGGAAATCAACAAGATAACAGAGGGCATACACCCAGTGGTAGCGAATCCTTACACACTTTTGAAAACACAAACAAATGAATTAGGATGGTTCACTGTCTTAGATCTCAAGGATGCCTTTTTCTGCATTCCTGTGCACAAGAATAGCCAATAACTGTTTTCTTTTGAGTGGGAGAATCCTGAAAAAGGGAGAAAGACACAGCTCACTGTAGTGGGTTTGGTTTGTAACCGGGCGGAAACACCAATTCAGTGTAGTGGTTTGGTTCAGAATTCTCATTACTGTTTACTTTCTGTGAGATAAGAATTAGGAGAAACACAAAGCAGGCACCAATCTTGAAAGAATATAAAGAAATTTATTAGCAGACCTAAAAGAAGAGGGGAAAAAAAAAATCATACCACACCTTCAGAACACTTCTCCTCCCCCCACCGTTCACCCTTCTCCCAGTGACAGTGTAAAAAGACAACCCTTGAGATGTTCAGTCTGTTTACCACTTCCATAATAACCTTGTTCAGTCCATTTAGAAAGAGGAATCTCTCTTGTTCATGCTATGAAAACAGTATCACAATGAGACAGCCGCCCAGGTTGGTTCTCTGCTCGCATGTGGTTCCCTTCCCCGACTTGCAGCTTTTCCCACAACTGCTTTCGAGGGTCCACTCTTGAAGTTTTTTGGGGTACAACTTTAAGGTTGAGCCGTTCAGAAACAAAAGTTCTCTTCACCCATCTCTAGGAGCATTTCATCTGTAAGAACTGAGGCCCTTCTCCTTCCCTGGGAGCAAAGGGTCTTCCTCATCTTCATCTTTAGGACTATCTCTGGGAGCATCTCTAGGAACTGAGGTTTTCTCCTTTCCCATTTGGAGCAAAAGTCCTCATCGCTTCCATCTCTCCCTGTTCAAACTTCTCATGAAATTACAGCTGCATCAGCATCTGCCTATCTCAGCGCAGGTGGTTTTGCTCACAAGTACATGCCTTCATGAAATTACAACCGGTACTCTGATATATCATAGCTTTACAACAGAATTTCACCTTTAAGCATCTCCTCTCTTCCCTCAGGTTTTCAGCTCTTCATAGCACTAGAAGGGTGAATCTCACCCAGGCCTTGCAGCTGGAATGTGGCTTATCGCTGTTGGTCCCATAATCTCTTGCTGGACAGCTGTGCAGCTTCATCTCAATCTTGGCCGCACTGGAGGGGGGGGATCCAGGCTGCTCCGGCTGCCCACAGCCCTGCTGGGGGGGGGGGAATGTTCCTGGGGTGGAACAGGGCCCATCGGCTCCAGGATGGCCTTGGCCCGGCCCGGCCTGGCCCACTGGCCCCCACACGGGGCCCGCAGCCACCTATCCCAACACCGGAAATGAGACAGAGCTGGGGGGGGATTTTGTGTATTCTTAAGTGTGGATCACAGAGGCGGTCAGAATTTTAAGTGCCTCAAAGAATTGTCCATATTCAAGCTGGCCAGCTGATAGGTTCTATCAGGTCAGGTCACAGAGGAAGCTGTAAGCACCCCTTTGCAAGAACATTCCTTCTGGGACTATGCTTGCTAACCCATGGCACTCACCTGGACAGTTTTACCATAAAGATTCAAAAACAGCCCAACCATAATCAGAAATCAGCTGGCAAAGGAGCTTGAGGACTGGAGGAAACAAGAACCAGGGGGAGCAGTTCTCCAATATGTTGATGACATCTTGATAGCGGCCAAGAGACGAGATGACTGCATAGAGCTCACTGTAAGTCTGTTGAACATTTTAGGCAAAAGTGGGTATCGGGTCTCGAAAAAGAAGGCACAGGTTGCCAGGGAAACAGTAGTATACCTGGGCCTGGAAATTTTCCGTGGACATCGACAACTCAGCAGAGAACGGAAGGAAGCCATCTGTCGACTTCCAGAGCCCCATACCGTAAGGGAGATGCAGGCCTTCCTGGGAATGGTAGGTTGATGTCGCCTGTGAATATCAAACTACGGTATATTGGTATATGAGGTCCTTAAAGCAGCTGAAAAAGGGACAATCATGTGGACAGAGAATGCCAGGGCTGCATTTAAATAGCTGAAACATTCCTTGATGTCAGCCCCAGCTCTGGGACTGCCGGACTTGACTAAACCTTTTGAACTCTTTACACATGAGCGACTGAATGTTGCTCTGGGGGTACTGGCACAGCACCTTGGAGACCAGCGAAGAGCTGTGGCCTATTTCTCAAAACAACTAGACAATGTAGCCCAGGGTTGGCCAGGATGCTTGAAAGCTGTGGCAGCAACAGTCCTTCTGATACAGGAGGCCCGTAAATTCACCCTTGGGCAGCACATTGTTGTGTTTGTATCCCATGCAGTGATAAATGTGCTGGAGCAAAAGGGGGGACACTGGCTCTCCCCTAGCAGAATGCTCAAATACCAATCTGTGTTGTTGGAACAGGATGATGTTACTCTAAGGACAACTTCTGTGGTAAACCCTGCGATGTTTTTATCATCCATGTTACTTGACAGTGTGCCTGAGCATGATTGTTTGCAGACAATAGAGGAAACTTATTCCAGCAGACCAGACCTGAAAGATGTTCCTTTGAAAGATCCAGACTGGGAACTGTACACTGATGGAAGCAGCTTCATGAGAAATGGTAGGAGGATGACCGGTAACCACCTCAGATAAAATCATTGAGGCAAAAGCCTTGCCTCCAGATGTATCATCACAGAAGGCTGAAGTCATTGCACTAATGAGAGCTCTAGAACTGAGTGAGGGGAAGAAGGTGAACATACGGACTGATTCCAAATATGCCTTCAGTGTTGTTCATGCCCACGGAGCTATTTGGAAGGAACGTGGCCTGCTGACTGCTCAAGGTAATGAGGTCGAGCATGCTAAACTGTTGCTGCCTTTTCCGAGCTTCCCTTCCCCCTCCCCAAGATAAGCCAGGACTTGCCTCTGCCATGTGCTCTGAACTCCTTTGTTCCAAGCACAGACAAAACCAAATGTAACTCAAACTCTTTAGCAGTGTCTGATTGGCCAGTCACCCCAGGTCCGCCCCCAGTTCTCCCCTTTCCCCTCCTCCGAATAAAAGAAGGACCCGAGAGGGGGCCCTCCCTCTTTGGCTTTGCACCCTTCTGTGAACATCTGTGTCTGTCTCTGTTTGAAAGCTTCTAATTGCAGGAATTGGGTAAACTGACAGCTATATTTGTATTACCACAGGCCTGGTTCCTACGGTATATCACCGTGTCCCGCAGCCATAGGGAGGAGAAGGAGGAGAAGATCCAGCAGGCAGGAATTGTGCAGCAAGATTGATTTATTTAATTATTTTACAAACTCTTTTATAGACTTTTTTCTTCATGGTCTAATTGGACAAAGGACCAGCCACCCCTTGGGGGTGATTGGCCAAAATCCTAAAACATCCATTATCAAAATATTTTCTACTATACCATAAACAAGACTTTCCAAGGTTGCAGGTGGCTTGGTTGTTTACATTCCCTGCTACCTCTTCTGTGAGAGAGAAAAATCTCTCACGGACTTAGAAAAACAGCAAGAAAATCCTCGCTAACAGCATTTTTGTACCTAAGTATTTCTCCCTCTTTGCTTCTACTGGTGGGATCAGCTTTGCAGCTACCATTTGCCGCTTTCAGAGCTACTGAAATGCTTATTGCCCGTGCTACCTCTCTAAGCTGCCCGAGGCTTTCTAAGGCATTGAACTATGAGCACTAGCCGGTAAAAAGCTGTGAGTATTTCCACATTTGGGGCCCAGCATGCTCTCTCTGAACCTCAGTTCTGCAAGACCTTTAGGGTGTCCCAGCAGCTGCTTGTATGCTGGAGATGGCTCTGCACGTCCTGCTGTGCCAGCTCTTTGTAGCGAGCTGTTACTTTTTGCATAACAGTGAGCCCAGAACCTCAGCCTGTACCCTCCCCCACACCATGTGGCAAGGGAATGGCTGGAAAGTGGAAGACCCATTTTGCTTATTCTTTTCTCCGTGTCGCGGGCTGGGTTTGTAACCGGGCGGAAACACCAATTTAGTGTAGTGGTTTGGTCCAAAATACTCATTACTGTTTATCTGCTGTGAGATAAGAATTAGGAGAAATGCAAAGCAGGCACCAAACTTGAAAGAATATAAAGAAGTTTATTAACAGACCTTAAAGAAGGAAAAGAAAAAAATTGTACCACCTTCAGAACTCTCCTCCTCCCCCCACCTTCCTCCCTTCTCCCACTGACAATGTAAAAAGACAACCCTTAAGATGTTCAGTCTGTTTACCACTGCCATAATAACCTTGTTCCGTCCATTTAGAAAGAGAAGTCTCTTCTTGCTCATTCTATGAAAACAGCATCACAACGAGACAGCCGCCCACTTCCAAATATTGTTCAGTCCATTTAGGAAGAGGAGTCTCTCTGCTCGCGATGTGAGTCCCTTCCCCCGACTTGCAGCTTGTTCAAGGTCACACACAGATAACAATTGGTTTTCCCGCATTTGAGGGTCCACTCTTGAAGTTTTTTGGGGTACAATTTTAAGGTTGAGCCGTTCAGAAACAAAAACAGAGGCCCTTCTCCTTCCCTGGGAGCAAAGGGTCTTCCTCATCTTCATTGTTAGGACTATCTCTGGGAGCATCTCTAGGATCTGAGGTTTTCTCCTTTCCCATTTGGAGCAAAAGTCCTCATCTGGTTCATCTCTAGGGACTGAGGTTTTCTCCTTTCCCGTTTGAAGCAAAAGTCCTCATCTGTCCAAACTTCTCATGAAATTACAGCTGCATCAGCATCTGCCTATCTCAGTGCAGGTGCTTTTGCTCACGAGCTGAACACTCCACCCCCCATATCTTCATGGAATTACAATGGGATACTCTGATATATCATAGCTTCACAACAGAATTTCAGCTTTAAGCATCTCCTCTCTCTCTTCCCTAGGGTTTTCAGCTCTTCACAGCAATAAAAAGCGTTAATCTCACCTCGGCCTTGCAGCTTTGCATCTGGAATGTTAAATGTTGCTTATCGAAGTTGAGAGGGGGGAGAGCCAAGCTGCTCCGGCTGCCCACGGCCCTGCTGTGGGGGGGTTCCATGACTGGAACAGGTCCATCGGCTTCAGGATGGCTGTGGCCCGGCCCGGCCTGGCCCAAGCAGGACCTGGCCGGGCCCACTGGCCCCCACACGGGGCCCACAGCCACCTGTCCCAGCACCGGAAACGAGGGAGAGCTTGGGGCGGAGTTTGTCTATTCTTAAGTGTGTATCACAGAGGCGGTCACAACTTTAAGTGGCTTAAAGAATTGTCCATATTCAAACTGGCCAGCTGATAGGTTTTATCAGGTCCCAGAGGAAACTGTAAGTGCCCCTTAGCAAGGACATCCCTTCCGGGACTATGCTTGCTAACCTATGACACGCCGGACCTGCCTTCCTGTGGTAAATCCAGAATTCTTGTGAGTATTTCCCTGCTGGTTTAGGGGCTTCTGTCTTAAGCTGGTTCCGGTGCATATTTTCTCTTTTTTTCTCCTCTTTTTTGGGATTTGGGGCTGAGTTTTGTGGTGCTGCATTCGTAATGGGATCTGAGGCTTCTGCACACCATAGAGAAATATACTACCAATTTCAAAGCTACCTTTCTTGTACTGGGCATAAATACCCGAAAAATCTAGTTCAATCTTTTGTACGATGGCTTTCCCAGATGACTAATCCTGACCTCCAACAAGCGCTCCTACTCAAACTGCTCCAAGTGAATACGAATGATGCTTGCAAACAAGTCATTCTCACTCTTCCTTTGCACCCAACTCCGACTGTTGAGACCATGCTCGAAGTCTGTACAAAGAAAGTGCAGCTGAACACAGCTGTTGCCTTTTTGAAAAAAGTGGGGATGGTGGGGGAAGATGTAGAGAATGCTATAGGTACAGGGGAAACTCAATCTCGAGGTAACCTTATATGCTATCATTGTCAGAAAAAGGGACATGTAGCTCGCAATTGCAGAACAATTATAATTGCTGATAAAAACTCTCCAAAGACTGTTTCCCCAGGTCAACAGCAGGGAAACTAGCGACTCAAGGCATCCTAACAGCTCCGCATTCAGACAAAAATAGAGCTGCAGACAAAGCAACTTGGACTTCTGGACTCAGGTTTAAGGTAACCTGTGATGAAACCCACCAGTTCAGCAACAACAAACAGACTGCAATACCCATCTCATTCCAGAATGTGGACCACATGCCAGAATTTACATACCTTTTTGTTATTGGGGACACTCGGGAAACACCTGCTGGGATAGAGGTTACACCCATACTCGTGAAAGTGGATCGGGTGTTCTAACCTAATGGTACAATGTATATATCCACCGTACTTTATGCCAAAGGGTCAAGTCATTGCACAGGCCATTCCACTGCCCAAATTCCTGCCCACAGATGGTCATATCCCAGCCATCTGTTGGACTGAGGTTTTGGGAAACGATAAACCTGTAGTAGAATGTAAGCTCCGTCACGGATCACATAAAATCAGTATCATGGGAATGATAGACACAGGTGCTGATGTGTCTGTCATTCCATTTGATAAGTGGCCTGCGCAATGGGAATTGCAGACTCAGGGTATCATACAAGGGATTGGAGGTACCCAAATTGCGAAGCAATCCAAAAACACCATTCAAATTGAAGGTCCATGTAGCGGGTTGGGTTTGTAACCGGGCAGAAACACCAATTTAGTGTAGTGGTTTGGTCCAAAATACTCATTACTGTTTATCTTCTGGGAGATAAGAATTAGGAGAATGTGTCTTATCAATGTTGGTCACCTGACCTCTGCCGGACAGAGGTGCCGCTTTTGCTGAAATCTTGGCCGCAGTGGGGGGGGGGGGGGGGGGGGGGCACTGAGCTGCTCTGGCTGGCCACCCCCCTGCTGGGGGGGGGTCATCCTGGAGCCATGGCCCAGCCCAGCCTGGCCCAAGCAGGGCCTGGGCTGGGCCCACTGGCCCCCGCTTGGGCCCCGCAGCCACCTGTCCCAGCACCGGTAATGAGAGAGAGTGCTGTGGGGGGGTTTGTCTATTCTTATGTGTGTATCACAGAGGCAGTCACAATTTTAAGTGGCTTAAAGAATTGTCCATATTCGAACTGGCCAGCTGATCGGTTCTGTCAGGTCACAGAGGAAGCAGTAAGCACCCCTTTGCAAGGACATCACTTCCGAGACTATGCTTGCTTACCCATGGCATTCTGAAGGACAAATAGCAATACTTTGTCCATATGTCCTGGACACCGAATTCACCCTATGGGGAAGGGATGCCATGTCTCAGTGGGGAGCAAAAATCGATATCACCTCTAGACATGAAAATTTTCCCTTGTGGCCGCTGGAGCTGAGTTGCCAACCACAAAAGCTAACTTGGAAAACAGATGAACCCGTGTGGGTTAACCAGTGGTCACTAAAAGAAGAAAACTTAGAGGCACTCAAAACATTAATAGCTGAACAACTGGCTAAAGGCAATATCGTACCAACTAATAGCCCCTGGAATACTCCCGTGTTTGTAATACAAAAACCGGGAAAGAACAAATACAGGCTACTCCAAGATCTTAGAGAAATCAGTAAGGTCATTGAAGACATGGGACCCCTTCAACCAGGTATGCCATCACCTTCAATGCTCCCACAACATTGGCATTTAGCTGTTCTTGATATTAAAGATTGCTTCTTTCATATTCCACTCCACCGTGCAGATGCCCCTCGATTTGCATTTTCTGTGCCCTTTATTAATTGTGAAACTCCCATGGAATGATACCATTGGCTTGTGCTTCCCCAAGGTATGAAAAATTCCCCAACTCTCTGCCAAGAGTATATTGCTAAAATTCTATCTCCCATCCGTGCCAAAGCAGAGAAAGCCATCATCGTACATTACATGGATGATGTGCTGGTATGTGCTCCCAATAATCAGTATCTCGAGCAGACACTTAACATGGTGATTGAGGCCCTAGAGGCCAAGGGCTTTGAATTACAACCTGAAAAAATGCAGAGAACAAGCCCTTGGAAATACCTCGGACTCAAAATCACAGAAACCTCTATCACCCCAACACCTGTCACCATTAATAATAACCCAAAACCACTAGAGGAAGTGCAGCAGATCTGTGGGACACTGAATTATTTAAGACCCTGGTTAGGACTCACCTCAGAGGATGTAGCTCCTATTGCAAACCTGGTAAAAGGGGAAGGCGGTCCAGCATCCTCTAGATACCTGACAGAAGAGGCAAGGCAGTCTCTCAAAAAGATACAAGAGATCATTTCCACCAGACAAGCACACTGGTATCAGCCCTCCCTACCCTTTAAGCTTGTCATTCTAGGGAAGGTACCACGCTTTCACGGCCTCATATTGCAGTGGGACAAAGAGCAGAAGGAACACCTCATCATAATTGAATGGGTGTTCCTTCCACTCCAACCGCCTAAGACCATCACACAGCCACAAGAACTAATGGCAAAAATTATCATGAAGGGTAGAGCAAGGCTCCGCACCCTGGCAGGATGTGACTTTGCATGCATCTACTTACCTGTCACAACTGACACATTAGATCATCTACTTCAAAATAATATAAATTTACAATTTGCATTAGATAGTTACTCAGGCCAAATCTCCAATCATTACCCAAAACATTACATGTTTAATCTGCCATTCTCTTTCATCCCTCGAGAGATTCAAAGTAGAAAACCCCTCAATGTGATTACCATTTTTACCGATGCCTCAGGAAAGAGTAAAAAATCCGTGATCACATGGAAAAATCCAAAGACGCAAAAGTGGGAATCTGACATCAAAGTAATCCAGGGATCACCACAAGTAGCTGAACTAGCAGCCGTTGTTAGAGCATTTGAGAGGTTCAAAGAACCCTTTAATTTGGTCACAGACTCAGCATATGTAGCTGGTGTAGCTGTTAGAGCTGAGCATGCTCTCCTAAAAGAAATCTCAAACAAAAAAATTTATGATTTGCTCGCAAAGCTAATTTATCTGGTTTGCCACAGAGAGCATCCCTATTTTGTCATGCATGTGAGGCCACATACAAACCTGCCAGGATTTATTGCAGCGGGTATTCGTAGAGCTGATGCTCTGGCTATGCCAGCAGACATAGTTCTATCAGCCGACTTACCAAAGCTCCCCCAAGTTTTTGAACAAGCAAAATTGAGCCATGCCATGTACCAGCAAAATATTCCTGCTCTTATCCGCATGTTCCATCTGTCGCAGACACAGGCAAAAGCAATAGTGGCAACATGTCCCAACTGCCAGAAGCTACAGCTTCCATCACTGGGCATTGGGGTCAATCCCAGAGGCATTAATAGCGGTGAAGTGTGGCAGATGGACATCACACATTTCCCTGAATTTGGGAGATTAAATTACGTTCATGTTTCTATTGATACCTTCTCTGGTGCTATGTATGCCTCTGCACATGCAGGTGAAAAAGCTAAGGACGTTGAAAAACATCTTGTCCAAGTTTTTGCTGTGCTTGGTATACCTGAGGAGATAAAAACTGATAATGGACCTGCCTACACCTCTCAGGAGTTTAAAAACTTTCGTCAGCAGTGGGGATTTCGACATGTTACAGGTATTCCTCACTCCCCAACTGGACAAGGCATTGTTGAACGTGCCCATCAAACCCTCAACCGAATGCTGCTACAACAATCAGGGACCACCAAACTCAACTCACCTGTCCTCAGACTCAGCAAAGCATTGTTTACCATAAACTTCCTGAATGGCATCTTTGAGGATCCAAACCCTCCCATCTATCGTCATTTCCAGAACACCAGGAGACAGAAACTGAAGGAAAATCCAGAAGTCCTGATCTGGGACCCAGAGACTCAAAAAATCCAAGGGCCATACAAACTTGTAACTTGGGGACGTGGGCATGCCAGTGTAATGAATTCCGAGACTCAATCTGCTAATTACAATTTTATTTATTAACAGCAAGCAAGCAAGGCAAAAGCAAATACAGCGCTGGGCGGCAGGGGAGTCTCCGCTCCACCAACTGCCGCACTTTTCGCCAGTTCCAGTTCCTTCTTATACAGTCTCTTTTCTTGTTAACGTGTCTTTTTCATGGTATTCTGCGCATGTGTGACTTGTTGCTAGGGGGTCTTTTTTTCCTCCTGGTGGTTGCAGAATAAAGGTTAGTAGTCATCCTCCGGTGTCTTTTGGTTGCCCCTTCCTTGTATGGTCATTATGCTCAAGGTCCTGGAACTAAAAGCTGATTAAGCAAGTACAGATAGGGATTAGGCAAGCACATATTTGTCTCTGACTCTTATCTGGGTATAGGCAGCTGGTTTCCTGCTACTTGATATTTAGTGGACAAAACATCCTGCATCCTTCACAATCCCCCATTTCTCTTCTTTATTCATTTTTGTTCACTGAATCTTTGTAATTCTTGTTTAGCCAGTTCTAATGTTTCTAAGTTTTCTTCTTCAAGTATTCGTTTATACTTAGCTCTAACAAGCATAATGTGTGCTGCTTCTAAGCGGCTTCTTATTATAGAAATTAGTTTATTAAATATACATGGTCCAAAGGTGAGTCCAAGCACTAACAAAATTAATGGTCCTGCAATGGTTGAAAGCAATGTAGTCAGCCAGGGGGAATGATTAAACCAGTTTTCATACCAGCTTTGGTGTGTTTCCCTGTCTCGTTTCCTTTGTTCTAGCTGTTTTCTTAATTCGTTCATGGTGTTTATTACCACTGCGGTGTGATCAGCATAGGAGCAGCATTCTTCTTTGAGTGCTACGCAAAGACCCCCTTGTTGTAAAAACAGTAAGTCTAGTCCCCTGCGATTCTGTAGGACCACTTCTGACAGTGACCTGACTGACTTGACTAATCCGTCAATTGCTTGCTCTATTTTACTTAAATCTTCATCTACAGAGATCCTTAGTGCTTTAAACTCTTTTTGCTGGTTAATTAGTGAGGTTATTCCTGTTCCAGCTCCCACTCCTCCTACTGTTAAGAGGGTTGCTATGGTTAGGGCGGTGAAAGGTTCTCTCTTCATCAAGTGGTGTTCAGGGGTGATATGTTGCTTGAAAACATAGTCTTTAGGGTGGTAAGTGATTCTAGGTATGATGGTTACTTGAATACAATAGTCATGAGTATGATTAAAAACTTCAAGGGACAAACAAGGAGTTATTCCTATGCTTTGGCAGACCCATCTGGTATTGGCGGCCGGGATTAACCATGCTGCTGGCTGTCTCTGCTTTGGATTTTTCACTGTGATGTTGCATAAATGTTTTTTCTTTTCGGGAACAGTACCTACACATCGTCCTTGTCCTGATACCTGGGAGAGTGTTATCCCCTGCTCACTCACTTTGTTCTTTTTCCAAGAGCACTGTTTTGGGTTGCTCTCGTTGAGTCTTTGTGGTTTACCCGTTATTCCGACAGTCTCATAAAAGGGAGGCCTGATATTATAGCATAACCAACATCCTTCTGTCAGTTCGGGGCTGGTCTTATTTAAAATGCCAAAGCTGGCTTGCATTACTTTCCATAAGGTGCTGTATTCCCTCAATTCTTTTTGGTCTGATTCAGTTTGATTATAAATAGTCGGTGTTTGAGCAGTGTGGTCTTTCTCTGCCGCTTGATTACCCTGGGACTGAATTTTTATAGGGGGGTTAATAACTACGTTGGGGCCTATGGCTTCAGCACTCGGTGGTATCTCTTCCCTTTTTATTAGAAAGTGCCCACCTCGATCTGTACCAGATTCCCATAATCTGGCTCCCCAGGTTTTTCCTATTGCCCATCCGGAATCCATTTTATTGGTCACATTTATCTGAATTCCGTGACAATTTCCACCCTGCTTTATTCCTGTGTCTGACCCTACCTCTGGGGGCTGACACACGCTGGGCCTCCACCCGACCTTGATATATTTGTCTTTTCCTCCTCCAGGGGAAAACCCAAAGGCGACTGTTTCACAGCCCCAGTATGCACAGTAGTAGTGTCCAGGCCAGTTACAATAGGTTTTCCCTGGGTTAGATGCTGGGCAGAAATAAAATCCTTTTTTGTTCAGGCATGGTTTTACTTGTATAATATCACAGAGTTGACAACTAAAGCTTGGGTTACTTGGCGTAGTTACTGTTTGTATAACCTTCTGATCTTCCTACCGTATTAATGACCATTTAAATGGTTGGTGTGATAGGGATTCTGTTGCGCTAGCTTCATTTAAATACAATGTAAGCACAAGAAGGGTAATTTGCCGGGTCAAGCAACGAGCATCACTAAAGGCGTGGGGAGTACAAAAGTATGTTTGAGGATTCTTCCAATTTACACACTGCGACCTGCCCTCCCTCCAGGGATCCTTGCTCTTAATCTTACTTTTGAGGCATTTCCATGAGCGTAGTTTTATTATTCCATTCTGGGGGTTCTTTCCTCCACAGCTTTCTACTCTTCTGCCTCGCTCGTCGACTCGGTTGCTTCGAGGCACGAGGGGTACCATCTTCTCGGCAGCAAGAGTATTCTTCAGGAGACCCCTGGGGGCAGCTCTGTCGCTCTTGTTGCCTCTTAACGTAGGAGTCCCAGTTACAGTTCTTAACCTGAGGTGTATCACACCGGATTCCCTTCAGGTGGGTACGACAGGTGCAATGAATAATTTCAACTATAAAGGGGATTGGCTCATTAGGATGATAGCAATAATATTTTGGCTCAATCCCGTATGCAAGGATCTTCCACTATTCTTCAGATTCCTTTTTTATTAATCCTTCATGCATCACTTTATACTTTAGGATCTAATCAGTTAAGTCCCGCTGGAGCATCCAGCAAGGAATACAAACCCCTCTAGGGGGAACCTTTCGCCTACAGTGACTCCACTACTTGTCCCCGCATACTTTACAGATGTAGCATACAAACGGATAACAGTGACACTTGGGGTTCCCACACCTTATTTTAATATCCGCGCTAGAATTAGTCCTTCCTCAATATAATATGGTTTTGGTGCATATTCTACCCGATGTTTGCTCATGAATGATTTTTCTTCTGAATCTTTAATGTCAGGTCTCCGGGGCGGCTGGTCACCTGCCACTCGGGGGTTGGGTCCGTCACTGGTCCTTTGATTCTGCTAGCATGCGTCCATTCTTTTTCTGCTGTTCTAACTGCAGTCTCTGTGGTAAGTAGTACAAGATAAGGACCTTCCCACAGTGGGAGTAGGGTTGCTTCCTTCCAGGATTTTATCATCACCCAATCTCTTGGTTGTACCCGGTGTAGTTTAAGGTCTAATGGGGGTCTCTGGGCTAGCATTCCCTTTTTCCACAGATTCTCTCTATACTTCATTAAACTTGTGATATACATATTTATATTCTGATCTCTTAGGCTTGGGTGGTCTTGAGGCTCTTCCATATTATAGGGCATTCCGTACAACATTTCAAAAGGAGATATTCCCATGTCTGACCTAGGTTGGGTTCGAATGTTCAATAATGCTAGAGGTAGACACTTTACCCATGACAATTTGGTTTCCATCATAAGTTTTGTCAGTTGCTTCTTGATTTCCCCATTCATTCTTTCCACTCTCCCCGAGCTTTGGGGGTGCCAGGGAGTGTGGTAATCCCATTTTATCCCCATTACTGTCATGATTTCTTTGATCACTCTTGACACAAAATGTGGTCCTCTGTCTGAATCAATGGTTTCTATTATCCCGTATCTTGGGATAATATGTTCTAACAAGGTTTTAATTACAACTTGCGCCGTTGCTCTTGTAGTCGGGAATGCCTCTACATAATGGGTTAAATGGTCCACTATTACCAGTAGGTACTTATATCTTCCGGTTTTTGGCAACTCAGTGAAGTCTAACTGAATGTTGGCGAATGGCCTATATGCTGTAGGCCGTCCCCCCATTAGGGATTTCCTTAGGTTCGTCTTATTTACCTTTAGGCAAATAACACATCCCCTCACTATTTGTTTTGCTAGATCATTTGCTCCGATACACATATACTTAATGGCAAACTGGTCTACCAATGCCTGTGCTCCCCAATGTGTTTTGCTATGCATTCTCTTCATAATTTCCATGGCTAATGATTTTAGTAGCACGATCCTGTCATCTTCTGGGAGTCTCCATTCCCCTTTTGAATTTTCCCTCAATCCCATTTTCTGCATCTTTTCTTTCTCTTGGGCTGTAAAACTATAAATCTGCCAAATTTTACCATGGAAAAGACAATGCTTAGCCCCTGGTGTCTCACAGGCGCATTCTATAGCATCCATACCCCAATTGTCCCAACAAGCATAGCAAGGAGGGTCCTGTAGATTTCCCCCACAAGTATGGCACTTCCTTCTCTCAGCTGCTGGATCCTCTTTAGGAGTAGGTCGTAATGCTAATAGTGCGGCCCTTTTTGCTTCCTGATCTGCTGCATTATTTCCCCTGCTTCTGAAGTCCAGCCCTCTCTGGTGTCCTTTTAGATGTACAACAGCGATTCTTCTTGGCCCCCTCAAAGCCTGTAACACTTGTTTTATTAGATCTTGATGGACTAAGTCCTTTCCTTGGGAATTTATTAGTCCCCGTTCTTCCCATATTTTCCCAAAAGTGTGCACAACCCCATAGGCATACTTAGAATCAGTGTATATTGTTCCTAACTTATTTTTTAATAATTGCAGTGCTCGTAACACGGCATAAAGCTCACAGGCTTGTGCGGACCAGGATCTATTCAATGGTCCTGATTCTATCACCTTAAACTCTTCCCCTCCTATTATTGCATAACCGGATACTCTTTTTCCATTAATTACTCGAGATGATCCATCTACAAACAATCTATCCCCTTCTTCTAATTCTTCCTCTTCAAGATCTGGTCTTATTTTAGTTTGCTCTTCTATGGTTAACAGGCAATCGTGGGCCAATTTAGCTTCATCGGGCTCTCCATACAAAAACTGAGCAGGATTTTGTAGCGTTGTTACCTCCAGGGTTAATTTCGGGGAGTCTAATAGGATCCCCTCATACTTTAAGAGTCTGGCATCGGTTATCCATTTGTCTGCTTTTTGTTGTAGAATTCCCCTAATATTATGAGGGGATAATACCCTTAGTTCTCCATTGAGGGTAATCTTGTTAGCCTCTTCTACCAGGAGAGCACAAGCTACTATTGCCTGCAGGCATGTGGGCCGCCCTTTACTGACAGGATCTAACAATTTTGATAAGTACCCCACAGGTTTCTTTTTTCCAGCCCATTCTTGGGTTAGTACTCCATGGGCCGTTCCATTGTCAGCATTTATAAATAGATAGAAAGGTCTTTTTAAATCTGGTAGGCTCAGGACAGGGGCATTGACTAGATCATGCTGCAGGACTCTTAGATGTTGGTCATCCTCCTCGCTCCACTTTATTAAACCCTCTTGGCTTAACTTATCATATAAGAACTTAACCTTGTTACTATAGTTCTCAATCCACTGTCTACAATACCCCACTAGACCCAGTAACTGCCTCACTTGTCTTTTGTTCTTAGGGGGTGGTATGGACAGAATTCCTTTTACTCTCTCAGGGTCTATTTTCTTCTCTCCTTTACTCAGATAATGGCCTAAATATCTCACTTCCTCTTCCACAAATTGTAATTTTGCCTTAGATACTTTTAGTCCTTTAACACTGAGAAAATTCAATAGTCTGATGCTTTCTGCTCGTACTTTGTCCTCTGCTCCTCCTGCAATTAAAAGGTCATCTACATACTGAATGAGGACCACTCCTTCTCTAGTCTGATATTCTTGCAGGATTTGCTCTAAGGCTTGTCCAAATAAGTTCGGAGACTCTGTAAATCCCTGGGGGAGCACTGTCCATCTTAACTGCTCTCTTCTATGTGTTACTGGGTCTTCCCACTCAAAGGCAAAATAGTCCCTACTTTTCTCGTCTAGGGGGCATGCCCAAAATGCATCTTTAAGATCAATTACACTATAATACTGATTTTTGGGACCTAATCTGCTCAATAAGGTATAAGGGTTGGCCACTACCGGGAAGCGCGCTACTGTTCTTTTATTTATTTCCCTTAGATCGTGAACTAGTCTGTATGACCCATCTGCCTTTCTTACTGGCAAGATAGGGGTGTTAAAAGGGGACATACAAGGTTCTAAAAGACCTTTACTCAGTAGCCTGTCAACTTCGGGTTTTAATCCCCTTTTTCCCTCTGGAGAAATGGGGTATTGTTTGACCCTTATTGGCACCTCAGGATCTTTAATGGTTACCGAGAAGGGAGGTATTTCGAGTCTTCCCACACTCTCTGGGGTGTACCATACTTCTGGATTAATCTTCTCTTCATCCTCCAATCTCAAGGGACAAAGTCTAACTTTTAATTCTTTATTCACTACTTCTACATTAATGCCTATCTCTATAATTAAGTCCCTTCCTAACAAATTATAATCAGCTTCTGGAACTAATAAGAGGCTCCCTATTCCCATTTTGGATTCTGTTTCTACTAATACATTCTTTATAATGGGGACCTCAAAGGGTTCCCCTTTTGCCCCAACCACTTGGGCAGTATCCCGGGAAATTTTGCACCCGGCGGGCAATACTTGTATCGTAGACCGTTCCGCTCCAGTGTCTACCAAAAACTCAAATTCCTGCTGCTGAGGACCTATCTTAATTTTTATCAAGGGCTCCTGATGTTTCCGTGCCCCCAGCAAATAGAGCCCCTGACCCCTCTAATCTTCTTTAAACATCCTCTCGTCCTTCAGCCTTTTTCTGCAGTTTTTCTTAAAGTGCCCTCTATTTCCACAATAAAAACACACATTTACATCCCTTTTCTCTACTCGTGTGTCCCCTCCCCCATTTCTCTGGGGCATTTGACGGGGTCTGCGAGGAGGGGGAGGATCGTTTCCTCTTGTCTCCCTAACTGCTGCCACCATCATTTTTATTTGCTTCCTGTGATTCTCTTCATCCCTTCTAACATACACTTTTTGTGCTTCTCTCAAAAATTCATCTAAACCTCTATCTTGCCAATTTTCTAGCTTTTCCAGCTTTTTCCTAATGTCTTCCCATGATTTAGCCACAAACTGTGTCTTTAACAATGCCTGTCCTAGTTGTGTTTCGGGGTCTAAACCTGAGTACATCTGCAGATTTTTTCTCAGGTGCTCTAACCACTCTGTGGGTGTCTCTTCCTTTTTTTGTCTTTCATTGAATGCTTTGTTAATATTCTGCCCCCTAGGTACTGCTTCTCTAATTCCTTGTATTATGATTATTCTCAGATCCTGCATGTGACCTCGGTCTGCCTGCTGCTGGTGATTCCAATTGGGATCCTGCAGAGGCCACTTACTATCTGCTAATGGTCCTTGCGCATGTTGTGCGTCCCATATTTGCATTCCTGCCCTCCTAATCATATTCTTTTCTTCGGCCGTAAAAAGAATATTTAATATGGCCTGTAATTCACCCCAAGTGTATATACTGGGCCCCAAAAACTGGTCTAACCTTTCTGCCACCCCCAGTGGATCTTCCAGGAGGTTCCCCATCTCCTTCTTGAATTCCCGTACATCACTAGAACTAAGGGGTACTGAGATGAATCCTATTGCGGGTTGAGGACCCGGGCCTCCCATGGGCATTTCCCTTAATGGGTATAAGTTATGTTGTCTGGCCCGGCCCCTAGTCATAGGTCCCTGTTCTTCCTCTTGGGGCTCGGGGTTATCTCCCACCCCCTGGGGCTCCCTTAGAGGTGCATTTGGGGGTTGGGGATCCTGAGGGAGTACATAGGGGGGAGGGATCAAAGGGATGTCTTCTTCCTTACTCTTATCTTTCTTTCGCTTTCCTTCCCTAAGGGGAAACAGGAGCACTTCATCTTCAGGTGTTGCTGCCCAAACGCCAGCATAATCACTCTCTTCCTGACTAAAAGGAGTTTTTGTATTCACCCAGGTGTTAAGTTTCTGTTTTACCCATCCTTCAGATGATCCAAATATAGGCCAGAAAACACCCTGGGAAATTTCCTTCCCGCCCCATATTTCTATACAATAATGAATCATTTTAGCTTTATCCTTACCCCCTGTGCTAGGGTAATGTCTCCAATTATCTAACATAAACCCCAGTGGGCTATCTCTAGGCACCGGGGGAAGTTTTATGGGTACGGAGGGCTTGCTTTTCCCCTGTCCCATCTTCTGGAGTGCCCTCAAGCGCGTCTGTGATGCAGATTCACTCGCTTCCCCGGTTCGTGGCTCACGCCCTCGCGGGCAATGAGAACCGCACTACTGAGGGTCCACACTCGCTTGGAGAATCCGAGCTGCCGGTTCCCCTCTCATGCACACACTCGCAGCACTCCAGGATACCCGACCCAGACCGAACGGATCCTTCCGCACAGATACTCACGCGTCCTGCGTCTTCGTCCGGACCTTTGTGCACAAAATTTACAGGGTCTGCCGGCTTCCTTTGCCTAATGCCTTGAATTTAGGTTCGTCAGTGCAACCGAGGTAGGGATCTGTTGAGAGTCTTTCTGAAGAATGGCTAAAAAGCAAAGGTCATGATAACACAGGAGGCTTAGTAAAGATGCAGACACTGAGTCCTTGAGCAAGAAGTTGCATAGATAACAGAATGTGCATTCAGATAAGTAAGAAGACAGAAACCATATGGAAGAGGAAGATAAGACCACCGTGTTTGCAGATCCCACGGAATAGCTCCCACCAATGAGGAGCTCGACTTTTGCAATATGTATGAGCTAATTAGTAGTACTATAAGTATGTGTAGTTTATGATAATAATCGAGACTTGTGAACATCATGCCTTGAGTGCTTGTCTCCCGCGACTCCACCCGACATCTGGCGCCCGAACAGGAGAAGTTGCCCTTGCCTTATGCGATGGGGGAGTTGCGTTGGGGTCGGATCCCGCAGCTAGACGGACGGCGAAAGAGGTCTCGTATACTGCAGCGATTTCCTCCGCGCCCGAGTGACCGCACAGGCGGGCTCGCCGATACGTGCTGCCGAAGCCTGGAGGGGCTAGCAACGGTACCGTCGTAAGTATGGAAAGGCAAGCAGCACAGGAACTTTTTAAGGCTTTTTTGCTTAAGCGTAATTTTAAAGGGATTGATCTTGATAAAGACCTCCCCGCTCTTTTAACGCATGCGCGCTCTTACGGTTTTCTCGCTGACCCCCACTCCATTCACGAATTAAGTCAGTGGCACGCGTATAGTGACAAACTCTGGGATCTTGTCTTAGATGACGATAAGCCAGCTAAAAAGATAGCTAAACTATGGAGAGTTGTTTACAATGAACTTTTAATGGTACAGGCAGAAAAGAAAGCCGCAGAAAAGATTAAAGTTGCACAGGACCGTAATCGTCTTTACGGGGAACATGGTCCCTCTCCCTTCTCTGGTCCGCCTAATCCCCCCACCTTTGCTACGGTTCACGTACCCCCTGAGGCTCTTGCCTCTGAGTTGCCTTCCGCGCCTCCCCCCCCCCCACCTCCTGCTCCTCCCACGCCTTCCTTGCCGCAGCCTGCTCCTCCGCCCTTGGCTCACCCGTCTCCGCCGGACTGTTCTCGCTCGCGAAACCCCTTTGTTAGCCCTGAGCCTGTCCCTGGGGCAGAGTCTGACCTCGCGGAGGCCATGGCTAGGGACCATCGAGAACTTTGGGCTGCGGTTGCTCGTGAGGGCTTACAAAAGGGTGATTCTGACATGCTAGCGGCTGCTCAGGACAGCATAGCGTTCCCTGTCTTATTTGTCCCTAATCCGCAAGGGGGCGGCAATATTGCGCAGGTGACTAATCTGGATTGGAAGCTGCTAGCTCAGCTGCGAGCAACGGTGGGGAATTACGGTGTCACCAGTGAACCAGTTAAACAGATGCTTGATTATATTTTTAACGCTTTTACCCTTCTTCCTGCTGACATTAAAGGCATTACTAAGCTCATGTATACCCCGCATCAGCGACTGCTTTTTGAGGCTCGCTGGAGGGAGGAGGCAGCTGTTAGTGCAGATCTCGCTAGACCCCAGGGAGATCCGTTAGCAGATATCACTGTAGATGAACTTCTAGGACAGGGTCAACATATGAGGGTTGAGGCTCAGGCTGCACTAGGCCCTGCTAAATTGCCGGAAGCTATGGCAGTTGCTAAGAAAGCTATGGATAAAGTCCGAGCCCCGGGTGGGATCCCTATGTATATGAACATTAAGCAAGGCAGAGAGGAATCTTTAGGCTCTTTTGTTGACAAAGTTATGGAAGCCATCTCAAAAGCTGGGGTTCAAGAGCATATGCATGACCCGTTACTTAAGCAATGCCTTTTACAAAATGGCAATCAAGCCACCCGTGCCCTTATTACCTCCACCCCAGGGGATTGGACTGTCCAGCAACTTTTAGAGAAAGCTGCAACCATGCCCACTGGCTCGCAACTATTCTTAGCACAAGCCTTAGCAAAATTAGGTGAAGGGCTTAAAGAACAGGCTATTAGTTCTCAAAATCAGGTTATGGCAGCCCTTGCTCCTCTCCAAGCGGCAGCAGCACGTCCCCGCCCAGCTCCAGGTGGCCGCATGAAGTGTTATCGCTGTGGAACATCCGGTCATATTCGTCGCGAATGTACAGCCGCAGGAATTTGGTGCAACAAGTGTCAATCCAATACGCACAACTCGAACGCATGCCGTAATAGCAACAAGAAACAGGGAAACCCCCGACCCAGCGCGAACAGCGGCCGCGCGACGACACAAGTAACCGCTCCAGCACCTCTACCTGTCCCCGCCCAGCGACAAGCGGAAGTCTCGGCCTGGACCTGGCAGCCTCAGTAGATACCGAGTTGCTAACATCAGAAATCCATCGCATTCCCACTGGTGTCATCGGACCTGTGTACATTAATGGCCAAGCTATGGAAGGACTTATTGTAAGTCGTTCATCTGCAATTACAATAGGACTCCTAGTAGAGACTGGTCTTGTTGATGCTGACTCCGCTAAAGAAATTTTTATTTTAGCACATACCGATTATCCTCCCGTTAAGATCCCGGCAGGACAAAAGTTAGCACAACTAGTACCATTACCACATCTAGCTTCAAGCATTCCGCCTGTTCGTGATGCACCTAGGTGTCAGCCAAGTCCTGGCTCTACTGGATCTCTGACCTTACTCACTATTGATCTCACCTCCCGCCCACGGAAGCGTTGTCTCCTGCTGCATCAGGCAGAGTCCATCACCTTGGAACCTATCCTCAACCCCCGACGCCCATGCCTTGGGTGTGCTACAAAGACCCCAAGACGGGACTTTGGCAGGATCCTGTAAAAACCTTGTACTGGGGAAGAGGTTACTTATGTGTGTCCACTCCGACAGGTCCCCTATGGGTTCCGGCCAAATGGACTAAGCCTGTTGTCACTGATGAGCAACCCACAACAGAAGAAGAAAAGAAGGGTACAGAGGAAGATCTCACAGATCCTGCAGGAAGTTGAGCAGCGGTTTTGTATTACCTTCCTTGTGGACTCTGAACAGGAGATAGAGGGTTATCTCCTCCCACATTTGCAGAGACACTTTTTGCGCTTTTGCCAGTCTAGTTGCTTTGCATGTAATTGTAATAATCATAAGGCGTGGGCAAGATTGCTTTGCGGAGGCTGTAATTTACAGTGGTGGGTCCACCAGCAACATCTATCAGAAGGGTTTTGGTGTCAGTCTTGCAGTTTTCACTGGCACCGTGAGACGGCTCAAGGAGCATTAGTACAACTCGCAAAAATATCATTGACAGTTTGCAATTAGTTGAAAATCTTGAAGATCTGCGGCTAAGAGAATTAGCGTGGTCAGTACAGCATTTAGCAAAAAAGATCTTAGCCGATAGCTACTCTGTAGTTTTGCAATCCTTATGCCAACCAAATATCGGGGTCCCCATTCAGTGGCAAGTTGACCCAAGAAAGTGGGATCATGTTTGCCGGCGGTTTAAGCATCGTGCTGCTAATCGCAGGCTCAGTAATGGGTCAGCCCCTTTCCTATCCTCCTAAAGTGTTTGACCCTAGAGATAATATCTGGGTCTCCTTGGCACGTGAATTGAACACCACAACATTCTGTGCCTCCCTAGCCACACCCAGTACCCCATTTTTGACATGCTTAGTTGGAGTACCACTAACAGATAATACATGGCGTAACTTCGTAATCGAGACCCAGAACCAGTTCAAAATTATTAGACCATTAAAATCCACAATGAATATTACCGCTGGCCTACTGAAGTATGATAGCTGGGATGATAAACTCCCGGTGGGCCCTGAGCCACAAGAGATAGAACTAGTTGATTCTCTTAACGCTACAGCCTGTATTTATATTAATAGTTCACGTAATTTATGCCAAGAGGGCAGCCTTAATGGCTGTCGACTGAATGAATCCAACCCCACCTTGATTTATCCTATTGGCAATGCTTCACAGTGGGATTTAGAATGGTGCAACGTTACCGTGAGAAATCGATCTCTTGCAGCCCCTGGAACGTTTTTCCCTCGAAAGTTACCCAGAGGGTTTTTCCTAATTTGTGGGAATCGTGCCTGGTCAGGTATTCCATCCAGGCCTGTAGGTGGGCCCTGTACCTTTGGCCAACTGAGTCTTGCACTTCCACAGCACCATCCTAATGCTACACACCGAACACGATGGCGGAGGTCTTTAACAGAAACTATAACACCTGAATGTCAGGATGACCTCACGCTATGGAGCAAATCAGAAGTGCTTTTTACCTCCCTTTTTGTTCCTGGTGCAGCTGCGGCACGAGCCCATTGTCACTTAGAAAAACTGGCATGTTGGGTAGTTAAACAGGCAAACGGTACCAGCCGAGTGTTGTCTGAACTTGCAGAAGACCTGAGTTCAGTCCAACACGCCCTGCTTCAGAATAGAGCAGCTATAGATTTTCTACTCTTAGCCCACGGCCATGGCTGTGAAGACTTTGAAGGAATGTGCTGTATGGATCTTGAGGATCATTCTAAGTCCATCCACGCCGAAATTAAGAATTTGATTGAACACTCCCAAAAAATAAAAAAAGACTCCGGATTTTTCAGATTAGAAGGACTTACAGAGTGGATGGGCTTAGAAGGATGGATGAAAAGTGTGATTAAATCTTTAATGCTGTTGCTAATAATTGTTTTGCTTGGTTTACTTATGCTTAGCTGTATAATGTCATGTGTAAAAAATTTAATTTTGAAGTCAGTCAATATGACTATGACCATGCAAAAAGAAAACAGGGGAAGTGTTGAGAGTCTTTCTGAAGAATGGCTAAAAAGCAAAGGTCATGATAACACAGGAGGCTTAGTAAAGATGCAGACACTGAGTCCTTGAGCAAGAAGTTGCATAGATAACAGAATGTGCATTCAGATAAGTAAGAAGACAGAAACCATATGGAAGAGGAAGATAAGACCACCGTGTTTGCAGATCCCACGGAATAGCTCCCACCAATGAGGAGCTCGACTTTTGCAATATGTATGAGCTAATTAGTAGTACTATAAGTATGTGTAGTTTATGATAATAATCGAGACTTGCTGAACATCATGCCTTGAGTGCTTGTCTCCCGCGACTCCACCCAACAGGGATCGGGACTACCAGGGCCGCCGACAGATCGGCGGGGCGCCTCCCCGGTAGAGCCGTTACCCCGCCGTACAAGTTGCATCCGAGTCACGGCACCAATTTGTAATGAATTCGAGACTCAATCTGCTAATTACAATTTTATTTATTAACAGCAAGCAAGCAAGGCAAAAGCAAATACAGCGCTGGGCGGCAGGGGAGTCTCCGCTCCACCAACTGCCGCACTTTTCGCCAGTTCCAGTTCCTTCTTATACAGTCTCTTTTCCTGTTAACGTGTCTTTTTCATGGTATTCTGCGCATGTGTGACTTGTTGTTAGGGGGTCTTTTTTTCCTCCTGGTGGTCGCAGAATAAAGGTTAGTAGTCATCCTCCGGTGTCTTTTGGTTGCCCCTTCCTTGTATGGTCATTATGCTCAAGGTCCTGGAACTAAAAGCTGATTAAGCAAGTACAGATAGGGATTAGGCAAGCACATATTTGTCTCTGACTCTTATCTGGGTATAGGCAGCTGGTTTCCTGCTACTTGATATTTAGTGGACAAAACATCCTGCATCCTTCACAGGTCCTCAGATTCAGAGTCAGAGCTGCTGCTACTGTCAGCTGAACAGAAGGGATAAGCTGTGGCAGGGCGGGGCTGGGATACAGGGGGTGTAGCGCGGCATTTTTGAAATGCCGACTTTCCTTTACCCAGGGCAGGGGTAGCGGGGGGTCGGGGGTGGTTTGAGGGGTGGGAAGGGGGTCTGTTGTGGTAGCATTGGGGCGGAGAGGTTGTACAGCAGCAGGTAGTTTGGGGGGAGGTCGGGTTGCAGGTGGTGCCGGTTTCGCAATTCCATGTGGAGTCAACATGGGCTGTAGGAGGGTGTGGCTGTAGGCTCTAGCACAACAGCGGAGGAGATGGGGATTGCGCAAGAACCCGTGGTAGGGGGAGGGGGGGTGTAGGGAGAGGGGGAGCATCAGCAGGGATTGCGCAAGATGCAGCTGATGGGGGAGAGAGCGGGTGTGCCGGCGCCTGCCAGGGTGCCAGTGCCATTGGCGGTGGGGGGAGGGAGGAGGGAGATTCCACTCCTCGGGTGGTAGCCTGGGGCGGTGCTGCGGATAGCTGGGTCCCGCCAGCGGCGAGAGGGGCGGATGCTGGCGGGGGGCGTGACGCTTGTTCCGTGCCCCGCAGTGTGTGCGCGGAGCTCTGCGGGACCAGTCCCGTGTTGTACGATGCCTGCTGCGTGGGTGCGGGGAGGGGCAGCGGCAGCGGGGCGGCTTGCTGAGAGGGGGCCGCCGTGCTGGGGTGGGGGGGAGGGCAGGGCTGCGTGGAGCAGGGATGCGGCAGGGAACTGGGACGCGGTGGGGTGGGACGAGGTGGGGTGGGGGAGGTCAGAGGCACCGCGGGCCGGTGCGAGAGGGGGAAGGGTGGTGTCGTGCGCGAAGGGTTGCGAAATACCAGGGTGTTATAAACATATATTATAGTATTGGCTTCTCGCAAAGTATTAAAGTAGATATTATATAATGTTAGAAATGCTTTTTGCTGTGTGAATGTAGTTTTCTCTCGTTTTAGCAAGAATGTTAGCAAGTGTGAGCAAGTAAGATAACCTCCAAGCGAGCAGAGGATGAGGCCCAAGGAGCTGCTAATCAACACTTTGTCCAGAGAACAAAAGGGCCCAAAGGCTACTCCACCCGGGGAATGGGCAGCCCGGAGGGTCCGAGAGCTGCTATCACCGCTCTGCCCGGGGGACAAAGAGGCCCAAAGCTGCAATCAGCCCTGACTGTCTGGAGAATTAAAAGATCCACCCTACCATCGACTCTTACCTAGTGGGCCCAACCCCAAGAATCAAAAGAAATAAAACCACAAGGCAGAAGACTACGCATGCTCTAAAAAGGCGGACCCAAGGAGTGGCCATGCAGATCAATTCCTGGAAAAGTTTTAATATGAATAAAGAACAGACAGTAAAAATGGTATAAAAAGGACTCACCTCGAGCATCAGGTGTGCTCTTGGCAGAGCGCCAAGGCACCCGGCCGTTATCCCTTTGCTTTATTTTATGTGTCTCTTATTGTCTTTATATTAAACTCTTTAAATTCTAACAGGAGAGTGAACCTCGTTTTTCACAATTGGGGCCTCCCCCGGGATCTACACCTCACCTCCGAAAAGCGTGGGAGGATTCAAGAAGCGAGGGTAAGGCTCCCCCTGCCCAAATTGGCAGGACCCTTGCTTGGCATCCTCTGGCGCGGTTTGGTGGCAGCAGGGCAACACCCGGAGGACAAGAAAGACACAAAAATAAAGCAAATGAAAGAGAGCGCTCTCGACAAATATCCCACAGACACTGGAAAAGCAACAGGACTGGTAAGTATTGTCCAAACAAAAAGGGGGTGGTTACGGGAGATGAGTGTGTGTGAATGAGACGCGGACTGGTTGCCCCAGATCTGCGAAGCGAGTGTGGCAGTCTCTGAGTGCTGCGGTTCCGTCTTGTTCGCGAGAACAGCGGCCAGCGAGGAGACGAAGCGAGAGATAAGAGGAGTGAAAGAATCTCCCGGGGGTGACTGGGACGGGGTCCCAGGGAAGGGGTTGTAAAGTGGGAGCTACACCCCCCATATGCTGGGTTGAGGAAAACTCCAAGAGCACCCAGGGTCTAAAAGTACCCCAAGAGAAGTTGGGGTTGGATGCTAGCAGTGCTGGGTTGAGGAAAACTCCAAGAGCACCCAGGGTCTAAAAGTACCCCAAAAGGAATTGGGGTTGGATGCTAACAGTGCTGAGTTGAGGGAAATCCAAGAGCACCCAGAATCCTAAGGATTATTTCATACCCATGGGTGGATACTAACAAGTGACTTGAAAGAGGTACCTTATTATTCTGTTGTGAGTAAGAATGAGTGAGTGAATAAATATTAAAAAGGAGTGAATGTGTGAATGAAAGACTGTGTAATTAGAAGTTAACTTTGTTTTTGGGGAGGTGGGCTGTAATAATTTTTTTGGGTTTTGTACCGTGAAGGGGTGGGTAGTACTTTACAGCAGTGAAGATTGGTGTTTTAAAGGAATGAATTAGTATTTCAAAGGGGGGGATAAATTGGTATTTTGAGTAAGTTGGAATAGAGAACTCCTGGGAAAATGGGACAGCTACCTGGTAGAATAAGTTCAAGAATGCCAGAGGAGATACCCCAAGACAGTCCCCTTGGGGTCAAACTCGCGAACTGGGAAACTGATCCTTCCACAAAAGGAAAAGATAAAGTAAAAATGATTCAATTCTGCATGAAAGAGTGGGTAAAAAAGGAAATCAGATCTGATCATGTGTACTGGCCAAAATATGGGTCTGATGAGGCATGGATTTGCCAGGCTCTAAATGTATTTGTAAATTCAAAAGAGCCATCTCACCGTGAGGAGGGAGAATATGCTTCTTGCTGGACAGGAATTACAAAACCTCTGGGAACCAAAGTCTTTAAAATATCAGAAACCCCAGAGGAAAAGCAAACAGAAGAGAAAAAAGGGTGGGACCCTTTAGAAGTATTGCCCCCGCCGTCAGCACCAGGAGTTGTACACCCCCTCCCAGCTCCGGGGGCCTCTCCCCCGGCAGCCCCCCCTCCGCCGGCTCCGGGGGCTTCTCCCCCGGCAGCCCCCCCTCCCCCGGCTCCGGGGGCCTTTCCCCCGGCAGCTCTCCCGCCCCAATGGAGCGGGGGGGGAGCCCTGCCCCCGCCCATGCCGGGGATCCCACCCTTCCCGGGAATCCCAGCAGCCCCAATTGAATCAAGAGGAACGTCACACGTCCCCGCCTCAGCTCCCACCTCTCCTGCCTTGAGAAACCCGGCTTTAGTGTCAGTCCCTGCCTCCTGTGCTCCGGAGTATTTGGCTTCACTGCCACACCCCACCCCCACCCTCTGCACCGCAGGATATTCGGCTTCAGCGCCGGGCTCTGAATCTGCCCCTCTTCCCCAGGGGAGTTTGGTGCTTTCCTCCCAAATAAACCCTCTTCTTAACGAAGGAGCACCATACCAGAATACAAGAGGTGCCATTAAGGCTCAGAGGCAGCCCAACAATCCCTCCATTGCTAAACAAACAGAGGGAAGCCGAGAAATTCATTTATTTCCATTAAGAGAAGTACCTATGGGAGGAGGTGGAACCGGCTTTGTGAATGCTCCTCTAACCTCTACAGAGGTTAGGAATTTCAAAAAGGAAATTAAAGGATTATTAGAAGACCCCATAGGTACAGCTGAACAGTTGGACCAGTTCCTAGGTCCCAACATTTTCACTTGGGAAGAAATGCAATCAATAATGAAAATAATATTCTCCCAAGAAGAAAGAGAAATGATTAGAATTTCTGGCATAAAAATTTGGGAAAGAGAAAACCAACAAGGTCCACCCGGGGATCAGAAAATGCCCATTACACCTCCTAACTGGAACCAAAATGATGAAGCTGGGAGGGGACATATGAATGATTATCGTAACTTGATAATCAAGGGGATAAAAGAAGGGGCACCTCGAGGACAAAATGTCAGAAAGGCCTTTGAGGGGCAGCAAGGGAAGAAAGAAACCCCGGCTGAGTGGCTGGAGAGGCTCCGCAAGAATATGAAACAATACTCTGGGATAGACCCAGAGTCCCTAGCAGGGCAAGCCCTGCTAAGAGTTAACTTTGTCACACATGCCTGGCCAGATATTAGAAAAAAATTAGAAAAAATAGAAGACTGGCATGAGAAACCATTACAGGACCTAGTAAGGGAAGCTCAAAAAATATATGTCCAGAGGGATGAAGAAAAAGCCAAAGTGGAAGCAAAGATCATGATAGCCACTATGCGAGAGAGTACCTTCCAAAAAAATCTAAATCAAAAGCCCTCAGGTAACACTTCTAAACGTTCAAGATACAGAAATGGTGGAAGGGAGAAAAATAAAACCTCAGCACAATCAAGTTTCCAAGAACAACCCAGAGATGCCTGTTTCTATTGCAAGGAAGAAGGGCATTATAAAAGGGAATGCCCCCACCTGAGAAGGGATCTGAAAATATTTCAAGAGACACACACAGAAGAGAAATAGGGAAGTCATGGGCTCTATTTTTTGGGGGATAAATACCATCTGGAGCCTGTGATAACTTTAAAAGTAGGCCCCCAAGAGGAAGTATTAGAATTTATAGTTGACACTGGGGCAGAAAGGACTTGTGTGATGAATATTCCAAAAGGGTGTGATGTAAGTAATGATATGGTAAAAGTAACGGGAGCAAAGGGGGAAGGATTTAAGGTCCCTGTCATGAAAGATGTGGTTATTGAAGGGGAAACAAAAATAGGGATAGGGGATGTTTTGTTAGTTCCTGGGGCTGGCAGCAATTTATTAGGAAGGGATTTACAAATCCAGCTGGGGATTGGGGTCATACCAGAAGAAGGGAGAATGATGGCCAAAGTGTTAAAACTTAGCCAAGAAGATGAAAGAAAAATTAACAGAGAAGTTTGGGCTGGGGAAGGGAATAGGGGTGGACTAGATATTGACCCCATAAGGGTCACAATTGACAAAGAAGAATGTCCCATTCGTGTACGTCAGTACCCTATATCTTTAGAAGGGAGAAAAGGCTTAAAACCAGTAATAGAAGAATTAATAAAGGATGGGACACTAGAACTTTGTAAATCCCCTCATAATACCCCTATTCTCCCAGTAAAGAAATCTGATGGAAATTATAGATTAGTGCAAGATTTAAGAGAAGTAAACAAAAGAACACGGGCCTGCTACCCTATGGTTCCTAATCCCTACACTCTTTTAAGTAAAATTCCACCTCAACATCAGTAGTTTAGTGTGGTGGATCTTAAAGATGCCTTTTGGGCCTGCCCACTGGCAGAGGAAAGCCGAGATATTTTTGCCTTTGAATGAGAAGATCCAAACACAGGGAAAAAGAACCAATTGAGGTGGACTAAACTGCCACAGGGGTATTGTGAGGCCCCAAATTTATTTGGGCAAGCCTTGAGAGAAATATTACAAACCTTCCCCACTCCCCCAGGAATACAAATTATCCAATATGTAGATGATCTTCTAATATCAGGGGAAGATGAAATTAAAGTTAAAGAAGCTACTATAAAGCTTCTAAATTTTCTTGGGGAAAAGGGACTAAGGGCATCAAGAAGGAAATTACAGTTTGTGGAATCAGAAGTAAAATATCTTGGCCACCTGATAAGCAAAGGTAGCCGAAAACTAAGCCCTGAAAGAATTACAGGGATTTTATCCCTCCCTCCTCCCTCTTCAAAAAAGGAGGTTAGGAGACTGCTGGGGCTACTGGGATATTGCAGACTATGGATTGAGGGATATACACAAGCAGTAAAATTTTTATATGAAAAATTAACAGGGGGAGACAATATACAATAGACCAGAGATGATGATAATAAATTAGAAAAATTGAAGTTGAAACTAGCCTCGGTACCAGCCCTAAGCTTACCCTCACTAGAAAAACCTTTTCATTTATATGTGAATGCAGAAAATGGAGTAGCTCATGGTGTATTAGTCCAGGAATGGGGAGGGGTGAAAAGACCAATAGCTTATTTATCTAAACTATTGGACCCAGTAAGCCGTGGCTGGCCGGTATGCATTCAAGCCATAGCAGCTACTGCTATTTTGGTGGAGGAGAGCCGTAAGCTCACCTTTGGAAGTAAACTGATTGTATCCACACCCCATGCGGTCCGAAATGTGCTAAATCAAAAAGCTGAAAAATGGTTAACACACTCCAGGATACTAAAATATAAAGCAATTCTGATTGACAGTAATGATCTAAGTATAGAAACAAGCAAAAGCCTCAATCCGGCCCAATTCCTCTATGGAGAACCAAAAGATGACTTGGCACATGATTGCTTGGAAATTATTCAATACCAAACAAAAGTTCGGGAAGATCTAGAAGAACAAGCCCTCTTAGAAGGAGAAAAAATATATGTGGATGGTTCATCCAGATGCTTGCAAGGAAAAAGAATGTCAGGATATGCCTTAGTCGATGGGATAAATATGCAGACCATCGAAAAAGGAAAACTACCTTCAAATTGGTCAGCGCAATCTTGCGAATTATACGCTCTAAAAAGAGCACTGGAGCATTTAGCACACAAAAAGGGGACCATCTATACTGATTCAAGGTATGCCTTTGGGGTAATACATACCTTTGGAAAAATCTGGGAAGAAAGAGGTTTACTAAATTCAAAGGGGAAGGAACTGATACATGAAGGCCTGATTTCAGAAGTGTTAGAGGCATTAAAATTGCCTGAAGAAATAGCTGTAGTGCATATCAAAGGACACCAAAAAGGGATGACCCCAGAAATAAGAGGGAATAATCTAGCAGACCAAGAAGCCAAAGATGCAGCAGAAAATGAGACTAAACGAATTATGTTAATCCTGACCCCAGAAAGGGGAGAATTAGAATTCCCCAAATTTAGTAAAGAAGAAGAAAAATAATTAGTTAAGATAGGGAGAAAACAAGATCAATCTGGAAAATGGAAACTCCCTGATGGGAGACAGTTACTTAATAAGCCACTCACTAAGAGAATATTAGAAGATATGCATCAAAAAACTCATTGGGGCACTCAAGCTTTGTGTGATCATTTTCTGAGAAATTATGGTTGTATTGGAATCTTTGGGGTAGCAAAACAAATAACTGGGAACTGTATAACTTGCCAAAGAGTGAATAGGAAAATAATGAGAAAAACAACATTAGGAGGCCGCGAGCTAGCTCTGCGACCATTCCAAAGTATCCAAGTAGATTTCACTGAACTTCCTCAAGTACAAAGATGGAAGTTCCTGTTAGTAATAGTAGACCATCTAACTCATTGGGTAGAAGCAGTTCCTGCTACCAGAGCTACAGCTAACGTAGTATGCAAAACCCTTCTGGAACAGATTATTCCCAGATATGGAATGGTTAATAAAATAGACTCAGATAGAGGAACACATTTTTCATCCAAAATCTTACAACAAATAACTCAAGCCTTGGGAATAAAATGGGAATTACATACCCCCTAGCACCCTCAAAGTTCAGGACGAGTAGAAAGAATGAACCAGACTTTGAAGAAAACTTTAACAAAATTAATGATTGAAACTCAAATGTCATGGGTAAAGTGCTTACCTTTGGCTCTGTTGAGAATCCGAACACAGCCCAGGTCAGATCTGGGAGTATCTCCTTATGAGATGATGTTCAGATTACCCTTCCTTACCACTCAACATGAAACAGCCACTTACGAAGTGGGAGAAGCAAGTGTCAAAAAATATGTCACCACAATTGCCAGAACACTTGAAAATTTGAGGCTGAAAGGAATGATCCCTCAAACCACAACTTTGGAGTTCAGAATTCATAATATCCACCCAGGGGAATGGGTATTGGTAAAAACATGGAAAGAACAATCTTTGACTCCACAATGGGAGGGTCCTTTTCAGGTACTGCTGACGACTGAGGCCGCAGTCTGGACCAAGGAACGGGGGTGGATCCATGCCAGCAGAATCAAAGGACCTGTAAAAGAACCTGAAGAGTGGACTGTAATAGCCAAACCAGGTGACACCAAATTGATTCTTAAACGGAGGCCAGGTGGCAAAGAACTAGAGCAATCTGAATAATCCAAGGGATATGCAAAGAATCACACCTAACTGAGAAGTAAAAGCCAAATTTATATCAGTGACCCCTGGACAAATTCTGGGACATCTTAGAGAAGAATATTCTCACTTCAAACAGGAAGGGTTGGGACTGTATCAAACAGGGAACTCTCATATTCTGATTCTAGCCTGTGATTTGTATTGAGAAGGGGGAGAATCACAACTTCCATCAGTGCCACATCATATACCCTGTTTGAATTATTCTAATACGGGGCATGCCAGCCAGGTCAAATATAAGTAATTAGTCTGGAGGGAAAATGACATTTCACATCATCGACACCCTAGTTGTAAAAGGTGTCAAGCACAAATCAACCCCTTATCCAGACAAAATCATAAACTTTGCTCTGCAGATGGGAAATACCAGTGCCTGTTGAATGGGAAATACCTAATCACAAACAGTTAAAAGCTATAAAGGAAGTGACAAGGAAATAGAGGGCAAGACCGGGTTAGTCACTGTACTCGCCACCGAGAGGGAGGTGGGCGTATAAGCCATGCCGGACCTCTGTTATTCCTTCTTTTGTCACTTATCCTGGTCCCTTTCGGGACACCGGCAAGACCATGTTACAAATGCTACCGAAAGCTCTACATGGAAAGACACCGGGGCTTCTTTCTTATTACTCATACCCATATCAACAGTCACTGTTATGACTCGTCCAAATTAGGTATTTGTATGCATAAAGGGGAAAAATATTGGATTACAGAAAATTTGGGAACAAGTAGAAACAGACTAGGAAGCAATTGTCCAAAAGGAGAAAAATGGATTTGTTTCACAGCTGCCACCAGGGGAACAGTCCAAGATTTGGTAAAAGAACAAGTGGTAAGTAAAAATACAAAGCCAGCACAGCAACCTCGCCCTATATTCACCTCACGCCAGGACCTGTATGCAAAGCTTAAACAACAGTTAAAAGAGGAAAACACCCCAAGGTTAGGAAAAAACCTGTTTGTGGAATTGGGAGAGAGGATAGGTAAGGAACTTAACATAACCAACTGTTGGGTCTGTGGAGGAGCTTTGATGACAGAAGAATGGCCATGGAAAGGTAGCAGCCTAGGCCCAGTAGAGCTCCTTAAATGGAACCAGACAAATATAAGAGGGGGGAACCGACCTGAGGGGTGGATTTTAAGTTCAACAGTGATAGGGGAAGAATGCCTCTGGCGAACTAGGAAGAACTTTCTTAATGAAGTAGGAAACACTCCCTGTAAAAGGTATAAAGTGAGCAACAAAACTTCCACGTGGTGGGTCCCAGAAAAACCAACTTGGTATTGGGCTCAGAAAAAAGGAAAAGGCTGTATATATGATAATGAAATTGGACTCTTTCGGTGTAATGACACAAGGAAAAATCCTTATTTTAGGATCCCAGAAATATCCAAATTTTGGGAGAATATAAATCAACAAGAAGGTGATTATTAGAAAGCACCAGATGGCTTATTTTGGATATGTGGGAAAAAGGCATACCCAAGACTCCCTTCATATTGGAAAGGGAGTTGTACATTAGAAATCATTCAACCAGGGTTTTTCCTTTTACCAGAACCAGAGGGAGATCAATTAGGAATACCTATCTATGAAGACTTCAAAAGAAAGAAAAGAGATCTAATTGGAGGATTCCAAAAATGGAAAGATGAGGAATGGCCCCCTGAACGAATATTAGAAACATATGGGCCAGCTACCTGGGCACAAGATGGAAGTTGGGGATATCGAACCCCAATTTACATGCTGAATCGTATCATCAGACTCCAAGCCCTTGTAGAAATCATAACCAATGAAACAGCTGAGGCTATGAAATTAATAGTCAGCCAGCAACGCCAAACCAGAGCTGTAATATATCAAAATAGGCTGGCTTTAGACTATTTACTGGCTGAAGAAGGGGGTGTGTGTGGGAAGTTCAATACATCGGAATGTTGTTTAAAAATTGATGACAATGGAGATGCTGTTCTAGATATCGCCAACAATATCAGAAAAATAGCCCATGTACGGGTCCAAAAATGGGAATCAATGATGACTGCTAACTGGTGGGATGGCATGTTAGGGAAAGAATGGTGGAAGAAGCTAGGCTTCTTCCTCTTATGTGCTACAGCTGGTCTAATATTTCTCCCTTGCTTGATCCCCTGCTTTATTCGGCTAATCACCAGCGTAGTTCAAGGCATGCAAGTTGTGGCAATGCCTACTGACCCAAAGTTGGCTATGTCTGGAACAGCACAAAAAATTATGGTATTAAAGAAACAAAGTGATATAAAAGACCCTCTCGAAGAAGCCAAATTGATCTGTGAAAAGAACGAACAGACATTAGAAGCCAAGAAAAAAGAAATAGTGCTCAAGCCAAATGATTCATAAAATAGAAAAAGGGGGGATTGTTATAAACATATAGTATTGGCTTCTCGCAAAGTATTAAAGTAGATATTATATAATGTTAGAAATGCTTTTTGCTGTGTGGATGTAGTTTTCTCTCATTTTAGCAAGAATGTTAGCAAGTGTGAGCAAGTAAGATAACCTCCAAGCGAGCAGAGGATGAGGCCCAAGGAGCTGCTAATCAACACTTTGTCCAGAGAACAAAAGGGCCCAAAGTCTACTCCACCCGGGGAATGGGCAGCCCGGAGGGTCCGAGAGCTGCTATCACCGCTCTGCCCGGGGGACAAAGAGGCCCAAAGCTGCAATCAGCCCTGACTGTCTGGAGAATTAAAAGATCCACCCTACCATCGACTCTTACCTAGCGGGCCCAACCCCAAGAATCAAAAGAAATAAAACCACAAGGCAGAAGACTACGCATGCTCTAAAAAGGCGGACCCAAGGAGTGGCCATGCAGATCAATTCCTGGAAAAGTTTGAATATGCATAGAGAACAGACAGTAAAAATGGTATAAAAAGGACTCACCTCGAGGATCAGGTGTGCTCTTGGCAGAGCGCCAAGGCACCCGGCCGTTATCCCTTTGCTTTATTTTATGTGTCTCTTATTGTCTTTATATTAAACTCTTTAAATTCTAACAGGAGAGTGAACCTCGTTTTTCACAAGGGGCACAGGGAGATGGGGCTGGGGGGGGACTCAGAGGCATCCATCCCGGGGAGGGGGGATGGGTCTGGGATGGATCCCGCGCGCGCTGCCTGGGGGGTGGCAATGGAACCGAGGGGGCGAGCGGGGGGGGGGCTGGGTATGGGAGAACTGCTGGAAATAGGGGATCGGGGGAAGGGAAGTGGGGTGGCCGGCGCCCCAGCCGGGCCAGGGCTGGGGCGGCTGGCGGAGTCTGCGCTCTGGCTGGCCATTGCCGGAGGCGGAGAGGGGGAGTGGGAGGGGGGAAGGGCAGAGAACGGGTTTAGGTGAGGGGGGGTTGTCGCACGACACATTTTAACCAATAAATGAAATAAAGGAATGAATTTGGAAACAGAGGGGTTTCCCGAGGCTTGAGAGGAATACAGTTTGTTCCCCACTCTGTCCCAGAACGGATCAGAAAGGACAGAGAGTCATAGGTTAGCAAGCATAGTCCTGGAAGGGATGTCCTTGCTAAGGGGTGCTTAGTTTCCTCTGGGACCTGATAGAACCTATCAGAAGGCCAGTTTGAATATGGACAATTCTTTAAGCCACTTAAAGTTGTGACTGCCTCTGTGATACACACTTAAGAATAGACAAACTCCCCCCCAAGCTCTCTCTCGTTTCCAGCGCTGGGACAGGTGGCTGCAGGGCCCGAGTGGGAGCCAGCGGGCCTGGCCAGGCCCTGCTTGGGCCAGGCCGGGCCGGGCCACGGCCATCCTGGAGTCGATGGACCTGTTCCATCTGTGGAACCCACCCCCCCCCACTGCCTTGCTGTGGGCAGCCGGAGCTGCTCTCCCCCCTCTCCACTTCCATAAGCAACATTTAACATTCCAGCTGCAAAGCTGCAAGGCCGAGGTGAGATTAACCCTTTTATTATTGTAAAGAGCTGAAAACCTGAGGGAAGAGAGAAGAGAGGAGATGCTTAAAGCTGAAATTCTGTTGTGAAGCTATGATATATCAGAGTATCCCATTGTAATTTCATGAAGATATGGGGGGTGGAGTGTTCAACTCGTAAGCAAAAGCGCCTGCACTGAGATAGGCAGATGCTGACGCAGCTGTAATTTCATGAGAAGTTTGGACAGGGAGAGATGGAAGCGATGAGGACTTTTGCTCCAAACGGGAAAGGAGAAAACCTCAGTCCCTAGAGATGAACCTGATGAGGACTTTTGCTCCAAATGGGAAAGGAGAAAACCTCAGTTCCTAGAGATGCTCCCAGAGATAGTCCTAAAGATGAAGATGAGGAAGACCCTTTGCTCCCAGGGAAGGAGAAGTGCCTCTGTTTTTTTGTTTCTGAACGTCTCAACCTTAAAATTGTACCCCAAAAAACTTCAAGAGTGGACCCTCGAAAGCAGTTGCGGGAAAAGCTGCAAGTCGGGGGAAGGGACTCACATCGCGAGCAGAGAGACTCCCTAAATGGACTGAACAATATTTGGAAGTGGGTGGCTGTCTGTTGGGGTTTTAGTTTAGTCTTAGTTTTTTTCCTGTTAAAGGAATTTTCTCCCATAGGCATGTTGCTAGGGGACAAATAGCTGCACTTAAGAAAGACAAAAAGGGGGGTGGGGCTGGCCTGGCTACTCCTTTGTTTGCACCTGGGTGTGGGGTCAGTTGGCTCTCAGCGTCCGGAGAGAGAAGCTGCAAAGAAAGGAGCTGCTGATTCTTTTTTTTCCGGCCGTTTTTCTTTCTGCTGGAAACAATGCCGGGATCCCAAAAGCCGCTTTCCCTGCCCTGCTGGAGGCCAGGCTGTGGCCGCCCTGCCCCGCTGCTGCTTCGAACTTTCGCTGCGTTGTAGCCGTGCTCTCCCTGCCTGCGTGGACCTCCGGGGGGTTCCCCTTTTGGATACATCTCGTCTGCCACCCAGGATTTGTGTTTGTGCCTGCTGCTCCAGCCTGCCGCTCTAGCCTGCCGCTCCAGCCTGCCGTTCCAGCCTGCTGTTCCCGAGAGTCCGGGATCGGCTGCCCAGGGGTTTGTGAAGCCTTTGTTCCATCCTTCCCCGAGATCTCCGGGGCACCAGTGCCGCGTGCTCCCTGAGCTCGCTCCAGAGCGCCCCCTGCAGCCGCGGGGGAACCACCGCACCTGCCCTGCTCACCGGGAGCTGCCAGCGCCCCTGCCGGCTGCGAGCGGAACTGCACCCAAGGGGAAATAGCCTGACAGCCAAGAAGGCTGGGACTGGGTTTGTGTTTGCTGTTACTGCCATAGTTATTGTTGTTTTGTTTTACTGGTTATATATATATATATATATATAGTAAATAACTGTTATTCCTATTTCCCACATCTTTGCCTAAAGGCCCTTGATTTCAAAATATAATAACTCAGAGGGAAAAGGGGTTATATCTGCCACTTCAAGGGAGGCTTCTGCCTTCCTTAGCAGACACCTGTCTTTCAAAACCAAGACAGATCTCGGCGCCCAACGTGAGGCCTGAGGGCATTAAGAGAGAGAGGTGAAAAAGGAATAACTGTTCCTGGATAACTTTATTTTGTTTGCCAGATATAGGAACCTTATTAGGCAGCACTATGTGGTCTAGTTTACCCTGTTTCGGGTGGCATGTGGCCGTGGCTATATTCTTCCCCTTTGCAGCTCCTTACTTGAATATGGGTCCTCTGACTAAGGCTACCATTGCTGTTATCCAGCTTGCGTTATGGGTCGAGAAGGTGAGGAATTCATGGGTTTTTAACTTCCTCCGGAATGTGGGCACATAGATAAATGGCTATCACACACTGAGCACATGTTTTTGGGGTTATGTTAACAATGGTACCTTCTGTGAGGAAATGACACCAGGGGAAGTTTTCTCCCAACCCCTCAACCAGTTTTTTGGTCCCACCCCATCAATTTTCGAAGGGTTTAAATTCCCTCTGAATACTAACCATCTGCTGCTGGTACGCCTACTCTATTTAGCCCTCAAGGATAAGTTGAGATTGGCTTGGATAACTACCCAGACACCAGCCCCAGAGACTAGAGATCCTGCCCCAGAACCTGACATGGCCCCAGAGAGTAGAGTTCCTACCCCAGAGCCTGATCCTGCCCCAGAGCCTGATCCTGCCCCAGAACCTAGAGTTGCTGCCCCAAAACCTGACATGGCCCCAGAGAGTAGAGTTCCTACCCCAGAGCACTATCCTGCCCCAGAACCTGACACGGCCCCAGACACTAGACATCCTACCCCAGAGCCTGACACAGCTCCAGAAACTAGAGACCCTGCCCCACAGACTGATACCTCCCAACAGTCCACTTCAGAAATGGACTACCCAAACTGGGTGGGGGTACTGGCGAAAGGGATGCAGGAGATGTGCCAAGAGATGGGTCAGGTGCGCCAGGGGATATGCCAGGAGATGGGCCAGGTGCGCAAGGAGATGTGCCAGGAGATGGGCCAGGTGCGCCAGGAGATATGCCAGGAGATGGGCCAGGTGCGCAAGGAGATGTGCCAATTGCTAAGGGAATACACCTCCTCAGCTAGTGAAAAACCCTCTCCCTGCCCCAAAGAGGGTGAGTCCGATGGTGCAGCAGTGGAACCCATGGATGTTACAACCGTCCGGGCTTCAGCTGAACCACAAGGACAACCACAGCCAGCAGCAGTCGCCCCTGTGCAAAGGAGAAAGTGTAAGACCAAATCAGTACGACCTGTTAATGATGATGGGCAACCAGGGCCCTCACAACCAGCAGGAGAGCCAGAGCCAGAAATCATCACTGAGTCCCTGTCGTACGACAGTCTCCGTGCTATGCGAAACAACATTGTGCGAAGGGGGCGTGAGCCTTATACCACCTGGCTGCTTCGGGTTTGGGACCTTATGGGCACAAGTGTGCAACTGGATAGTGGTGAGGCAAGGTATCTGGGATCGTTGACCCAGGACCCAGGTGTGGACCAGATATTTGTGAGGGAGCCAGGGCCCCTTTCTCTCTGGGAGCGGCTCTTAATGAGTGTGAGAGAAAGGTTCATTCACAAAGAAAGAATGCAGGAGTATCATCATAGAATGCAGTGGAAGACACTCGAGCAAGGGATCCAACAGCTAAGAGAGGTGGCAGTATTAGAGGTACTCTTTGGGAGGGATGGACAGCATGATAATGACCCCGATAAGGTCAGGTGCACAGGACAGATGATGTGGAACCTGGCAAAGCTAGGGCCATTGCAATACACCACCTTCATTGCAACGATTGATGCTGACAATACCCGAGAAACAGTGGGCTCTGTTGCCAACAAGCTCAGGCATTATGACAGTATGGTCAATGACCTGCTGAAAGCTCATGTCTCTGCTGTGGTCCAGGACCTCAAAGAGGAGATGAAGGAAATGAGGGAGGAAATGAGGGAGGAGATGAGGAAGGTCAGTGTGGCACCAGTGCGAGTCACAGGCCCCCAAGTCAGAGCCCGTCGTCCCCCTGCTAGAGAGAGAGGGTACACCCCACGAGCTGAGCTGTGGTTTTTCCTGTGTGAGCATGGGGAAGACATGAGAAGGTGGGATGGGAAACCCACCTCTGTCCTGGCAGCGCAGGTGCGTGAACTCAAGGAGGGAGGCACTAACCGAGGGGGTTCTGCTAAGGTGAAAGTAGCCTCAGCCTCCCGTGACCAAGCTGCCAGGTATTACAGAAGGGAGGATGATATGTCGGATCCCCTTGAAGGTACCTTGAGCATGTACGCCCAGGGAAAGAATGATAACCAGGGCTAGAGGGGCCCTGCCTCTAGCCAGGAAGAGGCACGGGAGAACCGAGTTTTCTGGACGGTGTGGATTCGATGGCCTGGCACATCAGAGCCACAAAAATATGATGCGTTGGTTGATACTGGGGCACAGTGTACTTTAATGCTATTGGGATATGTGGGGGCAGAACCTGTATCCATCGCTGGGGTGACCGGGGGATCACAGCAGTTGAGCCTTTTGGAAGCTGAGGTGAGCCTGACTGGGAAGGGGTGGCAAAAGCATCCGATCATGACCGGCCCAGAGGCCCCGTGTATTCTGGGCATAGACTTCCTCCGGAATGGCTATTACAAAGACCCAAAAGGACTCAGGTGGGCATTTGGGATTGCTGCTGTGGAGGCAGAGGGCATTAGGCAATTGAACACCCTGCCTGGACTATCTGAGAATCCTTCTGCAGTTGGGCTCCTGAAAGTGGAAGAGCAACAAGTGCCAATTGCCACCTCGACAGTGCGCCGCCGGCAGTATCGGACAAATCGAGATGCTGCGATCCCCATCCACAAGATGATCCGCGAGCTGGAGAGACAAGGGGTGGTCCGCAAGACCCACTCACCCTTCAACAGCCCCATCTGGCCTGTGCACAAGTCTGATGGGGAATGGAGATTGACTGTGGACTATCGTGCCCTGAATGAAGTGACTCCACCACTGAGTGCTGCCATGCCGGACATGTTGGAGCTCCAGTACGAGCTGGAGTCCAAAGCAGCGAAGTGGTACGCCACTATTGACATTGCTAATGCATTTTTCTCCATTCCTCTGGCAGCAGAGTGCAGGCCTCAGTTTGCCTTCACCTGGAGGGGCGTGCGGTACACCTGGAACCGACTGCCCCAGGGGTGGAAGCACAGTCCCACCATCTGTCATGGACTGATCCAGGCTGCACTGGAAAAGGGTGAGGCCACAGAACATCTGCAGTACATTGATGACATCATTGTGTGGGGGAACACCGCAACCGAAGTGTTTGAGAAAGGAGAGAGAATAATTCAAATTCTCCTGCAAGCTGGTTTTGCCACCAAGAAGAGCAAAGTCAAGGGACTTGCCCGAGAGATCCGGTTCCTGGGAGTAAAGTGGCAAGATGGACGACGTCAGATTCCCACTGAGGTCATCAATAAGATCACAGCAATGTCTCCACCAACCAACAAGAAGGAAACACAAGCTTTCCTAGGCGCCATAGGTTTCTGGAGGATGCACATTCCCGAGTACAGCCAGATCGTGAGTCCTCTCTACCTGGATACCTGCAAGAAGAATGATTTCCACTGGGGCCCTGAACAGCAGCAAGCCTTCACCCAGATCAAACAGGAAATTGCTCACGCCATAGTCCTTGGCCCAGTCAGGACAGGACCAGAGGTGAAGAACGTGCTCTTACTCTGCAGCTGGGAACAATGGTCTGTCCTGGAGCCTCTGGCAGAAGGTGCCTGGTGAGACTCGTGAGACTCGTGGCCGACCACTGGGATTCTGGAGCCGAAGCTACAGAGGATCTGAAGCCAACTACACTCCCACAGAGAAAGAAATCTTGGCAGCTTATGAAGGAGTCCAAGCTGCCTCAGAGGTAATCGGCACAGAGGCACAACTCCTCCTGGCACCCCGACTACCGGTGCTGGGGTGGATGTTCAAGGGAAAGGTTCCCTCCACGCATCACGCCACCGACGCTACTTGGAGCAAATGGATCGCCCTCATCACACAGAGTGCCCGAATTGGAAACCCAAGTCACCCTGGGATCTTGGAAATAATTACGAACTGGCCGGAAGGTGAGACTTTTGGGTTATCTTCTGAAGAAGAAGAGGAGCAGGTGACACGTGCCGAAGAAGCCCCACCATATAACGAGCTACCAGAGAGTGAAAGACAATATGCCCTCTTCACTGATGGTTTCTGCCGAATTGTCGGCGCTAGCCAGAAATGGAAAGCCGCAGTATGGAGCCCCACACGACAAGTTGCACAGGCTACTGAAGGAGAAGGTGGATCGAGCCAATTTGCTGAACTCAAAGCTGTCCAATTAGCTCTGGACATAGCTGAAAGAGAGAAGTGGCCAAAGCTCTACCTCTACACTGATTCATGGATGGTAGCCAATGCTCTGTGGGGTTGGCTGGAAAGGTGGAATAAGGCAAACTGGCAGCGCAGGGGAAAACCAATCTGGGCTGCTGAGGAGTGGAAAGACATTGCCACTCTAGTAGAGAAGCTACCTGTGAAGGTCCGTCATGTAGATGCTCACGTCCCCAAGAGCCGGGCTAATGAAGAACATAGTAACAACAAACAGGTAGATCAGGCTGCGAAAATAGAGGTGTCCCAGATAGACTTGGATTGGCAACATAAAGGAGAACTGTTCCTAGCTCGATGGGCCCATGATGCCTCAGGTCATCAGGGCAGAGATGCCACCTATAAGTGGGCACGAGACCGAGGGGTGGATCTAACTATGGACAGTATCTCCCAGGTCATCCGTGATTGTGAGACATGCACTGCGATTAAGCAGGCCAAGCGGGTGAAGCCTCTGTGGCATGGCGGGCGATGGTCCAAATACAAGTATGGGGAGGCCTGGCAGATTGATTACATCACACTGCCTCAAACCCACCAAGGCAAGCGCTATGTGCTCACAATGGTAGAAGCCACCACAGGATGGCTGGAGACCTACCCTGTGCCTCATGCTACTGCCCGGAACACCATCCTGGGCCTTGAAAAGCAAGTCCTCTGGAGGCATGGCACCCCTGAGAGAATCGAGTCTGACAATGGGACTCGTTTTAAGAACAGCCTTATAAACACCTGGGCTAGAGAACATGGCATTGAGTGGGTGTAACACATCCCTTACCATGCACCAGCAGCTGGGAAGGTTGAGCGGTGTAATGGACTGCTTAAAACCACCTTGAAGGTCCTGGGTGGGGGGACTTTCAAAAACTGGGAGGTGCATTTAGCAAGAGCCACCTGGTTAGTTAACCAGGCTCCACCAGCTGAGCAGGCCCTGCCCAATCCGAACCCCTACAAACAAGAGACGGGGATAAGGTTCCAGTGGTGCATATGAGAGGTATGCTTGGAAAAACCGTTTGGGTAAAGTCTGCCTTGAGCAAAGACAAACCCATCCGTGGGGTAGTTTTTGCTCAGGGAGCAGGTTGCACCTGGTGGGTGATGCAAAGGGATGGAGAGACCCGATGCTTACCTCAAAGGGACCTTGTTTTAGGGTTAACTACCCATGGCTCTGTACTTGTATCAGTATCAGCATGTATATATGTATATAATTCGGGTGATGCATGGATTTATATGGTTAAAAAGGTTAAGTTTCATGTAAAATGTTAGTATGGGAAAAAATTCGGGGTGGATAATGTTGGGGTTTTAGTTTAGTCTTAGTTTTTTTCCTGTTAAAGGAATTTTTTCCCATATGCATGTTGCTAGGGGACAAATGGCTGTACTTAAGAAAGACAAAAAGGGGGGTGGGGCGGGCCTGGCTACTCCTTTGTTTACACCTGGGTGTGGGGTCAGTTGGCTCTCAGCGTCCAGAGAGAGAAGCTGCAAAGAAAGGAGCTGCTGATTCTTTTTTTTCCGGCCGTTTTTCTTTCTGCTGGAAACAATGCCGGGATCCCAAAAGCCGCTTTCCCTGCCCTGCTGGAGGCCAGGCTGTGGCCGCCCTGCCCCGCTGCTGCTTCGAGCTTTCACTGCGTTGTAGCCGTGCTCTCCCTGCCTGCGTGGACCTCCGGGGGGTTCCCCTTTTGGATACATCTCGTCTGCCACCCAGGATTTGTGTTCGTCCCTGCCGCTCCAGCCTGCCGCTCTAGCCTGCCGCTCCAGCCTGCTGTTCCCGAGAGTCCGGGATCGGCTGCCCAGGGGTTTGTGAAGCCTTTGTTCCATCCTTCCCCGAGATCCCCGGGGCACCAGTGCCGCGTGCTCCCTGAGCTCGCTCCAGAGCGCCCCCTGCAGCCGCGGGGGAACCACCGCACCTGCCCTGCTCACCGGGAGCTGCCAGCGCCCCTGCCGGCTGCGAGCGGAACTGCACCCAAGGGGAAATAGCCTGACAGCCAAGAAGGCTGGGACTGGGTTTGTGTTTGCTGTTACTGCCATAGTTGTTGTTGTTTTGTTGGACTGGTTATATATATATATATATATATATATATAAAAGAACTGTTATTCCTATTTCCCACATCTTTGCCTAAAGGCCCTTGATTTCAAAATATAATAACTCAGAGGGTGCCTCTGCGTCCTTTTTGGAGCAGTTCCCACTTTGCCCGGTCAGCTCTGGATGCAGCAGGCTGCGGGGGCCAGCCTCCGGAATCCGGGAGACCAGAGGTCTGGCTCGTGGGTCCTTCCACAGGACCGCGGCAACAGAGGCAGGTGGTGGAAGAAGGAGGCAGGCTCAATTGTGGATGAAATCCGGAAGGTTTATTGTGTCTCCGAACAGGGGACCTTGCCCCCCGGGGGTGTCCAGCAATGAGCAACCCTGAACGTGCCTGCCAGGGGTTTTATGGGGGGGTGGTGACAGGGGAGGGATGACAAAGGCATCGAATCAGGGAAGGAGAAGGACGGGTCTGCGGGATGAGGGACACACAAGGGAACCTATCTTGGGAAAGGAAGGGAGGGATCCTCCCCCCAAGACCAATCACTCGACGCCCCTGCCAGAACTTTCTAGAAGCTTGGGAGGGGTGCCGAAGCGATTGGCAGGGGTCTGGGAGGAGACAAATAGAGAAAGCAGGGTTATGAACACGAAACCAGGAGGGTATAAACTGGGATGGTACAGTAACACAAAACCCAAAGGGGAGACCCGGACTGAACCAAACAAGACACACTCCCACATCTCCCCCTTTTTTGTTTTTTAAGATGGTTTAAAGTTCGGCTGGGGGTAATATTTAGAGTCCGGATAAAAGACCTCGAACTCTTGCAACTCAGGAGCCGTAGGTTCAAGCTCTGGTTCTTGCAGGGTGTCTGCATCTGGGAGTACCTCGGCTCGGTCAATATCCGTAGGAGAGGGGGAGCTTGTAATCAACTTTACTAACATTCTCTTGAGGAGTCCAAACGAAATTAGGGCAACCAACAAAACAAAAAGAAAAATCAGTCCAGATCGGAATACAGATCCTGCCCATCCGGATAGTCCCCATTTGCTGAAGATGTCGCCAAGCCAGTCACCAGTTTCTTTCCGAATTTGCATCACCATGGCCTGCATCTTGTCTGTGGATGTTCTCCGCCCTTGATGTAAACATATGTGGTCTTGGCCCATGGTTTGCGCCAGGACTGACCACACGTTTGCTGCCGGTTGGGGAACTATCCACGGCGACGCAGGCCATGGGAGCAGCTGCAGGATGACAACAAGCTGCAGGCTTCTGGCGACGGCTCGGATGGACGGTGCAGGATCCATTTCTGTAGTCTCTAAACTAGAAAGAAACTCAAAAGGAAGAATACCAAAATTGGGAAGAATACCTGGGGGCGAACTTAGGGTCCAAAGGGGTGTAGGATCAACCAACCCGGTTTTAGGGGGTGCTTGACTCCTTCCTCCGGTGGGCTGGGAAATACACGGTTTCACCCATTTTGATGGGATCCACCTGGGGCCCTCGGGGGTGGATATGCATGCATATCCCTTCCCCCATGTAAGTAGTTCATGAGGGCCCTGTATTTCCCGAGTCTCTGGGTCTTTAACCAACACCGGAGGCCTTTCTTTCATTTGCAGCTGCTGAGACCGCCTGAAGTGCTGCACGATCGGTGGATTCAGGTTCTCAAAGGCACAGTTGAGGAAGTTTAGCGTGAACAGTGCCCTTGAGAGCCTGACAGCTGGGGATTCTAATTTCTTTGAGGACCTTTGCCTTTGTAGCATCCTCTTGATATTTTGGTGAGCCCTCTCGACTATTGCTTGACCTGTCGGGTGTCATAGGTTAGCAAGCATATTCCTGGAAGGGATGTCCTTGCTAAGGGGTGCTTACAGTTTCCTCTGGGAACTGATAGAACCTATCAGCTGGCCAGTTTGAATATGGACAATTCTCTAAGCCACTTAAAGTTGTGACCACCTCTGTGATCCACACTTAAGAATAGGCAAACTCCCCCTCCAAGCTCTCTCTCGTTTCCGGCGCTGGGACAGGTGGCTGCGGGCCCCGTGTGGGGGCCAGCGGGCCTGGCCAGGCCCTGCTTGGGCCAGGCTGGGCCGGGCCACGGCCATCCTGAAGCCATGGACCTGTTCCAGCCATGGAACCCCCCCCCCCCCACTGCCTTGCTGTGGGCAGCCGGAGCTGCTCTCCCCCCTCTCCACTTCCATAAGCAACATTTAACATTCCAGCTGCAAAGCTGCAAGGCCGAGGTGAGATTAACCCTTTTATTATTGTAAAGAGCTGAAAACCTGAGGGAAGAGAGAAGAGAGGAGATGCTTAAAGCTGAAATTCTGTTGTGAAGCTATGATATATCAGAGTATCCCATTGTAATTTCATGAAGATATGGGGGGTGGAGTGTTCAACTCGTAAGCAAAAGCGCCTGCACTGAGATAGGCAGATGCTGATGCAGCTGTAATTTCATGAGAAGTTTGAACAGGGAGAGATGGAAGCGATGAGGACTTTTGCTCCAAACGGGAAAGGAGAAACCTCAGTCCCTAGAGATGAACCTGATGAGGACTTTTGCTCCAAATGGGAAAGGAGAAAACCTCAGTTCCTAGAGATGCTCCCAGAGATAGTCCTAACGATGAAGATGAGGAAGACCCTTTGCTCCCAGGGAAGGAGAAGGGCCTCTGTTTTTGTTTCTGAACGGCTCAACCTTAAAATTGTACCCCAAAAAACTTCAAGAGTGGACCCTCAAAAGCAGTTGTGGGAAAAGCTGCAAGTCGGGGGAAGGGACTCACACGCAGGCAGAGACTCCTCTTCCTAAATGGACTGAAAAATATTTGGAAGTGGGCGGCTGTCTCATTGTGATAATGTTTTCATAGCATGAGCAAGAAGAGACTTCTCTTTCTAAATGGACTAAACAAGGTTATTATGGAAGTGGTAAACAGACTGAACATCTTAAGGGTTGTCTTTTTACATTGTCAGTGGGAGAAGGGAGGAAGGTGGGGGGAGGAGGAGAGTTCTGAAGGTGGTATAATTTTTTTTTCCCTCTTTTAGGTTTGTTAATAAACTTCTTTATATTCTTTCAAGTTTGGTGCCTGCTTTGCATTTCTCCTAATTCTTATCTCACAGCAGATAAACAGTAATGAGCATTTTGGACCAAACCACTACATCGGGGAATAGGGGATGCCCATCTTATGTTCTCTTCCCCATTGCTGCAGGAAGCCCCTGAACTCCTTGGATGAATACGCAGGGCCATTGTCCGTTTTGATAACTTTGGGGATGCCCAGGGTGGCGAATGCCTGCACTAAGTGCCTTCCGACATCGCTAGCCCTTTCCCCTGTGTGGGCAAAAGCAAAGACGGCTCCGGAGAAGGTGTCCACTGATACATGTACATACTTCATTCTGCCGAATGAAGCGACATGTGTCACGTCCATCTGCCACACCTCGCAACTACTGAGTCCACGGGGGTTAACGCCGGTGCCAATGGCGGGAAGAGCTAATTGATGACATTCGGGACATGCAGCCACGATCGCTCTGGCCTGGTCATGCTTCAGATTGAACTGCCGGACCAGGGCAGGTGCGTTTTGATGGAACAGCTGATGGCTAATTTTGGCCTGCCCAAATACATCTGGGATTGGGGCCATCACGGCTGGCGCAGCAAGGGCATCTGCCTTCCTGTTGCCTTCTGCGATGAACCCGGGCAGGTCTGTGTGTGACCTGACGTGCATCACGTAATATGGTTGCTCTCGGTGGGAGACTAGGTTAACCAATTTCGAGAGCAACTCATATAAAGCCGTGTTGGAGACCTCTTGTAAGATGGCATGTTCGGCTCTGGAGACTACTCCTGCAACATATGCCGAGTCGGTTACTAAATTTAGAGGTTTGGGAAACCTTTCAAAAGCCCTGACGACTGCGTCTAACTCAGCGACTTGAGGTGATCCTTCCACCTCTTTAATATCAGCCTCCCACCGCTGAGTTTGGGGGTTTTTCCAAGTCATGACTGACTTGTGAGACGCCCCAGACACGTCAGTAAAAACGGTCAAGGCCTTTAAAGGTTCCTTGCTCCGAACACTCTTTGTGCTTAATTCGAATTGAACTCCCGAATTGAAAATTTTGTGGGCCGGCCTATGTAGAGAAATTTGGCCTGTGTAACCTTCCAGAGCAAATTGCAAGGCTTCACAATCCTGAAGCAGGCTCTCCAACATTGCCTTGGTGATTTGGCCCGTTCGCATCCTAATTGGTACATGGATGCAGTCAAAGTCACGTCCCGATAGCTCCCTGATCCGGACTCTAGCTTTCCGGATCAGTTCAGCCATCAGCTCCTGTGGCCGTGTCATCCTTTTGGACCTATTATGACTGAGAAAGACCCACTCTATGATCAAGAGAGGGTCCCTCCGGTCCTGGTCCTCCTTGCTCTTCCTTTTGTCTTCCCATTGGAAGACAATCCCGTGTAGGTGTGGCAGATTACCCAGGATGATAAACCTGAATGGCAAGTCAGGCCTGTACCTGCTTGCCTGCCTGGTGGACATCAGGTGTTGCACCTTCTCCAAGGCTGTCCGTGCCTCTGGGGTAAGCGTCCAGGGAGAACTAAGCGCCTCTCCCCCTTTCAACAAACTGAAAAGGGGGGCTAGGTCTTCAGTGGACAGACCCAGCCACGGCCTTACCCAGTTTAAGGACCCACACAGTTTGTGGACATCCGCCAATGTCTTAATATCCGTTTGAATTACCAATTTTTGCGGCACAATGGTCCGCTTTGTAATTTCAAGGCCCAGGTATTTCCAAGATGGCATCCTTTGAATATTTTCACTTTGGACCTCGAACCCTGCAGCAACCAATGCTCCGATTGTCAGGTCAAGCACACTCGCAAGCATGTCATCATCGGGGGCACACACGAGGACATCATCCATATAATGAAGGATGATGGCTTCCTTTGCGGCTGCGCGAACTGGGGCAAGCAAGGAAGAGACATACCATTGGCAGATGGTTGGGCTGTTCTTCATGCCCTGTGGCAACACCTTCCAATGATATCTCTTTCTTGGGGCTCCTCGGTTGATGACCGGAACCGAGAAGGCAAAACGTTGGGCATCGTCAGGGTGTAGAGGAATTTGGAAAAAACAATCTTTAATGTCAATCACGGCCAAATTCCAATTTTGGGGAAGCATCGTTGGGGACGGCATCCCTGGTTGGAGAGAGCCCATGTCCTCAATTTCATCATTAATTTGGCAAAGGTCCTGGAGGAGCCGCCATTTGTCTTTGTTGGGTTTTTTAATTACAAAGACAGGGGAATTCCAGGGGCTGTTGGTTTCCACGATATTCCCCTTCCTGAACTGCTCCTCCACGAGCTTCTCGAGCGCCTCTAATTTCTCACCGTAGAGCGGCCACTGTTCTACCCACACTGGCTGGTCCATTTTCCATGTCAATTTCTGGGTAGGGTGCTCCTCAGTGACCGCTGCGCAAAAATTCTGCGGGGGGTCAGGAATGTCAATGGTGAGTCCCCACTGCTGCATGAGGTCTCTCCCCAAGAGGGGTTCCTTGTAATCCAATACGAATGGACGTATATTGGCCAATTGTCCGCTCGGCCCCTTAATTTGTACGATGCTTTTAGACTGTTTAGCCAATTGGATGCCCCTAACACCTTGTACGTGCCCTGCCACGTTTTGCAGTTCCCAATGTGCCGGCCATTCCTGTGTGGGAATGATCGTCACATCTGCCCCTGTGTCCAGAAGTCCCTTGAGGTGAAGGACTTCTTCCCCTCTGCTGATTTTACAGTCTACCTTCGGCTTCCCTGTCCCCATTACATGAGTGGCACACACCATTGGGTGTGGCCCTCCTGCACGGATAGCCTGGGCGACCATCTGCCCTCTGGGCAGAAACAGAGGTGGACGGACACAGCGCAGCCAGAGAACGGGTCCTTCGGAACTAGATGTCATTAGCCCCGGAGCGACTTCAATCTCGGGGGGTGTGCAGTTAACATCTCCGATGATGACATACCTGTCAGGGCTCTGATCTCCCGCCCCCAGCTCACCACCCGTCCTCACCGGTGCGGCGTGCCACTCGCTATTCCTCAGGAGGAGCGGTGTCAACAGCTGCAACCTGAAAGAACCGTCGGAAAAGGAAGTCAAGTTTGGCTGAAGTGTCATATCCGGTGATTTTGTGTCATCGCTATCTGCCCTCCCCTGTCCCTCCTCCTCCTCGTGTCCCGTCCCTTTTTTGTCTTCACGCAGGGCGGGCGCGCGCTCCTCATTCAGTTTTTTTGTTCCCGGCCCTCAAGCCCCCCCGACCCTTGTTCTCTTTTAACTTGATAAAACTGTCTCTTGAGTGGACAATCTTTGGTCCAATGCCCGGGCTGGTCGCAGAGGAAGCAGGTGTTCTTGGTCTGCTGTTGAGGCCGCTTCTGGCTGTTCTTTGCCGGAGGTGGTCTGCTGCTTCGGCCCGCGGTCCTCTTCTGGTCTGCAGCAGTATGGTGTGTTGCTGTTCCCACCGAAATCGTTCCCCGGGATCGCTGCTTATCCGAGCCGGCAGGTTGTAGGTGTGGCGCCTTCGCAGCGCAAACCTCTAACATCGCCTGTATCGTCGGCGGAGGGTCCAGGGGGAGGCTCAGGATGGCCACCTTGCACTGCGGGTTGGCGTTGACCATTGCCATCTCTGTGATGGCCTCCTCTCTGGCCGCTGGCTGCTTAACCTGCAACTCTACGACTCGGGTTAATCGCTCCACAAACCTTAGGAACGATTCAGTGGGTTGCTGACAGACCTGCGAGTACGTTAGCACGGGTGCGTCCGGCCTCAGGCCAAGGAATGCCTTTCCGGCCGCTTCCTTGACCTGTTGCAGCACCTCTAAAGGCAGACCTTGGGCCTGCTTCGGCACCAACGCCCATTCTCCCTTGCCACTCAGATGGTCCATCGTTATTTCCTGATTGTCAGCATCAACAGCCATATCCAAACTTTGCAGAAGCACTGGAAGGAGTCGACGGAGCTCCTTTTCCCATGCTGATTTCCAGAGCAGAAACTCTACTGAGGAAAGCAAGCACGAGAAAAGCTGACACAAACCAAAAGGCGTCATTACTGCTCCGGAGAGATTTGCCTTTAAAAGGCCACGAAAATATTCGCTTTCCCTCCCGAACTCTTTCTGTGCCTTGCAGAGTTCTTTGATCGTTTGGTGGGAGAGGGGTTTCCAGTTGGTGTGGGTCATTCCCCCACTCCTGGACCTTTGATAAAAAACCGGAGCGGCTGAAGGAATGGAGTCCAGTTCCGGGTTCCGGTCCTCAAGCCCTCCCCCTTCCGGCCACTCACCGTGGGAACCGGAAGGCCAAGCGTGGGAACCGGAAGCAGGAAGTGGGTGGCAACCAGACACGGACCTACAACAACTTCTAGGGGCGGAGCACGGGGGCGTGCACTGATGACAGGTGGGAGGGGCAACAGGGGTGGACGCAGCTTGGGTGTGGGAGGAGTTAGGGTACTGGGAGGGGTCATGACGAAAGGGGTTGGGACTTGAGAGAAAGGGGTTTTGGGATGAAGAAACGGGGGGAGGGCAAGAGGGGGTTTCTGCCATGTGGCACCCGCCATCTTGTCCTCGTCGGGCAGGGAATCCATTTTCTAAACCCTCCGAACAACTGAAGCGAACTCGGGGTCTAACAACTGGGGAATAAGAGGAACGGGAGAAGCCCCGGGCAGTCTGGCCAGGACTGTCCGGGCGGGGGGGCCGAGAATCCCAAGGAGAGCCAGGGAGTCGGTGGCAACCCTGCGCAGCATCGCGGTTTGCTCTCTTCAGGATGCCCGGTTTAGGGGACACGGGTTTAGGAGAAGGCTTAGGGGTAGCAACTAGGGAACCCGGGGTTGACTGTCCTTCCCTCTCCCTTTTTTGATTTAAAGCAGACCGAATTTGTAGGTATAATAAAGAAAATCTATCTAGATCTTTTTCTTTTGTCAATTCAGACTGAGCTATCTTTGCTCCCATGGCGTTCCAAAAGGGATCGCTTAAAACCGAACTGTGGGAGCACTGAGGGAAGTGCTGGAACAGCCACCGCACAAACCGTTTTAAACACCCTTTAGAAAAACGTTTCCCCCCCCCCTCCAGGAGTCCCGCAACTTGGAAAAATACCCCCTTTTGTGCTGTGGACAATTTTGCGCCCATAATCCACAGCACGACGTCTGGAGCTTTAAAAATAAACCAACCCTTGGACACTAGCTCCCACTAGAAACCGGAGGCGACCAGACCTGCGGCTCGCGTGGCTCTGCTCGCACGCGGGCACAGTCGCCCCGGGGCTGCGCAGCCTACCCTGGGCTCCTACGAGCCGCGGACCGTGCGAAGCCGTTCACCACGCGCTGCGCGCGGGCACCGCCGGCTCCCGCCGCACCTCGCTCCGCCGCCGACGCTGCGGCTCGCGTGGCTCCGCCCGCACGCGGGAACTGCCTCGAAAGGCTTTACGGTAAGTTCCCCCCCCCCCCCCGGGGAAATACTTACCTGCTGGTGTCCAGGCGAGCTCCAGGCGTCCCGATTTCCACCGAGGACGACTCTGCTGGCGCGGGCGGAGCTACCGTCCTCCTCCCCAGGAGCGCAGCTCACTAAAACGGAGCCTGCTGCAACTGGGGTAGCTTGACGTCCCAAGGACGCACTTGGAAGTCCAATCAGTCCCTTCCGTGGGGTCCGGTGGAAGCAGGGGCCCCACACTGGGCGCCAAGCTGCCTCTGCGTCCTTTTTGGAGCAGTTCCCACTTTGCCCGGTTAGCTCTGGACGCAGCAGGCTGCGGGGGCCAGCCTCCGGAATCCGGGAGACCAGAGGTCTGGCTCGTGGGTCCTTCCACAGGACCGCGGCAACAGAGGCAGGTGGTGGAAGAAGGAGGCAGGCTCAATTGTGGATGAAATCCGGAAGGTTTATTGTGTCTCCGAACAGGGGACCTCACCCCCCGGGGGTGTCCAGCAATGAGCAACCCTGAACGTGCCTGCCAGGGGTTTTATGGGGGGGTGGTGACAGGGGAGGGATGACAAAGGCATCGAATCAGGGAAGGAGAAGGACGGGTCTGCGGGATGAGGGACACACAAGGAAACCTATCTTGGGAAAGGAAGGGAGGGATCCTCCCCCCAAGACCAATCACTCGACGCCCCTGCCAGAACTTTCTAGAAGCTTGGGAGGGGTGCCGAAGCGATTGGCAGGGGTCTGGGAGGAGACAAATAGAGAAAGCAGGGTTATGAACACGAAACCAGGAGGGTATAAACTGGGATGGTACAGTAACACAAAACCCAAAGGGGAGACCCGGACTGAACCAAACAAGACACACTCCCACAAGAGGGAAAAGGGGTTATATCTGCCACTTCAAGGGAGGCTTCTGCCTTCCTTAGCAGACACCTGTCTTTCAAAACCAAGACACTGTCTCGTTGTGATAATGTTTTCATAGCACGAGCAAGAAGAGACTTCTCTTTCTAAATGGACTGGACAAGGTTATTATGGAAGTGGTAAACAGACTGAACATCTTAAGGTTTGTCTTTTTACATAGTCAGTGGGAGAAGGGAGGAAGGTGGTATAATTTTTTTTCCCCCTTCTTTTAGGTCTGTTAATAAACTTCTTTATATTCTTTCAAGTTTGGTGCCTGCTTTGCGTTTCTCCTAATTCTTATCTCACAGAAGATAAACAGTAATGAGTATTTTAGAGCAAACCACTACACTAAATTGGTGTTTCTGCCCTGTTACAAACCCAACCCGCTACACAGAGTCTGTGGTAGCATCAGGAAAATTTCGAGATATCCAATTACTG